>NC_071497.1:18656345-19856345 GCF_028500815.1 Rissa tridactyla
TGATTATTCATTCATTCACTTACTCATTCATTCATTACTGCTAAATCAATAGGAGAACTTATTCACATGGTACAACTGCTACACTGACAGATCAACTAGGAATGATTTTACATCTTATGGAGACAAATACCTATGAGCAAGTGATGTAGTGCAATTAAGACAACAAATTCCAAGCAAATAAGTTACTTCAGAAAATTCAAAAGAGGAATCATTTTGATTATTTTTTAATAGCAATGTGAAGTTCTGCATTTATCGCCTGATGGAACGCCTGAAATGCATTGTGTGTGTTCAAAAGCAGTCTAGGCTTCTGAATAGGACACTATAAACCTGATTTCAACAGATTGAAAACAAGATGTGACAAGCAGTTTGACACTGGCCCTCTACTAATTTCCGCTATTTGTAAAGAGGCACGTCTGAATGGAATAGCTCAGCAGAATGGGTCAGTATGGTTGAGGCCATGTCAGTCCACACATAAAAAACACAGTACTGGGGAAAATAAGCAGCCATTGATTTCTAGTGAAAGCCCCCAGAGTCTGGGGAAAGCAGCCAAAATGAGGCACCAGCTGCTCTCTGCTGGAAATCTTTTGTGGAAGAGTGAGGGAAGAGAGAGAAAGCTGGTGAGTCTGAAAGGAGAAACAAGACAGAAACCAGGAAAGAAGAGGTGCTGCTGTCTGCCTCTGCAATGCTTCATTCCCCACACTCGGCATTCTCTGAAAAATGGAGGAGGGGAAACACACCCCAAAACTTCTCTACCTTTTATTTATGGAATGTAATGGGAATGGTTCCAATGGGAATTTCTCATGCTCTTTCACATTTCCTGAATTCAGCTGCATGTCTTTGTGTGTGTGTGTGTTTTGGGTTGTTTTGTTTTTTTTTTTTTTAAATACTGCTCTGATCCAGTAAGTATATGTGTCAAAAATGGAACAAATAGTCAATGTGATTGAGGCTCCTTATTTGCATAATTGGATTCTGACAACAATTTTATGAAGATAACAAATGGACAATATTTCGTTCAAAGTTTTTTTTTGCCTATAAGACAAAAATCTTCCCTATTTGCTTTTTAAGCACCTCCGTAATGATTTTGTGATACAAATCATAGTGAAAGTCTTTAGCAATGAGTAATAACTCTCTTGCTTCTGTCCCAGACACTGCAGGCAGTGCATCCTGCAATGGAATACAATATTCATGAAGGGGTTCCAAGTGAGTAGTTTCAGATGATCTGACAGCCTGAAATGGTTCCTACTCTTAATTCCCTTCCTAGGACAGCATGCACAAGAAGGGGGCAAGGGGAACGGCTCCAGGCCAACCCTCTGGCCTTAAGGCTGGGTCCAAAATCTAAACCTTGCAAAACTGTGTGAGCCTTGTCCAAAAAGGAGCTCTTTTAACCAAAGCAATTACTTCAAAAGAATTATTAGCACACTTTGCCAAAGCTAAGCAATATCCAATCAGCAAATGGTCTTTGAAGTCTGTGCAGAACTTTAAATAAGAAACTTCATGTGCCTTTAGTTGTAAACAGCTTTAGAGTAGAGACATCCCATCAATGCTGATGACGTGAAAAATGTTACAACTTCTCAGCTACGGATAGTCCCCACAACAGTTACAGATGCTTTTTTCCAACTTGGTTTTCACAACTTTGCTTTTTACCAATGGTGGAAGTTATTAGAGATTCAGTGTTACACTGCTGGTCACATCTTGTTATCTTTTTATTGAAATCCGTTTTAGAGGGCCCTAATAATAGGAAGCTTAGGCTTCTTCTGAAGGAATGCATGTGCGTAACTCTGGGTATTGGGTTACACCTCAAAGTCACAAAATTCTGGACTGCTGATCTAACAGTGCTTTCAGTGGGGTGACAAGGTAAGCAGGTTCTGTCTCTTATCAACTCTATAATTGCAAGTATAGTTTAGTTTTCTCTGAGTGTCTTGAATCTTAGCCAATTTTCTTTGCTATGCTTTTTCAGATCATTTGGTATACCTCTAAGAACAACTCCCTCTTCTGCTTGAATGGGCCCTCCCCTGACTTTTTCTTATCTAACTATTGCTCATTAGCCCCAACTCTGGTATTCACTTCTAATCTTTAGTTTTACAGAACCCATGTTTTCTTGCTTCAAAGCATGCAAAAACCCACCAGGCTAACAACAAATTCTATGCTGTCTTCTGCTTCACTGAAGATTATGTAAAAAACAACTAATATAAATGACAAAACACTTTAAACATGTACATGAAGATTTGTGTTTTGCTTTGCCACCTGTACTTTCATGCTGTAATATCCTTCCACTTTCCTTGGTTTTGTACCTCATCCTCTCTACATTTCAGAGAAACACTTTCACTGTCTGCTATGTTCTCTGTTTTCTTTACGCTTCCACAGAACTACTACACTTCAGAGAAGGGAACTACAAGGGATTGCAGGGATGCTAGGCAGAAAAGATCTGCAGTTATTTACTGTAAGCTGGACTGCCACAGGCAAGGGATATGTGTGCATATGTTTGTGATTAGAAAACTGGGACCCGATTTCATTTTGGATTTCCATCACCCTAGTATTTTTGGCCCTGATCTTCACAGCTAGGGTTACGAACCTTCCAAAGCTCTGAGTATTTGCAAAGTGCAGTGTGGGTATGTCAGTGCTGCAGGACTGGAGCCCATGGAAATCTAAATATCATAGAATCTGAAGTAATTGAATGGTCCTGAAGAGCATCAAATCACCTTCATTCAAGCAACAATATGCTCTAACCAAATGCCAGGACTACACACTCTCTTCATTTTCATTCATGCTTCAGGAACCTGGATTATTCTAGTAGAAAGTTAAAAAAGCCAATGTGAAGACAAGGTTTAAAAAATCTCTAGGCACATATATCTGCAAGAAAGTACATTCTTTCACAGTGCATTGTTGGCTGTATCATTGTGTTTTAGGTAGACAGGCACAACATGAAGCTGAAGAAATTTTGCTTAAATAAACTGAATCAGAAGAGAAAAAACAGAATACAAGAAGAACAGGGTGTTCTGGGAGTACTATCTATGCTTATTAGACAGTACTGAGCTAAATAACAGAACAACAGAAAAAGCATATTATTTTAATTGAAAAAATATGACATTCCCTCTTGCACCCTGTTCAGACAGCCTGGGATATCTTTGTATTATAGCATGTCTGAATACATCCATTTGTGAAATTCATTAAATTCATCCAGAATAATCTATTTCCCTACTGCATTGTTATGCAGATTTATTGGAAGATGCATTAGAAAAGTTTGCAGTTGTTTAGCAATTATCATCCACTTCATAAATTTTCCCTATTTCAAAACCTTAGAGCACAATTTATAATATGCCCTAGTAGTGCCCTGGATACAATTCATCACATTAATTTCTTCATTTCCAGCAAGCACACATTTTATCTATATTATTTCCCCAATCAATTTTTTTTTTTTTAAACCCAGTGACTGGTTTAATACAGATGGAACCGTTAGATCTCTAGCACACCTCTCATCATACATCATGCCTATCTATGGGATACCCAGCTAACTACAATGGTTTTCATCCTCAGCTTGTGTAGATAGACAAGGAAATTCAATATGGCCATTACAGTTTACATCTGCTAAAAATACAGCCCTACAGCAGTATGATACATTATTATGTATTAGAAAATGTAATTTAATTGGAGGAGGGCAAATTAAGGTCACCTTTCAATACAAGGCTTACCATATCAGAGTGGAAATGTGCATGTGTATGTATAAATAGACACACGTTTATGGATAGAGAAATACATATTTAGAGGCAAATGGAAATACTGGCAAGTCATGACTCACATTGTTTTTGAAAGGATGAAGTTAGAATCTATGTCTCTTAGAAAGGTTACGGTGCAGAGGTCTATACGTATATGTTATTAAAATGTTTATCATTCCAATGGCATTTCTAAAAAATAAAATATCTAATGTAGTTCAATTGACCTTCACTTTGAGATTTTTCCCTATAGAGAATTCCTAAAGGCATAGTCAAGAATCATAAAGATTAGATCAGAATAGTTATAATAAGATCAGTTATATCTAATTGGAAACATCTACCTGAAAATCTTCACATGAAGTTCAGAAGTATTGCTTTTTCAAAAAAATTGAATAAAAAGTTGAACATATAGCAACGTGGAAAAATTCCACACCATGCTTCATAGTCACTCACCAGTGCAGAAAAAACATTTGATATTTCAATATTGCTTTAGTGTTCCACGAGGAATTCAGTAGAAGGGATCATCTTAAATAGCAGCCAGCAGTTGAATGAGAAGAACAGAATTTGGGTGAGGGCTATTTCACTGGCTGATGGTCTTACCACTGCTCTTGGCACCAACTTCAGTCTGCTGAGGGACACAGTCACTTTACTTTTTTCGAAAACGTCTGGTACACAGTGATTTTAGGAGAATCAAAGACTGCAGAGGTCTGCAGGGCCCACTGTGTCACAGCTACCAACACCAAACTCTGTATGTCTGCTGCTATAAGATAAAGTCTGTTTTGAAAGAAAACAAACTTTATTGACATTTTTGTTAGAACCGAGAGCAACTCTTGAAAGGCAAAATTACACCATGTAATTATCTTGGCCTCAATCCTAAAAGTCTTTGTGCTGCATCAGGAGTGTTTTACGTGGTCCAGCTCAACCAAGAGTAGACACTTCGGTTACATTTTTGTGCTGTCTTTCCGGGAAATGAAGTACAAAAGGCTCTACCCAAAAAGCACCGCAGATTTTACTGTTCACATTTGAGACTGACATGATCTAATATTTTCAAGTAGACGGAAGCTCAGCTAATGTCAAGCGGTTTCTTAAGAGTTTTCTACAAGTATCTCCAAAACTCAGAGCCCATTACCATCCTCTTTCCCCACAAGTCTCCACTATACTCAGATTTTAATAAGGATAGCAGTTGAGCACTATGTGAACCTACATAAAAGGAACACTTTCCTGAAAAAAAAGGTCCAACCTTTCACTACTGATGCAATAATATACAGAGATTGAGGTGAAAACCTGCTTCTATGGTCAAGAACAAGGTCAAGAACCACTGGTAAGACCTGCTCGTTCCACTTCAGAAAGAGTAAATATTGTAGTAGGCAAAAAGAGGTGTTTGAGAAAATAGCATCCTATACTTCTCTCTACCAGGAACGCAATGATTATCCAGTAGACTCAAGTATCCCCACAATTTACTGTTGGCATCTTTTCTGACACTCTTTGGGCAGACATACAGAGAGAAATGCAGCTGACACCAAAAGTAGGGTGTCAGCTTGAAATTTTGAAGTGCCTGTTCTAATGCAACAAAAATGTTTAAGCTGCAGGCATCCTCTTAAATAGTGGCTGATGAGAACTCACAGTCAGAGCTTATAGTAATCATAAGCCTACCCTGCAAGAACAGGTCAATTAACAATGTTTTTTGGGAAAAAAAATAAATTAGTATTTTTAGAAGACAGACAAAATTTTTGGGGTGTATACTGCAGGCTGTTCCCAGATGCCTGAAAGAATTCTGAGCAAAGTGTTTCCGACATAATCTTACATTTCAAGCAAAGCTTTGATCTCACAACGATTATTCCTCTCTGGTTCAAATCAAGGGGAAAAAAGTCACCTTTAAGTGTTAAGGGCACTAGGCACATTTTTGCATTCCCTTCTCTATAGGACCCAATAAAGGGCATTTGGCAGAATTCATGTAGGCAAATGATAAGAGGTCCCAGTATTTTCCTGTTTCTTTCTAGAAAGCAATTGTCATGATAAATGATCAAAGACACAGCAGATAAATTAAGTCAGTTCCCCCTATGTACAACTGATGGACTTTTGCTACCTTTTGTCACCAGTACTGTCTCCCATCTCTGGTTCTGCCAATGGATTTTTTTTCCTGGCTCCCTTTTCTTTTTTTCTAGCCCTCACTTTGCTATTTTATTCTTCTTCTCCAGCCTTTCAGCTACTCAGTCTCACATTCCTCCCAACTTTTTGTTTATTACCCAACTTAATTTCTTCCCCCCTATTATCTCTTACCCGTCCTGCCCAGTCACATTTGCAACAACCAAATGCTGCCCCTCAGCAGTCCAAATGAGGTTGTCTGTACAGTTCAGAACTTGTGAAGAAGGTCAGAAAGTGAAGATTTCACACCATTTATTTAAAAGGGTAATTTATATTGAGTGACGAAGAAAAGACTGCTAATTAAAACTCATTTTAAAATGCATGCAGTCTTTTAAAGTCTTCCTTCATAAATAGTTTTTCTCATCAAGATGATTAATAAAAGTAGAATAGAAGAAAGTCAACTCTTCTGAATCCTATGCTACTGAAACTGAGTTAAAGACAGCTGTGACAAGAAGACCAGGGTGTGCCGTAGCGCAAGGAGTCAGCAGCACTATGTGGCATGGAAAGAAAGGATCTGAATCTGGTGAGAAACCAGATTTCACCAGTTTTCTCAACTGTGGTTTGACACAAAATGACTGGCAAAAACAGCTTAGAGAAACAGTCTTCCAAATAAATTTTCCTTCTTTTTAGATACTGTACCTATCACTTTCTAGGATGTTGTCTAATATGAATTGCTGCCAAATGTTTGTAAACTGCTGAACACTGACACCACACAAGAATATGAAAGAGCATTCATCAGTGGCACTCTATATAAGGCCTTGGAGCGTACTGCACAGAGTGATGTTAGATTATATAGCAGTATCAACTGAGTGCAGCACAATTATGTGGAAGTCCAAATGCAGTTAATTACCACCCTTCCAAGTCAGGCATTGTAAAAGAAACGATTTGAAGAAATATCTCTTTTTCATACTAGATTTTCAAGCTCTTGGACACAAACATTCCACTTTACAGTTTAGATCCCCATTCTTTTATTTTTACCAGCGCTAAACATGTAGCCCTTGAAACAATTCAACCTTATTCAGACAAAGCTCGTAATAAGGCATCAGAGTTTTGGCTAAATAAGCAAATTTGGGATCAGGCCCTCTTGAAGTAGAAATTAAGATGAAAAAGGCTGCAGAGGAAGCATATGTTTGTCATAGGTATTCTGATAATATTAAACATCCTGCTAGTATATTTTGAAATCTGAAAATCTCCTAAAGCTGTAGACAGAGGTTCCATGCTATTCAAGCCATTCAACCTGTAATACACATAATGCCTCTCTTTTCTTTTCAGAGACAGAAATGTATTTGCGTTTGTTCACCCACAACTTTGAAAGGCGCCAACACCACGCCACCTTCTGCAGTCATTTTTTTCCCAATGTCAGATCCAAGCATACACAAAAACCTCTGTGTTGCATGGTCAAAAACTAAACCTAGACTCACATCCATTTTTCACCCGCAGGCCTGTGCTTTGGGATGTATAAAACCAGTCACCCTGACATCTGGCACTCTCCGTAGCCTAGCTGTGAACTTTTCATCTTGGTATCATTTCTTCTTTCACCCTTTGCCCTCCAACACCAAGCAATCCACAGGCATGTGCAAGGCTGGAGAGCTGTTTTCTACCCTCTCTGCCACAGGGGTCAATATAACCCTTCCCCACCTAAAAACTCCTGATGTGAGGCACTGGTCTGGCAGCTCCACTTGGCACTGCCATGGGATGTCCCAGTGCAGCCCCTCAGCTCCACCACTTCAGGCAGGAGCGGGGTACCCCATGGGCTGAGCCAAATGCCATAGCCTGGGGCTTGGGCATCATTGCCCTGGCACTATTAGAGAGGTAATTTTTGCAAAGTGTGATCACTGTAATAAATGGGCCAATCACTTGAAAACTTTTATGTCATCTCTAACTTTGCGAGTGGAAAGACAGCACTTCGTTCAACAAAATGGTGGCTTTAAATTTATTTTTTTTTCAATATGAGACTTGCTCATCATCAAAGATCTTCCTCCTCCCTTCTGCTCTCTAACTATGGAGTTTACCAGATTATTATTCACTTAATCTCATGCTCTGCTGTACAAAGTAACTCTTAAATTGTTCAATGTAATTAAATTAATACACAGATGGGAATGACCTCCTTCATGGCTCTTTCCTTTCTCTTCATATCTCTAGTAATAACTGCCAATTTTCCTTTTCTCTGCAAATAGCCTACTGGATCTGCAACCGTGTGATGAGGGAGTAGAGGACCTGAGGAGATGTCCCGGGTGCTGGAGGCCATCTGCCTCCTGCACCATGTGGAGGTATCACCACACAGTTCCCCTGATGAACTACATCAGATTCCCATTTTTTCCCTTGTCCTGGTTTGAAGTAAAACAGAACCAAATTTCTGTTCAGTAATTTTACTTCTTAGCTATGCCTTCTCTAACTCTCTGAAATTAACAGTATGTTGTGTCTAAAATGGTTCATTCAGAGTGATAAGACAGTTTGTGCCAAGGAATGGTATGCAGAAAGGCTCTTGCTTACACTTATTGCTGTAACAACCAAGGTCAGCTAACTTCGTTACTTGCCCCATTGGAGGGTTGGAAACGGAAAAGCGTAGAGGGGTCCCACCTGTGGGGAGGAGTGGACAGGACAGGTGACCCAAAACTGACCAACATGGTATTCCATCCCATCTGCCCCATGCTCAGTATAAAAGCTGAGGGATCAAAGGGTCAACTCTCTCTTCCTTCAATGGCTGATGTCCAAGGAGGACCCTATCTGTTCATCTGCCTTGGATCCCAATTCATGTGTTCCTGACTCCAACTCTGGAACCCGGTTCCCACCCATCGCTGAGTCTAGTCTGGGACTTCCCCAGTGCCTGCCAGTGATGGCACCGCAGGAACTTACTACAGTTTTGTATATACTGTATCTATTTCATTATTTTCCTTTTTATTTTATTATTAATATTTCATTAAAGTAGTTTAGTTTCTTCTAAACTCATAAATCTCTTTATCTCTCCTCCTTCTCTCCATGCACAAGAGGCTGGGGGGGAGCATCTGTCACCAGCCATTGGCCAATTTGGCCAAAACCACGACATCCCTGCAATTACCCCTGTTTCAAAGTTTTCTAGACTTTATTGCTATGATGGTTCAAAGCCTCCAAGTAGTCAGCCAGAATATGATCATAATCAGTTTAAACCCATTAGATCTCATTCCAGCTGCATGCTTTGGCTTAAATATGGGTTTTGTTCACACGTCTCTCCAATGGGTCAATGTTCATGTTCATTCAATCTGCATTTTACTACTCTGAAACATACCACACTTGCTTTATCTTGATTTGTAGGACAATCTCTATTCATATGATGTATCTCCACTTGCACATAGGCGAGGTTGAGTTCACATTTCTTTCTTCTGAATTTTGTAAAATTTTATATCTGAGGTCTAACCAGGGCCTTGCACAGTACTTCTAGTATCAATATTGTTAAATATCACTTTTCACCTTTTTTTTTCAAGTGTCATCAGATTGGTGATGCTTATTCATTACCTCTGTATACAGTGCTTCAGTTGATGGCAAAATATTCCCATGGAATTATGGGAATTATGGAATTATTGACACATGTAATTATGCTTTCTTCGCTTCCAAAACATAAGAAGGAGCAAGTTGATTTTGATTTTGAGAAAAAGAGCTGCATGGACTGTCCTGCCAGGTCATGGAGTTAGTGTGCTGGACCTTACCAAGTCTTAGGACAATGAGAGGAAACTAATACATGTGGCAAGCAAGCCACTGAAATGCTAATGTAACATCTTGAACTACATTCCTAGGGAAAGTTCAATGGGAAAGGATAAAAATGTTATCATAACTTAGCAACTAACTTCAATAAAAAGTCTGCTAATAATATCAATTAGAATGTTCATAAAACTTTGGCAGAAAAATGAGAGGTATAAAGGTCATCTGCTCTACTCAGCAAAGTCCTGTCTTGATCAGCTTCAGCAGACATTATGAATTTTCTGAATGCTGACATAAGAAACAGAAAAGAAACCAAGATGTACTCCCTGAAAACAACTCCACAGTAAAAAGTTGCATTATTGTCATTAAACAAGGATTTCTGCGAATGTGCTTCAGTACCATTGCAGAGAGCCAGGGTATTTAACTTGTTTATCACCTTTAATTTGGAGGATAGGCACCAAATTAACGCATAAAGCACTTCAGACTCTGGACTAGGTGTTTGTGGCTTGCATGAGGTTGCTAAAAATACACCTCTTTTAAGGCAAGGTACCAATACTTTTCTTCATATTTCCTGTCTGCTCTGGAAGGAACAAGCCAGATTGAAAGGTAATGCTTCTTACACCTTTCATACAAAAACAAGTACACTTCTCTGTAGCCGGGTATCTGTTATTTATTTCTCACCACAAACTATATTCCATTCATCCTTTATTAATTCAGTGGGAAAAAGCCCCAACAATAAATATAACATACTGAATTTTTAGAAGTGTATTAGAAAACAAATATAGCACTGACCATCACCTGCAGTCTCTTGCACATGCTCTACATGTAGTCAAAACATATATAATTTAAAGCTGAATAGTTTGAGTTGTGGTTTTCTTTTTTCTTTTTTTTCTTTTCTTTTCTTTTCTTTTCTTTTCTTTTCTTTTCTTTTCTTTTCTTTTCTTTTCTTTTCTTTTCTTTTCTTTTCTTTTCTTTTCTTTTTTTTTTCTTTTTTTTTCTTTTTTTTTTTCTTTTTTTTTTCCCCCCCGTAAGTAACCTTCAGACAAAAAGCATGGAACACAATAGTTCAACAACGTAAATAGCTGCCCAGTTTTTCTGCTAGAAGGAATACAAATCCTGTCATGATAAAAGGAAACTTTGAAAACCAAGCTGTAACTGGCTTCCAGATTTAGGCATGATAACAAGAAAAACAGCGTAACAGTGGAAAAAAACAAGATAGAGTTCATTGTCACACCCACCTACATCATTTTGTGCAAGCTTAAAAGTAAAGATGCTATGTATTTCAAATATACAAAAATACCTGCAGAGTCCTCCAGTTTTATTGTCTTTCTTGTAGTATTTTTTAGTTTAAAAAAATGAGAAAAGTAAAGAAGCAATTGTTCTGCTTCCTAGGCTTCCCACCCTCCTGTACTACTTCTTGCTGTTTGTCTTAGGTTATATGCAATATTGCCATAACTATGACTCATAGGGAGGGATACATTCTGCCCTTGAAGTGATTCTGAGATACTTATTGATTGATTGATTTCTAAAATGCACTTATCTAACAAATTCTGAGACAATGGTTAGAGATTAAACTATAAATAGATACTTGTGATCACACACATTGCAGTATCACTTTACAATCACTTGAGTTAGTAGATGAATCTTGCTCCATGCTCCGAAGGTCAACAAATTCAGGCTGTGATGATGGATGGTATAGTGAAGGTTATACAGCTGCAGACTGTCTTCAGATACAGTCTTCTTGGTACTTGACTACCCAAGTTTTACCCAGTTTGAGGGTTGGTGTTGGCTCCTAGTAAGAATTACCCATGGTTTTGAGTGAAGGTAGGTAGGGAAGAATATTATGAAGGGCTCTGTTGCTACTGTAGCTGCAGAAGCATGTATAAGCATGCTAGGTATCTTATGCCTTAGTCAGTCATACAAACACAGGGAAGGGAAACCAGGGGTTGTAGAGGGACAGCATTCCTGAATGATGTCCCATGATGCACTAGGGCAGTGAGTCTGGATGAAGAAACAAGAGACACTGAGCTATGAGAAAGCGGATATAACTTACTGCAGCTGAACCAGTGGAAGAAAAAAGTAATTCAACACATTTCAGGCTTTTCTTCAGCATGGAACTTTAATGTTTAGAGTTTTGTTTTTAATAGGAAAACTTATCTCAGCTCATACTAACTCGACAACTGATGCAAATTAGAAGTAAAAACAACAGTCCAGTCTTGATGCATTCTCCATCTGGTTCAGTTGAATCTGGGCACCACCTTATAAAGGCTATCTAAGATTCATAGGGCTTAAACATTCATGATTTTGAAAACAGCTGTATGAGTTAAGATTTGAGAGTTGCCTTTACCTTGAGCTCCATTTGTTTTCATTAGCCTGTATTAGATGCTCTGCTGCAGATTTACAGATTCTGACGGCTACCCTCCCATGGTGTGATAAATGAGCCTCACAGCTTATAACTTAGCTGTTGAGCCCAGATGGCAGAATATCTACTGCAGAAAAAAAAAAAAAAAGACTGCGAATCAGCAGGTCATGGAAAAAAAAGAATGGGAATAAACTGAGTCAAGACTTCCTTAAAGTATGTCCCCCCTCGGCCCATTCAGAGTGTGAAGCTGCCCTTCTATGGTGGAGGGTGCCTGCTAGCACTGCCTGTAGGAAACATAGTCCCATATCTCTCTCCATGTTCCCCATAGTTTTTGTCGGTTCAAAGTGCATTGTGATGACAACACTGTGCACATAGAATGAATTCATATTACTATTTTTAGGACATAATTAGGAACATATGCTTACTTACAAACTAGAGGCATAAAGTGTATTCATCACAAAATTTACGCAGTAAAAAAAAAAAAAGAAAAAAACCCTTGGATTGTCACAGAAAATTTTGTCTATAAGCAAGACAGCACTGACTTCCAAGGGATTAATAATTCATATATTTTATCTCATTCAGGGCATTTCGGAAAGCCCATTATACTATATTTTCTGTATAGTCAGTAAATTTTGTAGCTCTTAAAACCTGTGAAATGAAAAATAGGCTTGAAAAGCCATAACACTATCAATACATTAATATTTATGTAGCTCTTTTCATGACAAACATTCCGAAGTGCTCTCCAGTAAAAGAAAATGAAATAAAGCATGAACAGAATGCAGATGACTGTAAGTCAAAAGGTCACCAAAAAAGACTAATCAAATGAATGTGTTTGGCTGAGGGACTGACCAAGTTCACCCAGTTAAATCTTGGAAATCCTGTCTTTTTTAAAGCTTTAGCTAGCCAAGTCCACGTTTTAGGAATAATCTGTCAAGAATTAGAAAAGAAATAAAACAATCATAACAAACAAGGGGGACAAGTTGAGGCCATTTCAATACAGACAGATAAGCAGGTGTTGTTCCAAACAAGCACTGAGTGTACAGAGTACTTCTTTCCCCTGGCTATTTATATAACTGATATAGCTGATAAAAATGCAGTTATTAAAACTTAAAAAAAAAAATTAGGGTAAGTATTACTTTATTCAGACATCACAGCAGCAAATCATTGATATAAATTATGTTAATTCCTTTACAATGATGCGATCATTCATGAGTGGAAAATAAATGTAGAGGACAAATGCTCTCTAATGCATAATTACTGATTCTCGAATGATTGTCTTCAGCTAATTTTCATCCTTCAGTTTTTTAAAAAAGATTGTATTTCATTGTAAAAATATCCTTCGGATTTTATGAGTTTCTTCATTGCCTGATAAAACTTACGATTAAAGATAAGAAACAAACTTGGGACAGTAAGTGAACACAAAAAAATTGAGTGTGCTTCATTAGGTGAGATTAGAAGAATGAGCTTTCCCAGCTTGGCAATAGCACATGACAGAGGGTTAGGTGTGATGCTGAATCTTCTCATTGTATAAAAACTTCCAGAGTGGAATCTGGGGTTTCTGTGGCTACTAGAGGGTTGTAGATGGCTTTGAAGAGCTAGTTGCAGCAAAGGTCATTAAAAAAAAGGTGCATCTATGAAATGATTTGGTGTGTTATTTATTCTCATTAGAGGCCAAAGAAAGCTCTGTTTTCTAATGGAATTAGTGGAGTAGCAAGAGAGAGAAAATGAGGTTAATGTTTATGGTTTTGTGTGCTTGTTTTTTGAAAAAAAAAAAAGAAAGAAAAAGAAAACCTATAGAATTGTCTACTTGTATTCAGTTATTGGCAGGCATCATGTTTTCTGCATTTAATTGGAACACGAACATTCCATTTTTCTATAGGTATCTGTTTTTCATATTCAACTCTTTTAGTAATATAACTCCGTTTTGTTTGAGTGGTTAGTAGATTTATTCAGTAAGGTCACAAAATCCCACTGAAATTCACAGGGGAACAGGAGACATTCACTTTAATTGAGAATATTTTAATGATTCTTTAGCTATACATGAGCTCACACTAGTTTTGAAGCTTGTATGCTGTGCCAATATTGACTTTATAGATATCACAAGAGAGTCAGAACTGAAACTAAATGTAATCTCATTTTAACTACAGACTTTGACAGGCATAGTCATCTTTTTCCAGCCACCTGTGCCAATGTCTCTTTCCATCCTGTAGAGTTTGTTAAAGCACCCAGAAAGATACCCAGACTATACGGTTTGTCCTTGAACCATTTTAGAAGGACTTTGGTTTTGATAAAATTAGTAAGTGTTTTCACTCTAGTGTTGTCAGGACATCTTGCTTATACAAATAATATCCACAGAAGATGTGGAATCTAAAGGACTATTTGGTAAACTAGAATTTTAATGTAAGTCCCAGCAGTGCTATAGAACATGTGCTGAATATTTGCTGTACTATACATTGTTTACTAAAGTAACTCTCAGATCTGATGTGATTCAAGAGACCAAATGCTTTGGTTAACAAAGGGGACTCAGATAGGAAACAACTAAAGACAACGTGCTTCTTTCCATAAACACAAAAAGTCATCTCTTTTAAAGGTCAGTAATTACAAAAAATTGTCTGTATACATGTAATACAAAAAGCAAATAACATTTTATAAATGAATTTTAAATTCTATGTATTCTTTGGGGTTCAACAGCTCCATTTGAGGAGTTTTGCTTTCATGTTTGTTTAGGAAACACTATGAAAGCTAGGAGTAAAAAAATTAGAAATACTAATGAAAAATAACGTATCACTTCAGATCTGGATCCTGGTAAGCAGTAGTTATGGTGCTGTACACTGTGCAACAGCAACTACATAGGAGAACAGGTCCCATCAATATTACAGTCTCTGGGGGCAAGAGGAGAGCACGGACGAAAATGAGGAAACCACCACCTTTTGGTGCCTCAGAAAGATATATAACTCTATTCGGCATCCATGTCTTTTAGTCACATGTAATGAGTACGTGATGGTTCCTAATGTAAGATCTGACTTTTTTTTTTTTAAAAGTTGGTAATTAAAATTATGAAAATTGCACCCACTAAATTAAGAGAAAGACAAAATAAAAATCAAACAACATTGTCACAAGACATTTGCCAAGCTTTAAATTCCTCATGGTTTGTTCTCATATGAAATGCATCTACACACGTGAATACAGCTGCATCTTTAGAAAAGTTTTGCTTAGGGGTGGCAATTTGAAAAGTGCCTCTGTTTTTTAAAGGTAATATGTCTGAGGACAGGGGAAAAGGTATACACATTTTGTGAACCCTAGAATGGACCAAGTCAGTGACATGACCTCCCCATAGCAGCCACAGAATGAGGCAGGCACCTCAGACTGGGTTCCCTACATGCTGGATGGGAAAATGCATCATCTTATCTAATATGAAAATGACACATAAAGATGTACCCATAATTTCACCAGTTTTCCATGCTCCAGGTAACTGCAAGTAACTCCTCCATCTGTTCAGGATCCAGAACTCCCATGATTTTTCACTTGGAAAAGAGAATTTATTTCTTTTGAATAACGATTGCTACAGGAGAAGTGGTTCTCGTCTTACAGGTAGTAACACTGGGGCAAGAGCATGTATCCAGGCAGTAGTTTCAATCTGAGGCTGATGTAATTCAAACACATATCATTTCAAAAGGACCCCCTACCCAGCACTTCTAGACCAGGTTGGAAGGAGGGCAGAGAAAGTTTCCTCCAGTCTTGTGCAAGTCTTGTAGCAAGGAATGTAAAGTCAATTCAGCCAGAATGGAAGCACAAGAAGAACTGGCTGTGTAACGGGAGTTTAGAGCATTCGTTGGAAAAAAAAGGAATATGACTTAACCAATGTCAGCTCCTGAAGAGGTTTATGAAGTTTTTTACCCAGTGATTGTATAACTTAAAATGACAAAATGGTCCTGGAGCAGGAACTGCAATGTAATGAAAATTTTACAAGTCCTGAAATAAGAACTACAGTATATGGGTTAGTCTTTTATTTGTTGCTTATTTACCCAACTAGCTTGCAATTTCTCTTCTGTAATGGGATTCTTAGAAGTGCTATTCCAGGAGACCAAAAGTAATATGGCAGAGTCTGAGAAGGTCTACTTAGCACTTGTTTTAATGCAAAATTCATACCCTGAATCTAAATCAGGCTAAATAAGAATGTCAGTTTTGGGATGAGAAGTTTCCACTTCGAAAACACCAGCACATATCATTCACTCTGCAAACATTTCTTCAGAGTAACTGGGCCCCTCTGCTGTGCCATCTTTCTGTAGGGACATTGAACTGCCATTTACTCTAGGCTATGTATGTTACGTATCTCAATGAGCATGTACTGTTTTTCAAGACCAGTCTCAAAACACATCCTTGAAGCCAAAATGGGTTACCTGCCATATTGTTTAGTCACATCCTCTAGCAGTGTGATCATCTTCAAAGTGCATCAGTTAGTGGTTAGCGGAAACAAGTGAGGATTGCTCACTTCGTGATGAGGAATGCATTCAGGCATATTCAAACTGTATGCAAGTATTTAAAATTATATGTGAATAAAAGAAGGGATCATTTGTCCCTCTTACTCCTTATCTTATGAAGGCTGACCTATCTGACAGCTAAGAATTGCAGGCTCCAATTTTTCATGAAAGGTTTGCCACATTTGCTCTGGGACCAGATTCATCCAGGAGGAAACTGAAGGTCTCCAATCGTGGCTCTGCAGAAATTAAAGAAAACAAAGCAAGATGGTATTTCTTTTGGTAAATGGTGCTTCTGAGAATTATTGAAAAAAGTCTGCTTAATTTACTGAGAAACAAACTGGGAAGTCCCTTCCCTCTTTGGAAATACCTGCGTAGTTTTACAGCATCATCTGGAATTTATCTTTTACTCATTAAAATTCTGAATATATTGAAAACATGAACAGCTTTTAATATTGTATATATCAACTCCATGTGGTAAATAAAAGTGAGATACAACCTGTATAATGCATATAAAAATATTCAGGATATCCACCCAGTGTTCCAAGTGGAGTGGCATGAATTGCAGAATTATTATGAAAAGTTTGCACAGAGAGATGTGGTGGAATAATGTAGGATTTAGGATCTGGAGACTCCCTGCTTACTAATTAGTAAGTTACAATTTAATGATTGCTCCACCAGCATCAGACCATACCAAGTGAGATACTGACCTATTTAATTTGGCCTGAGCACACTTGCAAGTATTAGATGAGGCCAGAGTCTGAGTTCTTTCTAATAGTCAGAGCCATTCACTCCCAATTTCATGTCTGTATCCTACATTCCTCATTCCAAATATGAATGCCTAAATAACCTGGTGCAAAAGGCATATGTTAATAGTGTTATATGGACAGCTTTCACATGGACAGATTTCCAGGAGGTCAGACTATCTGATTTGATCATCTCCAGCTTTTAACTCTGTAAAACAGACATAAACTCTTAATGTTGAAAGAATGGGCCTTTTAAGTTCCTCAGCTTGTGTCTTTCTGTTCTGAAGTCAATTTTCAAACTCCATTACACGCTGTGGATGCTGGACTGGGACCTTAAAATCTAATTTTAATGGTTAAACCAGCTGCTTCAAAGTGAACACTTACTTTCTTATCTGTCTGCTAAAAATTATAAAGTTCTCCGTAGAGGAACAGAAATGTGCTCTTTCTATGATTAGGTAGATTCATAAAGATCCATATTAAAGGAGAAGATTTTTTAATGGGAAAAAGCACAGGAGTCCACTCAACAATGTATATATTTCAGAAAAAGCCATTTAAACACATTTTTTTTAAACTAAACATTTTGTACTACCCTCCAGCTAACCACTCTAGAGGTGATATACACCATTATAATCTAGTCCCCTTTGTCTTTGAAAGTGTAAGTTTCCACCCTCTTTGCTCATAGACATAAACCAAAACAAAGAATAGAAACCAAAAGACAGGACTCTACAAATAACACATATTTTTCAACATGGTGCATCCCTTGTATTGGGTTCCTTTAAAATTTCTTTCAAAACAAAAGGTCTTCTTCTTGTACGGAAGGTAGCTGCTATGAAATAATATGAGTCCAAAGCTCCAGAGAAACCTTTTTCAGAAGTCCTTGAAAAAGCCTCCATAATTTCCCTTGACTATTGATCTACATCCTTCTACTGACTTAAGACTAATACATATTAGCAGAACATGAAAGTGATTTTTGAAAGTGCAGGTACAAAATGTTTAACATAACCTTGAGTTTTATTGCACAAGACTCCTAGTTCTGGGGCAAAACATGTTTTCACATATAAGTGATCCCAAAGCCCCCTTTTTCCCCTTGCCATATTTTCCTCAGACCCTTTAGTCATAAAAAATGCAGGGAGAAAGAAAGCTTTCAAAAGTCCCTGTGGCAGAATAAACTAGAGCTGAACCTTCACGTGATTATTCCACAGTGAGTCATTTAAGCATGGGACGGCTTCATAAACTTCAGGGACTTCATTTGCATGTGAATATTGATTCCTCTCACACAAACAGTTCATCCTTTTATGTCGCTTTTGCATGAATTTGCCCCCCAGAGAATTGATATTTTTTTTTTCCCTGCTTCAGCCGGGTGTTTCTGCTGCCTCAGTCAAAAACACTTCTACTCAATGAATGAAATGGAGCAATGAGAATGTGTAGATTACCCCCAGTTCTTCCTTTCAAGCATAAACAATTCACATTTCCTCCCAAGGAAAGAGTGAACATTTGACCTCTCTTTTAAATCATCAGATAAGAAAAACTGGTTGTATGTGTGTGGGTGTAGAGATATCCATCAAACAATCTAAATTACCAAAAGTAGTTAAGTGTAGTATTTCCTAAGTAAATCAGATCTCAACGTACTCCTTGATCATTCAACCAAGGGTTATATTTTGGTTCTCATAATTCATCTCAAGGCTGTGCTTACCAGCTGCAAATAAAACTTACAGTGTATGAGTTTGACCCTGTAGCCTATACTCACATAAGTAAGTGCTACGAATTTCCCACAGAAGTCCCCAGAAGACATGGAGTTTGTCACAGGCACTGGAATTTCAGCAGTGGATCCCATTTGTATAGGAGTGCTACATGCTGAAAAGTTGGGGAGTGAGCAGGCAGCTATCAAAAATCATCCCATCAAAAGACAGTACACCTTTTTTTCTCCCTTCACCAAAGCTGTCCTTACAATATTCCATGAACTACAGACTGGTCATCATAGGACTACTATGCTTTCACATATCTCCACAACTCAGATGATATGCTAATTTCTGTTTTAATATGATAGCAGAACAGAAAAATGCCTTTCCTGTTCTATCACATGCTTATTTTACTGCAGTGATATTACCTGTGTTAGATTATAGTGGAATGGGATGCTGTGATGACACAATAAAAAGGGACATCATATCACCATGACTAAGTCTCACACGAAAAAGAAATATGAAAAAATTCAGTTTATTACCAAATATTTCTCCTAACACTAGATTGGAATATGGCTGCTGCAAATCATAACTGAGATATATTATCAATTTAGTTATATGTAGGATGCAGGAAAAAATAATGATCTCTATCCTAAGTTATCCATTTGTTGCTAAGTGCTCACCTGCACATTTTTTCATGAAACCCAAAGTTTACATGTTTAGAGTAATGTAGTAACATTGTTGATACCAGTATCTATAAAATAAATAAGAACAGCCTGGAAAAAGACTTGTTCTTGGCTTCTAAATCAGCTGATAGTGAACAATAGTTTGGCATAATAACAAACGCTCTCTGATTCAGATTTCTAGAGGAAAATATAGCTAATGTCCTATGGAAAGTTCTCAGACCAGAGAGAACTCTCATAGCATATTTATTTTGGAGACCAGATAAAGAGTTGTATAACTGTAAAAAGTATGATGAAGAACAACTATTAATAGTTACCATTTGACAGGAAAAGACATTTTCTTTCACTGCTTCTGACCTTTAACAAGCACCTAAACAACCTGTGTTTGACTTTATGTTTTGCTAAAGGAGTTTTTGTTGTGCATGAGTGAAGACCAGGAAAAAATACCTCTCTTTACTCTGCATAGGATGTGTTCATAATTAAATTGCTAATAAATCCCATTGTATGATCAGGATATAGTAAATTACCCTGTCTTCTCCATCATTGGACTGCTTTCTATAATTAGGTTACTTACCTTTTCATTTCAGCTCATATGGGCATTACTCTTGATTGGAAGATATGGTTATATATGATATGTTTGCTCTTCAGTGACATATGGAACATATATGTGCATGACTGGATACGTACAGGCTTCAGGTTCAGTTCAAGCAGCAATGTTGCCTGGATAAATGATAATACCATAGCATTTACAATGACTACATTCAACAGTCCTTTCTACCAGTCAAACCCAATGTAATCAGTGCATTCTTTTTTTGGCAGATTTAGTGTTTACGGTATCATAGACTGACACTTACCTGACAACTTCTGTACTTCTTCCAAATGACTTACTTTATTTTCTACTGACATTTCAACTATTGATTTGAAATTATATCACAATATTAAATGACTAGTTGCTTCAAAATTTCCAGTAAACCTTAAGCTTTTCTAAAAGGTATATCCATGCTTTTTTTAAGAATAGCTTTTAAAAAAAATATTTCTGGCTTTCGTAATCAAGCAGACAGGAATGGGCCCAGTAAAAACCTGTCTTTCTATTTCAATATCCTCCCAGTGCCAACCTTTCATTAAAAGAAAGAAAAAAAGATAAACCTCTATATAGTCCAAATTATCTGGGTTGGAATTTTAATTGTGCTTCCTATTGCCTGGGGATTAAGAAATTTCAAACTAAACCCTCAAGAGGTTGTACACAGTTTCACAGCTTGAAAACTGCCATCCTGAGTGGTGCATAAATTCACTTCTATTAGCCAAACATTTCCCACTTTCTGTAAAGGCTAATTTGGAGTTTATAAACCTGGGGCTATTATGGACATCAGTAAGGTTTAGGAGAAGGGATTCCTCCTCATGTGTACAGGACGAAAGTGAAATCTGGAGGATATTTTCATCTGAACAGTGTGCAATGAGGGACAACAGGTAAGGCTGTATTCCCATGGCATTCCTTGTAGATAACAGTGAGGGTCATCTGAGTAGTTCTTAGAGTTACCATTTCTGATGGCTTGTGTTGTGATTTTTGGCATTTTAAATGCCAGAGCCCAAATCACAGGGATTCAGATTAGGCAATTTTCTGTCAACGTTGCTAGGTGGAACTATGACATGAAAGACAATCATTTATCTTTGTGCCTTTCTCAGTCCTTTGGTACGCATCTGAAAGGAAAGAGAAGGTCACGGTGCAAAAGTTGG
The DNA here is from genome assembly GCF_028500815.1 of Rissa tridactyla. Taxonomy (NCBI): domain Eukaryota; kingdom Metazoa; phylum Chordata; class Aves; order Charadriiformes; family Laridae; genus Rissa; species Rissa tridactyla. Next base: position 18,677,558 of record NC_071497.1, read on the forward strand.
GTGGTAACAAGGCAGATGTCATCTTTTCCAAATAAAGTATCTTCAAGTAGAGAAAGACAATTTCAGGAAATAGATCTGCATCTTACAGCATTGGACATCTGGAAAGTCTTGCAATTTTCAGAGAGTTTGGCATTAAAAATGGATGCCCTAAAGGCTCTTAGTAGCACTATATTTGTGGGAGGAGAAGAAGAATTTCCATGATAAATCAAATAAATGGTCCAACCAATCTTATGATACTGGTTGTGGTCAGAAGTAGTTTAAATTTCTGCTTTCTAGACAGGTTATTTGTACAGCAAGCAGTACAGGCATCTTCTAGCACCCACACAGGTCAAAGAAATCCAACCATGTCTATACTGTCTCATTAATCATGACCTATCTATTATTTGATTTTCTTCATGTTGTATCTCTGGCTGATTGAGCACAGAGCAGGCAAAGGGGGTGAGAAGATAAGAAAACAGAGCTGCCAGAGCAGTACCAGCACACTTTTCAGCTTAGCTAACATAGCACCTGCCATGCCACTCACATTTCAGTGGTGAAGGTGAATGAGCACCCTGTTCTCCTCTCCCCAGTTTATCCTGGCTGTGGGTGTGAGCAGACTTCTTGTTTGCATACCCTAGGTGTGATTTACACAAATGCGAACCTCAGTAATATACTAACATGGTTACCCTTAACTGTAAACATTCACATACACCTGTTGGGGTCCCAGTTTGCCCCATTTTGGAGAAAAGTATTTGACTATGAATCACCTTCTTTCTTGCCCTTTCATTAGTGTCAGTCTGTAGATTTCAAAGTGTATTTCAGTTACTAAAGAGTTAGCAGACCTGTTACTGGAGATAACATGCCCATTCCTAAAAGCATTATATTAACTCTCCAGGTAATATGACTGCAATTCTCTTCCATTTTTAATAGTTTTATCACACCAAATGCAACATGCTTCCTCCCCCTTTGCCAGCGCTTCCTCTCTCTTGGCCAATTCAGGACTTGAAGTTTTAAGCCTTCTTTTCTACTGTTTATGATTTTAATGTTATTATGAAATGAAGACTTTTTTCAAAACCTGCATTCTGGCAGAGAATCCAGGCAATTGACATGTTGACAATAAATGCAGTATATGACTGCAAATAGGAAAAAATCATATTAATTCCCATCCATATTTGTATTCATGAACTGTTCTTCCTACATTTACTGCAGAGAATGACATTTACCTGAATTTAGTACTCTCTCTCTTTTTTTCCTAAGTGCACTGCAACTAGAATTGCCCAAAGAGAAAAGAACAAGTAATTGAGAAAAATGTACACAGACACCTATATTCATGTTTTAATTGAACCTAAAACCAATCTTGCTTTGCCATTCATTTTCTGATTGTTTTCACGTCAGGGTATAAGGCATAAATTTGTGCTGCGTCTGCCCTGATACTTCAAAAATAACAGCTTACACATATCAGTTCTTTTAACCCATTCATGTTTAAATCATTACATTATATATTCTCTGTTTTTATGTGTGCCCTCTAACACTCCTAACTTTCTATTTGTTCAAGCTTTTGTTTTTCTAAGGACCAGCACTTCTGGTGGACACATTATAGCAGCTCCCTGGCACTGCCCTGTTCTGTATCTTCTTCCAGAAGACAGTATTAAAAGAGTGAGACATGACACCGTAAAGATGAGGAATTCAGACACCGTATGTCTCTGCAGCAGTTAGGCACAACAGGATGCTCTGAGACAACATCAGAGAGAGCATCCTGCTGTGTCTCAGTTCTGGAGGGCATAGGTAATGTTTCACCCTTATCTATAAGCTACCTGCTGTTTACACTTTTCTGTCACTGTTTTGCTATTCATTAGTGCCTCTTCTCAATCGAATACTGACAGTGTTTTTGAATGAATGTCCACAATATTTTTAATGCAAGGTCAAACATTTAACTTCTGAAGAAAGAAAAGAAATAAATGCTGACTTGAAGTATGATCTGAATGAGAATAATTGGTTTATTAAGAATTTTAATTTGCCAACTGAAAAATAAATGTCTGTTGCAGAAAGACACATGAAGAGTGGGCTTTGCACAAATATCCCCTCAAAGACCTTTGTCAGTGATCAGTCACTGAAGAAGGGGTGCCTTTACTCATTGACAACTGCTAACATTTATTTCATTGTTGCTGTTAGAAAGATGGATCTAGGGAGAAATGCCTATGCTGCATTTCAATTGGTGCAATCAATTTCACATCTTTCTCCAACAACATCTGACATATGATCTTTCAAAAGAAGGAAATATCCTTTTTTTAATCGTTGCTTGTAATGTGCTTCATGAGCGGTTGCTAGAAATCTTACGCCATGTCAACATTTTGCATGAGTTTTATTTTAATCCTTAGTATTATTACATTTGATACAATTTTTAAAACCTTTCTGTCTACATGCCCACATGGCCGCCTGAGCTGGTGACCTTAATTGCTTAAACACGCATACACATTTCTTTGTGCTTAACATAAGAATAGCCGTATAAAACAAGTGTAGTTCAATCTAGTCCAATCCAGTTCAACCTAGTCTATCTAGTCCAATATCCTGTCTCCACTGGTGATATTTGTCCTGTTTCAGATATGTTAGTTTCATCATATAATCTGTTTTTGAAGAACATAGACAACGGAAAATGGTTTCACTGCTATTGATATTTTTTTTAAGAAAAACAATGCTCCCAATGAACACCTGATCACTACACTTATTGACTGATAAAGAATAGAGTTTCATGAAATATCTTTATTTTAATTCTGAAATTATAGGAGTTGAGAACAAGCTCAATTAAAAATAATTTAAAATATCTGTTTCAGTTTTGTTTTATAAGAGTGCTTTTCTTTGAATTATACTCACTTTTTTAGACCAGGATAAACATTAGTCTGAAATACAAAGTTTCGGTCCAAAGGAACAATTTTAGAATCGACTATAAAAACACAGAAAGAAATACTTTATAATGGAAATTCTGACACAGCAAGAAGTACACTGAGTCACAGAAGCAAACACTATAATACCTGGAGTTTCATAAAAAAGAATGATACGGTCAAAACTGAAGGCGACTATCTGGTGCCTATATTGTCATGAGACAGCTGCTGACAAAGATTCGTCTGAAGTCATTTAACACCATGAGTGCACTGAGAGTTCTGAATGGACTGCAGGCCTGGACCTCTAGTCTGTCATGCAAGAGAAGGTGCTCCTTGTCCCAAATCATCAAGTCTTGGGCAGCAGAATTCCATATATCTGCACATCTGCACGAGCCTCTCAGTAAAAACCATCTGTGCTTGGTGCAGCATCTTTCAGACTGCTCAGGAAAATGTTGCTAGAGATATTTTCAACTTAATTTGGAACTCTTTTTTTTTCTGGTACCCAGAAACCCCCATATCCTTTACACCTAATACATGTAAGGATAACTGGCATTATTATAAAAAACCACCCAGAATAAATTCTTACAAATTGAAGAAAATACAAAGTGTTCATCTGAAAGAGCTATGCAGGAAACATCAGCATGGTTTGTGAATGCTTACTTTCTATCTTTATAATCATCCATATCATCAAGGTCCATAAAATTCCCAGAACAGAAATTTCATTCTAAAAGGCTAATATGTTTGCAATTAGTGAGATATAAATTAAGAACTTCTCTATAAAATCATTATTATGATTCATTCTTTTAATCAGCTGGTGTAAATTGTGTTCAGAACCTTTGATTTTTTTTTAATGGAAAATTGAGAAAGACATTTATTATCTCCATTTCTATCCTTCAGTTTCAAAGTGTGATTTTGAGTTACAAACCTCCATGTAATGCAGTGCAACAGATTTCAATGCCTTCAAATACATTAATTCAGAACATAGACCAGAGATTTTCTGTGTACAAATTTAGCACCACAACTCTTCTTCCTAATCTGGAAAAGATTTGAATGTAAAAATGTTAAATTTCTTCAAGCAATGCAAAGTTCTTAGTAATGAATGCATGCAAGGTCATTCAACTGAGCTTTGTGTTCCCTAAGCTCTTTCAACTTTTGGGATGAACCTCCTTTAAATTTCATCTCAAGGAGGAGTGAATTCATAATCAATGGCAAATTCACCATTTCTAACCAAATATTATCTTAATGATCTATTTTAAAACAGATATGCTTAAATATTTCCAGCAAATCTAATACAAATTACAATGAATCCCCCAAAAGCTAACAAGGTATAGACATTTACAAATTGTCATAAAATTTTAGTATCCATTTGCTTTTTAATCACGATTCAGTGCCAATAGAAAGCGTAAGTCTTTACACGTAAACCGTTCCAACACCTTGGAGTCTAGTTTCCACATGTAATCCTGAAGCCTGTGTTAGTGATAAAGGCTTTCTGAGAAGTATCTTGGGACACCCAGGTTATCTCAGAAAGCTGATCCTAAAACTTCTATGCCAAAAAGTGATGTGAAAGCTAAGGACTATGAGGAATACCAGGAGACTCTACCTCCCTCTGAAGAAAATGTCTTTAACTAGGGCTATAGGCAGACATCACTTCTTTCAGATCACTGTCTAAGAGTCACAGCATGCTTTTATAAAAGCAGCAAGAGGACACAGTGCCAGGCCTCTTTATTCAATTATGTTTGTTGGTTGGAGATTATTTGTTTTAGGTTTTGTCTTAACTTTCACATTAATTAGATTAATTAGGCCATGAGTCACATCGCCCAAAATTGAAATCAGATCCAGATTTTTAAAGGATTGCACAAAGGTCTTCAGATCTGGGAATTATTTTCTGCGTGCTGCAGCAGTAATGGTCAGATGAAATCCAAACCTACCTTCTCCTCCATTAAAGTTTAAGGTTCAGGGCTATAATTTTTATCAGAACTGTTTCAAAATTTATGTTTTTAACTTCTGAAGTAGCCCATAACTTAGTGTCTGAACCCGTACTTTTTTTTTTGAGAAAAAAGTTGAAATTATGCTGCATCTTATTAATTCAGAGATAGTCACAGTCAGCAAGGAAGAACACAGTAACACAATGCATCCTTTTTACATATATGGTTACTCTGCTGTGTACAGTATGTGTAGAATGAACATAATTGTCAGTATGCCAAACTCCTCTTAGCATGACATGTTCTTCATGAACATGTCACATGGCTCTCAAATTTGCTTTCAGACTCCAACCTCTGAAATTTTAATTCACTCTCATGAAATTTATATGTAAAGCTCCATCAACATCACAGGTGCTTTTCTAGTCTCAACTATTTTTTTTAACCCACAAAACATGAGCTATACTTTTAGGTCCAGCCAAGTGCAGTCACTGCTGAAAAGCAGAAGAGAAATCTCCATGGCAATAACAAAAAAACAGTTTTCCAAAGGATTTTAAATAATTAGTTCTGACAAGTGTTTTTAAGTTTATGTAGGGCACACACCTAGTTTCTATCACAGAACCAAAGAATCACAGAATGACAGGGGTTGGAAGGGACCACTGGAGATCATCTAGTCCAACCCCCCTGCCAAAGCAGGGTCACTGAGAGCAGCTTTTTTTCCAGACTAGAAAGACCCAAGTCCCTCAGCCTTTCCTCCTAAGAGAGATGTTCCTGTCTCCTCATCATTTCTCCTCTCAGTGATTGTCTCCCCAGCGCAGCAGCTGGTGAAGAGCACGGTGGCTACAAAGATGGTTGTGGCACTGCTTTCCCTTCACACTCATCACCACCCTGGTGGCAATTTCACATGGGCCGAGAAACTCCCCGGCAGCTCCGGCTGGGCAGGGACCAAGCGAGAGGCACCGCTCATGTGCCTCCGTGCCTTGACCGGGGTGCGGCTGGAGAATATGCCCGACCCAGATGCTCCCCAGGGAGTTGATACCACAGAACTGAACACGCTGGACACAGAGAAGCCCGTGCTCTATCGGCAGTGGGACTTGCCCACCGGGAAACGTCTGCCCGCTCCCCCACCATCACCCTCGGGAAAGCAGCGTCCTCTGGCAGCGGCACAGCAGGAGCAGAGATCCTGCCGCGGACAGGCCCCACCCCACCACCAGCACACACACCACCACCCACCCCACCCGTGGGTGTCAGGTGGGCCCACCAAGAGCACACCCGCCACCCCAAGCTCAGAGGCAGCACCAAGGGAGCCGATTCACCTCACGGGCTGGGATCTCAAGGAGCAAAGCACCTGCGGGTCACGTCACCTGATAGTAGGTTTGGTAAGGGTCTGGGGGGGCTTGTGTCGGCTTTGGAAAGGGAACTCCCGGGAGCCCCGGCCTGCCGGGTGGGTCTGGACTGTGTGGGGTCGGGGCTGGGGCTGCCCGGGGCAGCGGTGGGTCGCTGAGGCGGGGGGTGGCCCCAGGGCGGGGCTGGTTGCCCTGTGATGCGCTCTGGTGCCTGGGACACCACAGGGGACGCGTCACAATGGGGCCGGCTATAAAGGGCGCCATCGGGCAGCGCTGCCCCAGTTCGGCACGGGACAATGGTGAGTGGGCTGGCGGGGGGAGGCTGGGCTGGACCAGGGCCGGGGCACAAACGCTGGCCCCTGGGGGGTGGCTTCTCACATGGCATAGAGGGCCCAGCCGCTGGCGGGAGCGCCTTGGGCCAGGCCCGGTGCCGCTGGCGGCGGGGCTGGGCGCAGGCCTTGCTGCCTCCCCGCTGCCTCGGCCCCCCTCCTGCCTGCCCCCAGCTCCCCGCGGCTGCCGTCCCCGCTACCGCCAGCTCCCGCCCGCCCTCCCAGCCCCACTGAACCCCTTCTCTCCCTCCTCCTGCAGGCCATGGCTGCTGCCAGTTTGCTACTGTCCCTCCTTGCTGTGCAAAGCATCTTCCAGCCCCCACTGCCGGTGGGCGACGAGCTGGACGAGGCCATGCAAGACCGCATGCGTTGGCGTGCTGACTTTCTGGACGATCAGATGAGGCGGCTGCTGCAGGATCTGGAGGAAATGCACCTGGAGCCGTGGAGCCAGAAGGACCGCGACGTTTCCTGGGGGGCTCTTGCTGGTGTCCTGGTGCTGCTCCTCGGGCTCGGTTGGTGGCTCAGGAAAAGGAGCCGTCGGCCAGCCAGCAGCAGCAAGGAGAGTGGTTCCGGAAAGAAGGCGGAGGAGCGGGAGCAAGAATCAAAACCCAGTCTTGCACTGCACGCGCGCCTGATTTCCGTCGAGCGCCTCCTTGAACTGTCGGAGTCATTCATGAAGGTGGAGGCCCTGGTAGATGATCTCCTCCGCATCTGCCACAAGCGTTCCAGGGGTACTGGGATGCCACGCGTGAAGGCAGTCGTCGGGGTGGAGAGCGCTTTAGGAGGTTGGGGTCCCCAGGAGGATGATGCCACCTACCGCCTGCTGGTGCCCCTGAAGCCTCCTCACGGGCACGCCTTCCATCTGGAGCTGGGCACCATGGAGGGGATGCCGGCCAAGCACTCCTGCATCCGCGTGGAGCCGGAGTGCAGCTGCAAGAGGGAGCGGCTGGAGAAGGACACGCTGTGCTTCCTCCACTGCCACCAGGAGCAGCTGCAGAAAAATCGGGGTGCCAGCCTCCTCGACACCTTCTGCACCGGCCCCTACCTGGACGTAGAGAAAACGGCCCGCTGGTTCCAGGACATGGTAAAAGACGCCTGGGTGGCTTTGCCTCAGTCGAGACACTGCCATCTGAAGGTGCTGCCCTCCAAGCGCTCCTGCAAGCTCCGGCTGACGGATGCTTCTGGCAGTACTGTCTTCATTCACATCATGCTTGGGGTGCAGCAAGGTGACTCGTACGCCATCCTGAGCATCCACTAGGAAGAGACTGCTGCAAGGAGCCTTGCGACAGAGACTGCCTCTACCACCTGGACAGTGAGTGCCCTCCCTCTTCCTGGGAGTCCGTTCCCTGTGGGAACTTCACCCTGTACAAAGTTGTCAATAAATCACTTGTTTGTTTGAACTAACGCTGTGTCCGTGAGTGGCCATGCATCGCTTTGTTGGGGAAGGCGGGCACAAGCTGCTGGCTGCGCAGCTGCCGCAGAGTCAGGGGGTGTTTTGCAGAAGAGCCGCTGCAGTGGGCTCTGGTTTCCTGAGTCCCTGGGCTTTGGCTTGCCAGGTGTTGGGGGTTAATCCCAGTAGGCAGCTTGGCATCACGCAGCTGCTCAATCCCTTGCCCCAGGGGGACAGTGGCGGAGAGAATCTGAAGGGTAAAAGTGGGAAAACGTGTGGGCTGAGCTCAGACCGTTTAGTAGGTAAAGCAAGAGCTACACGCCTAAGCAAAGCAGAAGAAAGAACCCCTTCACTACCCTCCTGCTCTGCCAACCAGACGTGCCTTCTTGGGAAGCATTCTGCCTCAGGCAGGACGGAGGGAGTTGATTGGGGAACAGACTCGGAAATAGAGCTTTTCCCTATACTAGTAGAAAGGGAAAGAAAGAAGGTTAATGTAGCGATTGTTTGTACAAAGTTAAATGCATACCTTCACAAGGAAATCCCAGGAAAACAAACTGGCTTAAGAGCTAGTGAGATACTGAAGTGGTTGTGCAGCAACTCTTGAACTTTTACCAGTTTTTGGGTGAAGTCCAACAAGATGCTGAGCGCTCTCAGTTGAAATCCTCACCACCGGGGAAGTCACCCAACACTTTGACAAATTCAGTCATGCTTTTGTCCAATAGTAAGAGGAAAACCATTTTTTCCCACATGTTGTTACAATACGTATTCAGTTCTTTAATTAAATAGAATCACGGGATCACAGCACGGTGGGGGTTGGAAGGGACCTCTGGAGATCATCTAGTCCAGCCCCCCTGCCAGAGCAGGCTCACCCAGAGCAGGTGGCACAGGAACGCGTCCAGGGGGTTTTTGAATGTCTCCAGAGACAGACGCTCCACCACCTCTCTGGGCAGCCTGTTCCAGTGCTCTGCCACCCTCACAGGAAAGACGTTCCTCCTCATGTTGAGATGGAACTTCCTGTGCTCAAGTTTGTGCCCGTTACCTCTTGTCCTGTCACTGGGCACCGCTGAAAAGAGCCTGGCCCCATGCTCCTGACACCCACCCTTTAAGTGTTTATAAGCATTGCTAAGGTCCCCCCTCAGTCACCTTTTTTCCAGACTAGAAAGACCCAAGTCCCTCAGCCTTTCCTCCTAAGAGAGATGTTCCAGTCCCCTCATCATCTTGGTAGCCCTTTGCTGTACCCTCTCCCGCAGTTCCCTGTCCTCTTTGAACTGGGGAGCCCAGAACTTGTACTCAAGGTTTTGGCTTCTGTGATGGTGGATCTACCTTAGAGAAGCCGGGTCTGTTGGGAGCTGATGGCATTCACCTGACTTCATGGTGCAGGGAAAAAGAGGGGAGAATGCGGGAGCCAGAAAGGAAAGGGAAACGCCTGCGCAGCGGCCCTCTGCCGAGAGCGGCAGCGTTCTCCTCTCAGTGATTGTCTCCCCAGCGCAGCAGCCGGTGAAGAGCACGGTGGCTACAAAGATGGTTGTGGCACTGCTTTCCCTTCACACTCGTCACCACCCTGGTGGCAATTTCACATGGGCCGAGAAACTCCCCGGCAGCTCCGGCTGGGCAGGGACCAAGCGAGAGGCACCGCTCATGTGCCTCCGTGCCTTGACCGGGGTGCGGCTGGAGAATATGCCCGACCCAGATGCTCCCCAGGGAGTTGATACCACAGAACTGAACACGCTGGACACAGAGAAGCCCGTGCTCTATCGGCAGTGGGACTTGCCCACCGGGAAACGTCTGCCCGCTCCCCCACCATCACCCTCGGGAAAGCAGCGTCCTCTGGCAGCGGCACAGCAGGAGCAGAGATCCTGCCGCGGACAGGCCCCACCCCACCACCAGCACACACACCACCACCCACCCCACCCGTGGGTGTCAGGTGGGCCCACCAAGAGCACACCCGCCACCCCAAGCTCAGAGGCAGCACCAAGGGAGCCGATTCACCTCACGGGCTGGGATCTCAAGGAGCAAAGCACCTGCGGGTCACGTCACCTGATAGTAGGTTTGGTAAGGGTCTGGGGGGGCTTGTGTCGGCTTTGGAAAGGGAACTCCCGGGAGCCCCGGCCTGCCGGGTGGGTCTGGACTGTGTGGGGTCGGGGCTGGGGCTGCCCGGGGCAGCGGTGGGTCGCTGAGGCGGGGGGTGGCCCCAGGGCGGGGCTGGTTGCCCTGTGATGCGCTCTGGTGCCTGGGACACCACAGGGGACGCGTCACAATGGGGCCGGCTATAAAGGGCGCCATCGGGCAGCGCTGCCCCAGTTCGGCACGGGACAATGGTGAGTGGGCTGGCGGGGGGAGGCTGGGCTGGACCAGGGCCGGGGCACAAACGCTGGCCCCTGGGGGGTGGCTTCTCACATGGCATAGAGGGCCCAGCCGCTGGCGGGAGCGCCTTGGGCCAGGCCCGGTGCTGCTGGCGGCGGGGCTGGGCGCAGGCCTTGCTGCCTCCCCGCTGCCTCGGCCCCCCTCCTGCCTGCCCCCAGCTCCCCGCGGCTGCCGTCCCCGCTACCGCCAGCTCCCGCCCGCCCTCCCAGCCCCACTGAACCCCTTCTCTCCCTCCTCCTGCAGGCCATGGCTGCTGCCAGTTTGCTACTGTCCCTCCTTGCTGTGCAAAGCGTCTTCCAGCCCCCACTGCCGGTGGGCGACGAGCTGGACGAGGCCACGCAAGACCGCATGCGTTGGCGTGCTGACTTTCTGGACGATCAGATGAGGCGGCTGCTGCAGGATCTGGAGGAAATGCACCTGGAGCCGTGGAGCCAGAAGGACCGCGACGTTTCCTGGGGGGCTCTTGCTGGTGTCCTGGTGCTGCTCCTCGGGCTCGGTTGGTGGCTCAGGAAAAGGAGCCGTCGGCCAGCCAGCAGCAGCAAGGAGAGTGGTTCCGGAAAGAAGGCGGAGGAGCGGGAGCAAGAATCAAAACCCAGTCTTGCACTGCACGCGCGCCTGATTTCCGTCGAGCGCCTCCTTGAACTGTCGGAGTCATTCATGAAGGTGGAGGCCCTGGTAGATGATCTCCTCCGCATCTGCCACAAGCGTTCCAGGGGTACTGGGATGCCACGCGTGAAGGCAGTCGTCGGGGTTGAGAGCGCTTTAGGAGGTTGGGGTCCCCAGGAGGATGATGCCACCTACCGCCTGCTGGTGCCCCTGAAGCCTCCTCACGGGCACGCCTTCCATCTGGAGCTGGGCACCATGGAGGGGATGCCGGCCAAGCACTCCTGCATCCGCGTGGAGCCGGAGTGCAGCTGCAAGAGGGAGCGGCTGGAGAAGGACACGCTGTGCTTCCTCCACTGCCACCAGGAGCAGCTGCAGAAAAATCGGGGTGCCAGCCTCCTCGACACCTTCTGCACCGGCCCCTACCTGGACGTAGAGAAAACGGCCCGCTGGTTCCAGGACATGGTAAAAGACGCCTGGGTGGCTTTGCCTCAGTCGAGACACTGCCATCTGAAGGTGCTGCCCTCCAAGCGCTCCTGCAAGCTCCGGCTGACGGATGCTTCTGGCAGTACTGTCTTCATTCACATCATGCTTGGGGTGCAGCAAGGTGACTCGTACGCCATCCTGAGCATCCACTAGGAAGAGACTGCTGCAAGGAGCCTTGCGACAGAGACTGCCTCTACCACCTGGACAGTGAGTGCCCTCCCTCTTCCTGGGAGTCCGTTCCCTGTGGGAACTTCACCCTGTACAAAGTTGTCAATAAATCACTTGTTTGTTTGAACTAACGCTGTGTCCGTGAGTGGCCATGCATCGCTTTGTTGGGGAAGGCGGGCACAAGCTGCTGGCTGCGCAGCTGCCGCAGAGTCAGGGGGTGTTTTGCAGAAGAGCCGCTGCAGTGGGCTCTGGTTTCCTGAGTCCCTGGGCTTTGGCTTGCCAGGTGTTGGGGGTTAATCCCAGTAGGCAGCTTGGCATCACGCAGCTGCTCAATCCCTTGCCCCAGGGGGACAGTGGCGGAGAGAATCTGAAGGGTAAAAGTGGGAAAACGTGTGGGCTGAGCTCAGACCGTTTAGTAGGTAAAGCAAGAGCTACACGCCTAAGCAAAGCAGAAGAAAGAACCCCTTCACTACCCTCCTGCTCTGCCAACCAGACGTGCCTTCTTGGGAAGCATTCTGCCTCAGGCAGGACGGAGGGAGTTGATTGGGGAACAGACTCGGAAATAGAGCTTTTCCCTATACTAGTAGAAAGGGAAAGAAAGAAGGTTAATGTAGCGATTGTTTGTACAAAGTTAAATGCATACCTTCACAAGGAAATCCCAGGAAAACAAACTGGCTTAAGAGCTAGTGAGATACTGAAGTGGTTGTGCAGCAACTCTTGAACTTTTACCAGTTTTTGGGTGAAGTCCAACAAGATGCTGAGCGCTCTCAGTTGAAATCCTCACCACCGGGGAAGTCACCCAACACTTTGACAAATTCAGTCATGCTTTTGTCCAATAGTAAGAGGAAAACCATTTTTTCCCACATGTTGTTACAATACGTATTCAGTTCTTTAATTAAATAGAATCACGGGATCACAGCACGGTGGGGGTTGGAAGGGACCTCTGGAGATCATCTAGTCCAGCCCCCCTGCCAGAGCAGGCTCACCCAGAGCAGGTGGCACAGGAACGCGTCCAGGGGGTTTTTGAATGTCTCCAGAGACAGACGCTCCACCACCTCTCTGGGCAGCCTGTTCCAGTGCTCTGCCACCCTCACAGGAAAGACGTTCCTCCTCATGTTGAGATGGAACTTCCTGTGCTCAAGTTTGTGCCCGTTACCTCTTGTCCTGTCACTGGGCACCGCTGAAAAGAGCCTGGCCCCATGCTCCTGACACCCACCCTTTAAGTGTTTATAAGCATTGCTAAGGTCCCCCCTCAGTCACCTTTTTTCCAGACTAGAAAGACCCAAGTCCCTCAGCCTTTCCTCCTAAGAGAGATGTTCCAGTCCCCTCATCATCTTGGTAGCCCTTTGCTGTACCCTCTCCCGCAGTTCCCTGTCCTCTTTGAACTGGGGAGCCCAGAACTTGTACTCAAGGTTTTGGCTTCTGTGATGGTGGATCTACCTTAGAGAAGCCGGGTCTGTTGGGAGCTGATGGCATTCACCTGACTTCATGGTGCAGGGAAAAAGAGGGGAGAATGCGGGAGCCAGAAAGGAAAGGGAAACGCCTGCGCAGCGGCCCTCTGCCGAGAGCGGCAGCGTTCTCCTCTCAGTGATTGTCTCCCCAGCGCAGCAGCCGGTGAAGAGCACGGTGGCTACAAAGATGGTTGTGGCACTGCTTTCCCTTCACACTCGTCACCACCCTGGTGGCAATTTCACATGGGCCGAGAAACTCCCCGGCAGCTCCGGCTGGGCAGGGACCAAGCGAGAGGCACCGCTCATGTGCCTCCGTGCCTTGACCGGGGTGCGGCTGGAGAATATGCCCGACCCAGATGCTCCCCAGGGAGTTGATACCACAGAACTGAACACGCTGGACACAGAGAAGCCCGTGCTCTATCGGCAGTGGGACTTGCCCACCGGGAAACGTCTGCCCGCTCCCCCACCATCACCCTCGGGAAAGCAGCGTCCTCTGGCAGCGGCACAGCAGGAGCAGAGATCCTGCCGCGGACAGGCCCCACCCCACCACCAGCACACACACCACCACCCACCCCACCCGTGGGTGTCAGGTGGGCCCACCAAGAGCACACCCGCCACCCCAAGCTCAGAGGCAGCACCAAGGGAGCCGATTCACCTCACGGGCTGGGATCTCAAGGAGCAAAGCACCTGCGGGTCACGTCACCTGATAGTAGGTTTGGTAAGGGTCTGGGGGGGCTTGTGTCGGCTTTGGAAAGGGAACTCCCGGGAGCCCCGGCCTGCCGGGTGGGTCTGGACTGTGTGGGGTCGGGGCTGGGGCTGCCCGGGGCAGCGGTGGGTCGCTGAGGCGGGGGGTGGCCCCAGGGCGGGGCTGGTTGCCCTGTGATGCGCTCTGGTGCCTGGGACACCACAGGGGACGCGTCACAATGGGGCCGGCTATAAAGGGCGCCATCGGGCAGCGCTGCCCCAGTTCGGCACGGGACAATGGTGAGTGGGCTGGCGGGGGGAGGCTGGGCTGGACCAGGGCCGGGGCACAAACGCTGGCCCCTGGGGGGTGGCTTCTCACATGGCATAGAGGGCCCAGCCGCTGGCGGGAGCGCCTTGGGCCAGGCCCGGTGCCGCTGGCGGCGGGGCTGGGCGCAGGCCTTGCTGCCTCCCCGCTGCCTCGGCCCCCCTCCTGCCTGCCCCCAGCTCCCCGCGGCTGCCGTCCCCGCTACCGCCAGCTCCCGCCCGCCCTCCCAGCCCCACTGAACCCCTTCTCTCCCTCCTCCTGCAGGCCATGGCTGCTGCCAGTTTGCTACTGTCCCTCCTTGCTGTGCAAAGCGTCTTCCAGCCCCCACTGCCGGTGGGCGACGAGCTGGACGAGGCCACGCAAGACCGCATGCGTTGGCGTGCTGACTTTCTGGACGATCAGATGAGGCGGCTGCTGCAGGATCTGGAGGAAATGCACCTGGAGCCGTGGAGCCAGAAGGACCGCGACGTTTCCTGGGGGGCTCTTGCTGGTGTCCTGGTGCTGCTCCTCAGGCTCGGTTGGTGGCTCAGGAAAAGGAGCCGTCGGCCAGCCAGCAGCAGCAAGGAGAGTGGTTCCGGAAAGAAGGCGGAGGAGCGGGAGCAAGAATCAAAACCCAGTCTTGCACTGCACGCGCGCCTGATTTCCGTCGAGCGCCTCCTTGAACTGTCGGAGTCATTCATGAAGGTGGAGGCCCTGGTAGATGATCTCCTCCGCATCTGCCACAAGCGTTCCAGGGGTACTGGGATGCCACGCGTGAAGGCAGTCGTCGGGGTGGAGAGCGCTTTAGGAGGTTGGGGTCCCCAGGAGGATGATGCCACCTACCGCCTGCTGGTGCCCCTGAAGCCTCCTCACGGGCACGCCTTCCATCTGGAGCTGGGCACCATGGAGGGGATGCCGGCCAAGCACTCCTGCATCCGCGTGGAGCCGGAGTGCAGCTGCAAGAGGGAGCGGCTGGAGAAGGACACGCTGTGCTTCCTCCACTGCCACCAGGAGCAGCTGCAGAAAAATCGGGGTGCCAGCCTCCTCGACACCTTCTGCACCGGCCCCTACCTGGACGTAGAGAAAACGGCCCGCTGGTTCCAGGACATGGTAAAAGACGCCTGGGTGGCTTTGCCTCAGTCGAGACACTGCCATCTGAAGGTGCTGCCCTCCAAGCGCTCCTGCAAGCTCCGGCTGACGGATGCTTCTGGCAGTACTGTCTTCATTCACATCATGCTTGGGGTGCAGCAAGGTGACTCGTACGCCATCCTGAGCATCCACTAGGAAGAGACTGCTGCAAGGAGCCTTGCGACAGAGACTGCCTCTACCACCTGGACAGTGAGTGCCCTCCCTCTTCCTGGGAGTCCGTTCCCTGTGGGAACTTCACCCTGTACAAAGTTGTCAATAAATCACTTGTTTGTTTGAACTAACGCTGTGTCCGTGAGTGGCCATGCATCGCTTTGTTGGGGAAGGCGGGCACAAGCTGCTGGCTGCGCAGCTGCCGCAGAGTCAGGGGGTGTTTTGCAGAAGAGCCGCTGCAGTGGGCTCTGGTTTCCTGAGTCCCTGGGCTTTGGCTTGCCAGGTGTTGGGGGTTAATCCCAGTAGGCAGCTTGGCATCACGCAGCTGCTCAATCCCTTGCCCCAGGGGGACAGTGGCGGAGAGAATCTGAAGGGTAAAAGTGGGAAAACGTGTGGGCTGAGCTCAGACCGTTTAGTAGGTAAAGCAAGAGCTACACGCCTAAGCAAAGCAGAAGAAAGAACCCCTTCACTACCCTCCTGCTCTGCCAACCAGACGTGCCTTCTTGGGAAGCATTCTGCCTCAGGCAGGACGGAGGGAGTTGATTGGGGAACAGACTCGGAAATAGAGCTTTTCCCTATACTAGTAGAAAGGGAAAGAAAGAAGGTTAATGTAGCGATTGTTTGTACAAAGTTAAATGCATACCTTCACAAGGAAATCCCAGGAAAACAAACTGGCTTAAGAGCTAGTGAGATACTGAAGTGGTTGTGCAGCAACTCTTGAACTTTTACCAGTTTTTGGGTGAAGTCCAACAAGATGCTGAGCGCTCTCAGTTGAAATCCTCACCACCGGGGAAGTCACCCAACACTTTGACAAATTCAGTCATGCTTTTGTCCAATAGTAAGAGGAAAACCATTTTTTCCCACATGTTGTTACAATACGTATTCAGTTCTTTAATTAAATAGAATCACGGGATCACAGCACGGTGGGGGTTGGAAGGGACCTCTGGAGATCATCTAGTCCAGCCCCCCTGCCAGAGCAGGCTCACCCAGAGCAGGTGGCACAGGAACGCGTCCAGGGGGTTTTTGAATGTCTCCAGAGACAGACGCTCCACCACCTCTCTGGGCAGCCTGTTCCAGTGCTCTGCCACCCTCACAGGAAAGACGTTCCTCCTCATGTTGAGATGGAACTTCCTGTGCTCAAGTTTGTGCCCGTTACCTCTTGTCCTGTCACTGGGCACCGCTGAAAAGAGCCTGGCCCCATGCTCCTGACACCCACCCTTTAAGTGTTTATAAGCATTGCTAAGGTCCCCCCTCAGTCACCTTTTTTCCAGACTAGAAAGACCCAAGTCCCTCAGCCTTTCCTCCTAAGAGAGATGTTCCAGTCCCCTCATCATCTTGGTAGCCCTTTGCTGTACCCTCTCCCGCAGTTCCCTGTCCTCTTTGAACTGGGGAGCCCAGAACTTGTACTCAAGGTTTTGGCTTCTGTGATGGTGGATCTACCTTAGAGAAGCCGGGTCTGTTGGGAGCTGATGGCATTCACCTGACTTCATGGTGCAGGGAAAAAGAGGGGAGAATGCGGGAGCCAGAAAGGAAAGGGAAACGCCTGCGCAGCGGCCCTCTGCCGAGAGCGGCAGCGTTCTCCTCTCAGTGATTGTCTCCCCAGCGCAGCAGCCGGTGAAGAGCACGGTGGCTACAAAGATGGTTGTGGCACTGCTTTCCCTTCACACTCGTCACCACCCTGGTGGCAATTTCACATGGGCCGAGAAACTCCCCGGCAGCTCCGGCTGGGCAGGGACCAAGCGAGAGGCACCGCTCATGTGCCTCCGTGCCTTGACCGGGGTGCGGCTGGAGAATATGCCCGACCCAGATGCTCCCCAGGGAGTTGATACCACAGAACTGAACACGCTGGACACAGAGAAGCCCGTGCTCTATCGGCAGTGGGACTTGCCCACCGGGAAACGTCTGCCCGCTCCCCCACCATCACCCTCGGGAAAGCAGCGTCCTCTGGCAGCGGCACAGCAGGAGCAGAGATCCTGCCGCGGACAGGCCCCACCCCACCACCAGCACACACACCACCACCCACCCCACCCGTGGGTGTCAGGTGGGCCCACCAAGAGCACACCCGCCACCCCAAGCTCAGAGGCAGCACCAAGGGAGCCGATTCACCTCACGGGCTGGGATCTCAAGGAGCAAAGCACCTGCGGGTCACGTCACCTGATAGTAGGTTTGGTAAGGGTCTGGGGGGGCTTGTGTCGGCTTTGGAAAGGGAACTCCCGGGAGCCCCGGCCTGCCGGGTGGGTCTGGACTGTGTGGGGTCGGGGCTGGGGCTGCCCGGGGCAGCGGTGGGTCGCTGAGGCGGGGGGTGGCCCCAGGGCGGGGCTGGTTGCCCTGTGATGCGCTCTGGTGCCTGGGACACCACAGGGGACGCGTCACAATGGGGCCGGCTATAAAGGGCGCCATCGGGCAGCGCTGCCCCAGTTCGGCACGGGACAATGGTGAGTGGGCTGGCGGGGGGAGGCTGGGCTGGACCAGGGCCGGGGCACAAACGCTGGCCCCTGGGGGGTGGCTTCTCACATGGCATAGAGGGCCCAGCCGCTGGCGGGAGCGCCTTGGGCCAGGCCCGGTGCCGCTGGCGGCGGGGCTGGGCGCAGGCCTTGCTGCCTCCCCGCTGCCTCGGCCCCCCTCCTGCCTGCCCCCAGCTCCCCGCGGCTGCCGTCCCCGCTACCGCCAGCTCCCGCCCGCCCTCCCAGCCCCACTGAACCCCTTCTCTCCCTCCTCCTGCAGGCCATGGCTGCTGCCAGTTTGCTACTGTCCCTCCTTGCTGTGCAAAGCGTCTTCCAGCCCCCACTGCCGGTGGGCGACGAGCTGGACGAGGCCACGCAAGACCGCATGCGTTGGCGTGCTGGCTTTCTGGACGATCAGATGAGGCGGCTGCTGCAGGATCTGGAGGAAATGCACCTGGAGCCGTGGAGCCAGAAGGACCGCGACGTTTCCTGGGGGGCTCTTGCTGGTGTCCTGGTGCTGCTCCTCGGGCTCGGCTGGTGGCTCAGGAAAAGGAGCCGTCGGCCAGCCAGCAGCAGCAAGGAGAGCGGTTCCGGAAAGAAGGCGGAGGAGCGGGAGCAAGAATCAAAACCCAGTCTTGCACTGCACGCGCGCCTGATTTCCGTCGAGCGCCTCCTTGAACTGTCGGAGTCATTCATGAAGGTGGAGGCCCTGGTAGATGATCTCCTCCGCATCTGCCACAAGCGTTCCAGGGGTACTGGGATGCCACGCGTGAAGGCAGTCGTCGGGGTGGAGAGCGCTTTAGGAGGTTGGGGTCCCCAGGAGGATGATGCCACCTACCGCCTGCTGGTGCCCCTGAAGCCTCCTCACGGGCACGCCTTCCATCTGGAGCTGGGCACCATGGAGGGGATGCCGGCCAAGCACTCCTGCATCCGCGTGGAGCCGGAGTGCAGCTGCAAGAGGGAGCGGCTGGAGAAGGACACGCTGTGCTTCCTCCACTGCCACCAGGAGCAGCTGCAGAAAAATCGGGGTGCCAGCCTCCTCGACACCTTCTGCACCGGCCCCTACCTGGACGTAGAGAAAACGGCCCGCTGGTTCCAGGACATGGTAAAAGACGCCTGGGTGGCTTTGCCTCAGTCGAGACACTGCCATCTGAAGGTGCTGCCCTCCAAGCGCTCCTGCAAGCTCCGGCTGACGGATGCTTCTGGCAGTACTGTCTTCATTCACATCATGCTTGGGGTGCAGCAAGGTGACTCGTACGCCATCCTGAGCATCCACTAGGAAGAGACTGCTGCAAGGAGCCTTGCGACAGAGACTGCCTCTACCACCTGGACAGTGAGTGCCCTCCCTCTTCCTGGGAGTCCGTTCCCTGTGGGAACTTCACCCTGTACAAAGTTCTCAATAAATCACTTGTTTGTTTGAACTAACGCTGTGTCCGTGAGTGGCCATGCATCGCTTTGTTGGGGAAGGCGGGCACAAGCTGCTGGCTGCGCAGCTGCCGCAGAGTCAGGGGGTGTTTTGCAGAAGAGCCGCTGCAGTGGGCTCTGGTTTCCTGAGTCCCTGGGCTTTGGCTTGCCAGGTGTTGGGGGTTAATCCCAGTAGGCAGCTTGGCATCACGCAGCTGCTCAATCCCTTGCCCCAGGGGGACAGTGGCGGAGAGAATCTGAAGGGTAAAAGTGGGAAAACGTGTGGGCTGAGCTCAGACCGTTTAGTAGGTAAAGCAAGAGCTACACGCCTAAGCAAAGCAGAAGAAAGAACCCCTTCACTACCCTCCTGCTCTGCCAACCAGACGTGCCTTCTTGGGAAGCATTCTGCCTCAGGCAGGACGGAGGGAGTTGATTGGGGAACAGACTCGGAAATAGAGCTTTTCCCTATACTAGTAGAAAGGGAAAGAAAGAAGGTTAATGTAGCGATTGTTTGTACAAAGTTAAATGCATACCTTCACAAGGAAATCCCAGGAAAACAAACTGGCTTAAGAGCTAGTGAGATACTGAAGTGGTTGTGCAGCAACTCTTGAACTTTTACCAGTTTTTGGGTGAAGTCCAACAAGATGCTGAGCGCTCTCAGTTGAAATCCTCACCACCGGGGAAGTCACCCAACACTTTGACAAATTCAGTCATGCTTTTGTCCAATAGTAAGATGAAAACCATTTTTTCCCACATGTTGTTACAATACGTATTCAGTTCTTTAATTAAATAGAATCATGGGATCACAGCACGGTGGGGGTTGGAAGGGACCTCTGGAGATCATCTAGTCCAGCCCCCCTGCCAGAGCAGGCTCACCCAGAGCAGGTGGCACAGGAACGCGTCCAGGGGGTTTTTGAATGTCTCCAGAGACAGACGCTCCACCACCTCTCTGGGCAGCCTGTTCCAGTGCTCTGCCACCCTCACAGGAAAGACGTTCCTCCTCATGTTGAGATGGAACTTCCTGTGCTCAAGTTTGTGCCCGTTACCTCTTGTCCTGTCACTGGGCACCGCTGAAAAGAGCCTGGCCCCATGCTCCTGACACCCACCCTTTAAGTGTTTATAAGCATTGCTAAGGTCCCCCCTCAGTCACCTTTTTTCCAGACTAGAAAGACCCAAGTCCCTCAGCCTTTCCTCCTAAGAGAGATGTTCCAGTCCCCTCATCATCTTGGTAGCCCTTTGCTGTACCCTCTCCCGCAGTTCCCTGTCCTCTTTGAACTGGGGAGCCCAGAACTTGTACTCAAGGTTTTGGCTTCTGTGATGGTGGATCTACCTTAGAGAAGCCGGGTCTGTTGGGAGCTGATGGCATTCACCTGACTTCATGGTGCAGGGAAAAAGAGGGGAGAATGCGGGAGCCAGAAAGGAAAGGGAAACGCCTGCGCAGCGGCCCTCTGCCGAGAGCGGCAGCGTTCTCCTCTCAGTGATTGTCTCCCCAGCGCAGCAGCCGGTGAAGAGCACGGTGGCTACAAAGATGGTTGTGGCACTGCTTTCCCTTCACACTCGTCACCACCCTGGTGGCAATTTCACATGGGCCGAGAAACTCCCCGGCAGCTCCGGCTGGGCAGGGACCAAGCGAGAGGCACCGCTCATGTGCCTCCGTGCCTTGACCGGGGTGCGGCTGGAGAATATGCCCGACCCAGATGCTCCCCAGGGAGTTGATACCACAGAACTGAACACGCTGGACACAGAGAAGCCCGTGCTCTATCGGCAGTGGGACTTGCCCACCGGGAAACGTCTGCCCGCTCCCCCACCATCACCCTCGGGAAAGCAGCGTCCTCTGGCAGCGGCACAGCAGGAGCAGAGATCCTGCCGCGGACAGGCCCCACCCCACCACCAGCACACACACCACCACCCACCCCACCCGTGGGTGTCAGGTGGGCCCACCAAGAGCACACCCGCCACCCCAAGCTCAGAGGCAGCACCAAGGGAGCCGATTCACCTCACGGGCTGGGATCTCAAGGAGCAAAGCACCTGCGGGTCACGTCACCTGATAGTAGGTTTGGTAAGGGTCTGGGGGGGCTTGTGTCGGCTTTGGAAAGGGAACTCCCGGGAGCCCCGGCCTGCCGGGTGGGTCTGGACTGTGTGGGGTCGGGGCTGGGGCTGCCCGGGGCAGCGGTGGGTCGCTGAGGCGGGGGGTGGCCCCAGGGCGGGGCTGGTTGCCCTGTGATGCGCTCTGGTGCCTGGGACACCACAGGGGACGCGTCACAATGGGGCCGGCTATAAAGGGCGCCATCGGGCAGCGCTGCCCCAGTTCGGCACGGGACAATGGTGAGTGGGCTGGCGGGGGGAGGCTGGGCTGGACCAGGGCCGGGGCACAAACGCTGGCCCCTGGGGGGTGGCTTCTCACATGGCATAGAGGGCCCAGCCGCTGGCGGGAGCGCCTTGGGCCAGGCCCGGTGCCGCTGGCGGCGGGGCTGGGCGCAGGCCTTGCTGCCTCCCCGCTGCCTCGGCCCCCCTCCTGCCTGCCCCCAGCTCCCCGCGGCTGCCGTCCCCGCTACCGCCAGCTCCCGCCCGCCCTCCCAGCCCCACTGAACCCCTTCTCTCCCTCCTCCTGCAGGCCATGGCTGCTGCCAGTTTGCTACTGTCCCTCCTTGCTGTGCAAAGCGTCTTCCAGCCCCCACTGCCGGTGGGCGACGAGCTGGACGAGGCCACGCAAGACCGCATGCGTTGGCGTGCTGACTTTCTGGACGATCAGATGAGGCGGCTGCTGCAGGATCTGGAGGAAATGCACCTGGAGCCGTGGAGCCAGAAGGACCGCGACGTTTCCTGGGGGGCTCTTGCTGGTGTCCTGGTGCTGCTCCTCGGGCTCGGTTGGTGGCTCAGGAAAAGGAGCCGTCGGCCAGCCAGCAGCAGCAAGGAGAGCGGTTCCGGAAAGAAGGCGGAGGAGCGGGAGCAAGAATCAAAACCCAGTCTTGCACTGCACGCGCGCCTGATTTCCGTCGAGCGCCTCCTTGAACTGTCGGAGTCATTCATGAAGGTGGAGGCCCTGGTAGATGATCTCCTCCGCATCTGCCACAAGCGTTCCAGGGGTACTGGGATGCCACGCGTGAAGGCAGTCGTCGGGGTGGAGAGCGCTTTAGGAGGTTGGGGTCCCCAGGAGGATGATGCCACCTACCGCCTGCTGGTGCCCCTGAAGCCTCCTCACGGGCACGCCTTCCATCTGGAGCTGGGCACCATGGAGGGGATGCCGGCCAAGCACTCCTGCATCCGCGTGGAGCCGGAGTGCAGCTGCAAGAGGGAGCGGCTGGAGAAGGACACGCTGTGCTTCCTCCACTGCCACCAGGAGCAGCTGCAGAAAAATCGGGGTGCCAGCCTCCTCGACACCTTCTGCACCGGCCCCTACCTGGACGTAGAGAAAACGGCCCGCTGGTTCCAGGACATGGTAAAAGACGCCTGGGTGGCTTTGCCTCAGTCGAGACACTGCCATCTGAAGGTGCTGCCCTCCAAGCGCTCCTGCAAGCTCCGGCTGACGGATGCTTCTGGCAGTACTGTCTTCATTCACATCATGCTTGGGGTGCAGCAAGGTGACTCGTACGCCATCCTGAGCATCCACTAGGAAGAGACTGCTGCAAGGAGCCTTGCGACAGAGACTGCCTCTACCACCTGGACAGTGAGTGCCCTCCCTCTTCCTGGGAGTCCGTTCCCTGTGGGAACTTCACCCTGTACAAAGTTGTCAATAAATCACTTGTTTGTTTGAACTAACGCTGTGTCCGTGAGTGGCCATGCATCGCTTTGTTGGGGAAGGCGGGCACAAGCTGCTGGCTGCGCAGCTGCCGCAGAGTCAGGGGGTGTTTTGCAGAAGAGCCGCTGCAGTGGGCTCTGGTTTCCTGAGTCCCTGGGCTTTGGCTTGCCAGGTGTTGGGGGTTAATCCCAGTAGGCAGCTTGGCATCACGCAGCTGCTCAATCCCTTGCCCCAGGGGGACAGTGGCGGAGAGAATCTGAAGGGTAAAAGTGGGAAAACGTGTGGGCTGAGCTCAGACCGTTTAGTAGGTAAAGCAAGAGCTACACGCCTAAGCAAAGCAGAAGAAAGAACCCCTTCACTACCCTCCTGCTCTGCCAACCAGACGTGCCTTCTTGGGAAGCATTCTGCCTCAGGCAGGACGGAGGGAGTTGATTGGGGAACAGACTCGGAAATAGAGCTTTTCCCTATACTAGTAGAAAGGGAAAGAAAGAAGGTTAATGTAGCGATTGTTTGTACAAAGTTAAATGCATACCTTCACAAGGAAATCCCAGGAAAACAAACTGGCTTAAGAGCTAGTGAGATACTGAAGTGGTTGTGCAGCAACTCTTGAACTTTTACCAGTTTTTGGGTGAAGTCCAACAAGATGCTGAGCGCTCTCAGTTGAAATCCTCACCACCGGGGAAGTCGCCCAACACTCTGACAAATTCAGTCACGCTTGGAGTATTTATCGTATGGATCAAAAACCTGTGGCTTTGTGGACAACATCTGTACTACAAGGAGTGAAGAGTCACAAACACAAATTTTATGCTACAAGTGAAAGTGCTTTTGTCCAATAGTAAGATGAAAGCCCTTTTTTCCCACATGTTGTTACAATACTTATTCAGTTCTTTAATTAAATAGAATCATGGGATCACAGAACGGTGGGGGCTGGAAGGGACCTCTGGAGATCATCTAGTCCAGCCCCCCTGCCAGAGCAGGCTCACCCAGAGCAGGTGGCACAGGAACGCGTCCAGGGGGGTTTGGAATGTCTCCAGAGACAGACGCTCCTCCACCTCTCTGGGCAGCCTGTTCCAGTGCTCTGCCACCCTCACAGGAAAGACGTTCCTCCTCGTGTTTAGATGGAACATCCTGTGCTCAAGTTTGTGCCCGTTACCTCTTGTCCTGTCACTGGGCACCGCTGAAAAGAGCCTGGCCCCATGCTCCTGACACCCACCCTTTAAGTGTTTATAAGCATTGATAACATCCCGCCTCAGTCGTCTTTTTTCCAGACTAGAAAGACCCAAGTCCCTCAACCTTTAGAGATGTTCCAGTCCCCTCATCATCTTGGTAGCCCTTTGCTGTACCCTCTCCAGGGTACAGGACACCTCTCCTGTCCTCTTTGAACCGGGAACTGGACACAGTACTCTGGTACCAGTATACTGGTGTACAAGTAAAATTACTTTTCATGTTGCAATTTTAGAAATTACTTGCAAAGTATAGAATATATCATGCTTTCAACAGGTCCTTCATGCAATTAAAGTGGGCAGCAAGGTCCCATTTTCCTTGCTCATTGCCACAGGACTTTATTGCCATTTAATAGGAATGGTTATATTATCTCACCAAGAAAATACTTTGGGGAGAGGGGTTCTTTTTACATTTTAAATTTCTGAATAAGGAGATGAGAACAAAGTATTTGCCAATTGATGTGAATTTAGAGACAAACAGAATAAAATAAACAGAGCTCTGGAAGACCTCCAGGGTCAAAGCTGGCAACCTGGCTCATGAGACCAAGCAGTTAGGAAAGAGAAGAATTTGTTTAAATACTTCATCTAATTTGGCTTTTGAGAATAACTGAGTTATTTTGGGACTAGAAGATGCTCTTGCTCAGGACTTCATCCTGTTAGTTCTTCTATTCCCGTGCCATAATAAGGAATGGCAAGACACTCACTTTGAGTCCTGCATAGGTGAGAGCTCAAACTCCACAACCAAAATTTTAGACTGCTTAAAGTGTTAGCAAGATAAAGAAAATCACTTTCTGGAGGTCAAGAATGAATTAAGCGGTCTATATGAACATACCATAACTGTTCGATCGAACCTTAATAACATTATATGCTCAGTCTAGATGGTGATTACTCTCCACTGAAGTCTACAGCTGGTGATTACTCTCCACTGAAAACAAAGACTTGTGAATTATCAAAATTCTCATCATCAGTCTCTCACTCACCAGTCTTGCACCCCTTCAAGTCTGGTCTGGAAGAAGAGCTGAAAAACTCCTTGCTGTTTGGCCATCACGCTGTCTTGTCAGGGTGAAATGCCAGCCTGAAATCTGCCAATATTTCATTCCAGGGATTTGTTTGTTTCATTTTAGAGTGAAATCTGCCAGAAAAAAAAAAGATAGCTGTGTCTTCAGTACAGAAAAAGTATGATGGGAATGGAGCTCAACTGTTTTAAATGTTTGTGTGTGTTCTACTTTGAGAAGGAGTTTGGTGAGAACTTCATTAGGTTATCTGTGGACTTAAAAGCTTACCAGATTTAAACATTCTCTCTTTATCCAAGGCTTTCAAGGTTTTCAAAGGTTCAGTAATTTTAATCACCCGCTATTGATCTGGTCACACTCCTGGCAAAATCAAACCTGTTAGTCAAACAGAAGTAAATTTTAGCCCTGGTTATGGTCCATTCAAATGTTAAATGGCACCATTAAATATCACAGATACGGTTTTTAAGCATGCAGTATTGTATTCATGATGCTTAAAGACTTAAAAAGCAATCCCTCCTCACCAAGTGCCTATCAACACACAAATACTCAGCAAAGCTAATAGCTTTGAATTTTCTCACAATGGTGAATGAATAAGTGAATGGGACAAACATTGATAGTAAGCAAACACCCTGTGATCTGCTTTTGATGGTGTATATCCATTACCTAAAAGAAAAAAAAAAATTATCTTGGTTTTGGGTTGTGAGATGATTGCCAAAAATTGGGAGTGCGGGAAGACTCTGAGAAGACATGTGGCTGCACGGGTGTAAGAGATGTGGATGCTGGCCAGGTTACCCTGAAAAGGAACAAGGCCTGTTGGTGTCAGAGTTACACTTCTTGGTTATATCTGTCTGTAGATGGCATGATTTGAACCTGTCACAGAAGAAAAAAATAACCTTTGTTTCCTGCTTATGTATCTGTAGGCAATAGCCACATTTTATGTTGAATTTATAAACAACTGGTCATTGTTCAGTATGGATTTAAATGATTTTCAGCAAAATTGTGTGAATATTAAACATATATATATATTTATATATAACGGAATATGTTTGTGACTGATTCAGTAACTAAAAAGTCACAAAGTCCAATCAGCTCTTGTTACAAGGTAGAAATGTTGGATTATAATTAAAACCAATGTGTACATCACATTATCATAATTCTTCATGTGTTTGCCAATTTATTTTAATACAAATTTATGTATATGTTTTTAAGTCTTCATCATGCTCACAGTAAGTGGATATTGACTCCTTCAAGGAAAGACATTAAGATTTATTGACCTCAAAGGTAAATATTAGCTGAGGTGAAGCTAAGGTCAAGATTTCTCTTAGGAGACAATTAATCTTGATATTCAGTGAGACAAGAAATTATCATCTGTATTAATACATACATTCTAACAACTTGGTTCGTTACACCCATTGAAAATCAATTATGAACTTAATCTCTTAATCAGTTACAACTGGAAACTTTTCTTGTGCAATGCATTTTCTTTTAACAATGCAATTACAGAAACCAGACACACACTTGGAAAAGAGATCTGCTTACTGAGGGGTGAACAGTAGTTAGCCAGAATAGAAGTCAGCAGGTTTTAGATTGGGATGTACTTCAGTAATGAAACTGAGGACAGATAAATCATATTGGAAAGAAAAGAATAAGAAAAATCTCAATATTTTTCTACAATACTGAATTTCAGTAATTCCTTACTTAGGAATTTTCTTCCCTCCTCTATTATTTTAATGTATCATGCTTCATTTCGTCATTAACTTTCTGGAACCTTTAATTCCATTGTTTATTAAAAAAAAATATTATCAAACAGAACTAGAGATTAAAAGTACTAGCATAAATGTTTCTAGGAGTATCAATATGAATTGAATGATAAAATTTGATAATGTTGCAACAGAGATCCAACATTTAATTTGAATTAGGAATCTCATTTCTTTCGTTTAAGGTCAAGGAAGTATTAGGGTTGTGCAGTTAAAAGCTGAAGAACTGAGGGATGCAACATTTTGAGTTCTCAAAATTTTTTGGATCATATGACCAAATATTTCCCAAATATTCCTGGATTTAATATTTGACTGAAATATATGTATTAAATTTTTATATTATATTGATAAAGTCTATAAAGTATGGTGTAGTGTTGCTGGTATTTCAGTAGATTATTTACATAAACACCACGTTATAAATAATGAATATTATAATGTATTGCATATAACATTGGAAATTCACAGTTGCTGGAATGTTAATTATGTTACAGTTGCCTGCCTTGTATACAAATTCTATTTCAAATTTTACATTTTTATAATATTTGTAATTTCAATGATCTCCACAGCAAAGCTACTTCGCTGAGGAAATTAATGAATAATTCTGAATAATTAATATGGTAGAGAATTTTGTGATCTGTTTCTAAACAATGAACAACAGTACAAAAAGCTGTATTCTTTGAAAGAAGCTGAGCAACTAAAGAGCAAACATAATCTGTTCTTCAGTTTAGGAAAGCCTCTGAGATGACCTAGAATTTTAAGGATGAAGGATGCAATTTGGATTTTAAATTACCACAATCTGAAATCATGCAAAAATTACTATGGGCTATTTAAAGTGTAAATATATGATTAAAAAGTAACAAGCATTTGAGGAATATGGAATAAGTTTGAGTCTAAAATGATAGTTAATGTTCATAATGAGGGACAGTTTGGGCCTATACGGACAAAATGACATAGGCTTATTGTCTCTTCATCTAACATGCTTGCATGATTTCCCAACAGGTCTTGTTATGCTATGTTTCTTCTCCTCCCCCTTTTTTAAAAGCATAAATAACAGCTTGTGATCATCAGACACAAGTGATATTTCTGATCAAAGATCTTGTGACAGGAATAAAAACACCACTCCGGACCTGAGTGGAGCTGTGTATAATTTGTCCAGTGATCAAAACCCAGACACTACTTTTGTAAATTTTATTAAAATTGCCACATTAAAATTGACAAATTATACTCCAATTTGAGTTGAAAAATAGTTCTAAATGCAATCTTTAGCTCATAAGAAAATAACTTCAAGTATGACCACCTAATGCATTTTTGTAGATAATCAGAAACCTTGTTTGCCGTAAGTGGATAATTTTTTTGTTCACAGATAATTCAGCAGAACAGCTATGTCACCACTTGGAAGTATTAACTGACAAGGTTCCATTATTACATTATATGTCATATATTCAATTCCATAAATTAATTAAAAGTGGCCTGAAGAACAAAGACATTATATGCTTCCATTAATTTTTTCACACAGATTGAAAAGAAAAATTTACTAGCATGCTATACCTGTCAGATTATTTAATTATTTTATTCTTCACTGGGATACTGAAACAAAAACTTTGACTGCTATTACATTTTACATGCTAAAAAGCTGTATGCACACAGAAAAATTTAATCATGTTAATTAATTAATCAGGACTAGATATGTTTAAACATTTTATTTTCACAGGATTGCTTAATCAGAAGTGTTCTAATCATTAGCTGAATAGTTGTTATGAAAATCTTTGAAGGTACAAAGTGTACTGGCCAACTGAATTTCTTCAGGGACAGAAGTTAGCAGGACTCGTTTAAAGCATGTTTGCAGACTTCTGCCTTTTCTTGAATTCCCCAGAGACCATTAAAGTAAAGGAAAACTTCTCATTCGTCCTGTTCTTGACATTTGAGATATGTTAGATTTATCATAGAATAACTGAATCATCAGGGTTGGAAGGGACCTTTAAGATCATTGAGCCCAACCATCAATCTAACACTGTCCAAACCACCACTAAACTCCAGGCATGGTGATTCAACCACTTCCCTGAGCAGCATGTTCCACTATTTGATAACCCTTTTGGTGAAGAAATTTTTCCAAATATCCATCCTGAACCTCCTCTGGCGCAACTTGAAGCCATTTCCTCTTGTCCCACCACTTGTAACTGGGGAGAAAAGACCGACCTCCACCTCACTACAACCTCCTTTCAGGTAGTTCTAGAGAGCGATAAGGTCTACCTTTAAGGTCTACCTTTGTATCAGAGCTGCGAAACACAGATTCGGCAGTTCTTCCTACAAATTGACCAAAACCACTTATTAGCCAAAATTCATAATACCCCACCACATTAAGCCTAATTAATATGAAAGACATACCAGTATTATTCAACATCATCTCCAAGTTCTCTAAGAAACTTTCTCTATCAACACTGTGCTATATACCAAATTACAAAATTCAATGAAAAAATTAAAATAATATAAGTTTCCAGCATTAGAACATTTGAAATCAAAGAATCTAGAATCATAGAATCATTTAGGTTAGAAAAGACCCTTAAGATCATAGAGTCAAACCCTTAACCTAACACTATGTCGTAGTTTGGCCTCAGACGGCAACAAAGAGCCACGTGCCGCTCGCTCAGGCCTTCCCGATACAGGAAGAATCAGAAGAAAAGGCAAGACTCTTGGGTTGGGACAAAGGCAGTTTAACAGAACAGCAAAGGGAACAGGCAAACAACAACAATAACACGGACAGAGGCATATACAAACACGACTACGGGACCGCCGCTCACCGACCGGACCCGGGACGCCCCAGCCCGCTCCGAGCGGCGACTTCCTGCCCCCTCCCCCGGCAGCTCAGGGCGGGCATGGCTCACAGGGCATGGGATACCAGGGAAAATTAACCCTATCCCCGCCGGAACCAGGACACACTACCACGTCCACCACTAAACTATGTCCCTAAGCACCACGTCTACACGTCTTTTAAATACCTCCAGGTATTTAAAAGGGATGGTGGCTCAGCCACTTCCCTGGGCAGCCTGTTCCAACACTTGCCAACCCTTTCGGTGAAGAAATTTTTCCTAATATCCAACTGGGTAACTTGAGGCCATTTCCTCTCATCCTATCACTTTTTACTTGGGAGAAGAGACCAACACCCACCTCACTACAATCTTCTTTCAGGGAGTTGGAGAGAGAGAGAAGGTTTCCCCTCAACCTCCTTTCTCCAGGCTAAACAACCACAGTTCACTCACCTGCTCCTCATAAGACTTGTTCCCCAGACTCCTCACCAGCTTTGTTGCTCTTCTCTAGACAGTCTCCAGCACCTCAGTGTCTTTCTTGTAGTGAAGGGCCCAAAACTGAACACAGTATTCAAGGTGTGGCCTCGCCAGTGCTGAGTGCGGGGGTGCAATCACTTCCCTAGTGTGCTGGCTGTGATAAATGATTTAATCGCAAACAGGATTCCAATTAGAATTTATAATTTATTAAAGGAATAAAGGCAAGCAAACAGTGCTGGGTGTGCCGGGGATCTCTGCCCAACCAAGACACACACCTTACAGACCCCATTTTTGGTTTATATCTCCTATACTAATACATATTCATAACTGCCTCTAAAATGGTTGGCCCTTGCCAAAAATGGGTGTATCCCCCCCTCTTACAGGTCACTATGCAGATAACAACAGGCCCGGTTTAAGTTGGTATTCTAGAATGTTCGCCAGGTGGCTCCTGCAAAAAACAGACACAATAGACACACCCTCTCGTTTGCGGCCATACAGACAAAACAATCAAAGGTCACACTTCACCCTGTGGCCCTAACACTGTTCCACACTGACACGAATCAGTTAAGCACATTTCAAACTGGCCACACTATTTCCAACACAGGCCAGGATGCTGTTGGCCGCCTTGGCCACACTACCAGCTCATGTTCAGCCGGCTGTCAACCAATACTTTCAGGTCCTTTTCCGCCAGGCAGCTTTCCAGCCACACTTCCCCAAGCCTACAGCATTGCATGCTACTACATTGCTACCTCTACTGTTTTCTTTAGTCTTCAGTGTTCTGACATCAACTTCAGCTTGACTCACCTTTTATTTTCAAGCTTTTCCTGTTCTCTCCTCCACACCTCACAGACTCAAGTTTCCTGTTTTCCAGAACCAAACTCAGACTCTCTGCCCTAACCATCTCTGTAACTGTCCATACATATTCTTTTCTGTCTGTCCATATATATTCTTTTCTGTTTCAACTTCAATTTACAATTTCTATTCAGGCATTATGTCTTTCCTTATTTTAAAGCAACCTTAAAACCATTCAAGGCTCCCTCCAGTATTTCATCAGTTTCTGTCATGACTGCTTTAGTGACCTCTGGCTCCTTCACTTTCTCTTCCTACAGAATCAGAACTTTATCCTCTTCTCATCTGGTCCTCTCTCTTTAATCTCTGTGATCAAGTTCTCTCAAAATCCAGTCCCCTACACCTACTTTGTAATTCCTCCATTAAACTTTCCTTTTAATGTTTCCTCCCATCACATATACCCACTTTCCTTGGTGATTCTGTACGTATCTATTTACACTCTCATCTCTTCTGTTCAGCCCTCGTCTCTGGATAATGTCATCTGCAACTATAGACTAAGTACTGTGGTTTTTATCACTGAAAACTCATAGACCTTCCATTTCAGGTCCTTCTAGTCATATTAAAAAGGTAACATATGTTCCTAACATCTTTGTTGATGTGTAGCAGTGACCTCAAATACACCTCCCCTTTCTCTTTACACCCCACAGGTTTGGTAGGCACTGTCCAAAAATCTGAGTAGCAGTCTCCTTTTTCTTCAGACTCTCCTCAGACTTTTTGCTGTTGATAGAAGCAAAAGTTTGCTGGGAGTTGAGAGGCTTATTGAATCATAGCATAGCCTTGAGGTCTTCTAGTCCAGCCTCATGCTCAAAACTAGTCTTGGAAGTTAGACCAGGCTGCTCAGTGTTTCACCACTTAGGTGGGGAAGTCTTTCCCTCACAGCCAGTTCACGTTGTCCTTATCTCACCTTAGGACTGTAGACCCTTGGTTCTGACACACATATCACTGACAAAAGCAGCAAAGAAACTGAATGAAGAATATTGGCCCATTTCTTTAGGTTGTTGAGGTTGCTCTGAATGCCATTTGTGTGCTAAGACTGTCTGCGTATAGCTTCACATTTCATTATTCTTTACATTGCTCTGTTTATAACTTTTGATCTCATGACCTGATGTCATTAACGCGTTTGTTTGTTCTGTGCTTGCATTTTACTGTGACAGTCTATTCCTTGTATAAGGCTTTTAGTTACTATGACACTTAAATAGTTGCAGTATAGTGTCTACTTGAACATGTGAAAAATAGTCCTAAAAGTCTGTCAGAAGTTGCCAGTTGTTATCAAAGGGAGTGCAGGCATGCTATACCCATAGTGATTCAGCGTACCTATTGATTTTCCATGCATTAAACTGACATAAATCAGAATTAGGTGAATTTCCCAGAGAAAAATTGCTCATTCAATGACACTGAAACATTTTAAGAGTACGTTTTGCTTTTATTAAATTTCTTTGTTAGAAAAATTCAAAGAATTCATGGAAAATTAAAAATCATTTTATTGCTCAAATGACATTATTTTTTATTATTTAATTTCCTTCAAATTTACTTTTTTATTATTACAAGTGTAAAATAAGTCTTAATGAATTGTGTACATTGAGTTAGAAAAGGTTTCCTTTAGTTTTAAAATATTTTAAATTAATCAGTTTCCTGAACAACAGGAAAAAATCCCTTCCACATGAAATTTTTTCCTGCACCACTGACTTAACACAGCTATCTTCATACAATATCATTTCTGTCTTCTCTCCATTGCTTGTTATTTCAAATCCACAAAGCTCTCTAGTAAAGCAAACTGAGGGATTGAGGAGTTTGTAATAACAGCCTGTGTTACCAAATTGTAGATTCGTTCAGCAAACTCTTAAATCAGTCAGTACTATTAGAGTAAGCAAGGCCTGTGTACAGAATTTTTTAAAACTCTCCTTTGAAATGATCATTTTTGCTAGCACAGCAAGTACTGAAGTATTTATGGAAACAGCTGTGAGACACTGGTTTGCCGAACCGTGAAGGACAGATACTATCTTCAAGGGTCCAAGAAGAAGAAAAATATAATATGAATTTATGCACAGATTCTCTGGGTGACAGAAATCAAAGGAAACGTTTCTTTATACAATGACAATTTACTGTGAGAAATAAGCACAAACAGAAAGCTGAGGGTAGATTCTGACACAGCTAGAATGAAAAAGATGACTCTCACCTGAATTTATTTCCTTAAATGCTTCTAAGTAGAAAATATCTTTTTCTATTTTTGTTTTATCAGTGGAAAGCAGCGTAGAGCAATAGCTATTCTATTTTCTGAATGCTTTTAGTTTTGATTACTACTGTGCGTATGAAAGACCTCACAGTCTCAGATTATTCCTTATTTCTGTTTAACACAGGTAGGTATTGATAGTATCCCCCTACTAGGTACTCCATGAGATGGCTTATATATGCTTAATGACAGACAATAGAGCTTCTTTCAGCTCTGTAACCCTGTATTTTAGACAGCACTAAGAAAAGGATACCACCTCTTGTTGAATTGATTTTTTTATTCCTTCCATCCTATGGTCTGTTTGAACCATTCTAAACGTATAAAGCAGTAAAATATGGTACTTCATAGAGATGCCTATACTTCTAACAAGGCAATATTAATTTAATTTAAATACTGAATTTTTGAAGATTTCAACCTTCAGTGATGATTAATCACGACTAGCAGTTGGCATTTCTCCTATCTAACACTGCCACATGCCGTACTTATTTGTTCTAGGATTCTGGGACAAAAGTATAAAGATAGGACCTTCTACAAACAAAAATCCAAACTTACTCAATTAGTTAAAAGCATAAGAAATAGTATAAATAAAAAAAGAAACAGCATTCCAGTGCCTCTGCTACCTGATTGTCAACACTTCACAGAATTTAGAAAGAATTATATTCTCATTGTCATTAAAACCCCAAGTCTGTTTATTCATCCTATATGATTTATCTTTAGTGAAAAAACATTAGCTTTGTAACTGCCTAATACACAAAGCACATAAATCAAGTAAAAGCAGTGCCAAAACCAGTAAGAAAAGAATAAAGCTAGCACTTAAGCAAAAGTTGCACACAACCTAGGTGGCATCACTCCTGTGATGCTGCATTCCATTCTTATGTTAACAGAGCAAATCTGGGAAGAAACATGCTTGCCATAGGAAATAAGGTATATGCAGTTTCATGGTTTTTTGGTGGAAAGGCTCAAAACTGAGGATAAACTTGAGGTGAGTAGATCAGGCTAGCAATATTGCAGCAAAGGTCTCAGAAGAGCAACGGGCTGCAATACACTAAAGGCAATTTTCTAATTGTCCTCCCTCATTTTCTCTCCCAAAATAAATGCTCTGGTTTTATTGCTAATGTAAGATGTGCTTTTCTTTTTAAACCACAACACTTTACTTTTTTACCCTATGGGGTTTAAGTCCTTTCAGCCTGAGGGCTTCTTGTGATTTCCTTCCAGTTTTTGCTGTTGTGCCTATCACTTCTTCCATTTACCTGTGCTAATTATTCTCTTAAGTGCTGCTCCTAAGCAAACTTCAACATTACTGCACAGTGAATTGTGGAATTAATTGTTATTAAGGTATAATTAATCCCTGTTCACCACGGTGAGACAAAATATGCATAAGATGAGACTCATAAATATGAGAAGGATTAGTGATATAATTCCTCCGGGATCATAAGAAACTCATATATAAACAAGTGCATGACATATGGACGAACTAAAAAAATTCAGTAGTTGCTTCTTTTGAGATCTTATGCATTTTCCCAGCATGTACTAAATTGCATCAAGGAACAGCTGCCTAAACACGTGAGGAGTATAAAGGTTAAGAAGTCTCTGTGTCATGCCAATGTCCAAAAGTTAGTCACATTATATGGTTTTCAGTGGAGCGTTTGCTAACATGAAAAGGCCGAACTAATAAATTAAAAAAAAAAATCTGTTACATAAATATAACGTTTAATTTGATAGCATTTAATTTGGATAACTATTTAAATGTTCTGTTTAGACATTCTAACACTGGCTGTTGTACCTCATATTGTATTTGAAATGATATGGCTGAAATAAAATATGTTTTCTATATGCTCATGAACACCAAGGCAGGGCCAAGTTTGGTAACAGGTCTGGAAAAAACATCCTGTTGGACTGGGAGACAAAGCGGGCATTTCATCTGGTGGCAGTCTGCAGATGCTACCTTAAACCCATCCTGAATCCTATTATTGTACAGTTCAAGACTGCTAAATGAAAGCTGCTTCTGTTCACCCTCACAGCTATTGAAGACCGGAGGCATCCCACCACAGGCTCTGCCTCTGGCGCTGGTTTTTGACTTCCTTTCTTCATTGTTTTCCAGGGCCTGGCTGTTTTCATGATGCTAAAGCACCTACTGCTGGATTCAGTGCTCTGCAGGGTGGAAGTGTCCAGCCCAGATGCAGTGCTGTACACCTTCCTCCTCTACGTTAAGGCATGTCAGCTGCCTTCAACCTTCCTGACAGGGAGGGTGCATAGGGCTGCTCCTGGCTCCTTCACTTTTCCCCATCACTTCCCAAAGGACACAGGTATACACGAGCCTGTGGCCCAGACCAATACACCCTGGCTCTGAGCAGCTAATCCTGGCAGTGCAGTAGGACTACAAGGTGCAATACCGGGCAGGTTGCAACTAGGGTCTTGCTCCCCTCCAGAAAGGACAGACCCCAGGTACGCAGTTTGGAGCAATATCTGTAGACCACACGGCACATAATATGGAGTGCTTCCTGTGTGCTTTTTTTGCCTGTAAAACATATATTTTTTAAGCTCCTTGCCATTGCTCACCCCTGAATAGAATCATTATGGGCAAAGCATGCCTGCAATTGATAAAGTCCTTCACTCCCAGGGTTACAGAAACTTACTAACTCCCAGGATGCATTAGAGAGTGTCTGCACTTTAGAAAAACTTTCTGGCTTTAAATTGCTTCTTCTGATCATAGATGCTGTTTTTTCTCTTATCGCGGAAAAAAAAAGGAAAAAAAAAAGAAGATGTGCTATAGAAATGCTATCCCTAAGAAATCCTAAACAATCTAGTGTAGGAAATAACTCATCCTAATAGCAGGAGACGTAATAAACAGGCTCCATTATCTGGTAATGACCTTCCTTCTCCAGCTACATTAGTCATCATCAGACTAGTAGAATTGAGTGAGTCCCCAAGGAAATAAATAAAAATTTTATATCATTCAAGCATCCTTTCTATTTTACTTGTTTCATGTGAGTTTTACTGTCTCAACTTTTTTTCTTTAAGACAAATAAGTAATAATGATAACAAGCCAGATTGTTCTGTGAAGGAGAATACCTCAGAAAGCCGAACTTCAATAATCAACTGGAAAAATGCTGAAGAATTCATGAGGTGAACTTACGATATTTACCAAGTTTGTTTTCTGTGAAGTCCTTGCTGAGACAACCAAATAAGGAACTCTTCTGGTCAGGATCAGCATTTCCACAAATTTCAGTGCCATTTGTTATAATTATCAACTTTGACCAAAAGGAAAACACAAATTGCCACAGTATTCAGGTACAAAAAGAATTTAGGGTAAGCTTTATGTCACACTGTTCACTCTTTTCTATACATACCCAATGTCCTGACTCAATAACTGGAGTTTGGTGCAGCTGGGAGAGGCTTACAGTGAAATCATTATAAACATCTCTAAATGTAATGGGTATTTGGCCCAACAAGCATAGATTTAGGTAATACAAAGCAACTGACATACAGAGATGATCTACTTACTGCTGTTAATATTGCACTCATACTGGAATGATGTTCTCTAACCATGATGCTTTACTATCATGCAGCACTGATAAAATACCCCAGTTTGTCTATACCTATATTTGAATGCACTGCTTGTATGCAAGCCCAAACTCTTCTGCAAGCCTCGGATGGCCATTTGGTAGAGGGTGACTTTGGATATGTGTTTTCTCTTTGCAGAAGTCCAAGAACTCACTACAATGTGGACAAGTCACACATTCTGTGGCCACCATCACATGTCAGATACCTGTGCAGTGCCATCATGTGGACAATACGAGGCAGGCAAGGGCTTCCAAAAAGTGCCCATCGTCATAGCCTTAGCTTATTTTCTGAAGTACTTCTCCCAGTGTATTTTGGACACAGATTCAGTGCGTTCTAATAAACATCAGGGTAAGCATCTTTATCAATGTGATAAATCCTCAAAAGTTTTTGTCCTTCATCCCTGGGGTCACACTGCTTCATTGAGTAGTGAGTCACAAATGGGCACTCTCAACTGAGTCAGGCAGAGCAGAAAATAAATTAATCAATGAAATGGACAATACTGAGAAATAGCTGGAACAATGATCTAGTGTTGGGGAGTTTCTGACTATGATTACTGGTTTTGTTTGCCTTGTTCTTTTCCAAGATAAGAAATATCTGAGTGAGGTATTCTAGAAGGTATTCTTACACCTTTAACATTTTATAAACCCTGATGAATTTATCTTATTCACACAAAAGACAAAAAGAACACAAAGAAATACATCTAAAGTTTCTACCTGATCGATTAACGTTAATTGCTAGTTTTTTTCAATAAGCACATCTTATTGCAAAAGAAAAACATGTCAGTGCAAACTTTACTCATGTGGACTCCACATGGAGCGGGCACTTCCCATTATCTTTGGTTCTCTAATTTCCATTTGCACTTCTCATACTCTCAGTTAAGCTTTATCTTCATAGAATCACAGAATCATAGAATGGTTAGAGTTGGAAGGGACCTTAAAGATCATCTAGATACAAACCCCCTGCCATGGGCAAGGTCAAGTCCCACTAGACCAGGCTGCTCAAAGACCCATTTAACCTGGTCTTCAACACTTCCAGGGATGGGACATCCACAGCTGTTCTGGAAACACGGCAACCTGTTCCAGTGTCTCACCACCCACACAGTAAAGAATTTCTTCCTAATATCTAACCTAAATCTACCCTCTTCCAGTTTAAAGCCATTCCCCTCATCCTGTCACTACACTCCCACATTAAGAGTTCCTCTCCACTTTTCCTGTAGGCCGCCTTTAGGTACTGGAAAGCCGCTATAATGTCTCCTTGGTGCCTCCTCTTCTCCAGGTTGAACAACGCCAGCTCTCTCCGCGTATCTTCACAGGAGAGGTGCTCCAGTGCTCTGATCATCTTCATGGCCCTCCTCTGGACCTGCTCCAACAGGTCCATGTCTTTCTTATGTTGGCGGCCCCAGAGCTGGACACATTACTCCAGGTAAGATCTCACAAGAGTGGAATAGAGGGGCAGAATCACCTCCCTTGACCATTTTTCTAATTGAGTCGGTCGCAGTAATAATACTTAAATCTTTCAATGTAATAAGAATAGAAAGCTTGCTACTCAACTTAATTTCTAAGGTTTTCCTCTCCATCTTGGTTTCTGATTCCGTTTTAGTGGGCATTCCTTCTAGTCAACTCAGAAAAACAGGACCTTAATAGCAAAACTATGGATCTTGTTTGACTGGTGTGTCTGCTTCTCAGTCAAGTGACAATGTTGAACAAAAAAAAAAATCCTAAAACATATGGACAAATCAGAATACCACATTGAAAATCCAATATTTCTTCCTCTGGGTATAACTCTGGAAATATGGATTTGAGAGGAAAAGCTCACTTAGAAATCCTTCTTCTTGCATGTTCTTAGTATTTGCTTGTAGGTATCACATTGATACGAGCTGAAATGCCATTCTATAAACAATACCATTGCTATTTAAGAATGCAGTTATCCTATTACATACACTGTCTATTGAAGGCTAAAATAAAGATTAAAATCACACTGGAATGGTTTATTTTCTTTATAGATGATTGAAGAGTTATATGTTTGTTATATACAATGGGAATGGAACAGAATTCCCCTCTTCCCTTCTCTCATAAAATTTAAGACAGATTTGGTTGTTTCTTTATGAGCCTTCACCAACAGTATATGGTAGTTCAAACACCTTTTTAGAAGCAAAACATTCACTGCAGTATTTCATTGGATTTTCTAGTGGTCCCTTAAACTTCCACTGTTTTGACACAAATGAAAGCAATAACAGCTTCCAAATAAATCTCTGTGACATACGGATGTTTAAAATGTAATAATAGTCATCAAATCTGTAGAGAAAGGCAGGTAATCAAAGTACAAGTATCCTACATAACAATAAATTTTGTACTGCTGGCTATTCAGTTTTCAGTCATGAAGTTTAGCATTATTACAACCGGTTGCCAATGAGATAAAATGCCTTGTTAATTCGGCCTTTTATTTACTAATAGTTACGGAACTCAGGAATGTGTCACTTTATTACTAGTATCTACAGAATGTATTTTCTTTATATGCAAATATTATATCCAGTGATATCTCTGATTCTTACTAGTAGAACTTATCTTACTTTCCGTTGAGGAGGCACTACTTACTATTCTTTTACTTTGAATAAAATCTCTCCATTGCCTGTAACAGTAATTTTTAAGTCAACAACAATTTAGCAATCTTTATTTAAGATAATTAAAATTTCAGGTTGTTGGGTTTTTTTGTTTTTGTTTTGTTGTTGTTGTTTCTGGGGGTTTTTTAAGTTATGGTGATACAAGTATCTGTCCATGCCTTTCATATGACAAATTCAAATCCTATGATTTTGGTGCAGCCTTCATTCCACTGTTCAATACAAATCTGTAAAATAATGTTCATAAAAATGCTGATCAAAAATTTGAAGTTTTGATAGAAGAAATTCCTCTGAAAATTTGGAGAAGTATTTAATCTAGTTCTAGTTCCTAGATATTAACATGCACTTATATCCTGTTAGCATATGATCTACCAGCTCCACTCCAAACAGAATACCTCCCAAAGTGCACAGTTTGAGTCCGATAAACAAAAAGTATATTTTAAATAAATATTTGTGACAGAATTCATGCTACATGTTGAGTTTTAAGAATTGAGTCTACATACTGGAAATTTCCCCATTTAACTGCCCAGATCTTCATGTCTTTCTATGCAACAAGAGGAGATGAGTAGTAGTCTCCTAGACTATAAAATAAACTGAACAGCACCTAGCTTAAGGATAGGTGCAATATATTGTCTCTCTCCAGCTTTGAAGTTCTGTTCTTTTTCTTCTTCCATCTTCTTCATTTATATTCCTTTAACTTCTCATCTGCAAGACCTTGTTAGCTTTCTCTTCTGTTCTTTCCTTTCTAAATATGTCCTGTTAAACCCTACCTATCAGACTTTTCCTCAGTCTTTCTAAAGAACTGTGCTTTAAAATCGAGCCAGGGAAAAAGTAATTTTGCCAGGCTCACGCTAAATCTGAGTCTCCTTCACTCAGCAAAGAAACACATTGTTTACAAGCTGTGGGTGAATACCATGTGAGCAGGTGAAAATGGGAATTTGAGTGGTGTGATAAGGGTTTTTTATCTATAATGCATTCATCCTGCAGAGCCCTTGTACAACACCTATAACTAGACTTGTAGGATTAGAAAGTTGCTAATAGTTTTCTAAGTGAAGAGAAGAAAAAGAAACAGGTGGAGGAAAGAGGGCATTTACAGTCTAGCACATCTTGAGTTTCAGTATGTTCATGTGTTTTTTAATTTTCGTTCATCTTTCGTCATCTTCCTTTCTTCACAAGCAACGGAGCTCATTTTTAATAGCAATAGTGTGCTATTGACAACATCAATATGATCTCCTTCCAGGGCCTGCACTAGCCACAATGCAAATAGTGTTTGCTAAGTGTTGTTGGGAACATTCCCTATTTCCATGTATTATTCAGAACACCCAGAAATAACTGTTTAAGTACCTTTTTAAGAGCATTAAGAGAAGAACTCTGCTAATGTCAGAGAGTGCAAGAAAAGACAACCTGTGATTTTTTGTGTTATAATGATTAAAGCCATATCACTGTCTATAGTAAAAAAAATTAAAATTTTTATTCATCATCATGGAAGAAACTGTTATCTGTCAAATTCCTCTAAAAATTGCACTGAAACCTATGGGAAAAAAATTATATTTGGCTTACCTGTCAAATTTAAAAAAAAAACAACACCAAACATTCAGCTCTTACACGCAACACTAAATTGCAATTATTTTAGTACCTTACCTTTCCTATTACCTTAGCTTTTCTTACATTACCTAAAACATGTATATTATTTAGAAGCTATTATAGCATTCTTGGTCTGCTATCCTTGAGGTAGAAGCTGCCTACATAACTTTAAAACTTCTAATCTTTTCAATTTCAGCTTCATTGCAGACATGAACTGCTCATGCATGACAGGAATTCAAAATATCTAACATCCTGTTAATATGTTACTGCATAAAATAGAAATATGAACAATTCATATACTGAGAAAAGAAAATAGATAACCTAAGACTACATTACGTCAGGTCAGTTTCCATCAATTGAAAATATCTGAGCCAAGACTAATATCACTATTCTCATGCCATACTGCACTTCTTTTATCCAGAAGAACTGCTTGTAATCCTAAAAGAAGCCTAAATGCCATTACAAGGCTGCATTCTTTTTCACGCTATATCAATGACTGTTGGTGATTGTACTTATCAGCAATAATTTTCAGTAAACAGGAATAAAACAGCTCTCCCAAGTATAAATATCTGAAAACACAGTGTAAACTACTGTAAGCTCCACCGATTCTAAAAGCTATGTGGTATCAGTATCCACCCACTGTGGCTGGAGTCTGGAATTTGATGTTTTATTCAGAAGTCCAGCTGCTGAAGAAGTATGTCCTTACCATGGCATAGGCAGACACAGGGAAATTCAGAGTCCTGATTTCTCCTTATTTACATTGGTGAATTCAAGTGTTCAAATCATTACAGAAACACACGTGTCATTCTACTGTGAAAGAATAGAAGACACCACAAACTGTCAATATTGCTCCTTCTTTTCTGCTACTGCTGGTCACGTTCAGAAGCACTCTCTGGCTGTGCATTCACATGAGCAGGTGAGTGAGGTTGCAAAGACTGGCTCTTGGGAGGAGTGCAGAAAAGGGGCACAAGGAGTCATGGCAAGTCCACGCTAGCAATGAAGGAGGTGCCCAGAGCCCCTGGAGGCAGGTGGTTGTGTACAGCCCCCCTTAGGGAAGTGCTGAGACACTTGGAGTCACCAGGACCAGCAACTCCACTGTTATGAGAGCAGATCCAGGCCAGGGAGGAATCACCACATGGGTGGTAACTCTCATCATCACAGTCCTGGAGAAGCTAGAGATCACTGTGGGAGGCCAGAAGAAATCTTCCCTCTGCTTCTCAGAGCAGAAGGAGGGGGAGTCGGGGCAGTATGTGTTGCAGAGAGGGCATCTTTGCCCATGAAGGAAAAAGAAAAAAAAAGTTGAAAAGTATCTGTAGCTCACATAATAAATTTGTCTTCTAGAGACAGAGGTTTTAAAACCTACAGATATTTTAGGGAAATTTTATTCCATTAAGGCAGGGAGGAAGTAAGACAATGCTTGATTTAAAGATCATATCTTACATTGCCAACAAAGCTATCTGGAGACAGTTATCATGCCAAAGCACTGGTTTGTATTTAGAATGTCTGCAGTCAGACAAGACAGTACCTGACAAAGTGGGATGCAACCCAAATTTCTCCTTTTTCTCCTTTAAAAGCTAGCAGAGTGCCAAGAGAAAATTTAAAGTCTTAAAAAATATATAAATTAGTGGGTTTTAATTATTACTTCTAGACTAACAGATGTTAATTTGCAATTTTCTCTAGTTGTTTAGGATTAACAAAATATCTTGTCAAAAATGGCCAGTTCTTCAGTTAACCACTGCTACCAAAAGCTTATTAACCACGGGCTGTCCCACCTTGAAATATCAATGGAGACATCTCCCAGTTCAGAAAAATCATAGAAAGATCAATGGTTTATTCTTATAACACTTCTCAGATGTTTGATTTTTCTGAAGTGTCATTATTTCTCCAGGACAGGAGGAAAACAAACAAAATCATGGATATTTGCCCCACAAAGTTCATTGCTGCCATCCCTATTTAAAAGCTTGTTATCAGTGAATCTGGCTGATATTTATAATTTTTATTTTTTATATATAT
Organism: Rissa tridactyla; assembly: GCF_028500815.1. Taxonomy (NCBI): domain Eukaryota; kingdom Metazoa; phylum Chordata; class Aves; order Charadriiformes; family Laridae; genus Rissa; species Rissa tridactyla. The sequence continues at coordinate 18,720,477 of NC_071497.1, forward strand.
ATATATATAGACATATATATATATATACACACACATATATACATATATACATATGTATGTTTGGGGTTTTTTTTTAAAGTTAATCACAGGCTAGGTGCCTAATAGACCATGTCCAAAGAATTGGTAACCATAACAGAGACAGTTCATTTTTTCCTCCCTTCAAATGTTAAACTGTGCTTAGTGCCCTCGCCACTAAACTACAGTCACCTTCTCTCTGGTAGAGTGAATATTTAAGGAGCCCATAGAAAGTAGAGCAGCTTCTGCATGAACAACTCAAAGTGCTCAAACTCAGCGCACATACAATTTTGATTTTCAAGGCTTCTACCTCAGAAATACAGGCTCAGATTCCATTAGTAAGAGAAGGACATTAAAGCTGGATTTTCCATAGTCTGGGTAACTGACTAAGCTCTTGAGACACAGCGTCATATCAAGTCTTTAATTTCCTCAGTTGAAACCAGAGTTTTGTGGCTCTGTATGCACATTTAGGTGTCTATGTACGCATATTACAAATATCAACATATATGTTCCGTCTGAAACGCTCTTCCAAACAGCATGACTCTAGAGGTAAGAAAAGTTATAGAGATCTACAATATGAAGAGGGAAATTATAGTAATAAAAACTGACAGAAAAAACCTCAAAAACTCTGAAGATAAGGAGAGAGAAAACAGAGAACAGATAGGAAAAAACCTTGACGTAAGGGCAGTGCAAAAGAAGAGTTAGACATACCCTACATTGAGATATTTGCCAAGAGGATTAAAACATTAAAGGGTTGGAAGTAATAGTTAATTTATTTATTCTTATGATCTCGTAGATATGTTACTTTCATCAAAATTTAAGTATCTATGGAATAAAATATATTCACATCTACTTAAATGCATATAATAACCCACCCCTAAAAGTGTCATGCTGTTTTGTTTTTTATGACTTGATGTATTCTTGTGATTCTCAGCAAGCCTGAAGTTACTGTGCCACTCATCCATCCATTGCTCGGTAACTTTGAACCTGTCATGTAACAGAAATTCATCACCCATAGAAAGATGTCACAAGGTGTCAAGCCACAGATTTGTCTTTCTTATCCTTTTGCTGCAAATGAGATTCTCCTGTCAAGATGATATAAAGTTCGAGGTGGAGGCGTCTAGCAAAATGTCAGAACCTCACCCACAGTGAGTTAGCACCGGCATTCACATCTGAATTGAGCTCTGGCAAAGGTAAGACTTCTTGAAATCAAACTAAGGACCAACTTTTCAAACATACTTGATCATCTCCTGGACTTACGTAAATGGCAGCAGGTTGATTTGCTACATCTGTCGACATAGAGTTCTGCAATACAGCTGAGAGAATATTTTTCTGGTATATTCTTCCATGACATAGAGCCTCACATACAGGCAGTGAAATAAAGGTGAGGATTGTGATCTCAGAAAGCCTCAGTTCCAATTATCTCTGGAAAGCCTATTAAAAAAGGTGAGGTTTTACTCATACTTCTGTTTAGTCTAGGACATAAGCAGAAAACATGGGATCCGATGACTCCATGAAATATGTATTCTCGCTGCTCATGAATTAAATGCTGGGGGAAATAACACAGAAGTCAGAAACTGTGGGAAATGGACAGGTGAATGAGAGTGGGAGGAGCTTCTCAAAGACGGTACGTTGTGAAAGATGGATCAAAAATAATAAGAAAGTTTCCCCACCCAACGTAAATATCACTATTTCTTTGAAGCAAGTGTGTTGTATCTGTACATACTGAAGAAAGCTTGTGTGCACAAAAACCACACAGAAATAGAAACAAGAATGAAAAAGGAAAAGTAAAATGAAGATCAAATGCTTGTCTTCATTTGCTTGGTTAAGCAAATAAATTTTTTTCTTTGCCTGTAGTAGAGATTGAGTTAGCCTGGAAGTCTTAAGGTTTACATCTTTTGGAGGCAATTTTCTACTTAAGCCATAGCAAAGTAGAAGGATCATCACATACTAATGTCCAACCATCAAGATTATTGCAAAAAATTACTGTGGAGTGCTCTGCTGTTTTTACATTAAAAAAGCAGCAGTATGCTTACTGTATTAGTTCATGATGGCACAATTATAGAGAAGGATAGGAGCAGAATTCTGCTAAAATGTTAATTTTGCTAAGTACCCTAATTTACTGTGTTCTGAACTGTGAGCTTCAGCAGCACAGTAGTGAGTCTTTACCATGAGGGACAAAGGAATTAACTAGTATTTAGTTATTAGGAACAAGTTAGATGCTGCATTACATCTTTATAAATCTTATCAATCATGTTTATAAAGACAATAGAAAGTTACAAATGGTTACCGCAGTGTAGAGTGGTCCATCTTAGATACTCAGTATGACAGCTTTATTTCAATGGGAAAAAATTGCAATAGACTAAGAAATTGTAGTATATGTAATTTATGGTGAAACAAACAATGGGTAATGGTCACCTCAGACTTTTGAACAGCTGCAGCAACTGTGTTTAGAAAAATGCATAGACATAGCTATTTTTTAAAGCATTTTGGACCCATATTCCTAACCTATCTTTTAGGCCACAGATTTTTCATAGAATGTGTATCTAATACTAAAGCCTGAACTGAGAGAAAGAAAAACTTTTATGATCTGCCACTTGATCATTTCTGACAATGCCTTCTGTTGATTTATTATAGACAGTAATTCAGATCAGCTTCATGATCAGCCCTCCTAACTTCTCAGCCTGTTAATGCCAGTCACTTTCCTTTCTAGAAAATAATGACAACCTGTTACTGTCTCTCATCTCTTCATTTTTCACACACTAAATAGTTATTTTGACTTGGACAAAGCTTCACAGAAGATGAAACTATGGCATCATATTCCACTTTCAGTGTTAGTATATCTAGTGCCTCTAAAGAATATGGCCTGATACATTAGTGACTCAGACTGTATCCCAATGGGAGCACTGTTTGGCTTCTGTACTAAAAGGAACAGATGCTTTCCTAGAACTGGGCAATGATGCCTACTTATTTAAATGATGGGCATGTTAGAAATTCCAATAATAGTCATTTTAATTCAGTAGCGAACTATGTCAAAGATGAGAGAGAACCCTTATATAGCATATTACTGTTTTTCTCTAACTTCTCAGTTGGTATGTCATTTCAGAGATAGTGAGTTTTCATCTTTAAAATTGACAAATGAAGCACATGAATTAATTTTGAAATGTACAGGTTCCTTGTTGATACTGCAGACATAAATGATTTGTACGTGGGATAAACAAACATGCACTGTTTGTTCCTCTTTTTGGAGGACAAATGACCTCAAATTATGTGTCTTTTAGCACGGCACTTGACTTTACAACTTGGTGGTGAATGATACAGAGAATAGTTAATTTCCCTTGAACTTTTTTTTTTTTTTAATCTTGCATTTTCATTGTAAAATTGTCCGTTTTTTCAGACTATGGATTTCCCTTGCCTGTGCATTTTTTTGTGACTCAGTCATTTCTTAACTTCTTCCCCTTCTTTTTGTCCCTGAAAAATATCCTTTGCTTTCATGATCTCGCTTACTCGCTTACTCACCCTCTCTTGGTTAGTGACCTGATATTAGAGACCTACGGTTTCTTTGTTTTTACTGCAAATCCTAATCCCTCTACACCACCTGGGATGACAACCACCTTCAGCCCTCTCTTTCTATTCACACTGAGGTCTGGATTTATGCAAGAAACTTTAGGCACTGTCTTAAAGCCTCTATGTGAGAAGCCTGCTTGCCCAGGATATTGTATACAATCTGTTGTACAGAGTTAAATTCCTGCAGGGTGTGATTTAGTTCACCTCAGATCTTAACGTCTTTATGATGTTGCCTTTTCCCCCTCCCTATCCTGACTTTTATGCATACAAATAATATTCTATTATCAGCGTGCCAGACCCTCTTCCATTCTCAGTCAAAATGCCTGATATCTAAACCTACAAATACTACATCTTGCCAGTAAAGCAAAAAAATGAGGGAGATTAGAAATAAAGCCAAATTCAGCATATCTTACCCTGGGTCTTTTCCTCAGAGTCAGATTAATAAAAACCCTCGTGAACACACAAAAGCTGCATCCTCAGGTAAAGAAACTGAAATCCATTCATACATGCTTATGTCAATTTAGCTTGCAGCTCTTGTACATTGAGGTAGCTAAACTGATGTGAAGCGAACTGATTTAAGGGTTCCCGTTGTTTAAACTGAAAGCAAAATGACATTGCTAATATAGCACAAGTTTTGTATGCTACAAAATTCATTTGGAGAGGGCCTTTCTCTGTTATACCTTGCAACTGCCTTCTATGCTATGACCTCATAAAAAATAAATAAGCAAGAAAAGTATGAAAACCTACAGCTATACTCAGACATATAAAGATGCATTAGCGAGGAAAGTTCTCTATGCTGCAATCAGCACTTAAATTCTTGTCCTTTTTATTGTAAAGGTTATCATAGGCTGTGCACACTATTTTAATTCAGTATTTTCAGGGTCTGTTGATTGATGCAACAAAATTGCCCTGAACTTTAGACAAAATCAGGGACAAGGGATCACCTGAAAAGGAAACTATCATCAACAGCAAATAAAAAATAGCACAGCACAGTGTGCAGAGGCTTGTGACCTAATCCTTGGGAAGCTGAAACATGCATTTCCTGTCATTGCTTAGTAAGAAAAAAGAAAAAAAATGCAGTGAGTATTTCAGGGTCGCCATATTTTTGGACCTGCCAGTATACTCCCATAGAACGCAAGCACCACAAGGGTGTTCCTCCTTTTTGATTTATAGCAGTATTAGAAATCCTAATTCTTTTACGGCAAAACTACTCCCAAGCAAGGTCAGTCTCTGACAAGAATATTGTTTTGAAACTGTAGTGGCTGGTTTTGATATTCCTTATGCACATAAATGAGAGAACTTTTCTCTATTTTAAGGCTTTGTAGTAGCTAATTGAAAAATCATTTGAATGATTGTTCCTCTCCTTTATTTCTTGCAGATTGTTGTCTCCTTCCTTTGGGCCTACATTTGTCACGTTTTCTTTGTTTTCCAGCTGGTTCTTATACAGAATAGCTCTGCACTATCCTGGCATAAGTCATGTTGTATCTCCACCATCCCTGCCACGCCGATGCAAAGCCCTTCATGGACTCTTTAAAACTAGGAGTAGCCTATGCCTTTTTTTTGCTAATTGCCTGATGTTGAGTGAAAGTTATCAAAAAGGATGTCTTTTTTCTGACAGTGGCTTACAAGATTCTGAACATGCTTTCCATTTCTTTTTTACACCTTTATTATAAAACACTGATTGGAAACTTCTAGCTTCACTTTTGAGATAGTAAGTCCAAGCTAGGGCAGCCTGCACATCTCCCACTGGCATCATTTCTTAACTATGCTACTTCAGTATTAACTTTCCTGTGTTTTTCTGGAATGATAAATGACTTTCTGTGTGCATGTGTGTCAGATGGTGTGGAAAGGAAGCACTGTAAATACAAAAAATTGAGTTTTATTTAATTTTCCTTCATCTGCTGGGGAGCATAAATCCCCCTACCAAACCCATCGCGCCAGCTCCCAGACACAGAGATCAAGTGCCCTTGTTCAGGCTGCCATCTTGGGGTTTTTACATTTTACCAATAAGCCCTTTTCAGTGAGGAAAAAATCGGGCCAAAATTCATTAGCACTGAGTTACTGTATGTTAAATAACAACAACAACAACAACAAAAAAAATCGTGTGCGGCTAATTAAAAAAAAAAAAAAGGAGAAGGGAATAGTATCTTGCCCTGTGCACAAATATCTTTGACTTTCTGTGTTATTTGCTACCTGTGGTACTTCCCTTTGGGAAGAGACCTGGGGCAGTGTTGACTCCCCATTTAATCCAAGGGGTGCCTGTTCATGCTTGCTTCTGTGAATACAGAAACTACTAAACTACTTAGAAGAACTACTTAGAGAAGTGAAAGGAAAGAGGCAGCTTGTTCGTTCTCAGATAAACTACTTTTTAACTGATGTGTGAGAAGCGCAGTCACTTTAGTTGCGCTTGAATGAGCTGCCAGAAGTCATATGGAACAACATGCAAAAGAGAAGTATTTAAGCTGCCTGAAAATAGCACCGTGCTCCTTTCTTTTTCAAAACAGTGGGTATAATATAAGCTCCACCCAACCCATCATGTTTCATCCTAACCAAAATCCATGTAGTCCTTCTTGCTGGGGAAAAGGAAGTGCAGCAGCAGCAGGAATGAAAGTAGTCACTGTCATGTGCAGGGTAAGAAGTTCTTGTAGGCAGGGATCTCTTTGTTTCTCAGTTTCAGAGGCAGATCCACCTGGGCCCATGGGACAGAGGTTGTAAGGATCTTGTGGCCAGTACAGCAAGAACTGGTGTTTGGAATGGGTATGAAGGGAAGAAAAGTGTACAACTGCCTGGAAGAGACAGGGGAGATGATGTGCTCCACCTAGTTTTGGACTTGCCTAAACAACAACAGCCTTGAAGAGAGAAGAAAGTCTTTTTGCTGCCAGAAATTACAGATATTCCAGTCAATAGGCAGGTAGGGGAAATAAATCCCTCAGGGAAAGGTTACACAGTCAAATGGCAATTACTTGCATCTTGTCAATGAAAAAGCTTGAGACAAAATAAAGAGTATACCTGATGCCATTCAGACCTATAAAGGCGAACGGTAGTCATTGGTGCTTAATGCAAAAGCTACTGCAAGATTTCTTTTAAAAGGAGAGGTAATGGGATAGCTTTAAGATTGAAACTCAAGTGTTTTATGCCAGAAAAGTTCTTAATCTGGGGGAGGTAGAGAGAGATTTTGCCTGCGACTTTTAAAATGAAAGCCTGCTAAGAAAGATGTTTCCAAGGACTTGTCTAAGAAAACAAAGTTTTCTAGCTTAGTCTAGGTGAAGTTTTGTATAACGTATATTAAAATAATTCTTCAAATAAACTGTCTGCTGATCTAGTGTATTACTTTTCCATTTAGAAATCTCTGAAATCAAACTAAACAATTAGAAAAGCCTAGTGGTTTAGTGAGGTAATCCTCATGTAAAATCCTGTACCAGTATGAGGGAGAGTTTCCTGCTTTGGGTATCAGTGTTCTCATCCTATTCAACACTGGGATGAGGCCTCCATGTGCCACATCTCTTTTTCTTTCCCTTTCCCTGTTTAGGGGAAGGAAGCGTTGGTACATGAGCTAGCAGGAAGCAACCAGAAGCTCAGACAAGCCCTTCTGTGAAGATATTCAGAAAACAGGGCTGCAACATCTACTAAAAAACACATCTGTCCCACCATGTAGGGCTGACCATCCTTGCCAGACCACACTGCAAGGGCCAGGAGCTGTCATTTCAATGAAGTCTTGTCTTTTCCTTTTGGAAAGTCCAGGAACATCCTGAACTTGTCTAAGTCCAAAATGCTGCTATGCCTTCCTCTCTTGGCCTCTTTCCTGTAAAGCTGGACCGTCAAAGATGTCTTGAATAATAAACCTCTCCTTTTGTGTGATGTGGAAATATAGGTCCCAGATATTTGGTTTTATCTTCACAGAATCATAGAATGGTTACAGTTGGAAGGGACCTTAAAGATCACCTATTTCCAACCCCCCTGCCATGGGCAGGGACACCTCCCACTAGACCAGGTTGCTCAAAGACCCATCCAACCTGGCCTTGAACACTTCCAGGGATGAGACATCCACAGTTCTCTGGGCGAACTGTTCCAGTGTGTCACCACCCTCACAGTAAAGAATTTCTTCCTAATATCCAATCTAAATCTACCCACTTTCAGTTTAAAACTGTTACCCTGTGTCCTATCATTACACTCCCTGATAAAGAGTCCCTCTCCACCTTTCCTGTAGGCCCCTTTTAGGTATTAGAAGGCTGCTATAAGGTCTGCCTGGAGCCTTCTCTTCTCCAGGATGAACAACTCCAACTCTCTCAGCCTGCCTTCATAGGAGAGATGCTCCAGCCGTCTGATCATCTTTGTGGCCTTCCTCTGGACTCCCTCCAACAGGTCCATGTCTTTCTTATGTTTGGATCCCCAGAACTGGACACAGTACTCCAGGGTGGGTCTCATAAGAATGCAGTAGAGGGGCAGAATCACCTCCCTTGACCTGTTGGCCACACTTCTTTTAATGCAGCCAGGGATGCGATTGGCTTTCTGGGCTGCACGCGCCCATTGCCGGATCTTGTTGAGCTTCTCATCCACCAACACCCCCAAGTCCTTCTCCTCAGGGCTGTTCTCAATCCATTCTCTGCCCAGTCTGTATTTGTCCCTGAGATTGCCCCGACCCATGTATAGGACCTTGCACTTGGCCTTGTGGAACTTCATAAGGTTCGCACAGGCCCACCTCTCAAGCCTATCCAGGTCCCTCTGGATGGCATCCCTTCCCTCCAGTGTGTTGATCGCTCCACACAGCTTGGTGTCATCAGCAAAGTTGCTGAGGGTGCACTCAATCCCACCATCCATGTCGCCAACAAAGGCGTTAAATAGTACTGGTCCCTGTACCGATCCCTGAGGAACACCACTTGTCACTGCTTGCCACTAGGACATCAAACTGTTGACCACAACTGTTTGAGTGCCGCCACCCAGCCAATTCCTTATCCACCAAGTAGGCCATCTGTCAAATCCATATCTCTCCAGTTTAGAGACAAGGATGTCATGCATGACAGTGTCAAATGCCTTGCACAAGTCCAGGTAGATGATGTCAGTTGCTCTTCTCTTATCCACCAATGCTGTAATGCTGTCGTAGAAGGCCACCAAATTTGTCAGGCACGATTTGTCCTTAATGAAGCCATGTTGGCTGTCACAAATCATCTCCTTATTTTCCATGTGCCTTAGCAGAGTTTCTAGGAGGATCTGCTCCATGATCTTGCCAGGCACAAAGGTGAGACAGACTGGCCGGTAGTTCCCAGGTCTTCCTTTTTTCCCATTTTAAAAATGGAGGTTATGTTTCCCCTTTTCCAGTAGTGGTAACTTCATTGTACTGCCTCAACTTCTCAAATATGATGGATAGTGGCCTAGCAACTTCATCCGCCAGCTCCCTCATGACCCACGGATGAATCTCATCAGGTCTCATGGACTTGTGCACCTTCAGGTTCCTCAGATGGTCTTGAACCTTGTCTTCTCCTTGGTGGTTCCTCATTCTCCCAGTCCTTGCCTTTACCTACTGCGACTTGGGTGGTGTGGCTGGAGCCCTTGCCAGTGAAGACCGAGGCAAAAATATTATTCAATACAACTTTATTGTTGTCCAGAGGGTGAACCTTAAGTGCAGTGAGTTTTATAATACTGTGTTTCTTTGACAGAAATGTCCTTGCACTGACGAAAAAATTAACAGAGTCTGGCAGGTTAGGGTTATAATGTGACAACAGAAGAGGTACTGGGAAGAAGTTTTGAAAATTCATTCCATGGGTTTTGCATACTTTATGCCTTTGCAGGTGCTCTTGAATTTGATTTAAACTTAGAATGATTGCCCTTGGGGTGCTGGGTAAAACATCAGTAAACATTAGTATTGACTCCACAAAGAGGTCATATTGAGATCTAGGTTATTTATTGCTGCATTAAACAATCCTCGTTTCATTTTGTCACTGGCAGCCTGTTTGATAAAGTTTAACTTTGTTTGTTCTGCTCCTTTGAATGTGACTCTTTCTACTGTGTAATACTAATTTGCGTTTTTGTCACTGAAGTGAGGTCCTGCATGTATGTGTGTATTCTGGTGTAAATGGGGTTCTGTAACATATTCTGGCAGAAAAACCTAATCAACTACCTAGCTGAAACTGTTCAGTTCTGTAATACCCAGCAGGCGTTCAACTTATATTACCATTAAAAAGTGCAACAGTTGTAGATAATCTGGGCAGAAATCACAAAGTGTTAATGCTTCCCCCAAACCCCAGAAGTTTACACGAGCACACCATTGCCAGATACCATTTGTCTCCTCAAGTCTATGATACATAAGAAATTATTTTTCCACAGAGCTGGTAGATAACAACATTCAGGTGAGGTGTGCAAGTGACCAAAATAGCTGTAGAGGAGGAAGCAAATACCAAGAAAGAAAGAAAGTGTGGTCCCATTTAATAGTCAGATGGAAAGAAAATGTTTCCAATAACTGATGTTAATCTCATTCTAACAAGGCAGTCTGTGGGCCTCAGAATAGATGACCTAGCATTTTTTCCAAATAACAGATAAACATACAGCTAATAGAACATGATTTAGTTTTATGAATAAAAAGATCCTGTAACTAAAGGTAATTTCTAACGGAATTATTCTTGAAAAAGACATGCCATCTTTAATTTTGAAATAAGATTCTGATCTTAATGAGAAGATTGTATTTTTGACACAGAAATTTGTTTTCTTAACCTTTTAACTTCAGTGTTTCCTCATTATCCACTCAACAAGAATTCAATTTTGGTTTTGTCACTCAGGAAAAAGGTATCTTTTTATATCAAGTTATAGATGTGAACAAGAGGTCTCTGTTTAAGACTAAATAATTGTATTGAAGATTTTTTTTTTTTTGGAGGGGGGTCCTTATGTTTAGAAATTACTTTGCTAGCATCAGCAAACCTGAGATCACAGTCACATGTATACTATTCACTGACTTTTCAGAGGGTACAATGTAATCTAGAACACACTGAAATATCAGAACTACTCAACTATAACAAAAAAACTTCTTTTGTGAATATATAAACATTGTCCTCCTGATTGTGCATTTTGAGCCGATTCTTGGAATTCTTCATAAGCATAACTTTGTTTTCGTTCTGTGCACAGCAGCTCCATATCCCTTTAAATTATACTGTAGCATGCAGTAGGATTTACTACTCATCTGGCAGTTACAGCATGAAGTAATTAAGCCCCTGGGTTCTATTGTTGTGAACTTTATGTATTAACTCAGACTGCAAGCAGAATTTGGTCTTAATTGTTAGTAAGGATTTTCCTGAATGATTACAATTGTTGTGGAAATAAAATTTTTTAAACCTCTATCTCGATGCTAAATAACGTCTTTACTCTCTTTCCATTCAACATTCAGAAATGACAACACTCACCTTCCTCTGCATAACATTTCAACCTGTTCTAAGCCATAACTGCATTAGTTGTGTGAGATCTTTTGTTCCATGTGAATATCACAAAATCACAAATACTATTTTGGTAATTATGGACTTTTTTTTTTTTAAGTCTTGGGTAAAGCACACTCAGTTCCTGACTGAGTGAACCCAGGTTTGACATATTACAGTTTTCCTATCTATTCTGAATTGCTTTGACATTGATGCTTAATGTGCTATATCATCAGATTGTCTGTGTTTTCAAAATTCAGGAATAGTGATATTTTTTAGAGTGTTATTCTGTATTGACAGGAAATTTCTGAAAGAATGGCACAGCACCTTTAGCTTGGGAATGCTATGAAAGTGAATCTGCATGTGTGGAACCACAGGCCCACACTCTGTGTTTAGAGAACACGAATGCTGTTCAAATGTTAGGACTAGCCTTGAAGTGATTGCTGAAACTGCAAGGGCAAAAATATTTATTAATTTTATGTATTTCTCTTCAGACAAAGTCATTAATCAAGGTGACTTTTTTAGAGGTACAGTAAATTAGTCTTACAATGGTGAAAAATATGCTTTTTAAAATCCCTGAAGAAAAGTGACTGTCATAGAAATATTTTGTGGTTCATTTTAGTGACCAACAGACAGTTTTCTAAGGTCAGTCCTCAGGTATACTAAGCTTTATGGCTTGCTAAGTAGTTTCTGCATGTTTTTTCCTCTAGGTATGCTTGTATGCGCTTGCTAATTAAGACAAAGTCAGAAGAGTAACTGTGCACTGAGTTGTAATGTGGAACATTTAAAATACCCAGAAAAGAATATAAAGAGTTGAAAAAGGTAGTCTAGCAGGTGAACTTCAGACATTTGGTATAGTGGGTAGAACTACTTCTTCCCCTGGCCTGGATTTGTCCCTAGGACATAAAATGGTAGAATTTTGGTGTTTGAGCTCTGAATTATGCGGAAGTTGCAATATGATGTATTATTTGACTTATTACTACTTAGTAATAGGGTAAGTAGCCTATTAGAAAGAAAATACAACTTCTTAGGAGACTTACCACATTTTCTGTGCTCCCCCTGTCTTGTCCAGAGTGTGAAAATGAGAAGATCCACAGAGTGTGTGCTTGTAGGATGCCCTGGAGTCTCATGTCTTCTCTCCCTACCTGCAAGTTTCCTCTGATGAAGGCTAGAAGAATTACAGAAGGTAGGAAGAGAATAAGTGGGAAGCAATGGAGGTGGGTGAACCAAAGGCAGCAAGGATTTTTGGGAGGAGGTACGCACAAATTTCTCTCTATAGGAGCTAAATGAAAATGTACAGAAAGGAATTTTTCAGATGACTTGTAACTATCCACAAACTCATTACCCCAGGACGACCTTGCGGATAAGTGTTTAGCAGGAGTGAGAAAATGTTATTCATATCACTAGAAATGTTACCCTGGTTAGAAAAAATATTAAAATTATACAGTGCTACTTTAATAGAAATAATAATACAGAATAGCACTCCAGGGCATGAACTCACTATGAAGTGATGTGTGCTAGGAAGAAAGCGCCCCTTTGGGCAGGTAGAATTTTGAAGTCCTGACTCATGAAAGGCTTCTTTATACTTTCTTTGAAGCATTTGCTACAGGCTCAGACAGAGCATACTGAACTGGGTGGTCTACTGGCTTGTGCTACAGAAACATCTGCTTCTATGGTTTCCAACTGGAAACAAACTGCTTTTGTACTTTTTCTTGTGCTGTGAGAGCCTTCATAACATTTTAGTTGTGCTTCAGTTTTGAACCTCCTGACATGTCATTATTAGGTGTACTAAGGTGAAATAAACCCCAGTCAGTAGTCATATTATAAAACAAAGCCCACACAGCATGGGCTATTATTTGCTTAAGCTTATAAATTTTTTCATAATATTCTAAGCTAAGAAATACAGTTTTTATTTCTTTCACCATATTTGCGAAATGCCTTTATCTTTGTTAACAGAGGACTTGGCAAAGTCTCTCTTTAACACAAAACATCATCTATGTGATTTTTGTACTGAGACATTGTAGATTTCTACCGGGAAAATTTATACACATTGTACTGCCGCTATTTCAGATTATTACTGTCCTAAGTTTGCAGATGTTTGACTGAAAAATTAAGAACTGCCTGTGGGCATTGTTCTGTTGTATTAATCGTACATAGGTTTTTATACACATATACAGAAAAAAATGCATTTAAGACTTATTTTACATGCATTCTGCTCAGCTTTATTTATGTGGAACATTTATTTTTATTATCCACTGACATCTCATAGGCCCACATAGTTTTTATGCAGGTACAAGCAGGCTTGTCTTGGTACCCACGGTATGTTTCTGCAGGTGTCCTTTAGTGAGGTAGTTTCTCTTAATGCATTATTCTTTTTACTTAACTTCTATTTCACAACAGGCCTTTGTTTGACAAAGCCCTGAAATTCTAGTATATTTTGAAAGTAAATTTATGTGTGATGTTACTAATGTTAATATAAAATGCATTTCATATTAATGTTAATTAATGAACATTAATGCAAAGTTAATATGAGATAGGTTGTTAATTGCTGATAATTACTAAAGCAACCAAGTGCTTATATCAACTATCCAAATTACTTTGATACTGGAATGCTCAACATTTTAGTAGTATAGTTGTGGATAGAAAGGGAATGCTTCTCATTTGATTCATTTACAGATGACATTGTGGAAACCAGAAATAAGCAAAATAAGCAATTTTGGCTCATATGAAATAAGCTCTTCAGTAGTAGCTGCTTTTAGATTCAAAGGAAACTGAATTTTCAGCATCCATATTGCAACTTTAATGTCCTTTCAGAATCCTACCTGAAGGAAAATGCATTAATATCTCTTTAAAAGTTCACAGCCTGAAACTTCTTTCCATTTGTTTCCTTCCCCCCTCCTTGTACTGTCCACTTCCTACTACTTTTCCCCTGGTTTTGCCAGTCTCCCATATTATTGCCTGCAGGTTTCGTTTTCAGTTGAGTGTGCAAAATCCTCAGACACAAAACTGGTTGTAAATTTTCTTTGACAAAGTGAATACAAGTTACATGGTTGGTTGAAAAATGAACAAAAATTCCTATCCTCTCCTAATACCCCTTCCCCTCATCAGGAACAGTTTTACAGCTCAGCTTAATGAATTAAGGCAAAATCTGCTCCCACTGGTCTTCTTTTCTAGTTTGTCCAAGACTCCTCTTGGATAAAGGTCCATGATGCATGATGTATATGACACATGATGCATATGTTATCTCTTTCCAACTGCTTTCTTCCCTAACTATATCTATTTTATCGTTATTCTTATTTATAGTAATTCAGGTGGATTATTTTATGTTGTATTTCAAGTTCCTGTAAATCAAAAAAAATTACACTAAGAGTCTATGATGCAAATGTTCGTTATATCAACATTTTCTCAAATGTAGATTTATACTCTAGCCCTCTGCTTTGCCAAAGTGGTAATTCAATTAAAAAAAAAAATCAAGTTTTATAGAACTTAATCTTTATAAATGGCTATTTGGTTGTAAATATGTGCATTTTTTTCTAATTTTGGTTTTATTACTTTATATGGTAGACTAAGGAATTTTTTCATTGCGTACTACACCTATGCAGTTATTTTGTGTTATGTAAACTGTGCTTCAGTCTGTAACTTATCAATCAGCCTTACTGGTATGCAACTGTGAAAATGAGCTAAGGTTAACATGATTAAGAACTTTCAGGGTGGGTTCTATTTCAGGGAATATATACTTCCTGAAATGTACATCTCCTAATGTATGTATTTAAACTTTGTTCTGAAAAATGGTTCTGAAAACGAAGGGTGCAAGTCGTCTTCATCACACAGCTCAGCAGTCTCAAGACTAAAACATGCAGTAATCCTATGGTGTGTCTGAATAAACCAGAACCTCTTGAAGGACAAGAGGGTAAATCAGCATCTAAATGTGAGTCTAAACCTCCAACCATTTGCTGCCAGTTTCAGACAAGCAGGACCATTATAAGTAGCTGCAGGAGGGAGAAAAAAAAAAAAAGAGATATGGTAGGATGAAAGCAATGAATTTCAGTCTAATCTCTTTCTTTATTCTCTCTACACCATTTAGCCTGCCCTATGTTTCAGCACTATTTAAAATGTAACATTTTAATATTTTTTTTGTTCTACCATTTTATATGTTCTTTGAAGCAAGACAAACTTTTAACTTAATCTAAAGTGCTGGGATGCTTGATTTGAAGTGACTTGAAGCAGTAGATATTAATGATGTATAAAGGGACTAGAGCCAGAATGGCTTTAAATCTTCTTTTTTATTGTATCATTTGAGATCTGGTTTTCAACTGTATGCTTTTTTGCCCCATAGAGTTCCCATTGCCTGTTGCAAAACTCTTGCTCTGCACTTCAGAAGGAGTTTTCTCTGACCTTTTCCACAGAACCATTTTCCTGAAAGAATATTAAACTTCACTGGATAAATGCATCCCTTGAAAGGTATACTGGTGGCCATACACGTTATCTAATATGCCTTAATGATAAATTATGGTGAATGGAAGGGCAATAATCTCAAAGGCTAATTTTAGCCCAACCCACTACATCTGATGTAGACTCTGGCTCAGAACCATCCCCTGAAAAGCATCTCTTCTGCTACTGAGCCAAAAAGGAGACTATGGAGAGTAAACTTAGGTCATCCACTTTCATGAAAAACCCCTTCTTCCCCAACTTGAGTATGCACTGGCTTAACAAGAGCAATGCTTGCTTTTTAGAAGTGCTAATTCTCTAAAGAGAAAGCAGAAATCCTTTTCACACCCTCGTGCTTTCATGTCTCATGCTTTTTCCATATGTTTAAGCTGAGAGTTGTTTCTCAGCCTCTTGTGTGAGTTCAGTCTTCAGTTCTGTATATACTTCATGATTACCAGAGCTGTTTCCCAAGGTTTTCAGCTAGGTTGTATAGATATGGAGTTTGGCTGTGTGGGCTGGGGATGGCAAAGGAGTCAGACAGGTCTCTGCCAACTACACTGCTCCCAGAATAATTTAGAGGTGTGCTTCATCATAAGTTTTTCTTATTTTTCATCTCAGAGCACGAGATCAAATGGAGCACAACCATGCCAAGGAAATTGTCACTTGCTTATGCTCAAGTCTCGCATATTATTTTTAAAGTACATTATAAACTCCAATTAATGTATTTAATATGTAAGTAATCAGAATTTTCCACTTCCCTCCCTCACTGCCACTGTCCCTGCTTTGTTAGTTTTTGTGGCCAAACCAATCATAAATATCCCAGTAATTCTACAGTGGGGGCAAGGAACCTCTGGAAATTGTTTAGTATTGATAGACAAGCCTCAAACATTTCCTGTGATCTTTATACGGTTGTACCTTCTTGACCATGTAAACATTTCAGAAAATTTTTCCTAGACTTCTTACTTCTACCTAGTCCTTCAGTATTTCCTCTCATTTGGTTTAAGCCATCTTTTCTGCTTCTAGGAGAAGAGTTTGCGTCTCACTCTCTCACAGGGGCACATTTTCTCATCCTTCTCCTTCTCCTTGTCCACTCCATTGCAGTTTTCTTCCTGTTAGTTCATGCATTCATGACCACCTGCTTTCTCCCCTTTTTCCCTTCCTCACCTGTTGGCTGCTCTGATGCTTCTCTACCCGTTCCCTAATGGATTTTCCTTCCACAGTCTTGCTGAGTACATTTATGCTTAGTAAAAGAGAAGACTGAGAAGATGGCTGACTTCAGCAAGCCAACTGTTTTCAAAGGAATTATGTGGCACATAATATCACTGGGCAGCAAGATCCTCTGGCGACAAGCAAGGAATCAGAGTGAAGCACTGATCACACTGTACCCTGCCTTGAACACAGCATTAAAGTAAAACTGCTGCTGGACTTTCTGGCCTATGAGACATCAGACCGCAGAAGGCCAGGATGAGCAGGTAGATCCAAGGGTACTTCTGCTGTGGAGTGCATTGAAGCTGTGTGCAAAAAGGCAGTCTTTGCTCTTTCTGTTCAGTCTCTTTTTTTTCCTAATAGTTACATCTAAGAACAACAGAGAACTAAGTCAGATTTTCAAATTTTAAGAGCTTTAGAGTAAAAATTTGGTGCATATAGGTAGCTGGTGAAGGAATAACTATAATCGGGTAGTTCACAATTATCCAGCATTTTTAAAGTCCTTAATTATTTTTATCAATGCTGATAGTATTTCTTCAGATGAACATGCCTAAATTTTTTGCTGGATGCAAACCACATTGAACTCAGTAGAAAGACTAACAGATTTAAGCATAATTTAGGGCTGGCAGTATTAAACATGCAAGAACGTTTTTTGTTAGTGTGATTCACTTCTTTGTGTTCCCACCCCATCATATTTGCTTTCTGTAAATAAAGGAATGATCTTGATGGAAGTCTTTAGCTAGAACAGTGAGTTTTCAAGCAAATATTGCATAATACTCATGGGAAATTTATTTTCAATTATTGTTTCTAAGTATTCACAGTGGAAAACTGGGGAAAAGTCCCGATATGCCTTAAGTTTATGGCAGCATTTCCACAGGCTTTAACATGACTAAAGTTCTGTCCCAGATTCTAAGTCTTACATTTAACCTCTCAAGGAACAGTTACAGAAATACACTATTTTGCCTGAAAACACCACCTTGAATAATGATATTTTTCTCTTAGATCAGTTGCAGTTTCTGATCATCTCCTAAGAGAGAGCTAGATAGTTTAAGGTAGCTGACAATCTTAAGACAATAGAAATTTCATGATGAAGTGTAATATTAACAATACAGGAAAAACAATCACAATGACAGTATAGTGGAACAAGACCCCAGGTCCCAAGAGTAAAACTGCCAAGAGATATCAATGCCTACCACTTCTGTACTCTGATTTTGACAGATAACAATAAAATGCAGTGGTAGTATCCCAGGCACATGAAGAATAAACATTTTATAGGATTGTATTTTAGAAAGAAAAGTGTTTTCTGTCTAAAATTAAATCTGACCAGCTCTGTCCTTTGTATCAAGGGTGGGATTTCAGCTCAAAACAAGGGAAAAAGGCATTGTCTGGTTTGAATCAGGGACTTGGCTGTGGGCTTCTAGATTTTCAGGTAAATTCTCTGTTGCTGGTACCCCTGGATTTTCTCTTTGACCCTTCTCCCCTCAATATCTTATTCTAGAATAAAACCACCGATCTTTTCAAATAGCAGGATTCTTGTATTTCTGCCAGCCTTTACCAAGGAGATTCAAGGGTTTTTTCCTTCCCGTCTCTATTGAAGCATTTGAAAGAACACAATTCAGCATGGTTTAGATATGAGTCATCTCCCTGATCTCTTAAAATGAAAAAACTGACAAAATACAATCTTTAGTGAAATACACCTTAGGGCTCCCCAGATAAACAAAGATCCCAGTTACCGGGCTGCAACATCCAAACACCTTCAGTGGGATTTCCATGCCCACTCAATACTTCAGACCTCTAAGCCTCGCTGCCTGCCAAAATATAAGGCTGTTTTGGAGCATTTTCAAAACAGTGAACAAGCATTGATCTTGATGAGAGGGAGGGAACTTGCAGAGAAGTCCTGGGTGTAGTATGCACGTCTCCTTCTTAATGGTCACAGATAACTTATAGTACATTCCAGTGCTTTCATGCCAAATACATGGCTGCTGATTACCTTTTTTTTTTTTAATTTACTTTTCTTCTTGATTTATAGAATGTTTTCTTGAAAAAAAAATAAACCTCCACCAATGTGTACTGTGGCAGTTCTCAGCATATTTAAATCAGTTTTTAGGTACCTCAGAAATCCAAATATGTTTTTTTAACATTTCTGGTAGCCTTTTGAGTAATTAAAAGGCAGTCTGAATTCTGAGGTTATTATTGTAAAGGTCAGTTACGTGAATAAAGATACACACCCTTGCACCAAAATCTCTTCACTGAAACGCAGTGAAGGTACTTGAATTAGTCAAAAGCTTGTCTGAACTTTTGGTTTTGAACTATTAGAAATGGATTTGGAGGAGTCAGAAAGCACCCTGATACGAAACACAGTATTAAATCTTTATACTACCCATATGGGTCATATTTTGTTATGAGATTTAGTCTGTGTGAAAAGCCTTCAGTGCTGTGCATGTACTGAAATGAAGTCACAGAATCACTTTTCATCTCCTTTCAGTCATTAGTCTGCGTCCAGAATCATGTTGATAAAGATGGAGGATTCTTCTCCTTGGCCTTGAGACTTTCACAGGATCTTGGGAAAAATGGGGTAAAGACAGTGGAGAGAGTTCACTTCTGTACACCAGAAGTGAAGGGGCAGTGGCAGAAGCTACAACTGACCTTTCAGAAGTGTATTGTGGATGCACCTAAATAGATCTAGAAAAGCTGTATAGCTGCATGCCTCATTAGCACAGCCTTCATAATTGTTTCTTCCACTTTTCAATTCTAGCAGGATTAGGAACCCAATATGAAAGAAATCTTTTGATCCCTCTGCTCTCTAGATCCAAGTGAGACCAGGATTGTAAAGAAGCAAGAAGAGTAAAGAGAAAAAAATCCACCAATTTCATAACACTGGTTCAACTTTGGACTAATTGCATTATATTCCCTGTCTACTCCTTAGAAATTAATCACTCTAATCCTCTCTCTTCCTCCTTCTTAATTTGAACGGTGCATTTAAATCTTTCAGTGAATGACATTCTCCTGTTACTTGCTGTCACCACAGTTATTGCATTTTGGAACATCTCATTCTGTTTGCTGCTATTCCACTTTTTTGATTGTTTTTGTGTAGCTAGTTGGTCTGACCAATATCTCAGTACTGCTCTGGTTCACCTTCATTCTTGCTCATCCTGTTTCCCTATCTCCTTCATGAATTCAGTCATGGTTATTTTCTCTGTGTAGACAGATCATATTTTCATCTCTCCCATTTTCCTCGCTCTCTCCCTGTTTGGAAGGCTATGCTGGGTTTGTGTCCAAAGTAGTGCACTGAAGCAGCAAAGGACTCTAAATGGGAAGTTAGCAGAGCTGACTGGGAACGAGGGGACTGATGAAATGGAGGAACAAAGTTCAAGGAAATCAACTGAATTGGAAATCATGAGGGAAAAAAATAATCATAAGAAGCAGAAGCTTGGAGGGGAGAAGGGAAGAGAGTAAAAACAGGCCTCAGCTGCTGTCATCCTTCGAACCCTTTTTTCTGCCACAGTCCCCCCAGACAGGAGTTGTCACTGTCTTTGTGTCCTCCTGGTTCTGCAGGGTCCATGGCTCAGCTCTGCTATGGGACTGGTATGGGCAGAGCCCTGGCTCAGGCTGCTGAGGAAAAATGCCAAGTTGTGAGGAAGGGCTGTGAGCAAGTCTGTGGGATGGAGACACGCATATAAGAAAGGTAGAATTACAGAACTGGGACTGTTGGGAAAGGGATCGTTAGCTCAGGGACTAAGGGGACATCAGCAAAATTGAAACGTACAAAATCCTAAGTGTAAAATTAGGGTATTGACTGATTTGGCAGGAGAGCAGCACTGAAGCCAACATGTTCCCTCATTCCTACCCATCAAAATACTCCACTGGTGTCTTACCAGGGTGGTAAGCATACTAACGATGAACCCACCAGCTGTCTTTTGTGTGCTAGCTCATAAATAGCTGCTTCATACGTATATACTGATGATATGAAATTGCTGTATGTAAGAGAGGGAAGAAGAAGCCACACTCATGTTAAATGCAGCAGCAGGACCAGAGTGACTGATGCTTCTAATTGGCTTTGGAAATATGTAAATAGCAACACATCCAAGGAGGAAGGACAGCATACACAAAGGACTGTGTAAAGATATGGATCTCATCCCTATCCAACATGTTGGAGTGAACAGGATTAGCAACTCATGCGTCCGTCCAGAGCAGGGGGAGAAGTAAACATCTCCTGTCAAGACCTCTGGAAAATGGAGAGGGACAGCTTGCCTGGTGGAGGGCAGTGCAGAGTCCCTGGGAACAGCCATTTGGCACAGGAATAGAAGATGTAGTAGACCAAGGGAGTAGCTAAACAAAAGGTAAACTTAGTATATTTTGAAGTTAAAGTCATGAACCTATCACTTTGAAAGAAATAGAAAATATATTTACTAATATTGCATTTCCCCACAACTGACTACTGTGTTTTCAGTAGAAATAAAACAAGAATAGAAGGAGACCTTTCAGGGGCGTTCCATATCAAGGTGTTTGCTCCATGAGCTGTGTATAGGGTAATTTCACAGGAAGGAAACTGGAAAACATAAATCACATGAAATAAGTTTTTTCTTCCTCTCAGAAACATCGTATTAGATTCTAGCATGCCATAATCGGATTGATTCTTGTTCTTTGCTCAATCCCCAGTAGCATTTGTGACAAGTAAAGTACTGGAAACTGTTGCTTTTTTAAAAGTGATTTAACACAAAAGGACAATCCACAGAGGCACAAGGGCCAAGACCTCTATTTGGCATGTCTTCAAAGGTCATTTGTACATTTTACATCAAGCTAGATTTCTCCTGGATGCTACTGTGGCAGAAATTCTGCATAAAAGTCATTCCCAGAAAGGCTAAGAGGAAAATATAAACCTCCTACAAAGCTGACGCGTGGAACAGGAAACATTTTAGATTTTAATCTCAGAAAGATTTTGTGTAGTCTCTGAATGGGGAATTAAATTGATAGTGGTGGGATAATATCATGTAGTAACATAAAACGTCTAGTGTTTCTAACAGTAAAAGAGGCAAGTTCATTCATGAAAAACTTGAGCTTACTCCCAGAAAACTGGGTCAAGTAAGTTGCCTGATTTCTTTTGAGAAGTAAAAACTACCTATGTACAAATAATTAGTTTACAGATTGAAAGATGGAGGGAACTCTATGTCAGTAGAGGGAACAGAATAAATGCTTGAACAAAGAATATTTGTTAAGAAAGGTTAACTATAACCTTTCTTATTATAGAAAGTATGTATTAAGGTTTCTCAGCACTAGTTTTAGCCCAAATAACAAAGCAATATATGTCAGGATTAATTCCCTCCTTCCTCTGTCCCTTTGCTGCAATGCTGTTCACTGCTGTGAGATCTAAGCCAGTGCTGCTCTGCCATTCCCACCTGTGCTGCCTGCACGGATGCCATGGGGTGATACATGCCCAGAGCTGGTGGGTGCAGGGCTGGGCTGTCCCAAACCACCGCAGGTCTTAAAAACAGATTTACAGTTGTTTTAGCTTGCTTGGAGCAGGTGCAAATGGATCTTCCTTTCTGGAGTCCTTGTGGATTACTTGCCTCCTTTCTCCAACCAGTTTCCACAGTAAATCTCTTCTCAAAGGCTTTGAAGAACCCCAGTCCCAGGGTTTACAGAACTGTGAGATTTACAGAAGTATTATAAAACTGAAGAACCGCACTGTGCTAGTAAGAGGAATTCTAACTTTGGTAATGCTAGATGTTTTACTCTTAGGTAATATATGTAGTGTACAAGAAGAAAGAACACAATCTGGCGAGCTGTTAATAGTTCACAACACACACTGAGTAACCCTCGGAAAAAATGGCATTACATATCCTCTGCTATACACGAAAATATATGAACAGTATTCCTTCTGAATATCAAAACTATAGTGCATTTCTAAGGATTCCATTACAACAAATGTTAAAGGAAATTTAAGATCTTGATTCCAACAAACATACACATTCTGAACTGGGTTTGTGGAAACAATTCCTTCGACTTCAATGTACTGTACATATCAGCAAAATGAATTATAAGAATGAATATCTGCTGCATGAATACTGTCTAAGTTTCCATAACAAACTGAAAACTAATAAAAATCAAATGTTTCCTAACATATCTGGAAGGCAACAGCTGTTTGGGAAAGACAAAGCTTGGGAAAAATCAAGACACACGGAGTTCCATATGTATATATCAATACTGTGCCTAGTGATACTTGACAGTAGGATTTTTCTGTTGGTATGTCACACCAAGTATGTTGAAACTTTCCAAATGAATAAGGTGTTCCATGATGAGACCCAACTATATCATGCTGGTTTATTTCTATTTGCATTGCCTGCATAGTCAGCTCAGAGGACATGAGCAAAAGTCAGTCACTTGAAGATTAATAAAACCGAAATAAAGTAAAGCAAGAAATAAGACACAGCACACCATTTTTTAAAATGTAAAAGCAAAGGAAAAGCAGATAAATTATTCTATTAAGAATCTTTGTTATTGTAGTTTTACATAAATTTGAACTACTGTTACTTGTTCCAGATAATACTTTAAAACTCACAGTATCAAGTTAAAAAAAAACAATGCAACAATTTGGTCAAGATTATAAGCACAAAGATGTCTCTGGTTTCAAGGGGACTTCTCACATCTTTGAGGTTAAGTTGACATGCTCGGTTGTTCTGCTGAGATATTCCACAAATTCTATTAGTTCTAATAAAAAAAAATGACTGTCCATGTAATACCAAAGAGGCTTCACTTTTTCTATAATGGGGAAAAGGAAAATCAGAACGTAAGACCTGTCTTTAAACAGTGAGTATGTGTTTCTGATTACTTGAATTACAGGGCTCCCAATAACAAGGAAGGACTAATTTTAATTTCCAGTCCTATAAAACACACACAACTCATAGGTTTCTTCCTTATATTTTCAGAAGAGATCAACGGCAGTGCCTTTGGGCATCTGTGATTTTGGAGCTTTAACTTGAGATTCTTAAAAAGGGGCCTGATTTTTAGAAAATATTTGGTTCCTTTTTCTTCTTGAAATTGCTTTCTTTAAAGTGAGTCAGCATGAAGTAGAAGTAGATTTTTTTTTTAAAAAATCAGTGTTTTCTGAAAGTGCATTCCAAAATGTTTTGCACTGAGCTGTTTTGCGTTCTAACCTTAGTCTATTCAAATATGCCCTAGTCAGACCATCAGACTGCCCCCCAACCGCTTTTAAAAACATTTTTCTCAAACATTAAGAATCAGCTCACATAATTTGCAGTGATTAACAGTAAATGCAGGCAAAATACAGTATCTGTGTCAAAACTATAATGGATATTCTAACTTATTTTAATATTTAATAAGAGTCTGATAAAATTGAAGACCCTTGTATTGATTAAAAAGCATTGATTAGGTTGTTTTGAGAAGAAATGCTTCTTAGAATTTCTCTGCACTTCTGCAGCTAGGATCTGAACATCTGAACCTTCTCTAGAAAACAAAGCAAAGCAAAAAAAAAAATCCAATGATATTTTGAATAGTTTAAAAAAGGAAAATAAATACAGACAGATAACAGAAAAGTGAAGCAATAAAATAACTAATTAGTAGAAGAAAATCACAATGTTTAATTATTTTTCCCTGCTGTCATCTAGTCTTGCTGGTCTTCTCCTGGTCTGTTACTTGCTTTAGAAGGTACCAATGAGTGTAGAACTATTTGGTATTATACTCTTAACTGGAATGAAGCCTTACTTACAGTAGAGGAATATCAGGAGCTGTCTCTAGCTCTCAGCTTGTGCTACTTGTGATAAATTAGAACAAGTTTAATGCTGCTGTAATGGACGTCATTCTGCATTTTCTCCTGAGCTTGTGTTACAAGACTTATGTTGTAAAAGCATTTGATCTAGGCAGTTACACGGCACTGTCAGAAAGATCCTTGTTAGCACTTCATTGTGGTTATAAGGAGGGGAGGAAAAGTGGTTGTTAATACTGAACTATTGTACATTATCTCTGTAGACGTAATGTGTGATCAGATGTAAGATTTGAATACAAATTTGTGTTTTTCAAGCCATCACAAAACACACCTCAAGTTCAGACCCTTAAAGGAAAACCAGACTAGATGTACACCTATCTTAAGACAGAACAAGTCATGCCACTAAAGTATGTTTACTGATTAAAGAGGGAGTATAGAAGACTTCATTAGACTATTTTTGCATTCATCTTCCATATGGATATAATGAGTCTCTCCTTTGCTTTCCTTGTTCTTTTCACCTAAAACTGGATGCAGGCTCAGTCACATTCCACTCATCCTCAGTACCTGCAGAAGATCAGAACTTTCCATGCATGCTCTCTGGAAGAATATTTTTTTGTATGGCTTTTGAAGTTAATGCAGTGAACCAGAAAAATCCATCTTCTGGCTTCTACTGGTTATGGAATGAGTTTTCAGTTTCAGAGATGTTGCCAAACAGGTGAAGCATCTCTTTGCTAACTAGGCTATATTTTTGAAGAAATGCTTCAACCAGAATTTCTGTACAAAAGTATGGGAATGTGGGATGGGACATATGCTTTTCTTGCAATGTTTCGTGAGGGACCTGGGGCCACATTGTAATGTTGATTCCCTGTATCTATTCTAAATGAACCTTATAAAGAAGAATTTTGCTAATGCTACATTTTATTGTAAGCATTTCCTCATGGTGTTCACAGGAAAGGAAAAAAAATCACCACAGGAAAACAAAGAATGATGACACAAGTCTTATCCAAAGGGATTCCGTGTATTGAACATACCAAAGGGACAACCAGCATAGGATGAACTCTTAGACACTCTTCAGGGGATTACAGAGGGTGAAGCTCAAATAAGATGGGATTTTATGACTTAGGGTGTGAGTGGAGGCTGGTTCATGTACACTAAAAGTAGCAGTTGTAAGAGATCCTGAGAGACAAATTAATTTTGATTTCGTCGTTTCAGAACAGAGGAAAGGAGGTAAAACAGAATACTAGTGTAAGAGATTGCAAGCTTGCAAAGATTCCCAAGGGTCAGATTTTATGCAAATTCAGGTGTTTCACAGTTCACTCTGCTGCTTCAGTCTCCAGCAGTTAACAAGATTTATACCTGTGAGCTGGAATCAAATTATGATTCTGTACATTTCCATAAATGCTGTTCAACATAGCATCACCCAGGTTTGCTAATAGTTCATAAAGAAGTCAATAAGTATCTGTTATTTATTGAGATGTCAACTCACAAAACTTTGTGTAAATGGAAAGGCTAGTAAGGCCTTTTTCTCTTAAAAGACGGATTGTTCTCTTCTAGGGAACACTTCAAGGAGTTTCACTCCTGTAATCAATATATTTCTATATGTGTACACCTAATCAGAGCACATCTGCTTTTCAGCTAAATTACTGTTCAATAAGAGAGTCATAGAATCAAAATTATTAACTTTATTACATTGATTTCTTTTGTTCTGCATGTTACACAGACTGCAAAATTAAATATTTTCATTTTAATAACTAAAATCTGACACAAAATCATTCCTTTAGAAAACATTTTCCTCTGTCAAGACTACAACAACTTAAACTGCAGCCACTGCCATTCATCATTTTAGCTATGAGGATTCAACAATTCTGTAGGTGGTTTTTCTAAACATTTTCCTCACTAAGCCTGACATATGTTACCCCGTATCTATATAGAAAAGCTTGTTGCAGCTGCTTGCAGAACAAGCTGTTGAAGAATCTGATGACTGGGACACGGGACTCAATCCTCTCTTTCACTAAAAATAATATAGTTTCCTGAAGTAGACAGGTCTTGCAGAGTCAGTTGCACTGATTTTCAGAAGGTATTTCTGACCAGGGAAACAGTTATAAAACGTAAAAAAAAACCAAAACTATATGCCATAAAGATTGCTGTCAATTACGTGGAAAAACTCAAGGGTAGCACCTTGGAGATTAATGGAAATGCTCCATCCAGGGAGGTCTTCGTGCAGCTGAGAGCAGAGACAACGTTCATGCTGCTGTGGGAATTGGCTTCTGTTACAGGGCTGTCCATCCCAAGCCAGAGGAAACAACGTGCACTGCTCCCCAAACCCAGACACTGTGGAGGGCAGTCACCCCTGGGCATGCACCTCTGCCCTGCAAACATGTCAGCACCAGAAAGGCCTCCATCTGGGCAAACTCACCCTCACTTGGGCTTTGGGACCTCCACAGGTTTTTGAAAGCAAAACCACCATAAACGTTAACACTGTCTTGCTCTCCCCTATTAAAATGTGGCAGATGGTGGATTTGCCCAAACTGTCACTGAGGCCTGATTCTTTCTGTGCGCAGAGCTGACATACTTTTACTTGGATATACTCTAGGGCAGCTGGATATACAGAAGTGCCACTGAGGTGGTGTGAAGCTCGCAGCAGAGCAGGGTAGCTGTAGTGTGTGGCTGTGTTTCACAGCATAGCTTCAGCCTGAAGTTGATGGGAAGCTCACAAAGCCTCGTGCCCCAACATCCCAGGCTCCAGTGGCCCTGAAAAGGATCAGGGCTCTTCAGCGAATGTCAGCACTGCTTACATATAAAAGTTGTTAACAAAGAGGAAGGTCACACCTAAGACTATTACCAAGATACCCGACAGAACTATCATTGGTCTGTTAAGTGCTGTCTTCCCTGAATTAATTGGTACCCTCTTTACTCCCCTTAGAAAGTTGCCTTTGGACTCAGCTCTGACTGGGAAAGATTTGCCCCAGCAGAAGTGTTTCAGGAGGTGATTTGTTTTGGGGACTGGGCCAGTATTACTGAAGTGTTTGAAGGGGCCCACAGGCAGATTGATTTGGCCCGTTTTGCTGCCAGCACCTGGCAGAAGGTTGCACAAGGATGAACAAACTTTCAATAATGAAACCCAAATGGTGCGGTTATTTTCATGTTACCTTCTCAGCTGAATTCTTGCATTAATAATGCTATTTAGAAATAATTTTACTCAAATGAAGGAAAATTTGAGTAAAATTATTTCAGCCATATCTGAGTTCTTATTTCAAAAGATTTTGAATCATAACTAAAAAACAGCTTAAGTTAGGAATTTCATTTTCAATCTGTTTTGTAATATCAAGTGAAGAAATACAATAATACATATTTGAAGACTGGTTTCGTATTTTTTCTTCAAAATAATCACAAAAGTTTCACATGTTTATATGCATATTGACTTATCTAAATATTTCATGGCTGACTACCACAAAATAGATTATATTAGAACTGGAGAGACCATTTTGATTTATTTTTATTTTTTTCTTCAGAACAGCAGACATCACCTTATGCCAAAAAAGCGTTTTTCCAAAATGTATCCGTTCTGGTGAAGGCTTTGATCACATTATTTGAGGGAGACTTTCCTTGGCCAAAGGGAGTTTATCCGTTTCAGAGAACACCAAACAGCAAAATCCATCCTCTTCCTAAAGAAATATTTAAGAGTCTTCCTAAAGAAATATTTAAGAGTGGATGTTTTGACATTTCATAGAATCATAGAAATGTTGATTGGGCCTCTGCAGGTCATCTAGTCCAACCTGCGGTTTGAAGCAGGATGGTAGCCAAAACTATATCAGATTGGCTGTAGCTTGATCTCACTGTATGTGGAAAACCTCCAATAATGGCGAGTCCACAATCATTCTGCATAACCTGTTCCAATGATGGATGCTCTTCCATGAAGGATCCTTCTGCGTGAGACAGTGGGATGGGGTCTGTAAGTACTTGCAGGTTTGGAAGGAAGAAAAGTGAAGAGCAGGCCAAGGCAAGGGAACATACTTTCTGAGAGGGAAGACATTTATGGAAAACAAAGAAATTTGAAATCAACACAGATTCCTGTTAGCAGAAACAGAACTGTAGGCCTGCTTTTGGGGAGGTTTAGGACAGGAGACTGACAACCAGGACTTGAATCTCTTTTGCAGATTCGAGAAATTTCCCAAGAAATTCCATGCAGAAATTTCCCAAGGATTTACAAGCTCTGGGAGCTGTCAGTCCTGTTGAAACTGAAAGAACTGAAAAGCTTGGACACCAGGAGCCAACCAAACCTGCTGAAGGTCAGCAGTACACACTGGTGTGAGCCGCGGGGTGTGTAACTTGGACAACAGCCGTGGGGTCAGTGACTGCTATGCACAAACAATGACTGCAGAGCTACATACGCACCTGATGAAACAAAGGGTCTCTGGGAAAGTTTCCAAACAGCTATGCAGAAGGCAGCACAGCCCTCAGCTTATGAGTCTGCAGCTGGGGTTGGCCTCCCCACTGCTGCTCCAACGGGGCAACTGTGAGTAAATGCGTGAGTCAGCTGCATGAGGGAATAACTGAATGTGGTGCCTGAATAGTTATCTGCTATTAATAACAACTAGCTAATGAATAAAAGGTGTTTCCAAAAGTACTGGTTGTAGTCTGTTTCTGCCCCCTACTCAATCTCCTATTAGGGAAAAGGGATTT
Source organism: Rissa tridactyla (assembly GCF_028500815.1). Taxonomy (NCBI): domain Eukaryota; kingdom Metazoa; phylum Chordata; class Aves; order Charadriiformes; family Laridae; genus Rissa; species Rissa tridactyla. The sequence continues at coordinate 18,749,496 of NC_071497.1, forward strand.
TATAACTCCGCTGTTTTCCCAACAGCCTTCTTGAACCAGGGGCTCAAAAATGGGCACAATACTCCAGGTGTAGCCTAACATTTCACTTTGATAAAACTGAATTGTCGTTTTCTTCCAGTTATGTCTTTTTTTTTTTTAAGACTACTGATTTTAAACAATATTTCCTTTGCTTGAATTAGCAACACTGAAGTTGAATTAAATACTTTTCTGCTGTTATTTAAAATCCCAGTAGTGTATCACCTTACAGAATACTATGTGAAAACATGCATTCTTGCTTAGACATAGTGAAATTGAAAACAAAAGCATTTCCCAGCAAAATTGCTCAGGTCCTTGACACAAGTCCTTCAATTGGCTCGAGAGCCTAAAGCATTTTCTGTCTCTCCCATATTAGTTGATCACCCTTTCAGAGATTACTTTTCTTGCCTTACTGATGGTTTCCATGCAGGAGGGGCTGGGAATGTTTTCCCTGATGCAATCCCATCATCTCGTGCTACAAATATGGGGAACAGATTTAGTGAGGGATGAAGGAATGAAGCTATGATTAGTCTTTTGCTGCTGGGTGGTGGTATCAGAGTGGGATGTGGCAAGGACTAAAGAACCATTGTAAGGGACCTAGGCTATGTTCTATAGTTCAGTTTCTGTGATACTGCCTGCCTTGTTCCCTCTGTAAAATCTTCCCTGAGTAGTCCTATTCTTAAAGGTAATTTATTATATTCTTCAGCTAGTCATTTCACCAATCTTTCTCTTTCCTTCCTTTCCACCCCTATGCAAGCATGGAGTTTTGGTTGGAAATGACACTATCATAATTTCTTATCCAAATCTGAAGAGCTATTTGAGATTGCAGACAAGAGAAGGAATGTTTAAGAAGTCACAACAATTCCCCCTCCCTCATCCATTTCATACTTTTCCTCTGACAATTAAAAATAAAATTAAGGACTTGCAGAAATCTTAGACAAGACTTAAAAATGGCCCACCTTAAAAGTAGAGTAAAACTTATATGAGATTCAAACAGTAGTTGGCAGTCTGCTGTCCTAAATCTCCCCCAAAGCAGGCTTGATAGTTCTGCTTCTGCTAATAGGAACCTGTGTTGATCTCGAACTTCTTTGTTTTCCAGTCCCTTGAATGGCTGTTGAAATTTTCGCTCTATAGAGACTGGAGCCTAATGTCTTTGGACAGTTAATATGCATTCCTTGCTCCAGAGAAACTGTCAGGAGTATCAATAAGAGTTTATTGCCTGAATTAAGGTCTTTGAATTTCCTGCACCCACGGTTCTGAAGATACATTCGATAAGCACCCACAGGAGGAGGAGACTTCTCAGAGGAAGTCATTGCTCTCTTAAAAGGCTGAATGAGGTGTTCGTAGGAGGCAGTGGGTGAAGGAACAGAGTAACACTTCCTGCTTTAGTAGTGGAAGATAACAGTATACATAAATTTTCTTTCAAACAATTTTGTTTTCACCATCAGAGATGCTAACTGGTTTTGGCTGCCTTATCCTCCGCTTCTATGTACTCAGGAATACTGATACTACTTCAATCCTCTATATAGCTCACAGAAATAGTGCAGCTCTTCCTGCATTTTCTTCGCAATGCACAAGACCTTTTCATTGAAACCTTGTGTGCCTGATTTGCACAGCTGTTGTAATCTCTCTTTATTATATCTCTGTGGTTGGGAAAGCTGGGCAGGACTGCTTTCGTTGTAGTGAATGGCCATGTTATGCTGCTGAGGCTTTTCTCTTTTCTCACTTCTCTCATTTTATCCCTTCTCATGTTTCCCTTTCTTGGCATGCATGTGGGCCTGTATGCAGGCCTGCAAACAGAGCTATGGCAGTCATGTTGATGAATGCTAACTAGGCAAAAGCTGGTGCAGCTCCAAGTAATCATTTTGCAAGTAATTCATCTGGATACTGAATACCCAGCCTGCAGTTTTTATGTATCTACCAAAGGGATAGCGCTCTGCATTAATTTAACACTCCCTCCATCAGGACATTATTAATACTTTCTCCTAATTCTTTTTTGCGATTTCTTTAGCATTTGTAGGACTGCAGTATTACTGGATCTGTACCTAAAAGCAGCATCTAGCATAATTCCTTCTAGCCACACAAGTCTGCAAGCTCACCTGCTATGCTGGCCAGGTTGTTACTCAGCAAGGGAAGTCCCGTGATCAGCACATGCCCCTTCACTCACGTGTGCTTTAAGCTTCTAGCAAGTTTAAGAGACTTTTAGGTCAGGTAGCAGGAAATGCATGCAGTGGATAGTTTCTTAGGTGTAAGAGCTATCTCGCTTAAGAAGGATAGAGGGTCTTGCTGCCTGGTTTAAAGGAGTTTTCTTCTGCTTTTATTAATTAAGATGTGCTGTCCCTCTCCTTTCTCAATGGAATAACAAAATATATACAGAAACCTTATACCTGGATTGTTGTGGCAATTGACATGGCTGTCAGGAAGCTGAGACACCTAATGGAGACAATGATGTGGAACCTTTCAGGAGCCAAAGCAAGGACAAAAGATAGTGCAGTCTGGCTCTGGCCTGTTAGTAAGATGAGACAAACTCACAACCTTCCTGAAATAAAACAATATTATTTAAATCGTTGTTTAAGTAGGAGACTTATGACCATGTAATGTAGCTCTATGATCTGGAGACCCTCATCTTGGGTTGCATCTTAACTTGAAGACAGCAGTTGTCAGGAATCAGCTTCTTAGGAGACGTAGCAGATGAGGTCTGTCCCTTGTCAGCCGGTAGAAATCGATGGGCCCCAAAACAGGACATTTCAGAGCAGGAGCCTAAAATAGATGACAGAAACTGCTGTGCCCAGAAAGCTACTCTTACTGACTCACAGGTAGTCTAATCTCCTGACTTAACTGCATGAAATGTGTCCTTGCCTCTAAAATCCGGTCAGCGACACACATCCCTGACAAATCACTTCTCAGTTGTACTGATTGTGAGGAAAAAGCCAATACAGTGCAGGAAGACAGTAATTTCTATTAAACGTTTCTCTGAAAGAGGTCATAAGGTCATGGGATCCATGCTGCTTATAAATATTGTAGCTGTCATTCACTTATATGACCATTACTATTTCTATCCTTGTTTTACAGATGGGCATTAATGATTCCTGCAGTTATACTTAAAAGTGTATATTCAGTGGATTGTTTCAAGAGTTAAAAAAGGCAATAAACTAGGTTGCTTATGTAACACATTGGTTTTTTATGGCATTTTAATTAACTATTGACATGCATCTAAATATTTATTAGTTTTCTAACCCTTGTAAGAATGTAACTGTTAGACATCCCCACAACATTATCTGGACTTAGAGAAAATATGAGCAGATTAAAATGTTTTCCAGAACATTTATTTTAGCATTTGAAGGTTAAAGTCTAGTTTCTGTAAGGATGCAATTTCCCTGTACATTTAAACTGTTGTATTCATCAATACTTTGCAGCTGCTACACGTATTACTAGAAGTTCCTGTATTTCACCTAATTTAGCCTCAAGCTCCCTGACAAGTGTGATGTTACTTTCAAACGTTTGTCCTATAAAAACATTCTCATCCTCCTCCATAATATTTTACATAGAAGCATCACATTTTGTTTGAGATTACCCATCACAGCTCAGAAGAGCTCTTTGCCAATCCTTCCACATAGTAGACCAAGGAAATGCAAATAAGAACAGGATGAGAAGATTTGGATCATCTCCTTCTCTTGGACCAATAGAACATGACACTAAGAATTATAGACAACTTTCATTGGTCTTGTTTATGTAACTGAAATTGCATATTGTCTGCTTCTCCATTTTCACTTGCAAGCAAGGCTAAAGAGCACAAACCCAGTTTCTTGCATCCAGTGTTTTTCTCTAACCCTGGAACTGTAACAGTGGGCAGCAAAATAAGAAAAACAAACAACTATGAACTGCAAAGTCCTTCATGAAAATCACTTCATCAGTGAAGAGAATTTTACCACTGATTCAGCAGTTGATTAGGACCTTACTTATTTATACTACAGATATAAGGCATAATATCAGAATATCTTTTATGTTTATAGCTGCTATAGATTCATTCCATCATACTGCCATACTTCTGCTGCATTTCTACTTGTCATTTCATAGCTTTGTAGTCATCCAAGAGTTGTTGTGCTGCCATGTAAGTCAGCGGAGCCATGACCCATGGTGCAGCACCCAGCCTGATGCCCAAAGTGGTGCTCAGGTTATTAAGGCATGCAGCAGCCTGAGCTCCACCACATCCCATCTCCATCCAGCTGTCTCCAAAGGACAATGTGATATGAATTTTCTAGGCAGCACAGTCTTACTAAAATTGAAAAAAAGAGAGAAAATACAAAATGTAAACCGATGAAATACAGAAGAAAGTAAATTATCTTTCATTTTCTTACTAATTAAAATCCGTTCCTTCATAAGGAGAAGAAAATATTAAGAACAGCAGATATTTTCTTTCCTGAGACTCACTGTGACTCTTTCCTTTTCATGCATCCATTCGTGCATCCATCATTTCACTCCCCCGTATTCACCCATGGACTTATAAAACACTTCTTTCCTCTCGTGCCTCTCTTCTTGCTTCTCACCTCAGAAGTCTCAGCTATCCTTGCTCTACTTGTCATTTGTTCCAGTCTCTCTGCTTTCAGGAGGTAATTACTACATTTGAAGATCTCATTCAGTGCCACAAAAACATCTGGCAAAAATACCCGAACATTATAAAAAGCAAGGTGGGACAAAGAAAAAAGCAGAGAAAACACAATCTTTTCTTTAGAGACATGTGAAAATATTGATAATGACTATGATAAATGTTTTCCATCTCTACTAGTCATCTGTGGAGAAAAATCCCAGCTAATACTCAAATCTTCCATTTCCCACATTTCCCTCCCCTTCTGTGGGTTATTTTCTTCCTTCAGCACAGTTAAAACATCCTGGTCACCTCTCCTTTCTCTGGAGTGAACAGATCCTGGCTCATATAAGCCTCAGGCCTCTTCTACTCTTGAGAGCCTTTTTATACTTGTAGTATTGCTGTGTATAAAGAAGTTGCCTTAGGAAAGTTCTCTTAGGCTTAAAAAAGATTAACTGATATTCTTCTGACAAAGAATATCTTTCTCCCTCTCAGTCAAAGATGCTGAAAACAAACTAAAAACTGCAAGAAATAGAACAGATGGTTGTTCGTTAAAAAAAGACTGTCAGCTATCGTTTGGAGAGCAGGGGGCATATGATAAAGTCAGAATAGCCAAAATAATCAAACCATATTAGGCCTTGCTAAAGAAATTCAAAAATAAACACATACAAACCTCTCATCAGAGAGCTAAGTAGGAGATTTTCTTGTTGCAGAAATACAAAAAATGACAGGGAAAACATTCATGGGCCAGGATACAGTGTGGAAGGGATTCAAATGTGGGACAAACGTGACACGTGTCCTTTGCTTTGTTTTCCAGTAAGGAGGATGACGCTAAACTGCCAGCAGAATTATATTTAGAATTGGAATTTGACAAGTCTACTTGTAGAAAGCCAACATACACAGATTGAGGTGGCAGATGAAGTCCCCAGAGTATATATGGTCTGATCCATAATGTTGGGTCCAGTAGAAAGATTTTATAATTGATATTCCAGCTTAAAGTGATACTGTCTGACTACAGAGCAGTAAAGACACCCATGCCAAAGAAAGGTATTCAGAACAAACATGACACAATCTATCCAACGTCGGTCTTGTACAGTGCTTTTGAACAAATTTTAAAAGAAAGAGACATGAGAATAAGGAATTATAGGTTGAATTACACAGGTTGGCAAAACTCATATAAAAGGGTGGCCAAGGATAGTTTTAGTCATGCTAAATATCCCCTTTGATAACATGTATTTTTTGAACAAAGTGTGAAAGATGGACTTATCTCACCTGCTTTCAATAAAATGTACTGTAGAATGGTATCTCATAGGAAACAGCCAGGTTAAGAAGATGGAAATGGTCATTACTACAGGAATCATTAGAAAAGAGTACAAAACAGAAATGATAACAGGCTTTACTGATAGGGCTGGGCAGAAGCTACTGGTGGAGTCCTCAGAGACTTACACAGTCTGATCTCAGGCAGTAATGACTTCAGAGCAAGGAATGGGAATGTAATAATTAAATTTACTGATAGCAGAAATTTGAGAGACACCATCAATACAGAGGAGAATGAGAATATCATACAGGTAGAACTGAATGACTTGGTCAACAGAAGTGACTGAGAAGGGATAAAATTTAATGATACAAAGTGCCGTCTCATGCATTTAAAGACCAATAGCAAGACCCATTAGTATAAACAGGGAACTCATCAACTGAAAGTGACGGAGAAAAAGAAAGATTTAGTGTTTTAATCAATCACAGCATGACTATGAGCCTCAAATGTTGCTGTGGTCATGAAAAAAGTGAATGCATCAGGTGAGGTATTCCCACTTAAGACAGGGAACCTATAAATTCCTCTGCATAAAGCATCAGCAAGAGCTCATTAGGAATGCTGTGCACACTTTGGTCACCCACATGCAAGAAAGATGAACTCAAGCTGCAGAAAGTGCCAAGCAGTGCTACTAAAACGATCAGGGGAATGATGAGCCTATCTTACATGAGAAAAGTAAAGGCATTTGGCTTGTTTAGCCTAGCAACACGAGGGAAGAAAAGGCGGTATAATTGCCCTCTAAAAAATACCAGGGAAGAGAAGAGCTATTTAAACCAAAGCATGCTGCTGGCACAAGAACAAATGAGTGTAAGCAGTCATGAATAAATATAGGTTGAAATCAGATGAAGGTTTGTGTGAGAGGAGTGAGGTTCTGGGACAGCAGTTATTGGATCGAATCAGAGGGGCAAAATCTAATTAGGTTTAAAATGGAGCTTTCACACATTTCTGAATGAGATTATGTGGTATGTCTTCTGGCGTTAAAAATGGACCAGACTCAGAAGCTCTCTTCCATTACTGTGGTTTTTGCTGCTATTTTAGACAATAAGCACATATGGCTGATTTTACAGCCATACAAGTTTTTAAGGGCCCCTCTACATCTGATAGGAGTGTACAGCAGATTTTTATGTACTGTAGATTTTTTGAATGTGTTCATGAAGCCACAGGAGAATCTTATGCAGGAAATTAATATGGACTGCCTGTGCAGTCCATCCCATAATCAATGTCATATTCTTAAATGTTCTGCACAGTTATAGTCACAGGTTTAAGACTTCTGCCACTTTTCTTGAAAGACTATTTCAGGGTCCAGTTGGCTCTTCTTAGTAGCACTTAACAATTCCAAATTTATACTTTCCAGAGATCAATTTGCAGTCATTACCTATTCTTATCTTTTTCTGGAGGTGCAAAACATTTCAGCTGCTTCTCAACATTTAATCAGTATTTAGTCATTTACATTTCCCTCATATCTTATCTTGCCATCCATCATTATTACAGCTCTTCCTGCAGTTTTCTTAATTCTGTTGTCAAAGAAATCAATGATATTCTGGCTAATAGCACTCTGAGGGTAGGAGAATGCATTTGTCTAACATTTTACTCTGAAAACTTCATACTATTTTTTAAAAATGAAATTCTGAGACTTATGCTTTTTCCAATTTAAATGCAAACCCTGATGAGTTCTAAGACTGACACCAGCCCCATTAATGATCAGTGGAGTTTTACTCCACAAAATGTGGAATTTTACTCCACAATAACCTGTGTGACTTCACTGGTGGAAGTCCTGATCTGATATTGCTAGCATGTTTTCCTGAAATAGCTGGCTCTGACCTGAAAGCACTTCTTCCCGCAGAAACTGTGCTGGAACAAGTGAAAAAGCAGTCTCTGCACGTGATAATTCTCTGAAGAAAAAAATGAGATAATCTTTTATATCTTGTCAGATTTTTTTTTTTATTCATCCTTTAAATATATATGTAAACACTGCTATATTATGAACATATCTATGCAAGAGCACTGGGGAAGAGGAAGAGAGATGGAGAATCTCATTCTCCCTTTACGTGAGCCATTGCAGAAGCTAGCGCTGAGGTCACCTTGCGTCTTATGGGACAGAGGCAGTGATGGCATGGACAGCCAAAGCCCAGACATGCTCAAAAGCAAGCGTCTCAGGTGTGTCTGTTCATTTTTAGCATGAAAATAGGTTTAGATACTTCTGGTGGTGCAGTAGGTATTATAGAATAAGCATACTGGCACATGACCTTGATGGAGGGACAGAGTGTACCCTCAGCAAGTTTGCTGATAATACAAAACTCGGGGGGGTGGCTGACCCAGCAGAGGACTGTGCTGCCATACAGCAAGACCTGGACTGGCTGGAGAGTTGGGCGGAGAGAAACCTTATGAAATTCAACAAGGGCAGGTGTAGGGCCCTGCACCCGGAGGGGAATAACCCCATGCACCAGTAAAGGTTATGGGCTGAGCTGCTGGAGAGCAGCTCTGTGGAAAGAGACCTCGGAGTCCTGGTGGACAACAGGTTGACCATGAGCCAGCAATGTGCCCTTGTGGCCAAGAAGGCCAATGGCATCCTGGGGTGCATCAAGAAGAGTGTGGCAAGCAAATCGAGGGAGGTCATCCTCCGCCTCTCCTCTGCCCTGGTGAGGCCGCATCTGGAGTACTGCTGGAGAGGGTACAGCAAAGGGCCACCAAGATGATGAGGGGACTGGAACATCTCTCTTAGGAGGAAAGGCTGAGGGACTTGGGTCTTTCTAGTCTGGAAAAAAGACGATTGAGGGGGGACCTCATCAATGCTTATAAACACTTAAAGGGTGGGTGTCAGGAGGATGGGGCCAGGCTCTTTTCAGTGGTGCCCAGTGACAGGACAAGAGGTAATGGGCACAAACTTGAGCACAGGAAGTTCCATCTAAACATGAGGAGGAACGTCTTTCCTGTGAGGGTGGCAGAGCACTGGAACAGGCTGCCCAGAGAGGTGGTGGAGTGTCTGTCTCTGGAGACATTCCAAACCCCCCTGGATGCTTTCCTGTGCCACCTGCTCTGGGTGAGCCTGCTCTGGCAGGGGGGCTGGACTAGATGATCTCCAGAGGTCCCTTCCGACTCCTATCATTCTGTCATTCTGCGATTCTGTGATTCTGTAATTTCTCCACATTATCCTCTGAATCTTAAAAAGCACAATACCCAACGCCTCTTCTTTTACCTCTCTCTCCTTAGAACTGTTCAGAAGAGCTACAAAAAATTAATCTCACAAAGTACCTAGGAACAGTACCTAGAAAAAACAGGTAAGTTTTGCCTTACATGAGAAAAATTATGTGCTGCAACATCTGCATTTGCTACAAGTAATATAGACTTCTACATTTATGTTGCTGTTCCTAGAGCTGGAGTACATAATTACTGGAAGGAGATATAGAGAGGACACTTTTTCAGCAAAGTTTGTTGTACTTCAGGCACAAGTTAAGGAACAATAGTTCCACCTATAAGAAAAGAAATTTCTGCAAGTTGTGTTTGCTTTTTTTCTAGCCCCAAAAGCAGCAGCATTAACATTGTTGAAAATTCCTATACAATTATTTAACTTTATGAACTCTCTTTTCTTCTCTGCATTTTTCACTGAATGCCAGTTTAATTGCTGTCCACCAGAAGACAGACAAATACAATTATTGAGAGAGAATGAGAGAGAGAAAAGATTTTTTTCTGGGTAATATTTTAAATTTTTTGATGACTGAACTGCAAAATGTTAAACACACAATGCTTTTGATTTATATTACCAATGAAAGCAGATCCTGCTATCCTTGTTAGCGGTGATTAATACCATACTCCTCCTATATTCTTATTCAGCTGTATGTGACTAGTCATGGATTTAAAAACCTAATTGCGTGCGGAAAGCTAGTAGAATCTGGACCTAATCAAGTTGCAAAATATAGGGGAAACAGAGAAATAAGTTTGTTGTTTCCTTTAGACAGCAGCTGACTTCTACAAATTACAGAGGTTGAGTTTTGCCCCCTCTTTGGGAGATTAGCAGAGACCAACCTTTCTGCTAAATTTGTTGCTTTTCTGTTTATTGATAGCACAAAGTAAGAGGTGTCTCTGACAACCAGTCAGTCTTTAATTTTTATGTAATAAGCACATAAATCTGACTGCATGGTTGATTTTTCTGGAAAACAATAGATGGGCAATGAATCAAGCTAGAAATGTTGTGACCTAATTGTTTCAAAGGGACTGTATTAGACTTAGATTTTCAGTTAATGGAATGACTTGGGATAACCATCTTTATAGCAATTCATCTTGATTGTTCTGGTAAAGAAATAAATAATAATGGTTGGTTTATGGATATGTAGATCAGAAAACAATAGCCTACTGGTTACAGCTTCTGCAATGTTGGTTCACATCCAACAAGCCATCCAGAGATTTAAATCACTTATTTTTACTCAGATTTGTGTTAACTTCTGGGGTAATTCTGATGCTAAAAACTTGAAGTGAGCAATTGCTCGGTTGCATACTAAGCAAAAGATAGTGGTTGGGTCTGTAGTAGTTTGATAAGATATGGTATCCAGTGGAATACCAGACTAAAAGATGAATATCTCCAAGTTAGGGATCCATTCTCTATTCAGAAGTTGAAGTGTTCATTTAATGTGATTTAGCACTTAATGAGGTGCCTATGTATATACCCTAATCAACTTCTAATTAGTCATTCAGAAAAATTAAGGAGCTATTCTGAAAAATTCAGTCATATAACTGAATAAGTTATATAGCTAATGTAACAAAAATATGTACATAAATAATACAGAAAATATACCAATGAATAAAAACAACTATAGATATAATAGGGCTTACACAATGATGAAAGGTTGATAGGCACCTTCTCTGTTTTAGACTTAGTAAACAAGTTATTTCTTGCAACCCTTCAGAGTCACCCAACACTTTCTTTAACTAAAATAAAGACAGTGATTATCATGTCCTTCTGAGAGACAAAGTGATCATTCTACCTTTGGAACTTTTTTACCACATAGATCATTTCTACCAACATGATGTTAGTTTCCTCCAAGGAAATACATGCTAACATCACAAAACACCAAAAATAGCATTAAAATGGGAAAAAGATCAGAAAATCACTGACTCCAGACTCCTTATTCAGAGAGTGGCGTAGCAAAGGCCATTTACATGCTACAAAGCTCATTGCCACGCAGGGCAATTCCTTTGATCTGACAGAAGTTGGCCTATGGCAGTGCTGCCACCAGCACCTCTCCCCTGTTTATCAGAAAGAGCCAAGTTTTGCTATGAAATATTCATTTCTGGTAGATCCGGCTGCTCTATCCTGTCAAGTGGTTGACTGTCAGCCTCGAAGGCAGCTGTACATGTAAATTAATCACTCTGTTTTTATCAACAGTGAATGCATCTCTCTAGAGTAGCTTCTTTTCTTTTTAAAGGAAAAAAAACCTATCGCTTCTCAGCCCACGTCACTAAATGCAAGAGTGCAGCTTAACAGGCTGCAGGAGATTTGTGCGGGAGATATTTTTCCATCACTTGCTATCAGAAAGGTAAGAGTGACAGGACAAAAAAGCTTACCTTTAGGGGAGAAAGTAAAGCCTGCTTGCAATTTTTTGGCTCGTCTTGTGATCTGATTTTACCAGCAAGGCTTCAGTTGAATCACATTGGCTGAGTCCTTGCTGGTAATGTTCCCTAATGCAAGCAAAGATACCGGCACAAAACATCTCCAAAAGAAGATCTGAAATTTTTCTTGTAAGGATCAACTTGAAAAATTCATACTGAGAAATAATGATCGCTACTGGGGGAAAAAAAAATAGAAGAAAACAAAACTAGCTTTAAAGTATTCATTTCTTCCCTAGACAGAAATGGTATTATGTTGAAAGAAATACCTTTGCAAATGAACCTGTTCATTAATTTCTTTGAAATTGAAAAACAAAACCAAATCCCCCAGTTTTTATTGACAATTTTATGCCGCTAGAACTGTGGAGCAGTTTGAGTTCTTACTGTAACATAACCTGTACAATTGCCATTGGGAAGCTGCATCTTGGCTCTGTGGATACCTGTGAAATCATGCTGCTTTCAGCAGAGTCAAGACGGAGGCACCTGAACCCAAATAGCATAACATCTTTGCATCTTTCCTTCCCACCAGCAGCCTCCAGTCAGCAGAAAAGTGCTTTAGGGCTACAGTGCACAGCGAGACTGCGTGACACTTCCCAGGCAGGGCACAGAGGAGGAATTATTGGATCACTTCGGTTTCTTGCCAGAGACTTCATTTAAGCAGTTTCTAAAACTTCCTGTCCAAAATTTAAGTAGAGAGCACTGGTACAAGCAAGTCACCCTTGAGGGGAAAATAGTTATTTTAATATGGGAAAAGGTCATTGCTGCAAAGTAATAGAAATTGTGCTGCTATGTACCAACCAGCTCTTGAACAGAAAGCATGTAGAGCCAGTTTTTTTGAACTTTTTTCCCCCCCTACCTGTGTACCCCAAAAAATTTTTATGGGTAAGAGATCTGGATGGCATATACGTACTTTTTTTCCTTCTTCTTCATATGTTTCAAACAACAAAGTAAGTTGTCCACGAGTTTTCATATGGCCTTAGAAGTTGTCATCAGTGCCCACAGAATCACTGGCCACTTGCTAAAAATCACTGACTTAGGCAGATTCAATACTAGAATCCACCTTGCCTTCATTTTTTTCCCTCTCTGACAAAAACTGTGGCAAGCCTTCCTAAGTCCTAAATCTGTGAACAGAAATAAGTAGTCCTGTTAAGATTTAAATATAAAACCCAAAGAGAAAGAGAGATCAAAGGAAACAAACTGCTCCTGGAGTGACAAGGAAGCACACGGAGCCAAATGCTCAGCAGCAGCTGTGAAGTGACATCTGTTGCTCGGGCATTGGCATTTCATGTTTATCTTTAGAACAACGAGGCAAACAGGTACTGTCTTACCCACAAGGTTGTACCATGGCACCATGTTTTTGCCACACAGAAACAAGAGCTCTTTGTTCATAGATGAGAAAGCTGTCAGGCTGCAGAAAGGTGAATTGTGCCAAACCTGTGGATGTACTCTTCTTACAGAGCACAACATTTTACACACCTTTTCCTGCCTCTGAACTTCCTACTTCTCTTTACAAGACCATCCACTCCTTGGTCTTTGGGTGGCACTAGCAGGTATTCTGGAGTCTCCTTTGTATTTGCACTTGATACCGCAATTATTGTGTCTTTATCTGCTGTATGTGAAATCACCGTGTCAAGTATTGATTTCTAGCATCACAGTTTTAACCATTCAATCATCCTTAATAGCCAGTTCTATACCTTTCTCTGCTGTCTCTCTGTATTACTGACTGCGGTATAAACCACCATAAAATTGCTAGCACTTCTCTGTGGATTTACACAGCAATACTGAAGTAATGTGAATTTCCAAATGCAAATTGCCATTCAGAAAGCTGAAAACTGGAAAACAGCATGGAAGGAAATTAACTTTCAGATGTCTCAGGTATAATAAAGAGGGTGAAATAATTTCTAGTGATTCTTAAAATATTCAGAGGTCAAAGTTCCCAAAGAGATAGAATGAATTTCTAAAATGCAGTTTGCATGCTAGTACCTGCCCCTATTACATCAAACAGGATTTTTTTTTTTTCACGTGCAAAGAGATGCACTAAGACTTAGAGCAGCATTGCAGTTCCTAGGAATGTGCTACCTGTCCTGCTTTGAGGTAAAACAGAACCAATTTTCTGTTTTGTAATTTTATGTTTTAGCTGGGCCTCTTCTAACTGTTAATTTCAGAGTTTAGTCAGTTAGAAGAGGACCAGCTAAAAGTAAAATTACAAAACAGAAAATTGTTTCTGTTTTATCTCAAACCAGGACACTAACTTATTCTGATATTTTCCAATGAGTATAAGCCAGGACTTGGGCTCTCAGGACGCTGGTGGCTGAGTAGCCATCAGACAGCTTGTGGTGTGGCGGCTGTGTGCAGAGCTGGGCAGAAGACCTGGAAGGACAGCTTGTGGAGGAGGGGTACCCACGGTTTGCAGTCCTGGGGCAGGGACCTGCAGGCTGGAAGTCAGGACAGGAAGGCAATGGGGGTGAGTCCCTGCCTGTCGCTTGAGGAAGGAGCCCTGAGGTGGGGACAGGGTGCCGCATCCCTCTTACAGACAGCATTGCACAGACTGCTACCCGGCGCAGGGGTCTGAGGCACCTCTAGATTCATTTGTGCTTAGTGACAAAACACTGTGGCAGTCCTTGTAGAAAAAAGCCATATCGATTCTCCCAGGCAGAACAAGGGCTCTTTCAGCCCTTTTGTACTCCTGCATCCCATTTAGCTTCCCCCAAGAACAATGAGGGTGTTTGCTGTCTGTACTTGAGTTTTAATAGAAACTTACCTTTTGCTTCCTTCTATCCACCAGAATTTTTAGTTTGACCTATACCATAAAATGAATAAGAAAATATATTTGAGAAAAGGGAATTTAAGACGAGGGAAATTGATGGGAGGGAAATCTACAGGCAGGACTCTGCAAGTGTCTTGCTATAGCACTGCTGCTGAACTAGAGGAGCTATTAAGCTGCATCACATATCTTCACTGTCCACATAGTAATGAAGCCAGAGTGGCTGAGATTTAATCTCACTGTTTCCATGGGATCATGTGCAGACATTACAGACAGCTTTGACAACAGCTGTGAAGACCTTAAACAGCCCTTCATTTATTACAATGCACAACCTACTACTTTTTTATTACAGCAAACAGTAACAGCAAACTAGTTAACAACTGGTTCTTACCCTGGAAGGACATAGTCTGACATTTCCTGACACAGACAGAGCCATGCCCAGTGCACATCCAGATGGACAATTAAGGATAAAGAACTATTAGGGGGATGTAAAAAAGTTTTAAATGCAATTTTAAAGAATGTAAATGTCCTTTCTCTGTGCTAATATTCTCTTAAAGGAGAGATGCTGTTATACAACCCGTTCATTCGGTTGATATTTTATAAATCCCAGAATCCTCCTCTCCATTTCCTCAGAGTCTTGGAGGCTTTCCAGGGACTGAAGACTGGACTAATTTTGGTCCTCCACATACTCATATGGAAACACTCCTTACATTGGGGTGATTAATGCCTAACTTCACCTGATGCCTGCTGAATTCAAACACCTATAGCAGGACGCTTGTCTAATTTTCCATGGACACATTATCTTTTATATGGGCATATTATCTTTTATACAGGGTTCAGTCACACTAAATGTAATGGAAAAACTCCTGAATTATAGCAGTGCAGAAAAGCGAGAGACAAACTATTTTAGAGCATATAAGCAATCTCAACCTGAGTCTTTTCCAGTGTCCATTGAAGTTGAAGGAGCAATTTCTTTTCATGCCAGTAAGTCCTGGATCAAATCTGGTGAGGCAGGGAACAAAAATTCCTTAAAAGCAAAAGCAGAGAATGAAAAAATCAATGGCAGCCTATGTCAAGGAGTGACAGAGTCAAGGAAGCTATTCATTTGAGCTGTTAAACAAACAAGCCAATACAGTCAGTCCAATGCCAGTATCTCACAGTGCAAGCCTTGCTGTTTTTTGGTTTTGTTTGGTTTTGTTTTTTTTTTAAAATCCTAGTGATTAATGATGGCTGCTGTCAGAATAAGGAAGCTTTAATGCAAAGCTGGGATAGTCCAACTGTAACTCAAAGCAGGTAGAAGCATGATGTATGACTGCCTCTTCACAAAGTGCAATAGAAGTTATTAACTGAGCCTTGTGAAATATTAGGATGTAGAGTTTACATCTGCTTTTATGGGTTGTGCTTTCCCTTCATTTAGTACTTCAGCAGACAATTTATACAAAAGTGTTTAAGGTAAGGCCTTTTTACATATTGCCACAATGTTAGTTTATAGCAATAATAAGGTACTGCTTACTATATTTGCTGTTTTTCTAATGAGTTTTGGTTACCCCACTCTCTGGCAAACTAGGACAAGTTCTGTAATTAGTACCATAAATATTTATAAAAGATTGCAGAAGACATAGTTTTATTTTGGAAGTTTGAATAAATGCTGCTTTATTCACTGTGTCTGTTTTTTTCTTGCAAATTATTTTTTAAATATTTTTTTAAAAAAAGCCCAGCACATTTCAAGAGGTTTCCAAAGACTGATTAAACTGGAAGTGACAGAAAGCTGCAAAAATAAAATGTAAATGTATTCCACTATCAGGACTTTTTATATTTCATACAGGTGTCCAAAACAACAGAGACAAGAGTCACCAATGATCCATTTACTACAATTAATTATAATCCTTCAGATCAGTAGTAAAATAGACAACCAACAAGGAAAGCTTTCATTCATTTTTTCTTTACTCCATCTCATCTATTATTTTACTGAAGAAATTGGCTTATATGGAGCAGCTTCTATTCTGATGCATGGAAGTAAAGTACCCTGGGAAAATTAAATCTTTCCAAAGGTACTTATGTTTTCATAATAGAAAGTAGGTCTTTGGAAATCTGATCTGTGTAAGAGCCAGGGTACCCTATGGTATGGTTATTCCACGGAAGGAGCTGTTAAAATGATATAACATTTTGTGTGTGGATCCTGTCAATGATTCCCATATTAAAATTATTCAGTTCACCAGTTTAAAAAAAACAAAGAGACTTCTTTTCTTGACTGCCAGTTTGGAAAACTTGATATTGATCTGTGAATGAAACTTGTTTCTCTAAAATGCATCTGCATGAGTGACCATGATCAACTGCTATGTCCCTCAGCCAGGGAAACCCTACTTCTGGACAGGAAGTGCAGTAGAAGACAGGCTCTGCAGTAATTAGCCACGGCAATTCATTGCAGGCAAAGTCTCGTGCCCGGTCAAGCACCAGCATGCCGCTGTGTTGGCATTGCTGCAGCAGTCTCTTGCCCACCCTTGTGAGATGCCTGACGGTCCCCCCATCACTCATTCCTCCGTCTCTGAGATCCTGCTGGTTCTCCACGCCGCCTGCCCAGAGGAGAGTGGACTGATGGCCCGCTGCTTCTCTCCTCGTCACTTTCTCCTCTGCATTCTTCATGCTTAGGACACCAGTCCTCAACTCCTGAGATTCCATAAAAAGATGTGGATTACTTCTAACAGCAATGTTTGTCAGCACACATTTTTGTCCCAGGCAATAATACATCTCTCTGGTCAAAACCAAAAAAACCAACCAAACAAAAAAAAGCCCTGAAATGTGAAAACAAACAAACAAGCACACTTTGTGTATGTGTTTGTGAGTGTGCCTGTTTGGAGGCTATTGGTCTGCTGTTACTGCAGTACAATGTACAGTATTTAGAGCACTTTGATTTAATTCAAACAAATAGGGTAGGACATTTCTTATGGAAACTCCGCGTGTTCCTAGACCCCACCTTCCTATTTAGACTGCATCTCAGAAGCATGTGAGACCTCATCCTGGGGGCTCACGATAAGCTTTATATAGCCATACAACATTTTATCCCCCAAATAATACATGTAGACAACCCACTGTGCCCTAGACATTTCCAGGTAACTGAAAGATTACATCAGCCTAATCCACAAATGTTTGGAATAGTATTGTTAATGTCTCCAGTGGGGAAAAGTGTCAGATATTTTACTAAAACAGATTCAACATTTTCTGTGCGTTATTAATACATGGCTTTAACCAAGGGAAATTCTGTGATCCCTTTTAAATGAATTTGTCTTTTGTTTTCTTTTACGGAGTTGAATGAACTCTTGTGCTCTCATAGAGAGCTGAACCTATTCCAAGAATATTTGACCTACTGTGTTTGGGACGGCTGCAAAGTGTTTAGCTGCAAAGCAAGTTTAGCTTGAAAAACTTTAGCTTCTTTTTCCTTTCTTTTTCTTGCATCATACGCAAAAACCACATAGCTTTACTGTGTCTTGACAACCTATATGATAAACCCAAGATACGGAAATAATAAAGACTCAGTTTTCCTAGGATTAAAAGGTTGTTGGGTTTTTTTCCTTTCAGATTTAGATCCAATGCAGCTCAAAAAAGCAATGTTCTGAACGAGAAAACAGGAAGGAATATTAATCAAATGTGAAAAGGTTGCTGGAAAAAGAACAGCCTCAGAAAATGTTTTTAAAGATCACTTGTCAAGCACACCATTATTTCTTTGGCCTATTTTATGCCAAATTTTTGAAGAAATGGATAGTAAATTTCAGTTCCAAAGTACACCATGTTCATGTGTATTCTAGGGCTGCTTAGCTGGTAAAGAAAAATGACTTAATATTTGCATTATAGAGAGAACATCAGTACTGCAGGTACTGGAACTGTTTTGTGATTATTTGCTGTCATGCACACCAAAGGGATAATTCTATCTCCTGACTGAAGAGGATGGTTCTTAGAGGTGGGTTTCTGATCCACATTTTTTTAATTTTTAGTTGGATGTTATTATTATTAAGTGACCGAACAATAGCTGGCCTCAGAGGCTGAGGACCATTTTGCCTGTGTGCCGTGCTGTAGTGTGACTTCATGAGACCCACCTGGGTCCCATCCCTGGAACCCACCAGCATGACCCACCCCCTCTGCGCACACTCCTGAGCCATCTGAGGGGCACCAGATCCCACTCCTGGGACAGCAATAGCCTAGAGGGAAGTTTTAAGCTACAGGATGAGTGTGAAAGTGCCATTTTCTAGAAAGAGGTATTGATCTTGCACTTCGTATACGTGTTCTTTCATTGAAAACAAGAACTGGGCTTACAAGGGTCATGAGCCCCGTGTTTATACCTAAAGGGGGCTTTAATTAACAGCAGAAGTAACATGTTTGCAGTTTTTCAGAAGCAGATTCATAAACTAAAGTCAATAACACATATTTAGGCTTAAGCAAAATCTAGGGCAAAAGAAGCATCACTGCGTCCACAGTATTTAAAGCTGACGAGCCCACACAACAAGATGGTTATCCCACACAACAAGAGCGTCACTGACCTCTGACAGGAGAATAAATGAAAGCCTCCTGATGGTGAGATCCTAGTGTATAACAGCCCCATTTGTACTTTTTGTCTTACATAGGGATATCTTCCTAGACACATAATTGTTAGTTGTTTGATGGGCTACTAATTTGCTGTCAGAGGGGCTTATTCTATCTTTGTCTTCTCCTCCTTCACACTAAAAGGCATTTCTGCAACAAGTAATTAGGCATTTACTACTGAAAATGAGCAAAGATAGCGCATTGAGTCCAGAAAAAAATATCTAGTATTCAATATCACTTCTTGACAGATATGCTTTCCCTTTGCACATCTGTAGGCTTCATAAGTTTCTTCAACGGTCATCAATGATATTTACTTCTCTTGTGTACTTGTTAATTAGTTAGAGTCTTATAGGATTAATGACTTAAAATAGTAGGTTGTAGGATCAGTTGACTGTTACTCAGAAAGGTAGTAAGTATAGTAAAAGCGAAAATGACAAGTATTTTCTATGACTGTGTGAGATGACAATTCCTGAAAACTCATATTTTGTACAGCTATTCTTATTGACTTTCCTATATGAAATTATGATTGTTAAATGGCAGATCCAATTATGCACAAAGAATAATTTAAATCTCTAAATTAGTCTCGCAAAATTAATTGTGGGTGCTGAGTACTCTGAATATGAGCTAATCTGATTTAGAAAAAAACACCACATATATTTTTGTTTGACTGCATAAGCATAATTCTTGCCATCAAAATCCTTGCATAAATGTTTGCAAATTAACTTGTATTTCATTTTTTTTCCTCACAGTCCACAAAATCTGCTTGTGGTTTACTGCTTCAGTGAATTTAAATTGTGTAATAGTTCCTCAAGGGAAGGGAAAATTGTAGGAAAAAGAGATGTTACCAACTAATAGGTATGAAGACATATTTTACAGCTTCTGGTCATTTTTTCAAAACACCTGGAAAATGAAAGAAATTTTCAAAGTAGAAAAGAAATACTCAACAAAAATCCACTTCGTATTTTTTCCCTTGAAGCAAAGTAGGGGCAATTCTGACATTATTCATAGATGGCTCTTTGTAATTTTTATTTTTTTTTGTGAACTACAGTGGAAATACTGTAATTGACCACAGCATCATTGTTTTGACATCAGACTGTTCACTTTTGTAAACATATATCCTTGCTTTAGAAGCATACATTTGTTATTTTATGAAGGCCCCTTTCCTTCAAATGAGTTGTATTTGACTTTACTTCTATTATCAGGGAATTTACTAGGATTATTTGGTACTTGTAAATAATGTGCTCAAACCTTTTTTTGGACTGAGTTGTTCTTTTAAAAGTAACAGCTTTCTCATCTCAACAACCTGTTCACTGAGATGTGGGATGTGAAATTCAGCCTACTTCTCATCTTCCGTGTCCTGCCTTGGCATCCCTGCCATCCATAGCTATGTGTCTTCCACCAGTTGACAACTTCTTGGGGAAAGCATGCAATGTGTGCCTTGAACTCCGCTATACCCCTGCCTGCAGCTCAGCTAAGTCCCTGCTTGGGCTATCTCGACAGTAGATTGATTGTCTGCACACAGAGTGATGGCAGGCTGCACTCTCAAGTTACATACTGTATTTAATGACACTCAAAGAGGTTTTAATGACTTTTCCATTCACCAGCTGCAATACAACCTTGTCTTGCTGGCACTCAGTAGTACCTACAGTCGCTTACTTTTCTACGCCTTTTTGTCTTGGATTTTATATTTTTGGCACAGATGTGTCAACGGGTGTAAGTGGAGGTGGTGCCTGTGATTTGGCACTGGCACAGAGCAAGATCTTCCTGCAAAAGGGATAACCCCTTGTCAGGACCAGGTAAGCCATCCAGACCAGTTCTTCCTTGATATTTCATGCATTTCTTAGAAAAATATAATGCCAACCTGTTTCTGTCATTCCAGACCAGGACTGATGTACATTAGACAGCAAGAATTTATGCATGGAATATGGATTGCTATGCATAATTAGCTAAATAAGTTTATCTGTAATATTGAGGTGGTTCACCTGATCTTTGTAGAAGCACTCCTCCATCCAGCATTTAGCTGAGGGGAGTTAAATTTCAAGGACAACATAATAAACTCGATCAATGCGTAAGAGAGTGACCCCTTCTCTGCAGTACCCCACACCCGTCCTATTTCAGGCAAGCAGACTGCCAAATTTCAGTGGATGAGTTGGCAGGCTGGGAGAACCCATCCACATCCTTCCCTGGGGCTCTGTACACAGAAGGGCTGGGGAAGGCGGGGTACATTCTTCTTCCAAATATCACATTTCTTCAGTTTAATTCCCAGCTCTATAAAACGTATCTACAGGCTCCCATGTGTTTTGCCAAAGACATGCCTGTGTAGTATTTTGGTCTTTTTCCACCGAGCCTTTATGCCTGTCTACTTACAAGGATTAGTTATGCACTGAATAGTTTGGGCTGCTTCCAGATTGTGGCGAGCACTGCATGTCCAGTTACAACGGCTTAATGCAAGACGTTTATTAAACTGTCAAAATTGGCTGAGCACCAAATGCTGACTCAAATGCTGGATATTTTAGCAAGGTGTTTATAAGCTCTTGGTGTTGAGAACAGAGAGGAAAAGGGATGTTTGAGAATGTGAATATGGTGAAAGACGCAGGTAATTAATATCAAAGCAGTAACACAGGCATGACTTCAGTTACTAACAAAAAATCCCATGGAACATTGCAAATAGCAGCACTAGACAAATTGAGAAAAGCCTCACTGAAAATGTCCGTGGTTTTATAAATGTTTGTCAGAGGCAAGCCCACTTTCTTTTATGGCTAGTCAAGGATCTGAGTTGCAACTTTCAATATCACGAACAATACCTCTCATTTCCATACCTATGAATTTCAAAATCCTAAAGTCTCCAGAAACTGTTCTGAATGAAGAACAAAGGTGCTGTTAGGTAAGCTACTGGACCATAACCTCTCTACGTGGATGTCTGATAAGCTTGGAAAAGGTCCTTGCCTTTGGAAAATCTTCACTCAAGAATTGAACCAGTAGAATAAAACACCAATAGTTTATTCAGCAAATGATATGTATGGCTTATAACATTCCTCAGGAAATTCATGTAAGCCAAACACTTGATGTGTATGAGGCAGAGTTTTGAAACTTGTGCACTTTGCTGCAGGAATACCGTGCATTGTACTTTTGGTCAATAATCTCTTGTCACCTTAAAATTTCAATGTCACAATCAATTTTATTTGCTGTAAAACCCCCTCAATTTCTTATAATTATGGAATCATATATCAGAATAAATTGCTTTTAAATTTCTCAATGATACGTTTAAGATCAGCATTTTGGGCAATCCACCACCCAGGGGTCAATCTATGAACATTGTAACTACCATGTGTATTTCCCATTTTGGTTGCAAGCTGAGGGTAGAAACTTCTATCTGGTGAAGAGAACTTTGCTAACAAATTTTTTCGGTAAAGTTTCCTTCACATTTGACGTGTCAGAAGAACAGAGAAAGAGGGTCAGGGGAAGATTTTTTATATTTTTTGTTTTTGATATTCTGATAAGCAGGTATCTCAATAAAATAATATATTACTGCTGTGAGGGGATTTACAATCAGCAGCTAATTGCTGCTGAAAGAGATTGATTGAATTGTGTTTATTTTTAATTTGCACGATACGCAAACTTAGGTCTTTGTATTTCTTCTTTTTGTAAAACTGTAAACAAATAAATGCCCTAAAAAACCATAGGAGGAAGCTTAAATACCAGGTAAAGCAGAAGTTCTTTTAATTTACTGGCAGTTTTTCTCCACTTCTGTAGCTAAACTGTGAAGTTTATATTCTTATGTGAGTGAAAGCTGCATGCATTTAAACTACTTGAACTATATTCAGATTAAATAAAAAGGGCAAATGCATTTACCGAAAAGCTAGTATGAGCAAAAGTTTGTGGCCATATTAGAAAGGTAAAATATCATGGTGGAGACCAAATCCTTTTCTCAGGGCAACTGCCTACCTGTTGGTGTTACCTATTGAAGGAACAATTGCATGTAACAAAAATGAGAGATGCCTTGAAGTTACTAGACATGTAATACAAAAACTCCAGAGAATGATGACTGGAGCTTAGATGCGGGTTTTGCTTAAATTACCAAACCCAAAATTAAAAAAAAAGGGGGATAATGAAAGCACAGTCTTGCTTACATTTTATCAATCTTCCTTTTCAATAACTTGGACAGTACAAGGATGACCCACAGAAAAAACAAATGGAATAAAATTTTGCCCCCGACCCAATGGAGACAGTGTAAGAATGCAATACAGACATTGTTCCTGAAGCACATGACGTGTCAGAAGAGTGAAAGATAAATAATACACAAAGGAAAGCAAAGCATCACTGTACTAGTTGTCTCTGCAACTTTTGCAGAAAAACTGTAACAACAAGGGGTTTTGACATATTTTTTTTCAAGAGTGGTTAAACTAGAGAAATCTGAGCAAGCTTTTATGTATTAAGTGATCCTGTACATCTGTTGGGATAGTTTTTCTAAATAGCAGATGTGGTTCATAAACATTAATAAAGACTGCAACAGACAACAGAGATGGAAAAATAATGTTTAACTCTGAATTCAGTCCAGTATACTTCAAGAATAACTTCATAGAATGAAGTATATCAATGCTAATGAGAAATCATAGCAAGACCAAAATTTTTCCCAGAAACATCTGTATAAATATGGTTCAAGCCATATTTTTAAGGGAGCATATACTCTTCTCCTTCTGCCCTTCAGACCTTCTCTTATCAGCCAGGTGTAAAGCAGACATACAGACTATGCATGGGCCCTTTGTGCAAAGTTTTCTTCATAAATTAAAATGGAAGGCACTGAAGTGGTACCAATACTCTTACAAAAAATTCATCATTAACAGGAAAATGTGGAGCTTATAGTGCCAAGAAGAATGTTTACCACTGTGATTGTCATTACTGAAAACTCTGAAGAGAGCCTGTAACAGTAAGTACTTCTCTCAGAATTTCCAGGGATGGTTTATAACGCCCTAATATTGTTCTGTTAAGACAACACCACTTTAAGTGCTTTCCTAACTCAGTTCAAATATATAATTTATATTGAAGTTAACTAAGTTACAGTTTTGTGCTGAGTTGTTCGGTTGTTAAATATATCATTACTCTGTAGCTAAAGCAAAAAGTTAAAATAGCCAGACTGCTGACTTTATTTCCCTGCAACAACAGGGCTTTGGCTTTTTTGGAATATTGCGTAAACAGCCATTAGATTGTTCTGTTCAAATGCTTTCTGCATTAGATATATTTCTGCTCTCCACTTCTGCCCTCTGCATTAACAGGGTGCTTGAAAGCTCTGTAAGTGCTAAAATGTTTGCAATACCATGTTTCAAATTGTAATTGAGGGGAAACAATCTTGTATTTTGAATGATACTGTGAGCTTCACAAAAATAATGAAAATGAATTTAAAAAAAATAATTACTGTCTTTTTTCAGACCCTCAATTAAATAATGCATTTTCTCTTTTGGTCTCATCTGGGAAGCATTATGAAATTCAGCACTTTAATTTCCCTATCTTGATTTTTCATTCTTTTCTTGGCCTGTTTTGCAATGGGTGGCAAAACTTCCCAGTGTTTCTGTGTTACTGCAATGTCACATACAGTGGCAATACAATCTCATGCTACTTGACTATTCATGCTCTTTCGTTTGGTTACAGAATAGCCGTCACAAGTCTTATAGCTAGTCTTTAGACGACAGTAGATAATAGGTGCCAGAAATCTGCCCATGCTAGCTGTAGTTTTGTTAGCAGCCCTCGAGGCATTTGACTGGAGATATTTCCATTAGGGTGCTCCTGGCAGATCCTTTCTGTGACAGCTCAGAGACCCCTGAGAGGTTGTCACCCTTAAAGTAACTCTGGTGTGCGATTGGCATTGCTCTATTCACTCTGGAAGGTGTCTCAGGTAGGAGACAAAGGCTCTGGCTATGAAGTGGCTGGACAAACCTCCTCTCCTGTTGGACTGTCAGAAGAGTCAAAACTGCTGCTCTCCTATTCTGGTATCTTCCATTTCTGGGTGATGACAGCTGAAATACTTGTGACTTTCTAGACCACACGGCTGGAAAAAGGAATGGCACAGTCAGGACAGTTGGTTGTCCTCAGGTACTGAAAAAGCAGCTAAGAAGCAATGCTCTCAAGAACAAATAGGACTACATGAGCATAATGAGAAAATGAGTTCTGATTTAGTAGACCACAGAATCATAGAACAGTTTGGGTTGGAAGGGACCTTTGAAGACCTTCGAAGAACTAGAGTTCAGCCTCCCTGCCGTGGGACCCCAGCCTCCTTTCATGAGATCAGGCTGCTCAAAGCCCCATCCAACCTGACCTTGAACACTTCCAGGGGTGAGGCATCCACAACTTCTCAGGGCAACCTGTTCCAGTGTCTCACCAACCTCGGAGGAAAAAAAAAATCTTTATATCTAATGTAAATCTACCCTGGTTTAGTTTAAAACCATTAGCCCTTGTCCAATCACTACAGGCCATGGTAAAAAGTCTTTTTTCCATCTTTGTTTATAAGCCCCCTTTAAGCATTCAAAAGCCCAAATAAAATGTCCCCAGAGCCTCCTCTTCTCCAAGATGAAGAACCCCAACTCTCTCAAACTTTTTTTTGTAGGAGATGTGTTCTTGCCTTCCAATTGTTTGGTAGGATGATTTCGTGGAAGACAGTACTCATGAAAGCTATACAGCCATCCTTTTTTTGTAATACAGGAACGCAAACTACAGCTGGAGCCTGTCTTTGTGTGGGCGTATAATCAGCAGCTGTGGCTTGCATCACCCTCCTTCTGCTGGAACTGCTCCTGGAATTGCTTCCATCTACGTCTGCACAGAGTTGCAACCTTTGTTGAGGCCATTCAGGTCACCGTTATTCCCCTGTGAATTTATTATCATGTGTTTGGGAATGTTTAATTCTATACACTTCACAGAAAAATGGGAAATCTGTCATAAATGTAGCAATCTTTGTATTCTACCATGGAGTACCGGTGCAATGAATTTGAAAGTACAATATACTGTGTAACTGACATATAATTTAGAAACTGAGCTATTAAGTGAAGTCCTGTCAAATTTGATAAATTAATTTTACTCCCATTTTCCCACGATATTCCAAACTATCCCCCTTTGAAGAACTGGGTTTTTCTCGTTTGCTCTACAGCATTTTGCACTGCCCAGGACACTGTGCTTCGTGATTAGTAGGGGAAAAATTTCAAAGATGACTGGCGTACTAAGGACAAAAAATTGCATCATTTAAAAATGACTAGATATTTAGATGGATGAGAGGTCTATCTAAGGTGTAACAAGGACTAAAAGCCATCAAACAAAGTATTCATGAACTGGTTTGGCTGTTTGTGCTTCAAGGTGTGTTAATAGTACTTTGTTGAAGCTATCCAATAGTCAGTACCCAGTAATCTCTTATGACATGTTATTATCAAGTGACACATTTTAACAAATGATAAAAAAATATTATCTTTTCCTAGAGATGTTTACGTGCCTCAAGACAAAAAGTAAGTATAAAATATTGGGAAAAAATTTTAGGAATGCAACATTTTTCATTGCCAATTCCTGTTCAATTTTGGCCCAACAAAGCTGGTAACAACCAGTGTTGCACATTAGTGAAGCATATTGGTGAGCAAGAGGATCAGTGGCTTAATCTAAGGGTGTAATTTATGTGTTCAGAGCGCACAACACATGAATGGTGCTTCATGGAGTTTTACATAGACGCAGTGCAAGTACTGTAGTAAATAAAAATAAAACCAGAGAAGAATACTATAAAATACTCACATATATTTTGGTTTTGTGAACATATTAAAATGTGAATGTGGATAGTAATCTCAACAATTTTTATTCCAAATGCTTCTTACTCATAGTAAAGTTCAATTGTGGTGAAGAAAAAAAAGTAAGGGAAGTAGAAGTTATTCATAGATCTTTGCACTAACAACCCTGATCAATTGGGGTTTGTACACAGAGAAAGAAAAAACAAATGAGCAAGGAGAATACTCTCTTGAGCTCAAGCTTCTAATATAATGCTATATAAATCTAACAAGATATCTAGGTACCTAAGCAGAAGAAAGGAAGGACACAGATCGTTATTTCAATGGTGTGTTCAACCATAGGTCTTTAAAAGGAAGCAGGGGATTACCCTGATGAGTCACTTTGTGCTTTTCTGCTTTTCATATCAGTATTTTGCAATATTGATCCTTCTGAAAATAAGATTCTTCTAACCTTGTGGCAAAGTACAATAACAGAGGCAGTTGCACTATTTGAGTGGTATCTAACAGAAGGGCAAGTATCATTTAAGTGGGAATACAGTACATAATGCCTACCAGAGGTCGTACACTACATCTCTATAAGAACTGCAGATTTACACTGGACCATGGGGAGGAAGACAATGTTGTGGATGAGCTCTTCTCAGGGAAAACTCTGGATCCAGATTCCCTAACAAGGCTGGTAGCATTTTCTTAGCCTTAGAAAATGAACCGTCTAAGAGAAGGAACTTGAATCTCAGAGTGGTAAATGAAAGATCAAGAAGCCTTCAGTCCTTTGTTTGACTGAAACCTGGTGAAAGGAAGGGTTTTCCTGCCCTGGACCCTTGAATTGAGGGTGTCTGGAAAAGAAAGTCTCTCATAGGGATGGGTTTGTGGGAAGACAAAGAGATAGGCACACCACAGCCTGGTCTAGCAGAGGCACTGCTTCTGGCGGAGGTGACTGAGGCACCATAAACCAATCCCTGTGACGTAGAATACATTTAACCATCAGAGGCGTCAATCACCTTCATTTTGGAAAACTGAAACCTGTCTCTCCAGATGACAGCTCAGTTATTTGGCACTCTCATCAGGCAGTCACTGGCTGCTGACGAGTTTCTGCTCATTTATTATTGAACAGAGAAAAAGAAGACTTCTGCTAAGCTTCTGGGAACAGACCACAGGCTGCATTACACATATAGACGTGCACACACATGCGGGCACTAAAAAATTTGCACTTGTAAAATAAATACCAGTACAACATTCAACATATGAACACTCTAGGGGTGTGTGTGTGTGTTACTCGAAACAGTATCGAAAATTAGCAAGGAAATTTTGCAATGCTATTGTTAATTATTGAAAGAAGTTATGAAAAAGCAAGCTCACTGACAACTGTTGGTGGGAAGAAGATGCTGTACAGATGAAGGTCAAACCAAGTAATTATTCACCTAAGAATTTAACTTTTCACAGCTAAGTTTGAAATCTTAACAATAAATATTTTACCGCATTTAAATACAAATAAAGATATACTTATATTAATGAAGTTTGAAGAAATTCTTAGCTGCAGAACCAAAGCCAAGAAATGTTAAAATTAACCTTTTAATTTCCTCCTGCTTGTTAGCAGCATGTCAGAGAGTGGTACAAAGTGTCTATTCCTCTCTGGTTTTAAAGTTTTTTGTGTTTTAAAGGACGAATAGACAACCTATGCATGGAGAAATGCAAACCTTGCATGAGAAATCCTGATTTCCATAATTAGTCCAATAGAAACTGCACAGTCTTAATTGTCCTTATAATATAGCTTGATTTGAAAGAAAAATCTTATTTTAGACAGTACACTTAAGCAAGTACTTAAATATAAGTGGGACTTTAGTACATTCTGATCTCCAGAAGAGCATAAGTACATGCTTCTGTACTCTCCTGAATAGGATGACTTCTCAGTGGCGATCCCCCTCCTCTCTTCCTTATTTCTGCATGGTATTTAGCTCTGTGATTTTGGTATTGTCAATTATGCCCATTCCAATAGACAAAATAGACCAGGGCTCACTTTCTGGCCTGGAGGACTATGGTCTAGCATCACTTATCTCTATATACTTGAGTTCTTTTTCTTTCCAGAAGATTAGGCTTGCCACATCCAACTGCCCATTGAGACCACCCTGTACCCTAGGCTATCTCACAAACCATGCAGAGGCACTGGCTCACCAAGTACTAGACTAGCTGGAAGAAAATCACAAAGGGAAATGCGCTAGCGGTTAAATAGCATGTGCTAGTCCTGTGAAATATACTGCGCTATGCCCAGAACAGAGGCAGCATTAGGACCTATCTTTGTGACCTGTCAGAAACCAAAGGCAGCTAAACTAATCAGCCTCACACCTTCCCTGATCCAGTTTCCTCTACGTTCACGATTTTTCTGTGCTTAACAGTAATGACAATCTGCTGAAAGAGAAATGTTTTTGGTTGAAAATATGGCTTGGATTCATGTGAAAAGCAAAAAAGCCCACCCTTCTCCACAGTTTCTGTTTGGATTGCTAGCATGAAAACAGAATTTCAGTATATTTGTGTGTGTTTCCTCCTCGCACCTTTTTCCCATACCTATTTAGCCTGTCTCCCTGAATTGCCAGTAAAATGCTGTCCCCAGAGAGAAAGGATGTCACTGAAGGCAGCTAGGCTGCATGCTGAAAGAGCCATTGCCTGTTGGGAGAAGCAAATGCCACCCAGACTATGCCTTTGTTTATTACAACATTTATGGATGAATGCAGGCAAAATTTTAAAGAGTCTTTAGTTTGCATGACACGGCCTTAGAAACACTACTCCCTATCTAATAACAACTCATAAATACAAGTCCTGTAGCCTAACTTACCTGTAAAGGTAAATTAATTAGCCTGAAAAAAATTGTCAACTGCCTCATTTCTGGCAAAATAAGCTCTCAGCACTCCACCCCCACACTGAGAACAGAAAATAAAATGCTATTTCTGGGCAGCGTTTTCCAAGGTTGTTTAATATTCAGTGAGGATCTTCTTAAAGTTAGCTCACATTTTAAGAATTTCACAGCACATCTGTGCATCACTGCATGTTTTTGAGGGTTTTCTTGGACACCATAATGGTTCTTTCCTAAAGACTCATACTTGAGGAATTAAATTCAAGGCATTAGTTGTTCTTCCTCCACAAACAATATCCCAAAATGCATTTCTAATTAAAAGAATTTTCAATTTATCCAACATTGTACGTTGACATGATGTATGTTTGCTAAGAACTGCTACTTAGAATGGCACTCACAAATACGACACTTTACAGTTTTGATCCCCCTTTTTTCCTTCAACCTTTCATTGAGATAATATTACTTAGTGTTATGAAATATAGCACTTTTATATTGCAAGTATCTTTTTGAAAGTACTTAGAATTGCCAGGATGTTGTGACAGTGAAAGCAATGGTAAAACTTTCAGTGTCTTCTATGAGAAGATAGTTAAGCCAGCACTGTGAAAATACTAGCCCTCATTTTTTGTTAAAATAAGGTCTAAAACATATGAAATCACACATGAACCTACCCTATTTCTATAATAATCCTGTAGCAAAGTAATGGACAACAACACACAAATAAAATTGTCCCCTCGCTAATTAACATGGCACATTTCAGCCCGGAGGGAGTTTGTCTGATTTATAAACCTTTGGAAAAGTGATATGAATATATAATTGAAATATGACAAACTCCTAATTATAGAGGCAACCATATCAGTCAAATATTCTCAACAGAATAGCACATATAACTAACTTTGACAAAGCAATAGTGTTGTGAATTAATGTTGCTGACAATTCATATCCAGCTTACCGGGAATTCAAGATATTCTGTGATTTTTCCTGTCTGTGCCCCTGTTAGGGTCCAACAAGATGATGTAATGAAGAATGGCAGTCGTAACTAAGACCTTTCCTCATTAAGGCAGTCCTCTCTATCATCAGAATCATTGAACATCTATTCATGTAGACTGCTATTTAATAACAAAATCTTATAATAAAAATAAAACGCTGTTCATGACTTCCAAGGGCAAAGGCTTTCTTTCTTTGTGAAAGTCAAGACAATCTTATAGCAGTGACCTTGATATGTACTTAAGAAATAATGCAGTTAGAGCAACTCAGGTAGTGGACTGTTCCTGTCAGTATGCAACATTTCTCAGAAAATGCCTAAATTGCAAATAAGCACACAAATGCATCCAAGCTGACCGCTCTCACTTTCAGTTAAAAGGTTCTCAACAAACCTTTGTGTAACCTAGCAGCCTGATGGTAGATATTTTCTTAGGTGAAGGACTCTGGGACCTGTATGAACATAAGCCAAAAGGACCGAAAGAATGAAAGTAGGGGAATGGGGGCACAGCATGGCTGGGCACGTTCTGGCAACGGTCCCAGACTAAGCATGGGAACTTGTGGGTCCCTCTCCTACATGGGGCACTCAGTACTCTCATGGCGATATGAACTCTCAGAGATACTAGATGAGGCTTGACATCTCAGCTTTGTACTTCTTTTGGTGATTGAGAATGCTGTTATTATGCCCTTTTATATATTGGGAATCTGTTATAACGTGTGTAACTGTACTAAAGACGTATTTGTACTGCACCCATTTCCTTATGCCACTTGAACACAGGCCCACCTGGCCACAAAACCGGGTCATTGAAGGAGCTTACTCTGGGCCTTCCCGTATGTGGGAGATTATTTAGTCTTCAATGTAGTGGTTAACCTCTCCCCTCCACTTAAACTGGCTAGAGGGAGGAGAGCTGAAGCCACTGCCAAATGAGAGCAAATGCAGATAGCCAGCTGCCAGGCTTCCACTAGCAAGGTACTGGAGAAGTGGAGGTGTTTCGCACTTCCATCTCTTGGTGCCTCTGGCCCCAGTAGAACAAGTGCAGCTGATCTTGGAGCTGAGATGTCCTTCCTCCCAGTGCACCCCACGAGTAGCAATGCCAATTCAACACAGGTGCTGAGAAGCGAAGAGAGAGAGGATGTCCAAGGTCAGGTGGGAGTCTGTTTTGGATGGCTTGGAAATTGTACGGGGGAAATAATACACTGTAAGGGCACAGCTGGCTTGAGCCACAGTATGAGCAGGCAAGCAGGATGGATGCTATCAATTTCAGCACAGAGGCAAGACACACTCATGCTGAAATTAAGTCAGGGATACTCAGCTAGTTGAAACACAGATACCAATGCTCATGCTCTGCAAGTGTATTTGTAGATCTATTCAATGTGTTTGATTACTCCTTCATCTCCAACTTTACTTAACATCTTACCACTGGCTTGAATAGCTACAAGACTGCACTGTAGATGTGAGTTAGATATATTCCAAAGTAATTAATCAATGAATTAAAATCCTTAGGGACAAAAATAGGACTCTCATCAGCAATGGCAATATTTAAAACCTTCACCCTAGGATTGAGAGGAGACAGTTCTCTGGTAGTATCACCACTGCAGCTCATCCCATGCTGTTATTGCCCTTAGGTCTTTACATCAACAGAATCCTCCCCCTGAGGAGGGACAAAGACAGTGAGATAGTGTGCACACTTTCTTCACAGTGCAATGTATAATTCAAATGATGGATAGCAGTATGCCACTGAGGCTGAAAAAAAAAGGGGAATGCTACTTAGGTGACACCATCCTGTACAAACCCACCAGCTTCACATAAGCTTTACTTCTGAAACCCTTCCCCGGCTTCGGCATTCTCTCGTCTGTACGATTCTGCTGCTGATCAAGCTCCCCATTTATAGCTGCACCACCCCTATTTCCTACCCTGTTGTGGGAAAATGGGATAGCCCAGCTCCAGAGCTAGTCCACTATCACTGACCTGCCAGCCATACCAGAGATACAGTTTTTTCACTGGTCTCGGTTGAAATGAAATATTACATAGCCTAAGCACCAGCAGCCAATATCCCTGCCTTGTTTCCAAATCCTTGCAGGAAGGCAGCACTGAGAGCTCTTTGCAACAAACTGTACATAAGCAGGACTAAAGGCTGCAGCAGAATAATTGAAAACAGTTGAAAAGTGGTAACCTAGTGCTGCCCCATTCACAAGAGGAAAATGAGGAAATGGGTAAGATAGATAGAAGAAAATTCTGGACGTTTTGTGTGTGGTCATCCTGAAAGTGGTTTGAAGTTGACAACATTTTCACACAAAAACAGCGTTCCTTTTGTTTTTCTTTTTAAAAGGAAAAAAAAAATTCTATTTTTCCTCAGGCAGCTTAATAAGCACCAGCAATTCAATTTCAGTTCAAAAATCTCTCAGCATACAGTCGAATTATTGCAGCGTTCTATTATCCCTAATCATTAATCAATATAAGGTTAAATAAAATATATAAGCCAGAATAAAAAGGCGGCTGCTTTTTTTAAAAAAAAAAAATCTTTTTTGGTAGGTATATACAATTATCATTGTACTACTTAACTATGCTGTGTGTGACCATTTTAAATCTTCCTTTAACAGCAATGATCAACTGTTTGAGAGTACTTAATTTCGTACCTAACTATGTGAACAAAAGGGGACTAAAATGAGATGAGGTATGACTAGTTGAGGTATTTTCAGCAATTGTCACCAGAAATTCAGTTTTATGAAGTTGTAAAATGAAAACCACTTTCCCAAACTTTAAGCATTCCTGTAAGAAAATTAAGATATTTCAAAATCTATGAAAAAAATACAAGTGCTTTTGTGAATGAAGGCCTGAGTGTCAGTGTTTTTAAGACTGAGGGCATCTTGTTCTAGCATTCACTGAAACATATGCTGTGCCCTATTAAAGTAATGGGATTCCACAGTGATGAAATCTTTGACAACCCATTCCAACAAAGAACTAAGTACATGATTTTTCCATGTAGAATGTTTGTAATTGGCTTTTTATGTTGTAAAAATACCCGCATTTTCTGGAAGTGTTTTAAATGTAGGCTGAAATGTATATGAACGTAAATTCAGCGAGATGGCTACAACTGGATAAATAGGATTAACTCTTGCCTAGTTCAATAAAGCAGCAAATTTGCAAAAAGTAAATCTTTATTTGAAAGAAAAAAGATTACACAAGGTGATATTGATAACAGCTTTACCCAAATGCTGTGGTGGGGTTGACATATAATATTTGGCTAATACGTTGTTAGAGAAATTTTCAGGTTGGTATTTGAGTATACAGAAATTAGTTATTTATGAACAGTTATTTAGTTACATAATATTTACTTGTTGAAATTCAAATATATTCATCACAGTAGGCTTGGTTATGCCTTACTCAGCGAAGATCCCATACCTTTTACAAAGAGAAAGATCAGACCCCCAGAAAACAGAACCTGTTCTGCATGTCTTTATGCACATGATTAATTTTACATACCTGAGGAGTACCAGAAAACTTACTGCTCTGTTTGGATGATGAAATGTTAGCACAGTGTAAAATGCTGGTGGTACTCAACAGTGGTGATTTTTAATTAAAATTGCATTTCATAACTCTTATTTACTGGAGTAGTCCTACTCCAGTTGTATGAGTACCCATGGTGTACCACATCTTTCCACTTCAATTTAGATAAACCATATTAATCCCAGAGAGTAGGAACCACAACAGGCAGTGATAATTTTACTGTTATTAAAATCTACTAAACTGAAGGCCTGATTTTGCCAAAGGTCCTCATGTACAAGAGCAGTATCATTGACACCACAGCCAGATTTACATATGGAACTCCATCCTTCCCCACCTGCGGGCTGAAATGAACGTTCACCAGTGACTCTCAACACTTATTGTTCCTTGTGTCTAATTTTTATGATAAGTATTTATTATTGTGAACTTCAATTTCGCATTCATTTTCTAACAAAGTAATTACATGTACAGTTTAACTGTAATATTTATTTTTATGGTATACAATATCATAAAAATGTTATACATAGCACCATCTGTTGGCTAAGATAGCTATAATGCATGAAAAATAGTTTATGCAGATTAGATAGAAATGAGTATACCAACAAGAAACCAGGAAAAGGACCATAAAAAATTAGAAGACTAAACTGCATGCTAAAATGATCTTACCTGCATCTTTTTCTGTAAGTTAGGGAATATATTTCCAAAGCATACTTTTAAGGCTGCTGAAATCAAGAAATGTTGACACCTTTTGGGGAAAAAAAATGGGCATGAAAAAGCTATTAAACCTAGCTTAATGTAAATTTAAGCTGTTGTAAAGAGAAAGTGATAAATGAATTCACCTGCAACGTCATAGCTCATTGTGTGCTCTAGCGTCATGCTTCTGTGGATCCCTAGTGCTCTCAAATGGCAATACAAAAGTAATTAATAGAAAAATGATGGTGTTTTCTGCTGTCAAACACCTATGGGGAGAATTTCTGAGGCAGAGTTGTATACTTGCCCCACGTACCCACCGTGAGATCCTGTAAGGCAGACTGCTTCGTGAGGTGGTTTCTTTTTCTGAGATTCAAGTTATGTCATGTATGTGCGTCTGTGTGTTGTGCATGCATGTAGGTGGGCATGCAAGCATTCTTCTCTGCTAGTGAGTCTGTATTTATTGAAAGGTCAGCCACAGCTGCAGTCTGACATCCTTGGTGGCATCTCCTCAGTGTAAGAAGCACTGCGAAGAGGAAGGCTTTTATGCCAGCACTTGCATCAGTGCCACCTTTCCCTTGCCTTGGACGGCCCGATGCCTGCTACAGCTGGCTTGTGTGCTGGCCTGGATGGGAAGTCAGGATGGGCATGGGACAGCATTTCTGCAGTCACATCTCCATCCGACTGTGTCCTGCTGGTCCTGGAAGCCGCTACTGAAAGCAATATCAGTACACCAAGGCTGCAGGAAGGTGTCTGTCACCCACTTATATAGTGTATGCAGCCGTACAGAGTGGGTCTTGCTGAACAACCAAAAAATGTGTTGACTTTTGTCTAGCAGTTCAGGGAGACAGACTATCATTGGTATCTAAAAAAATCTTAAAAACTGATATGTACAACTTTTTGCTAGTCCAAGCCAGGTGGTGAGAAGAGTGGACAAATTTTTCATTGTCCAAATAAGAAATTGCAATACTCTGTATCCCAAGACCAATAGATCTTGGGATAAGGAAATCAAGAGTGTTCTCACACAGAGATTAATGAGACAACTGAATTAGAGTTTATATCTAACAGCTGTCTCTTTATACAAAAACAGGTAGTAGAAGAAATAGTTAAGAAATAGGAGCTGTATCTCTGCCAGGAATATCCACTTTTAGGTCTCCTGATATCAGAGCAAAATAGCTGCAGCTGCCTCACACAAAGCATTGATCTTATACAAAACCACACTGCGAGTTCAAATTTGGTCAAAACATTTTGACATGTTAATTTCATGCAGGCAGGCTCCTTTGTGCCTGATGAGCTCCATAGCTTGTTTTGTCTAATTCAACAGAATTGCAGTCAGGCATTTGATCTGAATCAGTTCAGAAGTGCTGGATGACCCAGTACTGTGGAGATGAGTCACTAACAACCCGGGATACCTTAGCTTCAAGTTGGTTCTGCAATTAACTCAGGCAGAAACCCAGGACTACTCCAGAGTGTGCACAATTCACTCCAGGCTTGCTACCCTTGTGGCAAGAAGGCATCCAACAGTCTTTCAAGACCTGACATAACATATTTTACATCCTCTGCCTGCCCTTCTGCAGGAGCAGAGGAAGTCATAATTCCTTCCACATGCCGCTATGGAGTCACATTCACACAGCTCATCATTCATGGAGCACAAGCCTAAGCGCACCTAGTCCTCTGTAAAAAGTCTAGGTGCAATTATAGTAATAAATACAACTTATAATGAGGTTCAACACCCCAATGTTTCTAACAGTACTTTTTTTTTCCCTCCAAAAGCTACCAGCAACACTAAGGATCAAATGAAGCTCAGGACTACTGCATTCACTACACAAGGCCAGAAGGCACATATCTTAATATGGTCGTTGTTATAAAGAAAAAGCATTCACTAAAGTAGGTTCATTACATTATTCTGTCCACTCTTGAAATCTGGAAAATTGGTTACAAGATAACTAATATATGATATATATATAATGAGATAGCAGTTATAAGACTAATGTTTGTCTTTTTGAGAACTCATACAGGACCTGATGAGGTTCTGCGTTTACACTTTTGTGTAATAAATGTTACAAAATAGAATTGAAAAACCCACCAAGGTTATTCTGCTGGGAAAGCGTTCTTCAATTATAATAGAAACAGCAGGAGGAAAAGCTACAGCACACTGAAATTTACCTTTGATTTTACAATAACACTGTTTACATTTGTCAATAGATTGAAAAGTTACAATGCATATCTATAGCATATAATGGAAATCGATCAGTATGTGCCAGGGAACAGTTATAGCCCAAAATAACCTGTAATTCCCCCATATTAGTTAACACACTGCAGACGAAACCATCATACTTCACTCTCCTGCTTTCTATATTCTGCTCTACTGACACACTAGAACAAATGGATTTCTGTATTTATCTTCCCCAGCAAAATGCATGGAAACCTGAATCATTTAGGTTAGTATCTCATGGCACAAGTGAAACCAAGACTTATTTTGCCTTCCTACAATCCTAAATGCCAAACATTGGAGAATAAGCACAGGTGAACCAGGCAGTAGATCTCTAGTGATCTTGCTCAGTGTATATGTGGTTGATAATTTGAACTGCCATTTTATCAATGTGAATTTGAGGACACAAAACCTTCCCTGTGCATCCAGGTGAGGCCTAAATTGCAGTCTTACAGGTTAGGTGCAGCCTGCTGGAGGGGAGCTAAGGACGATCTAATAGCCTACAACTACTTCGGAGGATTTACAAAAATTACAGAGCCATACTTCTCAGGAGGGGCGAACACCATAACAAGGGCAAATTGCAGCTTGGGAGGTTCATATTGAACATTGGGAAAAACCTTTTCCCCGGGAAGAATACTGAAGCAGTGGTCACCCAGAGACACTGTGAAGTCCCCATCTTATCCAAGACTTAACAAGATGGAAGCGTAGTGTTGGTGACAATCCTGCTTTGAGCAGGAGGTTGGACTTCCAACCAATGTTTCTGTGGTTGTGTGATCTCACATGCACAACAAAATTGGCATGATCATATGACAGCAGTGTGGAGCCATTAAAACTGACCCAAATACACTGATGAAATTCTGTAGTGCTGTAATTAATTTGCTGACATGCTAGAGTCATTATTATGTAATTCTGAATAAAAGAAGGAAAAAAAAAAAGAAAACAGTTTTTTCTTTGCCCTTCTAAACACTTAGATCTGGCATCAGAGCTATACTGAAGGAAGATGTGGACATGATAAAATTAGGAGCTCATCAACACTAGGCAGATGCACTGGAAAGTGCGGAGATTTAGTAGTTTATGGTCTGTCCAAGCAAACCAATGACAGTCTGTCCAGATTCAGTGCACAATACAATGAACACTAATAGATGTAATAGGTTAAATAAACCATCTTGTACGTCTACTGCTTCCTTATCTCCCTTACAAATCAAGAGAATTGCAGCCATCCAAATCAAAGACCACGATCTGACAGCAATAATGGTGATTGCTTTCAAATCCCCACTATTGTTTGCACTGTGTTCCGCCCACCACACCACCATTTACAGACCCTGACCTGGAGAGTGGATGTAAATTGAGCAAACTGCTATTGTTTGGCAAGGTGGAAAATCAATTATTAGTTTCTTTTTTCTGCTGTGCAGGGCAGTTCTGCTCCATTTTCACTGTTCAATGCAGTGTGACTAAAAATCTGTACCCCGCAGAAAGCTTTCATGCAGTAACTGAGTTTGATGCATTTGGTGCTGCTCTGGCAGCAGTGAAGAACAGTGAACAGAAAAAGCGGAAGGGATGTGAGAATTGCTGATCCACAGAGTATACTATACATTTCCCTCTGCTACTCTCTCTCTGTTCCAAAACTGAAGTCCTCGGCCATTCATCCATACCTGAAAGGAGCAACAGTTCTTCTGCTGCTCTTTTTAAAAGCAGCATATTCGTACGTGCGGACAGGCACCCATTTATGAGGCTTATGTTGCTGCTCCTTTGCTCAGGTAAATAAAATATGAAAACTACTATGAGCGTTTGGAGGACAGGAGGATGGCCCTACAGGCAGATAAAGAGACAACATGTTTTTTTCAGATTTGCTGCACTGTCTCAGATTTTCTTTCTACTTATGGTTTCAGAGCTGGTTTCAGATGTGAAGGTAGGGGACGATCAATCTAAGCAAAACCTGAGACTTCAGCCGTCGAGGGCAATGTGAGTGGAGAGAAGAGCACATGACCTCTGCACAGTCTGTACAGTAGGATTTGAATCCAGGCCAGCCCTGTAATTTGTTTTGCTTTTCCCACCTGATGGACCAGCAAACTTTCTCTGAAACCTGAAATGGTTTTTGAGCCATCACAGCACGCCTGTGCCTCTTCCCCTCCCAGCAGCACATATGTATAAACGCGTAGAAGCACAGGCTAGGGTAGAGGATGTGATGGTGGACATGAGCCACCCACCTGCCCCTTCTCCTTGCTGGGAGCTGTGCTGACAGCAACTCCTCCTTTCCTTTCCACTGACTGCGAACTGTGTGCTGAGGCTCCTGCTCTGTGAGGCAGCCAGATGGAAGAGGCAGGGGAGTACCTTACAGCAAAAGTGATTGCCAGTAGCACACCAACTTTTGCTTTTAATTATTTGCATGCTCATCTATTGTTTTATCTAGAAGGCTGAAATGCACAGGGCATTGTGTCATGTATCTTGCCTAACTAAAAATAAATTGGAGCTAGATAGCAAATTCGCTTAGGAATACCTTCCATTTGTTCCACTAGGTGAGTCAATGTGTATATGATTTATACTTTACTTCCTAAGCCAAAAAAACATGAGTTTTCTCTGAACATCTGGCTGGCATCTGCGAAATCTGCAGTATGCATCATTAATCAGAATATCATTTTGAGGTTTGGTAATGACAGATAGATAGGGTAAGTTCACTATATTAATGTAATAATGCTCACTGGGGTACTGCAAAGCTAAAGCTTTCACTGTGCACTTCAAAAAAATAATTACTTTAATAACAGCCTAGAGTAAAGAGTGATATTTGTACTTAACAAAATCATCTAATGAACATCTGTCTTCTTTCCTACTAACTTGCTTTGTACAGAGTATATATCATATTCTTTTTTTCCTGTGCTAAGCTATTGCTCGCTATTAATACCCTGGTAACTTATATTTACATGGATATATGCAATATATGCATGTGTGTATATATATGTGTGGTTTTATGTATGTAAGTGTGTATATATATAGAGTGATATATGGATATTTGGATATATGGATAAATGTATCCATATATCCCTCTCTCTATATATACCTTGCTCCTGCTAAGTCTAAGGCTCCAAAAGAGATTTTTATTATAAGACTACATGTCTATATATACCTATCATCTTAGCTATAATTTATGTACGATTAATTCTGAGTACGTGTATGCACATGTGTATACAAACACACAATAACCAAATATTTTCCTTTCTTCCCACTCATCCTATGTCTGTGTTAACAAACTGGGTATATGTAACGGATCCTTTGAATCCAGCAGGATCAGGACAATGAATCTACCATCTAATTTTCCTGATAGACCTGATTTGGATAATTTCCATAATATATATTATTCAATTTAGTAACCAATGATCAAACCTCATTTGGGCTTGAATTTCCACTGGAAACGATGATGAGCTGAATTCAGTGCTGCCCTCCTATTAACACTGCCTATAGATTCTTACGAGCTTTTTCTGTTACATGATCGCATAAGAAGAGATGATCACTTCTTTATATAGATATAAAATTGCAACAATTTCTAGTATACAGTAGGTGAACAAATACACTTTTGGTGAAATCAGAGGACATAGCTAGAGGGTATTGGCAATATGTTTTACACATGGAAAATCAGTTCATTTTCCGCCATTTAACAGAGCTGTGGGAAATGTATTTTAGGCATCCTTCAAATAAGTGACAGCATAAACTGTGCTTGAAACATAATTAGCAAATTTCCCACTTTTTACATGGCAGACCACCTAGTTTAAATATTTCTTCCTTTTACCTTACCCAGGTTTTAAAAGTCAGTTTCTTCCACAATTAATTTCTCTATTTGAAACATAAACACTCTCCTCACACAAGGGCGTGCCTATTATCAGTTAAGACTCCATCCAGAACCACTAAGGAATTAAAGGTAAATTGGTAGTGGAGTTGTATTTTGCATTGATTTTGTTGTTGTTTTTTAATGTCGAGAAAGATTGATCGGGTTATAATTGGCTCTAACTGGCATTCGTACAAGACGGAGCTTTCTCTCTTTACCTGAAGCCAAGTATCCCTCAGACAAAGGTATTTCTTCTCAGCATTTCAAAACATCAAGGAAAATCTAACCTATACCATACCTTGCAGTCCGTGATCAGGAGCAAATGGTGGTTGCCAGTTAAATAACAAAGAGACTTCATGAGTTTATCTTTTTTCCCCAGAATTAGTCCCCACATTTGACCCAGTGATTTTTAATAAATACGTGTTTTCTCATAAAGGTTGTTTAGTACCCAAGCTGATTAGTTCAGGGACGACAGTGGTAGAGGACACTACTCTCTGTCACTCCAAACCTCACAGTGTTGTGTTTCCTTTATATAGAAAAGACTCTAAAGGGCAGAGAATACCTTCCTTCATAAAACTGCTGGTTCTTCACTACACGTGAACACAGATGTCTCTGGTGCTATTTATGAATCTGATAATGTCATCCCTTCAATGGAGCTAATGAAGAGACTGAGAAAAACTCCTGATAGGGCCTCTGTATTTCTGTTACTGAAAGCTAGAAATGCAGTGACTGTCTGTGGCATAGTTATACCTTACTAACAGAAATGTCAGAAAACACTGCTAGGTATGAGCTATCAAAAGCAGAGAAAAGATGCAACAACACAATGACCAGTTTAAAAAAATTACTATTGTTAGCCTGGAGTATCCCACACAACATATCCTGAGTGAAAAGTTGCTCCAATAAAGAAGTTTTAGTCTGGATGATCCCAAAGAAAAGGAGTTTTCTGTTTGCTGTCTCACTTCTCTCACTATCCTTCAAGCATTAACCCACAAATACTGAAGAAAAAAAAACCCATAATGATATTGTAAGGATGGTTCATAACTACCGTAAAATAGAGGGATGTTGCTTTTTGTTCCTGGACATTTGTTTATTTATATTCCAGCATATAAACAAGCTAATCTGAAGTGTATGGTGAAGCTATTGCTACATATAAGGCCCTGTGCTGTTGTTTGGCTAAGTGTAAGTAGTCTGAATATCTGTGGTGAGGCAGAATCATTTATTAGGAGTTTATAGCTTTCTTTTCCTTTATCTCTAGGCGTCAGTTACGTGCCTCAGCTGCCAAATTAATTTCAGATGTTCTTCCAAAGCCTTGGTCTGTTTTCCTGGTGATTTATACTGACAATTGTATTAGAGTATTGGACTTAGAAATGCCTCTTTTCTTGGACAAGGAATCAAGGAGGCAATGGAATGAGGTTAGTGGCTGATTTCAATAAGCCAGAGATTTTTACAAAGAGATGTATAACTCTATGCCAAGAAATCCTTTCTCAATAAACTAAACATTGGTCCTTATAGCCTTTCATATCCTCACACTAAATTCCTCTTGTTCTGTATTTTCTTTGTGAGCTAGTGGTAAAATACACGTGCTCTCTGCTATAAACTACTATTTTGATAGGTGGATGTTAAAGATATTGCTTTGGCAATAGCCCTCACAAAGTTATTATCTTTAAAATTTGAGCGTGTAACACAAGTAATGGCAAACACAGAATCTGCTAGCTCTGCAGTATTGTTTACAGACAGGAACCTAGCGTGGAAGTTTCTTAGTGTACAAGACATGTCAGTGTTTGAGACTAATTTCTGAAACAAAAAATCATAATTATTAATCCTAATTGATACTAGCACCTTGGAAGTAGTCCATCCCCAAATCCAAAACCAAACGTGAAGTGCTGTAATAAATTAAATAATAGGTACTATAATCATACTAAAGACTGCCAACAGAAGATTGTCCTGGTTGTCTCAAAAATATGGAGAGGATTAGTCTGGTGTTTTTAACTCAACTCCGTATTTTCTTAATTTCCAGACTGTCATACAAAAAAGCCTTACCTGCCTTAATTAGCCAAATAATTAATTACCATCTATCAACAGCAAGAGCCAAAACAGTAGCATTCTAATTTTGGAGAAGACTAACTGGGACAGGACACCAGAGGCTGAGCTCCTGATCTACTCAGTCATTTCCAATGTTGTATCATGAAGTCATAATGCCAAAATGAACACTGGGTAAAGTTGCGTCCATGCTTATTTCTCTAATTTTGTAACAGCTCCTCTAAATCTGTGGTTCGGAATCACCAGTCACAGTGCATTGTACAAAATCAGCTAACCTGATACTGGTGTCATATTTATTTAACAATTTCCCTACCCTCTGCTAGAAAACCTTGTAGCTTTTGTAAATAGTGCAAGTCAATTATGGGGTTTCAGGAAATGTTTGGTGCTTATGGCAATCCAGAGTGTTCTGTGGAATCTACAGGGATTATCTTTGCCTTTGAAGCACCAGCTGACAGCTTCTCCAGCCATTAGCCTGACTTTCTTGTCACGAGACCAAGCCAGACTCTGTTTTTAACTCTCTTGAAAACATCTAGAGATGGACATTGCAGAGGTCTGAATCCTTAAGCAACACAATCCAGGTTAACATGGATTTCTTTGCGCAATACTACCAAACACTTTATTTATTAAGTGCAACCACCTGCTGCTTCTGCAGTTGCAACCAGTTTAATCTGTTTGTATTTTGAAGTGCAAAAATAAAAGCAAAGATCGAAACTTGAAATTTCTAAGTTTGTTTAAGTGTTCCTGAGGACTAAGTCTGAGCAGAAGAAAAATAGAAACATTCAGTAACAGAAGAAGCGAAAAGTAAATAGTAAGAATTCATGTGCACAAAAAGATGTCGGAGTGTGATAATGAATGTATTGGTTAATATATCAGATAATAAATATGGTGGTGATAATAAATATATTGGCTGTGAGGGGAAGGATGAAGAATAAAGCTCAAAGAAAAGTGTCCCTGACTGCAGAAGATCACAGAACAGGTCAGAGAAGTAACCTGTCTGTCTGGAAGAGTTAATGAGTGTGCATGTGAGTGGCTGCCTAGACCGTATCTAGGAGTCTCATGGAAAAAAAGCAGCATTCATGGACTATAATAAGGACTATGGATATAATCATGGACTTTTTTTTTTAGCTAGAAGACTTTATTTTTTGGACTGAAACCGTATTTTATGGTTTTAAATTAAGACCGTGAGGAAAGTATCAAAGGCTGCGAATCAGTTTTTATGAAGGATCTTACAATGCCTCATTGGGATGCCTCAAGTTAACATTTCTTTTATGAAACTCTTCACTTACCCCTTGCTGCCTTTGTCCCTTTCTCATCCACATATTCCAATTAAATTTAGTTAAGGTCTGACATGGTCCAAACCATTGTTTCTATTCCCAAAGCAAAATGCTGGTAGCATGGAAATAAAATCAGTCAGTCTGACCTAAGGTTCTTGACGCAAAAGCGACAGGGTGTTGCAAGGATAGTGCTTCAATTTTCAGATACCCATTGTGGCAGAAATGGGGAGAGGACAGCTGTGGGTGACTGCTAACACCAGATCCCCAAGACCCTACCTGTTCCCCAGCCAGCGGTGCCTGTCTATCAGCAGCAGATGGAGGACAGATGCCAGCAGCCCCTTTCTTGCCCACTATTGCACACAGCTCCAAACGACCCAGATTGTCTTGAGAGTGCCAGCCTATGTCTCTGTGAGGAGGTCTAGAATGCAACCATGTGTGCCTCAACTCTGGAGGAGAAAGGGCTTGAGATGAACCACTTACCCATGGCTTCATGGCACTGTTAGAAGATTCAAACCTATGTTTTTCTTGGACCAAATACAAAAACTTGTGATTCAGACTTAGCAGGCTGAGCTGAAAAATATGTCATTTGTTAATTCTTGGTCTGGTCTTCCATCATAATGTTCTTTAATATATTTTGGCCTGCAACTGAAGTATTTATACTGCATTTTGCACTTCTGTCACTCAGACACTGCTGTGAATGCTCAGTGCAAGTTTGGTTCCAAAACAAAAGTGTTGTATGACCTTGTTAACCTAGTTTCTGCTCAGAATTAATATTAGTGTGATGACTTGAATTATCTCCCCAGATAATCACAATATGGCGTGCAATTTTGAATGTCATGTTTGTTTGACTCATGGGAAATTGAAATAAAAAATTGCCTGGAGCATTGTGAAT
Organism: Rissa tridactyla; assembly: GCF_028500815.1. NCBI lineage: Eukaryota > Metazoa > Chordata > Aves > Charadriiformes > Laridae > Rissa > Rissa tridactyla. The sequence continues at coordinate 18,794,352 of NC_071497.1, forward strand.
GCAAATACGTTACCTCTTTGGCAATGGTCACCTTATTATACATTATGACAACGTTATTAAAGGCGTATCAAAACCGATTAAACATTTTCATAGAATTCCACATTCTTTGCCAAATTCTGCTATTTGAAATGGGCATTTTACATAGGATTGCTAACAGACGTCTTTCTGGAGTGAGGATAGCAGAGAAAACATTGTATAAACAAACTTCAGTCACTCATTGGGCAAGAAAGTAATCATGAAATTAATTATGAAGTCACAACTGTGTGTATCTTTTTGATTAAAAGCAAACATAATTTCTAATAAGAATTCTACTATACCTTGGCACCTCATTCAATTGTGAAATTATATTGATTTAAGCAGTTGTAAATATTAAAATCGTATGTTGAAAATGGATAGATATAATTTAATAAGTTATACTAAATAAGTTAAATTCATTTGGAAGAATTCATGATGGATTTAAATGATTTTAAAATGAAAATATTTGTGTGTCATTCTGATAGCTTTGTTAGCTCTTGTTCAAATTTTAGCTTGGCATTTAAGAAATTAAGTTTTTCCATTGTATACATACAATATGCTGACTCAGCATATATTATTCAGCTGTCAAACACCACAATACAATTGCCTAGGGTTTTATGTAAAATGAATTTATAAACTTTTAATACATTTGAATCCTACAAATGCTATTTGTTTTGTGGTGATCACTGATATTGCTCTGAAACCTTGCTGGGTTTACTAGAAAATTGTATAGTACGGTCAGTGTAAGTCTGCAAAGTTATTAAAATCTTTGTGAAATTAGTAAGGCCTGCATTTGTATTTCTAACTTTATCATCAAAATATGTAGTAAGAACATATACCTGTTGATACATATCTGTTCACTGTATGACTATTCAGAGACTATAGGCAGCTTCCACAAATCTTGTCACAGACAAGACTATAATCATAAACATATAGTACCTGGAACATGATCCAGTTTTATATGCATAACCCAATAGACAGATTTGCCTAACTTGTTCTTAAAAATTTTCAGTTGAAAACATCCACCACTTCTGGGTATCCTGTCATTTTTTCACCTCTTTAAGAGTTGGATATTTCTTAAGACCTAAGCTCCATCTGTATGGTAAATTAAGCCTATATCTTCTGTCTTTCTCCACAGAAAACAATCGAGCATTCCACCTTTGGGATACTTTTTTTCTGTGATGGAATATTATCACAATACACTACATCTTGGACTTCTCTGTTAGTTGTTAGTCTAAATAGATGATAAAGAACATCCATCAACCTTTCCTCAAATGTTGTATTTCCTGAACCTTCACCATTCTTACCCTTCCATCTGGACTCTCTCCAGCTTGTTTACCTGTTTCATATACCACAATGTTCCAAACAGAACAAGATTTCAAGCTGAGACCTCAAAGCATCAAGTGGAGCAGAGAATTTACATTTATGTCCAATATACAAATTGTTACTGCACCACGGAAATTTGGCAGGGACGGCAGAGGTGTATAAGTGTCACCTCAACAATGCAAATTTAGTGTGTTATTCCCTAAAGATCTTTTTCTGAAGTACTGCTAAATATTCAGTGACTTCACAATATGGATTTCCACTTCCAATTACAGAACTTTATCTCAGTGATTTCAGACTCTTTGTGATCTCTACTAGTCTATCCCTTCAGCTTTATTTCTGAATTGAGGATCATAGAATAACTGTGGTTGAAAGGTGCATCTGGAGGACATCTACTCTGATCTTCTGCTCAAAACACTGCTACTTCTGATGTGGGACCAGGTTGCTCGGCACCTTGAGTTGTCAAAGGCACCAAGGCTTCCACAGCCTCTCTTTGGACAGAGAAGGTCTTTTCTTTTATTTCAGTTGTTACTTGCCTTGCTGTAGATGATGACCATTATGGCTTGTCCTCTGGCTGGGTAACCCAGGGAATAGTGTGGCTCCATTCTCTCTCTAAGCCTTGGCCCTCACCCTGATTTCACTAAGATAAAGGCTGTGATTAGCTCCCCTTTCATCTTCTGTATGGATTAACCAAGCCCAATTCCCTCAGCCTCTCCCCATAGGCCATGAGCTTCCAACCATTACCAACATCAAGGCCCTCTACTGGACTCTTTCTAGTTTGTCAATCTTTCTCTTGCACTGGAAAGCCCTAAACTGGCCACAGCACCCCACACATGTCATTGCCACTGTTGTATGGGGGAGCAAAGACTGCACGCCAGCCCCCTGGCCACCTGCGCAGGGTATGCTCTGGTGGAGTCAGTCAGGCAGCAGGTGGAAGAGCTGCAGGAGGAAGTTAGCAGGATGCACTGCATTAGGGAGGGTGAACAAGAAATAGAGCATTATTCAAGACTCTGCAAGACGAAATACAAGGCCCCATGATACTCATCTCCACAGGCTATCAGACAAAGATCTTCAACAGTGAACAAACAGCACCCTGGGGGAGATGCCATGGTCTCTGGTGACCCTAGGGAACAGGATATCACTTCACTCCCCTTACTCGTATATACCAGCCAACAACAGATATGAAGCCTTGGCATGAGACCAAACCAATGAGCAAGATTCACAGAGAGAAAACATGCCAGCAGCACATACTAAAATCTGCAAAAGGAGGTGGTGAGTGCTAGTAGTGGGTGCCTCTGTTGAGAGGCACTGAGGCAACCAGCTGTCAGTCTGATATACAGTCAAGGGAGGTTTGCTGCTTGCCAGGGATGTCACAGAGAGGCTGCCATAACTGTTTAAAAGCACAGACTAATATCCCCTACTTCTTTCCCATATGAGCAATAATGACATGGTAAAGCAAAATCTGGGCAAGGTCAGACAGGACTTTAGATCCCTGAGGGACCAAGTGAAAAGGATGGGTGCCTGAGTGATCTTCTCTTTCTTGCCAGACAGGGATAGGTGTGCTGGCAGAAGTCGACACATCATGTAGATCAATACTTGGCTTTATGTGTTGTTGACGGGGTGCTTGGTTTCTATTATCATGGGACATTCATCAATGAATAAAGCCTCTTGGGGACAGATGGGATCCACTCATCTAGAAGAGGCAGGAGAATCTTCGCTGACTTAGTGAATTGTGCTTCAAATCAATGAACTTGGGGAGGGGGTGGGGTCCAAAGCTGTGACACCTGTATATCCATGAGCAACAGGGTAGATGAGTGAACCTACCAGAGCAGTAAGGAATGCTCCCCAACCCTTTCCAAAGGCAAAACTCCTTAAGGCCAGCCACCTCAAATGTATGTAAACCAACACACATAGTCTAGGCAACAAACAGGAGGAACTGGAAGTCTGTGCCTGGTCTGAGACTTATGACATGAGAAGAATCACAGAAGCTTTTTGGGAAAACTCACATGACTGGAAGGCTACAATGGATGGTTATAAACTCTTTCAGAAAGATAGGAAAGAAAGAAGGGGAGGTGGAATTGCACTTTATATAAAAGAGAAATTTAAGCGTACGGACTTCAGTTATGGAGACCATGAAAGTTCTATCAAATGCCTTTAGAGCAAGAATAGAGGGATCGACAGCAAAAGGGATCACACGTTAGATGTCTCTTACCAACCTCCCAATCAGGATGACAAAGCTGACGAAACTTTATTTTGGCTGCTCTATTAAGTCTTTGGCCAACAGAATCTGGTCCTCATGCGTGACTTCAATTACCTGGACATTTGTTGGGAAAACAAAGCAGTACACAAGTTGTCCATCAGGTTCCTGGAATGCATTGAGGACTGTTTCCTGCTACAGATGCTGAACATGCTGACTAGGAACAACACATTGCTATATTTACTGCTCACACGCACAGAAGACTTTCTTGACAGCATAACTACCAGTGGTAGCCTTGGACACAGCAATCACAACATTGTGGAGCTTAAAATTCTCCTAAGCACAGTGTGGCAGGAAAAAGACTCTGGATTTTAGGACACCCAACTTCAATATGCTCAGAGCTCAGATGTGAGGCATTCCATGGGAAGAAACTATGGAGGGCAAAGGAGTTTGCAAGTGCTGTGTGTTATTCAAGAACAGCCCCCTTAAAGCACAAGAACAGTCCATCCCCTTCAAAGGGAAGGGAGGAAGGCAGAACAAGAACATGCAGTCAGGAAGACTAAAGCTCAGCTAGAACCAAAATTGGCCAAAGACCTCAAGAACAATAAGAAATGGTTCTTCAGATAGGTGAACAGTAAGTTGAAGCACAGGGAAAACACCGGCCCAGTACAAAACGGAGTAGGTAAACTAGTCACTAACAATGCCAAGAAGGCAGAGGTTTTCAGTACCTTTTTTGCCTATGTCTTTACTGGCATAGCTGGACCCTAGGGGGCAGGATGAAGTAGTTACAACAGCTCCTGTGTCATCCCACCAGCAGTGAAGGGAGGGCTGGTCTGCAGCCTCTCACAAGTGCTCAATCCACATAAGCCTCTGGTCCTGGATGGGGTCTACCCCAATGTGTTAAGAGAAGATGCTGACTCTGTTGCAAGACCACTGTTTATATTTGAGAAGTTGTGGAGATCAGGAGACATCCTTGATGACTGGAAGAGGGCAAATGTCATACCCATCTACAAGAAGGGTTCAAAAGAAGACCCAGGAAACTACAGGCCCATTAGTCTTACTTCATTCCCTAGGAAAGTAATGGAATGAGTCCTCCTAGAAAGTATTACTAACTAATTGAAGGAGGTGATTGGGAAAAGCCAGCCCAGATTTACCAAGGGCAAATCACACCAGACTACCATACTTCTACAACAAAATAACATGTTCTGCTAACATGGGAAAAGCAGTAGATGTTGTTTACCTGGACTTACACAAAGTGTTTGACACTGTTTCCCTCACCATTCTTGTGGACAAACTGTCAAGATACAGATTGAATGGGTGGTGTGCAAGACGGGGAAGAAGTTTGCTAACAAGCTACACCCAAAAGGTCATGATCGATGTTTTTTACTCAGGCTGGCAGCCTGTCACAAGTGGGGTTCCTCAGGTCTTGATACTAGGCCCCACGCTGTTCAGCATCTTCATAAATTAACTGGATGTTGTGAATGAAAGCACTGTCACCGAGTTTGCTGATGACACCAAACTGGTTAATGAGGTACACACGTCAGAAGGGAGAGCCATCTTACAGAGAGACCTGGACAGGCTGGAAGAGTGGGCTAGCAAAAGCAGTATGGAGTTTAATAAAGACAAGTGCAAAGGCTTGCACCTGGAACAGAATAACCAAAGAGCCCAAAACAGGCTAGGATCTATGTGGCTGGGGAGCAGCTTTGCTGGAAGGGATGCGTGGGTCCTGATGGACAACAAGCTGAACAGAGTCAGCAGTGTGCTGCTGAAGGAGCAAAGGCAAGCCAGATCCTGGGTTGCATCTACAGCAGCATTACTAGCAGAGATAGTCATGATCATCCCACTATATTCAACTTTTGCCAGGCCACACCTGGAGTACTGTGTCCATTTATAATCCTCACAATTCAAGAAAGGCGTTGACACAAGATGATCAAAGGGCTGGAGAATCTGGCCTATGAGGAAAGACTGAAATGGTTAGATCTTTATTCCCTGGAGAAGAGAAGGCTCAGAGGGAATCACATTACAGCATTCCAGTAGTTAAAGGGTAGCTACAAAGAGGACAAAGGCTCTCTCTTCACCAGGAGCCTTATGGAGAAGACAAGGACAAATGAGTACAAGTTGCTCTTGGAGAGGTTTCATCTTGATAAAAGAAAGAAATTTTTTACAGTGAGAACAATCACTGAAACAACCTCCCCATGGTCATGAAGGTTTTCAAGATGCAATTGGACAGCATGCTAGACAATCTCATCTAGGCTCCCTTCCCCATGAAAAGTTGTATCAGATGATCTTTCGAGGTCCCTTCCAACCTGGGCAATTATATGATTCTACGATTCCTATCACCCACTGGTTGCATTCTTACTAATATATATGGTTGGTCTTTATCATCTCAAGGATGTCTGGTGATTCATATTCATCTCACTGTTTCAAGAGATCTTTCTGGAGACTATAGTGATTCATATTCATATTGCTGTTTCAGGAGGTCCTTTTCTGCAGATTAGAACACTGTGTTTTACATCAAAGATAAATATTCTAAAATAAGTGTCCACAGCTGTTTTTGATGGCAGGAATAAAATTAAGAAAATAGAATCAATTAGTTGGCATGTGTGTTTGACACGAGTTTCAAGGGTTTAAAAAGCAATCATGTGGGCAGTGAGAGCTGTAGGCACTCAAGAGATCATAGAGCAGGACTTTGATCATTCCTCTTCACCAGCAACCTCAAATAGGAAGATTATTCTAATTAAACAACAAAGAACAGCTACAGTCACTAAATGTGGGATTTCACTTACTCTCTAATACAGATAGAGCCAAGGTGAAAGTCGTTGACTGATGTAAATTGTCAATGCTTCATTGATTTCAATGAAGCAATGGTACTTTGTGCTAACACTGGAGGCACCACAGGCCTTTCAATACAATGTGTAAACCCAGACTTTTGTATCTTGATACTGAAATGTTTGTTTGCTCTTGATAGCCTGTGGTGCAGTACTTAGTGCAGTGAGGAGAAATCTAATACCTGGTGCATAGAGGTTGGATCTGTCTGTCATTTCATCACTTAAAGATAGCTCGATGAAAAAAAAAAAAAGGAAAAAAAAAGAAAAAAAAAGAAAGAAAATACATAAGAATAAAGAAATAGTGCTGAGCTCTGCAAAATTATGCTGATTGACAGCACAGAAACACGGATCCATCTGGCAACTTTAAACAGTGCATCTGGCAACTTAAGGCCTGTGACTTTGTTACTCTTCACAGAATCACAGAATCGTAGGGTTGGAAGGACTTCTGGAGCTCACCTAGTCCAACCCCCCTGCCAGAGCAGGCTCACCCAGAGCAGGTTGCACAGGAACGCGTCCAGAGACAGAGACTCCACCACATCTCTGGGCAGCCTGTTCCAGTGCTCTGCCACCCTTAAAGTAAAGAAATTCCTTCTCATGTTTAGGCGGAACTTCCTGTGCCCAATTTTGTGCCTGTTACCTCCTGTCCTGTCACTGGGCACCACTGAAAAGAGCCTGGCCCCATGCTCCTGACACCTACCCTTTAAGTATTTATAAGCATTGCTAAGGTCCCCCCTCAGTCATCTTTTTTCCAGGCTAGAAAGACCCAAGTCCCTCAGCCTTTCCTCCTAAGAGAGATGTTCCAGTCCCCTCATCATCTTGGTAGCCCTTTGCTGCACCCTCTCCAGCAGTCCCCTGTCCTTCTTGAACCGGGGAGCCCAGAACTGGACACAGTACTCCAGATGCAGCCTCACCAGGGCAGAGGAGAGGGGGAGGTGACCTCCCTCGATTTGCTTGCCACACTCTTCTTGATGCACCCCAGGATGCCATTGGCCTTCTTGGCCACAAGGGCACTCTTGGCAAAACACAGTAATATTCCTTACTACTTCTGAACAAGACAGCTAAAAGCCCAGAGTCAGGCATTATAAATCTGGCTGCGAAGTCAACTGGCAATCTGAGGTCAGTGGAAACAGCTTTCTGAGTACTGAGGAGCTAGAGAGTGTTACTGATAAACCAAAACGACAGCAGAATCTTAATGTTAATGAAGTGTTTCTTTGTCAACTTTTTTTGAGCTAAAATTTCTTACCAATTTTAGTTCAACATCTGTTTTGTTTTGAGTGTTTCATAATTATATAAAAATAAATCCACTTAAAAGGGATTTACATGGAAATCCAGCTTCAGAGCTACTGCTAGATAGTGGTCAAATTAACTACCAAGGGAAAATGGAGCCCCATCCCAAGCCTTTTCCTTCTGCTTTACCATAACTAATCTTAGCAAGACCTTTCTTCCTCAAATGCCATGCACGTAAACCCCATGCTGACCAACAGAACATTCATTAACGAAGTTTCTTCCAGCAATGCAACTAGTTTTAAAAGCAATGATCACTAGCCTTTCATTGTACATTTTGAGTTACCTAGACACTTTGCTTGCCATAAGAAAGAGAAGTAGAAAATATTTGTAATTATGACACACTCTCAAATCTGTATCACATCTTCATAATCTGTAGTTTTAGGTTTCCTTTATTGTAAGAGGAATTTATGGTAATTGTGGAGTAGAATCCCTAATTCACTTGTTAAAATAAGAGTAAATTAAACAGCAAAAATAATAAGATCCTAAAATGATTTTGTAAATTATTAATTATGACTCACTTTGCCACTTCCTAGGAGCTGGTAGTTTCCAGAATGATTGCTCATAGTTTTTAAATAACAAAATGCATTTGTCTTCTAAGGTTTGAACAATTTCATTCATTATTCCTTCTGAACTTGAACAGGTGCCAGAGATGTAACACTATATCTGAAATGTTAGTTAAGACAGTTATTATTTTGCTTTTTTTTCTTGAATTGATATGGCTATAGTGCTTATTCAGACAGTTAAGTCTTAGGAAATCTTACCATTATTAAAAAAGGGGAAAAAAAGACTTTTTGAGAAAAGACATTTATTATGGGCCTAAGGCATATATAGCCAAAGTATAATCGGTATAACCCAAGAATGAGAATATTTAATATATTTTTAAAGGAGTGGGATTTTTCCCTTTATAACTGTTCCTTTCTAGTCATCGTATGAGAGAATTAGGAAGACAAACGTTATCAACACCAAAAAAAGACTGTCATATCCCAAAAAGCATTAGTAAATACAGTTTCATTGTTGCATAATATGATGAATTAAGACCAAAAGTAATCTTAGGCAAACAAAAGTCTACTTTTCATTTATACATAAGCCTATCCAAGATACAGTCTGAATCATCAAGAAAACAAATCCAAAAGAACATTTCCTTACTTGATTTATTACATGCATATACACATTCTATTAGTAGCTTTAGAGAACTACAGACAATGAAGTGGCCAGTACCCCTTCAGGGGAAGCACAACAAAAATGACTGCACCCAATCTACCACAGTCTAGTAAGTAGTTGTTACAATAGCACTCCAGCTAAAAAAATAAAACTCTCCCTATTAATTTATTGAATACAAACTTACTGCCTAGTCTCAGGTGAGGACCTTATTTTAACAATTAGAGGAAGCTTGGTAGAGGGACAAGAGTCAATTCACCTCTGATCTGGGAAATGCCCTGTCTAGTACCCTTTCAAAAGCCCCATCACAATGTAGAGAGGAACACCACTGGTGATTAAGCAGCTCGAAAAGAGGACATTTAATATCTAACAAGAAAACACTTGATTCTGAATGGCTACTGATGTAAGGAAGTTGATCTATGAGAAGCACTTTTCCTCTTACAAGTCTTATTTTGGGCTGGAAACAAAATGATTCTCCTCTCCAGACGCTGTTTGCAGAGCACACTCCACCACCAAGCTGGGACAGAACCCTGCAACTTTCTTCAGTGTGTCCTATATGCTGTAATTCTACAAAATGGTTGCTGTTTTTTTAAGACTTAATTAAAATTTTGGATCACTTTAATTGGCATTCAAGCTCGCAGCAACTTAAAAGATAATAACAACTAGCAAAAGGAAGCTGGATGCTACTGTATAGGGTGAGTCACAGACATCCCGTTTCTATCTTCAAAAACAAAAGAAAAAGCTGCCTTTGGATCTTTCCCGATATATGCTAAAGTGTTTCCTGATTCCTTTGCTAATATTCCCCTCTAGCACAAATCATTTCCTCCCATTGTCCACCTGAATGACCACAGCTACATCCAGAGAGATTGCTAAAGTCTGTTGCCTCTTTTCAAGGCTGCCTCTCTCTGCCCTAAGGGTTCCCAGCTCGATCCCGTGGTGTAATAAAAGACCCTGGCTGCAGCCCTTTCCCCTCCTGTAAATTATCACTTCATCCTGACTACAGCCATTTAGTTGCAATCTTCTTGTGAAGTCACACCTGTGAGGACTCCAAAATGAGGTACAGAAGTGTTTGAATGTTCCTTTTTTTTTAAAGATAAGAACATTCTTATAACCTTTGTTTGTATAGAACAGTCTGTAGAATTTTCCCTCCAAATATTCTTTTGGTACTGATCTGCCCTGTCACTGGTGGTTGAGCCTTACCCAAGTTTGACATAATTCTACATATGAAACCCTCTGGCACTGCACAGGCTGTAACCCAAGTGTCAGCAGAGAGCAAAGCCGGTGCAAATTTTTAGTGTGAAAATTTGGAAAATTTGCACCGGCACAAGTGATTCTAACTACTAGCCCACCCCTCTGGGTATCCAGTTTCCTGTCATACCTGAAAAATAGATGGTAAGCACCTCTAAGATCCTGCTTTCTCTTTACCATAGGGCACCATGTGAGTTTATTTTCAGAATTCCACTTCAAGGTGAAAGTGAGAACCAGAAACAATGATATTCATTCATGTAAAGTGACAAAAATGACACAGGGTATATAGCACTAATGAGAGGACAAAAATGTACATGTTCAATTAAAAGCCCAGAAAACAGCAGAGAGAAGACCTAATCTAGAAAAAAGTCTGTTTAAACATAATCACAGAATCACAAAATCACAGAATGGTTGGGGTCGGAAGGCACCTTAGGAGATCATGTAGTCCAACCCTGCTGCCAGAGCAGGTTCACCTAGAGCAGGGTTGGACAGGAATTCATCCAGGTGGGTTTTGAATGCCTCCAGGCAAGGAGAATCCACAGCCTCTCTGGGCAGCCTGTTCCAGCCACCCACTACCTGAAGTCAAGGTAGTCTACCTGAAGTTGAGGTAGACAACGTCCACTGATCTCCCTTCATCTACCCAGCCAGTCATGCCATCATGGAACACTATCAAATTGGTCAAGCATGTGTCAAACCTTCTCTTTTTCAGAATTAATTTTTGAATAAAAAGCAGTTTGAGGCCTATGATAAATTTTAGTGATTTACTATTACTCAGATTGCATACTTCTCCAAGGCAGACGCATAACTGCTAAGTACAATGGGGATCAATATTATCAATTCTTTTACAATTTCAAAAGCTTGAAATTAAGACCTTATAAAATCCTCTTCCCCAGCAAGAATAAATTCTGCTTTCTCAATCTTTTGTTATAACACGAATCAAAGGAGGCATGATGATATGACAGATAACTGCATTCTTGTTGATAAGCACTGTATACCGCTCTTTGTAGCGTTTATTTTATGTTAGACCTTTTCTTTTGAATATTCTCCAAGAAATATTGCTGGCTGTTTTCTTTATTGAAGCTGACAGTCTGATATTTTTAGTACAGCTTTTTCATACACTTTCCTTGAAATCTATTTCCTTGTTGGTTTATTACCTTGCGTTGCTATTTATTTCATGTTTTGTGGTCCTTTACTCTAGAATTTACTAATGTATTTGAATCTGCAGTGAACTCCATTTGCACTCTATTAGGCAGGTACCTAAATGACTCCAGTCATTCTGAATCTGATTACATTTTACATTGTCCTTTATTATTTAATGAGACTTCCAGTTCAGTATCATCAAAAACCTTGCCTGTGACATTAGCTACTGGAGCTTTCCTCTGTTCTGCCTTTTCTGAGCAAATTGCTCAGACTAAATGTCTTGTCAGGTTTAAGAAACTCCTGTCTTCCCAGAAACACTGTCTAGAAAAACAAAGAAACAAAAAGCAAGTAGAATCCAACCCTAAACAAATGGAAACTGAGGAGAAAAGTTTGCCTGATCCGAGTTTCGATTGCCAGAAAATGTCATACATTGCGAAACTTCTGAGAGCATTACAAAGGGTAATGTGTCCTGGAAATGAGCAATGTGAACTCTGATAAAATGGAACAAGGTCAGGTATTTCTAAAAAACTCTGTAAGTATACTCTGCTTTGTGCAGATGTAGTAGAAGACCTAGGATTAAACAGCAAAGAACTGTTCACTGTAATGGAGATTTGATGCAACTTTCTCATTCCTCTGATGGCACTTGTTGTTCTTATCCTCAGAGCTACTGTCTTCAGCTAAAATTTAAAGTGGGAATTGTTAGGGAGGGGACGGACAGAGACAGAGAGAGAGGAAAAGATTTGTAGAACTAGGTGCTTTAATCCTGAGGTAACAAATGGATTTATGTGAAATTAAAATTCTAACTAAGAATCAAACACTTATGAAATTAAAACATTATTACACTTCAGGGTAAAACCGTCCCTACGTTACTGAGGAAATTCGCAGTTTTGCAGTTCCCCCTCAGCATGACTGCAAACAAACCTTGACTTAATGAGATCTGGCCATCTGACAGGGTAGAATGTTCAAAACCAGCAAAAACAGCAAAACAAAAGTTAAGAGACGTATGTTATCATGCCATTGTCCATTAGCCCTGCAGACCAGCATTAGAATCCTATACAGCAGCAAATATGATTGGAGAACTCAATCCATGTGGAGTGAGCAATCAATTTACTGAATATCTAAATTGCTGAGACATTGTCTATTTTATTTCTCTCTCAGTGATTGACAAACAAAAGGTTCCCGACCCCATCCTCAAGCTTCCTCCGCCATTAAACCTGAGCTACTGAAAAGAAACAGAAGTCATCAGAACTGGTGTGAGAGAGAGTCCTTCCTCTTTCTGCCAAAGGCAGCAGGAGCCCACCTGTATAAACAGTGGGTGTGTTCATTGGACTGTGGCAACTTTTTTTCTGAGAAAGTTTGTTCTTGTGAAATTCCAGAGATAAATACACTTTTTGACTTTTTGGTGAGATTTCAATAGAGTTACTGTACATTTTTTTCTATAACATTTCCTGACTAGAAAACGAGAAATCCTGGAGGCGAGAATATTAGCACCTCTATGTAGAGAGTTCAGGGGAAAGCAGTTATGTTGACTTCATGCCCTCATAGCCTTGAATTTTTCTGGGAACTAGAATTGCCTCAGCTGTACAAGCCAGCCCAAAATATGGTAGCCTCCTTTTTATTTCCTCAGTACTTCTTTACTTGCTGAGTTCATCTGTTTAATTACAACAATTTTTCAATACTTTCTGTTTTCATCACAAATGTACTCATGTATTGAAAACTTGTTGCTAGTGCATATGTAATCAAAATAAAAAGCTTTAAATATAACTTAATCAGGTACAAGATAGCACTTCCTATCAACCTGAAGAAGAAGCGTACATGACAAAACTAATGCTTTCTTAGAGATAGTGTTGTTCCATTTTTGTAGGCAATCTGGGTTCAAGTTTCTGGCTTCAAGAGATTTAAGCTGGGTAAATTGAAACTACCAAAAAGTTGCTGGTCTGGGGAACTTTTTTGGAACTAGCTTTTCTTTTTCTTTCTCTCTCTCCTCGCTCATAAATGGTCATATGGCTAAGAGTCAAATGACTTAACTGAGGAATATTAATTAAGAAAATTAAACACCTGCTCACATCCTATGGGCCCTAGTGGAATTTAGTACCACGATTTAAGTTAAGTATACATTTGTTTTCATAAATATGCATGAAATTAAGGATATTATCATTATTAGTCACACTTCTAAAAGGAGAATATACATAGCTCAAGGAAAAAAGGTCATGCTTTTTAACCTCTTTTGACGCTAGTTTATTCTGGTGACTACAGAAGTTCTCAGCCCTGTCTGAGGGTGGATAGATGGGACTGACTTGTTGAAGTCTAGGCACAGTTGTTATTACTTTTCTTGTATTTCCTTAACTCTTTTGTGTAATTGCATGCATAATTATACTGCATATTTTAAAGTTGAAACTGTTCCCAATATATTGTTGACTTTATCCACTTAAATTATGAGAAAAATAAAATTGTGTAGGTTATATTTAATAATGGATCTTTGAAAAAAGCATAATACAGGTACTAAATTATTAGTAATGTAATTTAACAGAGAAACTATAAAGTTAGGTTTGAAAATTAAATTTGACTACTTCAGAAAGCTTGAAAAACACCATTCTCTAAACTCGTACATCAGAAGTGCACAACACCATAGCCTATGAGTCCATGTGGAGTTCTCCCTTCCTTTGATTCCCATATAGTAAGTGGTGACATTTAGCCAATAGAAATATCTCTGTCTGTATCATCTTATCAGGCTAAAAAAATATAGTTGTGGCCTATTCACACCTCCTTGTCTGTTCTAGTGTCAGTATGACCTGTGGTGAGGAGACACCTAGATACGCACAAACCCATCTCTTAGTTAACATATCTGTTACTTGACGGGTAACATCCCTCTCCCTTTCTGGTATGTAATATGCAAAGTAATTTTTATATTTATAAAGATAATACTTATCTATGAAATTTGAGATTTTTAATTTGCATTTTGGAAGTAATTCACATCTTACCTAGAATCAAATCTTACCTAGAATGGATGACAGAGTTGAAAGACTAATTTGAAAACATCTCGAAAATGCCAAAGGCTTCATAAAAGAGGAATGCTTATATTTTTTGCTGATAAAGGAAGGGAATCAGTAAACAAAGATTTCTGATTTGCTCTTTTTTTCTTTGCATGGGGGGAACTAAACACCAGTGCAAAAAGGATCTGAAAAAGAGAAATTGTAAAAAAATACAGAAAAATTTCAAATCTAAGCAGTTGGTAACAGTATGGCTCAAAAAGACTCACACAAATCTGAGCCTGCCGGTGGTGGCAGTTCTTTAGACAAAATTGCTGACAATTTCTGTCAATTATTCTGGGTTCATTTTTCAGCCTTTGATCTTATCCAGTTGTGTTTGGAAGGAGCCTCAGACACCCAGCTCATGAAAAAATAACATTGTGATGACTGAGTGCAAAGCAAAGCAGGAATCAGAGGCTGCCTCACACCCACCTTGGAGGAATTCTGCACATTTCAACTGTTAAAGCAGAAGCCAGTGTCACCAGCCAAACAGACCAGCACAGAAATATTGCCTGGGCTTGCACAGGAACCTGGGTAGGTCTGGGTGAGCACCCTGAACCTAGCAGAGGAGAATGGGTCCCCCTGGGTCTCCCCAGGCCCAGAGACGTGCTGAGGGGTCTCTCCATCTGCAGAGAGGACCCACAGCTTGGGCAGAGTGTTTGGGATGCTGCCCCTCCTGCTGCACTGCTGGCAGCTAACCTGGAGCCTCAGGGCTCAGCAAAGGGGTATGTGGTCCCACAGGACAAAAAGGGTTTTGAACCCATATTTCACTCAGCTGCAGATTACGTATTGGGTAACTGAGGAAGGTATTGGAGTCACGCAATTACAAGTCATAGAATCATAGAATCATTTAGGTTGGAAAAGACCCTTGGGATCATCGAGTCCAAGCATCAACTCCACTCTACAAAGTTCTCCCTTACACCATATCCCTTAACACCACATCTAAACGAGTCTTAAACACATCCAGGGATGGTGACTCCACCACCTCCCTGGGCAGCCTATTCCAGTGTCTGACCACTCTTTCTGTGAAGAATTTTTTTCCTAATGTCCAGGCTAAACCTACCCTGCTGCAGCTTGAACCCATTCCCTCTTGTTCTATCGCTAATTACCTGTGAGAAGAGACCAGCGACAACCTCTCTACAATATCCGTTCAAGTAGTTGTAGAGAGTGATGAGGTCTCCCCTCAGCCTCCTCTTCCTCAAACTAAACTAAAAGAGTCCCAGCTCCTTCAGTCACCCCTCATAAGATTTATTCTGCAGGCTCTTCACCAGCTTCGTTTCCCTCCTCTGCACTCGCTCCAGCACCTCGATATCTCTCCCATATTGAGGTGCCCAGAACTGGACACAATACTCAAGGTGTGGCCTCACCAGTGCTGAGTACAGGGGGACAATCACCTCCCTCCTTCTGCTGGTCACACTATTTCTAATACAAGCCAGGATGCCATTGGCTTTCTTGGCCACCTGGGCACAATGCTGGCTCACGTTCAGCCGCTTGTCAATTAGAACCCCCAGGTCCTTTTCTGCCAGGCAGCTCTCCAGCCACACTTCCCCAAGCCTGTAGAAATGCATGGGGTTGTTGTGGCCCAAGTGCAGGACCCGGCACTTGGCCTTGTTGAAGCACATTCCATTAGCATTGGCCCATCGGTCCAATCTATCCAAGTCTCTCTGTAGAGCCTCCCTATCCTCATGTAGATCCCCACTCCCGCTTAGCTTCGTGTCATCTGCAAACTTGCTGATGATACACTCTATGTCCTTATCAAGGTCATCAATGAAGATGTTAAACAGAAATGGTCCCAACACTGAGCCCTGAGGGACACCACTTGTGACCGGCCGCCAGCTGGATTTAACTCCATTGACCACCACTCTTTGGGACCACCCATCCAGCCAGTGCTTGATCCAGCAGATTGTATGCTCATCCAGGCCATGAGCCGCCAGTTTTTCCATGAGAATTCTATGGGGGACAGTGTCAAATGCTTTTTGAAAGTCTAGGTAGACAACGTCCACAGCCTTTCCCTCATCCAATAATCGGGTCATCTTGTCATAGAAGGAAATCAGGTTCGTCAGGCAGGACCTGCCTTTCATAAACCCGTGCTGACTAGGCCTGATCCCCTGCTTGTCCATTATATGACTTGTAATGGCACTCAAGATGATCTGCTCCATGACCTTCCCTGCTACCGAGGTCAGACTGACAGGCCTATAGTTTCCCGGATCCTCCTTTCTGCCTTTTTTGTAGATGGGCACTACATTTGCTACCCTCCAGTCCATTGGGACCTCCCCAGTTAGCCATGACTTCAGGTAGATCATGGAAAATGGCTTGGCGAGCACGTCTGCCAACTCTTTCAGCACTCTTGGATGTAACCCATCCGGTCCCATAGACTTGTGTGCATCCAAGCGGTGTAGCAAGTCACTGATCACTTCCTCTTTCATTGTGATGACCTCGTCCAGCTTCCCCTCCCTGTCTCCTAGCTCACGAGGCTGGGTGCCCAGGGAACAGCTCGTTCCACTGCTAAAGACTGAGGCAAAGTAGGTGTTGAACACCTCAGCCTTTTCCTCATCCTTTGTGACTATGTTTCCCTCTGCATCCAGTAAGGGAGGGAGATTTTCCCTAATCCTCCTTTTGTTGTTAATGAATTTATAGAAACATTTTTTGTTATCTAAGCATCGGGAAGTCAGACTTCCCAATGCTTAGAAAACAGCAGCAATATTCCTTTGTGTCGCCTTTTCAGTCCCATCGCTTTGTTCTGATTTTTCCTTGTGTTGGAAGGATACCCACGCCAGGCACAGTGACCACAATAAAACCGAATGGGATAAATCTCAGATGTGTTAAACACACTATTAAGCTACATGGCCAGTCATGTACCTTTTTGCTGTTTCACCATACTTGAACTTTTTTCATACATTCGCTCTGAAAAAACACACAATACTCTGTTTTTCCAGGGAGAAGGTTCAGAGCCTTGGAACAGGTACAATGAAATTCCATGCAAACCATCCCCTAGTTTTTTACAGCAAGTAGCTGCAAAACCATGACAACAGTCCCTGCAACAAGAGCACAGGGAGAGATATGAGCCTTGAGATTCCTCTTAGGGGCCTATCCTCCTTAAGCACACTAGAAAATTCCACATAATGCCCATATATATGACTTCAAAGTAGTTTTAAAATTTTGGCCTTAATTTATGATATTAAAATTTGAATAGAGGTTTTCAAGTTATGTAGAAAGAGGTACAGTTTCTCCTTGTGGGAAAGTAAATTAAGTTACCAAATCCAGGGGTCTAACTTTAGTGCCATTTAAAATAAGTTCCATGCCAAAAAAAAAAAAAGCAATGGCTAAATGGCTAAAAAGCAATTCCATAAAATCGCCTGACATCTGCCTTCTTGTGAACAGCATCATACTGGAAAAATCAACAGAACTTTCAAGTATCCAGATGAGAATTTGTGCTGAACAATATTATGAATGAAGATATTGTCTATGATATATCTCAATGGTGAACCTGTTATCAAGCTTTCTGTCATTTTAATTTTGTTTTATTGACATACTTATGTGACTTTAGTAGTTGGTGGTTTTTTTCTTTTTTTTTTTCCCCTCATAACTATGGCTGCTTAGAAAAATGAATGTCAATACCCCGTTTCAGTAGGTACTTAGAGACCTTTGGATTGATATGAACATCCTCCCAGAAAACGGATCAGCTCTTATTGGTACATTTGGCCATCTGTTAGGTATTTTAACTGTTAAATTCAGGAGGGATAGACAAAGTCATTGTCAATGACTCAGCTTACTTTATAGAGATGATCCCATAGGACATATAGAACACTGCCTTCTCTTGGTACCACGTTTTCATATTTTGTCAGCTTTTATCTTCAATAGTTCTGCAATGTCTTAAGGAGATCCATGCTGGAAGGGAACTTTGGGCTTTGATTTCATTAGTAACCTGAAGTCACCCACTATGATTATAGCTGATGCACTTAAAGTTAAATCAATTGTATTAGATCATAGCTCAAATAACTGCCAGTGGACTGAGACTTAAATCAGACAACGCTGTAGCATTCATCAACGTTATTTGTTCAAGGGAAAATCTTCTACGAGAACAGCTGAATATTTTTTCAGATTTGTGGATTAGGTTTTTAGTTTGTTTGTTTTTTATGGTTTTGGCGGGGGGGTGTTTTTTGTTTTTGTTTTTTGTTTTGATTTTTTTAGTGGGGGTGTGAATTTCTCTATAGCAAATTAAAGAATAAGATTGCTGTACTGTCAGTGTTACCTGTTTTTCATGCACCCGTTTGAAATAGTGAATGGATTCTTACAGCCTCCCTGCTCTTGACTTTTGATTAAAGCGTATGTCAATCATTTGTAGCAGAGTTTAACAATGTAGGAGTCTTACAAAAACCTCCACTGCTTTTGAGTGGTCTGGCTGTATTTCTTGATCGACGTGGTTTGCCACACGCACATGGTAAAAAGAACATATACATTCTTCCCATGTGCAGCCCCTCTGATTTGTGCACTGGAGTTAAGATGCAATGAATCTACCATGCTCAGTGTTATGGGCCTGAGACTGTGGGAATTGTTAAGCTGACGTTGACTCCTCACCCCCTCCAGCTCCACTCCTCTCCCTTTTTTTTTAATGTTTTATGCTGTGGGCCATCAGAGATGCTTGGCTAGTGTTTAGAAGCTGCACCTTTACCATGTGAGCTGAAAGCTAATAACAGATAGGGACTATTAAACACAGCTTCAGAGAGCTCATCCTGCTACACAACATGACTCTATGTGAGCCTGCCATAGCTGTACATCTTGTCCAACTTAATTTGTAATCGCGGAAATAAGAACTTGCTTCTCATTAAAATTTTAAGGGAAACAATAAAATCACATAAAGAAAAAACCCCCACATATGTAATGAAATCTCGCTGCTGGAGCTGAATAACACAGCATAGAAGTCAACTCTTACTTTACTCTTAGACATAGTCTGTTTCACACAGTGTACTAAGTTAAAATAGACTTGTAAAGCATTTATCAATCTGCTTTTACGTGTTTTGAAGTTTATGAAAATAGTGTTGCCAATCTGTAACTGTCCAACAATGAGGCACTTTTCCAGAGTGTTCTCTCAAATCCCACTACACCCTATGTGGTTCTTTTGAAAAATAAAATAAAATAGAATAAAACATGAACTCCCATGCAAAAACAAAAGTAGGTGAATTGACACACTTTCCAGTTTACTCAAATTGTGGCATTCTTCTTAGTGTAGGCAAGTGAAACTAAGGAACTGTCCTAGATATTTTTTTCCTTTCAAAAGCTGCCCCAAATTCATTCTTGAAAAGATAGTAATATATTTCTTGCCAAAATATTTCCATAATAAAAATTGTAAAGAGGAGTACAAAAAAAAGGAACAAATATTTCTTTCCAGAAGTGGAAAAAGATGATGTCAATGTGGCCCAAGAGTAACATAAATTTATGTTTCAGTTTTGACTCAAAGTAAAGACTGGTTGTTTTCTGTCATACCATTAAATACATATAACAAAAAGTTACCTGAGGTTTTGAAACTGAAAATTCTTATCTAAAACTTTATGTATATACTTGTGTAGGGTGGTGACTTTTTTTAATGTTAAAATCAGCTGCTTTTTAGTGCAGTAACAAAAGATCACATGAGAAAATTTTATGGAAGAAAACAATAAAAGAAGAATATTGAGAATATTAAGAATGCTACTGTTTTATTTGGTTTAATAGAGCTTATAGTTCAAATGTTGAAGAAGCATCTCTTTTCATACTCTTTTCCTTTGTCTCAGTGCAGAGATCTACAAGACAGTAAGGGACAATTATGGTGTGCGCACATATTAACTGAGGAATAATATTTTCTTGTAAGAAACAAATTTGCATTATACCAATCTACTTTTTGCTTTTTTGGGTTATGTAAAGAGGAATTGTTCTTGTGTTTATGGTCTTCTTAGTGATTAATAACCCTGTCCCAGTGGTCATTTAGGCACTTTAGTTAGCGGCAATGGCATATATCCAGGTTTAGGAGTTTAATTTATCTGCGTGAACAAGGTTTATATCAATTCTCCAAAATCGTTTCCACTCTTTTGGAAATAAGATGGTGGGAAGAGAGAAGAAACATCTGCTACATTTAAAAACAGCTTGTGGGCTATGCCATCAACGAAGCCAGCCCCGCTGTTAATCAGCTCTGCCCTCACCAACAGATGTCACTGCAAGCAAAAGGAATTAATTTGTGAGGTTATTGGGCTCAAGGAGCGACAAAACTCTCTGAAATCCAAAAGTGAAAGAGCCTCTCTTCCAGAGCATATGTTCATGTCTCAGTTCCTCTGCCACAAGCTGAGAATTAGCAGCAGGCAGATTGGTAAAAATAACAAAAAAAAAGAAAGAAAGAAAGAAAGAAGAAAAAAAAAAAAGACGTGTTCGAACTTAAAGCCATGTGAAACTACTGAAACACATGAAAGCAAAACGCAGTACTCTGCTTTTAATTTTATGAATGATTTAACTGAGAAAACAAAATCTGTTCATTCATTGTGTGTATTTCCCCAAGGCATATTCAGGAAAGTAGACATTCCCAGTCACCTGATTCTGTGGGTAAAGATGGGAAAAGTGTTTGTGTAGCAGTTACGAAGCAGTTCTATAAATTTTTCTGATTACAAATACACATATGCCAGGACACACAAAAACAGTGCTAAAAATATTAAAGCTGCAAAGTAAAGACATTAAAAGTTAAACACTCTCACAGTTAAGATTATTCACATGCAATCTTCATTTCCCATTTTTGTATGCATTCTTTTGTATAGCCTTTAATTGCACAATCATATATCTTTTTTGTGTTTCTAAAGGCAGTCTTAGATTAGAAAGAAATACAAATTAGAAAAAAAGAGTTCTATCACGAAGAAAAAAATTGACTCCTATGTCAGCAGACTGAAATTCTTTAGATCAGATGCAAATCACAATCATCTCCTATTTGCACTAGCACCAGTACTGGCAGCAAGCGCGATCTAGATCCCAGGAGGCCTGATACACATTTTCTATACCAACTTGAGTTCAGTTGAGGAATAAAGAAATTTGTGGATTTTGGGACATTACCCGAAGCTTTGAAGGTAGAAAGAAACCTTTATTATAGCACAAATTCTGCCCTGGCTCCTCATAGCTGTTTACCCTTGCACTGCCCTTGCCTTCTGCAACACCTCCTCCCAGGTCTCCTGTGTTTCTTCCTCAGTCTGCTTTCATGTTGTTCCCAGTTGTTGGGCTTGCTTTGTCTGCTCCGATTTGTGGTTTCCCACTTCGCTCTCCCACTTGTTAGGAAGGAGGACTGTGAAGATTTTTTTTTTTTTTCCTGCTTACAATTAATCTGTCTTGGCTGCCAGTTGGAAGAATTGCAAGGTTGTCTTGCTAAGCCCCCGGTGCCCTACTCCGTCAGAGCTTTGCTGCAGCAGGAATCTCTGGCAAATTTAGCTGCCAACCTCTAACAAACCTCTGCTAAGCACTGGCAATTTGAGGTTTGTTACTTGCAAAGCCTTGCAACTCATCTGACATTTAGCTTGCTTTTTTTTTTCTTCCCCAGAGAAAACCAGCTACAAATTGTCAGTCTTGCTTAAAAACATGGGAATGCTACAGATATTTCATGAAAACAATATTATAATCAAGGTCCATAGGCTTAAAAACATGGGAATGCTACAGATTTTTCACAAAAGCAATATAATAATTAAGGTCCATAGGCAAAATAGCTTTTTATCTCTGTCATCTGATCTGAGATTCCCTTGTTGATGGTGAAAGTTTTCAGAAAAGGGAGATATCCACTATGGAATACCTCAGTCCATGTTTAGTAAAAACGTGGTGTTATATGGCATATAAAATACAGAATCACAGAATCATAGAATCTTCATGGTTGGAAAGGACCTTTGAGATCATCGAGTTCAACCATATCTCACTACACATGCTGAATGGAATGTTTGAAAGGTCATTTTTAAAATGAGGAACCAAAATGTGAATACTTAGTGAACAGCTGGCTTTCAAAAACGCAAAAACCTTCATTAGTTCCCATGACTTAGTGAGACTTTTCAAAATTCTTTATACTTTTGAAAATATAATCACCACCTGCAAATCATTAAACCTACATTTAACTCAGATAGGACCCTTTTGGTTTAATGGGACTACACACAGAATAGTAAGTGATGTCCTGTATCAGGTCTAGAGACAATTTACTCAAAAACTTTATCTATCCACATCAAATTCTCGCATATGTGTCTTTTCATGCACACTTTATGCTTTGTTCGGGTTATGGTAAAAGACCACTTTCTTACAAAACAGCTGCTTTGTATCTTGTGATATGACAAACTAATTCAATGAGAGGGGACAATCTCAGTTTCTTAGCCCTACATATTTCTCAGATTGGAAGTCTGCAGGCTTTGACGGGAAGCTGGGTGATTATTATTTGCGGCTTTGATTTTTTTATTTCTTTACTTCTCTTTCTTTCTTTCTTACTCTTTCCCATTGCAATTCTCCTACCAGCTGACAGCTAAAAGCCAGTCTGAAACAAGGCAGTGCTTAGCCTCTGCTTTCTCCTTTCTGGCTTGTTTTTGTCTTCTGTGATACATAGAAAAATTTGTCAAGATTTCAGCTAGCCCTCAGGAATATATAGTCAGAGTTACCTTTTAGCAAGCCATTATTTCCTTATATCAGAAAACATAAAGTGGTAGTTCAGTAAAATAAAATCATCTTGTTATTATAGCCAACATAAAGAAATAATTTAAACAAAGGTCTGTACCCGTTTTCAAAGAATAGGAGTTTCTGTCTTATAAAGCAAGTTCTCTCCTCCCCCACGTACAGTGCGAGGAAATGCAACAGAAGTAGTAGATGGAAATCAGCAATACAAACAAGCTTGCAGTTTTCCTAGAGTTCAAAGGAAATGATCATAGATCAAAGATTCCAGCCACTTTGAAAGATCCATAAAAATATATAAGCAATCAGCCACCAGCAGAGCTGTAGTCAAATATCTTTGTTCTCCCATGGAGGTGGGGAAATGCTGCATTTGTTTCAACATATTTGCTTTCCATCTAACATGGGAAGTCTGGCTGTATTCCACTGAGGCCAACATTTTCAAAGGTTCAGGGGCTGACAGCAGTTTGGGTGGCTACACATCTTTTGCCTTTGATTGCTGGGGTGGACTCGATTTTTGCCCCCCTGTGCTGAGCACATTTTCAGTGTGTCTCGTTAATGGTGGAACCTCCCTTCCATCACTTAATGAGACTGGAGGCTTTTCAGAGCCTGAAACCCCTTCCTACCTCTCTTCAGATTCTGTGCAAGTGCAAGAAGTGGAGGAAGAATATTGCCCCAACTCAGCATTAAACCTCAGTGCATTGAAAAAGAGACTACACGCTGTGGTGAGCATCTAGACCTATAATTTACGGGTAGGATGGAAATGACTGCTGTTGCTCAGGATATGAAGTATCAGTAAACATAATGCAAATGAATTAACATAAAAGATACTTTCCATATCCTACATTATTATTGAAGCTCTAATACTCTAAACTTTTACTCACAACCTTCATTTTAAGCAATCCCTCTGAAGTCAGATAGGACACACCATTAAAGTTACAGCTTGGAAAGTCTGGGAATTAACCAAGAAAACTGGTGTTCATTTTAATTTCTCACATTTAACAGCAGTCATTTTTATTTCATCTGGAGCACATGTTAGCCAAGCATATGTTGGCTTTGAATGCTGCTTTAGGTACTATTACTATATATCAGATTATATATGTTATTGGCTGCACATTTGGGGCACATTAGATACATGCTGCATGCCAGTTTTTAAAACTAAAGGGACCTGAACTGGCTAGAAAGGTCAGTTATTTCTTACCAAACGCCTGCCTTCCCACAGCCTAGGTAGAACTTTCTTCCCTTTTCATTGCTAGGAAATAGGAACAAACTCACCTAGCCTCTCACTGTTAAATATCTAAATCATGGTTACAGCAGTCTGATGACTGAAATTATCACGTCTGCCAGTTTTTTACTAAATATGATTTCACAGCACGAGTACAGTTTCTAATAATAATAATTAAAAAAAAAGACCAAAGAAAAGCAATACAGGATATATTAATCTCTATTCATATGAGAAATAGAGTTGACTTTTCTGACCTCCATGAACGGAAAGATTTGCAAATGTCCAGTTTCCTTATGCGGATTCACCATATCTAGTAACACCAGCTGTTTGTGTCACTGTTTACACATACAATATGCAGTGAAGGGTCCCTCCAAAAAAAATCAATAGCCATTATC
Source organism: Rissa tridactyla (assembly GCF_028500815.1). NCBI lineage: Eukaryota > Metazoa > Chordata > Aves > Charadriiformes > Laridae > Rissa > Rissa tridactyla. Next base: position 18,818,834 of record NC_071497.1, read on the forward strand.
ATTGTTATTTACCATCATCATAATCCATCATCTGCTGTTGTTTCACACCACATTTTCCATGCCAAGTGTGGGTGTGCATTACCGTGTTGATGAATAGCTGAAAATTGCCATGACAGGATTGCTGACTTTCTGCTGGCTGGCACAGTAAAACCTGAATGATTCTTTACAGTGAGATGCATTAATATATGCTGCAAAGCTCAGCTCTCAGTTGAGAGTTTCCCAATTTTGACGTGTTCTTTTTGTAGGATACCAGTAGAGTTAGCCTCTAGCTACAGCAAAAGAAAAGCATATACTATAAATAAAATTTTGGAATAGGATACTAACATTTTCTGTGAGAAGCATGAACAAATCTTTGCACTTTTGTTTGTTGATTATGATAACAGACAGTAAGAAAGAAAGATTAATGTACAATCAAGAAAGTATTGAATGGTTAAGGAAGAAAAAAAAAGAAATTCAGAACACTCTTTAGCCTTACCTTAACCCTTCATTTGCATGGTTGCTGCACATGCTGTGAAATCACATTACCAGCACGTCTGTAAACAGTGTATTGCTCAACTCCGTGCCAACCTCTTCTTCTGTATGGAGAATCTTTAGAGGCTTCAAACAGCTTGCTATCTCCGCAGCTGGATGAGGTAGATGTATGTCTGAAGGGGCTCCTAAAAAAATTAATAACCATGTAATTGTTTTGCAATTATCTTAGTCTGTTATCTGTGCTTATTTCATAAAATATTGAAGCTGATTTTAAGCGTATGTGCCCCAAATCAGTATTGAAGAACTCTTCAGGGAGACCTGCATCCCCAGAGTTGCCCAGGCTATCCTGAAAATGCTTGCTCATTGAAAAGTGAAGCTCCTTACGTGTTAATAGTTTCACCTCCAGGGATCCTAGTTTTTCCCTGGCTTCAACAATGAAACACCTGGTCTTGCCTGAGCCCACTAATGATAAAGCTGGTTACTTGAATACAACTGATTTATCTACTGCACAGATGTGGACAAGTGGAAAATGACAAACCAAAAAGCTAGTCTAACTTGAACACATCCCTCTTGCAGAGGAGAAGCCGATTTTTAAAGAAAATGTGCCTTGGCCCAGTAGGGCTGTGCGCCCTGGAGACGTTGTAGCTAAGTGATGGGACAGTATATCTCAAAAGCGGAGAGGTTGTTACACCTTCTCCACACCTCAAGAAGGTTCAGACTCAGCATTCTGCACAAGGCAGCCATCTGAGACCTGAGCAGCACCCTGAATCTGGGCCCTGGGCATGGGGTAGCCAAAGCCCTTGTCTGCTGGGTGGAGGGACCGCAGGAGAGCAGCGTGCTGGGCAGAAAATTTGCTAGCCATGGTGAGGGCTGGATTGCACCTCCTGCACTTTCTATTGCTGACTTCTCCCTGTGCTGCTTCCCTGATTGCTGCGTAGAGGTTTTCTCTGGTATCTCTGAAGCTCCTAATTTTTCCCATGCATTATACAGGGCCTTGGCACGTATCATTGAGTTATAGAGAAAAATCTGAGGAACACAGTATATCTATGATGTGGGTGGGACTCCGCCAATAAGGAAGAAAAGGGTCAGGTCCCAGTTTGTGTGAGTGCAGACTCTGGCAAAGGAAGACATGCCTTAAAGCGTACAAACAAGCTCGTTTTAAGTGAATGTGAATTGAAATACAATAACAGTGTGTTCCATATGCGTGCTTGAAGTTGCACACAGGCTTAAATACTTTCCTGACTGGAGACATAAATCACAGCCTGGTTCATAAATGGGAAGATGCAGTGAGATTCCTGCCTTACCTAAAACAAACAAACAAACAAAAAAATTCAAAAATTTCCAGGAAATATTATAGCCAAACCCCAACCCCCATATATTCTATCTAACTTGCTATAGTTTATTATTAATCAGGATACAAAGTGCTTTTCACAGAATGCTAAGAAGAAAAAACCACATATGGAGCAAAATTGTAAAGACAATGGCAGCAGTGTTTACTTTTCAGTATGCTCACATTGTAGTGAGTGTAACATTTCTTTAATACATAGAACAGGCTGCATTCAGGAGTTCAGGACTGCTTTCTGTGAAATACTGAGTTTTGCCAAAAAAATTGTTCCTCTCACTATATGTGCACAGAATGGTATGAGTCTGTAATATGTGTTTTAATCAAGAATTTTGGGAATTTAGAGTTGATCATCATTTTTCCCATTGTAAACAGAGTAAGTAGTGACTGGCAGAGTAACTGTACACATAAAGAATAAAATGCAGTTCAATATCTATGATAATCTAATCTATGGCAGTCAGCTGTTTACAGTACAGCAGGTACAGTGCAGCCCAAATAAATATTTTTAATCTTTTTTTTGAATTATATACTGTTCATATAAATTATACTAACATGCTGATGTAATAAAATAACTTTTTATTTGTTATTTTAAGGTACTGGATGCATTTGTGTTGAAAAATGAACCTGTAACACATGACACTGGGAGCCCTATGCATACCTGGCTCTAATCTTCTTCATGAATATTTCCAAATATGAAATGATAATGAACTTTCAGTTAGTGGGCATATGAATTGGGAATAAGAAATAGGATAATTAATTGAAACATAACAGTGTATTTAGCGCAGACCTGAACTTAGGTACGTGTTATAATCTGCCATTCATTTCCACAAAGGCCCTAAGCCTTGTGCCTCCTGCTTGGACTCAGATACCCTTCCTCAGACCAGAGTGACTACATGCAGACCTTGCATGCCCAGATTTCTTTGAAAATAAAGCACAAACTGAGATAAAGAAAAGTATGACAAGTCCCAAAGGCTTTGTGTAGTGGGTAGCTGAGAAGAAGTAGACCTTTTCCAGCTGGGGAACCCTGTGGGTCCTCTGCTATGCAGACACTGACTTACTGGAGGGTGGGGAGGCTCATACAATATTCTACGATTCTATGATTCTATGATTCTACTGGCACAAGTCTTGTTTGAAGAGGTGTCTCCTAGATGAAGTGTGCATGCCCTTCTGTTGTAATTTGAATCAAATGTGTTACAAATATGGACTGGCTTCAGAAGAAAGTATCTAACAAGCAAAAAGTCTGTCTGCTATTTAAAGTCTTACAGAACAACAAAAACCCCCACCATCTATTGCACAGTGATGTTCTACAAAGCCGTGGTAATGCGAACTCTGAAGATAAAAATACATTCTTATTATCCACAAGGGGGTATACTGTATCTTAATTGCTCTCAAATTTTGTTTCAAGACCTTTACAGTTCATGCTTGGCCACGTAGCTCTTTGGACAAGGGAAAATATACAAGGGTCTGCTATGTCTCACGCTAAAGCTAATTGGAAGGCTATACGTGAAAAGGTTAAATACTTTTTCTTGTCAAAACTGACTGCTGGCTTAATATAATGAACTATCTCCTTCATGGCTGTAAATCCATCAACCTCACTAGGGCTACTGTGTTTATTTTATCTGAAAGGCTGACTTTAATGCAGTCATGGAAGAAGAAAGTACGAGTCTTAAAGTCTGTTAAGATGTTTACTACTTTTGTTCTTAGGTCAGCAAATCAAATTCAGAACATTTATTTTACAGTATGCTTAATTACTGCTTTTGCAGGTTACACTGGGCATTCAGTTTGCTTATCTACGTTTTCAAACAAAACTTGTAAGATGAATGGGAAAGGGAAAAAAGGGCCATTCTGAAAGGAAAAAACTGCACTGTTTAGGTGTTCACACATGCATGTTTGGATACATTTCTTCAACATATAAGTGTTCTTTCTTTTTTTCAGCTGAACAGCTTATTTTTTATGGGAGGACAGAGAAAGGAAATTAGAAGAGACTGGCAACTGGAGAAATGTAGGTAAAGATAATTTCCCTTGAAAGGGGCAGCATGGAAACCGCAATTATCAACAATTCAAATAATTGAACGTCCCCTGAATGTTTTCCTTCATTCTTTCTGCTAAGCCCATTTGAAAGAAATGTTATTTTCCCTTTAGTTACGTTGAAATTACTTAGCTCCAGTACCATTCTGTTATATTTTCTGAAGCCTTCTATGCATTTTACTCTTAACTTACATACCAAGGTTACTGAATAAGTCATGCCTTCTTGATGACTTATTTTCTGCTATCTTTACAAAATTGAGGTGGTTTTACTGCTTTATTCCTCATTAAAGTAAATATAACGTGATTCTCTGTGCCTCATGAGCAAGTTGCTTGTTTCAGAGAAAATGGAGGTCGCAAGAAATACTTTATCCACAAAATTAAAAAAAATAAAGAAGGAAAAAATCAAAACAAAGAATAAAGGACAGTCCAGGGACTGGTACATTCACATGAAATTTACAAAATATAGCTTCATTAGTCTGCTTTCCTGTCAAAGGAAGATACATGAAATGGGTCCTCCATTAATACCTTTCTCTCTGTGTTGGTCATGATGAACATTGCTTGGTACTTTTTTACATAGAACTACATCAGTTAAGAAGACTGAGCTGACATGATATTCTTCTTCAATATTTATGCTCTGACTTTATGTGTATGAATTACATTCTAAGTTTGCTACACAGTTACAACTCTTTACTAGAAACACAGTCATTATTGAAGGAGAAATCCCAAACTGAACATTTTCTTAATAAACATTTATATTTCTGACATTATACAACAACAATCAAATCCAGATATTTTATAAAAAAATATTCCCATCTAGCTTGAATTAAAATATATTATATTGTAATTATTTTTTTTTTGTCATGAAAAAGGTGAAGAAAGTGGATTTAGACTCTATGCATGTTAATAGTTAAACATTAAAAGTGCACAGTACTTGCACAGAAATAGCACCTACTCAAAGCTTTTGAGTGATACTGGGAAGAATGAAAGATTTCTCTGGTTCTTGAGAATTTGAATTTGTTCAAAAATCAATAAGGGAACCAATTCAGAAATTGTGTCCTAGAAAGATAACACACAGTGAAGAGCTTGTAGCATTAGAAAAGCCAGTAAGTGTGAGTGAGAACTGGTGGGACACAGTCCACACACTGACAGTCATGATACTAGTCTTATCGAAATTTTATCTGTCTTATGAAAACAGACCTGAACACAAACTCCGTTAGAATGGAACACCAGCTCTCTTTTCTTTTATTTTTGTAGTAAGTACAATAAATGAAATGAGAAAAAGAAAAGATATCATATGAGAATAACATGCATTATTTGATTATAAGGTAGTTCTATAGTAAAAACTTGATAATCCCACCAAATCATGCAATACTTTAAAGGCAATACAAGAATCTCTACAACATGTATTTTTTCTGTGTATACGCATAAATTATTCTGCTTGCAACTTCAATGTCTCTTCAGTGGCAATGAGTCACTGATCTCACCCAGGTTTTTGTGAATTACGTGGTAATTTTTCTTGGTGCAAGTTTTTGGTCCTCTCTGGCTCTAATGGCCTTCCATTTCTACAAACTATTGTAGCAGCAACAGAGCCTCAGAAAAGCAGAAGGGAAAACTAGATAAAGAGAGCAGGAGACTGAGTAGAGAGGCTTGAGATTTTATTTATTTTTTCCCCTGAAAAGCATACAATTCCTGTCTGTCAGCCCGACAGCTCGGCTCTGCTTAGGGCACAATCTCTGTGAGAAAGCTCTGAGGCTTTAAACCTTCAGTTGCAGCTGTCACAAGCTGATGTACAAAAAAGTGATTATTAATGCCTGGCACCAAAAGTCACTGCATCTAACTAATGTAATAGGTCATTCATTCTATGAACTGTGTCATTTAATTTCAATAGAGGTCTCTTTTTCCATACAAGCAGTAATACTGCACACATTATACAAGTGGACAAATAGGACTGTTGGTAGGTGTATCTTTAAAAAGAAACCACAATATTGTTTAGTCTGCTGCAAAAAGATTTTGATCACTTGGGTATCTGACCTGGAAATGGATAAGAAATGCCAACCAATCAGGCAGTGGCAGATGATGGGTCTGATAGGGGAGATTGTGAAGTGATAATACTTGTTAAATGCAAAACAGCTCTAGTCTATTGACCCAGAAAGAAAAATAAAAGTTTTTTTCTCAAAATGCCTTAAATTCCCAGTCCAATCTGAAACTGTGCTGGGAGAACACAAAAGTTGCCAGTTTGTTTTGCTATGAGTATAAAACGAGAAGACAGGATGTAGAAAAGAAAAATGCACCGAAGGGAGAAAAGCACCTACTAAAGTCACCTTGTTTAGGAACAAAAAGTACATTGTGCTTTCATGTCTTTACCTAGAAGGTCTCAAATTATTTTTTATAGAACACCACTCTTCAAAACCATCACTCCACTCAAGCAGGGAAGCATCAGCCATTTTACAGGTGGAGACTTGAGAAACAGAGCTTCTTCATGATGGGAGATGTGTAATGGATCCATCAGGAGGGCCCAGTTGTTTCGGTTCTGTCTTTTACGCCTTACTTAATCACTCTTAATCTGAAATTTTTACTACAAAGTAAAAAATTAAAGCATTCTCTGAGGGATAAAGGCAGTCAGAACAGATGCGATTTTTTTCCATTTGGAAGTCAGGAAGCTATCCTAGGAGCTCTTTCATTGATCTTAGCCAGGTATGTTGATAGGAAGCTGGAAATGCCGGTGCTATTTCCATCCAGAAGGTCTATAGCAGGTCTAGTGAAACAGTGCGTCATGCATTTTAATGTGCCCTAGCATAATACCTTTTTATCATCATTGCTGTTGTAATGCATGTATGAGTCCAACATCTTCACAATTTCTATTGCTTTTGTAGCTCCTTCCAGCCTTTTTGGACCTCAAATTGTTTATCTTTCTTCGTGTTCCAATTTCAGACTCAGATCTCTAGACTTTTTCTTTCTTCTGATGTTATTCAGCCAGTCTACTTGAATTTTGTGAACTGGAGACACCTTTGTTAGAGAAAGTTTTTTGTGCATGCACTGAATGCCAAACAGTAAAGTAGTTTTGACAGGCACAGTAAAACATAGATTCTGATTCTGAAACACCCAGATTAAAGTGAAAGGGCTTTCTGGGATCACATACAGCCAAAGAGGAAAGCAATATGTATCTGAGTATGAAACAGGAGGAGGGCTGGGGACTTCTCAGTTTGAGAAAGCGTGGTGTTAATGGAGAGGATAAAATATTTCTCTGAACTGACTCAATTTTAAATCATCTTATGGTCACTGGAGATAAAATACTGAATTTGCAACTATTTATTTTTTATTTCACTAGTCTCAATCAGGCATAGCTGTATGCCATTGTGGAATGAAATGTGTACCCTAAGAGATAAAAGATTAAAATTTGAAGGAATAAAATGTTTTCAGTTCCTGTTCAACTTATTAATACTTATGATAAAAATAACCCCTTTTATTAAGATAGGAGCTAAATCAGACTAAACGTTTGTCCTGTTTAGTGGTTTGTGGGTTTGGTTTTGTTGTTTTTCTTTAAAAATATTTAGTTGCAGTTCGTCTTAGCTCAATATAAAATTCTAGGAACAGGAAAATAACATCAATTATGACAATGAGGTAAATGTTATGCAATGACAGTACTATTGTTTTCCTGCATTTTTTTTAGCATAAACCACTGTAGGAACATAACTGTATGATTTTTTTTCTTCAGCTCAACCTTCCTTGGCTGTTGTTGGTCTTTAGTATCAGCTTAATCTTTCACTGTAGGAAGCAGTTTGACATCATAAATACAGTCAAGGGCACATCAGAGAAAGAAAGCAAAAAGCTGAGATTTGGATTCTTGCCAAGGTGAGACTATGTGTACTGTTCAAGTGGAGATTTTGCAGAAAGGTAAGAGTTCATCTTTAGATTTGTAAGAATAAAAATTTCTTTTTCAGTTCTTCCACAGTTTTTGATGCCAAATGACTGGAATTCCATCAGCTTTTATGTCCCCAGAAGATTAGAAAAATAGGTCTGAAAGTGTCATGAAATTTGATTTTGAAATGTTAGCTTTGTTCTCGCTATTTTCATAAATAAAAATAAGTCTGTGAAGAGACGTAACTTTAGTAAATTGTGAACTGTGTCAATGCATTTCTGTCCCAGCTTCCCAGGTGCCTTTTTTGCGTGAACAGTATTCACTTAGCACCTTCCCTCAGAGACAAGGGAACCTTGCATTAATATGATCTTGCAAAGTACAAACATGAAAATTGGTTCAACGCACAAGAGCTTCATATTAAAATGTTGAAAATAAAATACAATGGAAATTTATGAGTGTTTTCTAACAATGTTCTCCTTAGACATTGAGCCTTAAACCTTGCTATTATTTTCATTTTACAAGACAGAAGTGGTACACGTTCCTGTATCTGAGATCCCTTCTCCTTTTGAGTTTGAAGCTGAACTCCACAGCACTACTGTCATGGGGCTGACAGTCTGTGAAGCTGCACTGCAGAGAAGGACCTAGGGTTCTAGTGGACGACAAGCTGTCCATGAGCTAGCAATGCTCCCTCCCAATAAGGAAGGCCAACAGCCCTCCTGGGCTGCTTTAGGCAGAGCGTTGCCAGCAGGTCCAGGGAGGTGATCTGTCTTCTCTACCCAGCGTCTGAAGTGCTGAGTATAGTTCTGGGCTCCCCAGCACAAGACAGACATGCACTTACTGGAGCAAAGTCCACTCAGGGCTACAAAGATGATTAGGGGACTGGAGCATCTTTCCCATGAGGAGAAGCAAAGAGAGCTGTGACTCTTCATCTTGCAAAAGAGAAGGCTCAGGAGGATCCAATCCATGTGTATAAATGCTTAATGGGAAGAAATGAAGAGAGGGCTAGACTTTTCTTAGCAGCGCCCACCAACAGGACACAAATAAAACACATGAAACTCCATCTGAACAGAAGAGAACTCTCTTTTCGACCACTGGCAGGTGGTCAAACCCTGGCACAGATTTCCCAGAGAGGTTGTGGTGTCTTCGTTCTTGGAGATACTCGAAACCCGGCTGGACACAGTCCAGCACAACATACTGTAGCTGACCCTGCTTGAGCAGGGGTTGGTTGGACTAGAACACGTCAAGAGGTCTCTTCTAGCCTCATTGATTCTGTGATTCTGTATTGCTAGAGCAAGTTATTAAGGAGTTTAAAGTGACATGTGAGAAAGAGGTTTTACTTAGTAGTCTTAGGTGATAGCTATCATATATCAGCAAAATGTTTCAACTACGTTTTCTTCACTAATATCCACCTTTTGATCCTCATTTTCATCTCCCTATTTTGCTCTAAAAATTATTTTGTCTTTTTTTTTAATCTTTTTTTTCCCATAGAATGAAGTGGAAGCAAGACATAACAACATATTTTTGAAACCCAAGTGTGCAAAGGTATCTACTTTATTAGTCTTTCTTTGTTGACTTCTTTTCTTGATCAGTTTTCCCTCTCATGATGATTAAAGTAATTTCAAAAGAAAATGTCAGATGATCGTATAAGTTAATATTTTTTCTCCTGGACATGATATAAAACATTCTTCTCCTTGTACTGTCTTTTTCTCATTTTTATCTGAATTGAGAGTACAATCAGCTTAAGAAACTGTTGTTTCTTTTCTTTTGCTAGCAGTGTCCTCCTACCATTCTACCCCAAATTCTCAAAGCTCTCCTATATATTTCTATTCTAGTAAATTCAGCCAAAGCAAAGTTTTCTCTCTCCCTCCTCCCCTGTCCCTCCAAGAACAAATAGAAGGAGAGATCTTCCACCCATTAGTTCAAAACCATGTAACTTAATTCACTTACTTCAGTTTTGTGAAAAAAATATATACAACTGACTGGCATAGATACTGTCATGCCTGTTTTGACACTACACAACTAAGGCTGACACAACAAAAAATAAACAAACAGGCTGATTTACCTTTCACTTAGTCACTCTATAACTGACACTGCTGAAAAGAAGTTAGAAATTCCTATTTATTCAAGATGTCCATGTACACCTATTCAAATGAATAAGACGTGTCAAGATAAACTTTTGATTTCATGTATGTTAGCTTTCAGTGCTTCAGTGTGATTTTGTCCTGGCTAAGCAGTTCTACACCTCATTTTATGATGTGTTTCCTTGTTTGCTTCTGAGCAAAAATAGCTATGCTAAGGCATTCCTTTTTACTTACTTTTTCCCTGGCGCTGAGATGCTTTTGAAGTTAATATCTGCAAGCATGATCCTGCCTTTCAGTTCTGGCCGTTCTATCCTTCCTCCCCACCTGTAACAGAAATCCCTCTCCTTTATGTGGCTTGCTCTTCCAGGAAGGCTGATTGAAAAGGTAAGAATATTTGCCAGCTGCTTCATACACACTGAGCCAAAGCACAAGGTTAAGCTAATTTGAAGGCTACAGTGAGAAGGAACAAATCTGAGCGGGGTGGCTTCAGGTTTTGTTCACATTCTGAAGGGAACAGAAAAAACAGTAAAACTGAGGAAAACAAAACACTTTACCCTGTCCTCCACAGTTTCTTATAATTGATCATTTCCAGAGGAAAACAGTGTAGCTAAGTATTTATTTCTCATAACAGAAATTCAACTTCTCATTGGAGACCCTCGCTTGGATTCATTTTAAGTCTGAGAGAAGATGGACATAAGAATTCTTTCTATACTTTCTTCAGCTTCTGCCAATAAATATTATTTCCCATTGCTCCAGTGTAGCTGCAGTCTTAGCATCTGCAAAACATTTGGCATTGTCACCCACATAAAAAAACCCATACAACTTGACATTCCAGTAAATTATGCAGAATTTAGCAAGGTAAAACAATGCTGCATCTGCTTTGATTCTAATAAATTCCAGCTGAAGGGTGTTAAATCCATAGTGTCCTGCCTGCGTTGCCCATGCCGTGTCTGGAAACACTTTTTTCATTCTTCTTCTCTCCCTCTTCTGATTCTAACTGACCACCACCATGGTGAGTAAATAAGAAAATTTGCCTTCCTGCCTCCCTCTTTTGGAGTTATGGGAAGAGTCTGATCAGTTCATACTATTTACAACATGAGGCATCAAATGGTGAAATAAAACCAAGTAACATTTTCTGAATAACACTTCATCATTTAAGGAGGTTTATGAGATCATAACAGCCTACAGTGCACCTCCACTTACATATTTGTTACAGGATTTAAATGTTTTACTTTGTAGTGAAGGGAAAGACCTACATCCTGTGCTTCTTTCCAATCCTGCAGCCCTAATCTGGAGCTTGCTGACATCACTGGAAGAATTCCCAGAGGCTTTAGCAGACCTGGATTCCAGCTCATACGCCACAGAGATTGTTTGACTTTGCTACGCAGTGAGCGGATAGCATTTTGTATGCAAATGTTATTGTACAGCCAAGGCTGTAAACATCACCTCATTTCTGTTTTCAATGCTTGGAACACATGAGTCCTCAAAAAGAAAATAACTTTTCATCCTTCCTATTTCTTCTTTTACTCAAAAAAAAGAATTACAGGGAAGGTAGGATATCACTTTGCCTGCCTCAGGTCATCATTTTAATACTCCACCAAGGCAAAGAATCATTCTCCTTGAGCATCTCTCTTTCCATTATCAGCTCAAATGATAGTGTAAAATGTAAAGTGAACATTACTTATTACTTAGCAGCAAGTCTAAATGTTATATCTTTCCATTGTTGACATTATGCTGAAAGAGTATTTTCTACACCAGCAACTGAGATTTACTGAATTTTATTTTGGTTAATGAAAAGCTCACCTGTACTTTTAACTTTTGTTGTAGATGCGAAAAATGTAAATGGGCAGATGAGTTTTCATGAATTGGCTGCAATCTTCTTACTTTGGTAGCCCAAAAGGATAATAACTAACCCCTCACCTAGTAATATTTTGCCTACTCTTTCTTAGTGAATTCACCAAGGAGGGGTAGAAGGAAAAAACCTCTGTAAGTGGTGAGCTGAACAGTCAGTCTCATGGTAAAAATGCTTCCGAGTTACCAAACAATTCCCATTTTTCCAACAACACGAAACAATCTCCTAAAGCAACTTTAACATGATCTTGGAACATTTTTCTTGGATTCTTGAAAGGAAATTAAAAATAGCTTGCAGACGATCTCTTGTTTTTTAAATAGAGCCTTCACAGACACTCTTTTTACATTTTCTTCCCCTACTGAATCTGTCCCTACCCTATAAAAAGCATACAAAATGCTGTAAATATGCTAGCACGCTTATGTGTAAAATCTTGCCTGCTGCCCATTCATTAATTTTCCTCCTCCTTCAATGAGGTTGACCATGGAAATATACAGGAGACTTCCTTTGGCTTAAGAAGGACCACTGGAAATGTGTTTTACTTTGAAAGAACCTAACACTCATGAGAAGCCTACAGCTGGTGGGAGATGTGCATTTAAGAAGGCAGTAAATATATCCCTGGGAATTAGAAGACTCTTGCTTCTCTGTCAGTTCCCTTCACAGCACAATATTCTAGCCCTGTGCATTTAGAAAAATTAAACCCTTTCCATCTTTTGCTCACCTTTGCCTCTTTTCCCCACTTCTTACTTTTGTTTTCATTTCTAAAAGTACTCCAGATGTTTTCGTTTTGCTGTTAATTTTGCCAGCTGGCTCAAGCTGGTAAATATAATTATTAAATGAAGCAGACAGTGAGGCTAGGAAGGATGGAATTGGACTTTAAAAATTCTTTTAGTATAGGTAGCTAGTTATGAGCTTTGCTCTTTTCACGCATGTTCAAGTTATATTCATATTTGAACTTCCTGTAAATGATGATGGTCTCCACCAAGCAATGTGCCTGTTAGTTATCTTCTGCTCCTCAGCCAAAAAGTTCAATGCCTGCAAGGTACTGCAAGGGGAAAAAACATCCAATAAACCAGTGCAATAGTCAGAACATACAAATAATTGTTTAATATCTGACCAAAACAAAACTGGATTAAAGGTTTAAGGCAAAGACACCTTTCCTTCTCCGGGTCCTTGCTCAGCCCAGATCCAAAAGAAATTCAGGTCTCTTTTCTGATGGTGAATTTGTTAATACTGAAGTATCTATTGATAGCATTGAAACGGTTTTGTCTGTGCATGTGGCAAGTGGCTTGTTATTACAGTTCTGTATTTTTTTGTAACAAACATATTTCTCAAAAGCAAAAAAGAAAAAAAAAGAAAAATGCAGAAGCCTCTCAGTCTTTCACTTTTGTGAGAAATTTTGAATTTGATGCCTCAGAATTGTACAATGAGGGGGAAAACAAACAGCTTGATTCTAGTCCACAGAAAAGAATGGAGATGAAACAAGAGCTCCATCTGGGCTTATGCAGTGGGAGACATAAACTCAGTCTGAACTTGTGGGGAAAAATCAACACAATGTTGATGGCAAGTATTTGAAACATTCCATTCTTATTAAAATTTTCAAACTAGATATTTTGGAGCTATTCAGTCAATGGAAAAATTATGTGTTCAGTTGTCACAGTTTCTGAGTAGTCTCAAACAGCTCAGCATTCTCATAAATGTCATTGAAAATTTACAAAAAGAGTAATAATTATGTACTCTTAAATAAATCATAACTACTGAAAATACATGACTCAGTCCTTCTTAGATTTGATGACAATTAAGTCTACTACTCAAGAAAATCCATTTGAAATTAGAACGCTGTGCTTAAGGTCTTATGATGTGATTATTCTTCCTCTTTCTGTACTTTCAGGTGATGCAATCATACAAGGTCTGCCGCTCACAAGCCACCAGATTTTGATTGAACAGAAAGTATAAGCGGTTTGCATGTTATGGAGGAAACCATAACACTATTTCAGTTGAAAAACTTAGTCTTTGAGCTTAGTAAAAATGCTGAAATGCCCTAGGAAATGGTTTTTAAAACTCCGCTTATGTCTCTGCCTGGGTTGTAACATTAAGTTTACAAGATCGGTAACCTGACACCTGAATTAATAGCAGCAGAGTGAAGAGGGTTATAAATTTGTTTTGCCAGTTCTAGAGGTTTTTTCCTCCTTTCTGAATGGGTGTCAGATGATGGCAACATATTGATTATTTTCAAGCTTGTATATGCTTCAAAAATCAAATGCCAAATTTGTATGCAATTCAGGTTGAGAATCTTGTAAATCAGAAACCTGTAATTTTTTTCCAATCGCAGAGGAATGATTCTTCCTTAAATCACCACCCTTAACAAGAGTAGCTACAAGTCTACTTTAAGCCAGGTGGTCCTTGGTATCACTCTCAGCCTTTCAGCCACATTTGGGCCTTTAGCTGGCAATAAATATATTAATATTGTGTGACACAGAACAGATTTGTTCAATTTAATTGTGCATTTTAATTTGAACAAAACCCTCTTTTAAGTCCGCTAACTAGAAGGAGTCTATTTAACATTGCTCCTCATTGTCTTGCAGAATCTGTGGTATTTCCAAGCCTATGAGATGCTTGTTCCGGTCACACATGTAAGGCAACATCATGCTAAACTAGATGAGATTATGATCTCCCAGGAAGGGCTGCTTTACGCTGTCAACATAGCGATTTACCATTAATTTGAATACAATTTTATGCAGGTCCGTGAAGCTGCTGATTTCTGTTAGCACTGAGAAGTCTAATCTGGCAAAAAATAAAAATAAAAGTCATACTTGTCCTTCCCTGTCCTAAATGTACTTGGCTGTACTGAGAAAGAGTAGAAGTGGTACATGCACTGCCAGAATGATGAAAAGTGTTTGTAACTTAATAATACATACAGCTACTGCAGCTATTATAGTATTTGAGAACACTGGAAGAACTCGGCCTATTCTATATGCAGCATCTGAATAAAGAAAAAGTATATGAACACGTATTCATGGATAAAGTGGCTTGCATGTTCCTTCTGTTATTCCAGTGCCAACCTGTCTATAGCTGCATTTTATATTAATTTGCACAGTGGTCTTTATTTCCCAGGAACCTGCTTCATCTGACCCGCAAGCCAAATTTCCTGTATGATTCAGGCTTAAATAATGTAAAGGCTTAATGCCCTGTAGAAGACAAAAGCAAGTCAACACTTTCTCATCGATATTCTTACTAGTGGTTTCTTTAATGAAAAAAATGTTAATAGAATTTTTTCCTTACTGTAGTATGAAATCTATAAGAAAATTCTAAAACTAATTAATATCAAACTTATCATTTAAAGATAATCAAAGAGATACTTTTCGCTAAACTACAACAAAGACACTTCTCAGCCCAGTGTGATCAAACTATTAAATGAGAAAAATGTAGCACAATTTAATTTGATCTGTGCAAAGTTTTTATTTTCACTACTCATCAAAATTGCTGACACTATAACAAGAGACTGCCTCATTTTTTAATGAATCAGTCATGACAAAATTTTCTTTAGAATGTTTAAGCAATTAATTGACACATTTACTGAATGTTCTGTGGGCTAAAAAGAGAAGCCAACAAATGAGAATGGCTTGAATGGAGAAAAACAGTAAGAAATAGTGTTCTGCCAAGTACTGTTTCCTCTGCAGTAAGCCCTTGTGAGGGGACCTCGCCAGAATAAATATTTCCCCCAGATGAGGAATAGATTGAGTAATGATGCTGCTGAATCAGAGTTGTGCTGGGCTCAGTGCTCCAAAACAAAAATCCTCCCTCTCTCCTTTGACATTTTGTGTTTATCACAGACTCTGAATTTTGTTGAATTCATGCCTTCCATGTTCAAATCCCCAGTTCATAGCTTTCATTGAATGAAACAGCTGCCAATACCACTTAGCCTTGAAGATGTTCAATGTTTCAGGTGTACTGAAAAGCTTTTTTGTGATGTTTTGCATGGGCTATTGCAAGCATTCCTCTTAGCACTTCAGAGCCTAATCAGGAAAAAAAAAAAAAAAGGTGATATTTGGCCTTCCTGCTTTTGAATGTGCTTGAATATAAAGCTTTAAATAATGCTCATGGTATGCCAAGAAATTTGAATTAGGTCTTTATACTTCATTCAAATAAGGTCTTTCGGAATTGTGCTTAATTTGCAAAATGGATACAGACTGTGATCAATGAAGCCAAACTCCAGCATTCTGTCACTTCCAGTTTAGAAAGTCCAGCAGACTCTGCAAAAAAAGCACCCCAAAATTGACTAGATTAATAATATAGAGCCATAATGATATTTTTGGAGTGATTATGAGGCTGATGATCAGTTTAACATGCAATTGCTAAATTTAAATGCCTCTGTGCATTTAAACCTTACAAATCATTTGCTGCTGTTATTGGAGGGACCGAAGGTAATAGCAATGCCCTTCATATTCCCTGTTCTCTCGCCGCAACACATGGATTTGGTGGATTCTATTGCTTTGGGTGGTTTTTTGTGCAAAAGATTTGCGGTGATTTTAGAGTGACGGAAAGGGTTTTGTGGGCTTCTGATCCTTGAAGAGGAAACTTTTGGGATATAGACACTTTCCTATTTATGAAAATTAATCTATAGATGCTCCAAAGTGTTTCTTAACTCTGTTATCAGAGCAACTTGCCATGTTTGTTGTTCAGATTAAATGACTAATAACTGTATAGGTAAAGTAATAGGCAAGAAGATAAACACTTGGGAATTACTCATCATGTCAACTAACCTTTTCACATTCAGCCAAATTTGTTATATTTTTTCATTTAGAGCAACACAGAAAATGCAATAACTGGGAACTGCGAGGGATGACAATTTTGTAAATTATTCTGAAGCAGATCAGTAGCGGTTATTGTCTTCAGTGGTGGTGAATGTCTCACACATGGTCCCATAATCACTGAGGGGATCACACCAGGGTCTCTTTCACCCATGTCACTCACTAACCCATCTTCTCAGCAAACAGAAGCTGTGGTGAGAAGCTTATAGAAGCTAAAACTAATGAAGAATGATATTTTGACTTGGCATATGCCTAAGATCTCTGTTCTGGCTAACTAGTCTTCAGATATAGGTAGCATGAAAGGAAATGTGGCTTTTTGCTCCATTTTCTTCCAGGGAGCATGGAGCCCAAGGAGGCAGAGAGGCAGAACAGAGCAGCTGCTAATTCTGTGCCTGTTCCCAGGTCACAACATGCAGGATAGCCTGGAGAAGGAAAGGCAGCTATTTACTATTAGAACAGGAGACTAGTAAATAACAAACTTCCATGGGCAAGGAGGGAGAAATGTAGTTCAAAAATGGTGTCTGACACACTCTGCCTCCAGGGTCTGATCTTAGTGCACAGTAAGCATCACTCATTCAGCACTGCTCCAAAAATTGACAGATTCTCCCAAATGTTTACTTAAAACTAATAAAGTATAATGTTGCTAATTTCTTCTTATGTTTTCCTTAATGTTTTTTTAATGTGCAACATTACTGATAATAAACCGGAAGAATTCTGCTCGTTTCATTAAAGGAAATACATTCTATTTTGCCTTGTGTCCAAGTTTATATGCAAACTCATTGAATCTGTCCATGACATCTCAACTTTGGAATGATTTGAAACAACCTGTCAGTTGAACAATTGCAAAAAATTTTACACACTTCAGGGGATCATAGGTTTCTATGCTCCTTGAATGTTGCACAAAACTATTTATGCCAGCATTTAGCAATA
The DNA here is from genome assembly GCF_028500815.1 of Rissa tridactyla. NCBI lineage: Eukaryota > Metazoa > Chordata > Aves > Charadriiformes > Laridae > Rissa > Rissa tridactyla. The sequence continues at coordinate 18,836,205 of NC_071497.1, forward strand.
ATAAGATGCTTAGCTCTGCAACTCTGTTTCAGTGGAGATCTTATTTTCTGTAAGAACCATCTTGGTATCCTCTGACTACACACCTGGTCAAGTACATTATGTAGTGTGCTAATATTTCTGTTATTACCACAGTACATCTTCAGATGATCTTTATATTTGTTTATACATGTATATACACTTGCAAGTCCTGTTTAAATCAGTAGCAAATTGCCAAGAAATCTCCATTTGTACCTACTAAAGAACCTGTGTCTATATTAATATTTTATTTAGTGACCTTTCTAAACCACTTGTTTTATTTAAGAAAAGAGAGAGTTGCACAAAACAATTTGTGATACATGCTTGATGCAAAATAGTGGGAAAAATTATGCATATTTAGAATTATATAATTATTGTGATATTATCATCTATGGATAGATGAAGAGTGTTGTAGGAATCATGTTTCTTGTTAACAGTTGTGACTAGGAAAAGTCACAAAAGTGAATGCAAAATTACAAGCTCTGTAGTTGCAGCATGATTTTCATTTGACCTCTTGCTAACAGTCCTTAGCAAGGTGGAGCATTTACTACAACCCTTAATTCCACAAACAGTTCTTGGACATGCCAAACTTGGCTAAAATGAGCTCCTTCTCTGATTCCTACATGGTGTTAAACCACATTTCAGCTCCAGTGCTCTCTTTAATAAGCTTCCTCTTGCAGCTCTTGTCCTCCTGAGCAATGATTACTTGCCTTTGGTAGGGAATCTGGGAAATCTCCTGTTAAAGGCTGCACTGAGACAGATCTTCCATGTGCATAAATCAGACTAATTCCACCAAGGCAGCGAAGCTACACGGGTTTACACACCTGCAAAATCCTGCCCTGTAAATCTGTAGGGCCTGACATTTCAAGGACCTCTGTACTCAATCTCTAGGACTCATCTAGTGCTGGAAGTTGAGAGCTTTGCTGGAGTAAAGCCAGACTGCTCCTTAGGATAAAGAACCCACATATATTTCCAATTAATCCATGACTCCTGTCTCTATGCAGAATGTTAAAATAAAATAAGTAGTGCAATAAAATTTTTGTGTAACTCTGAAATCTCTGTGGTTGTTAAAAGAATAAGCTAATGCTGAACTTGTTCCATCATTGCACTGGTTGTACATTTCATATAAATTATTTATTATCAATGTTTAATTTTAAAAAAACTTATTTTTGTTGTAGTGTAAGATGTTGAAGGAAAGGGCAGATCTAAAAGAAATAAGAACACTGTTGAAAAGTGCTAACATTTTTTACAGATGCCTCCTCTGCCAAGTGTTCATGGATGCTCCTCTCCATTTAATTTGTTTTGAACATAGAATTTGTTATCAGCTACTAGCTCTTAGATGCTAAGAATGATCTTTGAAAAAAAAAAAAAAAAAGCAGCACCTATAAAGGAACTGAATGGATATATTTTGTTGATTTTTTTTTTTTTGTCAAAGCTCAAGTCACTTTTTCTTTAGCTGATCTGTTAGTACCCAAAATATTTCCTTTAATTCAGTCATACCTAATAAAGTTTAAAGGGTTGGTTTCAGGCTTTTTTTGATTCACATTGGCATTCCCAGAAAGGAAATCAAACATTATTTTCTTCTGACACAGTTACAGTAATATACAACTGTACTCTCAGCCAGTAAATTACAAAACAGTGTTCTTCTAAAGGCCACCAGTTTAACATTACTCAAGAGCTTTGGTTCATAACTGTTTGGCTGAGGTCCATGAGTGACATTTTTGTGTACACATCTGCACCTCTGCACACACCTCATTAACAAAGTAGGCATTAGAATATGCCAAGTAATGCTCCATACTGCATATAAAAGCCAGAGGTGGGATCTAACACTGAGTCTGCACCATTTTCCAGCTCAGTGTCCTGCCCTATAGCATCAGAAGAGCTGCACCTGGAAAAAGCGCTATGATATCACCTCTTCTGCCTCCCAGCCTTGGCAGCATTGCTCCTTTCAGCTAGAAAAAAAGGACTGGCAAAGTTAACTACTCTCACCATCATATTATCTGGGACTCCTCACATCACTCACAGGCCTGCACAGTATTTTAAGATAAGGAAGCCATTTTATAGGCTAAGTCCTGTTGCCTTTAGGCTAAATTGCATGCCTTTATTGCAAGTCCATGAAGAAAACATTCAATAATAAGAAAAATAGAAAAAAAAAACAGTAAGAGAAAAAAAAGTCTGAATTTATAATGAGATCTCAAATGAAATCTCCAGTGAAAATTTCCTGCAAATTCATGTGAAGATTTCACTTTGTTTTCTCATGCATCTCTGCAATGACTTTCTCACTGAGAGTCATATTTTTTGATGGTTGATACTTTGCTGACTCTTGAAAAAATGTTAATCTATGGATCATATGAACCATGAAGCAGTAAGTGGGTGGAGTATTACTAACCACACAGCCAATATATTGCTTCAGGCCTGAAATATCGCCTCATTTGAGGCCAGAAAGAGATACCAAAAATGTTGCCTGAAGAAGACTGAAAAATTACAGGACTGCATATAACATAGCTATTTCACAAGAATTATTGGACAAGAGATTACAAAAATTTAGGGCTTTAAAAGAAAAACAAAAGGAAACCCAATAATTGGTAGACATGAGAAAAACTTAATTTTCCATTAAAAATGTCATCATAAACTGACATGTCCTGCAGACACTAGTTTTTTTCCTAAAATACCTTAAATCAAAAGCCCCATTTCAATTACTTTTAGACTTTCTTTTTTTTTTTAATTTCCAGAACTGCAAATTCCTATTGAATATTTTCTGTAAGTGTTTGCCCAAACAGTTGCACTGTCCTGGCTAAACAAGGAGGTCCCAGTTGACTGGAGGTTAGCAATTGTGACTTCCATCTACAAGAAGGGCTGCAAGGAGGACCCAGGAAACTACAGGTCTGTCAGTCTGAGCTCTGTGCCTGGGGAGGTTATGGAGCAGATCATACTAAGTGCCATCATACGGCCACATACAGGACAACTATGTGGTCAGCTCCGGCCAGCATGGGTTTATAAAAGGCAGGTCCTGATTGACAAACCTGTTCTCCTTCTATGACAAAGTGACCCACTTAGTGGATGAAGGAAAAGGCTGTGGATGTTGTCTACCTGGACTTTAGTAAAGCCTTTCACACCATTTCCCACAGCATTCTCCTGAGAAACTGGCTGCTCATGGCTTGGATGGGGGTACACTTCTCTGGGTAAAAAACTGGCTGAAGGACTGGGCCCAAAGAGTTGTGACGAATGGAGCTAAACCCACTTGGTGGCCGGTCACAAGTGCTGTTCCTCAGGGCTCAGTATTGGGGACAGATCTGTTTAATATCTTTATCAATGACCTGGACAGGGGATCAAGTGCACCCTCGGTAAGTTTGCAGACAACAGCAAGTTGGATGGGAGTGTTGGTCTGCTTGAGAGTAGAAAGGCTATACAGAGGAATCTGGACAGGCTGCATCAATGGGCTGAGGCTAACACTATGACGTTCAACAAGGCCAAGTGCCGGATCCTGCACTTGGGTCACAACAACCTCATGCAACGTTACAGGCTTGGGGAACAGCAGCTGGAAAGCTGCCTGGTGGAAAAGGAACTAGGGGTATTGGTTAACAGCTGGCTGAATATGAGCCAGCAGCGTGCCCAGGTGGCCAAGGTGGCCAGCAGCACCCTGGCTTGTATCAGGAATAGTGTGGCAAGCAAAACTAAGGAAGTGATCATCCCCCCACCCTCAGCACCAGTGAGGCCCCACCTCAAATGCTGTGTTCAGTTTTAGGCCGCTCACTACAAGAAAAACAGTGAGGTGCTGGAGCATGTCCAGAGAAGGGCAACAAAGCTGGTGAGGGGTCTGGAGAACAAGTCCTATGAGGAGAGGCTGAGGAAACTAGGGTTGTTAGCCTGGAGAAATGGAGGCTGAGGGGAGATCTTATTGCTCACTACAACTACCTGAGAAAAGGTCATAGTGAGGTGAGTGTTGGTCTCTTCACCCAGGTAACGAGTGATAGGATGAGAAGAAATGGCCTCAAGTTGCACCAGGGAGGTTTAGATTGGGTATTAGGAAAAACTTCTTCACAAAAAGGGTTGTCAAGCACTGGAACAGGCTGCCCAGGGAAGTGGTTGAGTCACTATCCTTGCAGGTATTTAAAAGACATGTAGACGTGAAGCTTAGGGACACAGTTTAGTGATGGACTTGGTAGCGTTAGATTTATAGGTGGACTCGATGATCTTAAGGGTTTTATCCACACATGCCACTTCAGCCTTATCAACAGCAAAGGAAGAAAAATTAAATTTTTTTAACGGACAACAAAGCAAAACTTTACTGATCTTTACTTTCAGTATTGTGGAATGCAAGTTAGTAAAGTCAGTAGGTTTTTGGTCTCAGTGATCTCAGCAGCGAGAGGCAAGCACCTGCATTAGTTGTATATATGCAGGACAGAATGAAATCTATTAGCATGACAAAGCTACAAGGTTTGAAGAGCTCATCACTAGCTTGAACTTGAAGCAGGGTAACAAGTAGTGATTAATTACCAAAAGCAAAACACGTTTTTTGTTTCAGTCCAACTTTTAATAGGCAGATGTCCACTTCATACGAACCATCTGCATAACTGGCACTGATGGAGATCCCTGGTGGCACTTCCAACAGAGAAGTCAGTGATTTCCATGGACCTAGAGGACTGAACCAATATGCCTACTCATGATAGTTACTATACTTTTATGATAGAAGAGTCATATTTATAACAATATATGCCCAGTCCAACAACCAACACAATACAAATGCTTTTCAGTTCTATGGAGCCTACTGCTGTCAATGCTGCTTTCCGAAGACAGAGTGTAGCACTCACATGAGCACAAAATAAGTACCATTTTTCATTCTAATGAAGAAAAGGATTGTGTCATACAGAAAGAAGTCATAGGAATTTGCACTGAAAACTCAATACAATAATATAAGTTGGAATTAGCCGTTCGTTACACAAGTGTGTTTGGAAAGCAAGGTAGCGTTGATACTATTTCCTTGCAATACCTGCAGAAACCGTGGTTGATTCACTGTAACTTCTCCAGCTGATCTGACCTATCCCTACCATCAGCAGAGATCTAATACTCGCTTACCAGTGACATTTTCATTCATTGGGTTATTCCAAAAACTAACTTCAATCATTTTTCTTTTCTCACTAATTTTAATGTCTGCTTGAAAACACAATTATTGTCACTGGTGTAAACCATAATCTCATGATACTCCAACAATGAAAAAAGATTTGGCATTGTACTTTCATATTCCACTTACAATGAAAATGTTATCAGTATTGTCATCATAGCCCAAATAATGAGATTTGTCAGTAACGTGTGCACACTTTACTGCCTGATCTTCTGCAGCAGTAGAACAATTACAATATTTTATGGAGGAGTTAAATAATTTTTATTTTCTTATTTTATATACCAAGCATAAAAGCTGAAAAAAAAAATTAAGAAAGAAGACTGAAAATTGTGGTGAAAGAAGAGCTCATATTCAACCCTAAAATTTCTTAGGTTATTCTAAAACTTGGACTCTTCTGGTAAATGCATCATTTGCTCCTGTTCTTTCCATGGTTTTATTATTGTGCATGTGATATATATACAGAATCTTCATCACTTCATTCCTACTTTTCTATGTGAGTCATTTTTCCTCTGATTTGCTTGTCAGTACAATTTTCAGTCCTGTGAGTTTTTTTAAGCTGAAGCAGAACAGTGCTGTTTCACATGGACATTATTTTATTCACTGACCTTTTTTTTCATTCTTCATAGTTTTTACTTTCAGGTAACCTTCCGAGTCTAGCAAAGTTATTCAACAGAACTTCAGGTCTGAAGTAGTTTAATGACAGACTGATCAGCTGAACATGCAGCAGTGGTTGGCATATAAGTCTGAAGAAATTGTCAGGATTCATTAATAAAAAGGAGAAGATCATTTATAATACATCAGACACTGTCCAGCAGGAATGGAATATGGAGGGTTTTTTTGTTTTATTTTTGGTGAAATGAAATAGTGAAAGCCAAGTGTTCTCTTAAACAGGATTTCATTTTGGTTAGTCTTTCTTTATTGGCAGTCTAACATCAATTTTACACAGATTGTTAATGAAATTGTGAATAAATCCTACATAATGCATATCTGTAAAATATCTTGAAGTGAATGAGCAAGAAATACCGTACAATAATTTGATGTTTCTGGTAATAGGGTATTACTGTTAAGTACATATTGGAATACACAAAAAATAACCAGAAGCCTGCAGAGCTTGTTTTCTAATCCTCAGACCACAAGCAGCATCTTGTAGTTGGTGTACATCAGTTGCACAAAGGATTAATTTCACTTAGAACACAAAGTCCACATTAGCTTGATGCTGTGCAAATGTAATAAGTTATTAAGCTATGGGGAGTTGTAGAATGGAATAGCTCTGTTTTGGTGCTGATGCTTCATCTGGTGTTAATAACTTTGGGTCTCACCAGGGCATCGATAGGAACATTGCATCCTCACCCACCAGCTCAGGGAGGGCAGATTCATAGAATATTATAACTGCCTCACCTCTTCATAAGGAAGGCAACATTGCTATTGCAATTCTAGCCCTAAACTCTGCCAAATAAAACAGAATCTTCAAATCACTAAAGAGATGACCCAGCTACTTTTTCTGTACACAGCATGCTCACCTGAAATAATTTACTTCTTTTGGACTGCCAGTGTGAACATCCAGGACTATAACACTGCCTTAATTAACCAGTTCCTAATTTCCAGCTAACACAGAACTGTAATAGCCAAAATGATGACCACTCCTATGCAGTGCTCTCCAGCTCCAGTGTAAGAAGTACTTAAAATAAAGCCCTTTTCAATCACTTCCTCACCTGCCTGAATACTGAGAAAGGTTGTACAGCTGCTGGTACTTGGCTGAACTCATGTTTTCAGTAATTCAAACTATAATTAGAATCTAAACATTAACTTCAGACCAATATTAAATATTAACCTACCCCTAAGGTACTTCATACTCATGCATCATGTAGCATCATGCACCTTCCTATTTTTAGCCTTTAAAAACCTAATTCATCTATTGAAGAAAGTAAAAGTAATAGATTTTTATTATCACATTAATCTAAACAAGGATAATAAAGTCAAAACTAAATCTTTATGTGATTAATTTGACAAATTAATGGAACTGAGAGCTTATGACATTTGTAGTTGGTAAGAAAATCCTGGCATGCCAAGACATCATGACCATGGAAGAGTTTGATGGATCAAAAGTAGCATCTATTTCCTTCTCACCATTAAAACAGAAGAAACAAGTTTCTGTTCTAGTGATTAGGATCTGCCAGTGAATATATATTCATGAGATGTATTTGTGTATAGCATACTGTGATGGGTTAACCTCGTGTAACAGCCAAATGCCCACTCGACCATTCATTCACTCCTGTTCTTCAGCAGGACAGAGGGAGAAAACAGCATGAGAAAGCTTGTGGTTGAGATAAATACAGGGAGATCACTTGCAAATTACTGTCTTAGGCCAAACAGATTCAACTTGGGGAAAATTAGATTAAACTGATTTCAAATTAATATAGAGTCAGATAGCTGAAGAAAAAAAAAAAAAGGCAGACATTAAAAACATACCTTTCCTCTCCTCCTTTCCCAGGTTCAAGTTCCTTCCTACACTCCTAACTCCAGTACCCACTTCAAAAGGCCCATGGGAAATGGAGGATTATGGTCAGTACGTTACAGTTTCTCAGTGTCACACCTTCCTCTTCAAACTTTTCCCCTGCTCCAACATGGGTTCCTCATGGACTGCAGTTCCTTCAGGAAATACCCAACTGCTGCAGCATAGGTGTCCTCCACAGGCTGCAGTGTGGATATTTGATTCACCATGGAGCATCTCCACCTACTCATCTGACCCTAGTGTTCTCTCTACTTTATCTCATTCTCTCTCTCCTTTTTCCCCCTCTTCTTTTTCCCTCCTCTCTGCCTGCCTGATGTTTTCTGACCTTTCTTAAATATGTTTTCAGAGAGGTGCTACTAGCTTGGCTAATGGGCTCAGCTATGTCCTGTGGCGGGCCTCTTGGAGCCAACTGGAATTACTGTGTTTGGCACAGGGCTGCCCCGAACCACTTCCCACAGATGCCACCTCCGCAGCACATATATGCAAAAACACTTACATTTGCTGATGTGTAGCAACTCAGAGTGTGTGGCAGTTCACTTTGAAACCTGTTCCAAAATTTGCATGTTCAAAAGCAGAAAAAAGGTGGGGTTTCTCCCAAATATCTAGCCCATTGTTAAAATTATACAAGTAAATTGAGCTTGCTAGCTCCTAAAATCTGGTATTTCTCTAGCCACATTTACCAGAGCTGTCTCCAGGCGCTGTGCTGTTACCCACAGAAATGGAACGGCTGGCTGAGCAAGGGCTGCCGCTGCTTCGCTGCCTGTGGATTTTTCCTCTTTCAGAGTCCATTGGTCTGGGAGTCTGCTTTCATTGGTGTGATGCACAGCAAGGGGGCTCCCTACAGATTACTATGAGGTTCTTTATGCAGAGGGTAGCTGAGGAATTAAATACAACTTACCCTCAGAAAACAAATCTAGACTCTGGACTGGTACAGGATGGTTGCAAGATCTATCTGGTGCAGCAACACCTTCATCTTACTCCTGCCACTTCCAGCAGTGCCAAGGGAGTAAGCAGGTCGTAAAGTAGCAGAGGACTTTAAATAAGGGATGCAGCCGTAGTACTGAGGGAGATGCATGCCAAAACAACATTGATAACATAACAAAGCCAGCCTTTAACAATTAATCAAGATACTACGCTTTCTGGGGTAGGTTTCAAAACTCTTGTTTCAGCTTCTTTCCTTGATGTTACTATCTCTTGCTTCTATTATCCTTTCCTTTTGCAGATTACTACAGCCTTTTATAAATGGGCCAGGGTAGGAAACAACAATGAAAAGATTCTTTTCTAATTCACACAAAGCTTGATATCTTTCCTGTAAGTGGATCAATTTGTAGGAGAGATCTCTAGGTCATCTATAGACACTTCTAACAATGGGAAAAGCAACCGCATGCCCTTATCCATCTGAATAACTGTATTCCATCAGTATGTAGTTTTTATAAAGAGTATGTTCATGAGGTATCAGATTAGAGGATTTATTCTATAGCTTAGGTTCATTCTTTATAATTCTGAAAGTGTGATTCTTCCATGAAAGGGTTTTTAGTTTCTAGGCCACGTCCCTTAAAACTAATCACTGCTGTGCTGATGGATAAAGGGAAGCTATGCCAGGGAGGCAGAAAGGGAGTATAATCTGAGAACTACCAAAAACATTCCTAAAAACATTTTTATAGCATGTGCAACTGAGGGCTTTTTCGGTACTCTCTGTCAGCCTGGGCCAGTCCATCCATCCCAAACCCACAGGAACAGAATTAGATGAGTTACGACACCACCATGTGTTTTTCCCATGTCCTTTCTGCCACTTTGTGTATATAAAACTGTGGAGAAATTGTGTCTTCCTGTGTACTGCGCTTCTATGCATTCGTGCACTTACTTTCTGCTCTTTAAAATCAGACAGAAATCAGGAACCTTACACTGAAGGTTCATATTAATCCACCCTTTTAAAACCATTATTGGAGATCAAAAGAGAACAGGAAATATTTGGCACATTTTTTAGACCATCTGAAAGTCTAATGAAAAAGAAAATGATTATCAAACTGTCAAGAGGAATTATTTCTTATATTTTTAAAGAGTATTTTATATTTTTCATGGTTTGATTTTAAAATATGCTTTTAAAAAGAAGCTTTGAGATTCCTTATTGTTTTAGTAATCTGGCTGTTTTTCACTGACATATTTTATCTTTCTGCTGATAGCTAGTACCAAGGAGAGATTATTTTGGCTAGGTTAAGACACAAAGTTAAATACTGAAGATAAGCCTTCAAGCCCCTGGCATTACCGCTAGAAGAATCACTTCTGTAAATCACTAACTGCCTGTAAGTGGTTATTCTAGCTCCTTCACAGACACTCATATTCACACATGGCATTAACTTTGCAATCCAAATCTAAATTCAAGATTATTATATGAAGTATGATTAATTTTTAATGCAACAACAAAGCAGAAAATGTAGGGAAAAAAGTAGAGCATGTAGCTCAGCCGAACGCTTTGAATTATCATCTTCTTTAAAAGAAAGGAAATCCTGAAATGTTTGCAGTGCAAAAGAAGCACTTGTCATAGCATTTTTAGAACAACAAGTTTTATGGAAAGTGTTTTTAAAAAAAAAGGCAAAAGGGACTTTTGTTGTTGAGGGGTATTGATACCAATGTATGAAGGAATTTCTTTTAAAAGGTGCTCCTATAGCAAGGAGATACCTCCTTCCTATTACATTTCTAAATGATCCTCTCATCACCGTATCTGAGGGATGGTTTTCGATTCTTTGTTTTGGTTTGGTTTTTAATCTGTCCATATTAAGAGAGAGTAGCAGCATACTTTGGGCTGATCTGAGCAGTAAAGATTCACAGACAGAACTAAGTCCATCTGTTAGACAAACAGGATAACTTTCTGAGCATAGACACTCTTCCTTACGTCAGAAATTATAGCAGTATATTTTACCCATCTTCTGTTTCAGACCTGAAAAAGAGCTTTTGTGCCCCAAGACTTGTTCTATTTTTCTACCCATATTCTTTGGACTAAGAAAATTTAATTACATTTCCATTCAAACTGTTACTTGTGAAGAAGTGTATTTCTTTTTCAGTGTGGATTTCATGATGTATTTTGTCCTTCTGCATAAATTAATACAATAGACTCTCGCTGGGTTTACAGCTACAGAGTATTCGTATATGTACTAGTGTGTTAGACCTTGACCTCGTTTAATCTGATCTAAGTCCAAAACAAAATTTATCTGAGTTTTCAAGGATTTTATTTGATGAAATGTACAGAAATCTGCCTCAAACAGACAGGAATAGAAACACACTAAACAATACTTTCTCTGAAATTTCAGCGTCATTTAAGTTTTCTTATTGTGGCTTGTCTAGAATAGGCAAATATATGTGGTTTTCTCCTTGGCGGAATTTAAAATAGAAAACATGGAAATAATCAGGGTGAATTACATACTGGCACAGGCTGTAGTAGCTGAGATATCGTCAATGTAAGGACTACTTAGTGAGCAGCGGACCGGTGAAGACTAACCCTAGCTCCAAAACCTTATGTGCATGGAAAACGCAACAGAGAAGCAGAAAACTTTTCTCGTCAAGTAGCAGAAAAGGACAATGCATCAGCCAGCCTGTTTGGTGCTCCTGCAATTGCTGTTTTGCTTTGCCGTCCTTGGCAGGGCTTTTTGCTGTGATGCATTCACGTGAAGCTGGAAGCAGGCGTCTGTGGCTGTGTGGGTGGGAACAGCTCCCCACACTTCCCCCTGGCCCACAGTCCCCTATGGGTGCAGAAAGCATTAATTTGCTTGTATCTCTCTCCTCATGAAGTATAAGTTAATGTAAGTATTGTGGAGAGTGTACACAAAGGTCTGGACTTAGAGAGTATGAATATGAATACACGCAAGTGCCTCAGCATGGCCAGGTTCATGCCGTGCTCGTGGCGTAGCACAACTAGACTTCATTAATTCAGAAGACAGAGATCGTTTAGGAAACAAGTGTCTCGGAAATGGCTCAGTTCTTCCTTATGACATCCACTTGGTACCTTGTCAAAGCTATAGCTATAAAGCTACAAGTCTTTTACTTGCCTTTTCAAAGTACTGCAGTGTGGGCTGCCCATCCAATTGTAGATCTGAGCCTATATTTAGGGTCTGTTACATGAAAGCAAGCCAGATTTTAGGCTTCCTCTAAAGGAAGGAAGGATCTATTCTGTGTATTGTCCAGATACACTTTATAAGGCTTGATCAGTGTATAAGTAATCTTGTTAGTGGGTTTTATTTGGAAAATGACGCCTCTTATGATCCCTCAATGCCTAGTCCTGACTAGATCCTTCTTTTTACAACTGTTTTTTGTACATAAACCCTAAGGCATTACTTCTGTCCTTTTGTAGAACTATACAGTTTGCTAGTACTGAAACCTTTGTATTGCTTGCTTTTTCACACCTGAAGAAAGCCTCTACCCATTCTTTGAAACAGTGCTTCTCATACAGCCACTGTATGTCTTCCTGTGCAGAAAAGCATCAGGCATATAGTCATGTATGACTGTTCAGAAACAGGGACTCAATGGGCTAAAATCTGAAGTATTTTATCAATATAAATTCTGAAAACAGTCTAGCTCTTACCGAGACTATTTCCTCTCGTGAGGAATATGAGGTATATGTCTCCTTCTATTATGTGAAGAACACCACCAGGCATTTGGTCTGTACTTTTATAAATTTACATTATGTATGCAGTAAATATTTTCAGAAACTTTACATTATCGAGGAGGTCAGATCTTCTCTTCAGACCATGAATAAATACAAAATAAATCAAGATGACAATAGATTATTAGGCCATTTTTAACTTTTCTTTGGAAATTTTCAAAGAATATGCTGTGCTGATTTACGATTTCAGTTTTCTTTGTACATCTGAACTTCAGGTGAAAGTGACTGCAAGGAGGTTGTATATGGAAAGAATTCTCCATGTGTCCCTTAACCAAGGCAAAATGAGATTTCCAGCCCGATTTTCCAGAGTGGTTTAGGCCCATTTGGATGTAATCAACACAATCCTAATGCCTTAGACATACATGTAAGCTTCCATCATCATTTCAAGTGGTGCCATCTCTCTTTTGTCTTGACTCCTGAGAGTGAACATGAGTGGGCTTCAAATCAAAGAGGAAACACACTTCCTGGAAGCTGACCAGATGACCAAAACAGAAGATCTAGCATGTTGAAGCAACATAAGAAACAAAATAAACTTCTTATGTTATGTTGTAAAAGAAATTTCTATCTCCTGATCATTCCAGAGCGAAGTCAGCTCATTTAGCTTGACTACACACTCCTCAGACAGTCTTAATCTCTTTGGTTCCTGCAATAAATTAATTCTCAGGACTGCTATCCTATAAACATAAAATCCATCGTCTTTGCCTTTTTCTTGGAAGCAAGGTTTGCATCCATCTGATTTTATATTTTTAATATCACAGGCTTTGTAACCTATCTGTAACTTTGCTACTTATTTTCCAAAATATATGTGGCTGCATATGTTATGTGTGTTATGTGTGCAACAGAGAATGGTAAGCATGCAGGATCCAAACTTGCTCAAACACTCTGTGCCACCACTACAGCAACTGTTCTGTAGCATGTTAGCATTCAACTATGCCTGCCTGTTAACATGTAAGAAGTACTGCTCCATCTATACCATGCTTTATACATGTCCTTTTAATTCTATTGTCCATACTATTTCAGATGCCAATGGAGAGAGACTCAGTAGAAAGAAATTGAGTTATGAATGGGAGACAAAGAAAGATGGATAGATGGACTCCGGTCTTAAATCTTGCATATTGTTGACTAGCATTAAGGTGAGCAAGAAATAATCTATGAATGGCTTTCAGTGTTATCCTCTCTTGATTTATCAAAGAAACCAATAATTAAATTTCATACATCACCACAGATCAAAAGTTAAAAGAAGAGTTTTGGATTGAGTCAGGCAATTTATATTCTTTATTTGAATTTTTGTTCCTTTTTGACCTTTTTTGCTTCAGGCTATTCTTTGTACACTACCAGTGATTTCTTGCACCAAAGAAAATTGTTTCAATCGGAGTTCTGCTATAGAAAACTGTTAAAACAGCAAAATTGTGGGAAAGAAATCCAACTTTTTTTTTTTTTCAAAAGCATAGTGTCAGAATAAAAATTATAGAAAATTCTTAAGGATCTTTCGTTATCTTGTCATTTTTTTTTATCTGACTAGTTCCTATTAGTCGTCTTCAAGGAATATAGTATCATACAATGTTATTTTCATAACATTAAATTACTACTAATAGAATCACAGAATTGTATCTACAGAATATCAGATTAAAAAAAAAGATGGATTCTTTAATTTGATATTGCGTGTTGCCTAAGCCTGTAAATAAACCTGACTGGTACTATTGAAGTGAATCCGTTGACAAGAATAAGTTCACAAAACATTATAGTATTGCAAATGTTTCCTTAATAGCGCTAGGATGTGTGTGATACAAATATACAAAACATCATAACAGTTAGAAATCTGGAAGTAGTAAAAATATTTTTTGCTGTGATGATAATTGGAACAGGTTGCCCAGAAAGGCTGTCCAACCTTCATTCTTGGAAGGTTGCCCTGAACAATGTGGTCTAAATTCAATACTGACATTGCCATGAGCGGCAGGTTAGACAAGAGACCCCCCTGAGGTTCCTTCCCATGTGAATTATTCTGCAATTTTAAGTAGCCGGAAATATTAAAAATTGATTATGTTAGCATGTCCTAGGTACAATTCTGTCTATAAAACTAACATTGACAACTTTGTTCTATCTTCTGTAATACATGACAGATTTGTGATGTCCTGTAATGAAATCAAATAGTTCAAGTATGGGTTTTTTTTTTCTAAACAGCCTCCAAGGAAACCTAATTTGAAGAATTTCAGAGGAGGTTAATTCAGTTGAAAACAGTATGTTGTGTGGGTCTATCCTTAGATAATTTTTTCTCTTTACCACTTTTATGACACAGAAAGAGTGCTCGCCATCATATTTAATACCAAAAGCAGATGATCCAGTAATCCTTTAGCCACCAAGGATAACTCTCTTCCCCAAACCATGAGTGTTATTAGGGAAAAATGCCTTCTCATTAAAATAATTAAAAAAAAATAAATAAGACTTTGACAAATAAAACATATATTAAGACCTTCCTTCATGGTATTTGCTGCTCTCAGGTGGCCACGACTCTGAAAGCAGATGTGGAAACATTTTGGAGGTATTCAGTACTGACAGACCTTAAGAAACAAAAGGACAAATTTTTGATCAAAAGGTAAAATTATTTCCCCAAGACTACTTAAAAAATTTTAATGGAAACTAGTAACGGCAGGACAAAACAGATAGCAAACAAGACAGCAGTAGGAAATGCAAGCTAAGAAACTCAGAATTGAACGTCGTTATATATGCTTTGGAAATTACTGGTTAAAGACCATTCATCAAAATCTTTTATCAAAATAAGATTTTTTTGTTTAAATAAATACCTTTTCAACCAGCAAAATTCATAAGGTCCTCCCTTTCCCCTATTGGTGAACAGGAAGATAAAAATGATGAGAATTGATAAGCCACTCCACAATTTAATCAAGTTCCAGTAGAAAATAAGGAGTGTGAAAATAAGAAAGGAGAAAAAGAAATATTGAAAAAGAAAAAAAAAACACACTTAACAATACCCTTCTCTCTCATTTGATATTCATCCATGATTGTTAGTTGCAAAAATTCAGACTGCAGTCTGGTTGTGTTAGGAAAGAATCAGTAACCATTTCTTTGTGGGGAGGAAGAATGGGTCTGCCAGGTTGCCTGGCCAAATTAAAAAAAAATGGAAGAAAGCTACAGACACACATAAAGAACTAAACCAAACAAAAAGCTACCACAACAGAACTCCACAGGGAATAAAAAGGGGAGGAAAACAGAAGGAATGGCTGTATTGTCAGTCTTACTTCACTTTGTAATATCAAAGAAACACTTCTCTACATCTTATGTAGCCACTTCACTTGTGCTCTAGGAGAGCAGACAGTTACAATGGGCTTAGAAATGCAGCAGTCGCCTCATGACAGCACAGTGCTGGGACAGTGATCATTTGTTTCTGACACGTGACTGCAAAAATCCATTATTAATGGGTGCAAATGTTTTTCTCATTGGAGGATAAGAACACATTTTTAACTGTATGCACAATACAGAAGATTTACAATAGGAATGCTAGTTCACTCGAGTGTAATTCTTCAGGACTAGAAAGAAACAGTAGAAAAATATCAGCAAATTAAAGTATCATTAAAAATCCAAATTCTTCTTTTGCTTGCTTGCAAGCACTGGATAGGGCAGGCAACAAACCAGTGACATTAGTAAATCCAGGGGCCATGGTAATCTCTATCATACTCAAGTGCCCTGTCCCGTGGGGTGGCTCCTTGGAGTGCATCTCCCCAGGCTCTCAGCAAGGCACACCACCCCCAACACTGCCCCAGCACACAGGGGAAAGTGCACTGCTGTTGACCTGTGGCCCGTTATTTCCTCTCAGGTGTGACCTTTCCATCTTAACTTGCTGCTTGTGATAGACCCCAATTACCCTCCTTACTCCAAGGTTGCCTTTTGCTCTAATGTACGTCAGGAAAGTCAGTCTGTATCTATTATGCGAAAGAGAATCAGTTGCCTGAGGCATTTTCAGATAAGTTCTCAGTGTTTATTTCCTGTCTCAGAATGACTCAATTTCTTAATTGATGGAGTAGATGTAGTTCAATTATGAACTGAAATAAAATGAGTTCCTTCAAAGTGTGTGGTTTTGCATCCAATGTAAATCACAACATCGCAAAACACTCTAAAGATTATTAAGGTCTTTGAGATCATCTGTACCCTGACTTGGAAAGAGGTATTTGAGACCACTGCTGTAGATGCATTTCATTTGATATATTTTGGTACGTATTGCTGTTGTGCGTACAATACATCAGGTCAGTGCCTACATACCTGCTATATATACCGGAATGATTTCAACTAAATATATAAATGTATAGAGATTCAACTTTGTCTGAAACTAAAATTATTGTGAAATATTTAACATCTCAATACAATTAAGATGCCTCAATATTCTCAGCTGGTATCAGGATGTTCCTCTATACTGGAATACATAGTTGTCATTACATCCCCCAAAGGGCATTGGTAAGTATATCTAAATATCTAAGGTGGCGTATTAGTGTGTGTCTGCTATAGGCGACCTGACCAGGAAGAACAAGTGGATCAGATCCTCCACAGACAGATAGGAGTAGCCTCAAGTTTGCAAGCCTTGGTTCTCAACACCACAGGACAAAGGAGGTCCAAGAAAGTTAGCCAGTATTCAAGGATCACCTCCTCCATGCCGAAGTGCTGTCCATCCCAATGAGTAGGAAGTCAGGCAAAAACAAGAGGCCTACGTGGATGAACAAAGAGCCCCTACCCAAACTCAGTGGGTCATTAAGAGAGCGAAGACCCAATGGAATTGAATCTGGCCCAGGATATCACAGACAACAAGAAAGACTTCTGTAAGTACATAAGCAATAAACAGAAGACTAGGGGAAATGTGGACTCATTACTAAATGAGATGGTGGATCTGGTGACACAAGACATGTAAAAAGCTTAGGTACTGAATGCCTTCTTTGCCTCAGTGTTTACTAGCAAGACTGGCCTCCAGGAACCCCAGGATCCCAGAGACCAGAGGGAAAGGTTGCAGTAAGGAGGTGTACCGTTGGTGGAAGAGGATCAGGTCAATATTGGGTCCTGTCCCCTTTACCATCTTCATTAATGATCTCGTTGATGGGGCAGAGTGTACCCTCATCAAGTTTGCAGATGACACAAAACTGGGAGGAGTGGTTGGTATGCCATAGGGTCATGCTGTCATCCTAAGGGACCTCGAGAGCCTGGAGAAATGGGCTGACAGGAACCTCCTGATGTTCAACAAGGGGAGATGCAAAGCCCTGCAGCTGGGGAGGAACAAGCCCAGCCACCAGGGTACACCATGGGTCACCCAACTGAAAAGAAACTGAGCAGAAAAGTACCTGAGGGTCCTAATGGATAGCAAGTTGAACACTAGCCAGTGATATGACCTTGCTGCAAAGCAGTCTGATGGTATCCTGGGCTACATTAGACAAAGCATTGCCAGCAGGTCAAGGGAGGTGGTCATTCCCCCCTACTCAGGGCTGGTGAAGCCACACCTGGAGTACTGTGTCTATTTGTGGGCTCCTCAGTCCACAAAGATGATTAAGGGACTAGAGCATCTCTGCTAGGAGGAAAGGCTGAGAGATCTGGGACTGTTTAGCCTGGAGGAGAGAAGGCTTGGGGGGGATCTCATCATATCTAAATAACTGAAGGGAGGGTGCAGGACAAGAGATAATGGGCACAAACTGAAACACAGGAGGTTCCCTCTGAGCATCAGGAAACGCTTTCACTGTGAGAGTGACTGAGCACTGGCACAGGTTGCCCAGGGAGGTGGTAGAGTCTTCCTCCTATGAGATATTCAAAAGCCTCCTGGTCATGGTCCTGGGCGATTAGCTGTAGGGGGCCCTGCTTTGGCAAGGGGGTTGGACCAGATCACCCATGGACGTTCCTTCCAATCTCAGCCATTCTGTGATTCTGTGATGCTAAATCTTTACCAAGGTATCTGTAAAACTGCCATATGGACTCCACAAGTGATTTGGGATCTGTAAATCTTTCTTCATCCCTTTGTGGCATTTGACATAGTTAGTTAATCAAGAATAGTGTAATGGATTTTAAGGCCAGAGGGGACCATTATGATCATACAGGCTCAGAACACAGACTGTAGAAAGTCACAAAGTAATTTCTTCATGAAAACTATAATACGTGATACATTTTTGAAAGAAATCCTGCCTTCACTTAGAGACTGCAAGTGATGAAAAGACCACCATGTCCCCAGGTAGATTCTTTCAACGCTTAATTATACATGTTTTCAAAAATTGTGACCTAGTCTAGCTTTACTTTCTAGCCATTGTGTCTCTCAGGACAATTTCTGCTAGATTAAAGAGCTGTCTACACTTAGAAGACGTGGTCATAAAGAGGCATGACTTATTTCTAAGGTTCTTGGATTGAACATCTTTCAACCATAACTGTAAGGGTGCTTCCAAGATCACATGCAGAGCTCTAATCATTTTCTTTTTTGAGACATTTAATTTTTTAACTATCACTATTGTACTGAATATATCAGAGCAGAACAACGTGTTTTGTCAGTGGTCTTTCTGATGGAGTATAGCCTTGAACCATGCCAGATTTCATAATCAAGAACTGTGTTTACTCTCCTAGCTACAGCACTAGCTACAGAGTTCACGTGTAGCTACATACACCCATATGCTAAAATACCATTTTAGCATCCAAACAAGAACACAATGGCCCGTCTTACAAATCTGATACACACTGCTTGCTCATAAGTAGATAACCTTCCTGGATCAACTGTACCACCATAATGCTCCATCCCTGTCCCAAACTCACACAGACCAAAAAATGTTGTTTTATGCTTTATGCCCAAGATATAATTTTTTCTTTCCCTACATATAAGCTGTAATTGAAGTCCCCTGGAGCACTTTTGCTACCATTCAGGTGATGTAAATGTCAAGGACAGGAGGTAGAGCTCCTTTGGGAGAACACAGTAGCAACTGAGCTGTGCTTCTTGTCTCCTCAAACACTGTTTCAGCGACTCAAGTCTTCATTTGGCAGTGAGACTCACTTAAAGCCTAGCTCTAAACTTATTGAACTCCTTGCTGACCAAAGCAGGCCATTCTCCTCAGCAACTGGGTGACCCACTTGCAGGACCCTGAAGCTGGCACCTGGGCTCAGCTGCCCGTGCAACTCCCACCTGCATGCAGCCCAGCCTTATTCAGAGCCTGTCCAGGGCTTGCCAACAGGGTTTCACATGACTTCCCTCTCCCTGTAAAGGCTTGGCTTTCATTACAGAAGTGTAGGAAAGCACCAGTTGTAACAGAAGGGAAAAAACAGAAAGCATATTCAGCCTGCACCTCTATCATGTGAGACTTACTGCCCCAAATGATAACAAGAAAACATTAGAGAAAGAAGTATGTAGAAATCCTTCACCTATTGCCCTGAAATTTGGCTTTGTTTCCGCAAGGAGACTGTGGAACTTCCATCATTCTGGATGTCAGGTCATTTAATTTTGAACCTAGTGTCCAAACTTGGTCCTCATTTCTTCAAGAAAATTCTACATATTTGTACTGGCCATTGAAAATTCCCTTATTGATGACTGGATGCAGAAAAGACTAAGCATGACAGTTATTGACACAGTAACTCAGCATAAAAGACACTATATACCATCCTTCATTATTTACCAAAAATTGTTTTTTCTCTTGAAATGGGATTTTTAGAAGTAACTTACACTTCTACAGAATACTAAGTAGCTTTTGTGACTTACTAACATTTACCATGAGGTGACAATTTATTCTATAACCTTTGATTGAAAATATTTCATGCAGTTTCATAACATAAAGAGATTTGTAGTTCTGGGCAAAAGCTGCCCAGATGCACATAGCCCGTGATTAAAAAAAAAAAAAAAAAAAAGAAAAAAAAGAAAGAAAAAGAAAGAAAAAACGCAAGAGAGATGCAAAAATAACACAAGCAACCCAGGAATTTAAGCACACATCTGTAGTTATACCATTACATACAGATATTTGTTGTACATCTCAAGTCTCACTGTTAAAAATTTCTTATTCTGAGAATACATCAGTGCAATAACAGAAGTGGTTGTAAGCTTTGTTCATGTTGGCAGTAAAAAATAACTTCCTTTATCCACTTAAAGATGGTTTTTAATTATGTGATTTGTTAATAAAAGAACAGTAGTAAAAGTTCAACTTATTTATTAGGTTTCTGTTCCAAATCACTTGACATCATATTTTAAAATCATTCATCATAGTCACAGATACAGTCTTAGTGTCTGCAGTGTTATAAGCAAACACGATCAGCCCAAACTGGATTAATGCTCTTTTTTTTTCCTTTTTCTTTTAGTAAAAAGCCAACAAATCACCAAAACATAGAGTGTGACTTTCCCTCAGGAGTACAATGCAATTTTCTCTGAAGACTTTTCTTGCCAGAATAGTCATAAAAGTACCTATGTTCTAAGCCATGGAAAAACTATGCATCAGAACAGGAAAAAAAAGGATATTTAGGATACAGTTAATTTATTAAAATATTAAAAATAAAATCATTAAGCCATGCACTCTGAACGCACATTTTTTAATGAACTATGAACTTGCTACGTGAAACATTCAAGAGAGAAAGAAAAGAAAAAATTTTTTTTCACTCATGGCTAATGTAGTGGACCTAAATACAGATCCAGTCAAGGTGGACGAATCTTTCAGTATTCAGTTAGAATGAGAACTACCAGTTTGGACTACATTTTCATTTCAGTGGTAACTACCATGCCGTTTCAGCAAGTTATTGTTCTCCTTTTGAGATCAGAATTCTTTAACTTTTAAAACCTGAACTAACATTCTTTCATATGAATTCTAGAGGCGAAAAACCTACATAAGAAACAAGTGCTATATAGTGTCTGCACTTCTAACAAGTTTGGCAGACCTGCTGCACAAGTTTCTAAAATCAGAACAGTCCTTTGAGGTACTACTGAAGAAATGATGTCTCTCTACAGAATCAGATTTTTTGCCCCAGTAAAAGGACTCAGAACTGAGATTCACTGCAAAAATAAAAGACAGAAGAAGTCAAAACACAATTCTACAATATGCAGGTGTCCCTGAGGTGAGTCACCCTTTCTCCATTGAGGAAAGTTTAAGGTTAGAAATGGAAAAATCTATTAAAGCAGTGAAGGTTTGTGCTTATACTGAGCTCATCTGTGTGTGCAATTAACTATAAGAAGTTGCCCAGGTGATTCACATGGGAAGAATCCTACCAGAAGCTTGACGGTAGCTTCTGTATGTATACTAATCCAAAGACCTATTGTCCTGCACTTCTCAGCAGTGTTTCCAGCTCTTTTCAGAAACCAAATATTAAACCTTTCATTTGATAATAAACTGTGTATGTACTACTTCATCTGTATTCAGTAAATGTGTCACAGACAAACACCCAGTACCCTTTTCTTTACCTTTGTAGGCACGTCGATATGAAATAGTATGTACAGCAAGCACACGTTTTTTGTTTTCCTCCAGCTTCTTTGAGAAGTATTACAAACTCAGATTAAAATAGCTGTAAACAACCTAATCCTGTAGTAATATTTTATGACTCTTTCTATTATTAGAAGCTTCTGTAAGAGCATGTTCAGGGTTTTTTTTCTACCTTTATTTTACTTCAAAGTTGCACATGGTATGTGCTAATGGCAATACCAGACACTATGCATTAGGTGTAGAGAGGTTGAGACTAATGAAAGTGGCATATGCTTACTATAAACCTTTATGCAAGCCTTCACCACTACCACATGTGATTTTTATGTGCTGCCTAACACACTCAGTAGGGGTGCTCTAATTATGGCCGCCTTTGCAATGGCAGGGGAATGCTGGACAATGATTTAGCATTTCAGATACGCACATAGAAAAAGGGAGGGGTGACAAGTTTTACAAGCTATCAATATCACATTATACTCTAACCTCAGATCTCTGAAACATACAGTCACACATGACTTTTATTGCAAATACCGTACCACTTGCGGTAACACTAAATTATTCAATTACAGGCAGTGTTTGCATTTATCTGTATAGCTTTAGGACATCCACAGTATTTCAATGTAAAGAAAAAAAACCACTTCTTTTTGTCTGCCAGAATACATTTTTCCCTCTTTCTGAACCTGTTGGGGAGTAAGTGACTGTATTTATTATTTCTACTGGAAAATAAATTGTGATCCCAGTTAAAGAGCAAAGAAAAAATTTTAACCAGTGACATCTATTCATTTGAGTGCTATCATTTTCTCGCCATTTATCAGGAATAAATCACTCAAACCATACCTCCCTACTGTTCAGGCTGTCACACCTCTGTGTATCTGGTGACTGATGTAATCATTGTGCAATCAATGGGGTCCCCCTGGCAATTATCTAACCCTCTAGAGCGCTTTTTTGGATTGTGTTGTGAAGTAGTTTAATTGTTTCTCTTTCCAAATGACATTTAAAATCCCCCATTGTATCTCTGAGAACTGACAACATGTATTTCCAGTCTGGGATCTTCCCAATCTCAGCCAAAGCTTTTACAGAAAGACAAACATTTTAATCTACCTTCATTGCAATCCAGAAGCCCAACACATTCCTGATTCTTATGGTGTAAAATTTAAAGTGTATTTTCTGTCTGCTCTATTACAGCCAAACCTTATTTACATGGTATGGTCCAGAAGAGCCATCAGTGTTGGTTCTTTCCAGCTTATTTCCATAGCAGATGCATATCAGTAATATATGTCTATTTTTTTTAAATTCAACTATACACCACACTGCTGTCCCTCTTTCCTGGGACTTGCAACTTTTATCCAAAGAAAGAATGTAGCTACTTTACCTGTGGGGTTAACCGCAGTAGCCAACTAAGTACCAGCAAAAAAACCCAACCCAAACCAAAAAAACCCAACCAACCAAACAAAAAATTGCACCAGATATATGCTATCCAGAGGCAAACCTTATGAAATGCACAAATACATAATTAATTGGAGACATTAGCAAAATCTTCCTAGATATTATCCTCACTTAAATTATTTATTTGCAAAATAGGTCCACACCTTCACCAAAGCCAGTGGTAGCAGTTTCTAACATCTCATAACCCAAGGCAGAGCTGCTGCTGCTCTAAAATTCTGTCTTGAATTTGGCTGAAGTGCAAATCTCCATTCTTTTAAACAAAATGGCTGGTGGCTTAGTGGTGAACCAGCATTATCATCCAAATTTTGTAATACTAGAATTTTCCTAACCATTTCTGTGCCTAGGACTGGGATTTGAAATTTTAATCTGGTTTTATCAGGTAAAATGAACTGATTTGAGAAACTGGTTTACTTGGAGAAATAAGGA
Source organism: Rissa tridactyla (assembly GCF_028500815.1). Lineage (NCBI taxonomy): Eukaryota > Metazoa > Chordata > Aves > Charadriiformes > Laridae > Rissa > Rissa tridactyla. Next base: position 18,859,793 of record NC_071497.1, read on the forward strand.
TGAATATCATCTAATTTCAGGACTAGAAGATTCATTGAGCTATCTCATATTAGTAAGAAGGAGTAGATTTATCACACTGACATCACACTCACTGACTTAGTGTGCAATACTAAAGTGAGATGATGCATTGAGTCTTCCTACAGTCCTTCATGTCATGAAAAAACACACTGTTATTGAGACTCAACCATCATGAAGTCCATTTAATTCTGTTTAATACCATTATTCTTCTGCAGAAATGTAGCTTGGCCACTGTGCATAATAATTTAATCTACTATGAGTTATGTAAGTGAGGTCTGCATCATGATGACTTCTGAAAGCTTTTGGTGGATTGAAGGGGCCACAATACAACAGTCCTGACCTGAACATACACATCATACAAAGAATTAAGTCAGGAACTATAACTTATGCAGCTGTCTTGTCTGACTCAAAAACATTCTGCGTTTTAGGTACTTTCTATTGATTTGATCTCTTACTATCAGAATTTATAAACTTCTTTTCCTGAACTTATCACTGCACTTCAACTAGCCAGCAAAATTAACTTTTCTTTATCTTTGTCTATTATCTTAATTTCATTAACTGCCATTCTATCATTCCTTGTATCATTTGTTTTCTTGAAGGCTTTTAAATTGGTACCTTCCTAGCCTTATATAAGATTTCAAGCAATGGAAAATTCATTAAGGCCAGATATTTACTGTTTATAATAGGAAAGCTACTTAAATGGCAGACTGAAACTCCTGACTGGTGTTCCCAAGAGACCTTAGGTTCCCCAATTGTTTTCGTTTTTGATGCAAATAATGCATCACATGGTTGCTTGTGCTCTACAGTAATTCTGAAATGTTTTTCTTTTTTTTTTTTTACAGACTTATTGTTTCACCATTGGTTATCTGCACTTACAAAGTAGTCTAGAGCTTGGTGTGAGAATATTCCTTCGATAGAAGATGGAAATTAAAAGCAGCTCACCCAGTGCCTCGTTTGGTGCCCTACACAGTGAGCTGTGATGGTATCTGGCACTTGGAGGACAAGATGATGCACAAAAACCTAAAAATGAATTGTTACAACACCTATGGTCTTCTCTGTGGCAGGACCACCAAGCTTTCTCAACCATGAAGTTTCATACTTCAATTACTGAAACATTTCACACCAGCTCTGAGAATTCTCCTCAGAAGACCTTTTGGAGTCCTGACTCTGAAGCTCCACCTACACTTACAAAGCCAAGTGTCCAAGAGCAGGCATTGCTAAACTGTTCGGGCAGCCCTGGGTTTGCTTTGACCCTTTGACATTTTACTTCTTTTTGTGGACCTGCCTCACGAAGACCCAAGTAAAATGTCCCAAAGCTTAATTACCTTCACTTTTAAACACAGTATTAGATGTAGTATGAATCTCTGCAAGTCTGTCTTTCAAATGATTTTACCACATTATGCCATTGCGAGTCTAACTTACAAACGAAAACATGGAATACTCTAGCGGGAGGTGCTATAACGAGAAACTTAGGGCCAAAGAGATTTTTTTTGCTTTCTTTCTAGTAACATGTCATGGATTAACCCCAGTTGGTAGCTAGAACCACATAGCCACTCACTCAACTCTCCTCCTCCCCAACCAGAAGGGTAGGGAGAAGAGCGAGAAAAGGATGGGAAAGGGGAAAAAAAATTGTGCGTTAAGATAAAAACACTTTAGTAGAATAATAATGGAAAAGGAAAATAACAGTAACAGTAATAATAATTGTAAAAGAATATAGAGAATGCAGTAATAAAACACAAGTCACTCACCACCCAATGATCAATTGCCCAGCCTGTCCTGAGCAGTGATCGTGCACTCCCGCCCCCTGGCCACCCCCCATTTATATAGTGAGCATGATGTCTATGTCATGGATTATTCCATTGGCCAGCTTGTTCTGTCTATGCTTTGCCTCAGCTTCTAAGGGAAGCTTGACTAATGTAAACATCACCTGGCAACAACTAAAACAATATGCTTTTTTGACATTCCTTTCATACCAAATCTGACACACAGCAGCCACTAGAAAAACAATTAACTCTATCCCAGCTGAAACCAGCACAGAACACTTAATAATTGTGATTTGCACTTGCTTAAAGAAAAGAACTTAAAAATAACAGACAATCAGTAAGACGTAGCTAGGGGATGAATTCTTTAGATGATTTACTATATTCTCATGAAGAGAGAAGAAAGAGGTTTATTTTTTATTTTAATATGGACAGCTGATTAATTACCTATGATTGCACTGAATGCTATGGTTGTGGATGAATTCAGTGCAAAGTCAAGTAACCTGTTCTACCTTCTCTCTGTTTCCATTCCCAAAGGAACTGCCTTTGGGACTGCCACATCTGGAAGCAAAGACTTCTGAAGCAGCAACGAGCAGGAATACAAAACTGTGGCAGAGAAAAGATTCAAAAGGTCTGTAAACCTTCCATTTTATAGCACATAATAGGGACAAAGCAGTTTTATTGTGCTTTTTCATTTGTGGTGAATGTATCACATTAAAAAAATCACAAATCTTGGGAGAAGAACTAAAAGTAATATAAGGTATTAATATTACATCAAGTATTGTCTAACTTTTTATTTTGGAAAAAAAAAAACAAACTTTTGCATCTGATAAATACAATCAAGTAAAGCACGTCTGGTTAATTGGCTGTGTGTTGTTAATATCCCAGTGTCTTTTACCTGTACTGTTACAAAGCTTCCTGCAGGACATTAACTTCAGAGAATCAGGGACTGGAATAAGAAGGGCAAATATACAGAGAAATGGGACATTGTGCATTTAGCCTGCACAAGGGCCTGTCACACCTGGGAAAATACAGAGACTTTAAGTTTGCAGTCTCAAGAGGAAATTTTTAAGAGAATTTTCTATTACTCCCTTTTCTGCTCTTCTTTAACCTGCAAAGCCGGCTGTCTTCATGGTGAGATGCAAAACTTTGCAGCAAGTAAATGCCTCATCTAGATTTCTCTTCTGCAATCATAGCATTTCTTCAGAATACTTAACAAACTTGAGAGTACGCCTATGAAGAAACCACTTCTATGTCATTATAAAATTCATTACAGCCATTCGAGCGTAATTGAAGGTGAGGAGCTGAATGGGTTGACTGTATTTCTAAATGCAACACATGTGTGTTCCCCAGCTTTCCAGCTGAACTAGTAGCTTTCAAAACTTTCAATCCTATTTTGGCCTCAAAGAAACTGTTGTTGAAGTATGCAGTCTCTTTGGGCTTCCCTCCATTTATGGAGCCAGAAAACTTTAATTCACCTGTGCCCTAAGTATTGTTGGCAAATTAGATTCCCTGCTGGAATTAAAACAAAGGCAGCATTTAGGAGACATCTGTAGAAAATCCCTAGGGTCCTTTTTTTTTACCAGATTAATACAATGATTTCAGTAGAGAACTTCCCATTTGGAAACCTCAGGAGATTGCTTTTCTTTCTGCCCTCACCATTACCTCCTGTGCTCCCACTGCTCACTCCTTTAGGGCTTCTTACAGGACTCTTTTATATCTTCCTATATTCAAGGGGTGGTGCAGGCTGTTAATTTACTGGACTCAGGGATCCTAAGGGGCTCCTAACAATTTTACAATGGCATATGTTTCAGAATAAGCCAAGAAGGACTGTAAGTAAGGAACAGATCTTGGCAGGTTTTGCACATTTTTGTGTTTCATCATGTTTATTTCTGTCTTTGTACCACTTAACAATAGAAAAAACTTACGGGGCCTAGAAGTAAATACAATGGGAACTGTTTGACTTTCAGCCTCACGTTGCTGCAATTGTTCATACTAAAATGTGGATCTTTTAAAGCAATAGGTAACAACAAAAGTTGTTTCACCCCTTTGTGATTAGCCATCATTTTGAAACATTTCTGAGTTACTTGTTTAACTAAAATGGCCTTGTCTATAATCTGCAGGGTGTACTGGATGACGAACATTTTCAAATTACATGGTTTGCAGTTTCTAGTTCCACTGAATTTACAGCTGCTTTCAGACTCAGTGAACTGCATTTGATAAGGCTGTATTCAGTCCAGAACCTTTCTTTAGGTACATAATTGAAACTATTCTACCAAATCTGTTTCACTTAGACTACAATCACATTCTACCAGCCACTCAAAAATCCCCCATCCTGCCATGAGCAGTTAGTGGTGGGTGTATAATGTCATTTAATCATTTCCCTCTAAAGCTCTGGCACACGTGAATAATACTATAATGATGATCAGGTATGTGTCCAAGCAGCGGCTTGGGGTATTCCAGTGTGTGTGATCTTGCAGTGTGGCAGTTATAAATTCAGAGACACAGATGTCCCATTAAGGGACAGTCCAGACTTCGTTGCTGTCATTTAGAGACTGGCAGGTGTCTGGTAAAGGACTCGGTGGAGTCTTCCATCTGTTTAACCAGCTACAGCCTGCATAGCGAACAGCTCTCCCCTTCTAATTGTGGTATTACCAGTTTTTTTTAAAGTCTCTGTTACAATAAAGGGGCCCTGTGAACATGTTTTTGCTTATACATTCTCAAAGTGGTTTGTTTGTTTATTAATTTCTTCCCTCTGTCACTCCACAGAAATTAATCTAGCTTTAAAGATTACTGTGGTGCTACGTAACAGACATTTCTTTCTATGCTAGATTTACAGCCCTCTTCCAGCAATCAGTGTTAACTAAAAAGAAAAAAAAAATCCACTGCTATTCACTGTGTTTCAGAGAAATTAAAACAAAAAAAAAAGTTGGAGTTTCTTTCTTTTGTTTGTTTGTGTGATCTGCTAATTAAGAGACATAAAGAAAGACAATTAGGACATTATAGGCAACAAAGTAAATGAATGAAGAATGTATGAAACATTATTTTTAGATGATGTTTTTAGACATATAGCAGAAAATGATGGTGAACAATCTTCTGAGTTGTAAATGGGAGTCCTAGAAGTCTAATTCTGCTTTCTATTTTAAGAACACTGGTACTACTTTTATTCAATTTTAAAAATATCTTTTTATGCATAAGTATGTTAAAGCAGCTCAGCTGATGTTTTATTTAAAAGACAAGGACATGAGACACATCCTTGCAACACCACTAGTTTTATGCTTTTCCATGTTGTCATAATCAGATTTAATCCAAAATCTATTGGGTTTATTGCTTTGTGTGGAGCTGACGGATTTGCAAGAATTGCTAACTCACTTTGAACCTAGCTGTTATGTGACAGAGAGACCCGTTACTAGTAGCAGTTGTACTGCTGGTGGCTTTCTTTTGGGGAAAGATTGGGCAATGCTGATCTCCCCGGAGCAGTGGTTGACCCTTTCACTCAAGAAAAGACAGGGTTCTAGATCTGGGATAGATGAAAGTGTCCCGCTTCCAGAGGAGGAGGGACTGCACCTTCTGCTGAAGAATGCCAGAAGACAAGGAGTGATCACCTACCTACATGCTGGAGCCCACTGCCTGCATGAACTCCACAGGAAGTCTAGGCATATCACCTAGATCGATGACGCCACTTCATCATAATAGGCACTTAAAAGTTGGGCTTTGAGGCACAAATATTCTTTGCTGAGTCTATCACTTCTATTAGTGAATTTCTTCAGTAAAATTGGCAGGTCCATATGGTCCATGTGCATTGCATGTGTGTACTGCTTATAGTTATTGTTTGGCATTCTTTCTTTTCCTTGGCTGCAGTAAGTAAATGGAGCAATAAGAACAGCAAATGATGTTACCAAAAGGATAATTTTCAATTTGCTTTTAGCAAATACTAAAAGAGCTGATCTTTAAAAAATGTCACTGCCTAGGAGTATTTGGAGTAGTAAATAAAGCCAAATTGTTGTAACATTTCCACAAGAAGATAAAGGTGTGAAAATGAATTAAAATAAAAAAATGTATTTTTAAATATACATATCTACCTGTAGACTAGATGTCTGGTATCAGCCCTGCTAATGGCTCCCAGTCTATGGGCAATGAACCACCAATGCAAAGCTTTTCATTCTATTGCTAGCAAGCCATTTTGAGACACATAAAATGGGAAGCTGGAAAATGAAAGAACCTTTATAAATATGACCACAAAATTAAAAGGTAGACAAAGACACTCTCTGCTCCATTCACCGAGATGTGTAATGTGTTGCTTTTCTTATGAGCTGAACGCAGTGCGTAAAGCCCCATCAATCCCATTATCAAGCCTGTAGGTCCCATTGCAATCATAGGCATGGCTCAACATAATTCCTGCTCTAAAGAGTATGTGGTTTAGGATGCAAATGAGTTCATCAGGCCATATGCAAAGACAGAAATAAAGTGCACCAAAAAACCCGTTTCTGTACTGCAGTTGCACTGTGAAAGAGCAAAGTCAGGATGAACGCTTCCAGAAACATCAGTATTTCCTGGGGCTTTTCTGAGCTTGGATCAACTCTGTGCCCACCAGTACAAGGATGAGACAGAAAAAAACAGATACAGATGGAAAGATACATACACATGGACATTTAATAATATATGTGCAATACTGCGGTCTTTCTTACCAAACCCTTTATCAGTCTTTTATCCTGAAAGTAAAAAACAGATTTGTCAGATTCTTCCCTCTACAGTAGGCAGAAAATCACCCTTTAACTACCTTTTATATAAATTTCACAAACATTTACAGGCATTCATTATGACACATGATAGCAATGGCATCTGCAGCCTGTGGGGCAAGGGTGAAGAGACTGGCAAAGGGCAAGAGAGACTGATTGAGCACTTGGAAAGTGGGAAGTAGGATTTGATTGTTTTATTAGAGAGAAGGTTAGGGGTTATAAGACAGGGAGAAAAGATAGTTCCTCTGATGGGAAATGAAGAGAGCTGAGGAGTCATTTAAGTGCATGGAGGAATTTCCAGATGGAAAAGCTGAGTGCTTGGGGAGCCTGATGCTAAGAATGGGGTAAGGAGGAGGAGGGGGAGGACACATGGTGACCTCAGCAGCAAGAATGGGAAAGGTGGTGCTGTAAATCACAGGCACTGCCTTGCTTCCATACAGAAAGAAAATAAGACGAGGTCAATTTGCTTCACTTGGGGTTACATATGTTATATTACCTTGGGTTATCAATTGGATCTAGAAACAAAATGTCTGCTAGAGTGAGCGCTTAGGCACAAGGTTGTAAGGTCAAATTTTGCCCTGGTATTTACGGAGTAGGCTGAGGCTGAAAGGAGAGGGGTAAGTCAGGCAAATGTACCTGGAATAACACTGCAAGTAGATGTGTGCGAGGGTTTTTTTTTTTCAGAAATTAAAAAAAAATATATATATAAATTTCACTCAGATTCTTTTTTAATCCAGTATATATCTTGAATCACTGTCTTTGAGAGCTTCAACATTAATGTTTATAGTCTTCTTTTTATCTTTCAAAAGAAGTGTCTACAGGATACAGTGGGAAGATAAAATAAATCTAAATAACTAAATAAATACAACTGTATAGTCATGATCACTTGCGTGTGTTATTGCCCCATAGGGAGAACATGTATTTCTGGCAGACTGCCTTGTGCCTGCCAATGTTCCCCCTGCGGAGCAGTAATGTGTTCAGGTAGTCATGACTATATCTAATAAAAACTGCAAAACAACATTATTCCTGAAAAATTAATCACACACACACACACACACACACACTCTCACAGAGACACACAGACACACACAAAAAACCACCCCTCCCGCTAATAAAATGAGTTTCTATTAGGAGACTGTGTGGTAGCAGCATCCTGCATCAATATAAATCACTTTGGGAAAACAATCACCAGGTTATATATGCTTAGGACATTGGTATTACACCAAAAAGAGTATACACTGGAAAGGGCTGGAAACGTCATAACCAGTCTTCATAGGCTGAAGGTGCTTATCCCCAAGTTTTTTAAGATCTAAGCAATGCCAATATGCTTCTGAACATGAATAAACTCTTATCGCCTTCGGGTAGGGTCAATTAAAAAGATATAGGCAAGACACTATGCATATAAGACAATCTTGATTAAAAAAATATTTACAAATTAAAAATACATAATTTATTTAGGTTGCTAGATGGAACTTGCAGCTGAAAATTATAAATCACAGAATGGTTTGGAGTGGAAGGGACTTCTTGAAATCTTTCAGTTCAATCCCACTGGTCAAGCAGGGTCAGCTACAGCATGTTGTGCAGGACTGTGTCCAGATAAGTTTTGAGTATCTCCAAGAATGGAGCCTCCACAACCTCTCTAGGAAGTCTGTGCCAGTGTTTGGCCACTCACACAGTAAAAAAGTGCTGTCCTTTGTTCAGATGGAGTTTCATGTGTTTTAATTGTGCCCTGTCAGTGGGCACTGCTAAGTAGAGTCTAGCTCTCTCTTCATTCCTTCCCATCAGGCATTTATACACATGGATGGGATCCTACCGAGCCTTCTCTTCTGCAAGATGAAGAGTCACAGCTCTCTTTGCCTCTCCTCATGGGACAGATGTTCCAGTCCCTTAATCATCTTTGTAGCCCTGTGTGGGGCTTGCTTCAGTAAATCTGGTGAGCCCAGAACTGTACTCAGCACTTCAGACACTGCATAGAGAAGATAGATCACCTCCCTGGACCTTCTGGCAACGCTCTGCCTAAAGCAGACCAGGAGGCTGTTGGCTTTCCTTATTGTGAGGAAGCATTGCTGGCTCATGGACAGCTTGTTGTCCACTAGGACCGTAGGTCCTTCTCTGCTGAACTGCATTGTGATCAATCACCTGCCTGCATTTACTGATGCCTGCATTATTCTTCCCCAGATGAAGGACTTCTCACATCTCATTGTTGAATTTTATGAGGTTCTTGTCCTCTCAAATCTCCAGCCTGTTCAAGTCTATCTGAAAAACCTTCTCATGTTTCAGCAACTCCTCCCAGTTTTTTGTCTGCAAATTTTTTGAATAAGCCCCTTTGTCCCTTAATGAAGATGTTGAAATGAGAACACTGTTAAGGAAGGTGTTGAAAATAGTCAAATGTTAATTCAAACACAATGCTAGCCACACAGGTAAGGAGGACTCTTTGGAAGAGTTAGCATGGATTTGCCTAGAGCCAACCATACCTCTCTATCCTAATTGTTTCTGTGACAACATGACAGGATTTGTGGATGACAGGAGAGTAATCTTATGCCATTTTCACAGAATCACAGAATGGTAGGGGTTGGAAGGGACCTCTGGAGATCATCTAGTCCAGCCCCCCTGCCAGAGCAGGCTCACCTAGAGCAGGTGGCACAGGAACGCGTCCAGGGGGGTTTGGAATGTCTCCAGAGACAGACGCTCCACCACCTCTCTGGGCAGCCTGTTCCAGTACTCTGCCACCCTCACAGGAAAGACGTTCCTCCTCATGTTGAGATGGAGCTTCCTATGTTCATGTTTGTGCCCGTTACCTCTTGTCCTGTCACTGGGCACTGCTGAAAAGAGCCTGGCCCCATCCTCCTGACACCCACCCTTTAAGTGTTTATAAGCATTGCTAAGGTCCCCCCTCAGTCACCTTTTTCCAGACTAGAAAGACCCAAGTCCCTCAGCCTTTCCTCCTAAGAGAGATGTTCCAGTCCCCTCATCATCTTGGTAGCCCTTTGCTGTACCCTCTCCAGCAGTTCCCTGTCCCCTTTGAACTGGGGAGCCCAGAACTTGTACTCAAGGTTTTGGCTTCTGTGGTGGTGGATCTACCTTAGAGAAGCCAGGTCTGTTGGGAGCTGATGGCATTCACCTGACTTCATGGTGCAGGGAAAAAGAGGGGAGAATGCGGGAGCCAGAAAGGAAAGGGAAACACCTGCGCAGCGGCCCTCTGCCGAGAGCGGCAGCGTTCTCCTCTCAGTGATTGTCTCCCCAGCGCAGCAGCCGGTGAATATGTGAATATGATACCACAGAACTGAACACGCTGGACACAGAGAAGCCCGTGCTCTGTCAGCAGTGGGACTTGCCCACCGGGAAACGTCTGCCCGCTCCCCCACCATCACCCTCGGGAAAGCAGCGTCCTCTGGCAGCGGCACAGCAGGAGCAGAGATCCTGCCGCGGACAGGCCCCACCCCACCACCAGCACACACACCACCACCCACCCCACCCGTGGGTGTCAGGTGGGCCCACCAAGAGCACACCCGCCACCCCAAGCTCAGAGGCAGCACCAAGGGAGCCGATTCACCTCACGGGCTGGGATCTCAAGGAGCAAAGCACCTGCGGGTCACGTCACCTGATAGTAGGTTTGGTAAGGGTCTGGGGGGGCTTGTGTCGGCTTTGGAAAGGGAACTCCCGGGAGCCCCGGCCTGCCGGGTGGGTCTGGACTGTGTGGGGTCGGGGCTGGGGCTGCCCGGGGCAGCGGTGGGTCGCTGAGGCGGGGGGTGGCCCCAGGGCGGGGCTGGTTGCCCTGTGATGCGCTCTGGTGCCTGGGACACCACAGGGGACGCGTCACAATGGGGCCGGCTATAAAGGGCGCCATCGGGCAGCGCTGCCCCAGTTCGGCACGGGACAATGGTGAGTGGGCTGGCGGGGGGAGGCTGGGCTGGACCAGGGCCGGGGCACAAACGCTGGCCCCTGGGGGGTGGCTTCTCACATGGCATAGAGGGCCCAGCCGCTGGCGGGAGCGCCTTGGGCCAGGCCCGGTGCCGCTGGCGGCGGGGCTGGGCGCAGGCCTTGCTGCCTCCCCGCTGCCTCGGCCCCCCTCCTGCCTGCCCCCAGCTCCCCGCGGCTGCCGTCCCCGCTACCGCCAGCTCCCGCCCGCCCTCCCAGCCCCACTGAACCCCTTCTCTCCCTCCTCCTGCAGGCCATGGCTGCTGCCAGTTTGCTACTGTCCCTCCTTGCTGTGCAAAGCGTCTTCCAGCCCCCACTGCCGGTGGGCGACGAGCTGGACGAGGCCACGCAAGACCGCATGCGTTGGCGTGCTGACTTTCTGGACGATCAGATGAGGCGGCTGCTGCAGGATCTGGAGGAAATGCACCTGGAGCCGTGGAGCCAGAAGGACCGCGACGTTTCCTGGGGGGCTCTTGCTGGTGTCCTGGTGCTGCTCCTCGGGCTCGGTTGGTGGCTCAGGAAAAGGAGCCGTCGGCCAGCCAGCAGCAGCAAGGAGAGCGGTTCCGGAAAGAAGGCGGAGGAGCGGGAGCAAGAATCAAAACCCAGTCTTGCACTGCACGCGCGCCTGATTTCCGTCGAGCGCCTCCTTGAACTGTCGGAGTCATTCATGAAGGTGGAGGCCCTGGTAGATGATCTCCTCCGCATCTGCCACAAGCGTTCCAGGGGTACTGGGATGCCACGCGTGAAGGCAGTCGTCGGGGTGGAGAGCGCTTTAGGAGGTTGGGGTCCCCAGGAGGATGATGCCACCTACCGCCTGCTGGTGCCCCTGAAGCCTCCTCACGGGCACGCCTTCCATCTGGAGCTGGGCACCATGGAGGGGATGCCGGCCAAGCACTCCTGCATCCGCGTGGAGCCGGAGTGCAGCTGCAAGAGGGAGCGGCTGGAGAAGGACACGCTGTGCTTCCTCCACTGCCACCAGGAGCAGCTGCAGAAAAATCGGGGTGCCAGCCTCCTCGACGCCTTCTGCACCGGCCCCTACCTGGACGTAGAGAAAACGGCCCGCTGGTTCCAGGACATGGTAAAAGACGCCTGGGTGGCTTTGCCTCAGTCGAGACACTGCCATCTGAAGGTGCTGCCCTCCAAGCGCTCCTGCAAGCTCCGGCTGACGGATGCTTCTGGCAGTACTGTCTTCATTCACATCATGCTTGGGGTGCAGCAAGGTGACTCGTACGCCATCCTGAGCATCCACTAGGAAGAGACTGCTGCAAGGAGCCTTGCGACAGAGACTGCCTCTACCACCTGGACAGTGACTGCCCTCCCTCTTCCTGGGAGTCCGTTCCCTGTGGGAACTTCACCCTGTACAAAGTTGTCAATAAATCACTTGTTTGTTTGAACTAACGCTGTGTCCGTGAGTGGCCATGCATCGCTTTGTTGGGGAAGGCGGGCACAAGCTGCTGGCTGCGCAGCTGCCGCAGAGTCAGGGGGTGTTTTGCAGAAGAGCCGCTGCAGTGGGCTCTGGTTTCCTGAGTCCCTGGGCTTTGGCTTGCCAGGTGTTGGGGGTTAATCCCAGTAGGCAGCTTGGCATCACGCAGCTGCTCAATCCCTTGCCCCAGGGGGACAGTGGTGGAGAGAATCTGAAGGGTAAAAGTGGGAAAACGTGTGGGCTGAGCTCAGACCGTTTAGTAGGTAAAGCAAGAGCTACACGCCTAAGCAAAGCAGAAGAAAGAACCCCTTCACTACCCTCCTGCTCTGCCAACCAGACGTGCCTTCTTGGGAAGCATTCTGCCTCAGGCAGGACGGAGGGAGTTGATTGGGGAACAGACTCGGAAATAGAGCTTTTCCCTATACTAGTAGAAAGGGAAAGAAAGAAGGTTAATGTAGCGATTGTTTGTACAAAGTTAAATGCATAACTTCACAAGGAAATCCCAGGAAAACAAACTGGCTTAAGAGCTAGTGAGATACTGAAGTGGTTGTGCAGCAACTCTTGAACTTTTACCAGTTTTTGGGTGAAGTCCAACAAGATGCTGAGCGCTCTCAGTTGAAATCCTCACCACCGGGGAAGTCACCCAACACTTTGACAAATTCAGTCATGCTTTTGTCCAATAGTAAGATGAAAACCATTTTTTCCCACATGTTGTTACAATACGTATTCAGTTCTTTAATTAAATAGAATCACGGGATCACAGCACGGTGGGGATTGGAAGGGACCTCTGGAGATCATCTAGTCCAGCCCCTCTGCCAGAGCAGGCTCACCCAGAGCAGGTGGCACAGGAACGCGTCCAGGGGGTTTTTGAATGTCTCCAGAGACAGACGCTCCACCACCTCTCTGGGCAGCCTGTTCCAGTGCTCTGCCACCCTCACAGGAAAGACGTTCCTCCTCATGTTGAGATGGAACTTCCTGTGCTCAAGTTTGTGCCCGTTACCTCTTGTCCTGTCACTGGGCACTGCTGAAAAGAGCCTGGCCCCATCCTCCTGACACCCACCCTTTAAGTGTTTATAAGCATTGCTAAGGTCCCCCCTCAGTCACCTTTTTTCCAGACTAGAAAGACCCAAGTCCCTCAGCCTTTCCTCCTAAGAGAGATGTTCCAGTCCCCTCATCATCTTGGTAGCCCTTTGCTGTACCCTCTCCCGCAGTTCCCTGTCCTCTTTGAACTGGGGAGCCCAGAACTTGTACTCAAGGTTTTGGCTTCTGTGATGGTGGATCTACCTTAGAGAAGCCGGGTCTGTTGGGAGCTGATGGCATTCACCTGACTTCATGGTGCAGGGAAAAAGAGGGGAGAATGCGGGAGCCAGAAAGGAAAGGGAAACGCCTGCGCAGCGGCCCTCTGCCGAGAGCGGCAGCGTTCTCCTCTCAGTGATTGTCTCCCCAGCGCAGCAGCCGGTGAAGAGCACGGTGGCTACAAAGATGGTTGTGGCACTGCTTTCCCTTCACACTCGTCACCACCCTGGTGGCAATTTCACATGGGCCGAGAAACTCCCCGGCAGCTCCGGCTGGGCAGGGACCAAGCGAGAGGCACCGCTCATGTGCCTCCGTGCCTTGACCGGGGTGCGGCTGGAGAATATGCCCGACCCAGATGCTCCCCAGGGAGTTGATACCACAGAACTGAACACGCTGGACACAGAGAAGCCCGTGCTCTATCGGCAGTGGGACTTGCCCACCGGGAAACGTCTGCCCGCTCCCCCACCATCACCCTTGGGAAAGCAGCGTCCTCTGGCAGCGGCACAGCAGGAGCAGAGATCCTGCCGCGGACAGGCCCCACCCCACCACCAGCACACACACCACCACCCACCCCACCCGTGGGTGTCAGGTGGGCCCACCAAGAGCACACCCGCCACCCCAAGCTCAGAGGCAGCACCAAGGGAGCCGATTCACCTCACGGGCTGGGATCTCAAGGAGCAAAGCACCTGCGGGTCACGTCACCTGATAGTAGGTTTGGTAAGGGTCTGGGGGGGCTTGTGTCGGCTTTGGAAAGGGAACTCCCGGGAGCCCCGGCCTGCCGGGTGGGTCTGGACTGTGTGGGGTCGGGGCTGGGGCTGCCCGGGGCAGCGGTGGGTCGCTGAGGCGGGGGGTGGCCCCAGGGCGGGGCTGGTTGCCCTGTGATGCGCTCTGGTGCCTGGGACACCACAGGGGACGCGTCACAATGGGGCCGGCTATAAAGGGCGCCATCGGGCAGCGCTGCCCCAGTTCGGCACGGGACAATGGTGAGTGGGCTGGCGGGGGGAGGCTGGGCTGGACCGGACCAGGGCCGGGGCACAAACGCTGGCCCCTGGGGGGTGGCTTCTCACATGGCATAGAGGGCCCAGCCGCTGGCGGGAGCGCCTTGGGCCAGGCCCGGTGCTGCTGGCGGCGGGGCTGGGCGCAGGCCTTGCTGCCTCCCCGCTGCCTCGGCCCCCCTCCTGCCTGCCCCCAGCTCCCCGCGGCTGCCGTCCCCGCTACCGCCAGCTCCCGCCCGCCCTCCCAGCCCCACTGAACCCCTTCTCTCCCTCCTCCTGCAGGCCATGGCTGCTGCCAGTTTGCTACTGTCCCTCCTTGCTGTGCAAAGCGTCTTCCAGCCCCCACTGCCGGTGGGCGACGAGCTGGACGAGGCCACGCAAGACCGCATGCGTTGGCGTGCTGACTTTCTGGACGATCAGATGAGACGGCTGCTGCAGGATCTGGAGGAAATGCACCTGGAGCCGTGGAGCCAGAAGGACCGCGACGTTTCCTGGGGGGCTCTTGCTGGTGTCCTGGTGCTGCTCCTCGGGCTCGGCTGGTGGCTCAGGAAAAGGAGCCGTCGGCCAGCCAGCAGCAGCAAGGAGAGCGGTTCCGGAAAGAAGGCGGAGGAGCGGGAGCAAGAATCAAAACCCAGTCTTGCACTGCACGCGCGCCTGATTTCCGTCGAGCGCCTCCTTGAACTGTCGGAGTCATTCATGAAGGTGGAGGCCCTGGTAGATGATCTCCTCCGCATCTGCCACAAGCGTTCCAGGGGTACTGGGATGCCACGCGTGAAGGCAGTCGTCGGGGTGGAGAGCGCTTTAGGAGGTTGGGGTCCCCAGGAGGATGATGCCACCTACCGCCTGCTGGTGCCCCTGAAGCCTCCTCACGGGCACGCCTTCCATCTGGAGCTGGGCACCATGGAGGGGATGCCGGCCAAGCACTCCTGCATCCGCGTGGAGCCGGAGTGCAGCTGCAAGAGGGAGCGGCTGGAGAAGGACACGCTGTGCTTCCTCCACTGCCACCAGGAGCAGCTGCAGAAAAATCGGGGTGCCAGCCTCCTCGACGCCTTCTGCACCGGCCCCTACCTGGACGTAGAGAAAACGGCCCGCTGGTTCCAGGACATGGTAAAAGACGCCTGGGTGGCTTTGCCTCAGTCGAGACACTGCCATCTGAAGGTGCTGCCCTCCAAGCGCTCCTGCAAGCTCCGGCTGACGGATGCTTCTGGCAGTACTGTCTTCATTCACATCATGCTTGGGGTGCAGCAAGGTGACTCGTACGCCATCCTGAGCATCCACTAGGAAGAGACTGCTGCAAGGAGCCTTGCGACAGAGACTGCCTCTACCACCTGGACAGTGACTGCCCTCCCTCTTCCTGGGAGTCCGTTCCCTGTGGGAACTTCACCCTGTACAAAGTTGTCAATAAATCACTTGTTTGTTTGAACTAACGCTGTGTCCGTGAGTGGCCATGCATCGCTTTGTTGGGGAAGGCGGGCACAAGCTGCTGGCTGCGCAGCTGCCGCAGAGTCAGGGGGTGTTTTGCAGAAGAGCCGCTGCAGTGGGCTCTGGTTTCCTGAGTCCCTGGGCTTTGGCTTGCCAGGTGTTGGGGGTTAATCCCAGTAGGCAGCTTGGCATCACGCAGCTGCTCAATCCCTTGCCCCAGGGGGACAGTGGTGGAGAGAATCTGAAGGGTAAAAGTGGGAAAACGTGTGGGCTGAGCTCAGACCGTTTAGTAGGTAAAGCAAGAGCTACACACCTAAGCAAAGCAGAAGAAAGAACCCCTTCACTACCCTCCTGCTCTGCCAACCAGACGTGCCTTCTTGGGAAGCATTCTGCCTCAGGCAGGACGGAGGGAGTTGATTGGGGAACAGACTCGGAAATAGAGCTTTTCCCTATACTAGTAGAAAGGGAAAGAAAGAAGGTTAATGTAGCGATTGTTTGTACAAAGTTAAATGCATACCTTCACAAGGAAATCCCAGGAAAACAAACTGGCTTAAGAGCTAGTGAGATACTGAAGTGGTTGTGCAGCAACTCTTGAACTTTTACCAGTTTTTGGGTGAAGTCCAACAAGATGCTGAGCGCTCTCAGTTGAAATCCTCACCACCGGGGAAGTCACCCAACACTTTGACAAATTCAGTCATGCTTTTGTCCAATAGTAAGATGAAAACCATTTTTTCCCACATGTTGTTACAATACGTATTCAGTTCTTTAATTAAATAGAATCACGGGATCACAGCACGGTGGGGATTGGAAGGGACCTCTGGAGATCATCTAGTCCAGCCCCTCTGCCAGAGCAGGCTCACCCAGAGCAGGTGGCACAGGAACGCGTCCAGGGGGTTTTTGAATGTCTCCAGAGACAGACGCTCCACCACCTCTCTGGGCAGCCTGTTCCAGTGCTCTGCCACCCTCACAGGAAAGACGTTCCTCCTCATGTTGAGATGGAACTTCCTGTGCTCAAGTTTGTGCCCGTTACCTCTTGTCCTGTCACTGGGCACCGCTGAAAAGAGCCTGGCCCCATGCTCCTGACACCCACCCTTTAAGTGTTTATAAGCATTGCTAAGGTCCCTCCTCAGTCACCTTTTTTCCAGACTAGAAAGACCCAAGTCCCTCAGCCTTTCCTCCTAAGAGAGATGTTCCAGTCCCCTCATCATCTTGGTAGCCCTTTGCTGTACCCTCTCCCGCAGTTCCCTGTCCTCTTTGAACTGGGGAGCCCAGAACTTGTACTCAAGGTTTTGGCTTCTGTGATGGTGGATCTACCTTAGAGAAGCCGGGTCTGTTGGGAGCTGATGGCATTCACCTGACTTCATGGTGCAGGGAAAAAGAGGGGAGAATGCGGGAGCCAGAAAGGAAAGGGAAACGCCTGCGCAGCGGCCCTCTGCCGAGAGCGGCAGCGTTCTCCTCTCAGTGATTGTCTCCCCAGCGCAGCAGCCGGTGAAGAGCACGGTGGCTACAAAGATGGTTGTGGCACTGCTTTCCCTTCACACTCGTCACCACCCTGGTGGCAATTTCACATGGGCCGAGAAACTCCCCGGCAGCTCCGGCTGGGCAGGGACCAAGCGAGAGGCACCGCTCATGTGCCTCCGTGCCTTGACCGGGGTGCGGCTGGAGAATATGCCCGACCCAGATGCTCCCCAGGGAGTTGATACCACAGAACTGAACACGCTGGACACAGAGAAGCCCGTGCTCTATCGGCAGTGGGACTTGCCCACCGGGAAACGTCTGCCCGCTCCCCCACCATCACCCTCGGGAAAGCAGCGTCCTCTGGCAGCGGCACAGCAGGAGCAGAGATCCTGCCGCGGACAGGCCCCACCCCACCACCAGCACACACACCACCACCCACCCCACCCGTGGGTGTCAGGTGGGCCCACCAAGAGCACACCCGCCACCCCAAGCTCAGAGGCAGCACCAAGGGAGCCGATTCACCTCACGGGCTGGGATCTCAAGGAGCAAAGCACCTGCGGGTCACGTCACCTGATAGTAGGTTTGGTAAGGGTCTGGGGGGGCTTGTGTCGGCTTTGGAAAGGGAACTCCCGGGAGCCCCGGCCTGCCGGGTGGGTCTGGACTGTGTGGGGTCGGGGCTGGGGCTGCCCGGGGCAGCGGTGGGTCGCTGAGGCGGGGGGTGGCCCCAGGGCGGGGCTGGTTGCCCTGTGATGCGCTCTGGTGCCTGGGACACCACAGGGGACGCGTCACAATGGGGCCGGCTATAAAGGGCGCCATCGGGCAGCGCTGCCCCAGTTCGGCACGGGACAATGGTGAGTGGGCTGGCGGGGGGAGGCTGGGCTGGACCAGGGCCGGGGCACAAACGCTGGCCCCTGGGGGGTGGCTTCTCACATGGCATAGAGGGCCCAGCCGCTGGCGGGAGCGCCTTGGGCCAGGCCCGGTGCCGCTGGCGGCGGGGCTGGGCGCAGGCCTTGCTGCCTCCCCGCTGCCTCGGCCCCCCTCCTGCCTGCCCCCAGCTCCCCGCGGCTGCCGTCCCCGCTACCGCCAGCTCCCGCCCGCCCTCCCAGCCCCACTGAACCCCTTCTCTCCCTCCTCCTGCAGGCCATGGCTGCTGCCAGTTTGCTACTGTCCCTCCTTGCTGTGCAAAGCGTCTTCCAGCCCCCACTGCCGGTGGGCGACGAGCTGGACGAGGCCACGCAAGACCGCATGCGTTGGCGTGCTGACTTTCTGGACGATCAGATGAGGCGGCTGCTGCAGGATCTGGAGGAAATGCACCTGGAGCCGTGGAGCCAGAAGGACCGCGACGTTTCCTGGGGGGCTCTTGCTGGTGTCCTGGTGCTGCTCCTCGGGCTCGGTTGGTGGCTCAGGAAAAGGAGCCGTCGGCCAGCCAGCAGCAGCAAGGAGAGCGGTTCCGGAAAGAAGGCGGAGGAGCGGGAGCAAGAATCAAAACCCAGTCTTGCACTGCACGCGCGCCTGATTTCCGTCGAGCGCCTCCTTGAACTGTCGGAGTCATTCATGAAGGTGGAGGCCCTGGTAGATGATCTCCTCCACATCTGCCACAAGCGTTCCAGGGGTACTGGGATGCCACGCGTGAAGGCAGTCGTCGGGGTGGAGAGCGCTTTAGGAGGTTGGGGTCCCCAGGAGGATGATGCCACCTACCGCCTGCTGGTGCCCCTGAAGCCTCCTCACGGGCACGCCTTCCATCTGGAGCTGGGCACCATGGAGGGGATGCCGGCCAAGCACTCCTGCATCCGCGTGGAGCCGGAGTGCAGCTGCAAGAGGGAGCGGCTGGAGAAGGACACGCTGTGCTTCCTCCACTGCCACCAGGAGCAGCTGCAGAAAAATCGGGGTGCCAGCCTCCTCGACGCCTTCTGCACCGGCCCCTACCTGGACGTAGAGAAAACGGCCCGCTGGTTCCAGGACATGGTAAAAGACGCCTGGGTGGCTTTGCCTCAGTCGAGACACTGCCATCTGAAGGTGCTGCCCTCCAAGCGCTCCTGCAAGCTCCGGCTGACGGATGCTTCTGGCAGTACTGTCTTCATTCACATCATGCTTGGGGTGCAGCAAGGTGACTCGTACGCCATCCTGAGCATCCACTAGGAAGAGACTGCTGCAAGGAGCCTTGCGACAGAGACTGCCTCTACCACCTGGACAGTGACTGCCCTCCCTCTTCCTGGGAGTCCGTTCCCTGTGGGAACTTCACCCTGTACAAAGTTGTCAATAAATCACTTGTTTGTTTGAACTAACGCTGTGTCCGTGAGTGGCCATGCATCGCTTTGTTGGGGAAGGCGGGCACAAGCTGCTGGCTGCGCAGCTGCCGCAGAGTCAGGGGGTGTTTTGCAGAAGAGCCGCTGCAGTGGGCTCTGGTTTCCTGAGTCCCTGGGCTTTGGCTTGCCAGGTGTTGGGGGTTAATCCCAGTAGGCAGCTTGGCATCACGCAGCTGCTCAATCCCTTGCCCCAGGGGGACAGTGGTGGAGAGAATCTGAAGGGTAAAAGTGGGAAAACGTGTGGGCTGAGCTCAGACCGTTTAGTAGGTAAAGCAAGAGCTACACACCTAAGCAAAGCAGAAGAAAGAACCCCTTCACTACCCTCCTGCTCTGCCAACCAGACGTGCCTTCTTGGGAAGCATTCTGCCTCAGGCAGGACGGAGGGAGTTGATTGGGGAACAGACTCGGAAATAGAGCTTTTCCCTATACTAGTAGAAAGGGAAAGAAAGAAGGTTAATGTAGCGATTGTTTGTACAAAGTTAAATGCATACCTTCACAAGGAAATCCCAGGAAAACAAACTGGCTTAAGAGCTAGTGAGATACTGAAGTGGTTGTGCAGCAACTCTTGAACTTTTACCAGTTTTTGGGTGAAGTCCAACAAGATGCTGAGCGCTCTCAGTTGAAATCCTCACCACCGGGGAAGTCACCCAACACTTTGACAAATTCAGTCATGCTTTTGTCCAATAGTAAGATGAAAACCATTTTTTCCCACATGTTGTTACAATACGTATTCAGTTCTTTAATTAAATAGAATCACGGGATCACAGCACGGTGGGGATTGGAAGGGACCTCTGGAGATCATCTAGTCCAGCCCCTCTGCCAGAGCAGGCTCACCCAGAGCAGGTGGCACAGGAACGCGTCCAGGGGGTTTTTGAATGTCTCCAGAGACAGACGCTCCACCACCTCTCTGGGCAGCCTGTTCCAGTGCTCTGCCACCCTCACAGGAAAGACGTTCCTCCTCATGTTGAGATGGAACTTCCTGTGCTCAAGTTTGTGCCCGTTACCTCTTGTCCTGTCACTGGGCACCGCTGAAAAGAGCCTGGCCCCATGCTCCTGACACCCACCCTTTAAGTGTTTATAAGCATTGCTAAGGTCCCTCCTCAGTCACCTTTTTTCCAGACTAGAAAGACCCAAGTCCCTCAGCCTTTCCTCCTAAGAGAGATGTTCCAGTCCCCTCATCATCTTGGTAGCCCTTTGCTGTACCCTCTCCCGCAGTTCCCTGTCCTCTTTGAACTGGGGAGCCCAGAACTTGTACTCAAGGTTTTGGCTTCTGTGATGGTGGATCTACCTTAGAGAAGCCGGGTCTGTTGGGAGCTGATGGCATTCACCTGACTTCATGGTGCAGGGAAAAAGAGGGGAGAATGCGGGAGCCAGAAAGGAAAGGGAAACGCCTGCGCAGCGGCCCTCTGCCGAGAGCGGCAGCGTTCTCCTCTCAGTGATTGTCTCCCCAGCGCAGCAGCCGGTGAAGAGCACGGTGGCTACAAAGATGGTTGTGGCACTGCTTTCCCTTCACACTCGTCACCACCCTGGTGGCAATTTCACATGGGCCGAGAAACTCCCCGGCAGCTCCGGCTGGGCAGGGACCAAGCGAGAGGCACCGCTCATGTGCCTCCGTGCCTTGACCGGGGTGCGGCTGGAGAATATGCCCGACCCAGATGCTCCCCAGGGAGTTGATACCACAGAACTGAACACGCTGGACACAGAGAAGCCCGTGCTCTATCGGCAGTGGGACTTGCCCACCGGGAAACGTCTGCCCGCTCCCCCACCATCACCCTCGGGAAAGCAGCGTCCTCTGGCAGCGGCACAGCAGGAGCAGAGATCCTGCCGCGGACAGGCCCCACCCCACCACCAGCACACACCCCACCACCCACCCCACCCGTGGGTGTCAGGTGGGCCCACCAAGAGCACACCCGCCACCCCAAGCTCAGAGGCAGCACCAAGGGAGCCGATTCACCTCACGGGCTGGGATCTCAAGGAGCAAAGCACCTGCGGGTCACGTCACCTGATAGTAGGTTTGGTAAGGGTCTGGGGGGGCTTGTGTCGGCTTTGGAAAGGGAACTCCCGGGAGCCCCGGCCTGCCGGGTGGGTCTGGACTGTGTGGGGTCGGGGCTGGGGCTGCCCGGGGCAGCGGTGGGTCGCTGAGGCGGGGGGTGGCCCCAGGGCGGGGCTGGTTGCCCTGTGATGCGCTCTGGTGCCTGGGACACCACAGGGGACGCGTCACAATGGGGCCGGCTATAAAGGGCGCCATCGGGCAGCGCTGCCCCAGTTCGGCACGGGACAATGGTGAGTGGGCTGGCGGGGGGAGGCTGGGCTGGACCAGGGCCGGGGCACAAACGCTGGCCCCTGGGGGGTGGCTTCTCACATGGCATAGAGGGCCCAGCCGCTGGCGGGAGCGCCTTGGGCCAGGCCCGGTGCCGCTGGCGGCGGGGCTGGGCGCAGGCCTTGCTGCCTCCCCGCTGCCTCGGCCCCCCTCCTGCCTGCCCCCAGCTCCCCGCGGCTGCCGTCCCCGCTACCGCCAGCTCCCGCCCGCCCTCCCAGCCCCACTGAACCCCTTCTCTCCCTCCTCCTGCAGGCCATGGCTGCTGCCAGTTTGCTACTGTCCCTCCTTGCTGTGCAAAGCGTCTTCCAGCCCCCACTGCCGGTGGGCGACGAGCTGGACGAGGCCACGCAAGACCGCATGCGTTGGCGTGCTGACTTTCTGGACGATCAGATGAGGCGGCTGCTGCAGGATCTGGAGGAAATGCACCTGGAGCCGTGGAGCCAGAAGGACCGCGACGTTTCCTGGGGGGCTCTTGCTGGTGTCCTGGTGCTGCTCCTCGGGCTCGGTTGGTGGCTCAGGAAAAGGAGCCGTCGGCCAGCCAGCAGCAGCAAGGAGAGCGGTTCCGGAAAGAAGGCGGAGGAGCGGGAGCAAGAATCAAAACCCAGTCTTGCACTGCACGCGCGCCTGATTTCCGTCGAGCGCCTCCTTGAACTGTCGGAGTCATTCATGAAGGTGGAGGCCCTGGTAGATGATCTCCTCCGCATCTGCCACAAGCGTTCCAGGGGTACTGGGATGCCACGCGTGAAGGCAGTCGTCGGGGTGGAGAGCGCTTTAGGAGGTTGGGGTCCCCAGGAGGATGATGCCACCTACCGCCTGCTGGTGCCCCTGAAGCCTCCTCACGGGCACGCCTTCCATCTGGAGCTGGGCACCATGGAGGGGATGCCGGCCAAGCACTCCTGCATCCGCGTGGAGCCGGAGTGCAGCTGCAAGAGGGAGCGGCTGGAGAAGGACACGCTGTGCTTCCTCCACTGCCACCAGGAGCAGCTGCAGAAAAATCGGGGTGCCAGCCTCCTCGACGCCTTCTGCACCGGCCCCTACCTGGACGTAGAGAAAACGGCCCGCTGGTTCCAGGACATGGTAAAAGACGCCTGGGTGGCTTTGCCTCAGTCGAGACACTGCCATCTGAAGGTGCTGCCCTCCAAGCGCTCCTGCAAGCTCCGGCTGACGGATGCTTCTGGCAGTACTGTCTTCATTCACATCATGCTTGGGGTGCAGCAAGGTGACTCGTACGCCATCCTGAGCATCCACTAGGAAGAGACTGCTGCAAGGAGCCTTGCGACAGAGACTGCCTCTACCACCTGGACAGTGACTGCCCTCCCTCTTCCTGGGAGTCCGTTCCCTGTGGGAACTTCACCCTGTACAAAGTTGTCAATAAATCACTTGTTTGTTTGAACTAACGCTGTGTCCGTGAGTGGCCATGCATCGCTTTGTTGGGGAAGGCGGGCACAAGCTGCTGGCTGCGCAGCTGCCGCAGAGTCAGGGGGTGTTTTGCAGAAGAGCCGCTGCAGTGGGCTCTGGTTTCCTGAGTCCCTGGGCTTTGGCTTGCCAGGTGTTGGGGGTTAATCCCAGTAGGCAGCTTGGCATCACGCAGCTGCTCAATCCCTTGCCCCAGGGGGACAGTGGTGGAGAGAATCTGAAGGGTAAAAGTGGGAAAACGTGTGGGCTGAGCTCAGACCGTTTAGTAGGTAAAGCAAGAGCTACACGCCTAAGCAAAGCAGAAGAAAGAACCCCTTCACTACCCTCCTGCTCTGCCAACCAGACGTGCCTTCTTGGGAAGCATTCTGCCTCAGGCAGGACGGAGGGAGTTGATTGGGGAACAGACTCGGAAATAGAGCTTTTCCCTATACTAGTAGAAAGGGAAAGAAAGAAGGTTAATGTAGCGATTGTTTGTACAAAGTTAAATGCATACCTTCACAAGGAAATCCCAGGAAAACAAACTGGCTTAAGAGCTAGTGAGATACTGAAGTGGTTGTGCAGCAACTCTTGAACTTTTACCAGTTTTTGGGTGAAGTCCAACAAGATGCTGAGCGCTCTCAGTTGAAATCCTCACTGTTGGAGGATTTTTAATACAAAGGGGTCATCCTGTGAACACTCCAAGCACCGAAGAGCTGCTAACAACTATGTAGGCCAAGCACCGAAGAACTGCTAACAACTATGTAGGCTTTGTTAGTTTGAAGGCCATGTGAAAACATTGTAGCAATGTTAGAAATGCTGAGACCAACAAGATATGAGAAAGTGTGCTGAATTCAGCGTGCGAAATGTAGAACTTCACCCAGGATATAGGAGGGGTGATTGTCCGCGTGGACAGATGCTTTAAGCCAATTATAATATGTTGCTTGCCGCGTGCACAGCTCGTGCAACCAATCAGCAAATTGTCGGCGCGTGATGCGGAATCAGAACATCTATAATAACTGAGCTATCTGTGCAATAAACTGGCATTAACCTGATCACATTGGTCGCTGTGTTATTGTCCGAGCCTTCCGCGCCGACAAGTGGCGCCCGAACAGGGACCCTCAGATCGGTATTGGGATCAGCGAATACCCGATGAGCAACCGACGGACGGAGGGGGTGGAAGAAGCCGGTCGATAGGCGAGTGCTGCCCCGGCACTCGGGAAGACGCTAGCGCATCAAGGTAGGGAATCTCGCATTGGCCAAGCGAGCGGCCGGGGAGGAGATGGGGTCTACACTCTCCAAAGAAGAAGAGGCAGTAGTTAAGCTCCTCCAACATATACTCTCTACGAGAGGATTAAAGTATGATACGCCTACCTTGAAGGCGCTCTTAGCATGGGCACGGGATAAAGGACTTATCCCCACTGTTGCTACCGCTTTTGCTCAAGATACGTGGGCTAAAATAGGAGCGGTGTTGTGGGATGACGTAAGTAAAGGATCCAAGGAGGCGCAGAAACTCTCCGCCGTGTGGAGGTTAGTATCAGAGACTTTGAAAACAATGCAGGCAGAACGTGCTGCGGCCGCCTCTGCCTTTGCAGCATTAACACCTGGAGTTAAGGATGTTTCCCCCATGAGTCTTTCTTTCGGGGGATCGCCAGAAGCTGTCGTCCCTCAACCGCGGGGCTGCAGAATAACACAGGGGAATGTAGCGAGTCGCGCCGTTACTGCCCCGAGCCAGCCTACTCCCGCTACAGACTCTCTTGAGACACCTGTTTATGAAAGTGGAAAAGAGGAAGAAACTATGTTTCCTCCTCCCCCTCCCAAAGACACTGTTGTTGGAAATACTGAAGGAGACTCCCCTGAGGATTCCAGGGATCAGTCAATACCGTACCCTCCTCTGCCACCCTCTACTCCACCATCACCCGGCAGCAGCACTAGAGTACCACCTGGTGTACTGACAGACCATCAATTCCGGGAGTTGTTAAAAAAGTTGGAAGCGATGGAAGCTCGTCTAGATGATCAATCCAGTTCACGAGCTTCTCCAGTTTACCCTGCTCCTTTGCCACTGCCTCATCATGCCTTGTCGTGGCCACCATCGTCGGAAAATGCGGGGGGTGGGGGAGCGGTAGGAGGGGAGAAAGAATTAACAAACCGATGGAGGGGAGTAATTAGAGATGCGGCAATTGAGGGCGTGTTTCTTGATCCTATGGCGTTTCCGGTGTTTGCTAATGCGGGGGGTGGAAAGGATTGGGAACAGTTTGATTGGAAATTGTTAAAGGAGGCAAAACAAGCTGTTAGCCAATATGGACTAAGCTCTCCCTATACTAGGGCTATGGTAGAGCATTTATTTACTGCGAATTTACTCACACCACATGATTCAAAGCAGATTTCTCAAATGTTGCTCACCCCTTCTCAGCAGTTGCAGTTTTTCAGTGTGTGGCAGAACCTATGTGATCAGGCTGCTGCCACCCCGCGTCCTCAAGGTGATCCTTTGTATGGGGTACAAACACAGATGTTAATGGGGACGGGACCTTACGTTCGGACTGATTGGCAAGCTAATTTTGCTGTGGAGGTTTTGCAACTCAGTCAACAGTTAGCTCACAGGGCTTTTTTGGGGATTAGAGGGGAAAAAACTCCTCCTGCTTTTACAAATGTTCGCCAAAAATCTACAGAGCCTTATTCTGAGTTTGTTGATAGATTGCATGCGGCTATTTCTGCTCACCCTGACCTTGATGAGACCATGAAAGCAACGTTTTTAGACTTACTTGCTTTTGATAATGCAAATGATAAAACCAAAAAAGCTCTTAGTACCCTACCTCGAGGCAGTACCACTGCTCAGCTGCTGGAAACAGCAGAGCGAGTACTTTCCCAAGAACAGGCTACGGTTATGGCTGCTACTGTTAGAGCTGCGGTACGTCCTTTGATGCAACAGCAATTAAAAGGAAAATGTAATAATAACGATAAGAAAAAGCAAACGTCGTATCGTTGATTTAACTGGACATGAGCCAGAGGTTATGTATGTTCCAATTACCCAGACTTATCTGGATTGGCTTCTCTCTTCCTCAGAAGTTTTACAATATGCATTAGAGGATTTTTCTGGACAAATCACTAATGTCTACCCACCGATGAAACTTTTGCCATTAATCCGAAATCAAACTTTTGAAGAGACTCCACGACGTTCGAATTCTCCAGTATCTGGACTCACGGTATTTACGGATGCCGGAAAGAAATCAAAAAGAGCAGCGATTACCTGGTACCTTAATGGACAATGGCATTCCAAACTGCTCGATGGTGCTTTACAAGATTCTTTACAGACTTTAGAACTACGGGCAGTGGTGTGGGCTTTTCAAAATTGGCAGGATGAACCGATTAATATTGTTTCAGATTCTATGTATGTTGTTGGTACTGTTATGAGACTGGAACGCTCGATGCTTCGATCTCTTAGAAATTCTGTCTTATATCAGTTATTGTTACAATTGTTACATTTGTTAAATCAGAGAATGTATCCTTATTTTATAGTGCACATACGTAGCCATCAACCTGATTATGGCCTGGCCATTGGTAATAATTGTGGTGACCGTTTGGTTGCAGCAACCTGGGAGAACCGTCAAACGAACCTATTTGAACAAGCTCGAGTGTCTCATGAATTTTTTCATCAATCAGCTAAAGTATTAGCGAGACAGTTTAATTTACCTATTTCTGAGACACGTGGCATTGTGCAATCCCGTCCAGATTGCCAAGGAACTGGTTTTGGGCTTGGCCTGGGCGTGAACCCACGTGGGTTGCATTCCTTGCAATTATGGCAAATGGATATTACCCATGTTCCTGAATTTGGACGGCTCAAATATGTCCATGTAAGCATTGATACCTATTCGCATGCCATCTGGGCCACAGCACAAACTGGAGAAACGGCCAAACATGTTATTACGCATATGTGTGCAGCTATAGCAGTTTTGGGGGTACCCCAGGAAATTAAAACCGATAATGGACCTTCTTATGTTTCTCAACGATTTGCTAAATTCTGTACTTTATGGGGTATACGTAAACATACTGGAATTCCTCATTCTCCCACAGGACAGGCCATAGTCGAGCGTGCACACGCTACATTGAAGTCGCTTTTGCAAAAACAAAAAGGGGGAGAAATTACCTCTTCTCCTGCAGAACGCCTTGCAAAAGCTTTATATGTATTGAACTATTTGCGATTAACTGGAGAACGTGACTCACCTCCGATAGTGATTCATCACATGTCATTACGGTCTGGTTTGCAAGCAACCACACCAGTACGGGTACAGTATAAGGATTGGCAATCAGGGCAATGGAAGGGTCCAGTGGAGATAAAAATGATTGGTCGCGGATATGTTTGTGTTTTGACAGATCAAGGTCCAAGATGGGTACCAGCACGTTGGATTAAGCCGTGGAGGGAACCTGAAACGCAAGAGAGTAGAACGCGAGACGGTGATGTGACCACGTGACCTCACCACTCTGGCTCTCGCAGGCTTGACAACTGTCATATGTCCAGTTTGTAAAGAATGTGAATCGTGGGTTCTTTGTAAGTGTAACGAGTGGAAGAAGCAACTTTATCAACGTGCCGGATTGACAGGGTTTTGGTGTTCGGATTGTCTGGAAGTTCAGTATGTAAGAATACAACAGGCTGTTCGTATAGCTATTTTAACAGGGCATGTAGCAGAAAAGTTTTAATACCTCACATTTGGAAGGTAAAACCGGAAGAGTGGGAGAAGACGAAGAAAAAGTGTGCAAGGCGATTTGGCTGGAAGCAAAAAGGAAAGTCATAGCAGCAACATGGGTTGGATAATTGGGATAATGATTATTGGTTTAGTGGGACCAGAAGTGGAAGGTATTACAAACATATCCCCTAGGCAGAACATATGGGTAACATGGGCAAATCAGACAGGCAATTCGGCTTTTTGCTTATCCATGGCTACTCCATCAGATCCTTTCCGAACATGTTTGATTGGTTTTCCGTTCCTGCGATTGGAGGACTTTGAAGGCTATGTATCCCAAGTCAATTTAACAAATAGTTCGTTGTTAGAATCAGAGCAGGTTAACGTCACTTGTAACCTGTTGCGAGGATCTGCAGACAGCTATTGATGTCCAAAAGGAGTAGGATCCTTATTTCAAGGTCATCTCATTAATCATTTAAACCGATCATTTCCTTTTCCTTTGCAGGAATTGGATCTTTTGGGGTCACTTCCAGCAGTGGGACATCATGTGGGAAACAATACTGGCAAGCATATTGGCAACTTTAGTTTAGGATGTATTGAATTGGGAGGACAAAATTCAGTATTACAAAGAGATTATGGGTTTAAGATGACAGGTGCTTTCACTAGTATGCAAAATGTTACTCCTACTGTATCATTTATTAAGAGTAATTATTGTCAAAACGAAGGTGCTGACCTAGGACTATCATATGGAGGGATTTGGAATAATGCATCTTTTCCAAAGCTACTTCCACCTGGATATTTTTTGATATGTGGTGATCGAGCTTGGGGAGGCATTCCTAGTCGCACAGTAGGAGGACCGTGTTATTTAGGCAGACTTACCTTGTTTGCTCCTGACAGGATTAGTCTTATTAATCTTAGAAACCAGTCACGGCGATCACGACGAGCGATTACCGATTTTACCCCTGAGTGCAGTGATCACATCAAGTTTTGGGACCGCCCGTCAAAAGTTTTTGCAGGCTTTTTAGCTCCAGGTGTGATTGCAGCTAAGGCTTTAACAGATCTAGAAAAGCTAGCCTGTTGGAGTATAAAACAGTTTAACCTGACTTCTGAGATGATTTCTGCTTTATTAACAGATGTTGATAGTATACGACATGCTGTGCTACAGAATCGTGCTGCTATTGATTTTTTGTTGTTAGCACAAGGCCATGGTTGTGAGGATTTTGAAGGCATGTGTTGTATGAATTTGTCTGATCACTCACGCTCCATTCATGACCACTTAGCCCAGTTACAGCACAATATGCATAAGCTCACTCAGGGTCATTCGTGGTTGGAGCAATTGTTTAATTCTTGGGGACTGGCAGGCTGGGTATAAGATTTGTTGAAACAGGGCCTTGTAATTTTGATTGTTGTAATGATATTGCTGATCATTTTACCTTGTTTGTTTTCTTGTCTACGAAGATCTTTAGAAGTGTCTGTGGAAAAAATGTTTTCAGGTGCTTGGATTGTTCAAAAACAAAAAGGGGGATTTGTTGGAGGATTTTTAATACAAAGGGGTCATCCTGTGAACACTCCAAGCACCGAAGAGCTGCTAACAACTATGTAGGCCAAGCACCGAAGAACTGCTAACAACTATGTAGGCTTTGTTAGTTTGAAGGCCATGTGAAAACATTGTAGCAATGTTAGAAATGCTGAGACCAACAAGATATGAGAAAGTGTGCTGAATTCAGCGTGCGAAATGTAGAACTTCACCCAGGATATAGGAGGGGTGATTGTCCGCGTGGACAGATGCTTTAAGCCAATTATAATATGTTGCTTGCCGCGTGCACAGCTCGTGCAACCAATCAGCAAATTGTCGGCGCGTGATGCGGAATCAGAACATCTATAATAACTGAGCTATCTGTGCAATAAACTGGCATTAACCTGATCACATTGGTCGCTGTGTTATTGTCCGAGCCTTCCGCGCCGACACCTCACCACCGGGGAAGTCACCCAACACTTTGACAAATTCAGTCATGCTTTTGTCCAATAGTAAGATGAAAACCATTTTTTCCCACATGTTGTTACAATACGTATTCAGTTCTTTAATTAAATAGAATCACGGGATCACAGCACGGTGGGGATTGGAAGGGACCTCTGGAGATCATCTAGTCCAGCCCCTCTGCCAGAGCAGGCTCACCCAGAGCAGGTGGCACAGGAACGCGTCCAGGGGGTTTTTGAATGTCTCCAGAGACAGACGCTCCACCACCTCTCTGGGCAGCCTGTTCCAGTGCTCTGCCACCCTCACAGGAAAGACGTTCCTCCTCATGTTGAGATGGAACTTCCTGTGCTCAAGTTTGTGCCCGTTACCTCTTGTCCTGTCACTGGGCACCGCTGAAAAGAGCCTGGCCCCATCCTCCTGACACCCACCCTTTAAGTGTTTATAAGCATTGCTAAGGTCCCCCCTCAGTCACCTTTTTTCCAGACTAGAAAGACCCAAGTCCCTCAGCCTTTCCTCCTAAGAGAGATGTTCCAGTCCCCTCATCATCTTGGTAGCCCTTTGCTGTACCCTCTCCCGCAGTTCCCTGTCCTCTTTGAACTGGGGAGCCCAGAACTTGTACTCAAGGTTTTGGCTTCTGTGATGGTGGATCTACCTTAGAGAAGCCGGGTCTGTTGGGAGCTGATGGCATTCACCTGACTTCATGGTGCAGGGAAAAAGAGGGGAGAATGCGGGAGCCAGAAAGGAAAGGGAAACGCCTGCGCAGCGGCCCTCTGCCGAGAGCGGCAGCGTTCTCCTCTCAGTGATTGTCTCCCCAGCGCAGCAGCCGGTGAAGAGCACGGTGGCTACAAAGATGGTTGTGGCACTGCTTTCCCTTCACACTCGTCACCACCCTGGTGGCAATTTCACATGGGCCGAGAAACTCCCCGGCAGCTCCGGCTGGGCAGGGACCAAGCGAGAGGCACCGCTCATGTGCCTCCGTGCCTTGACCGGGGTGCGGCTGGAGAATATGCCCGACCCAGATGCTCCCCAGGGAGTTGATACCACAGAACTGAACACGCTGGACACAGAGAAGCCCGTGCTCTATCGGCAGTGGGACTTGCCCACCGGGAAACGTCTGCCCGCTCCCCCACCATCACCCTCGGGAAAGCAGCGTCCTCTGGCAGCGGCACAGCAGGAGCAGAGATCCTGCCGCGGACAGGCCCCACCCCACCACCAGCACACACCCCACCACCCACCCCACCCGTGGGTGTCAGGTGGGCCCACCAAGAGCACACCCGCCACCCCAAGCTCAGAGGCAGCACCAAGGGAGCCGATTCACCTCACGGGCTGGGATCTCAAGGAGCAAAGCACCTGCGGGTCACGTCACCTGATAGTAGGTTTGGTAAGGGTCTGGGGGGGCTTGTGTCGGCTTTGGAAAGGGAACTCCCGGGAGCCCCGGCCTGCCGGGTGGGTCTGGACTGTGTGGGGTCGGGGCTGGGGCTGCCCGGGGCAGCGGTGGGTCGCTGAGGCGGGGGGTGGCCCCAGGGCGGGGCTGGTTGCCCTGTGATGCGCTCTGGTGCCTGGGACACCACAGGGGACGCGTCACAATGGGGCCGGCTATAAAGGGCGCCATCGGGCAGCGCTGCCCCAGTTCGGCACGGGACAATGGTGAGTGGGCTGGCGGGGGGAGGCTGGGCTGGACCAGGGCCGGGGCACAAACGCTGGCCCCTGGGGGGTGGCTTCTCACATGGCATAGAGGGCCCAGCCGCTGGCGGGAGCGCCTTGGGCCAGGCCCGGTGCCGCTGGCGGCGGGGCTGGGCGCAGGCCTTGCTGCCTCCCCGCTGCCTCGGCCCCCCTCCTGCCTGCCCCCAGCTCCCCGCGGCTGCCGTCCCCGCTACCGCCAGCTCCCGCCCGCCCTCCCAGCCCCACTGAACCCCTTCTCTCCCTCCTCCTGCAGGCCATGGCTGCTGCCAGTTTGCTACTGTCCCTCCTTGCTGTGCAAAGCGTCTTCCAGCCCCCACTGCCGGTGGGCGACGAGCTGGACGAGGCCACGCAAGACCGCATGCGTTGGCGTGCTGACTTTCTGGACGATCAGATGAGGCGGCTGCTGCAGGATCTGGAGGAAATGCACCTGGAGCCGTGGAGCCAGAAGGACCGCGACGTTTCCTGGGGGGCTCTTGCTGGTGTCCTGGTGCTGCTCCTCGGGCTCGGCTGGTGGCTCAGGAAAAGGAGCCGTCGGCCAGCCAGCAGCAGCAAGGAGAGCGGTTCCGGAAAGAAGGCGGAGGAGCGGGAGCAAGAATCAAAACCCAGTCTTGCACTGCACGCGCGCCTGATTTCCGTCGAGCGCCTCCTTGAACTGTCGGAGTCATTCATGAAGGTGGAGGCCCTGGTAGATGATCTCCTCCGCATCTGCCACAAGCGTTCCAGGGGTACTGGGATGCCACGCGTGAAGGCAGTCGTCGGGGTGGAGAGCGCTTTAGTAGGTTGGGGTCCCCAGGAGGATGATGCCACCTACCGCCTGCTGGTGCCCCTGAAGCCTCCTCACGGGCACGCCTTCCATCTGGAGCTGGGCACCATGGAGGGGATGCTGGCCAAGCACTCCTGCATCCGCGTGGAGCCGGAGTGCAGCTGCAAGAGGGAGCGGCTGGAGAAGGACACGCTGTGCTTCCTCCACTGCCACCAGGAGCAGCTGCAGAAAAATCGGGGTGCCAGCCTCCTCGACGCCTTCTGCACCGGCCCCTACCTGGACGTAGAGAAAACGGCCCGCTGGTTCCAGGACATGGTAAAAGACGCCTGGGTGGCTTTGCCTCAGTCGAGACACTGCCATCTGAAGGTGCTGCCCTCCAAGCGCTCCTGCAAGCTCCGGCTGACGGATGCTTCTGGCAGTACTGTCTTCATTCACATCATGCTTGGGGTGCAGCAAGGTGACTCGTACGCCATCCTGAGCATCCACTAGGAAGAGACTGCTGCAAGGAGCCTTGCGACAGAGACTGCCTCTACCACCTGGACAGTGACTGCCCTCCCTCTTCCTGGGAGTCCGTTCCCTGTGGGAACTTCACCCTGTACAAAGTTGTCAATAAATCACTTGTTTGTTTGAACTAACGCTGTGTCCGTGAGTGGCCATGCATCGCTTTGTTGGGGAAGGCGGGCACAAGCTGCTGGCTGCGCAGCTGCCGCAGAGTCAGGGGGTGTTTTGCAGAAGAGCCGCTGCAGTGGGCTCTGGTTTCCTGAGTCCCTGGGCTTTGGCTTGCCAGGTGTTGGGGGTTAATCCCAGTAGGCAGCTTGGCATCACGCAGCTGCTCAATCCCTTGCCCCAGGGGGACAGTGGTGGAGAGAATCTGAAGGGTAAAAGTGGGAAAACGTGTGGGCTGAGCTCAGACCGTTTAGTAGGTAAAGCAAGAGCTACACGCCTAAGCAAAGCAGAAGAAAGAACCCCTTCACTACCCTCCTGCTCTGCCAACCAGACGTGCCTTCTTGGGAAGCATTCTGCCTCAGGCAGGACGGAGGGAGTTGATTGGGGAACAGACTCGGAAATAGAGCTTTTCCCTATACTAGTAGAAAGGGAAAGAAAGAAGGTTAATGTAGCGATTGTTTGTACAAAGTTAAATGCATACCTTCACAAGGAAATCCCAGGAAAACAAACTGGCTTAAGAGCTAGTGAGATACTGAAGTGGTTGTGCAGCAACTCTTGAACTTTTACCAGTTTTTGGGTGAAGTCCAACAAGATGCTGAGCGCTCTCAGTTGAAATCCTCACCACCGGGGAAGTCACCCAACACTTTGACAAATTCAGTCATGCTTTTGTCCAATAGTAAGATGAAAACCATTTTTTCCCACATGTTGTTACAATACGTATTCAGTTCTTTAATTAAATAGAATCACGGGATCACAGCACGGTGGGGATTGGAAGGGACCTCTGGAGATCATCTAGTCCAGCCCCTCTGCCAGAGCAGGCTCACCCAGAGCAGGTGGCACAGGAACGCGTCCAGGGGGTTTTTGAATGTCTCCAGAGACAGACGCTCCACCACCTCTCTGGGCAGCCTGTTCCAGTGCTCTGCCACCCTCACAGGAAAGACGTTCCTCCTCATGTTGAGATGGAACTTCCTGTGCTCAAGTTTGTGCCCGTTACCTCTTGTCCTGTCACTGGGCACCGCTGAAAAGAGCCTGGCCCCATCCTCCTGACACCCACCCTTTAAGTGTTTATAAGCATTGCTAAGGTCCCCCCTCAGTCACCTTTTTTCCAGACTAGAAAGACCCAAGTCCCTCAGCCTTTCCTCCTAAGAGAGATGTTCCAGTCCCCTCATCATCTTGGTAGCCCTTTGCTGTACCCTCTCCCGCAGTTCCCTGTCCTCTTTGAACTGGGGAGCCCAGAACTTGTACTCAAGGTTTTGGCTTCTGTGATGGTGGATCTACCTTAGAGAAGCCGGGTCTGTTGGGAGCTGATGGCATTCACCTGACTTCATGGTGCAGGGAAAAAGAGGGGAGAATGCGGGAGCCAGAAAGGAAAGGGAAACGCCTGCGCAGCGGCCCTCTGCCGAGAGCGGCAGCGTTCTCCTCTCAGTGATTGTCTCCCCAGCGCAGCAGCCGGTGAAGAGCACGGTGGCTACAAAGATGGTTGTGGCACTGCTTTCCCTTCACACTCGTCACCACCCTGGTGGCAATTTCACATGGGCCGAGAAACTCCCCGGCAGCTCCGGCTGGGCAGGGACCAAGCGAGAGGCACCGCTCATGTGCCTCCGTGCCTTGACCGGGGTGCGGCTGGAGAATATGCCCGACCCAGATGCTCCCCAGGGAGTTGATACCACAGAACTGAACACGCTGGACACAGAGAAGCCCGTGCTCTATCGGCAGTGGGACTTGCCCACCGGGAAACGTCTGCCCGCTCCCCCACCATCACCCTCGGGAAAGCAGCGTCCTCTGGCAGCGGCACAGCAGGAGCAGAGATCCTGCCGCGGACAGGCCCCACCCCACCACCAGCACACACCCCACCACCCACCCCACCCGTGGGTGTCAGGTGGGCCCACCAAGAGCACACCCGCCACCCCAAGCTCAGAGGCAGCACCAAGGGAGCCGATTCACCTCACGGGCTGGGATCTCAAGGAGCAAAGCACCTGCGGGTCACGTCACCTGATAGTAGGTTTGGTAAGGGTCTGGGGGGGCTTGTGTCGGCTTTGGAAAGGGAACTCCCGGGAGCCCCGGCCTGCCGGGTGGGTCTGGACTGTGTGGGGTCGGGGCTGGGGCTGCCCGGGGCAGCGGTGGGTCGCTGAGGCGGGGGGTGGCCCCAGGGCGGGGCTGGTTGCCCTGTGATGCGCTCTGGTGCCTGGGACACCACAGGGGACGCGTCACAATGGGGCCGGCTATAAAGGGCGCCATCGGGCAGCGCTGCCCCAGTTCGGCACGGGACAATGGTGAGTGGGCTGGCGGGGGGAGGCTGGGCTGGACCAGGGCCGGGGCACAAACGCTGGCCCCTGGGGGGTGGCTTCTCGCATGGCATAGAGGGCCCAGCCGCTGGCGGGAGCGCCTTGGGCCAGGCCCGGTGCCGCTGGCGGCGGGGCTGGGCGCAGGCCTTGCTGCCTCCCCGCTGCCTCGGCCCCCCTCCTGCCTGCCCCCAGCTCCCCGCGGCTGCCGTCCCCGCTACCGCCAGCTCCCGCCCGCCCTCCCAGCCCCACTGAACCCCTTCTCTCCCTCCTCCTGCAGGCCATGGCTGCTGCCAGTTTGCTACTGTCCCTCCTTGCTGTGCAAAGCGTCTTCCAGCCCCCACTGCCGGTGGGCGACGAGCTGGACGAGGCCACGCAAGACCGCATGCGTTGGCGTGCTGACTTTCTGGACGATCAGATGAGGCGGCTGCTGCAGGATCTGGAGGAAATGCACCTGGAGCCGTGGAGCCAGAAGGACCGCGACGTTTCCTGGGGGGCTCTTGCTGGTGTCCTGGTGCTGCTCCTCGGGCTCGGCTGGTGGCTCAGGAAAAGGAGCCGTCGGCCAGCCAGCAGCAGCAAGGAGAGCGGTTCCGGAAAGAAGGCGGAGGAGCGGGAGCAAGAATCAAAACCCAGTCTTGCACTGCACGCGCGCCTGATTTCCGTCGAGCGCCTCCTTGAACTGTCGGAGTCATTCATGAAGGTGGAGGCCCTGGTAGATGATCTCCTCCGCATCTGCCACAAGCGTTCCAGGGGTACTGGGATGCCACGCGTGAAGGCAGTCGTCGGGGTGGAGAGCGCTTTAGGAGGTTGGGGTCCCCAGGAGGATGATGCCACCTACCGCCTGCTGGTGCCCCTGAAGCCTCCTCACGGGCACGCCTTCCATCTGGAGCTGGGCACCATGGAGGGGATGCCGGCCAAGCACTCCTGCATCCGCGTGGAGCCGGAGTGCAGCTGCAAGAGGGAGCGGCTGGAGAAGGACACGCTGTGCTTCCTCCACTGCCACCAGGAGCAGCTGCAGAAAAATCGGGGTGCCAGCCTCCTCGACGCCTTCTGCACCGGCCCCTACCTGGACGTAGAGAAAACGGCCCGCTGGTTCCAGGACATGGTAAAAGACGCCTGGGTGGCTTTGCCTCAGTCGAGACACTGCCATCTGAAGGTGCTGCCCTCCAAGCGCTCCTGCAAGCTCCGGCTGACGGATGCTTCTGGCAGTACTGTCTTCATTCACATCATGCTTGGGGTGCAGCAAGGTGACTCGTACGCCATCCTGAGCATCCACTAGGAAGAGACTGCTGCAAGGAGCCTTGCGACAGAGACTGCCTCTACCACCTGGACAGTGACTGCCCTCCCTCTTCCTGGGAGTCCGTTCCCTGTGGGAACTTCACCCTGTACAAAGTTGTCAATAAATCACTTGTTTGTTTGAACTAACGCTGTGTCCGTGAGTGGCCATGCATCGCTTTGTTGGGGAAGGCGGGCACAAGCTGCTGGCTGCGCAGCTGCCGCAGAGTCAGGGGGTGTTTTGCAGAAGAGCCGCTGCAGTGGGCTCTGGTTTCCTGAGTCCCTGGGCTTTGGCTTGCCAGGTGTTGGGGGTTAATCCCAGTAGGCAGCTTGGCATCACGCAGCTGCTCAATCCCTTGCCCCAGGGGGACAGTGGTGGAGAGAATCTGAAGGGTAAAAGTGGGAAAACGTGTGGGCTGAGCTCAGACCGTTTAGTAGGTAAAGCAAGAGCTACACGCCTAAGCAAAGCAGAAGAAAGAACCCCTTCACTACCCTCCTGCTCTGCCAACCAGACGTGCCTTCTTGGGAAGCATTCTGCCTCAGGCAGGACGGAGGGAGTTGATTGGGGAACAGACTCGGAAATAGAGCTTTTCCCTATACTAGTAGAAAGGGAAAGAAAGAAGGTTAATGTAGCGATTGTTTGTACAAAGTTAAATGCATACCTTCACAAGGAAATCCCAGGAAAACAAACTGGCTTAAGAGCTAGTGAGATACTGAAGTGGTTGTGCAGCAACTCTTGAACTTTTACCAGTTTTTGGGTGAAGTCCAACAAGATGCTGAGCGCTCTCAGTTGAAATCCTCACCACCGGGGAAGTCACCCAACACTTTGACAAATTCAGTCATGCTTTTGTCCAATAGTAAGATGAAAACCATTTTTTCCCACATGTTGTTACAATACGTATTCAGTTCTTTAATTAAATAGAATCACGGGATCACAGCACGGTGGGGATTGGAAGGGACCTCTGGAGATCATCTAGTCCAGCCCCTCTGCCAGAGCAGGCTCACCCAGAGCAGGTGGCACAGGAACGCGTCCAGGGGGTTTTTGAATGTCTCCAGAGACAGACGCTCCACCACCTCTCTGGGCAGCCTGTTCCAGTGCTCTGCCACCCTCACAGGAAAGACGTTCCTCCTCATGTTGAGATGGAACTTCCTGTGCTCAAGTTTGTGCCCGTTACCTCTTGTCCTGTCACTGGGCACCGCTGAAAAGAGCCTGGCCCCATGCTCCTGACACCCACCCTTTAAGTGTTTATAAGCATTGCTAAGGTCCCTCCTCAGTCACCTTTTTTCCAGACTAGAAAGACCCAAGTCCCTCAGCCTTTCCTCCTAAGAGAGATGTTCCAGTCCCCTCATCATCTTGGTAGCCCTTTGCTGTACCCTCTCCCGCAGTTCCCTGTCCTCTTTGAACTGGGGAGCCCAGAACTTGTACTCAAGGTTTTGGCTTCTGTGACGGTGGATCTACCTTAGAGAAGCCGGGTCTGTTGGGAGCTGATGGCATTCACCTGACTTCATGGTGCAGGGAAAAAGAGGGGAGAATGCGGGAGCCAGAAAGGAAAGGGAAACGCCTGCGCAGCGGCCCTCTGCCGAGAGCGGCAGCGTTCTCCTCTCAGTGATTGTCTCCCCAGCGCAGCAGCCGGTGAAGAGCACGGTGGCTACAAAGATGGTTGTGGCACTGCTTTCCCTTCACACTCGTCACCACCCTGGTGGCAATTTCACATGGGCCGAGAAACTCCCCGGCAGCTCCGGCTGGGCAGGGACCAAGCGAGAGGCACCGCTCATGTGCCTCCGTGCCTTGACCGGGGTGCGGCTGGAGAATATGCCCGACCCAGATGCTCCCCAGGGAGTTGATACCACAGAACTGAACACGCTGGACACAGAGAAGCCCGTGCTCTATCGGCAGTGGGACTTGCCCACCGGGAAACGTCTGCCCGCTCCCCCACCATCACCCTCGGGAAAGCAGCGTCCTCTGGCAGCGGCACAGCAGGAGCAGAGATCCTGCCGCGGACAGGCCCCACCCCACCACCAGCACACACACCACCACCCACCCCACCCGTGGGTGTCAGGTGGGCCCACCAAGAGCACACCCGCCACCCCAAGCTCAGAGGCAGCACCAAGGGAGCCGATTCACCTCACGGGCTGGGATCTCAAGGAGCAAAGCACCTGCGGGTCACGTCACCTGATAGTAGGTTTGGTAAGGGTCTGGGGGGGCTTGTGTCGGCTTTGGAAAGGGAACTCCCGGGAGCCCCGGCCTGCCGGGTGGGTCTGGACTGTGTGGGGTCGGGGCTGGGGCTGCCCGGGGCAGCGGTGGGTCGCTGAGGCGGGGGGTGGCCCCAGGGCGGGGCTGGTTGCCCTGTGATGCGCTCTGGTGCCTGGGACACCACAGGGGACGCGTCACAATGGGGCCGGCTATAAAGGGCGCCATCGGGCAGCGCTGCCCCAGTTCGGCACGGGACAATGGTGAGTGGGCTGGCGGGGGGAGGCTGGGCTGGACCAGGGCCGGGGCACAAACGCTGGCCCCTGGGGGGTGGCTTCTCACATGGCATAGAGGGCCCAGCCGCTGGCGGGAGCGCCTTGGGCCAGGCCCGGTGCCGCTGGCGGCGGGGCTGGGCGCAGGCCTTGCTGCCTCCCCGCTGCCTCGGCCCCCCTCCTGCCTGCCCCCAGCTCCCCGCGGCTGCCGTCCCCGCTACCGCCAGCTCCCGCCCGCCCTCCCAGCCCCACTGAACCCCTTCTCTCCCTCCTCCTGCAGGCCATGGCTGCTGCCAGTTTGCTACTGTCCCTCCTTGCTGTGCAAAGCGTCTTCCAGCCCCCACTGCCGGTGGGCGACGAGCTGGACGAGGCCACGCAAGACCGCATGCGTTGGCGTGCTGACTTTCTGGACGATCAGATGAGGCGGCTGCTGCAGGATCTGGAGGAAATGCACCTGGAGCCGTGGAGCCAGAAGGACCGCGACGTTTCCTGGGGGGCTCTTGCTGGTGTCCTGGTGCTGCTCCTCGGGCTCGGTTGGTGGCTCAGGAAAAGGAGCCGTCGGCCAGCCAGCAGCAGCAAGGAGAGCGGTTCCGGAAAGAAGGCGGAGGAGCGGGAGCAAGAATCAAAACCCAGTCTTGCACTGCACGCGCGCCTGATTTCCGTCGAGCGCCTCCTTGAACTGTCGGAGTCATTCATGAAGGTGGAGGCCCTGGTAGATGATCTCCTCCGCATCTGCCACAAGCGTTCCAGGGGTACTGGGATGCCACGCGTGAAGGCAGTCGTCGGGGTGGAGAGCGCTTTAGGAGGTTGGGGTCCCCAGGAGGATGATGCCACCTACCGCCTGCTGGTGCCCCTGAAGCCTCCTCACGGGCACGCCTTCCATCTGGAGCTGGGCACCATGGAGGGGATGCCGGCCAAGCACTCCTGCATCCGCGTGGAGCCGGAGTGCAGCTGCAAGAGGGAGCGGCTGGAGAAGGACACGCTGTGCTTCCTCCACTGCCACCAGGAGCAGCTGCAGAAAAATCGGGGTGCCAGCCTCCTCGACGCCTTCTGCACCGGCCCCTACCTGGACGTAGAGAAAACGGCCCGCTGGTTCCAGGACATGGTAAAAGACGCCTGGGTGGCTTTGCCTCAGTCGAGACACTGCCATCTGAAGGTGCTGCCCTCCAAGCGCTCCTGCAAGCTCCGGCTGACGGATGCTTCTGGCAGTACTGTCTTCATTCACATCATGCTTGGGGTGCAGCAAGGTGACTCGTACGCCATCCTGAGCATCCACTAGGAAGAGACTGCTGCAAGGAGCCTTGCGACAGAGACTGCCTCTACCACCTGGACAGTGACTGCCCTCCCTCTTCCTGGGAGTCCGTTCCCTGTGGGAACTTCACCCTGTACAAAGTTGTCAATAAATCACTTGTTTGTTTGAACTAACGCTGTGTCCGTGAGTGGCCATGCATCGCTTTGTTGGGGAAGGCGGGCACAAGCTGCTGGCTGCGCAGCTGCCGCAGAGTCAGGGGGTGTTTTGCAGAAGAGCCGCTGCAGTGGGCTCTGGTTTCCTGAGTCCCTGGGCTTTGGCTTGCCAGGTGTTGGGGGTTAATCCCAGTAGGCAGCTTGGCATCACGCAGCTGCTCAATCCCTTGCCCCAGGGGGACAGTGGTGGAGAGAATCTGAAGGGTAAAAGTGGGAAAACGTGTGGGCTGAGCTCAGACCGTTTAGTAGGTAAAGCAAGAGCTACACGCCTAAGCAAAGCAGAAGAAAGAACCCCTTCACTACCCTCCTGCTCTGCCAACCAGACGTGCCTTCTTGGGAAGCATTCTGCCTCAGGCAGGACGGAGGGAGTTGATTGGGGAACAGACTCGGAAATAGAGCTTTTCCCTATACTAGTAGAAAGGGAAAGAAAGAAGGTTAATGTAGCGATTGTTTGTACAAAGTTAAATGCATACCTTCACAAGGAAATCCCAGGAAAACAAACTGGCTTAAGAGCTAGTGAGATACTGAAGTGGTTGTGCAGCAACTCTTGAACTTTTACCAGTTTTTGGGTGAAGTCCAACAAGATGCTGAGCGCTCTCAGTTGAAATCCTCACTGTTGGAGGATTTTTAATACAAAGGGGTCATCCTGTGAACACTCCAAGCACCGAAGAGCTGCTAACAACTATGTAGGCCAAGCACCGAAGAACTGCTAACAACTATGTAGGCTTTGTTAGTTTGAAGGCCATGTGAAAACATTGTAGCAATGTTAGAAATGCTGAGACCAACAAGATATGAGAAAGTGTGCTGAATTCAGCGTGCGAAATGTAGAACTTCACCCAGGATATAGGAGGGGTGATTGTCCGCGTGGACAGATGCTTTAAGCCAATTATAATATGTTGCTTGCCGCGTGCACAGCTCGTGCAACCAATCAGCAAATTGTCGGCGCGTGATGCGGAATCAGAACATCTATAATAACTGAGCTATCTGTGCAATAAACTGGCATTAACCTGATCACATTGGTCGCTGTGTTATTGTCCGAGCCTTCCGCGCCGACAAGTGGCGCCCGAACAGGGACCCTCAGATCGGTATTGGGATCAGCGAATACCCGATGAGCAACCGACGGACGGAGGGGGTGGAAGAAGCCGGTCGATAGGCGAGTGCTGCCCCGGCACTCGGGAAGACGCTAGCGCATCAAGGTAGGGAATCTCGCATTGGCCAAGCGAGCGGCCGGGGAGGAGATGGGGTCTACACTCTCCAAAGAAGAAGAGGCAGTAGTTAAGCTCCTCCAACATATACTCTCTACGAGAGGATTAAAGTATGATACGCCTACCTTGAAGGCGCTCTTAGTATGGGCGCGGGATAAAGGACTTATCCCCACTGTTGCTACCGCTTTTGCTCAAGATACGTGGGCTAAAATAGGAGCGGTGTTGTGGGATGACGTAAGTAAAGGATCCAAGGAGGCGCAGAAACTCTCCGCCGTGTGGAGGTTAGTATCAGAGACTTTGAAAACAATGCAGGCAGAACGTGCTGCGGCCGCCTCTGCCTTTGCAGCATTAACACCTGGAGTTAAGGATGTTTCCCCCATGAGTCTTTCTTTCGGGGGATCGCCAGAAGCTGTCGTCCCTCAACCGCGGGGCTGCAGAATAACACAGGGGAATGTAGCGAGTCGCGCCGTTACTGCCCCGAGCCAGCCTACTCCCGCTACAGACTCTCTTGAGACACCTGTTTATGAAAGTGGAAAAGAGGAAGAAACTATGTTTCCTCCTCCCCCTCCCAAAGACACTGTTGTTGGAAATACTGAAGGAGACTCCCCTGAGGATTCCAGGGATCAGTCAATACCGTACCCTCCTCTGCCACCCTCTACTCCACCATCACCCGGCAGCAGCACTAGAGTACCACCTGGTGTACTGACAGACCATCAATTCCGGGAGTTGTTAAAAAAGTTGGAAGCGATGGAAGCTCGTCTAGATGATCAATCCAGTTCACGAGCTTCTCCAGTTTACCCTGCTCCTTTGCCACTGCCTCATCATGCCTTGTCGTGGCCACCATCGTCGGAAAATGCGGGGGGTGGGGGAGCGGTAGGAGGGGAGAAAGAATTAACAAACCGATGGAGGGGAGTAATTAGAGATGCGGCAATTGAGGGCGTGTTTCTTGATCCTATGGCGTTTCCGGTGTTTGCTAATGCGGGGGGTGGAAAGGATTGGGAACAGTTTGATTGGAAATTGTTAAAGGAGGCAAAACAAGCTGTTAGCCAATATGGACTAAGCTCTCCCTATACTAGGGCTATGGTAGAGCATTTATTTACTGCGAATTTACTCACACCACATGATTCAAAGCAGATTTCTCAAATGTTGCTCACCCCTTCTCAGCAGTTGCAGTTTTTCAGTGTGTGGCAGAACCTATGTGATCAGGCTGCTGCCACCCCGCGTCCTCAAGGTGATCCTTTGTATGGGGTACAAACACAGATGTTAATGGGGACGGGACCTTACGTTCGGACTGATTGGCAAGCTAATTTTGCTGTGGAGGTTTTGCAACTCAGTCAACAGTTAGCTCACAGGGCTTTTTTGGGGATTAGAGGGGAAAAAACTCCTCCTGCTTTTACAAATGTTCGCCAAAAATCTACAGAGCCTTATTCTGAGTTTGTTGATAGATTGCATGCGGCTATTTCTGCTCACCCTGACCTTGATGAGACCATGAAAGCAACGTTTTTAGACTTACTTGCTTTTGATAATGCAAATGATAAAACCAAAAAAGCTCTTAGTACCCTACCTCGAGGCAGTACCACTGCTCAGCTGCTGGAAACAGCAGAGCGAGTACTTTCCCAAGAACAGGCTACGGTTATGGCTGCTACTGTTAGAGCTGCGGTACGTCCTTTGATGCAACAGCAATTAAAAGGAAAATGTAATAATAACGATAAGAAAAAGCAAACGTCGTATCGTTGATTTAACTGGACATGAGCCAGAGGTTATGTATGTTCCAATTACCCAGACTTATCTGGATTGGCTTCTCTCTTCCTCAGAAGTTTTACAATATGCATTAGAGGATTTTTCTGGACAAATCACTAATGTCTACCCACCGATGAAACTTTTGCCATTAATCCGAAATCAAACTTTTGAAGAGACTCCACGACGTTCGAATTCTCCAGTATCTGGACTCACGGTATTTACGGATGCCGGAAAGAAATCAAAAAGAGCAGCGATTACCTGGTACCTTAATGGACAATGGCATTCCAAACTGCTCGATGGTGCTTTACAAGATTCTTTACAGACTTTAGAACTACGGGCAGTGGTGTGGGCTTTTCAAAATTGGCAGGATGAACCGATTAATATTGTTTCAGATTCTATGTATGTTGTTGGTACTGTTATGAGACTGGAACGCTCGATGCTTCGATCTCTTAGAAATTCTGTCTTATATCAGTTATTGTTACAATTGTTACATTTGTTAAATCAGAGAATGTATCCTTATTTTATAGTGCACATACGTAGCCATCAACCTGATTATGGCCTGGCCATTGGTAATAATTGTGGTGACCGTTTGGTTGCAGCAACCTGGGAGAACCGTCAAACGAACCTATTTGAACAAGCTCGAGTGTCTCATGAATTTTTTCATCAATCAGCTAAAGTATTAGCGAGACAGTTTAATTTACCTATTTCTGAGACACGTGGCATTGTGCAATCCCGTCCAGATTGCCAAGGAACTGGTTTTGGGCTTGGCCTGGGCGTGAACCCACGTGGGTTGCATTCCTTGCAATTATGGCAAATGGATATTACCCATGTTCCTGAATTTGGACGGCTCAAATATGTCCATGTAAGCATTGATACCTATTCGCATGCCATCTGGGCCACAGCACAAACTGGAGAAACGGCCAAACATGTTATTACGCATATGTGTGCAGCTATAGCAGTTTTGGGGGTACCCCAGGAAATTAAAACCGATAATGGACCTTCTTATGTTTCTCAACGATTTGCTAAATTCTGTACTTTATGGGGTATACGTAAACATACTGGAATTCCTCATTCTCCCACAGGACAGGCCATAGTCGAGCGTGCACACGCTACATTGAAGTCGCTTTTGCAAAAACAAAAAGGGGGAGAAATTACCTCTTCTCCTGCAGAACGCCTTGCAAAAGCTTTATATGTATTGAACTATTTGCGATTAACTGGAGAACGTGACTCACCTCCGATAGTGATTCATCACATGTCATTACGGTCTGGTTTGCAAGCAACCAC
Source organism: Rissa tridactyla (assembly GCF_028500815.1). Classification (NCBI taxonomy): domain Eukaryota; kingdom Metazoa; phylum Chordata; class Aves; order Charadriiformes; family Laridae; genus Rissa; species Rissa tridactyla. The sequence continues at coordinate 18,904,322 of NC_071497.1, forward strand.
ACCAGTACGGGTACAGTATAAGGATTGGCAATCAGGGCAATGGAAGGGTCCAGTGGAGATAAAAATGATTGGTCGCGGATATGTTTGTGTTTTGACAGATCAAGGTCCAAGATGGGTACCAGCACGTTGGATTAAGCCGTGGAGGGAACCTGAAACGCAAGAGAGTAGAACGCGAGACGGTGATGTGACCACGTGACCTCACCACTCTGGCTCTCGCAGGCTTGACAACTGTCATATGTCCAGTTTGTAAAGAATGTGAATCGTGGGTTCTTTGTAAGTGTAACGAGTGGAAGAAGCAACTTTATCAACGTGCCGGATTGACAGGGTTTTGGTGTTCGGATTGTCTGGAAGTTCAGTATGTAAGAATACAACAGGCTGTTCGTATAGCTATTTTAACAGGGCATGTAGCAGAAAAGTTTTAATACCTCACATTTGGAAGGTAAAACCGGAAGAGTGGGAGAAGACGAAGAAAAAGTGTGCAAGGCGATTTGGCTGGAAGCAAAAAGGAAAGTCATAGCAGCAACATGGGTTGGATAATTGGGATAATGATTATTGGTTTAGTGGGACCAGAAGTGGAAGGTATTACAAACATATCCCCTAGGCAGAACATATGGGTAACATGGGCAAATCAGACAGGCAATTCGGCTTTTTGCTTATCCATGGCTACTCCATCAGATCCTTTCCGAACATGTTTGATTGGTTTTCCGTTCCTGCGATTGGAGGACTTTGAAGGCTATGTATCCCAAGTCAATTTAACAAATAGTTCGTTGTTAGAATCAGAGCAGGTTAACGTCACTTGTAACCTGTTGCGAGGATCTGCAGACAGCTATTGATGTCCAAAAGGAGTAGGATCCTTATTTCAAGGTCATCTCATTAATCATTTAAACCGATCATTTCCTTTTCCTTTGCAGGAATTGGATCTTTTGGGGTCACTTCCAGCAGTGGGACATCATGTGGGAAACAATACTGGCAAGCATATTGGCAACTTTAGTTTAGGATGTATTGAATTGGGAGGACAAAATTCAGTATTACAAAGAGATTATGGGTTTAAGATGACAGGTGCTTTCACTAGTATGCAAAATGTTACTCCTACTGTATCATTTATTAAGAGTAATTATTGTCAAAACGAAGGTGCTGACCTAGGACTATCATATGGAGGGATTTGGAATAATGCATCTTTTCCAAAGCTACTTCCACCTGGATATTTTTTGATATGTGGTGATCGAGCTTGGGGAGGCATTCCTAGTCGCACAGTAGGAGGACCGTGTTATTTAGGCAGACTTACCTTGTTTGCTCCTGACAGGATTAGTCTTATTAATCTTAGAAACCAGTCACGGCGATCACGACGAGCGATTACCGATTTTACCCCTGAGTGCAGTGATCACATCAAGTTTTGGGACCGCCCGTCAAAAGTTTTTGCAGGCTTTTTAGCTCCAGGTGTGATTGCAGCTAAGGCTTTAACAGATCTAGAAAAGCTAGCCTGTTGGAGTATAAAACAGTTTAACCTGACTTCTGAGATGATTTCTGCTTTATTAACAGATGTTGATAGTATACGACATGCTGTGCTACAGAATCGTGCTGCTATTGATTTTTTGTTGTTAGCACAAGGCCATGGTTGTGAGGATTTTGAAGGCATGTGTTGTATGAATTTGTCTGATCACTCACGCTCCATTCATGACCACTTAGCCCAGTTACAGCACAATATGCATAAGCTCACTCAGGGTCATTCGTGGTTGGAGCAATTGTTTAATTCTTGGGGACTGGCAGGCTGGGTATAAGATTTGTTGAAACAGGGCCTTGTAATTTTGATTGTTGTAATGATATTGCTGATCATTTTACCTTGTTTGTTTTCTTGTCTACGAAGATCTTTAGAAGTGTCTGTGGAAAAAATGTTTTCAGGTGCTTGGATTGTTCAAAAACAAAAAGGGGGATTTGTTGGAGGATTTTTAATACAAAGGGGTCATCCTGTGAACACTCCAAGCACCGAAGAGCTGCTAACAACTATGTAGGCCAAGCACCGAAGAACTGCTAACAACTATGTAGGCTTTGTTAGTTTGAAGGCCATGTGAAAACATTGTAGCAATGTTAGAAATGCTGAGACCAACAAGATATGAGAAAGTGTGCTGAATTCAGCGTGCGAAATGTAGAACTTCACCCAGGATATAGGAGGGGTGATTGTCCGCGTGGACAGATGCTTTAAGCCAATTATAATATGTTGCTTGCCGCGTGCACAGCTCGTGCAACCAATCAGCAAATTGTCGGCGCGTGATGCGGAATCAGAACATCTATAATAACTGAGCTATCTGTGCAATAAACTGGCATTAACCTGATCACATTGGTCGCTGTGTTATTGTCCGAGCCTTCCGCGCCGACACCTCACCACCGGGGAAGTCACCCAACACTTTGACAAATTCAGTCATGCTTTTGTCCAATAGTAAGATGAAAACCATTTTTTCCCACATGTTGTTACAATACGTATTCAGTTCTTTAATTAAATAGAATCACGGGATCACAGCACGGTGGGGATTGGAAGGGACCTCTGGAGATCATCTAGTCCAGCCCCTCTGCCAGAGCAGGCTCACCCAGAGCAGGTGGCACAGGAACGCGTCCAGGGGGTTTTTGAATGTCTCCAGAGACAGACGCTCCACCACCTCTCTGGGCAGCCTGTTCCAGTGCTCTGCCACCCTCACAGGAAAGACGTTCCTCCTCATGTTGAGATGGAACTTCCTGTGCTCAAGTTTGTGCCCGTTACCTCTTGTCCTGTCACTGGGCACCGCTGAAAAGAGCCTGGCCCCATCCTCCTGACACCCACCCTTTAAGTGTTTATAAGCATTGCTAAGGTCCCCCCTCAGTCACCTTTTTTCCAGACTAGAAAGACCCAAGTCCCTCAGCCTTTCCTCCTAAGAGAGATGTTCCAGTCCCCTCATCATCTTGGTAGCCCTTTGCTGTACCCTCTCCCGCAGTTCCCTGTCCTCTTTGAACTGGGGAGCCCAGAACTTGTACTCAAGGTTTTGGCTTCTGTGATGGTGGATCTACCTTAGAGAAGCCGGGTCTGTTGGGAGCTGATGGCATTCACCTGACTTCATGGTGCAGGGAAAAAGAGGGGAGAATGCGGGAGCCAGAAAGGAAAGGGAAACGCCTGCGCAGCGGCCCTCTGCCGAGAGCGGCAGCGTTCTCCTCTCAGTGATTGTCTCCCCAGCGCAGCAGCCGGTGAAGAGCACGGTGGCTACAAAGATGGTTGTGGCACTGCTTTCCCTTCACACTCGTCACCACCCTGGTGGCAATTTCACATGGGCCGAGAAACTCCCCGGCAGCTCCGGCTGGGCAGGGACCAAGCGAGAGGCACCGCTCATGTGCCTCCGTGCCTTGACCGGGGTGCGGCTGGAGAATATGCCCGACCCAGATGCTCCCCAGGGAGTTGATACCACAGAACTGAACACGCTGGACACAGAGAAGCCCGTGCTCTATCGGCAGTGGGACTTGCCCACCGGGAAACGTCTGCCCGCTCCCCCACCATCACCCTCGGGAAAGCAGCGTCCTCTGGCAGCGGCACAGCAGGAGCAGAGATCCTGCCGCGGACAGGCCCCACCCCACCACCAGCACACACACCACCACCCACCCCACCCGTGGGTGTCAGGTGGGCCCACCAAGAGCACACCCGCCACCCCAAGCTCAGAGGCAGCACCAAGGGAGCCGATTCACCTCACGGGCTGGGATCTCAAGGAGCAAAGCACCTGCGGGTCACGTCACCTGATAGTAGGTTTGGTAAGGGTCTGGGGGGGCTTGTGTCGGCTTTGGAAAGGGAACTCCCGGGAGCCCCGGCCTGCCGGGTGGGTCTGGACTGTGTGGGGTCGGGGCTGGGGCTGCCCGGGGCAGCGGTGGGTCGCTGAGGCGGGGGGTGGCCCCAGGGCGGGGCTGGTTGCCCTGTGATGCGCTCTGGTGCCTGGGACACCACAGGGGACGCGTCACAATGGGGCCGGCTATAAAGGGCGCCATCGGGCAGCGCTGCCCCAGTTCGGCACGGGACAATGGTGAGTGGGCTGGCGGGGGGAGGCTGGGCTGGACCAGGGCCGGGGCACAAACGCTGGCCCCTGGGGGGTGGCTTCTCGCATGGCATAGAGGGCCCAGCCGCTGGCGGGAGCGCCTTGGGCCAGGCCCGGTGCCGCTGGCGGCGGGGCTGGGCGCAGGCCTTGCTGCCTCCCCGCTGCCTCGGCCCCCCTCCTGCCTGCCCCCAGCTCCCCGCGGCTGCCGTCCCCGCTACCGCCAGCTCCCGCCCGCCCTCCCAGCCCCACTGAACCCCTTCTCTCCCTCCTCCTGCAGGCCATGGCTGCTGCCAGTTTGCTACTGTCCCTCCTTGCTGTGCAAAGCGTCTTCCAGCCCCCACTGCCGGTGGGCGACGAGCTGGACGAGGCCACGCAAGACCGCATGCGTTGGCGTGCTGACTTTCTGGACGATCAGATGAGGCGGCTGCTGCAGGATCTGGAGGAAATGCACCTGGAGCCGTGGAGCCAGAAGGACCGCGACGTTTCCTGGGGGGCTCTTGCTGGTGTCCTGGTGCTGCTCCTCGGGCTCGGCTGGTGGCTCAGGAAAAGGAGCCGTCGGCCAGCCAGCAGCAGCAAGGAGAGCGGTTCCGGAAAGAAGGCGGAGGAGCGGGAGCAAGAATCAAAACCCAGTCTTGCACTGCACGCGCGCCTGATTTCCGTCGAGCGCCTCCTTGAACTGTCGGAGTCATTCATGAAGGTGGAGGCCCTGGTAGATGATCTCCTCCGCATCTGCCACAAGCGTTCCAGGGGTACTGGGATGCCACGCGTGAAGGCAGTCGTCGGGGTGGAGAGCGCTTTAGGAGGTTGGGGTCCCCAGGAGGATGATGCCACCTACCGCCTGCTGGTGCCCCTGAAGCCTCCTCACGGGCACGCCTTCCATCTGGAGCTGGGCACCATGGAGGGGATGCCGGCCAAGCACTCCTGCATCCGCGTGGAGCCGGAGTGCAGCTGCAAGAGGGAGCGGCTGGAGAAGGACACGCTGTGCTTCCTCCACTGCCACCAGGAGCAGCTGCAGAAAAATCGGGGTGCCAGCCTCCTCGACGCCTTCTGCACCGGCCCCTACCTGGACGTAGAGAAAACGGCCCGCTGGTTCCAGGACATGGTAAAAGACGCCTGGGTGGCTTTGCCTCAGTCGAGACACTGCCATCTGAAGGTGCTGCCCTCCAAGCGCTCCTGCAAGCTCCGGCTGACGGATGCTTCTGGCAGTACTGTCTTCATTCACATCATGCTTGGGGTGCAGCAAGGTGACTCGTACGCCATCCTGAGCATCCACTAGGAAGAGACTGCTGCAAGGAGCCTTGCGACAGAGACTGCCTCTACCACCTGGACAGTGACTGCCCTCCCTCTTCCTGGGAGTCCGTTCCCTGTGGGAACTTCACCCTGTACAAAGTTGTCAATAAATCACTTGTTTGTTTGAACTAACGCTGTGTCCGTGAGTGGCCATGCATCGCTTTGTTGGGGAAGGCGGGCACAAGCTGCTGGCTGCGCAGCTGCCGCAGAGTCAGGGGGTGTTTTGCAGAAGAGCCGCTGCAGTGGGCTCTGGTTTCCTGAGTCCCTGGGCTTTGGCTTGCCAGGTGTTGGGGGTTAATCCCAGTAGGCAGCTTGGCATCACGCAGCTGCTCAATCCCTTGCCCCAGGGGGACAGTGGTGGAGAGAATCTGAAGGGTAAAAGTGGGAAAACGTGTGGGCTGAGCTCAGACCGTTTAGTAGGTAAAGCAAGAGCTACACGCCTAAGCAAAGCAGAAGAAAGAACCCCTTCACTACCCTCCTGCTCTGCCAACCAGACGTGCCTTCTTGGGAAGCATTCTGCCTCAGGCAGGACGGAGGGAGTTGATTGGGGAACAGACTCGGAAATAGAGCTTTTCCCTATACTAGTAGAAAGGGAAAGAAAGAAGGTTAATGTAGCGATTGTTTGTACAAAGTTAAATGCATAACTTCACAAGGAAATCCCAGGAAAACAAACTGGCTTAAGAGCTAGTGAGATACTGAAGTGGTTGTGCAGCAACTCTTGAACTTTTACCAGTTTTTGGGTGAAGTCCAACAAGATGCTGAGCGCTCTCAGTTGAAATCCTCACCACCGGGGAAGTCACCCAACACTTTGACAAATTCAGTCATGCTTTTGTCCAATAGTAAGATGAAAACCATTTTTTCCCACATGTTGTTACAATACGTATTCAGTTCTTTAATTAAATAGAATCACGGGATCACAGCACGGTGGGGATTGGAAGGGACCTCTGGAGATCATCTAGTCCAGCCCCTCTGCCAGAGCAGGCTCACCCAGAGCAGGTGGCACAGGAACGCGTCCAGGGGGTTTTTGAATGTCTCCAGAGACAGACGCTCCACCACCTCTCTGGGCAGCCTGTTCCAGTGCTCTGCCACCCTCACAGGAAAGACGTTCCTCCTCATGTTGAGATGGAACTTCCTGTGCTCAAGTTTGTGCCCGTTACCTCTTGTCCTGTCACTGGGCACCGCTGAAAAGAGCCTGGCCCCATCCTCCTGACACCCACCCTTTAAGTGTTTATAAGCATTGCTAAGGTCCCCCCTCAGTCACCTTTTTTCCAGACTAGAAAGACCCAAGTCCCTCAGCCTTTCCTCCTAAGAGAGATGTTCCAGTCCCCTCATCATCTTGGTAGCCCTTTGCTGTACCCTCTCCCGCAGTTCCCTGTCCTCTTTGAACTGGGGAGCCCAGAACTTGTACTCAAGGTTTTGGCTTCTGTGATGGTGGATCTACCTTAGAGAAGCCGGGTCTGTTGGGAGCTGATGGCATTCACCTGACTTCATGGTGCAGGGAAAAAGAGGGGAGAATGCGGGAGCCAGAAAGGAAAGGGAAACGCCTGCGCAGCGGCCCTCTGCCGAGAGCGGCAGCGTTCTCCTCTCAGTGATTGTCTCCCCAGCGCAGCAGCCGGTGAAGAGCACGGTGGCTACAAAGATGGTTGTGGCACTGCTTTCCCTTCACACTCGTCACCACCCTGGTGGCAATTTCACATGGGCCGAGAAACTCCCCGGCAGCTCCGGCTGGGCAGGGACCAAGCGAGAGGCACCGCTCATGTGCCTCCGTGCCTTGACCGGGGTGCGGCTGGAGAATATGCCCGACCCAGATGCTCCCCAGGGAGTTGATACCACAGAACTGAACACGCTGGACACAGAGAAGCCCGTGCTCTATCGGCAGTGGGACTTGCCCACCGGGAAACGTCTGCCCGCTCCCCCACCATCACCCTCGGGAAAGCAGCGTCCTCTGGCAGCGGCACAGCAGGAGCAGAGATCCTGCCGCGGACAGGCCCCACCCCACCACCAGCACACACACCACCACCCACCCCACCCGTGGGTGTCAGGTGGGCCCACCAAGAGCACACCCGCCACCCCAAGCTCAGAGGCAGCACCAAGGGAGCCGATTCACCTCACGGGCTGGGATCTCAAGGAGCAAAGCACCTGCGGGTCACGTCACCTGATAGTAGGTTTGGTAAGGGTCTGGGGGGGCTTGTGTCGGCTTTGGAAAGGGAACTCCCGGGAGCCCCGGCCTGCCGGGTGGGTCTGGACTGTGTGGGGTCGGGGCTGGGGCTGCCCGGGGCAGCGGTGGGTCGCTGAGGCGGGGGGTGGCCCCAGGGCGGGGCTGGTTGCCCTGTGATGCGCTCTGGTGCCTGGGACACCACAGGGGACGCGTCACAATGGGGCCGGCTATAAAGGGCGCCATCGGGCAGCGCTGCCCCAGTTCGGCACGGGACAATGGTGAGTGGGCTGGCGGGGGGAGGCTGGGCTGGACCAGGGCCGGGGCACAAACGCTGGCCCCTGGGGGGTGGCTTCTCGCATGGCATAGAGGGCCCAGCCGCTGGCGGGAGCGCCTTGGGCCAGGCCCGGTGCCGCTGGCGGCGGGGCTGGGCGCAGGCCTTGCTGCCTCCCCGCTGCCTCGGCCCCCCTCCTGCCTGCCCCCAGCTCCCCGCGGCTGCCGTCCCCGCTACCGCCAGCTCCCGCCCGCCCTCCCAGCCCCACTGAACCCCTTCTCTCCCTCCTCCTGCAGGCCATGGCTGCTGCCAGTTTGCTACTGTCCCTCCTTGCTGTGCAAAGCGTCTTCCAGCCCCCACTGCCGGTGGGCGACGAGCTGGACGAGGCCACGCAAGACCGCATGCGTTGGCGTGCTGACTTTCTGGACGATCAGATGAGGCGGCTGCTGCAGGATCTGGAGGAAATGCACCTGGAGCCGTGGAGCCAGAAGGACCGCGACGTTTCCTGGGGGGCTCTTGCTGGTGTCCTGGTGCTGCTCCTCGGGCTCGGTTGGTGGCTCAGGAAAAGGAGCCGTCGGCCAGCCAGCAGCAGCAAGGAGAGCGGTTCCGGAAAGAAGGCGGAGGAGCGGGAGCAAGAATCAAAACCCAGTCTTGCACTGCACGCGCGCCTGATTTCCGTCGAGCGCCTCCTTGAACTGTCGGAGTCATTCATGAAGGTGGAGGCCCTGGTAGATGATCTCCTCCGCATCTGCCACAAGCGTTCCAGGGGTACTGGGATGCCACGCGTGAAGGCAGTCGTCGGGGTGGAGAGCGCTTTAGGAGGTTGGGGTCCCCAGGAGGATGATGCCACCTACCGCCTGCTGGTGCCCCTGAAGCCTCCTCACGGGCACGCCTTCCATCTGGAGCTGGGCACCATGGAGGGGATGCCGGCCAAGCACTCCTGCATCCGCGTGGAGCCGGAGTGCAGCTGCAAGAGGGAGCGGCTGGAGAAGGACACGCTGTGCTTCCTCCACTGCCACCAGGAGCAGCTGCAGAAAAATCGGGGTGCCAGCCTCCTCGACGCCTTCTGCACCGGCCCCTACCTGGACGTAGAGAAAACGGCCCGCTGGTTCCAGGACATGGTAAAAGACGCCTGGGTGGCTTTGCCTCAGTCGAGACACTGCCATCTGAAGGTGCTGCCCTCCAAGCGCTCCTGCAAGCTCCGGCTGACGGATGCTTCTGGCAGTACTGTCTTCATTCACATCATGCTTGGGGTGCAGCAAGGTGACTCGTACGCCATCCTGAGCATCCACTAGGAAGAGACTGCTGCAAGGAGCCTTGCGACAGAGACTGCCTCTACCACCTGGACAGTGACTGCCCTCCCTCTTCCTGGGAGTCCGTTCCCTGTGGGAACTTCACCCTGTACAAAGTTGTCAATAAATCACTTGTTTGTTTGAACTAACGCTGTGTCCGTGAGTGGCCATGCATCGCTTTGTTGGGGAAGGCGGGCACAAGCTGCTGGCTGCGCAGCTGCCGCAGAGTCAGGGGGTGTTTTGCAGAAGAGCCGCTGCAGTGGGCTCTGGTTTCCTGAGTCCCTGGGCTTTGGCTTGCCAGGTGTTGGGGGTTAATCCCAGTAGGCAGCTTGGCATCACGCAGCTGCTCAATCCCTTGCCCCAGGGGGACAGTGGTGGAGAGAATCTGAAGGGTAAAAGTGGGAAAACGTGTGGGCTGAGCTCAGACCGTTTAGTAGGTAAAGCAAGAGCTACACGCCTAAGCAAAGCAGAAGAAAGAACCCCTTCACTACCCTCCTGCTCTGCCAACCAGACGTGCCTTCTTGGGAAGCATTCTGCCTCAGGCAGGACGGAGGGAGTTGATTGGGGAACAGACTCGGAAATAGAGCTTTTCCCTATACTAGTAGAAAGGGAAAGAAAGAAGGTTAATGTAGCGATTGTTTGTACAAAGTTAAATGCATAACTTCACAAGGAAATCCCAGGAAAACAAACTGGCTTAAGAGCTAGTGAGATACTGAAGTGGTTGTGCAGCAACTCTTGAACTTTTACCAGTTTTTGGGTGAAGTCCAACAAGATGCTGAGCGCTCTCAGTTGAAATCCTCACCACCGGGGAAGTCACCCAACACTTTGACAAATTCAGTCATGCTTTTGTCCAATAGTAAGATGAAAACCATTTTTTCCCACATGTTGTTACAATACGTATTCAGTTCTTTAATTAAATAGAATCACGGGATCACAGCACGGTGGGGATTGGAAGGGACCTCTGGAGATCATCTAGTCCAGCCCCTCTGCCAGAGCAGGCTCACCCAGAGCAGGTGGCACAGGAACGCGTCCAGGGGGTTTTTGAATGTCTCCAGAGACAGACGCTCCACCACCTCTCTGGGCAGCCTGTTCCAGTGCTCTGCCACCCTCACAGGAAAGACGTTCCTCCTCATGTTGAGATGGAACTTCCTGTGCTCAAGTTTGTGCCCATTGCCTCTTGTCCTGGATGAAACACTAGCTGGATTATTGGACTCAGAGGAGAGTGGTTAATGCCAGTAAAAAGGGGATTACTGCAGGGGTCTGTACTGGGATGTATCCTGTTTGTGAATGTATTTGGTTTGGGTGGCAACGTTTCTGTAGTAGGGTGGCTACAAGGGGTGGCTTCTTTGAGAACGTGCTAGAAGATTTTCCCATGTCTGACAGAGGCAATTCCAGCTGCTTCCAAGGTGGATCCACCGCTGGCAAAGGATGAACCTATCAGCGATGGTGGTAGCACCTCTAGGACAACATATTTAAGAAAAGGGAAAAAAAACCTGCGCAATTGCAACCAGTGGGAGGAGTGAGAATATGTGAGAGAAACAACTCTGCAGACACCAAGTTCAGTGAAGAAGGAGGGGGAGGAGGTGCTCCAGGCACTGGAGTAGAGGCTCCCCTGCAGCCCGTGGAGAAGAACATGGTGAGGCAGACTGTCCCCTGCAGTACATAGAGGTCCACAGTGAAGCAGATATCCACCTGCAGACCATGGAGGACACCACGCCAGAGCAAGTGGACACCCCGAAGGAGGTTGTGACCCCATGGGAAGCCCACACTGAAGCAGGATCCTGGCAGGACCTGTGGCCCCGTGAAAAGAGGAGCCCACGCTGGAGCAGGGGATGATTGTGAGGAGGAAGGAGCAGCAGACACAACGTGTGATGAAATGACTGCAACCCCAATTCCCCATCACCCTGCAGCACTTGGATGGAGAAGGCAGAGAAAATCAGGAGTGAAACTGAGCCCACGAAGAAGGGAGGTGTAAGGGTAAGGTGTTTTAACATTTTGCTGTATTTCTCATTACTCTGATTTGATTGATAATAAATTAAACTAATTTCCACGAGATGAGTCTGTTTTGCCCATGATGGTAATCGCTTGAGGATCTCCTTGTCCTTATCTCGACCAATGAGCCTTTTTTTATATTTTTCTCTCCATTGTCCAGCTGAGGAGGGAGGGTGATACAGCAACTAGGTGGGTACCCAGTGTCCAGCCAGGGTCAACCCACCACAGTGATTCTGTGACCTGGAGGAGCAAAGGGACTTCACTCATGTCGAGGTTGCAGTTAATACCAAACTGGTGGGACTTGGGGATATACTTGAGGGCAGGGCTACCACCCACAGGGATCTGGACGGGCTGGAGGAACAGGACAATTGAAATCTTCTGACATTCAACAAGGACAAATGGAAGTCCTGAGAAGGAATAACCCCTCCAGCAATACAGGCTGAAGACTGCTTGGCTGGGAGTAGCTCTGAAGGAAAGGCTTGGACATCATGGTGGGCATGGTGGGAGTTGAGCACAAGCCAGTAGTGTGCTTTGGCAGCTATAAAGGCCAACTGCATCCTGGACTGTATGAAATAACGAGTTAATTAAGGGAGAGGACTTTTTCCTTTGGGTTGGCACTCATTAGGCCACACCTAGATACTATGCATAGTGTGGACTCCCAGTAGAGGAAAGACATCAAGAAACCCAAACAAGCTCAGCAGAGGCGGTCACCACTGAGGTGGTCAGGGCTCAACCTGTAAGGAGAACTCAACCCGTAAGGAGAGGCTAGTTGAATCTGGACAAAGAGGGCACCTAAGAGCAGTCCCTTGTTCCATGCCCTGCTGTGAACAGCTCATTGCTTCAGGTACCTCCCAAGCTCTTTCCTCACCAGAGTTCTCCTGTAATTCCTAATTCAGCCATTGAATTATGCTTATTTGATATTATTTAAAGAGCTTGGCTGACATAAGTAATTCTGTAGAATTTATAGTCTCAGGCTTCAAGTATCAGGCTTAAAACTGCATGAAATTCTGATAAAATACACTGTATGAACACAGTAACAGCACACTGTATCTGTAAACATTGATCAATGGCCATGCACCATTTAACAAGGATGGATATTAGAACAAAAACAATTTTAACAAAATCCAGGAAAAGACACTAATCTAGGGGGAAGAAACACCACTGTGTCATACAGAATGGGCATCTATGTTCTTGAATGCAGTGGTCTGGAAGGATTTAAAAATCATAGGAGAAAACCAATTCTGCATGAACTTCTGTGACTTAAAGTCTGAGGTGATATTTAGATGTATAAGCAGGGAAATAAAAACCCATGAGAAATAAAGAAGGCACATCCACCTCTCTGTGGGGCATATGATAGTACTGTCCAGGAATATTATATACAGATTCTTCCCAATAGCTTTAAAAATATGTAGAAAATCAGAGAAGGCAAATAATCACACTCCAGAGCTAGGGAAGCTGGTTTTTGGCAAGGAACACACAGAGCTTAATCCATTTACTTCATCGTGTCAATGAAGAGACAGCTTGATTATGGTGTGTAAGTGCTTCAGGGGGACAAAATACCTGAAACTAAAGAGCTCTTTAAACTACCTATGAAGTGCATAACAAGAGTGAATGGCTGCAAGATAAAGCCAGTCACATTCAAATGACTCATATAGCACATTTTTAAATGATGCTGATTATCCAGTAAAATAATCTACCAATAAAAGTGATGGATACTCTGTATTTGAGTGAGGAATGATTCCTTTCTGGAAAATGCGTTGTTGGGTTTATGCATATGCTTGCAGGTGTGAGACGTAGGACATTCATAGAAATTACTAGCATTTGGCTGGAAGGTGTACTGACACAGAAACTAATTCTGAATTCAGACCATTTTGTTGCAAATGTGATATAAAATGTCTAACCTAAGGTGTTGCAATGGACTAGGATAATAAAAGTATTTTAATTGGGAGGATGATGGCTCTTTCAAATGAGCTAACTCAAACATTTGCAACAGTGTGGGCATACTCTTAGTTACGCGGAACTTTAAGGGCTTCAGCTGAGTAGGAATCGGATGAAATGTAATGGACAAGCAGACAGATGGTATAATGACCCCTTCTGGTCTTAATATTTCTTAGTTTGAAAAAAATAAAATAAAATCCTATTTTACCTGTGCTTTGGCTTACACAGCTGTAAAAGCACAATATGCCTGAGCACAGCAGTGTAAGATTTATTTGATGTATGTTAAGTCATTTCAGAACCTCAGATGAAGTATAAATCATAATTATTATTGTTATTATAAATGATCTATCTGTGCCAAACAAATCCAGGATGATACCATGGAGTGGCAGTGGGAGTCTGTTGTTTTTTTGAGGAGGATGTATTTTTCTTATCACTTGTATCCCAAAAAGGAAATCACCTTTGCTAAGGCAGCATTTTCAAGGCAGGTTTATGTGAGGTCTCAGTAAGGAGGAGACACAGAAGCCATGCTGCCCGAAGAGGCCGTTTGCCTCTAGCCATCTTTGACAGCTGTGGATGCACTTTCTGTCAGCATTGGTGCTGGTGGGCTTCCGAGGGAGAGCTGTCAGCTCCCTCTGGCATGAGGGTCTGCAGCAGCTATGGCTGAACCTTGCAGAGGGAAGGCTATTAGAAAAAAAAATCATCTTGAGGAAGTTTCTTCACATATTATGTTTATTAATCTAAGAATTATAAGATAGTTTGTCATTATTATACATTATTTGCATTGATTGAAGTATTTGTTGCCTTCAACTCACCAGAACTAGATCTGTGCCCCGCCTTGCAATTTAACAAAGAGGGAGAAAGTCCATATGTGATAAAAGAGGTACACAGTGGAAGGCAGAAGCAACAGCACAAGTGGAGGGATACAAAGACATGTTCATCTAACTCCCAGGAAGAGTCCTCAGCTGGGTTCCCAGGCAGCTGAAACATTGGTGGGTTTGCCTTCTCCGAAATAAGTTAATTTCCTTTCTACAGTGCCAGTTTGGGGCAGTGACATTTTTTGTCTTTTGGAAAACTGGTACTTTCATGTTCCCACCCCGCCACACCTGTGTTTCACACAGTTCAACATTATTTATTGCAAATGGGCCTTGCACTGCCCAGGGCTGGCAGGAGGGCACCCCGTGCCTCATACAACTTTGCAGAAAGCTGGGTATGGCCACAATACAGACCACTGCTTGATATACGGCTTGTGCTCAACACCGAAACAAGTTCTCATTCTGGCTGAGAAAGTCAGCCTCTCCTGCTAATAGTGCCTGAGAGGCTTGAAACTAAAGTCTGTTTCTAAACCCCAGGTTTTTCACTTTACACACTTGATAGATGGATGGCTTCATCTTTTATGAGGGCTGCTTGGTTTGGGGCATCTATTTTTATTTTTTTTTTCATGCTATTTGTGATGAAATATACCCCAAAATATATGACATTTTAAAAAAGAACACATGAACTTTTACATAAGTTCTCATTATAGATAGAACTAGATATATATTCTCTTGTACCAGCAGGATTTTACTTACATTTTTACATAACAGAAGACCTCAGTCAGAGCTGTACTATAGTTATTCTTTCTACTCCTACATTAAAAAGTCATCGCTGAAATACTGCGGATCAAGCACAGGATTTAAGAGAAATGTTTTCCAAACACGGCATTTTAAACAGGAGGGATATTGTTTTCCTCCTTGACTTCTATTTTCAAGGGCATTGCTAGTAATAGAGATTTACAAATGGTAGAGTTGAATGTTTTACTACCAGTAGAGTGACTTTATCACTTCAGCTAAATAGAAGGAATCAGAGAGGTAACCACCTTTGCAATTTTAAGAAATTTAAATTCACATTTTGACCTTTTAGGTACTTCAATGCCTGTTTATCGTCTGACAGTGATTATGTTTCATAGGATGTTAGAAGTAATTCACAAAGGTTATGTAGACAGCACTTTTTAAAGTAACCTAGTGGATAATACCCAGAATATGCAACATTTTAATCAACTTCAGTCTGTCTAATGGAAGTATAACTGTGTCTACCCCTTCAGCTATTTGAATGAGCAGGAAAAAGGGGGAAAAGCGCTAGAAGCATTTTAACATTCGACTTGTTAGCTTCCCTCTATTCTCTGCTAATGCACTTGAACCCTAGCCTGCAGTAATCGCAGGAAGCCCGCTGAGAAGGTAATGGAGTTTCTCTCTGCTCAAGGTCGCTGCTCAGCCCCTGTGCTACCTGACATGACCTGGTATTTCAGAGGTACAGGCATGTGGCTGTAGAAGGCAAAATGAGGATAAGATGGATTTATTCACTGGGGGAGCAGTTATTGCTGAAAAACTAAATTGTGAAGATTATATCATACATTTGAACTTAATCATAAAAGGATTTAAACACATTGAACTGCTGTCGTGATATGGGAGTATAAACCTTCTGATCTTTACAGGAAGCTGAGGTGATTTAGAGGAAGAGAGTGGGTCAGATTCCTGCATCTGCACAACATATGCAGAGAATGCACTTTGTGTTTCATATGTACGTAGCCATCTCCCTTAGCAGCTATTCAGTGCTGCAGTTCCTGAATAGAACAGTAGGAAGAAGAAAAAATAAACAATCAAAAACAAAACCCCAGACCAGCACTGTTCACTTTAATAAAAAAAAAAAAAATGCTAGGGCATATGATAGGGATGAAATCTAACAAATTGCTAATGAAACAAAAGATGAAATTTATCTACAAACATGGAAAGGAAATTTTATATTTTTTCTCCTCCTTCTTGCTTTTTTTCTAGAGCATATCACAGCATGAAGCTGCTACACCCTGAAAATGGCACAAAGAGCCTTAGCAGTGGCATTTTAACAAGCCTAAATGATTTAGAGTCTGTACTGATCTTGTTATTTGATTGGACACAATTAGTATGAGAGATGCATGCTTGAGTGCACTGAGTTGTGCACTCTAATGGTCTGACCCATTAAGGGACTTTGCTAGGAACTGTATGCTGCTGTACTGCAGGCAAACAGGGCAGTCAATGATTTCAGTCATATCACTGAAAAAGGCAAGAGGTGAGAGGTACTCAGGTGATGCTGGCTTTCCTTTTCCCCACTGTGACTTTACCTTTTCTGACTGTTTATGTAAAATTTGTGAACAGGGAGCTAGCAAATAACATGGCTGCAGTCAGAATCAGAAAGGAAATAAAGATGAACAGAGAGAGTTTATAAAAGCTGTAATATTGTGCACCAGATGATAGGCATATGAAACCATCTTGGTCCTAGTAGGAATCTTACCCCTAGACCTCATCCTCGCTAATGACTTCCAATGCTTTTTCCCCCCCCTTTTTTTTCCTTTTGAAAGTATGAAATTGAAAGAGTTAAGGCACATTAGGAGAGCCTACTTTCTTTGCATTCCACATCAAGTGCCAGAAAAATCAGACTTAATGAGTAATATTATCTTATGAAATATCCCAGCCCAATTTTCTGGGTTTCAAAGTGCAAATAGTTTGCTTCAACAGATATGTGTTTATTGCACTGAAACAGTTGCCTGCTCACCAAGACCAGCGCTTCCCGTCAGTCTCTATTGAGTTATTGCCTCATATGATGATAGTCATTTGGGGCACAGTGTATTTTTCACTATTCACGGTACCTAGCTAAGACAGTATTCTGCACCCTGAATGTAATTTCTGTTCTTTGCCTCAAAACATTGAATAAACAATGAATAAACTTTAGGCTAAACAAATGAATCCAGTCAAATGCTATTCATATCAACCCAGGGTGCGAAGTTATATTTGCTATTATAGTATTGTTATTGATCTTCTGTGTTCCCAAACAAAAACACACAAAAAAGGATGCTCATCATTCTACTTTAAGCAAGCTGCAAGTACAATTACAGGTTTACCCTGGAGACTCCAGTGAACAACTGAAACTACACTTAGCTTATAATGTTTGAGTATGAATATGATCATACCTACTTGTTTTGCTACTTCAGTCATCCTTGGAGTCAGTGGCTGTGCTCTGTGTGTGTACTAAGCTATAGTTGCAGGGGCCATTTGCTGCCTCTTCCCAAAAACATCTACCCGAAGTAGTCACAGTGCCTCTGTGGACACGGAGAAATATCCACTGCCATAACCGTGGTAGTGTTTGATCACTGGTTTAAAGCTGGGGGATGATTCTTTAGACAAGGAATCAGCAACCTGGCAGGTGCAGAAAGGGTGGGAAGAAGCAGGAGAGAAACAAATCCTTGAAATTGAGCTGATTTCATGATAGTCTTAAAAATGAACAAACACAGTCTCAAATACTGACTTCTGCAAGAGCCAGAATTAAACCTCAACAAAGCAATTAGCTTTCCGGTGAAAAGTCACTGTGACGTTGATTAAGATGCATTGTGGTTTAACCCCAGCCAGACTAGGACAACACAGCCTCTTGCTCACACCCTCCAGTTGGGATGGGGTAGAGAATCGGAGGAGTAACAGTGAGAAAACTCGTGGGTTGAGATAAAAAGCAGTTTAATAAGTAAAGCAAAAGCGGCGGACACAAGCAAAGCAAAACAAGGAATTAATTCACTGCTTCCCATGGGCAGGCAGGTGTTCAGCCATCTCCAGGACAGCAGGGCTCCATCACATATAACAGTTACTTGGGAAGACAAATGCCATAACTCTGAACATCCCCCTTCCTTCTTCTTCCCCAAACTCGATATGCTGAGCATGGCATCATATGGTATGGAATATCCCTTTGGTCAGTCGGGGTCAGTCATCCCAGCTGTGTCTCCCCCAGCTTCTTGTGCACTCCCAGCCTACTCACTATTGGGGTGGTGTCAGGAGCAGGAAAGTCCTGGACTCTCTTTAAGCATAGCTCAGCAATAACGAAACCATCCCTTTATTATCAACACTGTTTCCAGCACAAATCCAAAACATAGCCCAATACTAGCTACTATGAAGAAAATTAACTCTACCCCAGGCAAAATCAGTACAAAGTGACATCCCAAAATGCTGCAAGAAAGGACATTAGTTCTGGATAACAGACAGGCAGAGTTTAAGGTTGAGGTTTAGGTGGGAAAAAAATATATTAAGCAACACAATCCAAAATAATTTCCATCTCCTTGGGAAAAAATGGAGTAGTTCTGACTGATCAGGGCAATTTTCAAGAATTTGCTGAAGCTGGCACAGTATGGACAGAAAGGGCATGGGCAGCAGCGAGCTGTGGTGAGTTCTCCACGGACCAATGGACAAGATTACAAAGGAAATCCAACAGCCTGAAACCAAATGGGTCATTTATTAATTTTAAACTGTACAAAATTCAGTGGGTTGATGGTGACAGTTATTGGTGCTGGTGGGAACGACATCATATTGGAGAACAAACATATGAAGCCAAGTGGAAGTGAACTAAATGTAACTTAGAAAGATTTCAGTACGTTAAAGAACCAGAAAAAGAGGTGGATAGGAAGAAAATGTTCATTGAGGGTATAAAAACTGCCTTCTCTCCTTCCCCTGGTAAGACTGCACTTTTAGGAAGAGCAGGGAATGAAGACCACTTAGCAAGGGTTTTCAGGTGAGTGCTTCTGGGATGTCCTGTTCCCCAAGTAGTACAGGACTTGTGAGTACAGTTTGTATTCACATCATTCATTAACGTGGCTTCTATTGAGATTTTGTCTTGGAAAGTATGATAACAGGTTACTTTAGTGACCTCTACAGACAACATCATCTGAGCAAGGCCTGAGATAATACTGAGGTCCCATTCAGACAGCTGGGATTGAGGCTGATGAGACGTTAATCCCTGCCAGAGCATCCATGAACTGCAGTGAACCCTCTCCCCAGGCCAGCGGAGGGGTCAGCAGGGTGGGCACTCTTCAGCAGTTCCCCACAGCTTCCCTTCCTGGCTGACCTGGCAATGGTACACAGCCATTCAACTCTTAATCAGAGTACACGGGTATCTCAAAACTCACCTCCGTGTTATGCCGTCAGGAAACAAACACAACAGACAGATGGAGCAGCAGAAAAATATCCATTACACAAAAGGGAAATTAACCAAAATAAAAGGTCTCTGTACAAGAAGGAACAATAAAGTAAATACTGAAAAGCTGGCAATTAAAGAAAGGATGTCTGTAAAACTCAATACATCACGGCAGATAAGTAACATTAAGGAAGCATGCCAGTGTCTGAAGGGGGTGTTTGAGAAACGAGTGAGAAACTGAAGTGACTGATTTCTGAACCCGATGAGTTTTAAAGTATTACCACATTTCCATTTCATTTGCAGGATTCTTCAACACTGTTCAAATAATATCTGTAGGGGCTTGCCCAACAGAGAATGAAATAATTTAGGAATTTGCTTTGGCAAGACTACAGTTATTGCTTGGAGGATTTCTGTGGGAGATCTGGAGGAGAATTAGTTTTAATAAGATATTCTAATTACCACAAACATATTGTGAGAATCCGGGCCATGGGTCTAAGCAGACCTGTGCACCCTGCAGACCTTAATGTTTTCCATTATTTGGGGGACAAATACTATTTTGCTTTGCTTTTCTTAAATTTTGTAATTACTTAAATAGCTTTGCAGTAGGGAACCTCTATGGATGGTGACTCATTTGGATCCAGCAAATCTCCCTTGGATCCTCTGAGACTCCTAAGGGAGCATGAGTATCTCGTCGGCTATGTTATTAGTATTTGATTTTTGTCTATAAAAATGGTAAGGCTGCCTTGGGTGATTTATATGAATATGCAAGTCCTTAAAAGAACATATATAAAGTGATAAACCTGGGTAAGTAGTTATATGTGAATTAGAAGACATTTTCTCCTCTAAAACCAAGAGTACATCAAACAGCTTATTGTAAAAACAATCTCCTAGATCCCCCCCCCCATTTTCTTTTTCTTCACATTGCACCTATGATTGCAATCATAGATGGGTAAAAAATACATACGTTTCAGTTGGAGTTACCATTCAAAGCCAAGAAATCACTCTGTCTTTGGCTCAGTTTCTTGGGATTCATCCCCAGTGAGTGGAAAGGAGATCACCATGTAGCAGAGTGTCGTTTTTATTCCAAGCAGTTGACGAGATGTTGATAGTAACTGAAAGTGCACCTCTGCTAATGTTCCTGCATAACCCATGCATACATCTGCAGAGTATCTGTATTTGTTTTGTACCAGTGGACCTACTTCACTGGAAGGGAGATTTTCACTGAAATATTCATTCAGTGAAGTATTATTTTCCCTAGCAGTTCTGAAAAGCCCTGAAGCAATTATAATGCTAGTATGTGCTGTCATCATGGTATATGTAAAAACACTTTAAAACTTGATAGACTATAACCTAGACATCTTTTCTAGGGCAAAGCAATGTTGTTATGGCAAGAAGAATTATGTAAGAGATTATCTTCTAAACAGCCACGCTGTTAACCTATTCATTTGCTCTTTGGAAAGAAATAAAGCCTTTATATATTCTCAATTTTCACACCATGGGCCACCCTCTCTTATAAGTCAAAAAAAACCAGAGTCTCTCCTTAAGTGGGCTAAGATTTGGTAGATAATATCAGTGAATACCATCTAGAACCATCCCAGATGAAGTAAAAGGTATTAAAATCACACCATATGAGTGATTATGTTTGCACTCTACTGTCACAGACTTGAATCTTACACATGCTTTGACAGTTGCTACAGGTCAACTGCCTTTAAAATCCAATATCAACTATTTTGTTAGTAATCTCCAGGTTGTGAGTACATGCTGTTGTGTCCACCACAACTTTCTTCTGTTTGACACTCCTCTTACCTGACAGGTAAGACAGAAAGTAATAGCTCTTAATTTTTAAGGGAGGGTTTAGGATTGCTGTTTAGACAGGAAAATCACAGTGATGCTAAGCCCTCTCTAAAAAATTCTCTGTGCAAGGAGTCTAGTCTATATATGCTAAACCAGCATGTGGTAGGTTGAAACACTGGGAAATCCATTTCAAAACCACATTTCTACTCTAAACTGAATAGCCAATGAGGACACAGACCACGAGGACTGATTATACTTACCCGAGTCCAAACCCTGCTAAAGGATGAAAACTCACTCTTGTGAGGGTCTTTTTTCTGCTTCCCAGCTTTGGCCAGTGACACTAGCTTTCACATACTCCTTCCTTCCATTTGGCCCAGGGAGACATTTTTTAGTATTTAGCATCAGTCAAAGGGGATGTAGTGATTTGAGTGTCCATGAAGGGCAATCAGAAAAAGGAATAAATCGTGCGAAAAAGAACAGATACCTCACAGTGTATGTTGCAGGTGCATTGCAGAATAAGAATTTGTCATTGGTTCCCACCAGGGCAGGTTCTGGCAATCAGAAGGCTGGTCAGCAGTCTGCTCAGCAGCCTGTCCACAGACCGTTTTGCAAATGAGCATCAAACACTGAGAGAAACTGTTCCCTTACTTAATGGGAACCTGGACCTCTAAGAAGACTTCATAAAGAACTTGAATCTAATCTTTCTTTTACTCCTCAGTACACAGGCCTCCTATATGTCTATGCAGTCATCAGAAATTGTACAGAAACACACTAAAGGAAACATGATCCAAAAATCCAATAATCTGTGATCCAAAAATCCAATAATCTGATCAGACCCTGTCCTGGTTCATGAGAAAGCTATAGGCAACTAGTGCAGTTCATATAGCATGTCTTAGTGAAAAACCATATAATGGTGTCCCTATCTGCTGAAAAGAATACTTACTGAGTTTAAAGATCAAAATTAACCAAACAGAGAGTATTTCTGAAGTTCAGGATTTCTGTAACCACAGAGGATGAGGAGAGGACAACTGAAGAATACCTTGCTTCAGCAATACATCTGGTACATTGTAAAAGCTCAAGTCAGTTTAAGTTAAAAGTTTAACGGATTTTCCAGGAAAGATACTACACAGATAATTGTGATGACAACAACGTTCATCTTAAGGTGTGGTTATGATAAACCCATGTCATTTGCAGTTAGGCCCAGAGTAAGACATATAGTCACCACTGACACTTGTCTCAGAAATGAATACAGTTGACATTTGGGCTTAGTTCTGATATTTTTTAAATATGTGTTTGTGTGTGACTAGTTTGAACTATTTTAGTAGAAATTCTAAATAGATTGAAATTTAAATGGAAATAGTTACTTCATCATAATTACTTGTTCTATTCAATAAGATGCTTCTATCTCAATTTATAAACTAATTCTTCACATCTACATCAAAATATGCATGAATAGGAGACATTTCAGAAACATGACTTCACTAAGAAGTAAATTTAATAGCAATGCAAATACGATTTGTAAATCTCGACTGACCTCGTAAAGTAGAAGGCCATTCTTTCTCTTCATGCTTCTCTGAGAGCTTTCAGCAAGCAGTAAAGAAAGGTGCAAATAGTGCTTTATACAGCTAGCCCTGTCATCACCTTATGGACATTGTCATGAAAACCACACATGATCAGGTTAGTACAGTGTGTGAAGAAACAAACAAAGAAGACAAGAAATCCATCAGTGCTGTGGTTACACAGCTGTTATGTCTTGCCTTGTTTACAAGAAGCATCTCTGTGCTCTGAGCAGTAAGCCAACCTTCTAGCAGGCCCACAATGCTCTTTTTCAATAAGACTTTGCAGAGAAGTGTACTACCCCTGAGAGGGAAGCAGGGAGAGAGGGAGGAGGGAGAAGGGCACTGTAGGAACTGCCATCATTCTATGGCTGCATCTACAAAAAACGTGAAGTACTACTAACATCCACTCATTTTATTACATTCACCCTAATTCCATCACAGAAATACATGCAATCTGTTTGACTTCATGTACATGTATAGAATGTAAGAACATGTTAGCTAACTTGGTCATCATCCTCACAACATACAAACGGGGTGAAAAATAATTTTCTCCTTTGAAAGGAAAGGCAAGAAAAACAATGAAAATACGCTTAAATACGGCTAGACAAGAAAAGGTTCGGCTGATTTCTTTTTCATTGTTTTCTAGATAACAAGGTGTACCTTGCTCTCAACTTCCAAGAAGAGAATTCTGCCTTCTCGAAATGTCTTATGCAGCTCCAATCTTTTGAATAATTTCTGTCCTACCAATAAAATGGGTATTGATGTTAATCGAACAGCCACTCCAAAATAAGATTCAGTAAATAGATCTGTGAAATCATATTATTCTCTCCTTCTTCTGATACTAGGAGCCCTTTCTGATTGGTGTACATGAGTGCATGTGTATTTATTTTACTGTATCTAAGCCAATTTCCAGCAGCTGAGGAGAAAGTCCTTTTATCTTTCTTTCAATACAAGTCACGTTATTTGGCCATTCAATAATGGAAGTAGAAGAGCTATAACCCAAAAAGGATAACCAGGTATTTGATGTGGATGATTATGCTAGGAAGTCCAGATTAGCAACTCATTTTCTCTTGATATGTGTGCACAAAAGCAGAGAGTAATTTTCTACACGAAAAGCTTTGAAGGTCACTCACTTTTTAGAGCATTTAATGCCTGAATGAAACAAACCTTAAGTACTCTCGTATTACTTACATTTGTGTTTCGTTTCCAAGAAATAGGCATACAGCAAAATAAGAATAAATTTTTAGAGTTGTCTCTAATCTATACATGAAACAACAACCAGCCCACATTGTTGGTAAGGATGAAATAATACCCTAGTATCTATTCGTGAATAAATCTTACATTTAAGGGAAAAGGAGATGATGACATAGTCTTAACAATCCTGTTTGCCTGGGGATTATAACATCCATTAAAATTCGTTTGGGTTGAAACATGGTTTGTAAGGAATTGCAAGTCAGTTAAAAATTGAGATTTGAAATTTTAAGGGTAACTGTTGCCATGGCCTAGTGATAAAGCTTCAAACTGCTTTTGAGGAACTTTGTTCTGAGTAAAAATGATCCCAGGTCAAACAGGGCAAAATCAGGCATTAAACCTAGCGCCACTGTGCTACAGACCTTTATCTAATGGAACAACATTCTTGCAGGTACCTCTGGGGAGATTTGGTAGGGATCATGGGAAACACATAGGAGAGAGCAGCAGAGGTAGGGACTCACATTGAGAGAAGACAAAAGGCTCTGTCAGGGCTGCATTTTATTGGCCATACCATGCAGCCAATCACTTCATAGCCAAACACAATCACTTTGGCTTCCACTAGACTGTCAAACAAAGAAATATAGAGCAGAAAAGTAAAGGAGAGAGCAGTTGTGATAGCTTCCTTAAGACTCTTCATTCCTGAAATACATGCATATGCATATACGGATATTTTTCAGGAATACGTCTTAAGTATATGGAGAAATAGAACTTAATAGTTACTGATCTTACTGACATTATGTATATTTTGTGACTTTTCTCAGTGCTAATTTCATAGGATGTTTAATGCCTTGGCATGATGCTAATATGCAGGAAGCTTTTTACATTTTAGAACTACATGCCTTTACTTATAATCTACATTTGAAAAGCTCACTGACATGCATGTTTATGCAACCAATAGAGTTGTTATGGTCTTCTGAGCAAAGCAGTGAAAAGAGTCCTCATCCCTGATGAAGCAGAAGGGATGGGCACTTCATTTTCACAGGCAGATCAAAAATAGATTTTTTTTAATACAGAATTTAATCCAATTTCAACAGAGTCTCAAAAGAATAAATACTATTTTCCCCATGCAAATGTTTCAGGGGAAAAGATTAACATTTAAATGGGTCAGATTGTAGTTTCTGAGTTATTATATCAGTTTATCATAAGACATAAGCCCATTGTTCCTGATAGTATATTTAAAATTTTGAGGATAGTGGATTTTTTTCAAAGTTATGCACCTAACTTTGACATGACCAAAGATCCTAAATTATGTTGGTAGTTTCACTAATCCTAGCCATTTGCAAGATCGTACTTGGTTTGAGGGGTCTTTTTGTTTTGTTTCACTTTTCGATTGAAATGTTTTGTGATTAAGTTTAAAAAAAAAGAAACACAGAACAATGAAAAATTTTTAAGTGACCCAAATGAAATTTTTTTGTTTACTTAGATCAAGAGGATTTGGCTATGATGAAACATTTGTACGTTAGCAAACTTACTTGTCTTTTCAACTTTTGGGAATTTTTTTTTTTTTTTGCAAATAGAGATATCTCATATTTACTTTTAAAGAAAGTAAATATACTGGTTAGCTGTCACCACTGTGGACTTCAGAGATCTTGGATTCTAATACCACTACTCTGTTGTGCCTCAACATCAAGGTAGAAACAGATACTATTTTAAAAAGCTAACTTCATTTTTTTACAGGAAAGCACGAAAAGTTCCTTTTAAGAACTCTGAGAAAGTGAAATCAAACTGTGATAGCAATACAGCGTTTCTAACATGAACGTTAACCCTATGATGATGCTGGAAGGTGGTTGCAAGCCTGACAATAGAGTCAGCAGAGGCAGAGCAAGTTCTGTCATTATCTGTTAAGAAAATTAAGATAGTGTCTATCCACTGTTACTATCAAATTGGCACCCACTTTCAAATATTGAATGCAATGAAAAATGAGGATTTGAAACTGGTAGCAGACAGCTAGCTCATTATGTGAAATACCTGGGACTCTCAACTTGTTCTACTGATTGTTATGCAGGAGAAGTTACTAGTAATAATGGTCTAGACAAAGGAATACTGTCTAGTTCAACTCTAGACAGCTGATAAAGTTTTTAGGGAAATATTCATTCAATCTGTTCAGTAGAAAAAAATAAAATAAAATTATATAACAGACTCTACTTATGGAAATATAAAAATAATTTACAAAACACTTTATCGTAACATTTATCTCTGCCTGAAGCTCAGTTCAAGATTCAAAGAACCCTGACAATTTTTGAACCTTATTTAAAACAGTATCCTTCACTACCTTATATATTTTATTAATGTGTGTTTCTGTCAATTTTCAAAGACTAAAGACCACATATTAATAAAGGCTCTGGAAGACTATATTATGAAAAAGTTTTACTCATAAGCATTTTATCTTTTTAGGATCACACTGTTTTTAAAATGCCATTTTCCAGCTGTTGGAAAATCCAGGAAACTATTGCGTTAATTAGCTCATTTTAAAATAAAATATAGTCCTTATTATAACCTTGCTTTCTCTTGAGAGTTTCAACTGTAATTCAAGTAAATCAAAAGTATCTTGGTTATAAGGGAACTAGTCAATTGTAATGAACTCAGACAGTTATAGTTTTTCACCTTCAGGAGGTATTCCTGGCCATCTGAAATGCTATTCTCATTCTCTTGTCCAAAAGTTTGTAAAGTCTGAACAGCTCTTCTCACTAAACAAAAAAAAGCCAACTGTGGCTCAGCCTGTGGGATCTGGGGTCCAAAACACACATGATTGTGTTAGCTGTTGCTGCTAGCCTATATAATTGGACATGGACAACTTTCACAGCCTTATGAGACTTGCTTCACTGATGAAAAGGAGGAAAAATTAACAGCAACATAAGACCTTCCCATGAATAATCAAAGTTAAAAAATAACAAGTTAAAACTTAAATTATTACTGGACTAATAAAGTAAGGAAATTATGAGACTGGAATTTTATCAGCATCTATCCCTTTGAATGTATACAGACATGCAAATAGAGCAATGTCTGGCAGCGAAGGAGGAATTATCTGGGTTGGTTGCTCTGCATAGGCAGATGATAATAGGGAAAGCTGTACTGGAAGATGCAATCTTCCTTGTGTATAGATAAGTTTCATAAACTTCGACATTAATGACACTCATGTTTTTGCCTTTTGGAGGACGGTAAACAGAAGGTAAATTTTCCTGTGTTTTTTAGGCTTGATTTTATAAGTAGGTGCACCTGCAGGATGCATCTGGTGGTGTTGACAGAGCTGGCCAATTCACTCTTCACTCAGAGGTTACTATTCATCATCTTTGAAGAGGTGTTTGATCAGCAGAAGTCCCAAATGAGTGGAGAAAGGCAAATGTTAGAGAAGGGTCTTGGAAGCCACAGGCCAGTCAGTCTCAGTTTAACCTCTGTCCTTAGGAAAATCAGAAATAAGTCCTCACAGACGCCATCTCCAAACACAAAAGGACAAGAAGGCAATTGGGAACAGCTAGACTGAATTTACCAAGGACATATAGTGCTTGATCAACCTGGTTTAAAGATGAATTGGCTACAGCTTTATGAAAAAGTGTAAAGAATGTCATTTACCTTGACTTTACCAAGGGTTTCAATACAGTATTATGGCTGTCATTTCAAAGAGATACAGTTTTCTAAATGAGTAAAAAAGCAGCTGAACATTTGAGCCTAGAGAGTAGCGTAGCTGGCAGCTGTTTGTGAGCGATGTTGCTCAAGGTTTCAAACAGTTGAACGTCTTTTTCAATTACCTTTACAGGAATGTGATCTCATCAAGTTGATGCCAAATTGTAAGAGGGGGAAAGCATTGATAACACTGGACATAAAAGCATCTTACCTGTAGGACCACAATAAATGGACGGAATGGGCAAACAGGAAACATGTAAAGTTCACAATCATAGTGAAATTACGGACCTATGATGGAGCAACCCCAGCCACTGGTACAGTGGGAAGTGATTATTCCCCTCTATTGGACATCGATGACGTTGCTTACGGAACATTTGTGTCCTGTTTTAGACTTCCGAGTGCAGAAAAACTGAAGTGAGTGCAATGAAGAGCCACAGAGTTGGTTAGGAGCCTGGGGAAGATAACATTTCAGGAGAGGGTAAGGGAACAGGGTTTGTTTGAAAAATGCAAGAAGCAAGCTTATTACAGCCTTCATCTACATAAAGTTGGGACAAACGGGGATTATAGAGAGGATGAATCCAGATTCTCCTCAGACCTGCACAGCAACAGATGCAACAGACGTGTTTTATGGCAGGGGATATTTCCGGGACAGGCTGGATGGGGCTTCGAGCAACCTGATGTCCCTACCCATGGCAGGGGAGATGGAACTAGATGGTCTTCAGGGTCCTTTCCAACATAAACCAATCTATGATTCTATGATTCTGTGATATTCTGGCCATATTTAAGGAAAATCCATTCACAATGAAAGTAGTTTAGCACAAGTACAGGTTGCCCAGAGACACTGTAGCATTTCCACCCATGGAGATTTCCAAAACTTGACAGGACACAGCCCTGAGCAGACTGATGTAACCGTGATGCTAATCTTGATTTTGAGGTAGATTAGCTGACCTCCAGAGAGCCCTTTCAACATAAATTTTTCTGTGGTCTTTTTGAGTCAATGGTAAAATATATACATGATGTACATTACAATCCAGTACTCTAGCCATGAAGTATAAGCAAAGACTTGCTCCTGATAACAAGAATCCAAGGTAATCACACCCAATCACTGTAGGTAGGATCCACCCAAGAGAAGCTACACCATGGTGTGGGGCAAAGGCACACTGAGGAATCCAATGTACATAAAACTCTGGGCAGTCATTAGAGTAGACTTAGATTTATTTGCTCTCACTAGCTCTGGGGCTGAAATAGAGCCTCTGTGAGACATGGAACATTGCCAAATACAGCTCTTTCCAGAACAGCTGGAAACAGGCAAAATATCTTTTGCTTATTAATATTATAACCACTTTTGAACAACAATCTTTTGCTGATGTGCACTTTAACAATATCTAAATAAGGGGGGACAGGGGTAACTATGTGATATATCTGCACTAATTATTGACGAAAGGCTACCTTTTGATAGACCTCCCTCACCAAGAAGTTTCTAAAAGGTTTTTTTCTTTAAGTGCTTGAAAACATGGACACTTTGTTATCGTTTCCTTCTTTTCTAATACAGGTAGCTGGTTGTTAGACTGTATACTAGTCTGATGCACTTTTACAGAAGAAAGTACTGTGAGGAACATGAGTATAGTTTTGATTGTGAAACAAAGATAGTTCTAAACTGTAAACTGGATCCCATAGTATAACATGCCTTTAATACTGTGAACTTCAACAAACTACTTAAATGGCTTATGCCTTCATTTTACAATGATTAATAAAAAATGCCGTATTTATAAGGTTGAAAGTGAGAAAGAGAATATTTTAAGTTTGACTGTTTGGGGAATAAACAAGTAGTAAAGTTTAGTCATAATGAAGTAGGTCACCAAATCAAGACACTGTATGTGACAAAGATGTCACGACCTCTAAAGTCATTAAATCTCATTTCTTGCTGTTTGAGATTGAGATGAGAAACCCAAGCTGAAATAAACTAATGAGCTTTGAAAGTTTCTCTGGAGGCTTAATGAACTCAAGGAGAGGAAAGGACATTTCACAATTTTTATAGCTCAAATATTAAAGTTTATATTTCATACAGTTACTCTTTTAACCAGAAAGCCCAATAAAGAGTCCCAATGCACAGCAGAATTGTAATTCTATTATATAGATAACCTCAAATAGTACATCATTTCAATGATAAATGGGTACTTCAGCAGGCTAGCCATTCTAGAGAACCTCCTCATGAAGAAAATGGATGCTACAGAATACTTATCTGAATTGCTTCTTTAGGGTTGTGTTCACCTCCCAGATCTGCAGCTGTGTAATCTCCAGTGTCAAAGGACTCATTCAGCCTCTTTCAGCTACTGCACCAGAGGTCTAGATCCCTGTGTCGAGGGTCAAGGCACAGGACGTTTAAAAAAGAAGTTGTTAGCCATTGCTTTTTTATTCCTTGCAGCTCACACAAACTTGATCAATATTAATCATCAGAATAGTTATTTTTTCCCAATCCTTCATCTGCCCTGAGCTTCCAGGGTCCAGGCAAGTATCAGACCTTATCTCCTCTCCAGTTGCTAGATCCTGCTTACAAGAACTGAGGGTAGATCCAGTGTAGGCTGAAAATTACCTTTCTTCCCCCGGAACATCTCCAGTTTTGGAGTTTTCCAGCAGCCTCTGGATGTAAGAGTGAGGGATGTCTAACCCAAGGTTACAATAGGAAAGGCTTATTACAGCACTGGACTTGTAGGATTTTATAATGGTTGGATCTTTCCTTCTTCAAAATCTATTTAATCAATATGCAAAAGGATTCTTTTGATTTCAGAGGATTTTAGATAATGCTGACAAAGATGATAGCATCGGGATGGCTTTTTGCATTCACTCTAGCTGGTTCCTCATGATGGCATACTTTCTTGTAATCAGCATTTAGACTATATACTTCCTCTGAGTTGTTGCTTCGTTCTGTTGTTACTAGAAGGACTAACAGATGCCACAGAGACGTTGATTTCACTGCTGACATTTTCAGCAAGACTCATGCTTTCCCCCTGGCTCTTTTGTTGCTTTCACCCTTACCACGATGGCAATGCCTGTTCTTGCTTCTATTTATTGCCACAGCAATATTTGTTCCAGATTTTGTCAGGCTTGATAACAACATTTGCTCTTGCCCCTGTTGTGCTAATAGTCTACAAGCTTTAATATCGTATTTGGTGGTTCCATTCCAATTGCAGTATTTCCTCTGACCTCTTTTGTTCTTTTAACACATATGATGGTAGTGCTCCTGTAATGCTTCTGCTGTTACAGTTTCCTACATCTGCATAAATCTGATCTTATCTTTTGCTCAAACAAAACATATTTGCAGAAAATTAAGAACGTAACAAAGAGGTGGGATATTTTTCCATGTTTCACTATGCTTCCTAATTAGAGTACTGAGACTAGCACAAAAATTATATAATTTTTGAGTGGAAAATAGAAAAGTAGGTAGGAACAATCCCAGTCCCCTTTGCTTTTCTTTAGATCTATATATATGGTTTCAGCTTTCACTTCAGAATTTCAGAAAGTTATTTTAATTTACTGATGAAAATTGAGATTTTTAAGCTTTTTGCAAAGGTCAAACCAAAATTTTGCAGAAACATTTCAAAATACTTTAGTTTTAATTATATATCTTTAATCCTACTTGTATAATCGTTTCTTATTTTTAATTGCATGACCCAACAGAATTATGAAGTTGAGCAGTCATATATGAGAGGCAAATTCAGCCCATGATGTTCAATTGGAATGAAAAAAGCAAGTTAAAAGTAACCATATTCCACTATTTTCTTTTTATAGTGGACAGTCAGACAAACTTTACAGGACTAATAGTGCTGAACAGATATAAACAAGAATTGGTCCAATATATTTAATTATAATTTGCCACCTTTTCCTAGACACCTGTCAGGATGCTGGGGAATGTGAATTAACTGAGAAGAAAAATCTGTAGGGTTCCTCTCTATTAGAGATCTATTTAGCCTTTATAGTAATTTTATATCACAAGAAGAAGAAGAAAAAGGAATAACACGCTAGCAAATCATTGCTTATAAAATAAAGATCTTCTGTGTCATAGATTTGTGTCAGAGTGCTCTATCAGACTTTCAGAGTTGCTGAAACAGTTCTTTAAAAATATGGCTCATATAAAATAGGTTTACGAGGGCAAATTTTGCTTATAATGTGATTTCACCAGAACTGAAGTTAATTGAATCTGAGAAGTGCCA
Organism: Rissa tridactyla; assembly: GCF_028500815.1. Lineage (NCBI taxonomy): Eukaryota > Metazoa > Chordata > Aves > Charadriiformes > Laridae > Rissa > Rissa tridactyla. The sequence continues at coordinate 18,935,703 of NC_071497.1, forward strand.
GACATCACTAAATATAGGCAAGACAAAGCATTGAGGGTTTCTCAAGCTTAAAATCAGCCTGGTTTCAGCTAATACAGTTTACAAATAGAGGCATTTTAACTTGCAGTATAAAAAAACAAGGAAAAACAAAAAAGATGCTTTGATCAGCAGCTGGCTTAAAGATTTTATAGGCACTCATTGCATTAAACTCTAAATTATGGAAACAATATTGCTGTCTGTTGCTTAGAGAATGCTATGAGAAAGAACTGCAGCTAATAACTAGTATAATAAAAAAACCTAATACTGAAACAAAAAGCAAGCTTATTAAACACTGTAGAATTCTCTGAATCTTGTATGTCTATGAAATAGACTTTCAGTGGTTTGGACTTGTGATTTTTCAACAAAACAGTGGGAATTGCTTGGATCCTGCAAGGATGAAACAAGTAGTGGGGAAAATAAGGCTAGTCAGACTGCAACAATCATTTTTCTCGCAGTATTGAGTTTTGCCTTCCAGCTGAGGTCATGTGAAGGTACCTACACAAAAATTAAAAATTAACACAACCAAAGAGTATGGCACTGGAACAAGCATCATGCCCATTCCTCTTTTTTGTATTAGTTCACCCCACACTGATCTATTCACCCATTTGTGCTACCTGCTGTTTGTGACAAATACGGCTGGATATGAGATGAGAGCTGTCTTCGCCATAAAGAGTTAACACAACGTTTTAGAGTCACAGAAGATTTCAGTTTGTATGGCTGGTTTCTGCATAATTTTGATTCCTTATTATTAAAACACACATTTTACAGAAGGAAGTATTCACCACATACAGCATTTTGCTTTTTTTTTTTTTTTTATATTTTTAAAACAAGGAAGATGTAAAGTTACCAGGAAAATGTATAATTCAATTTGCATAGTCTATGTTCCTCCTAGAACCGCATTTTCCAGTAGAACCATATAACTGTAGGCTAAAAACCTAAGCATCCACTAACTTCATAGTATCTGAATCTCAGAAGACATTGTTACAAACCTAAATCTTTCCCTGTGAGTCATTTTCACCACCATGGCTGGAATGGGTCAGAATCTTTGGGAGGCAAAAAGGCTCTGGCTTATCTGAAAAATGTCCTATTTTTTTGTAAGATTCGAGAGAAAATGATTACTGTAAGGTAAGATGTATTGTAAAACCCTACAGATAGATGAAAGTGATTAAACAACGCTTTAAAGCATTTTTCTAACTTTCAATTCACATAAATAGGATTACTGTCATGCCTTCCTTTTTTTTCAATCCTGACCTAGTTTTAGCAGAACCTGACTCATTTTTCAGGGAGCAGGTTAACAGCAGTGCTCCCTTCCACATTACAGAAAGAAATTTTTCTCATTCCTGCATATACAGGCTGGGGACCTAACCATTAGCATGTTCATAAAGTAATGTGGCCACCTATGAAAACCCTTGTAAGAAGACATGTAAATAGAGGAAAGAATATTTTCTTTTGTTTAAATCAGATACACATACATGTATCTATACAAAACCAAGAGCGAAATACTGGAAAGAACAGACCAAAAGGGCTATATTTATTATTGAAAAAAAAGTTTCACAAAATTTTAATATACGTTAGCAATATGGCAATAGTAATCTAGTGATGAAGGAAAGAAATGTGAGAGCACCTAACCTTGACTCTCATTACTTGTGACCTAATCAGATGAATTCTTGCCCTTGCCTATATCCTTGAATCCTGACTGAATGTTTCAGGTAGTTCTGTTCTTACACAGCTATTTCCAGCTGGTTACGCAATGATACATGAGACTAGAAGAAGCAAAGGAGGAAGAGCGGCATGTTGAATCTGACCTCGTATATTCTAAAAGCCTGTTCCAGTCCTAAAAAAATAAAATTCATTCAAGTGTAGCCACTTAGTAAAAGAATCCCAGTTAAGATACAGAAACTATGATGGCCTGCAGACCTACACAAGCATTTGTATTGCATCACTGTATTTTGTACATTTTTTTACGATTATTATATGTATTTTTTTTCTCTTTCATCACTGTTCTACTAAACTGTCTTTATCTCAATCCCTAAGTCGTTTTTTTTCCTCCTCACCCCCACCCCACCCCCCTTCTTTTTTCTCCCTCTTCTTCCTACTTTACTGGGAGGGAATGGGGGGTGAGTGAGTGAACGGTTGCATGGTCCTACTTGTTGGCTGAGGTTAAGCCATGACATAAGGCAAGAGTTGGAAGTAAATGATGCCAAGGAGGCCAAATCCAACACACAGAGGTTTGTATCACTTCCAGTACTATCATCAAGCTACTTTCCAGCACAACAGTAGGAGTCGAGGTGAATGCCATGCACGGGTCCTCCTCCGTCTTATCCTACAACCATTGGGCCCAGTATCACTTTTACACCCAGACTTGCATCCCAAATCACAGGACAGAGATTGACAGCTGATGGCGAGGTCAGAGCATGCAACTCACTGAAGGACTTCGCTAAAAGTTTTCTAGATCACAGATGGAAGAATAAGATTAGAACAAGTGTTCAATGTATCTTCTTTAATTTTTGTGTGATCTCAATCACCTGAAGAACCCAGATGCATTAGCAAACTACTGACTCCTGAGCCTCTAGTTAAATGGAGGTCACCTCTTTAAATCTCTGTGTACAAAATATGCTTTGTCAGGCATGCCAATAATTCAAATCCCTTAACTGCAGTAAGCTTAGGTTTATTTCAAATGCAAGAATGAAAAAACGAAAATTGATTTTTCTGGACATTAGCATTAAAGGGTAGTCAAAGAATGAAATTCGTTTGAAGTTCGTGTGAATAACAATTACAGCACTAGCACCAAGTTTAATCTTTTTTTAAGCCCATTTACATGGAAAATGAATTTATAACAAGCTGTTGAGTCCCACAGGACATAATAAATTATTGCTTTCTCTACAGTTTTGGATATTTTCTCACCCTTCATTGCCTTCCATATATAAAACTCATAACGCAAAGCTACTAATAAGTTACAGAAAGTGTAATTCTGTGAAAGAATATATTGAGTGGTCTGCCCTTCATGGATATCAAAGGGAAATATCTTTGTCAAAAATTGTCTTCCTGTTTTAGAAAAAGAACAAAGAATAGTCCCAATAATTAATGGAAATGTCCCCTTGAAGCACAGACTCCTTTTAGCCATCCAAATGGATGCCGAGATCAAAAGGTGAGCTGCATGCAGTACGGGCAGATGTTGAGTCGGCAGCTCTCGTTTAGTCTAACAAAGACGTATTCATGAGCATGGGATGAAAAGACCATTTTGCACATGATTACACTCAGCGGTGGTGGAGAGTTCTCATAAATAAGGACTTCCCCTCAGGCTGCATGGCAAACAGCTGGACCTGTACAAAAAAAATTATGAAAATCTTTCCAAGATGCTGAAACACTACCCTGAATAAAGGTTTCTGCAGATACTGCCTTTCACCTCTTGCTTTCTGTTTAATTAGCCCTACTGAGATATAGAGTTCATTAACCCAGGCAGAGCACAGTTTTAATATGCTGCCTTGTAATACATGGGCATATCACCAAGGAAAGAACAAGTTTCCCTTTTCTCCCTAAAACTGAATTCTCTGGGTTATTCATGTTCCACCATGAATTATAACTAGGAAAGACCAAGAAAGTAATGCTCTCAGAGGAAGAGTGAATCCTTTTGGCAGAGGCAGGGGTAAAAGCATTGCCCTTTTTCCTAAATCCTATAGGCCATTTAAAGGGGAAAAAGGGTGATTATACAGTTCATTTCATTGAAAGACCATATTTATGGTTTTTTTTACTTCTATTTGTGCTTGAAAATGCTGATTAAGAGACATTTGTTAGACCAGGAGACCTTATTTATCTATGTATGGAAGCTGTAAGGAGCACAGCAGGTCAGAGCCTCATTCTGCTAAGCACTATTTAAACTGATAGCAAGCAACATTCCTCTCCCTGAAGCAGTTAGAGTCTAAAATAAATGTTAATAGAATAACCTTCTTAATACGATGTATGTGCAGGAACTCAAAGTATTCTATTTTGAGAGATGTATGGGAAAGAGAAGATTGCTAATAAGGCTACATCTACACACAAGGTTGCAGGAAGAGATGCATTTTCCCAGTTCATGCTCTGTCGCGGGCAGAGTGAATAACTTCACTTGTAAGAGAGTAGTGAAATGTTTATTAACATAAAACAGTGATTTAACAAAGTTGGTAGTGAATGTGACAGTGTTTTACGATATTCGATGCCAGGGTACACTTGATTATTTACTGCACAGAGGCCAGGGTCAGACAAGCTCTCAGGCAGACCCTCACGTTGAGTCACAAGGTTCAGAAAGGACCCCCTTGTTTTCTAAACTCCTTCTCAGAGAGGAGTCCAGGTGCAGCTGGATCCAATCCTAGTCCCAGACTTCATCAATGGTTTATGTCTAAAGGATTATATATGCGCCATCAATCCCTTATATCACTTAGATAAGATTTCAAAGTTTAGCATGCTATTAGTCACTTACTGAGAATCTGTTGCGGCAAGGAATCTCTCAACCTTGAGGAGAAGAACCTTAAGCGAGCGTCCCCACTCAAGGGGAGATCCTGTTGTGCAGCCCGCTGCCGTGCAGGAGAGCTCAATGGGCTCTTGGGCTGTCCGCTATTTATGGAGTAAGATAATTGACCTATAGTCATATTCGCATGGGAACAAGATACCTAGGTTCCCACTCCAGACAGTGTTTTGGTTATGTTGCCAGCCATCTCCCACAGTTCAAGTGCAACTCATAACAACTCCCGCTGATGGCCATGGCTTGAGCAGGAGCCGGGGTGGGGGGGAAAAGGGGAGAGCACACCGCCACATGCTCTCAGTGGATGTTAGCCAGCTCCGGCCTGGAGTAACCATATCAGCATAGCACTGTGGTGGTGGCAAAATCCTTCAACTCGTAGCAGGACTTGTTGGAGGACTGGGTTTGTACTATGCAATGACTGGAGCAAAGCCATTGAGAGCACTGAAGAGGACCGAAATGGGAGCTATGCATGTAAAGGTAGATGATATGAAAAGGGTTACCTGAATATTGCTTTAACAGGAATGTGCTTAATGACGCAGGAACCTTGAACCTGTTGCTAACCTTGCAATTGCATGGCCCAAAGCTGTACATCCCTGTCTTCTCAGTTCTCTTTAGTAGAAAGACAATAATCCTCTGTAGGCAAGGATTCAGAAAAGGACATCAAAATAAGTCTTCTCTCATTTGGCTTAGTTGAGTGGTGCTTTTAGACTAGGACCTGTCTCTACATTTACCATCTTTTATTAAGACTAGATATACACAAAGTATCACAAGTGTGATAAATATCAGAATAACCAAGCTTCGTATTGTGCAGCAACCATGCTTTTCTTTTCTAGAAGGAGATGTGAGAATGGATGTGACAGTCATTAAGGAAAAGTTGCAGTGCCTCAGCTCTCCATTAGGGTTCATCTTCCTCCGATTTTGATTACAGACAAGAGAAAAAAAAACAGGAAAAAAAAAAAGGCAAAAACTAAAAAGCTAAAAAAAGCATAGGAAATATTCAGCATGTAGAATAAAGTAATTGGACCCACTGCAGGTGCCAGTATCCTGTGGAGATCAAACACTCAAGATATTTACTACAAGGAAATTTTCTCCCATGAGGTCTGTAGTGCAGTATCATCATATGATTACTATTGAGATACGTAGTGAACTGAAATCTCAGCTATACCGAGCTACTTTTTCTTAATTAAAAACTTATTTGAATAGCCTAAGATCAAAGCTAATCCCAGCCTTGCAGTTTGCTGAATTTGCATCCTTTTTAGGCTAAAAAAAAAAAAAAAAGAGGGGGAGGGCTGTGAAAAAAAGGGAAAGGAATAATTCCAACAGAAAAGGAAGACAGTATATACAGATCAGATACTTCCTCTCCTCTCACTCCCAAAAAGTAGATATCTTAATGTCTAGAATAGAATAGAACAGAACAGAAAATAATAGAATATTTCTGTTGTAAGGGACCTACAACAACCCTCTAGCCCAACTGCCTTACCAATTCAGGGCTGACCAAGATAAAACATGTTGTTACGGACATCATCTAAATGCCTCTTCAACACTGACAGGCTTGGGCCATCGACTGCCTCTCTAGGAAGTCTGTTCCAGTGTTTGACCACCCTCTCGGTAAAAAAATGCTTCCTAATGTCCAGTCTAAACCTCCCCTGGCACAGCTTTGAACCATTTACACATATCCTAGATGCTCAGCACCTCCCTCTACACTTCCCCTCCTCTGGCGGTTGTAGAGACCAATGAGGTCACCCATCAGCCTCCCTTTCTCCAAAGTAGACAAACTCTTAGCAGCTCCTCATAGGACACTCCTTCCAGCCCTTTCACCAGTTTTGTTGCCCTCCTCTGGAAACATTCAAGGACTTCCATGCTTGCTCACTCCCCTTGGTTTGGATAGGGGAGAGAATCAGAAAAGTGAGAAAACTTGTGGGTTGAGATAAAGACAGTTTAACAGGTAAAGCAAAAGGTGCACACACAAGCAGAGCAAGACAAGGAATTCAATCACTACTTCCCATGGGCAGGCAGGTGTTCAGCCATCTCCAGGACAGCATGGGCTCCATCACCTGTAACAGTTACTTGAGAAGACAAACACGATTACTCCAAATGTCTTCCCCTTCCTTCTTCTTACCCCAGCTTGATATGCTGAGCATGAGGTCATATGGTATAGGACATCCCTTTGATCACTTGGGGTCAGTTGTCCCAGCTGTGTCCCCTCCCAGCTCCTTGACCACCCCCAGCCTGTTGGCGCGGTGTGAGAAGCAGAAAAGGCCTGGACTCTGTGGAAGCACTACTCAGCAATAACGAAACCATCCCTGTATTATCAACACTGTTTCCAGCACAAATCCAAAACATACTAGCTACTATGAAGAAAATTAACTCTATCCCAGCCAAACCCAGCACATTAACCCATCATCCTTGTTTGAAATTCTTCCTTTGGAAAATAACAGACCTCATTACCACTTTGAGGAGCTTATCTCTGTCTTCCCTATCATTTAACCACTTCCTTTCTTCTTAATCCTCCTCTTACTCTTGTGATACCTTTGAGGTTGAGGAGTCTGCAGAGCTGACTGTCAGCATTAACACCAGGCTAAAGTCACCTTAGATAAATGTGTCCAATAGCGACAGACTGTTCCGTATGACCTGAGTGTCCCTGCTTCCTTGAGCTGCAAGTAAAGAGAGGTCTAGGAAGGCTCCTATGAGTTACATATTAAAATCAAAGCATTTAACCCTTATTTAGAAGCAGATGGGCAGATGGTTACATTTCAATCAGGTCAGCAGCAGAAAGTTGAGCACTTAGGCATAAATAGAAACCTACACCACCTGGCTCTGTCACTGCTGACCACTCTTTTTGGAAGTCATCTAAATCCCATCTGAAGCCATGGGGCAATATCACCAATGACTTAGGTGAGGTTTGCATCAGGCAACCTAATTCAAACGTGTTCTTTCACACACTAAAAGATACGATTGTCTTTTAGAGATTGAATTGCCTGGTACCCCTTCAAATGCTAGGAGAAATATTGAAACAGAAAATCCAAGTTCACCAAGTTCAACAAAAGGTAAGGCTTGGTGCATTTTCACTGTGGTGTGAAGTCACCACTCAGATCATTACCTCAAAGACAGTTTGCAGGTATCTGCCTATATTTTTCTGCTGAGGTAGGTGTGGCTGTATCCATAGGTTTCTATTAACCCTGAATTTCTTCTTCAGGGGCTTAGTCAAAACAGTTTGTAAGTTTCCCTGTTTTTCAAAAATTTGGCGTCAAACCCAGGCAACTAATCATTTATGTGACTGTGATCACCTAATTTGGTCACGTAATCTTAACCTCACTTTTTCTCATACATAAAATTATCAAGCATCTAGGGCCAGCAATTTCAGTTAGTCAAATGAGACATTGCTGTCAGAAAGTATATTCATGATTAGCAAAGACATACCTTCTTTCAAAATTACATCATGACTTCAACTTTCATATGGCTACAAGAGTCAAGAGTTCAAAGAAGCTTTTTTTATGAAGCCTTTTTGGGCATTGCTAACCTTTTAGTAATCCAGTCACTCTGTTTACTCATAACAGATTCATTTTAACTTTGCGTCTTTCAGGCTGCCAGACAACTCCACCCTCAATCATCACAATTACTAAACCAGATTAAAGCTATAACATAAAGAACACAGCAATGCACAATTATTTAAAAAGGCCACATTCAGTTCAAACAATTTACAGCAACAATATGAAATCAAGATACTTCAATTAAATTGTTATGCATCCTTTTCATTTCCAACATGTTACAGCAAAAAAAAAACAAAGCGGCAAGAGATACTTAACAAGGTAAATAATTACCGAGCTGCTTCAAACCCATGTTTAAAAAACAAAACCAAAGCCGACCAAACAACCAAAGAAAATCTTGACGCTTCGTAGTACCTACCTATCTATGTAAAGAAAGGGGAAACAACCATTACACACACAGAATAGGGAAAACAATGTGAAATGAATTGGATTTCTTCAAAATACAAGGATAGCCGCATATTAAAAGGTGACACATTGGAATTACTGTAGTTTGCTTCTCATGAATGTAACTCCCAGAAAAACATCTACTGTTTTTTTACATGAGCTCTTTTAAAGAAATGAAGTAGGGACAAACCCAGACCTCTGCATTTCAGGATGTTTTCATGCTCCACATAATAAACCATTTTACCTCTTTTCTACTGCAGTGTGCAGAAACTTATGCATTAGAGGCTTCAAGAAGGCAGTCTTTACTATCCTGCACACAATACTTAGGCCCCCGGTGTAACATTGTTTTGCTGACTTGCTGTTCTGCACCCTGTGATCCAACTTTTGATGCTTTCAGCTGTTTTGTGCAATATGTACAGAGCAGGTTTTTTTCAAGGCCAAATACATTAGATAACGATACTTCTTGCTGGTGGTACAAGTGTCACATTTTTATTTCCTATTATACTTTTAATTCATTAAGGCATTTATGACAGGAGGCTTGGCCTCAGCATCAAGGACAGAAAGACAGACTTGATTTTGTTGTCCCCATGAGAATAGATTCTGAAATCACAGAATCATACCACATATATACATATAAATACAGACACACATTTATCTTATGTAATGCGGATTCTGACCTATCTCTTCCTGTGCAGTCCAGGCCTTGAGGTAGTGCCATTTCAGCCTGTTTTTTATGAGCAGGGATGATCCCCAATGGTAAGAGAGTGCTTATCATTGAGTTCATAAAGTGGTCTCAGTTACTGAAGTTGAGCACACAAACAAATGATTTACTTAAGCTGACACCACAGCTGTGATTAAATGTCTTTTCCCTGAATGATTCAGAGTATATAACTAAAAAAAAAATAAAATAAAATCTCTGTTACAGGGACTTTTTTGGCATCTTGGTTTTCTTCAATTCTATGAGAAGCCAAAATAATAACATTAAATAATTAATACTCTCCATGTTTCACAAGCATTATGCCACTGACCTTTGACTGTCCATTTTCAAGGCAGATAAGTAGGTATCATTATTTAAAATATTGAACTGCTTTAGGAAGGTTTAAGAATATACACACCATACAGAGTAGCACAAAGTTAGGCTCCTACTGTTATGTTTTTCTGTGTGTAATCCACTTTTTTGAGAGGTAAAATTTACTAGCACCATTCAGTGATACATACTTTCAAAATGAAACCTTTTGTCATGGTAAGAGTAAAAGGTAGATTAAGGTGCTGAAATTTGGGTTACCAATTTCTTTGCCATGTGATTTATTCCAAGCCAGAGCAGAAAGAAACCGAGCCAAATGAGAACCTCATAGTGAAACACCTGGGTTCCTACCGCAGTGCTACTGCCAATACACCAGATTTTCTCTCCTGGTCTCTAACAAACAGAATTGCAGCTACTTACCCATTTTAAAATTCCAAGAAAGGAAAATGAATTTATATTTGCAAGTCAAATGTGGTTAAATATTTTAGAGGCCATGTCTGTGATGAAAAAGCTTTATTAACTTTTCTTCAATATATACATGCAATAAGAAAGTCACCTTCAGGAAGACAACTTGTGATTTGCTTAAAATCATACTGGCTTACACACTGTGAAAATAAAATATTTTCTGTTTCTCACAAGTTTACTTTTCCCATATGCTCTTGTTCCCTTTTTATATGGAAATCACATTATAATCAATTGGCAATGGCATTTCCACAGTCACATTACAGAGAATGTGTGTGAAGCATACACAAAACAGCTCACAACATATCAGGCACTTTAAGTACAGCAATATCTTGATATCAAGATAGTGAAAATAGGCTTAATTCTTAACAGCTGCTATGTGGATTTTTGGGATTGCTGTAGCAAACTACTGGGCTACCAAAGTCTTCTAAGGCTTTGCTACCTGGTTCAGAAACTGAGCAGGTCCAGGCTATGCCCCTCTTAGCATCCCTATGCCATCTTGGTACACATCTGGAAATAAGGATCCATGGCCACCTTTTTCCAGCTACTCCAACCTTTAAAACAAGCCCTTGAAAAAAAAAGACATTTAAGAAATAAATTTCTCTGACATATTGCAGCAAGCACCCCTGTTCATCTTGGTATTTTCACTCTGCTTTGTCCTCATGTCCCATGTCAACTCAAGCAGACTTAAAAACCAATAGCTATATCCCAACTTTATACATTTTAATCTTGAAACAGAAGAGACTTAATTACTTCAGCTGTGATCTGAAAGTGAGAGAGAAGGCATTTCTTAGAACTTCAATTACAAAGAGCTTTGGTCAATGGTAGCAAATAGGATTTTTAAAGTGATTTGACTCTAAGCCTATGGGGGAAGGAAGTGTTGTTAAAAGCAATTATTTGAACTCCGTTTTCCCTTCAGTTGCGATGTTTCAGCACTAGTAAAAGAAAAAAAAAAGAGTATTTATGCAATTCTCTTCACCCGACTATTCAGCCATTCATGAAACTGATACTATTCACCTATTTTGTACGGAAAGGCAGGAAAGAGACCAGTATGACTGAGTCAAGACCTGCTGGTGAAACTAAAGGGCAAGCAGGAAACGCACAGGCAATAGAAGCAGGGACAGGTATCCTAGGAAGAGTATAGGGATGCTGCCCAGTTGTGTAGGGATAGGTTCAGGAAGGTCAAGGTGCAGCTGGAGCTGAGCATGGCAAGGGACGCAAAGAAGGGCTTTGGCAGGTACATCAACCAGAAAAGGAAGGTCAAAGAAAGCATACCCCGCCGATGAACATGACTGGCAAACTGGTAACAAATGAGGAGAAGGCTGAGGTACTCCACAACGTTTTTGCCTCAGTCTTCACTGGTAATCTCTCTTCCTACACCTCTTGAGTGGACGGACTTCAAGGAAGGGACTGTAGGAACAAAGTCCCTCCCACTGTAAGAGAAAATCAGGTTTGTGACCGCCTGAGGAACCTGAACACACAGAATTCTATGGGACCTAACAAGATGCATCCTGGAGTCCTGAGGTAATTGGCTGAGGTAGTTGCCAAGACACTCTCCAGGATATTTGAAAAGTTATGGCAGTCAGGTGAAGACCCTGGTGACTGGAAAAGGGGAAACATTGCACCCATTTTTAACAAGGGTAGAAAGGAGGACCCTGGGAGCTACCGCCCTGTCAGCCTCACCTCTGTGCCTGGGAAGATCATGGAACAGATCCTCCTAGAAGCTGTGCTAAGGCACATGGAGGACAGGGAGGTGATTTGAAACAGCCAGCATGGCTTCACCAAGACCAAGTCCTGCCTGACCAGCCTAGTGGCCTTCTATGATGGAATGACAGTTGGACTGTTCAGTGGATAAGGAATTGTCTGGATGGTCGCATCCAGAGGGTAGTGCTCAATGGCTCAATGTCCAGATGGAGATTGGTGACAAGTGGTGTCCCTCAGGGCCCTATACTGGGACCAGTCTGTTCAATATCTTCATCAATGAAATAGACAGTTGGATTGAGTGCACCCTCAGCAAATTGGCAGATGACAACAATCTGAGTGGTGTGGTTGACACGCCTGAGGGACAGGATTGCCATTCAGACCTGGACAAGCTCGAGACGCGGGCCCATGTGAAGTTCATGAAGTTCAACAAGGCCAAATTCAAGGTCCTGCACCTGGTTTGGGGCAACCCTCCATATCAGTACAGGATGGGGGATGAAGGGATTGAGAGCAGCCCTGTGGAGAAAGACTTAGGAGTACTGGTGGATGAAAAGCTCAGCATGAGCCAGCAATGCGCACTCACAGCCCAGAAGGCCAACTGTATCCTGGGCTGCATCAAAAGTAGCATGGCCAGCTGGTCGAGGGAGGTGATTCTGCCCCTCTACTCCATTCTGTTGAGACCGCACCTGGAGTACTGTGTCCACTTCTGTTCCCCTCAGCACAGGAAAGCCATGGACCTGTTGGAGCAGGTCCAGATGAGGGCCACAAAAATGATCAGAGGGATGAGACACCTACCCTATGAGGACAGGCTGAGAGAGTTGTGGTTGTTCAGTCTGGTGAAGAGAAGGCTCTGGGTAGACCTTATTGCAGCCTTTCAGTACTTAGAGGAGGCTTATAAGATAGAGAAAAACTTTTTAGCAGGGCCTGTTGTGATAGGACAAAGCGTAATGGTTTTAAGCTAAAAGAGAGTAGATTTGGGCTAGATATAAGGAAGACATTTTTTACAGTGAAGGTGGTGAAACACTAGAACAGGTTGCCTATAAAGGTGTTAGATGCCCCATCCCTGGAAACATTCAAGGTCAGGCTGGACGGGGCTCTGAGCAGGAAGATGTCCCTGCTCATTGCAGAGGGGTTGGACTAGATGACCTTTAAAGGTCCCTTCCAGCCCAAACTATTTTATGATTCTATGATTCCATGATTCTATGATTCTATTATTCATCTTAAGAATTACGCAGATTAAATAATTTCCCAGTGATGTAGAAACCTGGTGCTATTTCCACTTCCATCTCTTTGAGTACAATGCCTTCTGTGCTCAAAGGGGGATCCGGAGTTAATGCTGTAAATTTCACAGCATTGGACCCCCATTCTTCGCTTGAATTCAGAGCTCATACATCCCCTGCCCCTTTTATAGGCTCCCGTCTAGGCGTATAACACCAGCGCAGCACATCTGTGTTGGAGTCTGTGCAGTAACAGGACAGTTTACTCCGACAATCCAGCATTGTGTCTTGGTGACAAAAAGGAAAGTGAAGTGAACATTACTGAGAAATGGTCTATCTATAGCACCTGTAGCTGGTGGGATCCATAAGACATCTGTGTGAATCTATTCCTAGATGAGAGTTTCATCATTCCTGCTAGCATCAAACTAAGATTTTTCACATCTTTATGTGTTAGCCAGGTAATAAAATTCTAGTTTAATTGGTGCAATTATTCCATGAAAAATGATACAATAAAATACCACTAGTTCCTTCTCTTTTTGTGGGTTTTATATCATCAGACTAACAATTTTATTTGCTTTTTTTATATTATCACTGAAAAATTGAGAGTTAAAAGTAAAAAAGTTAACATTTCAAAGTTCTCAAACTATTCAAGAACTGAGATTTCTCAAGTGCCACTGAGGGCACAATTGCAAAGTAACAGGACTGCAAAAGTAAAAATTCGTCTCAAGACCTGTTACAGCACTAAAAACCCCACAACCACAGTTTTACTTTCCAAACTGATTTTCAGATTGACAAAAATGAGCATTCGTGTACTTGAAAGTTAGCTATGTATCACCTGGAAATAACAGACTATTATCGAGTTTCATACTTATTTTCAAGATTGCATCTCCTAACATCAATGAAAGATATTTGTGTTGATGTAGGGCTGTCTTCTCATTTTGTCTTCCTGAGATTTGTCTTAGATACATTTCTCTGACTTCTCCCTTATTTAAAGAGTCACTCCTGGAAAGTGTTTCATTGTATTTTTATTACATACTTTTCCGGCTTCTTGTTATGAATTCCTCGAATTCTTTTTTTCATTTGATACCTGCAACTTTCTTTGAAAGGCTACTAGTGCTGAGAGTCTCAGAAAGCTTTCTCTCTCTTTTATTGGGCATGTTGTCACTGGCCTGAACAGTTATCTGCTCCTGATCAGAAAGGAGGCTAACTGACAAGACACTAAGACCTTGACCCAGAGGACACTTGGAAAAAGCAAGAAAAATTCTTTCAGTTTAAGAGAAGGGTACATACAATACATTGACTGGGAAAAGTTATTCATTAATAAGTCCAGAGTAAAAACGGGCAGAGAAATCTACTTGAAAGGTCTACAGAATGATTTCTGCCATCTACACAAAACAAAGTAACTTCTAATTTTCATGGAGCTTAACAACAGAACACTCGTTTGCTATTTGTCATTTTTCACCTCCTCCCACACAAAGCTAGGAGGATTTGAAGCCTGTGTCAGGATTACATCCCAAATTTCACTTTCTGTTGATGCTGTGGGGTGACAATCCAAGCATATTTCATGAGAGCTTTTATAGAATAACGTTCAGGGCATAACAAAAGTATTAATTACAGTTCTTATAGCATTATCATAAGGACAATTTCCCTAACCTGAAACATTACTAGGGAATCCCTGCAGATGACTCTTTTGTTCACCAGAAGGGGAGGCTCTCATAATCTTTCAGTGCAAGCCCTGATAAGCACTGACCTGTGAGTTGCTGATTGGTTCGGTTGAGAACAATCATAAATCAGCTCTGAAAACAGGGGGTGTCTCCATCAGCTTAGTGAAATTTAAATGAGATTCACTAAAGAGAAAGATAATGATAGATAGATGGAAGAGAAAGATAATAATAGTTTTCCAACAATGTTACAAAAGGACTTTGAAACCATTAAGGTGATCGTTCCTAAAGTGGTTTGCAGAAAGCGCACATCTGTGTTACATCTGCTCATTGCAACACAAATTGCTTATAAAGCTAATACTTTGCATTTTGATAACTTGCTAATTGAAGAACCCAGAATCCCTTCATCCTTTAAGAATATAAATTACAGCTTGATGCTATATGCCTCATTAAATAACAGGTGTTTGGAGGACAGTTACTTAACAGAAACTCTTTTTTTAATCTCAACTAACTCTTACATAAGAAAGCTTACGATCTTGATGTACTCAAATGCTAGAATTCTATAAAAGTCCTTCATCTGCTGGTATGATATATTGTTCATCAGCATGTAATAATAATTCTAGTCTAAGCATAAACTGAGGCAGCTTGTTGATTGCTCTGACTCAGTATGTCTAATCATATAATTTCTTAGGTTTCAGGTTTCACGATGTGGCACTAATTGTTCTGAAATTGCTTCATTTCAATTGCTGGCATTTCTGTTTTAATGTTAAATCAAACTATATTTCCATTAATACAAATAGGAGGCGAGTGTAAGACAATGGGACATCTCACCTCAATTAGGTGAGAAAAATTAATCTAGAGAAAGACGATATAACAAAACAAATTTTATGAGGTACTTTAATTTCATATATTATTACGCCATACAAGTTGTGCCTGATTTAGTGTGCTAGTTACGTTTTTAATATTCATCTTAAATTAAATACATTCATAACAAAAAAAGGCTAACTGACAATGTTATAAGATTCTAGGTGCACAATTCGTCTTACTGACCAATTCCTGAACAAAATATATGATCAAATGCTGTGATTTTAGTAACAAAAGAACATTCTGATTAGTTTGACTTCTGTGTTGTAGCCTTATTAAATTAGGAGTTCTCTCTGCATGTACTGTGGAAGTGAAATGATGTTTTCCACCTACCTTGCAATGAAGGAGTAAATTATATAACAAAGAATGGGATCCTGAACACAGTTTTTGGTCTTGATCTCTGGAGTAGAAATGCTGAACATCTGGCAGTCTCCAGTACTTCATACAGTGTGAACTTTCCCTAGGAATAATGTTTTAGCTCTATTAGATTACTTCAATATCAGATTCATTGCTGGTTCCTGGATGTAGTCTGCTATCTGTGTGATGAGGGGGAAAAATAGCTAGGAGTCTGGCATATGAGAAATTTCAGTGTTGTTCTACTCGTATAAATCAATATACATAAAGTGAAGTGCTAGAGAAATATTGCAGAAGGAGGAAATTTCCCTGTTTTAGATCTAAGACAGAATGAATTGTAAATATTAGTCTCCTTTAACTTTTAGTGATGCAAAATGGAAGGCATATAAATCTGAAGGCAGAGTAACACAGACTTATTTGGGTTTTTTTACTCAAAAATTCACATTAAAAAAACCCAAACAAACAAACAAAAAACACAAAAAAAAACCCAAACAAAAGAACCCAAACAAACAACCTTGCAATGCTCCATTCTCTGATTCCTTGCATTAAAAATGAATGTTCTCTCACTTTAGGGGCCAAGGGGATAAATCAGAGGGCTGAATTCAACATTATACATAAACAGATTCCTAACCTCCACTTGGGAAGTGGCTCCCTGTGTAGAGAGGAACTAAAGCAATGTAAAACTTTAATGTGCACATGCTGATGCCTTTCAGAAAAAGTGCAGGTGGGAGTCGCCTTGCTAAGAATAATAGAAGGATGAGGGTTCAGAAGTCATATTCCATCAAAATTAATGTCAGCATATGCTTTTAGTACACAGGACATGTGAAAGATGGGGCTTCAAAGTTCAAGCTATTTCTGTTTCATTTGGCGGAGAAAAAAGTAACAGCACATTGTGCGTAAGAAAAGTTTTACATGTTTCAGTTATCCATTGAACATACACCAACCCAAACCATGTTAACCTCATGCTACACTTTCCAAAAAGGGAGTCTATCAGAATACTACAATAAAAAAATCAAGGAGAATATAGCTGGAAACGCATTATATATATATATGTCAATACTGCAGCACTTAATGATGCTATATAGTTTCTCTTTTTTTAAAATATTGATTTAAAAATATGAACTCATGAACAAAAAATGGAAGAGAATAAAAAATCATTGCTATGTTAATTATAGCAAATGCCATTATGGAGCTGAGTGAAATAATTATGTGTATTCTTAGGTTCCACTAAGGGAGAATGTATTGATGAGAGTGTTCCATTTGTCAATCAAAGTTAAGGACTCAAACACTTTATGAGCATCCACCTAATTTTTCAAGTTGCTGCAGTTTTATCATAGGGTAGGAAAACTTTAGTAACATGCTTAATTTTATCATTGTTCACCTGCCTATGTAAAAATACGTGAAAAATAATTTAAAATTACGAAGTTCAGCCATATACAACAATAATTTGCACTCCTCTTTGGTGTCTCATACAAATTTTCTGAACGTTGCTGTTTGGCCTGGGGTCCTACGGAAGTATCTGATGGCTGACGTTAGGGTTTGCTTTCCTGAACTAGTGAAATACAAGCATGAGAAGGAATCAATAGTATTGAAGTGAGGCGCTGAATTTTTCAAAGTTCATTTCAGATATGTAAAATGGAATTGCTTCTTTTCAGTCATATGATGCAATTGTTATTTAATCTATAATAATTTTAGATGCAGTTTTATAACACAACAGCTGTACTATGTCAGTCCAAAAGAGCATATTGCCCAGCTTCCTGCCTCCAGCTGCATCTGTGAGCAAGTGGCTTAAAAAGAATGAGAAAGGGCAAACCATGTGCTTCTTCCTAATGCAACTTGCTTCGAACTTCAACAATATGCAGCACAAAGGACTGCCTGAGTCTTTAGGAGTATATATATTTTGCAGCCATATGTGGATCCCAAGTCTTTAAATGGATTTCTCTTCCAGAACGTGTCCGGTCTGCCTTTTCATTTCTTCATGTGAACTTTAGGCCACCACAACAAACTTTGGCAGAGAGCACAGCTTGCCATCTGTTTTGATTAGGAGCCCCTTGCTTTAGTTGTTTTGAACTAGACTCCTACTAGTATGTCCTGGAGATGGTGAGAAAATCAATTCACTTCCTCCATGACATGATGATTTGTGTACCTGCCTCCTGAAATCCTTCTAATCCCAGTTGGAGAGTCCTAGTTTACTTAGGTAGACCCATACAGAAGCTGCTTGGTACTTTTGATCTTCCTTGTTGTCTCTTTCTGAAGTTTCCCCACTTCTACTATATCTTCTATTGTTTCTTTGCTTTTAAAATGAGATCAGAACTATGCGCATTATTAAAGAGACAGCTGGCAAAATGAAGTCCTCTGTTTCACTTAATTCTTTCCTAACAGTTTCCAACCTTTCTTTTGTTTTTGATCTCAGAGTGGTTTTGATCATGAATCTGTCGTTTTCATGGAACTATACAGCATTTAGTATCTGTAAATACACATTTTGAAAACCATCTCCATGTTACAGTAAAGTTTAGATTTATTTTGAACATTCCATTATTCTATATTAGACAGCATGTCGCAAGACTGTCACAACATTTGAGCACCACTTTATCAGTGTATCTATGCTTACTAATCCCTCTCAGATGGAGAACAAAAGCACATAGATAGGAGGTGAGTCACACACAGTGTTTGCAATGACATGCAAGATCAACATTCTATCTCTATTCTGCTGTCATATAGCTTGGATTAGGCATTTTCTTTCTTAGCCCACCTAGAACTGCATCAGGCTTGACAAGGCTTATCAGCTAAATGGCTATACTAGTTTTAAGTTTTATGGACCTATGCAAATTATATGCGGCTTTGCCTGCTTCCCTCAAAACAACTAAGTAGTCCCAGGAAAGCCTAGGAGGCCTGCAAAACATAACCAGATTTTACCCATGCTTTTAAAAGCATAACATGCTTTTACCCAATATTTCAGCATTTATAACAGTATTCACTCATTATATGATAAATTGGAGATTTTCTGTATCCAACATACTGTGCTCTACTGTGCTCCCACCATCAGCACCAGAGCCAAATTACAAAGATATAAGGGACACGATATCCTTCAGAGATTGCATATGAGCAAATCCCACCAATAAATTGTTAGAACAATATTACCCTGTCCCCATGTAGATTATTTTCCATACTACTCTTACACTTCATGCCAGAAGCAAGCAACTGATTAAACATTGAGATATAGCTAGGTTTTGAAGGCTTACAGAAAGCCTGTTTTCTGAGGACATGGACTCTCCAGTGAAGAGCATTTCCAACTTCATAAATTCCAGAGCCGTGGTCATTGTCAAAGCACATGGCTTAAGTGCTAGAAAAAAAAAACCAACTTCCTTCCTTCAAAAACAGGAAAAGACCTTGCTCATAGTTCTCATCAAATGAAACACTTGTATTATTCTCAGAGCTTTCCACAGAATTTCTTGTAAAGGGAGGATATTCTGTGTTTCTTTACTTTTTTCTATTGGTCTTTCCTTTGCCTCCTGGGGGCAAAGAACAGTCCAGGACGGGATTTTGTCTCTACAAATTGAAACAGAGCCTTCCTCTATTGCCCAGAGGAAGGGGCATGGCTTCCAAAAGGGGGTGAAGATTTTTATTTCCATTCAGCAGATGCTGTGCTAACTTTAATGTTTTCCTTGATGTATTGCCAAAGAGACCTGCTTCTAGGTTTTTAACCTTTCCCATGCCAGCTATTCTTGTCTTTCATGACTGTTGATTCCAGCAGACATTGTGGTGGCCAATACAGTAAGACTTCGCAATAAATCAGCACTAATATTTCTGTCTGGCTAGCATAATACGTTTGAACGGTTAACCTGGAGCATCTCTTCTTTTATGCTCCAGTTATGAGACTTCTAGGATAAGGACCATCCTTCTGTTTATGTTGTATGGCACATTGCAGAGGACTTTGGCTTGAACTGCCAGGTGTCACTGTAAAAGGCAGATTAATCAGATGCAGGACACAACTAGATGCACATCTGCCAAGTCAGGCTTTAAAACATATTGTCCCATAATTTCTTACTTGCATGGAGATTTCTGAGATACGTATTCTAAATTTGTCTTCATTTAGCTGAAAACTTAGCCTTTAGAGCATAAGATGGTAGTCTTTTTCCTCAGGTTTCCCTGCCTTTGTCTTTATACTCATCATCCTTGCATGGATCTATAAAAATTTGAGTTTAGCAACTCAAGTATTTATTTCTTGCCACATTCATTAGTTTGTATTATTTTATCTAGGCAACTTCAAGCAAGCATAGGAACTGTTACTCACCTTTCAGATATTTTTCTTTTATAGAAATACTGCTTTAAGATGAAGCTTGTTTCAGAGGTTTCATACCGTGCTTGTTTTTCA
This sequence comes from Rissa tridactyla, assembly GCF_028500815.1. Lineage (NCBI taxonomy): Eukaryota > Metazoa > Chordata > Aves > Charadriiformes > Laridae > Rissa > Rissa tridactyla. Next base: position 18,955,809 of record NC_071497.1, read on the forward strand.
AACTTCTAATGCTAAAGATTAACTGACATTGCTAGAGCTATTCCAACATGAAGTTTTATTTGATGTGATGTAACACCACCAAAAAAAATAATCTATTTTCAATCACCTGTTGTTCTTGTACGTAATCATAATTTAATTAGTCTTGATTTCATGCAGGGGATGTTGCCACATGAAATCCTATGGTTACATTTCCAATTAATAACATTTTCTCCAGAAGCCCTGAAATGCAGCATTTCACTATTCACTATTCAAAACTAAACTGTTTAAATTTCTCTCTAGAGCTGCATTGAAGACAATTTAATCATTCTTCATGTTAATGGCATTAATGATTGTACATAAGAGTTTTTTCCTATGGCATCTTAAGCAATGGTTCCAGTGTTAATATAAGTGAGTAGCAGATCAACGAAGAAAGCATTTTTTATGAAGAGACAGTGGTTGCTGTCTCAAATTCCTTTTCTTTTATGTAACTTTTAATTCCCCTGTAGTGCTTTCTTATGCAAGTTTTCTCTTTCCTAATCTACTGAACTGTCATTTATGATTAATCTGAAATTAATTTTATTACACGCATCTCATGCTCTTGATAGAAAAGCAGTTCAGTATTTCACAGAATCATTGGCAGTTTGTACTCAGCTCTATGCCTCTCTAAAATTAAGTCCTCTCCTTTTTTTATTGGGGAGACAAAATTAAAAAAGCCTCTCTGTTAGCTAGATTTTGATGTACATTAAAGCTTTTAATGCCCTATCTGCTCGCTTAATTGCTTAGAAACTCTGAGCAAGCAATCCATAGTGAATACAAATTTCATATTCTTAACATATATGAAGTAATAGCTCAAGTAACACAAACGATTGAGCAAAAGAAGTTGAAAGGATAGGGTATGCAAAATGCACTCTGCATCACTTTGGTTTGGCAAATCTCTTTTGGCCAATAGCAATTCACGGGCCTGGAAATCAAGGGCAGAAAACCTGAGCTTCTTGAGAGCTGAAGTAGCACTCCACAGCATGCAGGGTCCTCCTACTGCTAAGGAAGCCTTGAGACGCCAAGATAGCTGGTCTTGTTACTCCTGGGATCCAACAGCTCAGTAAAAAGCATCTCATCTGCACAGTAACATTCATGTTAATTTTTCATCAAGGTATCACCTTTCTTTGTTTGACAAAATTCACATTTTAAAAAATTAACATGGATGTTTTTACTTCCTATATTTGAAATACTTTGTCCAGACTAAAAAACACCACATGCTAATAGGATAGGAAATATTCTGCAAGGAGAAAAAAGTGCTCTGGTATTTGCCTCTGCACATGAAACCCGTTGATTAAAAGAAGCCAAACACACACCACCTCAGGTAATTTCAGTTCTAAAAGCCAGAATCTACAAGCCAGTGATTTCCTTAATGGAAGAGTTTTAACATTTCTTGTGGGAATATCAGGCACTCAAGCACTATTGAAACAAAATGCCACTTACAGTTTAAGAAAAATTACTGTCAAATGAATAATGGCTGCTCAAGGCACATGTTATCTATTTCTGCAATTAGCAGAGAAATCCTGTTGTAAGACTCATTTAAAGCATCAATTTTACTGCCACAGAAAAGAAGCAATGTGCGTTAGTTGCATTTGGCAGCACCACTGTGCTTGTAGTTAAAGGCCTGTCAGACTTACTGTTACAAGGCTTTATTTTGAGAATCTTGCAAGTATGAGATACAAATTTTCTCCAGATGAAGTCTGCATTCAAGATTTGCCCCTGGGAAGGGTTTTCTTCCAACAGAAAAGCAGTCAGGCAAAGGGGATATTTCTTTTTTAAGCTAAAAAGATTAAAATCCTAAACTTAGGTTGTAGTAAATTACGCAGATGTTCATATTCTTCCTGAAGAAGTGGATATGAGAGGTAATGTCCAGACTGTCACCCTCAGAGCTGTGTGTCCTGTCCATTGAGTGTGTTGTCTCCCACCAGGTAACATGCTAATAGCACTATATATCTTAAGAGTCTGCTGATAGGTCCTTCCATAGACAAATTTGAATAACTGCTTAGTGACTATATCATAGAATCATAGAATCATAGAATCATAGGGTTGGAAGGGACCTCTGGAGATCATCTAGTCCAGCCCCCCTGCCAGAGCAGGCTCACCCAGAGCAGGTGGCACAGGAACGCGTCCAGGGGGGTTTGGAATGTCTCCAGAGACAGACACTCCACCACCTCTCTGGGCAGCCTGTTTCAGTGCTCTGCCACCCTCACAGGAAAGAAGTTCCTCCTCATGTTGAGATGGAACTTCCTGTGCTCAAGTTTGTGCCCGTTACCTCCTGTCCTGTCACTGGGCACCGCTGAAAAGAGCCTGGCCCCATGCTCCTGACACCCACCCTTTAAGTGTTTATAAGCATTGCTAAGGTCCCCCCTCAGTCACCTTTTTTCCAGACTAGAAAGACCCAAGTCCCTCAGCCTTTCCTCCTAAGAGAGATGTTCCAGTCCCCTCATCATCTTGGTAGCCCTTTGCTGTACCCTCTCCAGCAGTTCCCTGTCCTCTTTGAACTGGGGAGCCCAGAACTGGACACAGTACTCCAGATGCGGCCTCACCAGGGCAGAGGAAAGGGGGAGGATAACCTCCCTCGATTTGCTTGCCACACTCTTCTTGATGCACCCCAGGATGCCATTGGCCTTTTTGGCCACAAGGGCACATTGCTGGCTCATGGTCATCCTGTTGTCCACCAGGACTCCCAGGTCTCTTTCCACAGAGCTGCTCTCCAGCAGCTCAGCCCATAACCTTTACTGGTGCACGGGGTTATTCCTCCCCAGGTGCAGGGCCCTACACTTGCCCTTGTTGAATTTCATAAGGTTCCTCTTTGCCCAGATCTCCAAACTGTCTAGGTCTCTCTGGATGGCGGCACAGCCTTCTGCTGGGTCAGACACTGCCCCCAGCTTTGTGTCATCAGCAAACTTGCTGAGGGTGCACTGTATCCCCTCATCCAGGTCATTGATGAATATATTGAAGAGGACTGGACCCAGTACTGACCCCTGGGGAACACCACTCATCACTGACCTCCAACTAGACTCTGTGCCCCTAATCACAACCCTCTGAGCTCAGTCTTTCAGTCAGTTATCTATCCACCTTACTGTCCATTCATCTAACCCACAACTGTATCTGTACTCTGCAGTCAAGTATGGACACATCTCCCTGAAAACAATTTCCAGACCTACGTCCTGTCTGAAGCAGTGGTAAAATATCTCTCTCTCTATATATGTAAAATCTCTGATTTCCAGGGCATCTGCTCTAGCGTGACTGTTATAACCTAGAAATGGGAATTGTCAGCATGTATACATAACATTGCCATGCTGACAACTCCAGCATTCACTGTGCTATACAAAATGCATCAGGATTGAAAACCTCCTGCCTGTTACTCACCTACGTGTATGAAAAGAGAACACTTTGAATAAATGAACCTCACAACCAGAATAGGCAGGACAAAGAAAGGAGAACTGGACAGGGACATGACAGAAAATGCAGTTGCTAATCCAATATCCCATATCCGTGTGTAGTGCTGTGTCTAGATTTCTGGATCCTGATATTAGCTACACCACCCCGCACCCTTCCCTCTCTTTAGTGTCTCCAGATCCAGCCCCATAGGACAGACATCAGTAATTTTCACCACATCCCTCATCAGACCAGAGACCCAGGGCATGCTCTTGTCACATCAAGCCAACGCCGTGAGGAGACCTATTAATCCAAAGATTCAACTTGAAATCAAGCTTCCCCTGAATATAAACTTTGGAAGATCTTGCTATATTTTGTGTATGTGTATATGTGTTTAGAGACTTCCTGAGTAAAAAGAGGTCTCTCTGTCTCTTACCATAAGCTAGGATACAGATGTTAGCTTTGTAAACACTACTTTTTGCACTTTTAATAGTATTTACTATCTGTCTGCAACATACAGAGCTAGTCAATACCAAACACTGCACTACCAGGGAACACTATCCAGACTGCAATGTCTCCTATGAGATAGTCCTGATGGAAAAGGAATGTATTTACTTGACATAAAGTATAATAAATAAGCCTGAATAATACACAGAGAATGCAAAATTGATGGTAGGTGAAGTTTCCCTGCTGTCTGAGACAGGAGATTTCCTCTGAAGTAGTTGTCTCCGTACTGTATTTCTTGTGTAATCTGGCTGACCCTTTTATTTGGAGTCTGCGCTCAGCAAATTACATGCAATTCTGATTTCTTGCTGTGGTGGTCGAATTGGTGCTAAATAGCACACATTGTGCAAGCCGGTTGGTCTGAAGGAACGTGTTTGTGGGAAGCAAAGTGCGGCCCGGGCACAGAAGCGAGTGTGCAGCTGCATCGTTGTGCAACATCCTCTTAGACATTAATAAGACTTGATGTGACTTTCCCTGGGAGAAAGTCTAACACAATGCAATGTTCCCATCTTATTAACTGACATTACATAGTATTAGATTTTCATACAGTGATGTTCACTGGTCAGCAAACATTGCCTCATATTAACTTCAATACAAATCAGATATACAGTAACAAGAAAATCTGAAATGGTACATTTTGCCCTCTTTAAACTAGATCTCTAGCATTACTCATTTCATGTTTCCTGTTTAAGGGTATTACATCATATTCCACATGAGCAGGAAAGTTAAAATCAACAGTGAAATCAATCTATATATTCCATACTTACATTTTAGTGGAATTCTTTCTCTGCCAAATAGAAGAAAAAATAAAATGTTATCCTATTAGTTTCACTCCTGCCTGCAGAGTCCAAAATAATACTAAAATTTAAAATATTTTGTTACTTATTCTATGACTTTCAAACTTGTGTCACATCCTTGCTCATTGAATCTGGCACATTCTCATGGTAAAAGAAGGAGAAGGTATATCAGAAGAAGAATTCAGCCCTGAAGCAGCAGAGACAGTAAGTGTAAATTTAAGTGCTGTAACATGCACTAGTTCATCTAGTGGAGACCTGGGAAGTGAATAAGGGCATTAAAACAAGACTAACTGTCTTTTAACCGTTCCGTCTCTGCAGGGGTAATGAAACCTAAACTGTCTTGTCTCTCATAGCATGAATGCCCTGATTCCAGCCTTGTTTATATATTCCTGACAAGACAAGACATTTAATAAATTGACTACAAAGTGAATCTGAAATAATTTTTCTGCCTCCTCCTACCCTTGTGGATTGAAATCCTTGGTGTTTCGACGGTGTGCCAGTAAAGTGGAGGGTGTCCAAGGCATAAATCCCCAGCATGCCCTAGATATTGCCCTAAGCCATGCATTTTTTCCTTCATTCCTAATATGGCTTGTATAAGACTCTGAGTCATAAAAACAACTGCAGGGCTCTGCACAAATTCCACATAAAGGACCGATGCTCAGTCCATTTAAGCCTTATTTCTCTAGGCTACATTCTTCCAGTGCTGCATTTCGCTCTGGCATCCAGTAGCAAGTAAAGTTTTTCTTCTGGAAGGGTCCAGTGAAGACCCTCTCTAGAGGACAGAGACCTCACAGGAGTCCCTTGACCTGGGGCAAATGCTGCTGGCGAAATCTGTGTATCAGCACACAGGAAGGCCCTGTATACATATGCACGCTTCCGTTGCGCAGGTCACAGTGTTATAGCTTTGACAAGAAAGCAAAGTCAACGAAGATGGAATATGAGAGGGTGTTTGACAGAGAGCTTGACATCTCTCTACAGCCATAGCTGATTTGTTGAAATTCCTTGACTGTGTATAGTTGCAGATAGTGAAGTCACTTTAACCTTGGGGGGTTTTTTGTGGGTTAATAACAGTCCGTGTCTGTTGCTTCAGTTTTGTTTTCTGATTTTGTATTGTTTTCTTAAAGGATTGTTGGGTTTTTTTACACCCCCTTCCCTTGGCAGTAAATTGATATATGTTGTCAGATTTAGCTTCAGAGTCAGTCAAAAATAATAAATTGCTGGACTGAATATGTACTCATTTCGAAGATACTCATTTATTTTGTCACTGAAGAAGATAAAATTAACTGTTGTAACTAAGACATTAGTCAAGAATTTGACTCTGTGCCCAGCTTTTTATTTGCATTAGGGTCACAAGCTTATCAAAGAAACAAGGTTACTGAAGTGTGAATTTGAAGACTTAAGAAAGTGACACCTGTTTGTGTTACACCCCTCCAAGGCTCCCCATTCTCTTACTCTGTGAAGCCTTTCCAGTCCAGCAACTTCTAAGAGCATTTAAAAATGTATTCTTCCTCGACAAGTGCTTCTGTTTACAGTACAGCTTTCAAGAGCTGACAGGTATGCCTTAGTGCACTAATTTATTTACCCTATTCACATGCAAAGCTGCACACAGCTTCTTGGTGCTGTCTCAGGTTGAGAACTGAAGGCACACTTCAGCCAGTTACTGAATTTTGACATGGAGCCATCCATGTCAACTCAGCTTACAGATCAGGATCTCCAAGTAACTCTCCTGCCAAGCGCAGAACAGGGTGCAGGCCTGGGTGATTTGTACACTCCTGTTCCAAAAGCAGTAATCAGCCTGGTGATTACTAAACCCTGTTTCTTGCAAAAAGGGAGTTTCAGAACACACCCTCAAAACACTTGTTTTGATAAAAAAGCAAGCTGACTCCCTGGTGCTTGACGTTTGAGAAACCCACAGGTAATTTTATAAAGTATTTCCAAAATTAGCCAAGATAACAAGTTTTCTAAGAAATGTTGTAGAGAGTGGAATTTAAAATACTTAGGGTTTTGCATCATCCCTGACTATAAAACGGAATATCAATCTTTCAATTAAAGAGAAAGTAAAGCATGTGCTTTCCTATTTTTAAAACTGTAATATGGAAGTCAAATTTTTCTCTCAGGGTCTTAGATGCAACCAGTTCACCCTTTGTTAGAGACTTATCCTGCCATTGCTTGTCTCCATTTCTCTTTCACTTACATGTTCACAGCCCTGCCTGATATTTATTCTGACAGCCCCTGTGTTAATAATAAAACTCTCAAAAATACTAGTAATCTTGATTGACACATAGGCATAGAAATTTCAGAAAATGTCAACTGTGTGCTAGGGCTCCCATTCCAGATACTTCACTCTTCGCCTCAAAAACAAAGAAATCCCAACCAAGCTCTATTAAATCTCCTCAGGAAGGTTGCATACAGAACATTCGTAGCCAAAGTGAAATTCACAGTCAGGATATAGCGTTTTGCAATGCTTTTTCCCTTCTTGTTGTCTGTAATAGTCCATGCAGACACTTCCTCCCTAAAGGATAATATTAAAAGGAGCTTAAAAACTCTGCAAAAAGCCAGTGAGACCCCCTGCCAAGAGACAAAGCAATGCTCATGGAAAGTAAAACCGCTTATTTTATCCTCCTATCTTTCCCCGCCCCATTTCACCCAGTAAGAGCAAGTGAAATGGAACAGGAGACAGCGAGAGCAAGACACCCGGTGCAGAGAACAAAGAAAAGCAAGCAGAAAAACATCGGAAGGGAGAGCTGATAAAAAAATAACACACCTCTCCTGAAATACCTCTGTCCAATTATTTCTATCTAGTGTGTTCAGGGAGGTATATTCATTTGTATTTAGTGGTTTAGGCATGGTTTTGTGCTGTAGCCGCTGTAACAATGGACACATTGTTATTTTCTTTTTCTGACCACGGTTTCAGCTGTACTATATCCAATGATTGGGAATCCATCTTCAAGTAAATCTGGAGCTGCAGTAGGTCCTTATAAGCAAAATGATGGTGTGCCACATAAAGCAGAGAATGGAGGAAGGTCCGCAGTGGCCTCTGTAGTTGTGCATTGAGGTAATGTGCTATGATAACTAAATCTGTACAAATAAAAGTTCACCTAATTTTTAGGTAGGATTGGTGATCAGTCAAGAAAATCTACTAGCTTATTTATTTTCCCACTACCCCCATAAACTGAAAATCTGAAAAATAATTATAGAATTTAATACCAATGTGAAATGTTTTGTTCAATGTGGAACAAAACATAATGTTTTTTTCAGAGTAAGATAGAAGAGTCTGTTTACTACTTTCATTTTAAATTAATCATTAATTGCTTGCCATTATTCAAACAAACTCAGTGATATTTTTTTTGTTTTTTAAAGCCTTTCCCCAGAATCTGTCTCCACTTTTCCTATGGCTAACAGCATAAATTGTGCAAGGGGCAAAAAATGTTTGTCTGTGCTGTAAAACGGGAGCCTGGGAGAGCAACCTCCAGAAGCTGTCTGCCTGCATTTCCATGCAAGCTGCACAAGCATCCTCAGGGTGCAGCGTGCATCTATGCTCCTGTCTTGTGTCTTCCCACTGTCTCTGCCTGTGATACTGAAGGGCAAGTAGCCAAGCTCAAGTCAGCAGTAAGGTGGGCAAGACAAGCCCCCACTCAGTGTGTACTGTCCACTGAGTCCATTGACAACTGCTACAGCCCATAATATGTCCCCTCTTTCTTAGCAGGCATTGGAAATAGAGGACATATAATATGGAGTATTTCTTTTATGTCCTGCTTTTTTGAAACCTGGCCACAGCTTACACTCAATAATTCACCTTGTCAAACACAGGCAAGTTTGTTGACAAACTCTGGTCTAGCTCAACAGCTTGTTGCTGCAGCACGTGCAGCATGAACAGAACGTCCCAGTGAGACGGAGGTTCCATGCCCATAACTCAGGGGTAGGATGTTGTTTTGCTCTAAAGAAAAAGGGACCACTGACTGCTCCTGTGGCCATTCTTCACTGCCATGAAAAAAAAGAGCAATCTTTGAGAATAACCGGTGCTACTAAGGTGACCTTTTCAGCCCTCATTTTGAACTTGCTGGTCTTCTTTATACCCCACTATACATTTTTAGCTGTCATTTTTCCTCCTCTTCTGCTTTCTCTGCTCTTCTTGAACAGTAAGCAATATTTTGAGCAGAAAGTACATTTTACTCCTAGAAAGAATCTTTGTACAGATTCTGGGGCCAAACTCCAGACGTATTTTCATCCCCTTCTTGATATATATTGTGCTGTGTGCCCTTGCCTGAGAGGCACTGTGTAAAACTAAACAGTGTAAAACATGAGACCACAAGAAATTTGCAGAGGAGCAGTACCACCTCCTAGCACACGATTCCCTCCTTTGTTTTCCAAAGGCAATCAATCATGTGTCAGCGAAGAACCTCCCACCTTTCCTGATTTTTTTTCTTTGTAGAATATATTAGTTAAATCTTCTACTTTGACAGCCAAAAGGAAATCTCAGGCTGAAATGGTGTCCCCAACTGAAACACAAATTTGTCATACCCTTTTAATCCTATAATGCTTATCTCCTTTGCCACCTTTGGGGTGTATAGACTTTCACTATCATCAAAGTCCCAAGCCCTCTCTCCTCCATTTCCCCATTATAATCCTATAAATAAACATTGGAAGAACAAAAAGGACTGGTTTCTGTATGGGTGGGGGAAGGGGTTCCTGGGTGATTTTTGAAAGGACACCACCAAGCTAATCACTCGATTTGCAGACGTGTGCCCATCTTTTCGGGCTTGCCAAAACTTTCTTTCATTTTTGTGCTTTCATTTTGTGTCAGATTAACCCAATGAAGTGACTTGACAGCCAGATTCAGATCCAAAATGGGCTTGTTTCATAGCCTGCAAGCTCAAATTATTTCCAAGCTTTTTCATATGTCAGCTGCTGTAAACTTGCATGGAGATAACAGCAAATATTAGAGATTTGACTGAGCTGGCATTGCAGCTCTCAGCACCGCTTCTTGAAGTGTTCGAAGATATCTTAATAACACCAGTTATTCATTTCTTCATAAAAAAATGTTTTAATGCCTTGCAGTGTTAAAAAAAGAAAAAGGAAAAGACTCCATGATCACTGCATTAAACTGTTTTAAAGATAAAACGCTGATGGAGGATATTTAACAAATGCGAATCATAGGAATTTCAAGAAGCAGTGTATATTTCCAGATTTTTCTGTACACTTAATTTTTCACACAGGTTTGTACCAAAATCCTAGTTCAGAATTAGTCATTTCAGACACGATATGGAATTGCAATGTCTAAATGGATATGCTGTGAAAGATAACCAAGGGTCTAGGCCAGATGCTAGTATTTGGGAGCTCACTTTTTTCTGTTCACATGCAATATTGATAAGTTTTTGATGAAAATTAACTTATTTTTGTGCTGTAAACCTGGAACACAGCAGGAAAATTCATTCTCCAAAGAAAAAAAAACCGCAAAAGTCTCATTGACTTCAGTGATGTCTGGATTAGGCACTGTTTTTTTCTTTTTCTGGGACACCAACCATTTGCCAAAAATAATCCTACATGTACAGCTAAATTACCATGAGAAATCTGAATCATAGTCTATCATTCTTAGGCTCCGTAAAGCAGCAGATCTGAGCTAAGAATTAAAATAATGGTGCAAGTTGCTACTTTAAAATGCCCGTTTGTGGTAATTGAAAAGTCTATGCCTGGAAAGTATTACTTAATAAGTCATAACGCTAACTTTAAATTCCAGTATAGTTCTTCACAGACTGTTCATTTCCACACACACGTGCACACGCATGCACGTTGTCATCTGGGGTTATTTGTGCCCGTGCCAGATTACGAGTCAGGAAAACCAAGGCTGTGTCTGCACACTGTAATACCAGGTAACACTGCAATACGTTAGCCTGCAGTACATTTCAGGAAGAAGTGCAACCTAAAGCCTTGAGTTCAAATGCCTCTTGGAATTTTTCTTTCTACTTTACCATGAATCATAAGCAAAACTGTTCCCAGAAAAGGGGAGATACAAGATGTCATATACTATACAATCTATCAAATTTCCAACCACGTTCCTTTCCAACGAACCTAGGAGTTTGATCATTAGCTACCACCAAAGAAAACCGTGTTAGTCAGACCAAACAGAACTTCTTCATACACATTTTTCATTGATGGAATATAAAGAAACTAGAGATGGTATTATGTCTGCATTCAGCACTTTTCTACAGGAACCTAAAAGGACATTCAGAGAAGGCTACTGGTCTACCAAGTATAATGCATAAACTTCCGAGGGATGCATTGAAGCTATGAAAGTTTTTAATTTTCCTGAGTGTATTTTAATAATTTTCAAATTATCAAAGTAAGAGGCATTACATATTAGAAAGTTCTGTACCAAATGTGCTGTGTGCTTTTTCTGTTCAAAATCTTTAGCACCCTATCAAAGGCTGAAATATTAGGAAATGCCAGAAACAATGTCACAGTAAACCCCTGCTTGATTAAGAATAAGACTGCTTCGGCTGCAATGTCAGTTTAAATAAATGTATAAACAGGATGGTGGGGCAAGATCTAAATTAGTCTTTAATTTCCGAAATGTTTATTCTCAATGAGGTTAAATCTATTTCAAATAAAGGTGGCACTTAATACTGAATAGTCAAGGGCTATAATAAATGATGTGTTTCAGGTTTTATAGACAGAAGCGGAATGTATATATAGTAAAGCTGAATTTGTATTCTTGCTCTAAACACTTCTGTCTTCAGCACTTATCTCCATTTGAATGACGTTAAATTAGAATCTGGTATGTCAGACCAGATGTGTGTGGTGGTTCCTTTATTTTGAAGGGAAATGATTGGGAGAGGTTTTGAAAAGGTTGTGCTTTTTGATTTAAGAAAGCAAAGTCTACAAATGGGTGCAATAGAGAAAAGATCATTAGGCTTAGGAATTTATTCATTCCCAAATTATATGAAGATGAATTTCTTCCCTGGCATTTTGAAATGCTGCCATATGAAGAAGTTAAAATGTATAAAGTGGAAAAAGTGAGTATCATAAGCATTTATAGTTATCCTTAGTTAGCCTCATGCATTTCTAATTTCCAGATCACTTTAATGGAAATGAACAGCATCACAACAGACTCAAACTATGCCCATGCAAAGCCAGAGAGGTGACAGACTATATTAGTGTCAACAGGACACCTTCATAATTCAGTGAGGGTCTTGTGACAGCAGTAAAGTCCAAATATTACTGAGAAATTATATAAATTCCCCTCTTGAGAGATAATTTTGCAATGTCTTGAGTGTAAATCCACAGGGTCTGTATCATAACTTTCATGTTTGTATTTCATTAAGCCTAGCAAGCCTTGTGATGTCAGAGTCATAGTGAAGCATCTTCTATGTTGGTCTTTTGGTAAGCTTTTGTTGTTCTCAAACATATTAAAATCAAAGCCGTGACTTCAGGATCAGCTAAAGAAAGCTGTCTGGAGCACATAAAGAAGTAAAGTCAAAAATTGTACATGACTCCTCTGAAAAGTGAATCCATTGTGGTTCTTAGGGCAACCCATGGGGAGAGTTTCCTTACCATGTCCACACCATTTTGGGGCCCAGAAGGTTGATTCACATACTTTCTAGTAACACCGAACTCAAGAAACACTTGCTTTATGGACTCCTCCCATTCTTAACTTACAGGCCACTTAAAAATCTCAGTTCATGTCCACTGAATCAGCCTCCTAGGGTTGTGTACCACTGCAGTTTCTGCAATAGCAGACACAAAAAGGTGTTTCCCATTAACATTAATATTCATGCATGTGTCTAGTTACATGGTTAACAGTAACAAAACTTTAATAGCATTTAAACAGGTAGTTAAGTTTTAACATATTCAAGTACTTCCTTCTGTAGACATGTTTTCCAGAAGTGGGCCAGAGGACAGATGGACAACTTGCACTCTGCGGTCGTTTGGAAGAAGTTCAGTTTTAACAGTGCATCACTCCAAAATTTTGTGACAAAGGCTGGACTTGTGTGTTTGAGGGAGGGACATGTAGATAGTGCAAACATAAGAATAGCATTGACAGGCTGGGTATACCATTACTCAATATTGTTCTCAGCAACAGTGGTCTTTAAGAGAAATTGCTTAAAAAGCCTAAATCTATGTATTGTATATTTTGAAATGTTTCATTTGAGTGCAGACTTGATTTCTTTAATGTGGCTGTTTCCAAAATTGTATTATTTTTTACTTGACAGAAAATGTAAATTTTTAGTTTGATATTCACTAAGAAGAACACTCCAAGCAAAACAGATCTTGTTTTTTGGTCTTGGAGAGATTTTTTTTTTCCCTTGCAGTAAACCAAGAAGTTGTGACATAGAGGCACAGAGCGTGCACACATAGTTAAAAACAAAATACCTATTTTAGTCATTTCTCTGACTTAGTCACATCTTGTAAAGACTCATAAGAAAATTACGCTTCTGGTAGACCTACTTTTCTTTATTGACTCATTCATAGAGTAGAGTTGAATTTGTATTCTTGCCCTGAACTGTGTCTTCGGAACTTATTCCCATTTGAACGACATTAAATTGGAATGTGGCATCTCAGTCCTAACAAAACCTTGTAGGTTTTGTAGGTTAGTAGATGGTTAATTTACTCTCTCCAGGGTCACAATGACCAGGCGGGTCTTCGCAAAGATTTGTGGCAGACAGGTAGGTCCCACCATTTGAACTGCAGGTTAAACACAGAAAAGTAATGTCAACAGGCCTAAATTTTATTCTGTTGTGTACTTAATTCATTTGGTACCTCTTAAGCTACCTGTGTCCAAATTTATAGTAGCATAGCCTTGATGCAGAAGATTTGACCTTCTATCAGTTATTTTGTCTACTATATATGTCCTCAAGCTTACAAACACCCTGTCAGAAACTACCATTTGCAAGTGTTTCATCATTAGCTTGGTCTCGGGGAACTCCAGTAGAAGAGTAGTCTTGAAGTAGTGCAACTCTTCCTTTTTGCAAGAAATAAATATTGCATAAATCTCATGTTTGCAGAGTTGCCAGAGGATCCTCTCCAGCAATAATACAAAGGTCATTGCCTCCTGAAGTAAGCAGTTTACTTTACTATATTTGTGAATTCTCTATTCTTTTTCAAATTATATATTTTTAAAGTCATTGGTTCTCATTACTGTTTCAGTAATAATCTTTTTTATGTGTTGCATTTTCATACTCATGGTACTTAGGAATAATATGGTGTCTTAAGACTAACCAACAGCAGTCTAGCCCAGTGCTTAGAACCCACGGCTTGTGAAAGTAAGGAAGTAGTCCTGCTTTACAACTTTGTTAAACATGGGCAAAGGGAGTAAGAAGAATACAGTGGGATTTACTCTTTCCGGAAACTGTTTTTCAGTAAAGTCATGTTGAGGATGGAAGGATGGGGGAGAAGGTTTATCAGTTCAATTCACTTCAATGGCCTATTCAAAACAAGTTGACTACTTAATTAATTAAAGCCAGAAGAATTTGTCTGTCCCTCCAGTATACACTGCATGAAGAAATGACACTCCAAATTCAAGGTCAGCCAGTCTCTTGCAATTACATCATGTAATAATTACCAGTTCCACAAACATCAGTGCATCTTTCCTCAGAAGAATGCAGAGAGCCCTATTTGGATTGATTGGTCCTATTTATGACAGTTTATATGCTGAATCAGAAAAGGACTCTACATCTTAAATTTAATGTGGGGAATAAAACACCTTTCTATGGCTAATTTGCAGGAAGGACTTAAAACCATGATAAGCATTAATTTTCTAGTAGTCTTTTGCTTAATTAAGATCTTAAAAATCTCTTTACATAAATCAATTATTACAAACCATGTTAAACCTGGCTGTGATGTAAAATTATTTTTTAAGCATTATAAAACATTATATTTTTTTATATAGAGACCATTAGAAAATATAAATATTAAACATACATGTATATATATATATAAAATATAGAAGTATAAAACATATAAAGCATAATATTTTGAGCTGAAAAATGGATATTCAGATTAAGATCTGACTGTCAACAATCCATCCCACCCCCTATCCTTGTTCAGAATACAAGCAATTACAAAGAGATACCATTCTAACTTAGTCAGCATTTGCTGGGAAGATACTTTTCAGCTTTGTTTTGGTAAGAACTTCTCCAAATGGTTCATATTAACCACTAGAACTGCTCTGAACTCTGTGTGTTTATTTGTACAAGCCCAGTAAATTTGTCCACTGAAAGTACTGGCTGAAAGACAGCTTTAGTGGTGGGTTTGCATTCAGGCAGCCACATGAAAGAATCTATTTCTCTGTTTTGTATTAGAGGTCCTTCACTGTATCATCAGAAATAAACAATCCTCATATGTGAATACAAGAACTAGGACTGAGCCCCAATAGCAGTAATTTTTAAAGCAACCTCACTTTGTTATGTTCTGCAGGCTGACACATGTACCAAGATTTACCTTGCAGTAGTGAAGTTTCTGTTTATTTCTCGTCTTCTTCCCCTTTTCCCCATACCCTGCCTGTACTTCGCACAATGATATACCATCAATAGCTGTAACACATTTTGAAGTCTGTTGGTATGCATTCTCCAAAGAACCCGCTGTATAAAGCGCCTCATATACGATGCATAGATCGCACCTTCCACCTTTCCTTCCAGAGCAACACAGCTAAAGGAATACAGTTTGGCTTCCGATTAAGCCACAAGATCATTCATACAGCAAACTGATATAAACGTGTTCAAAACAAGCAGCGGAACTTGTAGAAGCTGCATCTAAGTACAACCAAATAAGGAAAGTCTGTCCAAAATCTGGCCTATGGAAGACAGATGGAGAAAAATGTTTAAGACTTCCCACTGCTCTTTCTATAGACCGCCAGTAAAAAATTACCTTTGAAGTTTCCTATCTATGGTCAGATGTCAAGATTAACAGATTTCATTTTGTTTCCTGATAAAGACTTGTGTTGTTCTATGCATTCAATAGAAATTTGGGAATATCCCAAAGCAAATGAAAACAAAGGTGGTATTCTTTAGCTACGTGTATGATTCAAAGGGAGCCAAATTCAAATATTCCCTACTACTAGCAGAAGTTGGCAGCATTGCAGAAAACACCTCTGCTGTGGAAAGCAAGATTTCACTATTAATTGCACCGTGGTCAGCTTGCTTCAGAGACATAACTGTGAAGCTAGGCTGAAAATTAATCCATGGAGTCAAAAATTTCATCTTTGTGCACTGATCACCAGTATAATCAGTGACGTGTGGGTTTGGTGCAGGATTTCACCCATAGAATAATCCATATCCAGAGAATAAAGATTTAGGGGAATCCAAAACACAAACTGTGACAAATAAGGCACCAGCAACAACCCTGCACAGTGCCCTCTGAAAAGTCATCTTAGAGCACAGCTGCAGTGACACAAGCTATTCATAACCCTCATTGTATGTGCTGCAATTGTCAAGGGAATATAACGGTGAATCATATAATCAGCTAAGTCATAGCAAAGTAGTAAAGCAATGTAAAATCACCTTTTTTTGTCTTCCCCAGGGTCTGTCTCCTCCCTGCAAACCAGCTCTTTGAATCCCTACTGCCTGCAGAAGTGCTGACATGAATACTTGCAGCTGTGTACAAATCGGTAGGAATGGCTCATGCTCTTGAAAGCTTACAGATTTTGCAGTATGACTCATACATTTTTATAATTTTAAAAAATCATTATTTCTAGATTATTCTGTTCTGAGCTACTATACATATATAAAGTAAGTAGAACACAAGAGAGATCACTTCTAAAAAGATTACTGGCACAAAAATGTAGATTTCAGATAGCACAGTCTTTATTCTTTTGGGCTTGATCACAGAAATGGGCTGGTTTTCAGAACTGATTAATTATATGGAAAGTACTATGTGGAGTACATTGCAAGGATTTTTTTTTTATATTACAAAGAACTTTCAAAAATATGAGGTAGGTTTTGGGTTATAATTAAATTTTCTTGTATAAGCAGAATATTAAAAATGACAATACATTTAAAACATTTTGTCCCGGTTTTGGCTGAAGAAAGGATTTGGTTCCAACAAACTGATTTTTATACATGAAATCCACTCTAATAGAAAATTAAATGTATTTAATAAATGATAATGGAACAACAAGAAGAACAAGCAAATAAAAATATAGAATTTTCTTTCAGGCTTATCTTAGTTGTTCAGTCATCATCAAAGAAGCTATGGGTAAAACGCATACTTTAATAAGGATCTGCCCAACAAAGAAAAGATGAGCAGAATATTAAGTGGAGAAAATTCCATCTTCAGATAACTATATTAAAAAATGATAAGCCACTAGTTGTAAGGAAGAGGCACCACTGAATTTTACAAAGAATTTTATACCACTAATACGTTTTATAGCTCTCTCAAACTTCTAAGATCTTAAAGTTTCTTTGGTTTTGATCTAAATGAATCAATTGACTAAATAGTTCTAAATTTCCAGTATTCTGGTTCAGAGCCGCTGAAGGACTTATAATTTCTATCGGGATAATAGTAGTGACTGCTTTTCATGTTATTACTTGATATGTCAATAGTTTTAAACAATTTCTACAATCTCACTTTGAAACACAGAGACACATTAAAATATTAATCTAATGGAATGAGTATTCTGGTCTGTAAAGTATCCAAACTGAGGTTTTTATCCTATTATTATGTGCTACAGCATATACTCTCACTTAGAGGGTATAAAGCCCTGCAATTTCTCTTTTACTGAAACTGCTCAAAACACATCTAGCTTTCTATATATTTATAGCTGTCAATGAACTGGTAATGATGAAGAAAAATGAAACCCTTGTATACTAATCACAGGTAATGGACAGTTCTTAAGGTGACTGTATTCCTGATTACAGGTTTGTAAGCTCAGGAATGATACTGGATGTCACCCCGTGCTGCTCAGATCTATCAGCTACTGAACAGATTTTAACTAGGAACAAAAAGCAAAGGATGTTTTGAAATGCAAATTCAGATCTCGTATTTTCCTTCTATACTTACTATTTAATCTTTCCAAAATGTCTGAGTAAAACCACAAAACATCACAGCCCTGCTTAATTTCAAAGCATCAAATTCCTTTAATTTAAAAAACAGCTCAATTGTTATTTGTTTATGGGGAAGCTACAAAGACGTACATTATAACCACTCACTGATTAAGCTCCAAGCCTATAATTTTGTTTCTATACTTCAAAATGATGAGTAGTCCTTTCTGGCTATGGAGAATGTAGTACTATTTAGTGAATATTCTCCTTGTTCAGTATTCCCTTTTCTAGCATTTACTTAATAACAGCTAGTTAGATTCAGCTTAGTTGTTGGTTGCATTTTTTATGATTATTACTGCTCAATTCCATGCCAACTTGCAGCAAATGTGCTCATATAGCATAGATAATTATGTGTGATTTTCTCCCTTAATGAAAGATAAATAATTTGGCAGTCCTGCCTCATGTATTTTTTGTATTTCAATACAATTCATTGTTTGGATTAGGTCTTTTTTTAATATGGCTTTGCAAGCAGAATAAAACGTGTTTCTCAGATCAATTATGTAGCTTTTAGTGCACGGTACTGCTATTTGTATTAGAGATTTGCATATGATCATTAAGCACTAATATTGCATTACGATTCAATCATAATGATATAGTTCTTTGTTTACAAATAAATAATTTGCTATATAGGCAGAACATTTTCAAAAGAAACAGCAGAAGGTACATTTATAGCAACCAAATAGAATAAAAAGCACTAGTCAGTTCTAATTTCCATTAGACCCTATTTCTTCTTGTCAACAACTCTTAATGCAAAGAGACACAAGTCAGGGCAGAACAGGACTGAACAAGGACAGAAGTATTTGTGTAATAATTTCTATTTTCAAATCAGATGTAATTCAAGGTGTTAATCTTACAAATCTGAGGTATTTGTTATGGTTTCACATGATAAAAAGGAGTGTTCGACAGAAAAGAAAATTTTTAACAGACACTTCTACTTAAAACTGTGGTTGGAAGAGTAATCTTCACTTCTAATTTTTTAATTGCTGGGAGGAAATTTAATAATCAGCCGGAAAAGCCAGACAGCTCTACTCAGTGTTCTCCAGTGACCATGAATGATGCATAAAGATGTTGAGCGCCACCCAGAACAGCCAGACAAAAAAGATAACAATCAGCTTGGCAGTTTTGGTTTATGTGCTCCAGCAATTTTTCTGCAAAAGTGGGACACCACAAAACAAGGAGAACAAAGAGGGCAGAGTGGCTTAGGCAGGTTCAGAGGGCTGGTTTATCTTCCTGCATTTCTTTGGCTGCTGGAAGAGAGATTTATACAGGAAAAACAAATACTGAAAGAAGTGGGGAGAGAGAGAAGGGAAACAAATGATCTTCCAATTCATCTTTTGCTTAATAACCCTTTCTAAGATAAACTCAATAGGAACAACATTGGGTTCCAATCAAAAATGAAATGGTTACAGTTAGGGAGTAATATGAGAAAATAATAAAGCTAAAACCAAGAAATTAACTGTTTGCAAACAAAATCTATTTATGAGGAAAAGGCATAGTTTAATCTAAAAAATAACCAATGTGGAAAACTCCATGAGACTAGTATACTTTGTTTTGATAGTGTGCTTTGCTTTGATTTGCACCAACTGAAGCAAGTATCAGCATAATTCTGACAGAAACAAGTCTACAGGTGACAGTGTGAATATGCAGCTGAATAAACCATTGGATTAGAGCACTGCTGTGCGACAGTTTTTATACTTTAAGTCAAGCTGTTGCTCAGACTGGAAAAAGGAAATTCCAGACATGTAGCTGCTTAGGGCCACCACCAGAGTAAAACATTTGGGTATGACAAGGTCAAGGAAGAGTCGGGGAAACAAAAGCAGGAATAACAGTTAAGTACTTGACCAGCTAATATCATACTGGGCTAAAACTCCTTAGTCCTGGTAGCCAAGTTTAAAGAGGTATTTCCCACAGTGGAAAACAATGAGATCAGGATGGACAAGGGAGAAAAGAATCAACCCCACAAACTGAATTAAGATTCATTTCTTTGCCAACAGCCAAAATTAGCTGTCTTTGAAATAACCTATGTCTATTCTAAGTATATTTAGTAAGCAAGACATGGTTGCAGAATATATTATATAGGAGAAGGGAGGGTATGGTGAAATGGTTAACAGTTCCTGTGTCAGGCACCTAGCATAGTAATACAAGGAGTGCATTTCAGATGGAGCTGAAGAATTGCTGCAGGTAGAGTTGCCTCTGTTACAACTCTGAAGTAAATTCTTCAAGTGAAATAAGGTAAATAGAGACTCTCTATTATGACGCAGCATCTGGAAGATTATATGTATCCAGAATAGCAGACGAGAAAAATTCACTACTCAAATACTATAGCACGGTTTACATTTTAGACTGTGGGAGATCATGTACTGACTTCATATATGAACTTGCAGAAAAGTGACTCATTAGATGTTTCACTCTGTACATCTCTAGCGTACACGAATATACTGTCTGTCTACAATCTATGGAGCAAACATGCCCTTTCAAGACAAGTATTTAGAGCAATTATGTATTCTCTATTTTTTCCAGTTTGTTGGAAAATGATTGGAGAGAAGAGAGAGCTAGTGGCTGAAGCCATAAAAAAATAGGGTGATGGGATGGAGAGGAGGAAGTTGGAATAGGCTTATGTTTTGGGTTTTACTGTCTCCAGCAATTTTATTTCTCTTTACTGTTAGGAGTGGAAGCTCATTATAATCACAAATTCTACGTTGTCCTGAAATCTGGAATACTTTTCAAGAAAGACCCATAAATGCCACTGCAAGACTGATGCTATTGCTATCTACCCACTGAACTTCAGGGAGGAAGAGCCCTAGTTTTCACATGATTTCCTGATTTCATTGGTGTCAATATATCACATTTCATTATTTGCAATAAAATTTCTTATAAAGTCATTATGCTGTTTGTATAAGAAAAGTTTACCACCGTATTTCCTTTTTGCTGCATAAATAATGCCCTTCAAAATCATTGCGAAATTTAAGTGTATCTGAGGCTGAATGAGGACTGATGATTGTAGGAAAACAACTAAGAACAAGTATATTCAAATAACTCTCTATTTGATACAGTAATGCCTTGGGATATTCAAAAGTAATCTGTGTTTTCACTGTGAACCAGAGAGTGCAGATGAGCTTGGGCTGTTTCTGTTGTGTCAGTGAATTGAGCAGGTGGATTCACTGTTTTCAAAGGTGGTATTGTAAAAGGCAAATAAAATGTGATGTGCCCCTGTTCCATACAGTGTCACCACTTGTTCCTTCTATCCTGTGTGTCTCATGCCATCTTGCAGCTCTCCAACCCCTCCTGCTTCTGGAAAAGCCTTCCCACCTGCCTTTCCCCTTTATCTTTTATCCAACATACCAGAAGACAACATGCTTCTGCAATATTTCACTACAGTAGGTCTTAAGTGCCCTAGATGGGTGCTAATCCCTTTGGCACAGCTGCCACAAGCTGCATGGTGCCTGAAACAGCTGAGCTGATTTTGGCTGAAGCTTCACACTGCAACAGCAGCTGCGTGGGCTTCTCTACCTCCAGTCCTGAGCTGACTTGAACTCAAGAAACTCTGACTTGAACAAGAGTGGCAATAAGGCCACTAACATTTTCTGCGATGAGCTAAAGGCACAATAGATTGTAGTAGGCAACAACCAGGCAACAATGCTCATGCTTTCAGGCAACATTTAAGGAGTACTTGGATCGTGTGCCAATTCTCTGCACAAAAGAAAATTTCACCTGCAAAGGATATGAAAAAAATTGGGAACTCGTCAGGAATGTAAATTTCCCATTATCACTGTGAGACACAGCTTTTCATTTAGTTTAAAAAAAAAAAGAAAAAGTGAAGGTTCAAAAAATTGTGAATGTATGCTTTTTCTGAGATACAACTTTTCTTTTCACACCTAAAAGCAGAAGAATATGAAATGGTATTTGCTGTGCCAGAATGAACCATTTATCCACTGCCATTCTTAAATACTTAGGACATCATATTTTAAATTCAGAAAAGGCCCTGGACATTGTGGACTACACTCTACCTAAGAATATAGAGGAGATCTACTCCTAGACACATACAGCTTTGGTGGAAGAAAGAAACATAGAAAGAAAGAAAAATAAATGCAAAACATAATGAACATAGACAATTTTACAAAGCTGTCTCACAGGAGAACGCATTGGCATATACACTGTAGGCTTGAAAAGTAAGGATGATCTGTTTTGATATAAACCAAATAGATTTAAAGGCACCCGACTGTGACTTTCAAGATCAGACAGGTATGTTGTTTAAGAACGTCACTCTAGAAAGTGCATCAGGAAAGCCATGGTTCAAAGGCTTCTTGACATGCTTCTCCTTGGCTATTTCTGTGGGCAGAATTTTCTCTTCCCAACTCCTACTCTTCACAGAAAACCAAGCTTTAATTTTAAACACTCAGGATACAGAAGGACAAGGATGGTCATATCTTTGCCCCCCCACTGCTCCTATAGCATCAAGCAGGAGCACTGCAAGATCTGAGCTTAAAGGGGTATGGTTCTATCTCCTAAATACTTTACTCATTATTGAGTTTTTGTGATAATTTTTGTGACATTGTGACATTGAAAACAGGTCAAATTGACTTTCCTCTAAGGGAAAACCTGGGTACAAATCATTGTCCTTGAACAAGCTTCCTACTATTACTTTTTATCTTGTACATCCTTAAGTTTTTTTAAAATGTAATTTTCCACCTACTACTCAGAAGACTTCATATCACTGAGAACACCGTGTGCTTACAGCACATTTCGTGTTCAAAGAGTTTCCAGCAAGTTTTACTGTACTCAGAATGCCTTTCTTTAAAGATTGCCATGTCATTGTTAGCAAGTGACGTTTCATATGACACAAAAAGGTACTTATTTGAAGATTTATGATACCATAGAATGGAGTTCCAGCACAGATATTCATAATGTTGTTTCTCAGACTCCCTGTCATGGAGAAAACAAAACTGAACATCGACAAACACTTGCTTTTCACAGTCCAGGTTTTATGATCATAATTTTGCTGGGTTTTCAAAAAATGATTAGGTTTGTGTGTGCCGGATTGTTTTAAGCCTCTGTGCATTATGCAAAGAGGAACAAATGAAGAAAGGCACAGTCTGAATGCTTGTGCTTGTCAGAAACAACGACCATTACTTGGTGTATTTGCAGGTCTGCTAACCATTCCTGGTGAGAACAAGAAGTACTCAGAAGAAAGACAGACACCATTTCCCCTAAAGCAAGCTAGCAAATCCCACCCTGTGTTGGTAAGTCCTCCCACAATGAGCCTGAGTAGTCCAAGTACATTGAAAACGTCATAAACCAGGGAGAAAAAGAAATGTTAGTCTCTAAAGACTGCAGGAATGTTGTAATGGTAGTCTAACTGTGTCACAATGCTATATTATTTTATAGCATATACTTAACCATACTACTAACTAATTCAGCAGTTTACCTTATGCCTTTCTCCATGTACTTGCTCTATATTTCAAGAGTTTAACCCCTCAAGTTTTCTTTTTTTATTTAATCATGGAGCTATGCCCTTCTTAAAAACTCTGGAGAAAAATTCTCATGTATTCACTTAAAATGTAGATTTTCAATTAAATAATTCCATCAAATCAAACTTCCTCAGAGCAGTGCAGTACATTGTTCATCATTAATCACTATTTCCCCACCAGATTCTATTTTTCAGTCTAAGCTCTTATCTGAATGAGGATTTGCAAAAAAGACATTATTTCTCAGAAGCAAATGGAAACAAAAAAAGTGTTACATACACACCCTCAAAAAAAATTGTCTCACTGTTTCTCGACTCAGCAAAAAATCCAAACTGGTTTTACTCTGTCAGATACAAAGCGTATTTTTCTTGACAGGATCTTGAGCAATTAGAGAAAATACACAGTATTCAAATCAAAATTGTGCCAACAAATTTATCCACTTGTTCCATGCCATAAAAGCAGCCTCACTGCTCTCTCTTTTTATTTATTATAGCCATAATTGGCAACTATGATCGCTTTCCTCCTGCTTCTTAAAAGAGTAGTTTTACTTTTTCAGTTTGGTCTCGTAGCTTCTGAAACACAAATAACCTAGATAACACAAAAGACAGAGAAATAATGCACCCCAAATAAAATGGAGCATGAAAGTTGCAGCAGAACACACCTGACGACTCAAAAACATCTGACAATACATTTTATTTGTGGCAGGGTGGGAAAAACATCCCTTTTTCATTCCTTTCAAGGAAATACAAATTTTCCTACACTGTGTAAGCCACATTTACAATGGAGTACAAAAATTCTGTAAATTACAGTCCCCCACGAATTTGATATATTGAGAAGCTAATTGATGCAAGATTATTTTTCAGGTGTTTGGTTACTGGTGCCTGATTTTAGGCTGTTTTTTTTTTACATCTATACTACCTCAGTTTCAGAAGAAATTATCTCCTTTCTCTGAACAGTCTTTAAAGATGGGCAACTGCCTCTCATATAAACCAGAGAAACTGTGGTTTTCCAGTAAAAGGAAGAAAATTCTTTTTCCTATCAACTGCAGTCTCCAATTGGCAGAGCAATGAGGTGGTGGACCCCCAGCCTAGAAAAGGTCTGTTTGAAGGAAGCACACTAGAGTTGGAAAAAGACAGCCAGGGTGTGCTTAAGCTCCAGCAGTCCCCAGGCAATGATTAGCAGCGGACATATGTTGCAAGAGCTGCAAAAATGCTTAAGTTACACGAAAGGAAAAAATGGTGACAAAAAAAACCCCAAAACCCAAACCAAACCAAACAAACAAACAAACAACAACAAAAAAAAAACCAAACCAGAAACAACAGCCTTAGGAAGTCACAAGGAGCTTCGCTGTGAAGATCTTCCCCTGTTGCTCAGGTGACCTCTCTTCCCACTATTCCATGAAGGCTATACCTTTGACGTTAATGGGAGGAGAAGACCCCATTGAAATTTCCTCTCATTTAAATTATAAGTGTTCAAATAACACTACTACTGTTCACAATATAAGTAAACATAGCAGTTTCCCTCGATGCATCTATCTGACACGTTTAGGGAATTGAAATAGATTTTGTGGTTTTCAGTGCAGCTTACATTGAGCAGGTCATGAATTTCATATTCCCACAATATAATTACAATTCAGTATATGCACTTCATTTACATTTACATGTGCAATGGAGTAAAATGTAGGCTTATTTCTGACCCATTGTATCTCCTCCCATCCCCGTGAAGAACAGAAAGCATTTTGCAGGACTGGAATTGCATGGCTTCCGAGCAAAGACCATGGTTGCAGAGAAGCAGAAAAGCAAGAGTCAGAAGAGTCAGCCAATTCCTCAATAATCAACATCAATTCTGTGGATTTGAAACAATTAAGCTACAGGAACCAAGTCATTTATGCAACTTTAAAGATAAATTATTTTTTTTTCATTAATTTCTTGAGGTATAAAAAAAGCCATCTTATACACACACATTGAAATGTATTGGCAAAGTGTGTTCATATTATTTATTTATTATTTATATTTTATATTATTATTTATTTTCTAATACTTCCTTGACAAAAATTCATCATATTAATGCTTCACATGCAAATATAGAATCATAGAATCATGGAATTGTCTAGGTTGGAAAGAACTTTTCGGTTCATCGAGTCCAACCATCAACCTAACACTGACAAAAACTATCACTAAAACATATTGCTAAGCACTACATCTACCCATCTTTTAAATACCTCCAGGAATGACAATTCTACCACTTCCCTAGGCAGCCTGTTCCAATACTTAATAACCCTTCCAGTGTAAAAATTTTTCCTAATATCTAATCTAAACCTCCCCTGGTGCAACTTGAGGCCATTTCCTCTTGTCCTATCACCTGTTACTTGTGAGAAGAGACCAACCCCCACCTCACTACTACCTCCTTCCAAGTATTTGTAGAAAGCGACAAGGTCTTCCCTCAGCCTCCTTTTCTCCAGGCTAAACAACCCCAGCTCCCACAGCTGCTCCTTCTAAGACCTGTGCTCCAGACCCCTCACCAGCTTCGTTGCCCTTCTCTGGACGTGCTCCAGCACCTCAATGTCTTTTTTGTGGTGAGGGGCCCAAAACTGAACACAGTACTCAAGGTGGGGCCTCTTCATGGCCGAATACAGGGGGATGATCGCTTCCCTAGTCCTGCTCACCACACTGTTCCTGATACAGGCCAAGATGCTGTTGGCCTTCTTGGCCATCTGGGCACACTGCTGGCTCATATTCAGCCAGCTGTCAACCAACACCATCAGGTCCTTTTCCACAACGCAGCTCTCCAGTCACTCCTCCCCCAGCCTGTAGCGCTGCATGGGGTTGTTGTGACCCAAGTGCAGGACCCGGCATTTGGCCACGTTAAACCTCATACCACTGGCCTCAGCCCATTGATGCAGTCTGTCGAGATTCCTCTGTAGGGTCTTTCTACCCTCAAGCAGACCAACACTCCCACCCAACTTGATGTCGTCTGCAAACTTACCACGGATGCACTCAATCGCCTCGTCCAGATCATTGATAAAGATATTAATGAGAACTGGCCTCAATACCAAGCCCTGTGGACCAGCCGCCAACTGGATTTAACACCATTCACAACCACTCTCTGGGTGGTCATGAATAGTGTTAAATATCTTCCATGTTACGACAGTGATAGATCAACAGAAAGCTGTGACAAAATTAACATGGTTAGTGTTATTTGCATTTGTACTGCGAAGTTTTCTAACCACATTCTGTGTATGTAGGTCTTTTGGGTTTTCATCAGAAGAACCTTCAACATTTTAAAATGCGTTTTTCCACAGCATAGATTAAAGGGTCCAGATTTTATAGGTTTTTTTCCTTCAAATTTATAGGAATTCACTGCTTTCAAAAAAATATGTTCCCCACCCAAGCTCAAATGAGTGCAGTGTATTTAATCTTAAGGATTAATGACCTCTATGAACTCAAAACACAGACTCAAGGTGTAGGACTAAGCATGTCTGAATACAAATCAAACATCATCTAAATAAAACTTTTCCTATCCCCCTTACAAATTGCTTCAGTAAAGGAAATTTTGTAATACAAGATATTATCAAACAAACTAATAAAAACCCAAACAAATCTTTCTGCAATTTGTGATTTTCCAATGAATGTTTCTTGCCTAGAAGGCTTTTTTAATATAAAGATTAACACATAAAAAGAAAAAACTTAGATTATTCTTACCTAGGATTGACCCACTATGCTTAAAATCTAAACGGTATATACTAAAGTAACACACAGTTTCCAGTTGGTCAGCTACAAGGAAATAGTGTTAGGCTTATGTCACACTGTACAATATTAATTACCTTATTTTTTTGTTAAGTATTTCAACCTGGAAAAAAAAGTTTTCTTCCCATCCAAACAGAGGTCAGTGGGAGGTGAAGTTGTGCAGTCCAGTCATCGGTTATTTATATGAGGGCTCTGACTATTGTAATACAGACAAGGCAGGATCAACTTGATTTAGTTCCCTAGTAATATTAATAAAGAACTTGACCAATGGTCTCTTTGTGTTGAGGACAAAAGCAAGCCTCTCAGTTTCCTTAAACAAAGTTATGCAATATTCATAATAGTTCTCATCCATTCACAAATCACAAGATGAAGTAATAAAAGACCTAACCTAAAATACAGGCATAAAACAGCACACTGAGATGAAACTACAGCTGACAGTTTTGACACCGCTTACTCTGCACAGATCATGCAAAGAAGAAACTCTGTGGCAGGAAATAGGCAAATGAATGTTCAGCCCTATGCCTTGAAAAAATAGCTGTTTAAAAATTCAAAACAGAGTAACATGCTTATGAGGATTTTTATATTACCTCCCTGATACTATTGGGGGGGGGGAAGTAACATACATTTGTCCCATTAGAAAGAAAATGGAATTTTCCATATTTGAGCTTTCTTCTTGCATACATCTATAATTTTATGTACATTTTAAAACATCTGCTCTGCAAATCATTAATGGAACATACATTTTATAAGAACACTGTTTCTTAGAGGAATTCAAGGATGAGGATGTAAATTTCATTAGCCATCTACCTCAGTTGTCAGATGAAACACAAATAGAGTTAAAGAAGTTTCTGCATCCAACAGGTGCTTAGTCTCTACTTGAATACTTACTTGTCTTTAGTATCATACAAAAGCAGAGGGAAGTCAAACAAAGTCTGACTATATGATAGGTTTTTTTCCCCTTTGAGGTTAGTTAGTTACTTTGAAGGTCTAGCGATCAGACAAAAATCCAATAATTAAATCTACATTCTTGGCAATGTCTGTACAATTAAAACTTCTATTGCACAATAAAAGAGATCATAAAGTAGGAAAATAAATGTATCACTGTTCTGTAGGGTATTTTTAATTATTGATGACTTTTATACAGAAAAACATTTCAACACCGAAAGTATTTCACAAGTATGATTCTGAAATACACACGTTATATATGTGCCAAAACTGGTATCTGCATTGCAGAAAACAGGTATTTGTTAAATCTGTTCACATCATATAGTTATTTGATATTTATATGGGCAAATACATATAGATATACACAATAACATGCATGTAGGGTTAAAAATCCTCTTAGTTTGGAACATTAGTACATTTTTGTAGGCTCTGAATTAGCTTTAACCTCAGTAGCCAGAGTACAGACAGCTACATAGACATAGCAGGTTGTAAAACCTTCCCCGGAAGGTGGAAATGTTATTTGGCTCTATGTAACTTCAGACCTAATCCTAGTGATATAAAGTCTGCCGAGGGAACTACAGTCTTATGTGGTTCTTCCAAAAGTCAGTTCACACAGATTTCTCAGACAAAACCCTACACATGAATAGTTTATCACTGATTTATAACATCAGGTCTACCTGTGAAAAGCAAAGAGAACTGAAATGGTAGAGGTAGAAATTCTTTCCTTATTTTCTGCTTTCTTTCAGTCTTCTGACTTTATCATCTCTGTCAACCTTGTTACAGAACTGCTTGATGTGAACAGAAAGCTTGATCAAAACAAGATTGTTTAAATGTTTGAAATACTGAGAGCTAATTCCAAAACAGGATAAACACCAACAGTTTTCTTTGCAAAGGTACCTACTATCCGGTGTGGTGTAATAATAACCTCAGTAGCAATATCTGCTATTCCAGAAGACCTGGTACCTACCGAAACTCTGATTGGTTTCACATATTGCACAGATATTTTGTCTTGGGTTTGAGATCTAAGCTTGAAAACAAAAGATAGGTAATTACAGTTTCTAAACTGTGCTTGTAGGGAGAAGCAAGTCATCACAGTAGGTTGCTGTTATCACTAGCAGAAGTATAAACCCAATATAGAGTAGCAGAGTACAGGTAAATATAAATACATCATTTTCATGTTTCTCTTTAAGCATTATTATGAAGATGATGATGATTATTATTATCATCATTGTAAAAAGATGCATAGTTTCGATGAAAAAAAGAAGACAAATTTTCCACTCTGAGAATACTAAAGATGAAATAAAAAGCCAAAAAACTGAAAAGAGGAAAACCTGAAAGGTATATGAAGAGGAGCAAGCAGGGGAGGATAACAAGGCTTCCTTGTTCACACGTTCCTGTGTCTTGCTACAGGCATATTTTTCTGCCCCTCATTATTCACATTAGAAATTATAAAAGTCACACAATTCTACCCATAGGGTTTAAAAAAAGCAGTGGATTACCTGCTGCTGGACCATCCTGCTGCCTGCTGATGGACTATCCCTGCTATCCCCTTCAAAACTGAGTAGCCTTACTCCAGTAAATTTCTAACTGTAAATTGAACAGGATTGAGAGTTAAGGATGGGATGTTTCCCTACAATACATGAAGATCCCAACTTAAGGTGATCCTATATGCATCTATCACAATATCAGTTTTCCACCTTTGGCTGTAAAAAGAGTTGACAGTAATTTGCTGAATTTCCTAGTCTGGCTGGTTTTAGTATTCTCAAAAGCCCCTCCAAAATCTTTACTCCCTTCTTAATACTCCAGTGTTAGCACAATTATTACCTTTTCCCACAGCATTCCGTGGTAAACATAGTCAATTTAATTGATGAAACACATGAAACAGAGTATGGATTAACAATATCTTTGATGATATCATAAGACCACATTTCTCATTAAATTCTGTGGAAAAGGCTTTCTCTTAGACACACCATGGAACCACTTTGAGACAGCAGAATAATCGTCAGTGGAAAAGCAGCAAAAGGATCACCGGGTTTGACAAGATGGCCTAAACATAGTTGTACCTTCCAGTACGGATGTGTCTCATTTTCTTAACTTTTTGGTATGTATAGCTGTTAATGAATCAGGCACAATATGCTTTTGACAGGCTTGGGTCCTGGAAAGTGTACGAAAATGCTCAGAGGACTGGTGTTTGTGATCGCTGTCACTAATAAACCCATCCTGATATCTCTGGGGAAGGTGAGACAACAGGGACTGAGCACTGTAGAAGATAGGCTGACATCTTACGTTGTAAGTTGCATTCTGAAAAGATTCTTCAAATATAAAGCAAAGAATGATTCACTGACATCTGTGATTCTCTATGACTAAGTGAAAAACAGCCAGAGAGGTGCAAGAGCTTGTATTTGCCAGCTAGATGCCATTTAATGCTGCACAGAAAGCCAGAAGTGTTCTGACTGATGTTTTCTAATGTCAAACTGATCTCCCTGGAGTTTTCTGTTAATGCACACACAATGAACACAATTCTTCCTATTGCAAGTAAAATAAAGAAACGTATTTATGGTGTTAAAAGACCAACAAGCCTGGTAAATGTGTTCCTTGACTACCTGGACACAACACAACAGATGCGCAATGAATAGACAATGAAGAGAAGCAAAGTGGAGCAGTGGTAATGTGTTGGCTTGGAAAAAAAAAAAAGAAAATGTTCTGGATTTCTTTTCTGAAAACCTGAAATTCTGGTCTCCTCTCTTCACACATTGTCTAGGGACTGAGAACTGTAATTCACTGCCATGTTGCATTGTCTGTAAAGGTATGGAGCCCAACCTCACTGACAACTGAGAGTTTTGTAATGCAGCACAACAAAAGAGAATGTTGATGCTCTCAGTTACAAGGAAGGGACCACTGTGCACTTCCAAACTTCAGCAAAACCCACCGACATCAGAAATATGCAGATATCATAAGCAAAAAATACTCATAATGACTTCCCTTTCTGTTCCAATACAATTTTCAGCTGACTGTAAATTGAAATTTCAGATCAGCCTCCTATTTTGTATCTTATCATTTCATTCTAAAGACTTAAGAGAAATTTGACATTGCACAGCAGTCAGCTTAACTGCATATAACTACAGCATAAGCTAGAAAACATTTCCAGCTGTTGGGAAAATGCTGTGCTTAAAACTGAAAAATCCTGAATATTGCTATTTAGCAAATAGATTGGATTTGCTATAGAACTGTATTGGCAATTAAATGCATAATATGAGCACTTTAAGAAGATGTCTAAGCAGCTATATACCAACAGTTTTTCCAGTCTCTCAGTACTTGACATGAATTCTGCAAACAACCTTCACAAATAAGCATCTGAGATGTATAGTATAATTCTT
The DNA here is from genome assembly GCF_028500815.1 of Rissa tridactyla. Taxonomy (NCBI): domain Eukaryota; kingdom Metazoa; phylum Chordata; class Aves; order Charadriiformes; family Laridae; genus Rissa; species Rissa tridactyla. The sequence goes on from NC_071497.1 coordinate 18,987,073, forward strand.
TAGAAAACTAGCTCTCTAAATCTTTATCTGGCAGAAAAAACTGAGTACAACAGGAACTGGCAGGTTAATTACCCTCCCTCTGTAAAAAAAAAGGCTGCATATGTTCCAAAGTGAAGAAAAAAGAGCCTCTTCTCAGCACCTATCCACATTAAAACAGTGGTGGTCAGTGAGATTTTATAAATGTCAGCCTGCTTGGCTTAGGTATACCCAAAGACTAAAAAGATAGATCCAGAGTACATATGGCAGCTCAAAATTATACTTGCAAGACAAAAAACCCTGCTTTGCTGTAGGCAAGGTCTTACACTTAATGTCTAGTAAATGAACACTTGATAAGAGTAGAATAAAACAAAGTCATCAATTGCTTATGTAGTTTAGGAATAATTACTACTGATTAAGGTAAGTAAAAACTACGGGGGCTACACGCAACAGACAAACAGAGCTTTCTCAGCAGCCAGGCCCAAATTATGGAAATGGGACATCTTCATATCACTGTCAAAATCGTATGTATTCTCTAGATGAAACACACTTCTCTGATCCTGTCTACTGCAGTAAAGCAGATATTTATTATTTTCTACATATAGAAATAAATACATTATTTAGCTTGATTCAAAGATAACAAGGTTCTATAGTAACTTGGACAATGCAAGAATTTTGAGAACACAAAAAAAACGTATGGGAACTATAGTCATTTTTGGACTATTTTTCATAAATAAGCCTGTTACTGTCAAACAAGGTAATATTTCTATGCACAAATAAATGTATAAAACAGGATGTAGGGTGTATTTTCTGTGCCTCTTCAAAGGAATATTAGATTTTGGAAAAAAAAAACAAACAAACAAAAAAAATTGTTTATACAAATTTTTTTTGTCTATTTGATGTATTATACTAATACCTAGCTTTTGTGGTGCCCTTGTCATCAATAGGTTGATACGTAGTCCCTTTAATTTAACAAAATAAGATGTGCAATTAATGGACGTAAAATGCAAGATTGCATAAATCCTACTTTAGACTTAAGAAGACAAGGTTTTAACTGAGTTCAAAGATAAACAGTAGTTGACGTATAGTACCTCCTCGGCATCAAGATTACACAAAGATTACAGTGGTATTTGACCATGAGTCTGTATTTGTACCTGCCTGATGTATCTTAGACAGAGGAAATTCAGGAATACAGACTTTTATGGTAGGAAAGAAGTTAGATGTCTGTTTGGATTAATTAGTGTTAAAAATCCAGCTAAGAACCAGATCATAAAAGAATTCTCTGTAGAGTAGCATTCTGGCAGTCATTGGCTGTCCTTATAGGCTCTTAAGCATATTTTACTTAGTCATGTAACTGTGTATTAGAAGACCTGGAAGATGTATCTCACCTACCAGTCGTCAGATTCAGACTTGAGAAGAATATGAAGTAGAAAACTAATTACATAAGCTTAGATGTCAATGACATCATACTTTCAATGTTTTACTGTTAGACTTCTGATAGCAGGAAATAAATAATGAGACCGTAGTTTGGAACACAAAAAATTACAGAAATGGCTAAAGACAGAGGCAGGGAATCATAGACTGCTGAGGCCTCCCTGTCCACCATCTCACTAACCAGTGAACTTCTGACGCATTGTCATTCCTGAAGAAACTCCCTGAAGTGGAAATTCTGAAAGAAAATTCTGTAATGTATGAGATTCAATTATCAGATAATTAACAATTTTAGATGTTCCAGATCTCCAATATTGACCAATATTTGGACTAAGTATCTAGAATTCAAACAAATTATTTTTGACAGGGTTAACTGCAAAAAATATCTCCCTAGCATTCAATATTCCTGCAGTAAGGTTTGGCAGAGAGGCACAAAAATTATGCAGAAAATATAAAGACAAATCAAACCATGGCTCCATGGTAGGCTGTCAATATTCAACTCCTAATATTTATTGCAAGGCAACCAAATAAAGTTTACTAGCTTGATGTTAATTTATCGCAGTTGAAATAGCCTGAAAATGGCCTTTATGTTTTATCAGTTTGTTAGAAAGGGGAGAAGGCTCAAAAAATAGCAATAGCACTTTGACCATATGAAGGCTGCTGTAGGAAAAGCCCATATCATGGATTTCCCATCTACCAGCACACAGTCTAAGCCTGAGGCTATGGAGAACAGAAGGAAGATACCTGAATAAAGTCATGTAAGAAATGTGCTCCTCTAGTGCATTTCTTAAACATCTCCTCTAAGGTGGAGAGAAGGGAATTAACAGGGGTAAACAGTAGATCATCCAGTAATGACATCTAGTTCAGCTATTCAGTATTTCTTACCAAGAAGAAGAGAGAAAAATATAAGGACCCTCTCATAACTTTTTACAGAAGGTTGATGCTCCACTTTCAACATTCTGGGGCAAAAAGCTGAGCTTCAGGGTTACATCCAATGATGATCAACTTGAACAAATGGAAAGACTGAAGAAATGTTTTACTGGAACTTCAGCCTTCAGTTTCCATAAGTTAGTTTGTTATCAAGATTTTCTGCTATTATATTTTTTGCATCTATTTCTTTCTGTTAACCCCAACTCCATTTGTTTGTAGCTCCTTTGCAAACCTTATTGTAATGCACCTTTTTGTATTAGCCCTATTTCTCTGTTCGTCTGCAAGTACTGTAGCTGTTAAAACCAGGCAAATTCATAATTACTAGCACTGTTATGGCCTGCAGTGTAAACTCAATACCAAAGCCACATGCAGGCAAAGTACAGGCCAAAATGGATAGTTACCACTCTTATCTTTAAGTCTGCCTCAGTCAGTTTTATTCTGATCCAAATTTCTGATCAGCTTTGTATATGATGCACAGCACATGTCCATCACACATGTATATCACACATGTCCATGCACACACTGTATCATTCTTCAGTGTGTTTTGCCTTACGAGGCTTGTAAACCATGATAATTTTACAGGGTAAACTAGATTGAGTAAAGAGTTACCTCTATAACACATTACCTCAAATACATGTAAAGGATTTATCAAGTTTACTAGCTAACACAATAGAAGTCACTGTGTACTTAAGAAGGTCAGAGAAAAGTGTATCCGCAAAATAAATAAATCCAAACACAAACCTCCTGTTTCTTACCAGTCATTTCTTGATAACTTAAATACATGCATAAATAGCTTAAAGAGACCATAGCCCTTCCAATATGTAAATCCTAGATTCATATCTGTCTAATTCTACACCTTTTCCAACAAGTGGCTTGAAGCTACCTCTATCATCACTGTTAGAATCCAGATGAAAAACAGTTTTGCAGCTAGAAGAGTTAAGTACGTAAAAAGCAGAAGCTGTCACACACACAGCCTCCCCATATTACATAAGCAGTTAATTTTTAATATAGACCAGCATATTATCATGGCTTAAAGTTCTGTTGAATACCAGAGAATCACAGAATGGCTGAGATTGGAAGGTACCTCCCGAGGTCATCTGGCCCAACACAAATCAATTACCTGAAGATGAAGAGACTCTCAGAGTCTCATCATATAGGCTTAACTGTTAATATTTAATTCTTGTCTGTATATTTCACGAGAGGTTCAGTTTACCAGAGCAATTAATGTTATGCAAAAATTTCAAAAATAAGAGTCAAATTAAAAAGACACTGTATGTCTGACCTTTGTATATTGCAGGGCTGCAGAGACATTCACAACACTGGTCACAAAGCCATGATAAGCGTCCGTTGCAACAACATGAAAATTATTTTGAGTGAATTGAAACAATGCATTTAGCTCACAGTTATGTTCTTCCCGTATTGAGGAAGCTTCTGGGAGCTAAGTTGTGGTCATCAGTTGACTCAATGGTTTGCTTCTGTCCACATGACCAAAATAGAAATGAGCTGTCATATCCTGGATATTAATACAGCTTTCAGTGCATTGGTTAGTAAATCTTTTTCATACTTTTTACAAATCTGCATATGTCATTTCAAGACGAGGAGTAGAATATGTAAGCAGTCATACTAGGCAGATGTATTTTTCACTCATGATTTTGCTGCAAGATGTATTTCATTCACTTTCAGGCCTACCTGCTTTAAAAATGAAATAACTTGTAAATTTAGATACAACAGGAAGGCCTCAAAATTACTAGATAATTTATCATGTCTTATAAACTTTCTGCCAAAAGTGCCAGAATTATTGAAATACAAAGTAAGCAAAGGAAAAAAAGTTAGCTGGAGCCTTTGTCTGCCATTTCAATCAATGTTAGCATTAAGTTTCACCAAGAAATTAAATGGCTTTGTTTTAATAGCTGAATGAAGCCCAGAGGCAAATCTCATTTATTCCAGGTAACCGATACAGTATGTCAGAAGACACTGGCTTAGACTGGTACATTTCGTCATGCTTCACAACACTCAGAATTTCCTTGGGTTTTTTACCAAGCTCTGAGCCACTTGTGGGACAGACAGAAACCATGGCCGTAGGTGTACACCCTTATCAGAGTCAGGTTCTATTGCACCTCTTTCCCTTTCAAAGAAAACATTCACGTGCAGGCAAGGAGCTGGGAAGGAACTGTAGGTCATCTCAATAGGTCCTGGTCTGTCTGGTGAGTGGAAGAAGGACTAGACGAAGCATCAGACAGCAAACTCTTCCCCAGCTGCAGATGTCCTTAAATGCATTTCTGCCACTTACTGCCCATAATTGGCAATTTTCTCATGCTTAAATATGGCAGTAAGAAGTCAGCTGACATACCTCTAATTGTGGCTAGTTGATCAATGTTTACAGACAGCAAACTTTAGACTGCTTTGGCATTGATTGGTTGGCAGTATAAAGTGGATGAGAGCTAAGTGCAAGGCCCTGGCATGATGCTGAATATAAGTCATCACCTATTATTCAGATAAGTAATAACGTATAGCATTATGTCACTACTATACTTGAAGCACTAGATACTAGATTTTTTAGTGAAAACAAAGATAAATTGTATTCTGCCTTCCCATCTGCCCTGGTAGACTTGCATACTGTGGCTATGACCTGACTTACTGTGGTAAGAGACCTGGTTTATATATCATTTTAAATAATGAGGCATTGAATTAACTTCTGAATAGGTGAAACTGTAATGTCTGCCTTTCCTAGACCAAGAGCTGATAGCACTGCTGGAGGGAGAAAGCCCACACCAATCCCAGTGGAAATGGACTTGAACTCAGGAAGCGATTAAGTGAAACAGTAAATGGCAATTACTCAGTAGCTGAGCTGCTGAAGAAGGACATCAAAGAGAAACATGATTTTTTTTCTTTCTTTTCCCCTTTCGTCTTGAGGGTGGCTGAGCAAGAAACTTGTTTAACCAAAGACATCAGCATGGATCATCCTGAGAGAGAAGTGAGCTCCTTCTTACGCACAAAATATAGCATCCTCTAGAAAGAGGAAAACAGAGGAATACATTGGTGTATAGGTGTGTGACCTTTACTGACAACAGACACAGACAAGACAAAGAGAGCATCAAAGCCTTAATATAAGAATTTTAGGTAATTTTTCACACTTTGACATAATTCTTCTGAATTTGTCACATCTTAGCATTATCAGAGTCAGTTTCTTTATATAGTCTTCTGAAACAAATTTGCTTAGCATCAACACAGACTGGACTGGTTTACTGCCATTATTCAACTCTAGATCAACCAACTGTTAATAAAGCTAACAAATGGAAATTTTCTTTTTCTCTTACAGACCTGTCCATTCCTTTTTGGATTTTACTTTTTTTCTTTTTTTTTCCTTTTTTTTAAAGAAATTTGGCCTAACGTCCGTTTGGGGTTTGGTTTGCTTGGCTTTGTTTGTTTGTTTGTTTGTTTGTTTGTTCTTATTCCCTTCACAACAGGACAAAATCCATAACTTGGCTTCTGTGGGAAGAGAGGGTTGGAGCTGATGGCCTTGGCTGGCCATAGCCGCTAAGGAAAACAGCTACTGGCATCCAGGAAGGACTTTAGGAAAGGTGGAAGAGCAGAGGGAGAAGAGACAATTTTCTGGGTAGCTGCCTAAGTGTCTTCTGTAATTTCTTTTTTATTATCACTGTGTGTTTGATTTGGCTTTCTTGCACATTAATGTAAATGTTGTATTTTAGGGTATAATCGGTAACTTCAGGATCGGTTCATCACCATTCTCTTAGTTGAGAATCAATATAAGCAATTATTCTCCAGTGAGAGAACTCAGGTTGGTATTCAGAGAATGATCTTCATCCAGTGTAAATATCAAAGATGTTGAAAAAATGAAAATTATTTTTGTTTACCTTCAGCAGACTTTTTCTTCAAAAACTGTTTTTCTAAATTGTAAAATAGTTACTTAGTTAAGAAAATGTTCTATTTATGTTTTTAAAAGGAGCATAAATCAAAAAAAATTAATTGAAGTCACTATAAACACTAGGAATGCGGTCAAATATTGCGGGTCTCAGATCGCTGATATTTTTACAACTTTGTCAGTGTTTTCAAAAGATAGCAGTCCCAAATGTGTTTAAATAATTTGTTCCCTATTCTTTAAAAAAATTCAGAATGTAGACGTAATCTAAAGATGGTGTTAAAGAAGCTGTGTAGAACGGTAGGACTGAATGACTTAGCACAAGCTCTATTATTGCTCTGGTTAACTCTCCTGTATGATAAATTAGATAAATACATGTTCAATTTAACAGCCTTAGAAAAAGTTTAATTTACAGCTCCACAATTGCTGTTTTCCTTGGAAAATGTTCTTCTTTATTTTGGACACATTTTTGAAGAAATATTTATTCTTATTCGATGTGGAGATGCCAAACACAGACACGTTCTCATGCATCTGACCATAAACCAACACAGTGTGTATCAAGAGGCCCCTCACTTTTCTACAGAAGTGAATGTGTAATAAACAGCCAACCAAGGGAGGTTTTCATTTACTGCTTTCATCCTTCTTGACTTTGCTAGATTCTGTGACAAATTCAATTCACCCACTGTTACTCCTTACAGACTTCAAATAATTGTCCTGTATTTTCTACACCGTCCAACCACACTCAAACCTTTCCTAGAAGTCTTTGCCCTTTTTATATAGGGTTTGAGGGGTTTTTTTGTTATTCATACGAAGAATACATATTACATGTCTTCTTAACAACAACTGTTTTCTGTGGTCCCAGTTAAATATCTTGGCATACAAGACAGAGATCTAGTTAATGCTTCCTGCCCTCGCAAGAGAAGTGATCAGTGAGAGATCCAATTTTCATGGCCCCATGTTGGAACTGAAAGCAACACAGAAAAATCCCTTTCCATCAATGTCTTTAATGTTCCATCTTCACAATTGTCTGATGCCCGCCATAAGGATGTTCAGAACATCCTTCTAGCCCTTTCTAGCTTCCAAGCTGATCATGTTCTCAGGGACGCAGTTTAAATTACAAAAGCTCCCAAGCAACAAATGTAATTTTTACTAGATCAGTCCCTTGGGGAAATGAGTCTAAAAAAATCTGGTGCACGTTAGAGGGTGACCCTGCAGAGCCTTTCAGACCTGAGCATGGCAGAGCAGTGCCCGGGCAGAGCTGAGATGGAAGTCTGGCGTCATGGGACTGGTCCAGCAGCACAGGGACAGCTCAAACCCTGCAGACCCTGTAAGGAACTGCTCTTCTGCCTCACAGGAGCTCATTTCTTCCCTCCCACTTCTGATTCCACCAGCCATGACTCAGCCTAAGGAACAGGAATAATCCACCTCATTGAATTCACGCAACAAACAGAAGAAATAATACTGTAGTTATGCAAAAGAAAATCTAGGCTGATGTAACAGGAAAATTAATATAAAGAAAGAATACAGGAATAAAGAATGATGCAATGTGTATCTAGAAGGAAAAATCTCAAGTGTCTAGTTTATGATGTCTTACATTGTTTGAAAAACTATACATGACTCTGAAATGAAAAAGAAGAAACTATTGCATGTACAAGTTGGAAGAGTCATGGAAATATTGTTCCAAATTTATACATTCCTACATTTCTTCAATTAATATTTATTTCTATATTTATACATATACTTATGTGTACACTTAGGTATACTTATACTTTAATGGCAGATTTCCAGGTTACAAAACCTCTGGCATGGCAAATTCTTATTAGCATCTGCTTGTGTCAGTCCCAATAATATTATTAAGCAAAATTCATCTTATATCTAAAATCAAGTTGCCTGCAAGGAAATAACACCAGGAAATAATACATCACTAGAACGATTTTAGTAACTCATCTCCTAAAGCATTATACTAACAAAGTATCTAATAATTAATTATAATCTAATAATTTTAAAGCAAGTTATAACTGCTCATGTTATCTAAACTGATACTTACTACTGTGAGGAAAAATAAATTTATGTCTTGTAGGAATATCACTTTTAGCAAGTTCTTATGAAGAACACATAATACAGTTGCAACAGACTGCCAAAATGACATTTTGTGCCATATTCAAATATGAGTCCTGAACTTTTGAATTGCCAGAGGCAGAGGGAAGAGTCTTCTAATGTTCTTTTTCCTACTTCCCTTGATTAGCATCCGCTTTTATAGAAAGTCAGACAAATTAAATGATCTGTGGCAGTGTTTGTTATTGAATATCCAAAGGGATTAAATTTCATATATACAGCGATGGATTGAATGTGCCTGAAGAAAAATGTGAAACCAATAAACTACTAGATTATAGTTTATGATACCATATGTAATGTCATCAAAGAGGGTGAACAGCAGCTTCTGAAATATACAGTCTCAGTGCAGCAAAAGCACTATATTCATAGGTTCAAGATCAAATGCTGGCTTTAGAATTTAGCACAAGCTAAATTAGAATTAGAATTAGAATTTAGCACTTTCTAACCTGAAATCAGCCCTGTAAATCTTTCCTGATAAAATGAATACAGTGATGATGTCTTAACATAAGCTTGCCTAGTCACACCTTGTACAAGTCTTTAGGAAAATGATGGCAGCACCTTGGAAACAATGAAGAGTAACGTTAAATAACAAATATTTTAACTTGAATGAAAATAACTTTCCCATATACAAGTAACCCCCCAAAAAATACAAAATCCCCAATAAACTCTCTTAAACTGTGGGAAATTCAACCATTTTGAGGAAACAGCTCTGCCCTGAAACAGAATATATGTAAAAGTTTTCCTTCTTTTGCCACAAAAAACTGTACCTTGTCATTAGATGCATGCCAAACTACTTTAGTCTCTTTGCCAATTACATGCAGCTCTTTATTACATACACACGCATGAGAATTATGTTCTACATACAACTGTTTACTTTTGTGATTTTAATCTGTCATTTATCCTATAGGTATATAGGCTTGTCTTTGTTCCAGAGACATTCTGCAGTAACGAAGTAGAATGAAAATGCCAACAGCAAAGCCCATATAAGGGAACTGCATTAAAATGTTCATAGCTTTTGCAGTCAAGTTGAAGTCAGTTACTCGCTCCTTGTTTGCAACATGTTTATTAGCTACTACTGACATTATGAAATGTTTTCTCATGAACAAAAATGTCACTTTTTCAAAATATTCTTTTAAAGGGATTTAAGTACAACATTGACCCACATATTCCTTTTGTCTGTTAGCTTAGCTAATATCTCTAAATACTGCAGCACAACCACATCAAAGGCAGGATTAGGTTTATCCAACCTAAACCTGAACTTCTCATTCTGATGAATAGAAGGCCAACACATACGCAGAGTTTTGACACAACTATCCTGTCTGCAATCCTTTTAGTCCGTTTGCTTATGCCTTTTCTTTTTTGTTCACAAATATATTTTTATTCCCTGTGGTATTCCAAGTCACATTAAAAATTTAAATGCAAGAATTAATGACGGAAAGTATTTATATCCAGAAGAGCTGCTCCTAATCCTTCTCTTATTCTCTCTCTTTACTGTCCTTATAGTGATGAGCCTGCAGTAGCACTTCAGATTATTTCCTTATATGTCATTGCAGAAAGACAGGAGGTGCAGTGATAGTTGTGGCATCAATCAGCTTCTGAACTCCTTTCTGAAATCTTCAGAGTAAGAATTTAGAATAAAAATGTCAGCAAAGCTATTGCTGGGCAATGAACTTCTAGTCTGAAGGGCTCTCCAGTACACAAATAATTAAACAGTGATAGCAAAAATATGGACTAAGTATTGAATATATAAAAATCTTGCAACAGTGTCTTACGATGCATTAACTCCTCTGGCATACAAACCCTTTTTTCACAATTATCCCATTAATTCTAATGAGGTTGCTCAGCAAGACCATGGGTTGCCAAAGCTGGGTTTGAGTTATACTCTTAGCAAAAGACTATATGTTCCAGCAATATAATTTTCAACAAGACCAACAAAATACTTTGCCTTATAATCTTTTTTTTTCTTTTTTTTTTAAACCAGATAACCTCTAGGGGAATGTTTTTTCATATTTTTGTTCTAAAAAATAACCAATGGAAAGCAGGAATTATTTATGTTTATTCAGATATAGTCACATAGAGTTTCCATGTCTTTGTGAATAGCAGTTTATGTATTCACCGGTTTATGTGGATATACAGTTTCAATACATACATACAGCATTATGTAAGGATAATGTAAAACAAGAATACTTCTTGTGATAACCACAAGTCCTGCATCTTAATAACAATGGTTTTCAGGGTTAATTTCAAAAAGCAGAAACTTGAAGTGTCATAATAAAGTCATAATTTCTAGTCTGATGCACTTATATTCCAGGAAAGCGTACTCAACATACATAATTTCTGTATAAATTGTGTGATATGTGTATCTGCAGCACTGCAGAAATGGCAAAGGCCCAGGTTACTGATTCTTTGCTTCACTGCTTTTAATACAAGTCATCTAACAAGGTAATGAGGTAGACGACAGGAAATTTAATATTAATTTTGCATGGCCTATTCAAACCTTTTTTTTTTATAAGAGTTTTTTGTGATTTACCTAAACTAATATCATCTAGTCGGAGACATCACTGTTTGGATCTATTTACGCAGAACAGTATAACTTACTGCAACACAGAGTTTACCATTGCCAACATTATCCCTTGCCTACAGCAAGACAATAAAATCTTGGCTTTCCAAAGCAAGAATATTTTTATGCAATGCTGCAGTTGATTTCCTTTCCTACAATTGATTTTTATTATATTTCATAGTCAAGCACTTTCAGCAAATTTAAAGATTATCTGCAATATGTATTCTTGGAATAAACCTGCTGTAGTCATACAAGGAGCTCTGTAAACTATTCCTGTAGGTGCATCTTACAGTTTAATATCCTCAGATTAAAGAGACCATCACAGCATTTTATATGCTGAGGGAGGCAAAAAATTTACAGTGGGCAAATCATTGTTAAACATTACTTTGAGGTTTGAGAATCTACTCCACACATAGCACCGCAGGAAATTGTATTGAATCAAATGAACTTTTTTTTTCCTGGAAACATCTTCATTTGGACCCAGTCTTTGTGATAAAAATGATCTTTCTAGTGACCTTTTTTTCTATGTACATTAATGCAAAATATAACATATGTGAGTGAGGATAAACAGCCAGTATTCACAGTACATATTTTCCCATTTCCCAGCACTGCAAAAGGTAAATAAATAGTCATGGCATTTTTTCTGAACAGTGGAATATTGGTTGAAGTTTATTTTATACTTCCATTCAAGCGGTCATTGAAAAGACAACATTTCCAGATAAATGTCCTTTGACCTGGGATGACTGCTATTTGCCGTGTGAGCATGTTGCACCATTGACTGAAAAGGCACAAAAGTTGAAAGGAGTTGGACAATGATACAAAGGGCTTGCTCCCTTATAACTATTTTTCAACATATTGCCTTGTGATGCTAGAGATGGAAATGTCCAGGGGGGCTTCTTGGCCACAGAGATACCTCCTACATTCTCTGGTGGTTTGCTTGCCACAGGAACAGCAAGGACTTGCCCTTGGACAGGCTGTGAGACACTGCTGAGCTTTTTTTCTCTTTTATTTCTTCCTGTTCAGGGCACGGTTCTTTTTCTAGGATCATCTTCACAAATGTCTGAAAAGGGCTGTGAACCTAGAACTTCTTCAGCTGTGTCATCTGGGCTAATGAAACGTACTACCGTGCCCCACAAATCTGACTGTTCTTGTATCCAGAGACTGTCACAGTTGCAAGAATACCCTTAGCAGAAGAATGTAAGCGTTTTCATCTGGCCGCGTTTCTGCTGGTGTACAGGGATAAGACACTGGCAATACGCTGCCTTGCCATCTCTCAGTAGCACCTCATAGCTTGTGGTACCTTTTGGTATTTTGATCTAACAAATCCCCAGTTTGCCATAGGTTGCATTTTTGAGCTGGGACTGGGTACTTCTGTTGCTTCTTCTGGACTAAAGAAGGACATCCACTGAATGTGCTCACAGAGATGTGGTATGATGCACTTTGGGTGCATGCTTCGTATCTTCTATCCAATGAGAAAAACGTTGCACTCATTTTTTATGTACTTTTTAGAAGTAATGATTGCTTCTTTTCAGGACTGAATTACATAGGAGATAGATTTTTTAGGAAGCTTATTTAGGTATTACATTAATAATTTAGAAAGTTTCCCTCATTGTTCTCTCTTTTTGCCAGGAAGCCAAGCTTTTGCATTTATATTAATTGCAGAGGTGCTGTTTTCTCAGTTACTCAGTTCATTAGCAGTGCAAAAGACCTGAAGCTCTGGCGGTATAAATTTTTTAGAGAGGTTCACCTTTCTCAAGGAGCAATGAAAAGGGCAAAGTCATGACATAATTTCTCATTTTATTATGGGGAATTTATTCAAGCATATTTTTGTTACCATTTATCACCGAGGACACTTTACAATTAAATGCCTTCATTTGCACATAAGTAGCCCAGAAACCTTTTAAATTCCCATGGAACGCACTCTGGATTTTCTTTCTTTTTTTTTTTTTTCTTATTTTCATCATTTTCACTTAGTTTATCAACTCACTGCTGCAACCAGAAATATTCATGTCAACACAGTTAACAGTTTTATGCTTGCATAATTGAAGAACCAGTCTTTAATTAACAGCAAGAGGCTTGTCAAAAGTGCAAATTAAAAATAGTTTGCTTTAAAGGTATATTTGAGAACACTGGGTGAAAACTGGTTTGCAGGATGGAAACTATCCATCTATTCTTTCTCTTGAATTCTCAACGTATGGGTTAATTGAAAAAATTGCTTGCCATTGTATGACAGACAGAAGCTCAGACACTGCTGAGAGTCATGAAGAAGACTGGTGATATAGAACATTTTCAGATGAACATGACAAGTTAGTTCCCAGGAAGCCAAACAGACTGCAGAGACCAAATACTTTGGTCATTCCCGTATTTATAAAAACTCATTCTCACATCACTGGTTATCTTTTATAGCGACTCTCATAAAGGTGCCTCATTGCACCACTATCATTAAATTGGTCTCATGAAACTATTTTTCATTTTTTATACATTATTTCTCAGCTTATAGATATTTTTTTAATAATTGGTGAGTTTTTTTAAAAAAAAAAAAAAGAGAGAGAAACTGAAATCTATCCCTGTACTGATTATTTTCCTTCTACAGTGGTTTTGCTCTGCACAGGTGTTCATGCTGGGAACTGAACTATTGACACACTAATTATAACATGAAGAGCACTGATGTGTTTTCTTTGAGTTATTGGAGAAGTACACAAAGACTTACCATATAGGAGCATCTCAGCTGGGACCACAGTGAAAAAAGTAACCTTACCAAGGTCCACACCTTTGCAGTCCCCGTCATCCACAGACACCTACAGTTTAGACTGGGGTTAATCTGAATTCAGCAAATAAGTGCTGGGATCCAAGGGCTGGCAATACCTTTCTTCTTTCGCCACAGCCACCCTCACTATGCATAACTGGTATCATAAATCGTTCTGTCTCTTCCCTTGAATTCCTTTCCTCTCCCCCAACCCTTCTGTATCATATTCCAGCCCTTATTTTTGCACCTATGTCTACCACCTCCCATCTGCCTTCACTTTGAAACTTATGCTTCATGTTATATGTTTATGTCATCTCCCATCTTTTACCATCTTTTACTGAGGAAATAGCGTTCTTCTGTGCCCTCTAGAAATGTCAGGACACCCCACAACCTGTAACAACCCTGGACAGCATGGGGCAAGCACATTTGCAAGTACTGATGGCATTGTTCCTATCAGGCCACTGGTGATATATCTCAGGGTTACTGGCTCAAGGAAATGTGTAATTTTGAAACCTATAGATGTAATTCTTTTTACAACAAACTGCCTTTCAAAGCGTATACTACCTGTGCACATAATTCAAAAGTATTTGCAACAACGGGTGGTTTTGCAATTCAAGGAAGATAGGCTAAGCCTCTCCCCATCTCTGAAATTAATAAGAATATAAATTCATAGGAAAGTTACTAAAATAAACACCAAATCACCTCCTTCAGGAGCCTGGGCACTGTGGCGAGATGGTTGACAGTATAGAAAGTAGAATTTATCCATTACTACTAACCTAACTCAATTGTCAATATATAGTATACTTCTATTTGTATAGATTTATGTCCTACTTCACATAGACATTATCATATGCTTTTGTAAATGCTGTAGTATAAATCATACTGATGTTTATTCTACATTGTTAGTAAGATGGAGCATCTAATGAATACAAAACAGAGATAGTAGTGTGATTAACAAGCAAGCCACTTTTCCATACGAAAACTGGGCAACGTGGACTGGCAGGACTATAGCAGGAGGGTGCCTTTGCACCCTGAGCAGCAGCAGAGGCCCTGGGGGTTCATCCCACAAAGCAGGAAAATTTCTTCTGGGAAACTGGAAGGGCTCTTATAACCAAATTTCCTGGCCAGCTGCACATTATTCTGCATAACCCAGTCCCTCCTGCTTCCCAGCCGCTGCCCTGGAGCAGTAGGATGCTGCCTCCCCTTCTTGAACTGCGGCTGCAGGAAGCACACCAACCCACCACCACCCACAGAAAAACAGAGTTACATGGGGGGGCTCAGTCCAGATGCTTCTCCCGCAGAAACCAATGGGAAAAAATAAAAAAGTCACCTCTGCTTGCCCTCCTGTTTCCTTTCTGTTGGCCTCCCACAGACATGTTTCCTGACTTTCTCCCACGCTGTTCCCCTGCCAGGATCGGCATTTCCACTCTCCTAACACAATACCAATTTCTTATTAAGTCTGTCTTCAATATCCACATCTTTCAGGGCATTTACAAGAGGAAGATACTTCCATCCACAAAACTCTGCAGAGCAGAGAATTCTTAACAAACGATGACATTTGTGTTGGATGTACATGTTGCAACTTATAAGAGATCTTATTACCCTTTTTTCTCTAATACCTGAAGATGTCTTTCTTCAATTTCATTTCTGCCTCTGCAGATGGCATAGCGCTTGCAAGGTGGGCATGCCCTTTTGCATTTATGTGTGTTTTAAAAAACGTTGCATAGAAATCATGGCATCCTTTATCTCCAGTGAGATCAAAATTGAACCCTTAGCTTTTAAAATGAAATTATTTTCTCATTTCAGGTGACACAAGTGAGTTATTTTTTTTTAGGTGGAGCAAGCGGTTTGAATTCACAGATCCAAACACTCATTTTGATCTACTTCAATATGATCAACAGGTATCTGTCTCCTTTCTCTCTTGTAGTTTGCAGGGGTTTTTTTGGTCTTTATAAGAATAAAACAGCATTATGTTGGCTGGATACTCAACTGTCCCTCACCATTTACTTCTGGAGACCCAGATGAAAGTAAACATCTTCATTTATTTTTCTTGTTTATCTTAAATCATGGAAGCATCTATAGTATTCCATAGCTCTCTAACAGTTAGACTGAAATCATATCAACTTGCCTTGCCAGTCTTTGTGAAGTTTATTACTTGTTTGTCTGAAAAATACTCCAGGTTGTTTTGATAAATAAATAAAGTGAATATTTTTAGTACTTTCTTCCCTAAGTTAAGATAGCTTTCTTTGACATTGTGAAAGAAAACCAGAAAGCAAGAGAAAAACATCAGTAAAAAAATACATTTCAACGAGCAGTACAGAGTTTTCAGCTATGGACTGTAACGTAATTTTTTAAATTCAAACAAAACCAAATGAATTTCCATGTAGGTGTAGGCAAACAATAGCAATGCCATGACCTGGTCTTTTCTGTTTCACATGGGAAAGGAGTATCAGTGGAGCATATACAGGCATCTGAATCTACTTACTAACACAAATAAACATAAGCTATAAAGAACAAAGTCTCCCCTCCAGATTACTTTTCACAGAAAACAGTAAATGCTCTATTAATGTTATCTTTCAAAATTCTGTTTCACACTTGATATTCTAAGAACAAGTAAAGTATTATATTACATGGATCATTAACAGCACTAGAAAGGGATCAGTTCTGAATTGACATTTGCCTGAATGTAATGATCCGAACTGGAGCAACCTTTGCATATGAACCATTTGTAAGCCCTTCCTCTCAGAAAGACAGCTGGACGTAAATGTGTTTATTACGTCAAATTTGGGCCAATGCTATAGCTGGCCTAACCCAGAAAATTGCCTTTAGCTTGAAAGAGGCAACCTCAGTTTACAACAGAGAAAATTCAGTTACAAAATATGTTTGGCACAAAACTTCATTGAGAAGTCTAGACTGGAACTTAAAAAAAAAATAAAAATAAAAAAAGACACTCAGTAGCGTATTATTACCCATGAAAAAAGAAGTGTGGCTAGGTCTCATTTCAGGTCTGCATGTGCAAAATCTTTCATTTTTCTACAGCTTCATTTGAAAAAATAAAAGAAAACAAATCTAATTGCAATACTGATAGTTGTTAGGTACTGTTATTTTTTTTTAAGAAATTTTATTTGCCTCATTCTAGTTTTGTTTACGTTCTTCTCTGAGTTAGATAACAACAATTTCTAAGAAAAGTTACCTACTAAAAAATAAGATAAAAATAAGTCTATAATTTGAGATTAGATATTTTTTTTTTTAGTACTTTGATACTTTTTCCCTTTTCTCTTAGGAAAACAGTAAAATCACGAGAAAGCATTTTTCTTCTACTTTTATTACAGTTTTCCTTTATTCCTACCATTTTTCTAGTGTGGAGAGAGGATATAATGACAGGAAGAAAAATGTAAGCTAAAAGCAGATTTTTAAAATCAGTTTAAAGAACTGTTTTTAAAACAAGATATTTGATATATTGATTGAAAAATATTATAATACATAGAAAAAAACTTTCAAATGTTTTGAGTTATATCATGATGGCATAAAACAGGTAGTTGAGGAGAACCTGTTTATTATAACAATACACTGAAAAGAAGTGCAAGAGTTCCCTAAAAGGAAAGTTCAGTCTGTCTTGTTAAACATCTGCTCTCTTGTTGTCCTCTAATAAGAAATTCTGTTTCCTCTGATGAGCAAATTAGTGTTACCTACAAAGTCACTGTAATTCAGCATATTGAGAGGGTTTGGCAATGTAACTGTTATACTAACATAGCATAATAGTGAAACAGGAAAGTAATGTTCAAACAGAAAAGAGTTTCAACACTAAGGATTCATGTTGTACAGAGAAATACGTACCTTTCTTAGCCTGCCTCTTTCATTCTTTGACTGTATATTGCATCAATTTCCCACTTAAGGAACTTAATACCTAAGCTAAGGCACAAGCGCTTGTGTCTCTGGGGTCTCTAGGACCCCCAGGAAAAAAAAAATTCAAAATCCACAGATCTGTCACCAGAAGACTACCCCTGTCTGCTCTCATTAAGCGTTTCTGATCCAGCACCGTGTTCCAGTAGCAGAGACTTGTATCCCAGTCCAGCTTCTGCTGCTCTGAAGCCTTAATGAAGGTCAATGAAGGTCAATGTTGAGAGTCCCAACTAAGGATAAAGAGACTTTACCAGTTTTGGTAACTTTTCCAGTTACCAAAAGGTTTGTTTCAGCCCGGGTTGTTCTGCTTCCTCCAATCTGTTCTCTACGTATTTGAAGTTTCCCTTGTATCCCCTTTCTTGAGCAGATGCAAGACTCTTTCTGATTTTCCGTTTCTCCTCCATGGTAAGGAGATTTTCCACAGAATGACACCATATCTAGTCTGTTGGTTTTGAGCTGGTAACTGCCCTCTCTAATGACATGGGGAAATTTTCTCTTTCTTTGCATGTGGCGCCATTTCTTCCCACTGAAAGACAACTGCTTGACTTTCAGGCATTGTCCCTCAGAGGCTAATGCAGCCTCTCCATTCCCACAACTGTCAGAAGAGCACTCGGCCCTTCCTATCTCCATCTCTACTCAATCTTTGTTTCTGGAGGATGACCCATTGTATCTTGCTCAAGGCCGAATAACAGCCATGTCATCTGATAATCATAGAAGTAAAGTAAGTAACTGCTTATGCAAAACAATCCACACACAAATTTCTATTTGTGTCTTGTTTCCCTTTCAGACGTTTTAAACAGACTTCTTGATGCAGACATGCACCTACCTTTACCAATTTAGCACTTCAACAAAATGTCACAACATATAAGCAATACTCTAAGACTATAACTGAAGCTTCGCTGTACTCTTCAGTGACAGAATCAGAGTTAAGGTCACCTGTAGCAAGGTCTAAAACTGACATTTCTGAAATGGCACTGCATGAATAAGTACTATGAAAAAATAAACAGAAGAGGCAGAATGGAAGAAGAGAAAGGGACTAGCAAGGGAATTCGAGAAAGGTGAAGGAAATTAAAAGAAGGGATATACAGCTTATTAATACCTCTCCACATACTGGGGGAGAGTTGCTTGGTCTTTCGGTTCCCAGCTTGTCATTCACAGATCTCTTTCAAGTGGGCTGCTCCCACCCCTCAAAGCATGTTCTGCCAAAGTGAGAGAACATGGAAACTTTTTATTTTTATTTTTATGGTAATCCTTTCAGTCCCCATCAGTCTTTGACGAGCATTCAGAAACTCTAAATGTTATGGCTGCTTTGGTTCATGGCTCAGAATTTATTCATCAAGAAATACTGAAAAGGTTAAAGATCTTTTTATGTCTGTCAGAGCTTTAAGCATCAACCAACAATTACTGGTAATGCGACATTTTATTTTTATTTTTACTTTACTAGAAATAAGCATTATTTGGCCTTTACTATCAAGGTAGAGTTTGTAAAGTATTAAATACTTGATTTTAAAACTAGGATGAAAGAAAGATATTGCCATGATGTGTGATGCTATATGTCTGCTGCTGACAAATCCTGTAACCTTCATCCCCACAAAGGGTGAAGAACTGCAGATTTGCTGCTAAAGCATTTAACAGGTTGTATTGTAGCAATATGAAAAAAATATATGTCTTCTGAAAAGTGTTTAAAGCACTGTCGATGACCTGCAATCATGTAAGATGCATTTAGAGCTGGCATCTAGCACCCAAGTGTATCTTGAAGAATGACATGATTACATTCCTGTGCCACAGTTTCTACTTATTATTTACTCCTAGGACATTTTTTTCCTGGAAAAAACTTCTGCAACACAGATGATGCAGAGGGGCACCGTGCAAATAACTGTATTTCAGCTTTTAATATAGTGATTTGTGCAGCATGTTCTTTACATTCCACAGCCCTTTATTTGGGGTTGGTGAGTCAGAGAATACCACCTTGTTTTTATGACTGTATGTTTTGCACAGATACATGTGTATGTAAGTACACATACCATTAGCAGAATGGGCTAGTACACCTGCTGTGCCTTCTGTGGAGGCAAAAAGTGTACATAAGCACTTATGGCTCACAGGTAACGCTTCAGTTCCTCCTTGTTTTTAATTCACCCCTTCATGAAATTTGCAAGAACTTGATATTTTAACTTTCTCAGCTTGGTTTAAACTAGTTTATTAGATCAGAGTTTTTGAAGGATAAAACAGAAAAGGTTTGAATCATCCTTGTTTACTTAGAAAACTGAGATCATTGGTGTCCCAATGTACAGTTTGTACAGTACCTAAGCACACAGGAACTCCTCTATTGGCCTTTAGTGCAAGAAGTATTAATCCCTGTAAATACGACTATTATTTACTACTACTATTGTGAGAGAGTACAGCACTGCTACTGTTATGTACTTTATGTGTCACAGTAAAAGAGATATTAACCAAGCTTTAAACACCCATTATTATCATATGCTTAATCCAACCTTTTAGACTTATCTTTCAGTTCTGCTGAAATTTCTAATTTTGTTTTAATTTTCTGTAGAAGGTGAGAGGAGATATGCTATCTGCCCACACTTCCTTTCAAATATAAAAAATATGCAAGTTCAAATTTTCTCTAATTTTTTTCTGTGCAAAAATTGAACTTTGCTGTGTAAAACATGATTTGTGTTAGAATTCGGGGAAGGGAAGAGATGGACATAAGTAGATGAAAAAGCTAATGGAACAAAAGTTGCTTTGATAATTTTTTTAACACTGTTTACAAAGTGACATGAAATATTGGAGCTTGTCCTGAGAAAGCGGAAGATTATTGCTAGGGAACAGTATATCTATACAGCTGTCATGCATGTTTTGGAACAGATGTGAAGTCTGTGTACAAAGAGAAAGAGAAAAGGAGAAAGGGAGATTAAGTACTTTTCATGCTTCTGTGTCTTAAGTTTCCTCTTGGGAGACAGAGACATATAACAAGGCAGTTGCCCATTTAACCTTTTCTGAGCTGTGCTGAGAGTAATAGAGAGACAGCAGCTTCATCATGTTATTCCATTTGTTCTAACTAATGAAGCATCATGTAGAGATATCAATGTAGCAATAAAGTTGGTTCTGGGATGGCAGAAATGCCCCAATGTCAGTTTTTTCTCTTCCACTCTGTGAAGTCTGTAAAAATATGGTATTCTTGTGCAATACATCCATATAGAATCATAGAATCATAAAACCATTTAGGTTGGAAAAGACCCTTGGGATCATCGAGTCCACTCTAAAAATTTCTCCCTTACACCATATCCCCTAACACCACATCTAAATGACACTTAAACACATTCAGGGATGGTGGATGGTGACTCCACCACCTCCCTGGGCAGCCTATTCAAGTGTCTGGCCACTCTTTCTGTGAAGAATATTTTCCTAATGTCCAGCCTAAACCTACCCTGTTGCAGCTTGAAGCCATTCCCTCTTGTTCTATCGCTAATGACCTGTGAGAAGAGACCAGCACCAATCTCTCTACGATGTCCTTTCAAGTAGTTGTAGAGAGTGATGAGGTCTCCCCTCAGCCCCATCTTCCTCAAACTAAACAGTCCCAGCTCCTTCAATCGCTCTTCATAAGATTTATTCTCCAGGCCCTTCACCAGCTTCGTTTCCCTCCTCTGCGCTCGCTCCAGCACCTCGATATCTCTCCCATATTGAGGTGCCCAGAACTGGACACAATACTCAAGGTGCGGCCTCACCAGTGCTGAGTACAGGGGGACAATCACCTCTCTACTTCTGCTGGTCACACTATTTCTAATACAAGCCAGGATGCCATTGGCCCTCTTGGCCACCTGGGCACACTGCTGGCTCATGTTCAGGCGTCTATCAACCAACACCCCCAGGTCCTTTTCTGCCAGGCAGCTCTCCAGTCACACTTCCCCAAGCCTGTAGCGATGCATGGGGTTGTTGTGGCCCAAGTGCAGGACCCAGCACTTGGCCTTGTTGAAGCTCATTCTATTAGTGTTGTCCCATCGATCCAATAATATACTTTGGGGACTCGGCCACTTTTCCACTCTGTCAAAACTTTGGCCATCATTACCTGTGCAACATGCCTCCTGCTGTGTACAAAATGCTGTCCTACTGCACTTGGGGGAGTTACTCACATGAGTAAAGGCCATGACATTGAGTTATTAATATACAAGCTACAGAGCGATTAGTGCTCAGCTGTGGGACTGTCTAGGTGCACTAAGCCACAGGGAAGTAAAAGATCCCCCTCAAATTCCCAAAATGAAAAGTGCCTTTTGAAGGGAAACATAATTCTTTTGGCACAAAGTAAAATGTAAAAATGAAAGCCACTCACTGGCTTCTGTGCCAAAATTCGTTTTGATTCTGGGTACCATGTGGCTCAAACCACTGTCCTACATGCTCACCTTGTGTCAAAATAAAACCAAAAGGGATAAGGTAACTGACTTGAGCACATCTTCATCAAGTAAAGAGGAATGGAGCTTCAGGATTAAAAATAATATAATTAAACTCTTTGTTCAGGGGGCAGTCTGGGCTCAAGTGACTCACTTTTAGGATATACACATGGAGACAGATTTTTAAAGTCACTTGAATGCTTAGATATGTGTACTGTTACTTAACTGGGTTTTCAGCAGCACCTGATGTCTGCATCTTATTTACAGATAAACTTCTGAAAAGTTCTCAGCAGGCATCCATCTTCATCCTATTTAAAAGTCCAGTCCCAGTTTTGCATTTCAAAGATTTAACACAGCATTGGGATAATTTTAAAATCCTTTCTTTGTAATCTTGAGCCCACTCTATGAGTAGGCTTCAGATATACTTATAAAGGCATTGCTTACATGTGTTTTTCTTTTTCAAGTAATTTACTGTGTCTGAAGTCTGAGAATGGCTGTGAAAGTAATTTTCCATAACTACACAATCACTTTCCCATTTAAAACAACAGGGAGCGAAATGCCGCTATTTCAAATTGAAATCTAACTACCCAAAGCAGCCATATCATGAACAGCGATGAAAGCCTCCCGACCTCACTACCAGGGAGTGCTAATATTAATTTTGCCACCAATTCTGGATGCAGGTATACCCTATTCCCTGGACTTCTTTTTCCCCTTCTTCACCCCTGACTTCTAACAGATCTCACATACCGTACGGATGTTCTCTTCCGAGCTTATTGAAGAGAGCAATATGTAAACAACAAGTGACTGTTTCTACCTAAAGTCAGTACTGTCACAAAGACAGCCATGTAGTTCCATGAAGGAGTTTCATAGGTATGTCTCTCCCCTTCATGTTTCATTCTGTACTGAGAAACTGAGTGCAAAACTACTGGTAGTTAGGGTTTCTACATTGATCAAACTTGGCTGCTGCCTGAGAGAAACCTGCATATAAGATATATCTAGTAATTTATATGACATATAAATAAATAGAAGAAACTCATTACTTTCTCTAATTTCTATGCCACGCTACATTCAGATTTTCAGTTTTATTTTTATTTCTGCCCCTATAACTGAATGCTGGCATCCTTTTGACATTACAGAACAGTGACATATCCCAGAACAAGATATTTTCTTTGTGCAGTATCTTACTAGGAGCTGTGATGTGCACAGCCTATATATTCCCCTCTGCAGGATCCTCAGGCAAATAACCATCAGACAAACTGAATTTATTACTTAATTTCAAGGATAATCAATTGAACATCAATACTGCTGAATACTCCTGCAGTGTTATGGTAGGTTTAACACGTGTGCCTATGTCATCATTCTGCTTTAGGGGCCAACCTCCTAGTCTAGACTACAAATCCTATGAGGCATTGCAGAAACTCAGGAAAATGTAAGTTATATCCAAAAATAGGCATAAACACTTCATGTTTGTCCAACAAACTTCACTGAAATGTATCAATTTGCATATGTCAAATCCTTTGCTGATTTGTTTGTTTCTATTAAAAACTTCCTTTAAAATATCTTCATGATATTTGATTCTGTGCAAAATGCTATTTCAAATTTTTCATCACCAAAAACCAAGTAATAAACCTATCTCAAACAATCAGAAAGAAACTCCAGCTTCAGTGAAATCCTTCCTAAACCAGCTACCATGTGTCTTTACCATTTAACAGGAAAGTATTTAAATACAGACTGTATTCTTTAAGGACCTGACACACTTTCCACACATCTCTCATGCACTTAACATACAGTGTTTTTCACTTGCTCAGTTCAAGCCTCATCAAGCTTACTGGCACAGAACAATTTCATAATGCAACGCTATTTTTGATCTTCTTATTGTTGTGTGAAAGAAAAAAAATGAGAAGCATTGCAGCAATATACCTGTTCTCCAAGATTAGTGAGCACCTCTCTACTGGTGTGACCGTATTCTGGAATGACAAATTCTGTGACTTGCCCCAAACTTAGAAGCATTTTGCAGAACAGCAGTGAGCCTTCCTGGTCTGATAATGCTGATAATGATTTCTCCTGGTGTTACTAAGTCTCGTACCTTTCAGCTAATGTCAGTATTTGTTCTGTTCCCCTTTGAGTGTGATGAAGGATGTTAGGAATTTGGATATTTATTAGCATCTCCAAAAGACTCAGTTTGCAGATCAGTTATGTTTCTTGTCTAGTTGTTTTGAAAACCGTGCGATGCAAACCAGGTTAAGGTAAAGTGCATGGACAAATTCAGGTATGGCACACAGAATACACCACTCAGTCACAGAAAGAGTTCACTCACAAGTATCATGTAATCTTTTTCCATTCTGTTGACCACTCACCAAGGAGGAAGCATCAATTCTGAGTTTGGGATGCGTATCCTTGTCTGCTGAAACAATGCCCACAGCCTCCCATTCATGTCACTTCAGCAGGCAATTCTTTTATTCCAATCTGGATGTTCTTCTCTTTCACTTGAGCTTGCTTAGACATGACTGAAGAAAGTAAAAGAAAGGAGCATTTGGTAGCCTGGCAGGCAAAATAATCAGTGCCCTGTTTCCAAGCATATTCATTCTTTTCCCAGTTTTTTGAGAAGTGTTATTTGATTAACAGTATTTCTGCTTTGCCAGAAAACAGGACAGCAGAGGTCTGTTTTTCCATGCCAGAGTAGTTTCCTGGCCTAGAAAACCAATGCAGTTGGAGACTGAAATTCTGTAAATTTTAAAATCTGTTTCCATTTTGAGACTATCGAAATATGCAAATATACATGTCTGATTTAGTCAATGACAGAAGTAAATTATTTTCACTGGGCTCCTAGAAACATTCCATAATATAATTTCCAGACGACTTCTTATTTCATATAATGTTTTGGGCTTTTTTTCTATATTGGTCTGAAAATTCTGGAGGTTTGGGAATTAAGAGTCCATAGCGTCCTCAGGTGGTATCGTGGTTTGGCCTCAGACAGCAACAAAGACGTGCCGCTCTCTCGAACTTCCCCAAAACGGGCAGAATCAGAAGAAAAAAAGGCAAAACTCATGGGTTGAGACAAAGGCAGTTTAACAAAACAGCAAAGGGAACAAGAAAACAACAGTAACACGGATAGAGGAATATACAAACATGGTTACGGAACTGCCGCTCCCTGCTGCTCACCGACTGGCAGCAGGACATCCCCGCCTGCTCCAAGCTGCACCTTCCTGTTCCCTTCCCCAGCAGCTCAGGGTGGACATGGCTCCCACGGTATGGAATACCTGTGTCCCTGCTGGAGCCTGCAGGAAATTAACCCTATCTCCACTGGAACCAGGACAGGTGGAAAACACACAAATAAGCACATAAATCCCCCCCTAATAAAAAAAAAAAAAAAAAAAAGCTACTCAATTAACCTGTTACTGCTGCTTCTTATCATATTGCCATATTAAGCATTTAGACAAAACTTTCACCACCATAACAAAAACATATTCATTCAAATGATGGATGAAGGAGCAGGTTGTAGGTCCCTTCTAACTTCTTTTTCTTTTCTTTTCCTTTCTTTTCCTTTCTTTTCTTTTCTTTTCTTTTCTTTTCTTTTCTTTTCTTTTCTTTTCTTTTCTTTTCTTTTCTTTTCTTTTCTTTTCTTTTCTTTTCTTTTCTTTTCTTTTCTTTTCTTTTCTTTTCTTTTCTTTTCTTTTCTTTTCTTTTTTCTTTTCTTTTCCTTTCTTTTCTTTTGTTTTATTTTATTTTATTTTATTTTGTTTCTTTTTGTTTCTTTTCTTCTTTTCTTTTCTTTTCTTTTCTTTTCTTTTCTTTTCTTTTCTTTTCTTTTCTTTTCTTTTCTTTTCTTTTCTTTTCTTTTCTTTTCTTTTCTTTTCTTTTCTTTTCTTTTCTTTTCTTTTCTTTTCCCTCCCCTCCCCTCCCCTCCCCTCCCCTCTCCTCTCCTCTCCTCTCCTCTCCTCTCCTCTCCTCTCCTCTCCTCTCCTCTCCTCTCCTCTTCCTTTATGTCTCTTCTTTTCCTTTCTTTTCTCTTATTTTCTTTTCTTTTATTTCCTTTTATTTTCCTTTTTTTTTTTTCTTTTTCTTTTCTGTTCAACTGATCATCTGAAAGAGGAACAGGACTCAAAAAATAATCAAAGACAGAGTTAAGTTTTGTGCCAATATTACCAACAACAAAATATGACAGTTCCAGAAGAGGACTGTGTCAGTTAGAGATAGTCCAACATTTCCAAAAGTGAAAGGGAATATCAGAGCCTACAGCTCCAATAGCTTCATCTCAAAACAAAACAAAACAAAACAAAAGCAAAACAAACAAAAACTACACACCCCAAAAAACCCTAATACCTGGTTGACAGCAGGATCAGTATGAGATCAGTATGAGATCATATGAGCAATATGCCCTGGCAGCCAAGAGGGCAAACTGCATCCTCAGGTGCATCAAACACAGTATAACCAAATGATCAAAAGCAGTGATTATCCTGCTGTGTTTAATGATGGTGCAGCCTCACCTGGAGTACTGTGTGCAGTTCTGGGCCCACAATTTAAGAAGGATGTGAAGGATGTACTTGAATGTGCCCAGAAGGGTGACCTCATTGTTCTGTACAGCTTCCTGAGGAGGGGAAGCAGGGAGGGAGGTGCTGATCATGTCTCCCTTGTATCCAGTGGTAGGATGGTGGAAGTGGTTCAAAGCTGCACCATGGGAGGTTTAGACTGAACTATAAGAAGCATTTCTTTACCAAGAGGGTAGTCAAGCATTGGAACAGGTTTCCTAAAGAGGTGGTTGATGCCCCAAGCCTGGCAGTGTTGAAGAGGCTTGTGAACAATGCCCTTAATAACATGCTTTAACTTTTGGCCAGCCCTGAGTTGGTCAGGCAGTTGGTCATTGTAGGTCTCTTCCAACTAAAATATTCTATTCCATTCTGTTCCGTTCCGTTCTATTGTATTGTATTGTATTCTATTCTATTCTATTCTATTCTATTCTATTCTATTCTATTCCATTCCGTTCCGTTCCATGCTATGCTATGCTATGCTATGCTATTCTAAAGTATTCATGGTGTTATTGCAGCTAGCAGTGAAACAAAATCTGAAAATATTTTGTATTTGCCAGACCATACACAATGGTATTTGTGCTATTGCATTAAGCATTTTGTGTGGTAGGACCAGTTAGAAGCAAGAAAGCACCTCCTAACAGTAGATTTTGAATGAAAACTGACACCAGAACTGTGCCAAGGTAATAATGTGTGCTATAGAAGTGATGTATTACTTTAAACTACTATTGAAATTCACAGCTTCAGACTTGACAGAAAGAAGTACCACACAGATATGAAAAGAAGCAGGAGTATCGTTGAATTCTTTATTTCATTGGCTTAACATCAAACCAAGTAAATCATAACTTTCTTCTCACAGAAATTAATTAGCACTAACAAATTTTCAAACATCAGTCCCTCCTCAGATAATCAAAAAAAGTTTAGAGTAATGTATACTTCTAGTTAAGAGATGCCTGAACAAGGTGAAGTCTTATAAAGTTATTTCTAAAGAAAAAATATCAGCTATGGAGCTGCACAACACCAAGGAGAAATGACTAATTTGAACTCGTTTGCTTTGTCTGAAAGCCAAGCCAGATTTATATCTGAACTTTAAAACTACAATGCTTGTGCCTAATTGCTTGATCATCCCTTTCCATTTCAGGAACTTAATCCATTAACTAACAATTAAACAAAGTACTTGAGAAGTTAAATTTAAGTATTTAATATCTCACAATGCTAATCAATTTGTGCTAAATATCAAATCTATATTAAAAAGCTGACAATTTTTTTTTCTGTATAAAGCATGCTGATAAAATCTGAAGAAAGTTTTCAATACATTAGCAATCCGTCAAGTTTCCTGACCTAATCTATTTGCTTTAACTTAAAGCTCTGAGAAAAAAACTCTTGTGAAGTATTTCTTAAGCCTGAATAATGTTTAAATATTCTGAATGATTGGTCTTGATGGTTGGTTAATTTGGTGGTTGGACTAGATGTTCTGAAAGATCCCCTCCAACCTAGGCAATTCTATGATTCTATGATTCCATGAGTAGATTCATACTTAGGAAAAAATGGTAAACCTGTAAGTAATCGTCAACGCAATTCAAAAATACCTTGCAGATAGAAAACAAGTTCCAATCCTATTTTAAACATATTTATGAATTAACTATTGATTAGACAAACATAAAAGTAGAATACGCTGAATGTAGTCCTAAAGAACTTTTGAAAATCTTTGACTCAAATTTCTTACTGGACTATCTTTCATTCTGTTTCTGTGTGCAGCTTAGACAAAAAGAGATAAATAGACTTCAACCTACTATAAAACTAATCACTGAAGCAAATAGGTGAATCTCAATATTAAAATGCTTTACCACAACTGGAAAAAAAAAAATTCATTTAATTTAATAAGTTACACAACTGATTTAAAAACAGCATGCATGTGACACTTCGTCCATGTTGACTGGATACCTAGAGGAAATAAGGGTTGTGTGTTAAAGAGAGAAAAACAATGAAAAGGAAAATGATCTATGAATCAAACCAACTGCATATGACCATAGGTGGAGAACAACAGTAATGGAAAATTTAATAGAGAATTGAGAAGAAATGTTGACAAAGGTTTTATGTACTTTTGGTCCATATACTTTTGTTTCAGATACATTTGGTTCAAAAGTCCAGGTGCTGTTGGAAAAAGTATCTGGAACAAAGAGAAGAAGCTCAAAGTTCATGAGCAAAATTATAAATTCAATTGGCATAAAAAGACTAAGTTCAGGTGATTATAATAATAAAGAAGGATATAAACTCTTTAAGAAAAAAAAAAAGTTGGTGCATGTTACATTAAAGTGTAAATCTGCTCCACTGTTCAAAGTACTGAAGGTCTCTGAACATTGAGAAAAAAAGAAAATAAAGAAGGCATCATTGTGGTAGGGGTCTGTTGAAGGAACCCAAGTTCAGAAAGACCAGTGGATTGAGGCTTTCTTTGTTCAACAAGCAGAGTTTGCCAGGATGTCTAAAATTACGATTCACTAGCTGCTTCATTAGGAAAGAAGTACAGCAGAATACAGGTTGTCCAGAAAAAACATTGGAATGAGTAAGTGACATGTACGGCTTAAGGCAGAATATTTTTAAAAGGTTGTTGTTTTAAAGGACTGTAAAGCAATTGCCTCTTTAGAAGACCAGTGAATGAAATGCTCGATTTCCCTTATCCTCCTATTTAAGAAACAAACAAGCAAAAAAACAAACAAAAAACCCCTTACTGTAAACTAAACAAACCTTTTGGTCTTTTTGAGCATATGCTGGGGAAGCAAATAAATGAGAAATAGCTGAATTGCAATGGTAGTTCTTTATTAATTGTTACATTTAGTAGGTCGGTATAGAAAATGGGTATATTGGAAATCTAATATGAAAGTGAACTTATCTGACTACAAGCAACTGTTAATTGTAGAAATATTCTTTTCATACCTGACATATTCCGAACTAGAACACACTGTATTTTCATTTTCTAATTGGGAACTGACTGCATCTTGAACTGTACGTCTAAGAGGAAGAGACAGTGTTCTTAGTGTGCTTAGAAAGAACTTGGAAGTGGCACACCATGCTTTACTTACTCCTTGTCATTCACTGAATATAGACTAGTAATGAATTGAGCTAAGAAAGTCTTATACAAGTGGGAGTTATCATATTATTTAATTAGATAAATAACCTGATTGTTATTTCTTCCTTTCTATATTTTTAGTGTAAGGTGAAAATTACTCATATTCTGTCACTATACTTAAAGTTGATGTGTTTGTTTATTATGGGAACACTTGCTAAACATGTTACAAGTGAAACCATGTAATTATTTTCTAGTCTGCAAATACAGAAATAAAAGATCTAACACTGATTTGTGACAGAGACACATAAATCTCTTCAATATATAAATGAATGAAACTTTGCTTTTAAGTAGTTTAAGCAGAATAGTTTGCTGTGAGCAATAGATTAACTTTTTTTTTTCTTTACAAACCACATGAACACGGTCATGATTATCTCTACCCTTGTATGCTACTTACAGACTTGTTTGCGTCACGTTGTTTTTCTAGCAATCTTCACACCAAAGACTCCTTCGTGTTTGGAGCAGAACCCACATAAAACAAATTCAAGACATCTACTCCATGTGTTCACTGTCCTGGTATTATTGTTCTGCTGTTAGGAGACTACCTGCTGCCAGTCATAGACGTGATTAAGGTGAACAACTGCAGTAAGCATCGTTCTTTCAGGTTAAGTAGAAGGAATATTTAACTCTACCATAGTGCACTGATACCTGAAAAGTGGAGGCTATTGCCCTAGGGATGGGCTACTTGGTACAGCTGATGAGTGCCTAAGCCATATGAGAAAAGGGTTCCCTGGTAACTGATTATTAATAATACGAGGGGTTGCAGAATGTATGTGTTGCAGTTGCATATGCCTGTAAGTAAGAGTCACAGGAGAAAGCCAGGCAAGCAGTAGTCCTGGGGTGAAACCAGGAAACAGAACTACATTTGAGAAGGGCTCTCACTGGAGAAAGAGATCTGCATTTCTAAATGGGAAGGTGTCCTTTGTAAATCGTTTCTCCTGAATGTAGTGAAACAGGACTTTGTGTACCGTCTTTGTAATAAACAGGATAGCATCAAACCAATACCTGCCCACTATCCGTTCTTAGTCCTAAGAGAAATAAATCAGCAAAGGGAACAAAACACTGTCTATTCAGCTAAGTGGAAGCACTTAATATGCAGGAGATGTTCCTGAAGACGTTATCAATGGTGTTATGCTTAAGGAATTGTAGGTTTTGAAAATTATGGTTGCCACATAAATAAATCAGATCAAAACCAGATGGTTATATTAATTCTTTCCAGCACCTAGTTCTTATTATTAATAAATCAAAGAGAAGTTATGAAAATACTGTTTACAGATGTTAACACAATTTAATTGAACAGTGGAACTCTGAAAATAGTTAATAAAATTGGTTTACATAGATAGTGTAATTCATGCCATAGTAAAGCTTGTAAGGAGTTAACAGAAGTGTTAAATCTATATAATTCATTTCAGTGTGGCAGTTCAATGAGACTAGCAACAACAAAAAAATATCCTTAGGAAGAACACCTCAGGCTTCTTCATTATATAGCTCTAAGACTTGGAAAAAGGGTAAGTTCAAATACTCAACTGCTCAAGTTTCACTGAAGGTTTTCTGTAATATGCTCAAAGTAAAGTAAATAATAGAATAAAGATTATGCTCAAGCAGCCCTAGCTGTGGGGAAGAGATGACACCTCAGAGACATCGTTTAAGAATGCCCAATAACAGTTCTATCTGAAGTACTTCTTCGGCAGCCCCAGGGCAGGTTGTCACCTGAGCAAAATTCATCACTAACAGTTACAACAGATTCAGTTGGATAGAAAAGATTTAGATAAAAGGAGTATGGAATAAGGAGCCTTAGTACTCCTGGGCTTCTGACCTGTGAAATATGTGAAGGCAATAGCATTTGCAAGAAGAAGCCGAGGAGCCCTTCAAGCCACTGGACATGAGAATTAAAGAGGTCAGAGACATGCGAGGAGATTTAATCCGTTTTCCTTGGCACCTTTTGTAAGAAAGCTCATTGTATTTTCCTGTCTATGTCAGTTTCAAATGTGAGAAAAACAGGATCCCTTCTATGACAGAGTGAAGGAAGATGATATGGCAGATTTATTGACAGTTTATTATTCGGTTTTCTCTCATGTTTTCCTACCAAGTAACTGGATGTATAGCATAAGTGTAGCTGGATCTAATATTTTCAGCATGAACCCAGCATATGCACTTTGTTATGAGATCACTAACTGCATATGCAAACAAAAATAATACCACTTGCTCAAAAGGAAGCAGAAACCTCTATAAAAGTATAACTATAGATATAAATGAAACAAAAAATTGGATTTAACAAGATTTTTTCTCAAAAAATCTCTTTTATTCTTCAACCTCTTTGCTTTTGAGTATCCCTCCTATCAATATCCCAGTGCTTTCTGTCATATATTCCACAAAGCAAACATATTTCATTCAGGCAGAAGAACAAGGGCCTGGTTTATCTTTTTCTTTTCCTTCCTTTTCTTTTCTTTTCTTTTCTTTTTTTTTTTTAGCTAGCAGTATAGTATAGTCATTAATGTTAATCAGTTCTGCAGCAGTAGTTTCTACAGGCATGGAACGTGTGTTACTAAACACTGCTCAAACATGCAGGAAGGCATTAAGGCCATGTCTATAGGGAACACAGCGCATTATTTTGAGATTATTTGAGTGATAGAAAGTGGAGCATGATAAAGTGGATACAATGTGCTGCCATCCACCTGTGCCCACATTTGTGACTGTATCAAGGCAAATATTCCCATGGGAGGTAGGACATCTGAGTGTCTTAGTAGACACCTTCAGTGAGAAATATCTTCCAAGCAAAGAACACACACACATATACAACCACAGGATATACCTTTTCTTTTCTTTTTTTTTTTTTTCTCTAAATAAGAATTGGACTAATTATTTCTGACAAAGGAAACTGATTTACTGCCAGGTATCAGCAGCTTCCTATGGACCTCGACCTTAACAAAAGCTACATGTACAAGCATATGAGAGAAGTCATCAACAGAGAGCATAACTGAGAATTCAAGTATTTGGGATTATTCTCTTATTTCAAGCAAAGTAAAAACCTCCCTGAGCCACTGAAATTCTGATAATCAGAGACAAAAATCAAGTTCTATATAAAGTCCTGAAATTCAATGCCAGGTATTTTTATATAAATGTTATCTAGTTCTCTTTAAATGTGTCCCTACTTTCACCTGGTCACATCCAATACCTTGGACCTTTTATTAGTCCTTTTATTACTTTTATTGACTGAGTCTGTAGTTAATCATATATCTTAGTAAAGAAGCTGTTTCAACAAGGTGTTGGAAAATAGCCTTTGAAGATATCTATTCTTTCTGCGCTTCCTCTATTGTAACTCTAACCATATCAATTCACAGAAGAGCTCTCTGTCTACCCTTTTAACAAGTTACCATGAAGGCAGAAAGCTGTATTAGGTTTTGCAAGGTGCAAATGAAGCAAGTGACAAAATCCCATTAAGCTCAAAAAGAACAACTTTCGGTGGCTTTCATTTGCCATATTGCCTAGTGCCTTATCACCTGTCAGATTACATGTCTTTTTTGTTGTATTGATTTCTGTCTTATTATTCGTTGTATTAATTTCTTGTATCTCCCATATTGACTGCTGCATTTTTGTCTGTCTGCAAATTTGTCTTTAAAGTCCCATATTGACGTCTGCCCTATTACTTGTCTTAGTGTTACCTGCAATATTGTTTACTGCTGTCTTTCTACAGATTTACTTGTTGCTTTCCTATTCCTCCTATCGATTAGTAGTTACCTGTCTGATTCTATGGCCTTCCCCTTTTGCCCTCCCTCTTACCTCCCATATTTTTGCACTTTCACTCTGACATTCTTCAAGTTTCCCTTAGTTTCCCACAATGAATGCTGGGCTATTGATCCTTCAGGATTAACATTACACCTCTCTCCAATGTCTCCCTAAGTGTCTCATGTATTTTCTCATTTGTCCTGCACAATCTACACTTCCTTCTACCCCCATTTCTTCTACTTTTCGCCTATTACAGCATCTTCCTCTTAAACAGCAATAGGGAAGGGTGGGAGGCGGGGTGGGGGTGGGGAGGGAGTGTCTGCCACTCAGTATATGTTATTCTCTTGTTTAAAACATTTTGTCCACCTTCATGATGGCAGGAAAAAAACATCACGTGACTCAGGTGGCTATTTATAAACAATGGTTAATGAATAGCAAAAATGTCACAGGGTAGAGTTCATACTCCGCCCATTGGCTGAAACATGTTTGAACAAGCTGCTCAAAGAGGTACAAAGAATAAATGCATTCATTAAAACCATAATCAAAGAACAATTAACAAAACTGAAAAGAAAAAGTTTACATTCATCAGTTAATACACTGTTAGAGAAAGACTCGACCAGTTACTGTCATTATACATCTCTCCCAGGATTCTTAGCTGAGTTCTTGAGAGTAGGGCAAGTATCACCACAGCATCTGACACACACTGATACATCTTGGTGCGTGTTTGCATTTTTTTAACTCTTGGAAAGCACATCTTGGAACTAAGTTGGCTGTTCTCTTTGACAGTGTTTTGTTCTTCATGACTATGAAATATTCAGTCACCCCAGCATGAAACAAGTTCTTAAATTAAAGAAATTAGCCTGTGTACTTTCACAGTTTTCTTCAGAAGTATTTACTTCTGTTCTTCTATTCTTGAGATCAGTTAATGTTGTTTTGCTTTGTTTAACTTTTTCACTTCCTGTCCCTTCTTAAATATAACTTTCAAATTTCAGCCTGATTTCAGCAGTTTGATTTCAGCATAGAAGTTTGAAACTGTCCCTTAGGAGCTTGAACAATTTGGAGTCACCCTGTGCATGGTGTAGAAGGGGGTAGGAACAAATCTCTAGCTTGATGCACATGTTTTTTAGCCATTGCTCTTTGTCATTTTGAATGCTGTCTCACAAATTTGCCATACGTTTGTTGTATAGTGATACTTTCCTGCCGCACTTCTGTACTCTAGTAGCACTACTGGAAACCTGGGCACTGGCCACACCACGTGTTCTGATTCTGCACACAAAGACAATAACTGGATATTAAATTAAATATTTAATTTAAAATGCCTTCAAATTTGCCCTGCTTCTTTAATTTTCTATGTCCTCAACCTAGATAAAAGTTTATTCTTAGGCTGTTTCTCCTCTTTGGGTCTGTGAGAATTTTCATGTGTGTCTGAATGCCTCCATTCATTTCTTTTCACATTCACTATCAAGTTCAAAACCCCATTTTCGCTATTGAAAGTCCCACTCAGTTTGCTCCTTGAAATAGTTCCTGCCTTTTCTTTTTCCAAGCTACCCTTAACTTTTGTTGCTGCAGCCTCCCATTCTCATGTTTTTGATAGTGTTTTTAATGCTTAAAACCCAATTTCATTTTTTGTTTGCCAGTTTTTCATTATCTGACTTTATCTTTTTATCAAGAGTAATCAGATGCACTAGTTCTCTTTTCTGTACATGCAATATATTGCTTTTGGTACACTAAGGAAGATCTAGTTTGAAATACACAAGTAGTAAACTATAACTGTAATATTGGATACTGAGTTTATAAATTATACAACTATATCTTTCTTTACGTGGGACTTACTATCCTCATTCTTTAGGAACATAAAATTTCAATGATTTTATGGAAGACCAACTTTGTTTGCTACTTCACAACTACCTGCCATGTATGCAGACTGTTAAAAGTTATTTTAAAAATAGATCTTTCATTTCCAAAGTAATGAATAATATAGGATCCATATTGTGAGCAAAATTACTCCATTCACATATGATATGAAGATGCTCTGAGCTTAAAAGTGTGATTCTTTTTTTTTTAAGCTTTGTATGTTTGATCATAAAAACTATTTCCTCTCTTGTTAATCTAGGCCCTCAGCTCACTTGCAGTTTCTTGTGTTGGTCACATATATATAGAATAAACATCACGTGATTTTGACTGATGCTGCTTTTGCATCATTTAAAATAATTCTGTATCTTTGCAAGTAATTTTTTTTTAATTGTTAAATTTTTAATCTCAAATAGTATGATTACACACATTTGTTAGAACTATTACACAGAATCACAGCTATGGTATATGTAATCTCCACCAGTCAGTTTCTTGCTTCCATACCTCCCACTACGTGTTATTCTTGCTTGCTGGAAACAGCTGAAGATAAGTGAATTATTTACTATGTTACATTTCAGAATTTTTAGGAACTTCTATCTGATAAAAATCAATCCATCCTCTACAACCTGTACCATAGTTCAGTAGGCTAAAGATGAGGAACTACTTGGTTCAGGGCAGGTTTGCTGCTCTCTTACTGATTTTTCCAATGTTATTCAAGGCATTGGACCCATGGCACACCTTTTTGGTATATAACATTTTTCTCATCCACCTTTCACAACCAGCTTGAAATAACTCATTGTAAAGCATTAGTGTTGCAAGGATTAATTATTTAATTTCTGTAAATGGTCCTGAAACTAAGAATCCCTACCACCATACTGTAGCTCTTAAAATATAATGGGCATAAGAAATGCACATCCCACTTTTATGGCTTTTTTACTTTAACAATGTTTTCGTGCGTAGGTCTCTGTTGCCTTATGCTGTGATGACTTTATACTTATTGCCTGATAGTTTTATGTTTCACCTACAGTAATGTTCACAGAAAAGGATGATTAGAGTATGTTGAAGTTTAGGTTTTAAATCCACTGTGTAACTTGTGCTGTCTCAGTCACATTACTATAAGTTTGGTAGCAAACAAACCTTCAGCAAGCAGCTGAAGAGCTCTTTTGCCCTCATAGAAGTTATATACTGAAGCGACCATGGTGAAAGCTCATGCTCGTACAATAAAACACATTATTTTCATGAAAGACTAAAAAAGGCTTTTTACCAGTTTCACCCACACCTTTGCTCCCAGGGTACTGACACAGCAATGATGACAGGCTAATTGGCACTGCAAGCTGAGGAAGATCAATAATCTTCTTTCACTGTGGAAAGTAACAGACAGACTACTGCCTTCAGGTATTCCACCACTGGAAAATTCTATTGGTGAAACATTTTTCACCAAAAGTATCATTGAAGACTTAAACTCATCAAAATAAATTTGGACTTCGTAGCAAATAGTATGCAAATTCACACAAAGAAAGTACCTTTTCTTAGTTTATTCTCAGGCTGGCAGTCAGAGGCTTAACTTGAGCCTTAATCCCTTTTAGCTGAAAGCTCCTTTAGCTGGAAGCTCATCTGCCAGCACTCTGTCAGTCCAGCTATTTCTTATGTCAGCTGGTGATGAACAATTACTGACACATTAATCCTGTATCACTTCCTCACAGACTGACCTTTGGCTGAGTTTCAACACAATGAGATGAGATATAGGAACTACTTTGGACTACCAGGAAAAAAAAAAGAAGAGAAAAAGAAGAAAAAAAATTTAACATAAAATATTAAAAGGACTCTGACCTTTTTGAATATGAATTGTCAAGATCAAGAAAGATATAAGCATCAATGTATTTAATAGTTTATAGTGAAAAGATGTGAGTCAGTTCTGAAAATTAAAAAGAGTGAAAGTCTAATCTTTAAAAAGTGGTTGCAACTAAGTAGGAAGGCGATCATTTCAGAATTTCCTTCTGCAATGTTACTGTGATTCAGTTTCAGGTTTGCCATAGGGTTTCCTTTATTCTTAACTCTTTAAACATATTGCAAAATTAAGAAGAGTTTGTGAACCTCAGATAGGAAACTCACCTGGCAAACTGAATCTTCCACTGAATTTTCAGTTATTCCAAATTTTAGGGGTTTTGTTGTTTGGTTGTTGGGTTTTTTGGGGGGGCAGAGGGGGTTAATTGAAGGTAAATGTTTAGGTAATGAAGGTAAACTATTATCTAAAAACTGTTACGAGTGTGTCAACTTTTTATTTTTCATTTCATGAAAGTGTTTAACCAATGAAATCAGATTAATGTTGTGCTCGTTATTCAAATGATATTTCAAAAATTATATTACAACATATATTTTATAAAGTAATAGAGCAATATACTGCTATGACCTTTTCAATACTGTAAAATATGATTGGCATTGTATTCCTCTGCTTCCACTGAGGATGAAGGAGAATAGCTGAACACTTAATATACGTAACTGAGTATAAGATCAATCAAGAGAATTAATAGCTCTAGCAATACAATTCTAAGCTCCTACTCTGACTTAGAGATTGTCCTGGTTCCGGTGGGGATAGGGTTAACTTTTCCTGGTATTCCATGCCATGTGAGCCACGCCCACCCTGAGCTGCCGGGGGAGGGGGCAGGAAGCTGCTGCTTAAAAGCGGGCTGGGGTGGCCCGGGTCCGGCTGGCGAGCGGCGGGGGAGCGGCAGTTCCGTAATCGCGTTTGTATATTCCCCTGTCCGTGTTGTTGTTGTTGTTGTTGTTGTTTGCCTGTTCCCTTTGCTGTTCTGTTAAACTGCCTTTGTCCCAACCCAAGACTCTTGCCTTTTCTTACGATTCTTCCTGTA
Source organism: Rissa tridactyla (assembly GCF_028500815.1). NCBI lineage: Eukaryota > Metazoa > Chordata > Aves > Charadriiformes > Laridae > Rissa > Rissa tridactyla. The sequence continues at coordinate 19,025,096 of NC_071497.1, forward strand.
TTAGGAAGGCACGAGCGAGCGGCACGTGGTTCTTTGTTGCCGTCTGAGGCTAAACCACGACAGTCCTTTTTTGGCGCCCAACGTGGGGCTCGAAGGGTTGAGATAACAACAGAATCCAACTAGAACGTGGAAAAAATGGTTTTGGTTTTTTTTTTTGTATGCATTTATTTTATTAGGTAAGTAGTCACTGGTCATCGTGTTGCTTGGTTTGTTCTCATGGCTGTGTTACATAAATTCCTATATGGCTTATGTACTCCCTGCGATGCTGTTTACCATGTCTGGAAAAGGGATGAGGATTATCATTCTGCTGTCCTGTGCGATATCTGTTTATGATATGATAACATCACTGTTCAGACGGCTATTTTGGGGTGTTTATGTGGTTTTGCTGTCCTGTCCGTACATTGGACACCGTCTCTCAGAATTTGTTAATAATTTCCCCAGCCCTTTTGCCTCCCTTTTCTCCTTCGGGTCAGGTATGACAGCTTTTGAGAATTTTGAATATCCTTGGGATACTCAAACTAGCGTGTTCCTAGTGCTATGTCTCCTGAATACGTTCCAGGTCTTGTTTAGGGTTAAGCGACTATTTAAGACTACCACCCGGAGATCTGCTCCGAGGCTGGATAGTCAGGGGTGGCATGGCATGTGGGAGAGCATGGGCAGGTACCTAGAGAACTACTCACCTTCAATGGTCTGGGACTTCACCCCTGAACAATTACAGGACCCTGATAAAGTGGTAGAATATTTGAAGGGAAAATGCTGTGGCTATTCTAGAGAGGCACAACTCACCGCGCTGTGCTGGGCCCTGGCCAGTATCTACCAGGCACTGCTCAGAATTATGCAGCACCCTCAAGGGGAAGAGATGGAAACCAGACCTGCAGCCCCTGCGGCGGCCCCTGCGGCTGCTGCAATCCTTGCGATGGACACTGCGGCTGCTGCAATCCTTGCGACAGACACTGCGGCTACTGCAATCCTTGCGACAGACACTGCGGCTACTGCAACCCCCGTGGTAGCCACTGCAGTTACTCCAACCCCCATAGCAGCCACTGCCACTGAACCAGGGAACCAACCCATGCCAGTATCAGTTGCCCCCATACAGAAGAAGAAGTACACAAAGAAATCAGTTCGCTTAGTAAGAGATGATGATGAACCAGGGCCATCACGAGAGCAGGAGGAAGAGGCAGAACCAGAGATAATTACTCGATCCCTATCCTTGAGTGAGCTGCGGGATATGCGAAAAGATTTTAGCCGACTTTCAGGCGAGCACATTGTCACCTGGCTGCTCCGGTGCTGGGATAATGGGGCCAGTAGCCTGGAATTAGAGGGTAGGGAGGCCAGGCAGCTGGGATCCCTGTCTAGGGAAGGCGGCATTGACAAGGCGATCGGGAAAAAGACCCAAGCCCTCAGCCTCTGGAAACGACTCCTGTTAGGCGTGAGGGAGAGGTACCCCTTCAGCGAGGATGTTGTATGTCAGCCAAGCAAGTGGACTACCATGGAAAGAGGTATCCAGTACCTGAGAGAATTAGCCGTGCGGGAGATGATTTATTATGACTTGGACAATGCAGACTTACCCACAGACCCTGATGAGGTGCGATGCACAAGGCCCATGTGGCGGAAGTTTGTACGGAGCGCACCATCGTCATATGCCAACTCCCTGGCAGTAATGGAATGGAAAGGTGAAGAGGGACCAACGGTGGATGAGGTAGCTGGCCGGCTCCGGCGATATGAAGAAAGTCTCTCTTCCCCCCTTGTCTCAGCTGTGGAGAAACTGTCGCGGAAGGTCCAGCAACTTGAAGAGAATATGTTCTACTCCCCACCTGCACGGGCCAGCATCTCAGCTATTAGAAGCAGGCATTTCCCCACTCAAGAGAGAGAGTACGGAGGGTACACACCACGAGGCACCCTGTGGTTCTACGTGCGGGACCACGGAGAGGACATGAGGAAGTGGGATGGACAACCTACTTCGATCCTGCGGACACGGGTACAGGAGTTGCAAGGAAGGACAACCACAAAAGGGGATCCCTCCAGGAAAAGTGCCGCCCCAGTTTCCAGTGGGCCGTTCCCCAGACAAAGCAGAAGGCCTGATCTTGCTTCTGATCCTCTTGAAGGAACTTCCAAGTCATTTATGCAAGAAGTGAGTAATGGATACTATGACCAGTATTAGGGGGGCCCTGCCTCCGGCCAGGTGGAGGAAAGGGACAACCGGGTTTATTGGACGGTGTGGATTCGATGGCCTGGCACATCAGACCCACAGGAGTATAAGGCTCTAGTGGACACGGGTGCGCAGTGTACTTTAATACCATCAAGCTATAGAGGGGCAGAACCCATTTGTATTTCTGGGGTGACAGGGGGATCCCAAGAGTTGACTGTACTGGAGGCAGAAGTGAGCCTAACTGGGAATGAGTGGCAAAAGCATCCCATTGTGACTGGCCCAGAGGCTCCATGCATCCTTGGTATAGATTACCTCAGGAGAGGGTATTTTAAGGACCCAAAAGGGTACTGCTGGGCCTTTGGCATAGCTGCTTTGGAGACAGAGGAAGTTAAACAGTTGTCTGCCTTGCCTGGTCTCTCGGAGGATTCTTCTGTTGTGGGGTTGTTGAGGGTCAAAGAACAACAGGTGCCGATTGCTACCACAACGGTGCATCGGCGGCAGTATCGCACTAACCGAGACTCTCTGATTCCCATCCATGAGCTGATTCGTCAACTAGAGGTTCAAGGAGTGATCAGCAAGACTCGCTCACCCTTTAACAGTCCCATATGGCCGGTGCGAAAATCTAATGGAGAGTGGAGGCTAACTGTAGACTATCGTGGTCTGAATGAAGTCACGCCACCGCTGAGTGCTGCTGTGCCGGACATGCTAGAACTCCAGTACGAACTGGAGTCCAAGGCAGCCAAGTGGTATGCCACGATTGATATAGCGAATGCATTCTTCTCAATCCCTTTGGCGGCAGAGTGCAGGCCACAGTTTGCTTTCACTTGGAGGGGCGTCCAATACACCTGGAATCGACTGCCCCAGGGGTGGAAACACAGCCCCACCATTTGCCATGGACTGATCCAGACTGCACTGGAACAGGGTGAAGCTCCAGAACATCTGCAGTACATTGATGACATCATTGTATGGGGAAACACAGCAGAAGAAGTTTTTGAGAAAGGGAGTAAAATAGTCCAAATCCTTCTGAACGCTGGTTTTGCTATAAAGCGAAGTAAGGTCAAGGGACCTGCGCAGGAGATCCAGTTTTTAGGAATAAAATGGCAAGATGGACGCCGTCAGATTCCAATGGATGTGATCAACAAAATAGCAGCTATGTCTCCACCAACTAGTAAAAAGGAAACACAGGCTTTCTTAGGTATTGTGGGTTTTTGGAGAATGCATATCCCAGATTACAGTCAAATTGTAAGCCCTCTGTATCAAGTAACCCGGAAGAAGAATGATTTTAAATGGGGTCCTGAGCAACGACAAGCTTTTGAACAAATCAAACAGGAAATAGTCCATGCAGTGGCCCTGGGGCCAGTCCGGGCAGGACAAGATGTTAAAAATGTGCTCTACACTGCAGCCGGGGAGAACGGCCCTACCTGGAGCCTCTGGCAGAAAGCACCAGGGGAGACTCGAGGTCGACCCCTAGGGTTTTGGAGTCGTGGATACAGAGGATCCGAAGCCCGCTACACTCCAACAGAAAAAGAGATATTGGCAGCATATGAAGGGGTTCGAGCTGCTTCGGAAGTAGTTGGTACAGAAGCACAGCTCCTCTTAGCACCTCGACTGCCGGTGCTGGGTTGGATGTTCAAAGAAAGGGTCCCCACCACACATCATGCAACCGATGCTACATGGAGTAAGTGGATTGCACTGATCTCAGCAGCCGGCGCCCAGCAGTTTCCTCAAGATCTACATCTTCAGCCCACGGACTGCGTGCATGAGCCACACCAGGTGCACCAGTCACAAGCTCCGAAAAAATACAGCATGCAACAGACCAGCACCACCCAGCATCTCACCTGCCCTGAGAGACTGTTCTAACAGATGGAGCCCAAAGCCGTGGATTAAAAGAACTCAACAAACACTTTGGAGGGATGACCCATAAACTAAGGGCATTATATGTGTGTGTATATATATATATAACAGGGGAAAGTGGTGGCAATTCATTGGAACCTGCTGGGCATGGCATAGATGGTATGGAATAAGGGGTGGATAATGTCCTGGTTCCGGTGGGGATAGGGTTAACTTTTCCTGGTATTCCATGCCATGTGAGCCACGCCCACCCTGAGCTGCCGGGGGAGGGGGCAGGAAGTTGCTGCTTAAAAGCGGGCTGGGGTGGCCCGGGTCCGGCCGGCGAGCGGCGAGCGGCGGGGGAGCGGCGGTTCCGTAATCGCGTTTGTATATTCCCCTATCCGTGTTGTTGTTGTTGTTTGCCTGTTCCCTTTGCTGTTCTGTTAAACTGCCTTTGTCTCAACCCAAGAGTCTTGCCTTTTCTTACGATTCTTCCTGTATTAGGAAGGCACGAGTGAGCGGCACGTGGTTCTTTGTTGCCGTCTGAGGCTAAACCACGACAGAGATAAATATGAAAAAAAAAAAAAGTAAAACCATCTTTTCCAGAGGAAAATACTAATAAAAATGTATTTTGAAGTATTATGATATATGTGTAAGAATGAGGCATTTAGCAATCTTTCTTTGCCTTTCTGTTGTTATCACTCAGGTGCAATCAAAACTAATTTATAGCTGGCTTGAATTGTAGCATTACGTGGTCTTCAGGATTGATTGTTTATGCCAAACAACCAAATTATCAACTTTGAAGTTTTAGGCTTGATTTTCAGTAGCTGTAGACCCAACAGCATCAAAACAGCTACGTATACTGACTGCCACATATGACTCAGTCAATGTTTAAACTACAAATGCCTACGGAGAGGTCTGTCACTCTCTAGATTTTGATTTCCCATTAGTGTTTGTTATGGCTACAGATACTTTCTTTTCTGCTGAATATTTTGTCCTATCTTTAAGAACTTTTTGATACCTAAGGGAAATATCACACAAAAATCATTTAGCTATTATCAAAAACATTACTAGTAAAAGCCACTGCCACAGGGTCTGTTTTCACAAGGCAAAGAAAAAAATCCTCTCTTTGGCTTTAAAAAAGTCATTTCAGTTTCTTGGAAAGATATACCTGCATCTGGGTGATATTACAGAACAAATTGTATTATTATAAAAATGTTACAGCGTTATAATAATGTTATAATGTTATACTAAGCCAATAGGTTTATTTTAAATAATTATCCACAAACTGGAAGAGCTTTCAAGACCTTTACTGCAACTGAGAAATAATGTACACATTTATTCAACTTGAAAACACATGGCTATTGTGCTTGAGACTGCTACTATACTTAAAGTTGAGTAGCTGAGTGGATAAGTAGATATTTACAGCTGAAAATTTTGTTTTCTCATGCACAAACCAGAACTAACATGTCAATCTCAATCCTGAAATGGAAATAAATAAATAAATAAATAAATTATTGCACTAGCAGAAAAAGAATTTTCAACTCTGGAAATCTGATGTATATAATTACTGAATATTTAAATAATTTGAAACAACAGTTTTGAACATTTTTCTAGCCTATTGACCCACTTATTATAGCCTTTTTAATTAGTGGGTTTTATATAAATGAATATGCTATTAAATCGTGATGATCATTTTGGACAAAATCTACAAAGAAATAAAGACTAACATCTGAAGTAGCAGCTTGAGTACTTGAAAGAGAATTCAGGTTGAACTAAGGCACAGTCTTGTAAACTGCCACACCACATTCTTACAGCCACTAAATAACACTGCATTTATGTAGATTTATTTTCCTGCCTGATATGAAACTCTTTGGGGTACCTAAAGTCTTATTTCTTCACATATCAGTACCAGTCTCAGTATGAGCCAGAGGTACTTTCTGCACAGTGATGTTGGTCTGGACTGGAGGTACCAGGAGCCCCCACTTCCATGGCCGGAGCACAGAGGATGCCTAACACAGGCACAAGACACAGCCATATGCAGTGCCAAATTTCCACGCAAAGTCACGTGTCTAGACTGATTGTCCAAAAAGTGGAAAAACAGGTTACATTCATTAATACTGAGTTGTGTCCCACCACTTCTCTTGTAGTGACAAACAACTAGAGACAGGCTGAGACTGTAACTTCTCCAGGAAACAAAACTGCATCTTAGAAGAGGGCAAGTTTTGTTTTGTGCTACAAACTTACAGTTTAAAATTCTAATCCAAATCTCGAATCTCAGCTTTGGTGGCTGAATGCCTGAAGTGAAACACTGCAACATGCAACTCCCAGGCAATGAAAACGTTTCTTGGAGCTAGCCCTGATGCACTTCCATGCCAAATTCCACAGTGGCTCACAGGCCCTTCAGAGGCAGTAGGCCATGAAAGACAGCAAGGCAGCAGGTGCTAAAATGGGGTTTCCTTATTTCTAGGGGATGGAGATCTACCTAAACAGCCAATAGAGACTCTTCTAGGACTCTACTTGCAGCCCCAAATGTAGTTGAGTGCTTAGTGCAGGTCTGGGGTGAAGTTTCATGTCACTCAAGCTGCCAACCATGAGTTTGATCCCAGAATTAGTCATGTAGAATACGTTTCCTATAGAAGCTATGGAAAGCAATATATAATGATGTTCCAGTAGGTAGGACCTTGATTTGAAATTGGGGAAATCAATTTTCAGGTCATCATGCTGACTTTGAGCAGGAACATTAAAGTCCCATAAACAGCAGAACAGGATTCCAGGCACGTAGACTTTGGGAGTCCAGGGAGAGACACTCCTAGTCTGTTGGTACTGTTTTATTTGGATGATTAATTAAGTTTCAATTGATTGAGTACAGGTAGCTACTACTGACCTCTGAACTCATAGAGTTAATCTGCAGACTATCCTCCTTCTCTTTCTCCCCGCCTCCCCTCACACACTTGCATTCGAATAGTTTTGTTTGGGTTTTTTTTCCAAAAAAGTAAGAGTTTCAGCCAGAGAATCTTAGTGGTGTATACTGTGTGGCCTAATGATTTCATACCCAAGTGAGAGAGAAATAATCACAGTATACCGCCAGTGACTGGCTTGTAGAAAATCCCTTGTGCAATCGTGAGACTTGCCGTTGCTGACAGAAGATGTAGGGAGAGTTATAGTTCCAGGCCTACTTCTGAACATACCAAGAATACCATGGTTTTGGATGAGCTGCTTCTTGCTCCCCAGCAGAGAAACCTCCTCACCATAGGTGCAATGACATTGAAAGATACTCTGAGAAAATAGTAGGCATAATGTAAGGTACAGTAGCTACGATGATATACTACTGCACAGGGGTGTTTGTGTAGTTTTCAGACACAAGCTATTTTCCATTATTTTGTGATATTTTCGGTCACATCTTGTGTAAATGTATTAGCGTGGGTGACTGGTTTGATCATCCCTCTGCCTCCCACTCCACTGTAAGATGAAGATAAATCTTAGTCAAAGAAACAGAGGAGAGAACTGAGCAATAAGTCTTGAGGAAGATGCAAGAGTTTAAATTTAAAACTTGGAAAACTAAAGGGTCAACTACACATGTAATCTAACTGTCTGATTTCACTTTTTTTGTGACATCATAACAATCTTCATGACAATTGGGTGGGAAAACATCACCAATATGTTGTGGTTTTGTTCAGAATCAGGTACAGAGTGATCATGTGAGGAGGGAAAATAGTTTGTGATCCACATCTCCAAGAGGATGATTTATTCCTCTCAGAATAAATTGTTCTTTATATATCCTCCTCAAGGAGGATACAGTTGTATATTGCCTATAACTTCACACTGCTCAGGAAATATGCAGGCTTTTAATTTGACACATGGGAATTCTAGAATTAACAATGAAGATACTTTACTGAACTATCCCATGAATTTAGTCCTTTCAGTCCATTACTTTTAATTTAACTAAATTATTACTCTGTGCAAAATAGGGAAAATTATAAGCCCCTGTTATTTTTCTGTTCTAACACAGTTATCTCTTTTTAATATAAAAGAACATACAAGTTGAAACATTGCAGAATACTGCTTTTACAGCTTATTTTAGAACAGTTTATCATATGGACTACTGTAATAGTTTAATCATGCACAAGCTGCAAGCTGTGAAATGGTAAAAGAATCAGAATAACTGAATATGAATAAGGGTGAAAAACATATGTTTTCTCCCATATGATTAAGCATAACTTAGCTAAACAGGCTGCATTTTTAATTTCGTATCATTTATTAGGGCAGGCATTTACTCTTCATAAAAGTCTCAAAAGTATTCAGATCCCTGTATATGTACCATTGCCTGCATCCTCACATGAAAATGACATTATACAGTGCCATAAGAATGCAGGAACAGAGTCTGAACCCGTCTATGCATTGCTGAGCGCCTACTCATGCTGATAGTGGCTTTGCCTTCAAGAGGATCAAACTGGTAAGTAGCTCCCAAAGGTATCCAATATTGCATTTAATCAAATTTACTGTTCCCTTTCTGTGGATAATCCAGTGGTACAGGGTTTTGTGCTTGCAAAACAAAATATTAATATTTATGAGACAAACAAGGTGTTCAGAGCCAGGACTACTCCACCATTTTTGGCATTCATCTTTGAACTGACTTAGACATGTCATGGTGGGTATGAGAAGTATTACAATGGTTGAAATATTTCTGCAAGAGAAGAACTTCATGCTGTCTCATGTGCAGAACAAAATGTGCATTTTGGGGACTTATGCCATTTCCATGTGAATAGAGCCCTCGGTTCTTAATGTGAGTATTTGGCTCTCTGTATAAGTGCCTGAACACACTGATTTTTTAAGTCAGACCAGTATTCCACAGTTTGATGACAAGCGTTCAATTTGTTACACAATTTAACTTCAATGAAACAGTAAATTTTCACATATCTATAAATAGAATCCTCAGGGGAAAAGGAGCCGTGTGAAAAGATATCATTGCATCTTATGGGCCAGCACAGCAGGGCGAAAGGCAGGCAGGTTCATTAAATTTACGTTTGACATGTATAAGAATTTCTTATATGAGGGTCGGTTCTTTTGGAAATTAAAGCTCTTTCTGAATTTTTTTATTTTTTTTTATCACAGGATGCTCTTGGTAGTTCAAGTAGTTCTTGGAGTTCACTGATTTTGAAGTCTGCCCAGCTCTGTTTGGACTTTTGGTTTTCAGGAAACACTGTGGGTTAACTCCGTTAGGCAGCTAAGCACAACAGAGCCTCACGCTCGCTTCCCCACCAACCCCCAGTGGAACAGGGGAAAAGGAAAGGAAGTGTAAAAGCAAGAAAACTGATGGTTCAAGATAGAAATAGTTTAATACATGAAGAAGAAGTTTAAGAAGAAAGAAAACAAAACAAGTGATGCAAAGGCTATCACTCAGCACCTCCCATGGACAGTCTGATGTTCAGCCAGTTCCTGAGCAAAAAATGACTAATGCACCTAAATGTCCATCCTCTCCGTTTTATTGCTGAGCGTGGTGTTACATGACATGGAATGTCTCTTTGGTCAGCTGGGGCTAGCTGTCCCAGCTGTGTCAACTCTTGCCTACCCCCAGCCCACTCACAGAGGGACAAAGAGAGATAGAGGAGGCCTTGAGTGGCAAGCACTGCTCACCAACAGTGAAAAGTGGTGGTGGTGTTACCAACATTTTTTGTTCACCAGTCTAAACCACAGCACCATAGCGACTGCTATGAAGGCAGTTGACTCCATCCTATCCCGACCCAACACAGTAAATAATGTTGCTAACACTAAAACAACAACAAAAAAGGGCAAATACAGCTTTCAAACAAAAGTTTAGCAATCTTTGTACAGGAAATTCTCAGTGCAAGAGTTCCCGTAGTCTGCTGGTGACAAGGCTATGAACTCCAGGAGTCAGCACAGCGTTATGAAGCTGAGCTCAAGAAAATGTCTCTATTTTGGACTGTGCAATGGGAGCACGTGTAAGTGCTCTTTAGACTTGTGTATTCATGTGGTATGTACCATCCTGTTGTGTGGGATACCATTCTAACAATATCCCTGCATGCAATTATTTTGTATGTTATTTAAAAATATTTGATAAAATCTTGGAATTTATTTCATGTGCTATGTGCTATACATGTGATCTATATATTACATTAGACACATTACAATGCTGGATTACATAATCACACTAAAAATATTAGGGCTGTATAATTCCATCAGAAGGGAGGTTTGCAGTAGATTTCAGGAAACTACACACAATCAAAAGACATTATGTCTACCAAATGCTAGAAAAATACCAGCATTTTCAATACAACTTCTGTATCTGCCACATTTCATTCTCTCTGTTTATGTAACTCTCATGAAGACAGGTATTTTAATGACAATCATGACAGAAATTGTAGCTAGGACCCTTTAAACAGGTACAAAAATTAGCAAAGCAAGAATAACCAGCTGTCCAGCAGCTCATTAATTGACTGTGTTCAAGGTGGATAGTTAAGACTGCCTGGATATAATGTCCTACTTTCCACGCTGAGTTTGTCTGTGTGTGATCAAACCCAGTGGAGGGGGGGGCGGGGAAAAAGGGGGCGGGGGGGAAGAAAAAGAAAAAGAAAAACTGGGAGCCTGGGATCCAGGAAACCAGAAAAAGCTTTTGACCTGCTAAAAAAGAGGTGAGTGGTTATCAGTTTTCCAGACCGTGTTGAGACACAATGGCTGCAGACCCAGGATGCAGCAAAAATCTAGAAACTGCAAAGACAGGTTGACTGTGAGTATACCCATGGACAACAGCAGTAAAAGGGTTAAAGCTTACAAGCAATCGATTTCTCTTTCTCTTTCTTTTTTTTTTTTTCTTTTAAGCTAGTTCTCTATATGAACTGTGAACGCTGCACTACAGGGATGTCCTGTTACTTCTGACCCCATTTCAAGGACTATAATTATTTAATAACATCACAGATAACATAATTAGCTCCTCAGATCTGGGTTAGTTGCATGGCATATTTAACAGACAGCCCCAGAATAACTCTACCCTCTGAGACACTGCGCCTTAGCAAGAGGAGAAAGTAACATTATCAGAATAAAAGCACGAATAACGTAATGCAATATCAATACAACTGTTTCACTAGAAGCAAGTAACATGTTCTAAAATTATAAAGTGTTCGTGTATTGTTGTTTGTTGAATAAAGATAATTCATTACACCAGAAATATCTATCCAGTGCAATTCGTTAATGATTTACTTGTTATGCCCTGGTTCCATTTATTATGCACTAGTTTCCCTCTGCATTTTTTTTTTCATGATTTGTTGTTATTAGGTTTATTAGTGTTTGTGAAGTCATTTACATTATTGACTTTTTTCTTCCCTCATTAACAAAGGTGTAGAGTGAAATTTGGCTCACTGAAGTCCACCGTAGGTGCACCAGTGCTATGGAGGCATTGCTATGGGCAGATCTGTCACTGCTGGGGTTCTGCGAGGGCTACGGAGGCTCCCCAGCAGGTCAGGCAGGGAGTGGGAGAGGCAGCAGGGCAGCCAGGGGCAGATACAAGGCTCCACACCTACACATCTGTCATCGGAAAGTTAGGAAACATGCCGTGAAGAGATGGTCAAGAGCATGTATTTGTGTGTTTTGTAGGTGCAGTGAAATGAACTGTTTTACAGTGCAAGTAGATGCCTCAGCACAGTTCTTTACAGCCTGTTCACAAGGTGCAAGGCAATTGCAAGGAAGGCAGATCATCAATGCAAGAGCTACACAGAAGATGAATAAAACTGCAATGTGCCCGTATTGACATCTGAGCTAAAATTACTTCGCACAATTTTAATAGGCTACGGTGAGCTGATGCAGCAAATTAAAGCAGTCACATTTCCCATAAGCCACCTTTGCCGAAGTTATATTTCCCCAGGGGAATGCAGGAAATGTGATAAAAAAAGCTTTTGCTTACGTGTGTTATACAAAGAAATAAACATAAACACAGCAAACAAAAGGCAAAAGAGGTTTGATCTCCATTATCCGTATGAAAACACAAAGTGGTCTCTGGTGGGTTTTCAAGAAACACAAAACCAATCCAAAAACGAAAAGAGACACAGAGAGTAATTCGGAAATTACACTGTTATTTGAATTTACTTTTTAGATTAAAACCTTGAAATTATGTTTGCAGGGATATATAGTGCTCATGGCTACAAGGAAGTAGCTGTACCATGTAAAATATTTATCTATTCCAGTTAACAAAAGCCAAGAATCTCTTTGGACAGATCATATGAGCTTGACTAGCAGCATAGGTATTATTTCATTCCTGGCTCCTTGACAGATATGCTAAATACTGCAAGAGAATATATTAACTACATATACCAAATCAATGAGAACATATAAGCCAAACTGCTTTCACCTCCACCGAACTAATCAATTTGAAAAAACGAAAGAAAAAACACATACATCTCAAAAGAATCCCAAAACCTTTGCATCATCACAAAAACACTCATATTGATTTCTGCCATCCAGGTGGCCATTCCAAAAATGAGAAGGAAAAAAAAAAAAAAAAAGTGGTAGAAATTTGTAGTAGGTATACGTGAAAAGATAAAAATCACTAATTTTTGTTCCAGTCAATTCTTTATTTCAAGAAAAAGGTTTCAGATCCCAAAAAATCTATTTAAAGAATAGCTATTGATATTGATTTTCCACAGAAAACATTCATGTATTGTAGTAATAAGTCAAATTTTAAAAAGTCCTTATAGATAAAATTAATTTGTGGCTAATCAACCTAATATTTAACCACATGGAAAGCATAAAACCTCTAAATCCTAAACACAAGTGTGGCTGTGGTTCTTGTGTAGTTAAAATTATCTAAGTACTGAAGTACGTTGGTGTCCAGAGACATCATGTTAATGTGACCACTTTTTTTTGTTGCAGAGATGGTAGCCTCTCCTACCTAAATTTAAGAAAAATTCCATTTTTACAAGAGACAGACCAGACTCACAAAGACTTAGATGGGATAGGCTTTTCTTTTCCACCTGTGTTTGCAAAGGCCAGGCAGAGTATCATTACAAAAGGTAATTTCAACACTTCCGTTATGTATCTAAACATATATCATTTGATTCCTACTTATGATACATAGGGCATCCGTATTACTCAGTGTTAGGCAATGACAAAATAACTTCTGCCGCAAGAGGAAAGAACAATGACATTTTCTTCACAAAAATTGTAGTGGAATCGCTATGCAGCACAGGCTTTGAAGAGAGTGACAGCTGGTTTCCAAAAGAAAAGAAATTATACTTGGATATCTTTTCACGCACAGAAGCCTATAGGGAAAAGGTACTTCACTATTTTTTCCTAACATATTGCCCTACTCCTAAACAAAAATGATCTAATATTACAATCAGCCTGAGAAACTTGTAACAAACTGGACAGTATGTAAGACATTTTAGAAAATCAGACTTTTTTTAGTGTTCTACTCATTTTATTGAATAATTGTCCTCCAGACACAGTGTTACAATCATAAGTATCTCAGCATATTTATTTGAAATTTCATATTGTGTTTTTCAAATGAAACCAAACATAGAATGGGGCCATGCATCTGTAGATGTGTAGAAATCATAACAATTTGTTAAACTTCCTGACAGAGGGAAATACAAATTAAAAAGTAACATGTAAGCCATGGTTGCAGGCTGCATTAACCCTCAGACCTGAGGTGGCATCCATGAAACACAGTTATAACTCCTGCAGATAAAACCATCTTCAGACTTCAGGATATTCAGGGTGTCAGAAAACAAAAAGCGGCTACATCCCTTAAGGACTGGATTATGAGCAAGGTAGATGCTTTAGAACTAGAACCAGAATCCCGTTTTTGCCCCTGAACATTTTTAGAACATAAATAGTGCAATTAGTTTAGTAAACTTTTAACTTTTTCTCTCCCTCCCCCAAAAAAAAATTGCTAAAGAGACTCTTACTAGTTCAGACCAAGGGTCCATTTACAGTCCAGACTTTTGTCTTTGACACTGGATTTAAGTGGAAACAGGTAGAGTAGACAAGCATAAGTGATGCCCTATTCCAACAGTTTTCCATTCAGGAGATCTCCTGATCCTGTTAGAAACTATCTCTGCAGTAACCCTGAACTTACTAAATAGTAAATGCTTTTTCAGTCTCCTTTTGAATGCCTCTACATTAGTTTGACACACAACATCCTTGGGTGAGAAGTTTCACTTACTTTTACTGCCTTCATTTGAAGGTCCTAATTTCTGTACTGAAAGAAGCAGTGAACAGTCTATTTCTATCCAGCTTTTTCTGTATATGGAAACTGTCTTATATTTCTGATCATCCTTCTTGCCTTCTGTCACAGATGTCACAATGGCAATGTTTACAATAGAGTGCAGATACCATACTGTTCAGGAAAGTGGAATTTTTTTCTTTCAGCAGCAGAGCTAACCTCTTACACACATCTCGAGGCTGACAGTAAGAAGGCTGCTGAGGAAAACGAGGAAATAAAGATATGCAAGACTAACGAGGTTTTATATGGAAGTGTAAGCTCTCTGTAAAATGGAGGGATTTATTTTTTTCTTCTGTTTAGAAAGCAAAACACTAAAGCCTGAATTAGAGTTACAGAAAAAATAAGTGTGCCCATCCCAAAGGAGCTATGGAGCTCTAAATGGTCACTATTGTGACCTTCCTTTTATAGTACATTATAACTCACAAACAAGATTTCTTTTTGCCTTTACATTCCCAGAAATCCTGCCTTCCATTCAAACTGCAGCAAACACAGGAAACTTCATTTTATGGGAAATTTGTAAAAGTTTGTGTGGAACACTGTAAGGATAATGGTTGGGGAACCGGAGACTGACTACTAGATACTGATAAATGACTGCTGAAAGCTAGGGTATGCGCTACCAGCAGTGAAACCACTGGGGTGTGTACTCACAGCAAAACACAGACTTCATGCCCTCACCAGCCAGGTGAGCATCAGTAAGATAAGACTCAGCTTTCCCAGACCTGTTCTTCTCACACACGTATCCAGTGTAAGCTTACATTCTGAGGAGAGAGACAAACACTTCAAAATCAACTACTCCACCAATCCAAATAAACAGAGTAAAATAGAAAGCCTGAAGCGTGCAAGCACTAAAACAGGACAAAACTGCAAAAGGTGCAGGTGCAGAAGCTGATGTTTAGGAAATCATAAAAATGAGTGAAGTAGTATTAAATATACCCATCCCTCTTGCTCTTTGTGCCAATGAGTGGTAATTAAGGCACGCATCAGACTTTACATTTCACTGTTGATTCCAAGTAGACACTACAATGGCCAGAACTCACAGGGTCATCTTCATTCACATTAATGTACTTTATTGTGCAATTTTTTTTGCTCAGGTTCATGAGTTAATTTAGATAATACCATGCAATGCCACCTTCAGGTGAAAACAACCTAACCCTCAACTGGATTCACAGAAGGTGTGAGGTTGCTGCCTGCCGTAAAACGAGATCTCTGAGCTAATGAAGGCTGGGATCCCATAGCTTTTTTCTCATGGTTTAATGCCAGATGACTAAGAATATCTTTCAATAGCTGCTTCCTATCTGAAAGACAACTGGCTAATCTCCAAAGGATATTTTTTTTATATATTAAAGCTGCTAAAACTCAATTTCATTACATTTCATGTATAATTAATTATGTTAAGCCATCAGGAGCTCTGGTTAAGTACCTTTGTTGTTTGAAAGCTTAATAGATAAACAAGATGTGCATTTTCTCTCATCGTAAGACTTCACTAAGAATATGGATTTTATAAGATAACTTTATTTCTCTCAATATTATAATATGAAAATACAAAACTGTAATAGGTCTGTGGAAAAGAACAAAATATTGGGATATTACATGCCTGTTTGTACAACAGTATCCATGCCATGTTTTCTTCTACGGCATCACGAAGCTAAACATATAGCTGTCTGTTTCTATGTATATATTTCTTAAAATACATGATGAAAGATATTGCACATATCATATTTATTGGTATTTTACAAGTTCACAAAGACAATTCCTGTATGAATCCATATATTTCAAGTGAAATGCAAAACTCTATTCTGCCAGTTTTTAGATCATATGCTGAGAACTATTTCATGCATATTGTGTTGTCTGTTACAGCCTAGCAGACTAACACACCATGTTTTATTATTGTTCAGAGTCTTGTTGGAACACTGTATTTTCCCCCTTTGCTTGTAGTAGAGATTGATGTGAAAAGGAAAGTGGGGGAATTTCCAAAATAATGTAAAACAGTAGAAATAATCAGATCAGCTTTAAAAAATCAAGATCACTTCTTTGAAAAAAAATAATTTGATGGATATTCACAGCAGACATTAAAAATTCAGTCTTAGAAATTATTCCAAGAAACAGAATAATTGTAGTTTGTCATGAACAGTGATAAATATATACACTAAATAACAGAATATTATTATAATCAGGAGTTATAAACTGCACTCACTTTATTTAAACCTAATTATATAATAATGATAGAGCAATGTAATACATGAAAATTACATCATATAGAGTCTCAACCATTTAAATATTTAGATGTTCTTTGGAATAAACAGAAAGGGATGGGTACTAATACTGACTCCCAGTTATTTCTGGTGTGGATGACTGTAAGGATTCAGAAAGTTTTCAGGATGTGGAAAAGAAAGATTGCAATTTGTAGGGTTCAGTGTGTTCCGTAGGAAATTGAACACAAGGCTAAATTTCTAATAATACCTGCTTCACACATAGACTACCCAGTGAAACATCAAGCACATTGACACAGTTTTTTAAGTTATTGACTTCTTTAGAAATGACTGGCTATTTGAACACAATTATTGGAGATTTGCCAGGACACAGATCTTATAGTAGTAGAATTACCTACAATCTCTCTGCTAATCTTGCAGCTGCCTGTTGCCTTCACAGAAGGATGAGTGTATATTGCAACCATTCTGGATTAGTCAGGTGAACTGAGTATTGCAGAGAAGTATTAACACTTGCAATGTTAGCTGTAGCCTACACAGCTTTGTAACATTTGTGGAACACAGAGAAAGTTATTACTATTCAAAATAAGAGATAAAATAATGGAAAATACTTTTTTTATTTATGAAGACGAGAATACTGGCCTTAATATCTCAGTCGATGTCAACCACGTAAGTAATCAGGATCAGCTCAAAAATGTAAGTGATTTTGCATATATAACATAATCCGTTTAGCAGTTTTGGCCTCAACAGAAGCAGTCAAAACAATTGCAGTTTCTAGACTATCTTCCTGGTTTTAAAAAAAAGAAACAATCCAAAACATAACATGGTTTGCTTTTTAATCTTTCAAGGGGCAATATCCTAAAAGACATTTAACCATGGACCTGTCTTACAAATATAAAAACTTCAAAAATTCATAAAGCAGAGAGAATCAGAAAATGGGTCAGTGTCAGTGATGTATTAATTTTTCAACACAAGAATGCAATTCTTCAGCATACTTTTTTCAGGACCCTTTGAAGTAAACTGCAGTAAAATTGGAACACATTTGAGTTCAGAATTTGTGTATTACATTTTTAAATGTTACTGCTTTTGAGTACAAAGAAAATTAATGAGTCCTTTAAAAATACACCATTTTATGTTTTGATTTGAACATGGGGTTACACTGAGTGGCAAGGTTTGTGAAAACTGAAATAAACAAGAAAGAGTAAGTGTCTATATCTCATCAGTTCAAAGGAATACCATGGGGAGTCTGCCTCAAACCACAAAATCCCTATCCTTCATTACCATCATCTTTAAACAGATATTTGGGGTGTGTAATTGCAAAGCGGGGGGATTAGCTTTTAATTTTTTTTAATTATTTTGCTCTTTTTGAAACCTTAATTGCATGAAGATTATGCAAATGTATAAAACCATGTTTAACATTAACCATAAACCAATTATAGGCGGTCTGACCTTCAAAAAGTCATCCAAACTTCAACAACTCAAACAATCTTGAGATTCATAAACTAAAGACCACTACCTTTAGCACTGTCATTCTTCTAAATCATTTTTGGAAGAAGGCTACTTCTACCAAATTCCTTAAAACTGTACAAATGGTGATGCTGTTTTCAAACACAATTTAAATAATACATTATTATTTGTCTACTCATGTTGCTTTTACAGTGCAGACCACAAAATATCCATTTGATTGTATGGGGAGTTGGATAAGTAAACTCATTTCTAATCTGTTACACTGTTTTCCTTATCTATTCTCAGAACCGTTAATATAAAATTAGTTCAGTATGCCTCAGAATCAAAATCAAACTAGATGTTGAAAAAACCCCTTTTAAGAAAATCTGTTATTTGTGTTCATGAAGCACAGAAATAACTATGTACAGTTACACATTTAAGACTAAAGAAAATAAAAGCAATATCTTACCTCAAGCTCCATAACTTTAGTTTAAAAAATGGCAATAGAAGTATCTTATTATGAATATCACAGCCAAAAATGGATCCATATGTAGACCTATATTTATCTTTATATATTGGCAATAATTCTATATATTTAATATTAAATTATGGTGAGACATAGAATTTATTTTAGATGTGTTTTTTTTTTTTCCTTACAACTAAAGAAATGTTACTTCATTATACTCTGCATTGCCCTTGTCTCAAGAAGACTTGGTTTCTCTTTTATGTGAGTACTTTGTCAGAAAGAACTAGTCTAAAATCCACATAGATATACTACTTAAAGTGGTATGAGATCAAACCAGGACTAATAGTTTTCCCTCTCGTCCTTTTTTATCCTATTTGCATATGCACACAGGGTAAACAAAGCTTTCAAATGGGCACATGGCAATGATCTGCTTTTTCATTAGTAGTCACAGTGTGTAAAAGGATTATGGGTAGATTTTACATCTCAGCCAGAACACTGTCAAGGCAATTTTCCATACATGCATACAAACATACAAAGCAGAAATATGCCTATTCTTCACTAAAAAGTATCTTAAAAGCAATTATTAACCTCTCCTACAAGCTCAGTTTGAATATTATTTGAATATTATTTTTCAACTTCCAAGACTTTACTTTAAAAAATACACAAAGTGTTTCATCATATCATATATTTCATCAAATCTTTCTCTTAAGTCTGTGAGTATAATTGAATCACAAAATCAATTTGCATTTTTGCTTCCCTCCTGTGGCAGCTAGTCCTGATACAGTTTGGTACCAGGTTTTTCACTAACTGTGATTTTGATGAGCAAATTGCCAACTTGGAACTAGAGAATGGACTAAGAGGTTTCACAGCCATCAGCCATCACTTCTATTGATTTGAGCTCACTGTGAACATAAATCTGACTCAAAAGCTCATCTATGGATGAAGAACACCATACATCAGTGCCAATGTCATAGACATCCTCTTACTCTTTTTTTTGCTGATGTCATTTATCAGGGCATATCTCTTTAGACTAAAGCTTGGAATGAAGCCGTATCATTTACAACATTTCATCATGGCCTAATAGTGGCTGCATCCTTTAGATGTATTTAACAGCAAATAAATTACATATTACTGGAATATTTTTGTACCGTATGCAAAACTTTCTATAGAAGAAATCTTGCATCTCATTTTCTTTTTAATTGTATTGTTAATAGCTTCACTGGAATCAATGAAATACCTTCTTTTAATACTGCTGCAAATTAAATGATCATCCAGTTCTTATTTTTTTCATACTGAAAGATGGAATATATCACAATATATGAATAATACATAATATATAAATAATGCATCTAATATAGAGAGACAGTGTATAAATAAAAATATGTAAAACTACTTATACAAAACTGCAGTGAATCTTATCCAGCAGGAGACAAGAAAACAATATCAATTTTTCTTTTCTTTTTTTTTTTTCCTTCCCTGTCTACAAAGGAAAACTTCTTACACTCAAATTTAAATACCTTTGAAGCTGGCTAATCCACTGTTATCTCCCAAAGGGCTGTACATGTTGAATTCTGTAAAATAATTAAATACATGATGATCTATATGTTTTTAATGAAATTGGAAGTAAATGTCTTTGTATAAAAAAAGCATAATTCATTCATAAAGCACACCTACTTTAAGCAAGGGCCAAATAGCTCTCTGCCTCCTGAATGGAAACCTACAGCATACTCAGAATTGAAATGCAGCTCTTCATCAGCAGACAGGGAAAGCCTGAGCATGTACGTCAGTTTCTTCAGCCTCTTTTATTGTAGAAGTCAATGTTGAGCTTCACCTAGCAGACCTTTTACCATGGTGGAGGATGGGCTCCTCCATGATATCGCTGGGCTTTGGATGAAGCTTTGGCAGCTTGATACTCCAGTCAGTATACAAAGTATAAAACACGACCCTTCTGATCTGATTACATTTCACATGCATGTTAAAGTATAGACAATAAAGTATAAGTTGGTGTCAAATCAGACTATGAATTCTGGTCGTTATTTACACATATTACAACTTTAGCATGCTTCTATTACTACTTTTCTTGTGAGTGATTCATCTTTTCTTTAGCTCTCTTCAAAATCCTGCATCCCTAAGGCTATTTAGTGGCTCAAGGTTATTTTAGCTGCCTTTAAGTTTGTCTTGTTCTTATGTCAACTAATAAACATCTACAGATATCTACAGCTCCTCAATTTCAATAATAACAAGTGGCAATTACAGGTTCAAAGAGCCAACTTCAGACTTCATAATATTTTATACCATGGAAACTTCATCTTAGTATACAATGAGATATCTTTAAAAAAAACAAACCCTGTTGTTCTCTCAGTATTTAAAATCTACATCAATTCATTATCAGCAGTAAACATCCAAAACAGATGGTTTAGGTAAGGTTCTGAAAACATAGTAATGGCAGCAAAAGCAGGGGTTTGTCTGATTTTTTTTTAAGCTTTGTTGCTCCAGTCTCCACAGTATTGAAAGGCATACTGATCTCCTAGGAAGAAAATCTTGACTCAGTCAAGACTGTCTTGTTCTCCCAAATGTTTTAACTGAAGAAAAGGAATTAAATATATCACTGTATTAACATTCAATGAATTATGCAACATCTTTGATGGACAGAATTTGCAATTGTCCCTCTTAAAAGTATCTTATAAAGTTTTGGTTCTCTTTTATAATATGATGGTTATGAAAATTAACGTGCGAAATACAGACAAAATCTAAAGAAATGGGGAAGAGAGAGAGAACCTTTGCAACTGCCCAGCCAAGGTATGAAGTGTGGGAACACAGGCTCCACCAGCTGTGTCGGGCTGGGGGTAGGACTGACCCAGGGGAGAAACAAGAACTTCATTAATCCTTTCCATGCCTAAATCATGCTTTCGTACATATATAGGAAATATTTTTGCCTTTTTGGCAAACAGATTTTCCATTAATAAGTTATTTTAAGACTGTTAAGGCTTCTATCAGCAAGCCTGTTTTTACAGATCTATAACTTGGCCATAAAATCTCAGTTCATAGCTGAAATTTCGTACCAGGAAAAATTCTCTTTTTAATCTACGTATTGTGGGAAGTGGAAGAAAATAATATTCATATCATGTTGTTCTTAGTTCATAATGCAAAGTTAAACAAGCTAACTTAAATCAGAAGGATGCCACTGTATTCTATAAATTGTCTGATTTAGTAGGACAAAAAATCCTTTAACAGTAGACATATTTAAACAGTTGTGAAAGAAAAATCTATGTGCAAGTCAGGAAAGGAGCCAGACAGTAGCTTCCAATATGTAATGAAGTGCACACAGCCAAATGCAGGAATAATTGAAAATTTTAGCTACAAAACCAACTTTTAGGAAATTAAAGCCTTCATGTAAATGTGATGCAACCCCTACGTAAATTCAGACTCTGCTGTTTCCTCAAGCCAGGTCAAGTACCTGGAAACAACCACCAAGACAAACTACAACGTGAGCTCTCATTTGTACGTTTTTCTCCCACTGTGATACTTGAGAAAACTCACGTTTAAGGCCCTTCATTTTTTTTGTACTCAGCATATTTTTAGGATTTAGGTCAGTATTATTACATTTCACTAAGACAAAATGACTGTTCAAAAAGAGCATATGTTTAAGGTCTGTCTATGAAGTGTAACACATTGCCACTTTGAGCTGCTATACTCTGTGAACCTAGGGGGCCACAGCACCGAATTCTGTTCTGCCATCTTCTCAAAAAAATTGCCAGCTGAAGTTAGTATCATAATAAAGGAAAAAATATGAGTCATCTGCTTATCTGAAGAAACACAGATATTCTCATTGCTGCAGTATCTCATACCAGTTCCTGAGTCAGCAAAGCCAGTGTGGAAATTCCTGTTAGTTTCACTGGGTGCAAGATTAGTGCTTTATCGTGTTTAGTTGAATGAAGTGTACTGGCACATTACCACATCAATTTCTAACGAGAGCAAAAATTAATTAAACAAATGTAGCAGAAGGCTAGATGAAGATCCTGTCTGACTCTACAGACAGGAAGTACATTTAGACTATTTTGGCAGAATCCACGTCTGTGAATGATATAAAAGACATTGGATACACTCAGAAAATTATGCACTTGTTTTTTAAAACTACCACATCCCCAGCCCATAAGATGGAACTTTTAGTCTCATATTTTATGTACTACAGGCACTGACAAACTGCTACTACCCAGTCCCAGTCATTCTAAAAAATTAGAAATCTAGAACAAAACATTTTTTTTCTGCATGCAAAAATCTGCTTAAGTAGACATATAAACAAAGAATAAAACATCAGAACTGACATGTTTGTCAGGATTTTGTGTCTCTTTTTCCTCAGAAATACCAGTCTCAATAAACAAGGCTCTGCTTTCTTGTTCTTGCTATTAACTTTATTGAGATTCATCCCACAGAAGAGATGTTATTAGTTTTCAAGTAATTTTCTTTCTTATGTGCAACAACAGGCTGGGTGCTATGCCAGGCACATACAAGCAGTGAATGTTAATTTAAATAATGAGTGAAAAGAGAGTTTATGATCTTGTCTGCAGAAGAGGAGAATTTCTGCAGTACGAATTTTTCGTATCAAATTCTGAAAGGAAAAAGTAATGGTGATTCTGAAGACAGTCCGCGTGACTCTTCTAAATATTGTTGTATTATCTCAAAAGGTAATTAAGATTTTATCACTATTTGTATACTTTAGGAATAAATTAATAAAAACATTAACATTCATTGATAAGCAACTCTAGAGCTTGTTGTGTACCTTATAATACACTAAATAATTTGGGTTTTTTGCAACCAAATCTTTCTTACACATGATGGACAATAAAATAAATTATGCTATAAAATCTAGGAAATCAGGACAGAAGTGAAGCTCAGAATGTCCAAGGAGGGTTTAACGATATCTATGGCATCTCTGCCTAAGTAGTTTCCAGAAATCTCTGGTGAACAATTTTCAGTTAACTGCTTCAGCCAAGTATTTCAGTGCTTAAAGTCTTTACCACATGAATGATGGATACCATATCTAAATCTTTCTCGCTGTAATTTCACTTTGTTTTTTCTTGTCCTAACCTCAGTGATCACAAAGAACATTATATACTATTCATCTTTGAAGCTACTATTTTGTCAACAACCCAAATTCCTCCAATTTTTCTTCAGATGTTCTGTTCTCCATGGCTGTTCTCTGGAGCCAGTTGTCCCACATCTTCCTTGAACTGCAATTTTCAGGAAAAGGCAGAAATATCAGAAAAGCAGAAATCTTTAGCTCTTACAGGTTTTGCAACAGCATGACATGTCTGAGTCATGTTCTGCTTGTGATTCACCGTAAACTGCAAATTTCCTGCATTGCATTTCTATTTGCGTTGCAGATTGTCCAGGCTAACTTTAGATCTTTGTTTCTATTCTTATCACTCTTTTACATATTTTAGATCGATTTTCCGTATAAACTAGAAATATTTGGCAAATTATTTTGAATTCTAATCCTTTTCTGCGGTCCTAGACTTGTACCCCTCAACAGTTTGATACAATCTGCAAATAAAATAAATGGACTATATATTCCACCGACCATCTCTAAATGAAGGTATGGTTTATGTTTACATGGAGGTATGTACTTTATTGAAGCATAGATTTACATGTCTGTCCTCAGTCCACTGCAGGCTCCCGTGGAACCCTATTTACTCTATCTCTTTTTTGACAATGAATTGTAATCAATCTTAGATACTATCACGTTATACAAATTTCATCTAAATTGTTTTTTCCTTCAAGCTTCCTTGTGTGAAGGAAATTCCTTCCCTGGAATGGAGCAGAGCTGTAATTGTCCTTAACCAAGCACAGAGCTATTGAATGTGAATCAACTAAGTTGGTTTTGTGAATACATTCCATGAATAGATGAAATCCTATCTAATATAAACATCTTTCTACTCCCGGCTACCAAATGTGATGAAGGAGGAACTGCTAGCAAGGAAAGTGGAAATGGCCCAAGCTCCCTTACTTCTAAATTCATTTTTATATGATGTGTATTCAGCTGGCAGAATCATCAAATTCATGTTTTGTAAGACAATCTTCATACATTTTATAGTCCCTAAAATGAAATTTTGGGAATTAAATATATGGATGTGGAGAGTTCACCCACGGAGATCCACAGGAGTCCAAAGTATCTCACTGTATGTATATATTTTTTGTTTAGAGCCACTTTCAATGTGTCTGGGTACCTCTAACTGGGCCAAGGTGCTTTGGAAAAGACAGGGGCATAGACAAGACAAACTTCATTATTTTAATGAATAGCATAGATTGACCTGTGCCAGGAACCGCGCACAGGTTCCATGCAGGAATTTTTGCTAGGAATAGTTCTCCCAGTGCTTCCACTGCTGAAGTTTAGATATGTCTGTAGGGAAATCATAATTTGACTTAAGACAACTGCTTTCTCAGTATAATGCCCTCTTAACAGGGCTGTGCGACGTGCCCGTATAGACATCCATGTACAACGTTCACGAGATAGTAGATCAGCTTTATTTATCTTGCAAATGGCATTCAGGCTTTAAGAAAGAAAACAAAAATGACTGGAGTCCTGAAACTTGCCTGACCATCAAGGAAAGCGTGATGTAATACTGTAATGAAGAGCAGAGAGCAAAAAAGAGATTACAGCTATCTATCAGACTTTAAATAAATACTCTCTGAATTACTATAT
Organism: Rissa tridactyla; assembly: GCF_028500815.1. Classification (NCBI taxonomy): domain Eukaryota; kingdom Metazoa; phylum Chordata; class Aves; order Charadriiformes; family Laridae; genus Rissa; species Rissa tridactyla. Next base: position 19,050,134 of record NC_071497.1, read on the forward strand.
GAACAGCACCGTATAACATCAAAGCACACAAGTGATGACCAGCTGCATGGTGTTTACAATATGACTAGATTTGTATTTCATCATTTTTTCCCTGAGATCCATGCTTTCGTTTCACTCTCAAAAAGATGGAATCTCTTTCTTGGGGAAAAAAAGGAAAAAAAGAGAACATTAACAAAAATGTTTTACTGACAGTGATACACATAAACAAAATGAATGTCAAGGACAGAAAATATTCCCCATAGTCTGGAATTTCATGGTGAAGTTTCTTCAGATTTCAGTAGAATGATGTTTTCAGCTGAGCTACAGTGGCCATCAGTTTAGCACAGTCTATTAAGAAAGGGCATGTACTAGAAGGCAAAAACATTCCCTAAAGTCTGAAAACACATGAAATTAGTGGTTAGTGGATTTCAAGAAATCAGTACCAAAGAACGAGCTGCCTCTGTCTTCTAAATATGTTAAGGCCGTATGCTTTCCATTTCTTCTGCCACAGACAGTGTCACTGAGCATTTCAGAAAGGTAAACATTCACACAGCCTCCTTCATAAGATCAGAGAGAAGCAGCACCACTGCTTCGAAGAACTGGTTGTCGAAGCTGGCATTTAACTGTCTCTAGGTTTCAAAGGTTTCAGTTTAGCACATTTTCAGTTCTTGTGCTCTTCCTTATTGTTTTGAGAGACTACTTACTGTAAGAAATGAGTGGAGCTAAACCATCTATACCAGCTGAGGATCTGACTGTGGGTCTGAAATACATTTTATTCTGCTATTTCAGGGTTCTTTCCTGTGGAGGAACTGAGGTACAATGCTTATAATTTCATACAGAAAGATACAGCAGCATTTATAAGAATAGTACTTAATCTACCCAAACGAAGTAAAGCAGCTTCTGAGTCTGTCAAATATGCGTGGTTTGATTGTTTTTTCTACGTTTGTTTTTTGTTTCTGCATTTTCAGTGGTAGTTGGTTGGTGTTCTAGAGCAGAAAGATAATCAAAACATTTCATCAGTGTCAATGTCATAGCTGATATGCTGCCTAGCGGAACAGGAGGAGAGAATGCAAGCTGAATGCAAATTAAGAAAGAGTTTAGTAAATAGTCAGGTTTTTAATTGTGAAGATCTCCAGAATATTTATTTAGCTCTTACATAACTGAAATTAAATTATTTCTCCTTAAGAAGCAGCAAGGAAAAAAACAGGCAATGGGACTGGGGAGGGAGGAGAAAGAGCAGGAAAAAACCCTAAAACATTTGTGAATATTTTACTTCTATGCACTTAAAGTAGAAGCTGTTTGTGAACCCCTGAAATATGTCTCATCACCCAGACCTGCTTGATCATGGCAATGGAAAATATTCTCACCGTTAACACCAGAAAATTAATATTTACCTATCTGAGAGAGGTCTAGAGATGACAAAGGACTGACATACTGAGTGGAGTCTTGGAAAGAAGTGTGTAGAGTACCTATTATACAAAAGGTGTCTTCTTTTAGATAGTGATGTCAGCCTGTCTCTTTTATTAAGGTTAAACCTATTCACTTCATAAAAGAAATTTTTTGCTTACATGGAAGATGTATCTGAAAACATGTCTTTCTGGTATGTGAAAACTTGGTGTATGCTGAAACACACAACTTTCTTGATGCACATGTAATGCAAAATAGCATAAGCCTGCCAATTTAAATCAGCAAGAACAAATTATCCATAATAGACTTAGGACCACTCGTACTTTATTAATTTACTAAATCTAATTTACTAAATCTACCAACTAGCCTCAGCACTGTGAAAGAAAACAACTTTCTAAAAATTTCTAATGCGGAGCAACATATGATAAACCTCATCAGTTTAATTTAAACATGAAGCAAAACCCAGTCTAAATAGAAGAAAAACCATCAAGGGGCTTTTATAGTCATTGAAAGGAAAGGATTGAAGGGTGTCAAAATATAATAAGTAAAAAATTATTATTCTTGATAGTTCATGTTATTTGATGGTTTAATGTTTTATTGGTTATTTAGTGGTTTGAATTAAAAGAACAAAATAGCACCAAGTAACTCCTCCAGAAACACTTATTATGGTACGATTCTTCTGTATTCAGAAGACAGCAATTTACTCATGTTTTCCTACAAGCAACAAGCAGCAAAAACACCCCACCATAATCTATCACAGCCAATGATACTAACTATGGCTTTGCCAATTCTCTGGAACTTTCCAACCATCCAGTTAAACCTCACTTCTTGACATGTTCCTCTAAGGTCCATGCTACAGTCTGGGTAACTAATTCAGACAACATGAATTTGATAGGCAGAATGATCTAAGAAATTAATCAGAGATTTCTAATTTAAGTATGTGTCATATTAGCTAAACTCATATGTGAAATATTGCGTTATTGATCAAGTGTCTCCAATCAGTTTAGTTTCATAGTCCAACCTATGGTAATCCCAAAATGACATGTTAGCTGCAAAGTGCTTTACTGATCACTGCTCTCCGTAAGGCATGTGGAAGAAGTAGTATGCTGTAAAGCTAAGGGATATGTTTCTTACAAGTTGGCATAGTGTTTATTTTAATGTGGTAGCTTATCAGCATTATGTTAATCTCATGATGTAAATGGTGCTAAATTCCTGTGTTCTAAAATTTTGAAAGATTTCATATGCTCAGTGTGTATACTAAGAAACACATAATAATTTGAAAGGATTTAAGGCCACTTGGAGCTCATACATATTGTAAGTATGTTTTGTTCAGGAATCACTTAATTACATGTGTCAAATCATAGTTTGCAAAAAAAAAATAAAAATCTTCCTTTGTATATGTATACTGATCTTCTTTCCATTCTAATTATATTTATTATATAGCATCTTGTCCCTAAAATGAAAAGTCAGTACATACAGTGGGTTTTTTTCAGCACAGAACTTGGCTTTTATATGAATAAAACAGCAAATTGATTCACTTTTCCACATTAACAATTAGTGGAATAGACATTTTAAAAAGGTAATTTTGCTACAAGGCATATGCATTTTTATATGACTTGGTGTCTCATGATTCTTTGGAGCAAACAAGAGAGTGTCTGGGATTTTGGATGAGGAGAGGAATCCACTTTTTATGATGTGTTAATAGGCAAAGCGTATGTCAATAGCTAGAAAAGCAACAATTACAGATGAAAAAAGGGATCTGTCAAGTCATAATTTAAGATTTTTAATCCATGTTCTTACCAGACTTTGGTCAGAATCAGCCAGGATTCTCTGATCCATAAATGGCTGGCGCCCATGTAGAGCACACAGACAACTTAATTTGTCTCATCAAAAAAACAGTGACACAAAAGCACCAGTTACTAACATTATTTTTACTCTCCATTGCCCTCTATAATAGAGGGCTGAGAAGACAGAATTCATAAATGATATATTAAGCAATAATAAAATCAATACATGTATCTCTATGTATGTGCACAGATTGACTAACTTTTGCATTCATGTTACTTGAAAGAATGATATTTTAATATTAAGAATGTTTTATTGTTGGTTTATACTCTCCTTGCCTATTCGTGATCTTTTGAAGGGGAATGATTTCTGGTTATAGCTGTGTTAATTTTCAAGGTAATCAGCTTACCAATTTACCACCAGATCAAAACACCTGCTCTACAGCCATTTGCAATCCCTTAGGAGGGATATTTCAATTGCATAGAAAAGAAAATCCAGCCCCACACTATCTTACAGTGGAGTTTTCTGTTTAAAATCACAAAAGCTCTTTCCAGAAATATAGTTAGCATGGAACTCAAGCTAAAGAATTGAATGTGAAGTTCCCATAAATTATTTTATCATTGCCAAAAGTAATTTATATTCAGGAAAGTTCAGAGGTCAGACTTTGCTTTGAAATGAATGTATTCTATTCCTAAACAGAAGTACCAAGCTAACTCTGGAACTGAGCAAAAGAGTGCTCTTAAAGCAGAAACACAGTCATACTTTCTACTAATGGTATTTATCTTTTTTATTCAGTAGCTTGCATACATAAAATGCACATACACTCACATATGTCTCTCTCCTACACACAGAGAGTATACTGATACACGTCTGGAGAATTTTAATACTGGAACAAAAATTCATTTCTGATAGAGTGTAACACTTTTTGCTGTTTTTTGTTTTTTGCTTGTCAGGGAATGAAGAAATTAAATGCTTTCTCCACAACACCTTGGACTCTGATAGAGACTGATAGCTTCTATAGCGAGACATAAGGAAGGCAGACTTAGAAAATCAACAGTCAACACATAAGAAGAGCTGCCTAGCAGAAACAAAACCAACATTACATCTCATTTTCAAACTAAGAAATGCTGGGACAAGGAGATAAAGAAAAAAAAAAAGGCAACAAAAAAACCCCCACAAACAAACAAAAAAAAAACCCAAAACAACCAAAAAACAAACAGTGAAAATGTTGTAATGATGCACTATACAATACAACCATTACACTGAAACCTTCAACACCTTGAATATTCTAAGGTATAAAGTCAAAGGAATTGGTTATAATGAGGAGAATACAGTTAAAACTTTTAAACATAGTCAGATGCAAAAAGACCACGTTGCTTACTAAGTGCTTGCTCATTAGATACCTGGTCCAAAACTAGCTAGATCACCTGGCATATTTATGCTCATTTCAAAAGCTTCTACATCAAGCCCAAAACCTGCCGAAATCCTCTTTTTGGAGTTCATGGAAGCCTTGGAAATAAATAACTACAAATACTGCCCAGTCCTATTGTGTGTGTTCTTCTTAGTAAAGACACTGAAGCTCTAATCAAGTCCAAAAACTTGTTTCTTTGTGATTAGAAAGGGGAGGGAAGGTGCTAACTGATAGCAAGAGCCATCATTTTCTCAATAGTCATGTGGCTGAGGAATGTTTGTCTATAATAGACAGAGTTTAAACATCAGAAAATTTTTCTTTCATTTAGAAATGTTTTATTGTTTAATTGGACTGTGTTAAAACTTTTTTTTTTCATTTTCAAATTACTAAAGGTAGGCTATAAGCTATTTTTTGAATAAGCTTTTTTTTTTTTTCTTTTTGCCTTTGATCTCTAGAGGGTAGCTGCTGCAGAAGGTAAACTGTGAAAGCAGAATGTAACAATTTAAAACCTTACCTCACTGGGGATTCCAGCTGTATTTGTGAGATTAAGATAGCCACCATTTTTAGTTAGAGATGCTTTTTGACTAAATAGGTTCAATTTCTAAAATATGAAAAGTTTCACAAAGTGAAACTGAAGGTTTTTTTGGAATTTGGAAGGAGTATTGTTACTTTTTAATCTACTAAAATGGAAAACCAATTTTTCTGCTAAAGAAAAATAAAATTGAAGTTTCCATGTTCTTATTCCTACTGCTCAAATCTTGTCTCATACTATCTAACTGATCTTTCCTGCTGATGAGCTGACACTCGCTTGTCTCTCTTTGAAATTCATCTTTCCAATATCTTTGGCCTCCATCTGCTCTCATTTGCTTTTGACTTGACATCTGAAGGACTTCATATTCTCAGAAGTCCAATGCTATTGATGGCTGAACCTCTGCACCTTCATGGATCTTCTTGTTTCACCACTGGCGGAATATTATTTTCTGTCCCTGCAAGTGACCTTATTGCTTCTCACCTATCAGCTTTGATAATATTCAAGCTTTTCATTAAAACAAACTTCTTCCTATAAATAATTGCTGATTTTTATATCCAAATAAATCACCTCTGCATATTTTTCCTTCTAAATTGTAATGCTATGAAATAGGTGGTGTCAATACATTTGGTACCAGGGGGCCAATTAGCTAATATATGTATAAAAAGCACATCCCTGAAAGGGGTTGATATCTCTCTATGGTTAATATTTTCCTATGAATTCAGTAAATTTCTGAAAATGAAGAAAATCCTTGAAAGCTGATGGGCTGTTTCCAGGCAAGGATTGATACTGAAAGCTGTAGAATCAGCTTTCAATATCAGACCGCCAGTATTGGACAAGTGGCTTCAGAAATATCAGCAATAGCTTTTACCCAGAACTGTGTTCCAGTTGTGCACTGTGTCTGTGGCTCGTTTCCAGAGAACTACACTAACACTTTTTGAATCCCACTCTTTTGAGGTGGATCACCAAAGTGGTTTCCTAAGAAAAAAAAAAAAAAAAAAAAAGAAAGAAAAGTAGATTCCTTAATAGGAGGTGTCTGGGGAGGATCTGGGAAGCAAACTGCCTCTTTAGTTTCATAGTGCCTTGTTATTCTGTGACGTTATTCCTTAAACTGTTGCTATTGCTACTGAGGTGGAAATGATTGATCTTAGCAGGTATTAACTGACTGATTGTAAGATCAACATGGAAACATGGATGCCTCACAGGCAGACTGTGCAAATTACCTATTTCATTTTATTTTTGTATATTGGAATAAAAATATGAGCTTTAAGCTCTCCTGTAAGCCTCGGAGTCTCTGCAATTGGTTGGATTGACTGTAGATGATGATGGAAAATAATCCGTTTTAGTAACAGTTAGTTGAGCGGTATTGACTAATGCGTTTAAGGTCACTGTCATGTAGTGGCATTCAGCTGTGGTGCAGCAGCTGGGCACTGTATGGGTAAGGGTGCCAGCACCACCTGGTATACGAGTGACCGGTGGAGCAGTAATGCTGCATGAAGTCCTCTCACATCAGCATATTACCAGATACACTTAGCAGGGCTTTATCAGCCTCGTCTACCCCTCTTCCTGCAAACTCAGCAGAAGTCTGTTCTGAAATTTGGCCTGTGTTCTGGGTTACGTCAGAAAATAATACGCAGTGGCAGGCTTACTGCTTCAGTTCTTTCCAATGATGAGGGGAGTGAAGCTGGCAGAATTTGAAGCTTACCAGAAGGAAAGCCCTAGTTCAAAACCTGCTGAAAAATGCACCCTGGTGAAAAGCCTCTGGTTTGAAAGCAGGGCTTTTGCAAGTGAAAGTGGCCCTGGTGCTCTCTTTGTAACATGAATTTTCCTGGTGCCACAGAAAGTCATCAGAATGGCTTTCAGAAAGCTCAAGACAAACGGTGTTGACAGTTACAACACAGTGCTGATAGGGTCTGGAATTAACACTGGGAAAAAATAGGTGTTTGGTAAGTCTAGCCTAAATTGTGCCAATTTTTCATGTGAACCAAAATACCAAATAAACCTCCTAAGGTGTACACTGCTCTCAGAAACATATAAGCTCAGGTTGAGCAGAAATGTGATGAAAGGGAAAAGAATCTGAGCAGAAAAAGCGGAAAAAAGGGGGGACAGGAAGGGTATGCCTGCTAGCATGATGGAGACATGAAGTCTGTACAAGATCCAACGGTGAGTCTGAGGAAATGGAAAGAAATGGAAAACATACCTCAGATTTCTCTGAGGATATCTGATCAACTGCAGTCACTTAGGTAAGAATGTTGACGCATTTGATATTTCATAAAAGATCTTTTCTGGATTGTCTTGTGGAGTTTGCACAACTGAGAGCAGATACAGCATGTTAATGGAGTTTGAGTCTGGGCATCTCTGAATCTAAATCTCTTAGTTGTCAACAGCCTCCAGATATCTCAGTATGCACAATGCTGGTGGCTTGCTGTAATGTCCTGGGGAGTAAGATCCAAGAACTTTTGCTGGTCATTCTGCTACAACCCTTTTTTTTTCACTAAGCATTGTCAGCACTGCAAATTGAAATCTCAGCTGAAGTCCACAAATATTGATTGTAGGCTTGCCAACAATCTACCAAATCAGACTGTTCCAGTAGATATAAGATTTCCTCCTTTATAGCACTCATTGCAAGTACCTGACTTAAAATGTCAAACCAATTATTAGTTCGGAGATATGCATCTACAGAAATAGAGTGTTACCTCTACCTTTTGCAGTTGTTTAACAAATCCTTGTAATATTACATTTCCATAATACATTTCTGTATTTTAATTTTGGATTGGTGGATTTTTTTATAAGATCCTTCTTTTTGTTATAGTCAAAATCAAAATCTATGTTTCAGTTTTAAAACTGAACTTAGAGAAGTCTATTGTATGAAACCTGCCATAACACAGTTATAGCTAACCTTACCCCAGAATTTCTGTCAGAGAACTGTTGAAAAATAAGTATAAACTTTTCACAGTTCACTTAAAGTTTTCTGTTCTATTATTTGGCCATATGTTTTGGGTCAACACTGCAGCATCATGCAGTTGATTTTACTTTTTAATAAAGTTGAGAATGCAGATTTTTATAGTTCCCTTGTAAATATGCTGTGTAAACAACATGCTATAGGCACAACTGACCTGCAATTATTCTTTTGGAGTGGGAGTGGAACATAGTAATCCCACTGCCATCATTATGCACTTCTTCATGCCACTCCAAAGCAATTCAGAAGGTCATTTCAAATGCTGTCTCCCACTGTGCCTAAAATACCTCACAGAAAAATAATCTTGGGTTCCCACCATTGCAGTGAAGTTGTCTGCTTTAGACTTTTCTAAGTTACTGCATCGTGAAAACATAAAAGGGTGCTTTGGGATACATAGCTTATGTAGCACTGATGCTATGGAGAATGTCTGCTTCCCTGCCTAAGGTATTTTGACACATAAACTTCTCTCTAATAGGGGTTTGGATCCCAGCTCACAAACCTCCTAAACATGAACAAAGGTAACAAAAATCTACTTTTTCAACTTCACTTTAGCTTAATTCAGAAAATATCATCCTAGAAGCAAAATTTGGCCATAGGGTCCAATCCGATCCATAGGCCGCTAAGTCAGTGCCAAGACTGTCATTTACACCCTGGATTCTGTACCAGATGGTTACGTTCCAACTTGAAGTAGATTGGTGAAATCTAACTTTTGCCACGCATGAGACCTCAGTGCAATTCACTTCAATCTGGATAAGACCAAAAGCTCTGATAGCATCCCAGCCATAATTAAACACATTTACTTGACTCAGAACTCATTCCTCTGCAAATCTACCTAGTTTTATCCTCTGTTTGTTCTCACAAACTCCACAGACTTCTGGTTCCTTTTGAAAACATAAATTGGTAACAACTGCACGGAAGAAGAGGCAATAAGATAAATCCTGCTTTTCAGATCTTATGGACTACTAAGGGCTACAAGGTTTATACTTCAAAAATACAAGAGAAATTAAATAGGAAAGATATTTGATAATTATGGGTAAGTGATCATGTGGCTTTGCTGGGCACCCTGGTACATAGCCAAGTTCAACCCACCACAGCCTTTTTTGGAGCCCAAGGTGGGCCTTGAGGAATTCAAGATAAGGATAGTAATTGGGAGAGGTAAATGGCAAAACATGGACTGAACAATGTTAGAGAGCAGAATGATCATGGGGAATTTCGGTTGCTGTAATTGTAGTGAAGGGGTGAGGGGTGGATTCAGTGTAAATTGTTCACTTTTGTCTGGTGTTGTGATGATGTTATTTTGATTTTGGTGCAGGGAAATCTTTATTCATTGATGTGAGTGAGGTTTGTGAAGATCCTGTGATGAATATGGATTTTAATGATAATTCTTAAGTATGTGATTCACACAGGCAAGGGATGAATGTTATGGGTTTGCGTAGCTGCAGGTGGGGTCTCGCCACAGTGGAGAAGAGGGACAGAATCACCTTCCTCGACTATGGAAGTATTAATTTCATCTTAGTAAAGACATGCCCAGAATTGATAATGTGACAAACTGGGATGAAAATTTGAAAGGACAAGCACATTCCACTACTCATATTTCACATATCTTGTAACTTTTCAGACTGATCCAATAAGTATTTGAATAAATACAGGGGTTGTAATTCAGATGGGGTTTTAAAACAGATTTTTGACTTTTGTAAATCTGTCTCAAAACATAACACTGAGTTTCTTTTTTGTCTGGTAAAGGAATGAATATCAACAGATAACCCTGGAAGTACACCTGTTTGGACTGTCCCTGGAGGTTTTTCTGCTGATTGTAAATTGCTTAAACTGCAGTCTTGCACTTTAGGACATAAAGCAGAGGCTCTTAATAGAAGCAGACTTTTGTTTTCAGTCCAAATTTCTAATGTACATTGCTAACATTGACTCTCATAATCCAATTTTGTATTATGTCTACAAAAGAATACAGAAGAATGTTTGACTGTATGGCTTTTTTTGTGAAGAATACATTTTCAACATTTCTCTTTGTGCTGCTGCTGTTTTCCCATTTTCATGGCCATGAGTTGGGGTTTTTTTGCAAGTTACCTCAAGATTGCTCACAGTATTTAGGCTATTAGTTGAAATGTTTTGACATGATTGCATAATGAAATTCAATTCAAATGTCTGAGTAGGCAAGTTTATAATGGTCCAAAGAGTGTTTCTGTGCTAACTTCAAGCTCCGTATCACCACCTTTACCTAAGACCTTACATTGGTCAATGCTTCTTTCTTATGTTTAGCACACTATACTACGCTCTGCATCAAATAAAACTCTGGTTGCCACTGCAGCTGATGTGAAATGACTACAGAATACTATTGATTTAAATATTGATTATCTCATAAATTCCAATTCTTCCCTTACACTGCCAGCAATCAAGATACCGCTTTCTGGCAAGAAGAAGGAAGAACTTAAGTTAAATACAAGTACATTGTTAATATTTAATTATAGATACAGGACATGCCTAAAGAACAAACAAATTGTGTGTAGTAAAAATTATATTTGTTAGTACCTGTTCAGGACAGCTAACAGCCAAAAACTACAAGCTGATAAGGGCTGTTGATTCATATCTCTGTCAGAAACCATAAGGCAACCAACAGTGTTAAACACGCAGCAGTAAAATGTTATGCTCTTACCCGTGTTTTCTTCCTAAGCAAGGCTGAGACATGTAACACCGTAAGACCCTTGAATTTCACAACCTTCACATCTCATTCAAATAAAGGTTTTAGACCCACTTGATGTTGACAGGTGATCTGTCAATACAAATAAATTGATTGTTACTATACAAAATTAAAACTAAATAAAAATAAACTTTTATGATAAGATGACTGTGTAATTCCACCACCAATGACAAAGAAATACTTATTTCTTCACTATCCTGAAAGGCAGCAAAGCATAAATGCAACAGGTATAAAACAGTTCAGTTGTGGACAAAATCGTGGTAAACCAAGAGTTAATGCAATCAGTTCTGCACTTCTCAAATCACTCTATAAACTTCAGAACATGAAGAACATCATTTGTACACAGTACAGTGAAAACAGTAGCTATTTAATCAATGCAAACAGACTGGGATCCTAGTGTAAGACAGTATATTTAGAGGAAGGTGTCTTGCTCAGCTGTTTTCTAATTAACTAAATTAACAAAACAAAGCTGTGATAAAAGGAAAAATCTTTCCACAAAGGAATTAAAAAAAATCAAAGGCATAAAAGAAACTGCTTCTTGAAAGAGAAGAAAAATACAGCTATGTTTCCTTTCAGATTCCAGTGTTTTAGAATACATACTAAAGGAATTTAATTTTACTTTTGTGAGTCAGGAGGAATTAGTTTACTGTTTCAATTGTAATTCATTAACGTGTTCATTAAATATGAATCTAGATCCAGTCTAAATCTGAACTACAGACACTACAAAACTAAACAATACTTGGATTTTAGAATGTGTCTGTCTTTGCAACCATTTCTCTCTTACTGAAGTGAATTTCAGTCCTGAGTGATGGCTAAGATCAGAAACCATTACCAAAATCACTCATGAACTCCAAGAATTAGATAGGCACCCAACTAGTGACATGCAAAGGACATCAAATGACAAACGCCTATTATTATAAGAAAAGCCAGACAGTGTAAGATCAAAGGTCTGTCTTACTGAGTTACTGCCTCTTTCTAAGAATGCCCCAAGGCAGAAGTTTAAGTGGTGGAAGAGTACTAGAACAGGGCAAACAGGATATGATACTTCCCAAACATCCCCAGAGTCTCCAGTTTTCAGTTAAGGAACTTGCTGAGCCAGACCTAATTTTTTTATATATAATAAACTTACATGGATTTTTTTTTCCATAAGTTTAACTTATTTCCCTTTGAGTTTAGATAGACTTTTAGAATCCATAACATCCCAAGACACAGAGTCCCTGTTGCAGTAAGAAGGAACCCTTTCTATTGCTTGTTCTGAATTACCTGTTAGGTTTATGAAGTTTACCTCAAAGTTTTTTTGCACCAGAAGTAGTAGTGGACAATAAATCCCTTTTCTTGTTATCTCTGCCACCCAAGGGTTTAACAGTTTCTCAGATGACTCTCACGGGCAGCAGGCTGCTTGCTTAGCTTCATTGTACTCTCTGCAGAAGCTAGATCATACCCTTAATAACCTTCCACTGCATCTACAGCATTTTGATTGAAGCAGTAAAGGCAAATCCCCTATTTGTCCCACTTACTGCACATTGAACAGTTTAATGCACAAGAACTTGAATCCTTCCAGAAAAAAAAAAATCAGACCAGGTACGCACCAAGGAGAAAGCTTTGAACTGTATGCATAGTAGAAATACTGGCTGGAAGAGAAATTCCCAAGCTATATACAGTGTAGATGTAGGGTCCTTAGCACTAGATGTTCTGTTCAGTTAACTGCTAAAGCAGATGTGTGCCTCATCTCCTTCCTCTGAGACTTTTCTAATTCTAATACAGTGTCCTTTAGATGGGAAAAACTAAGCTACAGACAGAATTCAAGGTACAGGTATGCATTCAGCAGCACAGCTTCCAGTATTCATTTCTTAATAATCTATAACATTCAGTCTGGCTTTTTGACTAGTACTAAACTTTAGGTTGACCTTTCCATGGAGGTATCACCTGGCAGCCTGCAATCTTGTTGAAATACAGTATTCCTTTGTAAAAATTCTGATTTCTTCTGAAAATTTTACTCAGGGGAATAGCACCAGTATGAGCTACAACAGATCCAGATGCACTGAGTTAATAACGCCCCTAATCCCTGGAGATAATGTCAGATGTCTGTGAAGAGACAGAATATGTTTTTTTGCAGTTACACCCCAAGTTCCTCCTCCTGCTTTAAAATGAGAACCTAACAGATCCCACAGAGAGGCCTTCCTTGCTCTCTGCACCAAGCCACAGGTCCTCCATGCTAAAGAACCTTTTAACTGACAGTCTGTGATAGATTTATAGGGTATTTTGCATGAAAGAAATTAAAAAAGGAGCCAGAATACCATGCCATCACACATTTAGCACGCACATAGAATCATAGAATCATAGAAACTTCATGGTTGGAAAGGACCTTTGAGATCATCAAGGCCAACCATACACACACCAAAGAAAAAAAAAAACAAAAACAACCCCCTACAATCTCTGCCACTAGAGCATGCCCTGAAGTGCCACATCTAGATGTTTCTTAAACACCTCTAGGGATGGTTACTCAACCACCTCCCTGGGCAGGCTGTTCCAGTGCCTCACCACTCTTTCAGTAAAGTAATTCCTCCTAGTATCTAACCTAAACCTCCCCTGCCGCAACTTCAGACCATTTCCTCTGGTCCTGTCATTATTCACCTGGGAGAAGAGGCCAACACCCACCTCTCTCCAACCTCCTTTCAGGTAGTTGTAGAGGGCAATGAGGTCTCCCCTCAGCCTCCGCTTCTCCAAGCTAAACATGCCCAGCTCCCTCAGCCTCTCCTCATATGACCTGGTCTCCAGACCCCTCACCAGCCTGGTAGCTCTCCTCTGGACACGCTCCAGCACTTCAATGTCCCTCTTGTACAGCGGGGCCCAGAGCTGAACACAGGACTCGAGGTGAGGCCTCACCAGTGCCGAGTAGAGATGCACGATCACTTCCCCGCTCCTGCTGGCCACGCTATTCCTGAGACAAGCCAGAATGCTGTTGGCTTTCTTGGCCACCTGGGCACACTGCTGGCTCATGTTAAGCTGGCCGTCCACCAGCACCCCCAGGTGCTTTTCAACTGGGCAGCTTTCCAGCCACTCTTCCCCAAGCCTGTAGCGTTGCTTGGGGTTGTTGTGACCAAAATGCAGGACTGGCACTTTGCCTTATTAAACCTCATACAACTGGCCTTGGCCCATCGATCCAGCCTGTCCAGGTCCCTCTGTAGAGGCTTCCTACCCTCAAGCAGATCAACACTCCTACCTAGCTTGGTGTCACCAGCAAATTTACTGAGGGTGCACTCAGTCCCCTCATCCAGATCATTGGTAAAGAAATTAAACAAAACTGGCCCCAAAACTGAGCCCTGAGGGACACCACTGGTGACTGGCTGCCAAGAGGGTTTCACCCCATTAATTACAACTCTCTGGGCACATCCATCCAGACAGTGTTTAACCCAGCAAAGAGTACACTTGTCTATGCCATGATGCACCAGCTTCTCCAGCAGAATGTCAAAGGCCTTACCAAAGTCCAGATAGACAACGTTCACAGCCTTCCCCACATCCAGAAGGTGGGTCACATGGTCATAGAAAGAGATCAGGTTGGTTAAGCAGGACATCCCTTTCCTAAACCCATGCTGGCTGGCCCTGGTCCCTTGGCCACCCTGCACTTGCCGTGAGAGCTCACTCAAGATGATCCTCTCCATGATTTTTCCTGGTACCGAGGTCAGCCTGACAGGCCTGTAGTTCCACGGATCCTCCTTCCGACCATTCTTGTAGATGGGCGTCACATTAGCCATGCTCCAGTCATCTGGTACCTGCCCTGTTGACCAAGACCGTTGATAAATGAGGGAGAGAGGCTTGGTGAGCTCTCCCGCCAGCTCCCTGAGTACTCTTGGGTGAATCCCATCCGGCCCCATAGACTTATGTGTGTCTAAATGCAGAAGCAGATCATTGACTACTTCCTCCTGGATTATGGGTGGGTTGTTCTGCTCTCCATCCTTATCTTCCAGCTCAGGAGGCTGAGCACCCTGCGGATAGCTGGTCTGACTATTGAAGACAGAGGCAAAGTAGGCATTAAGTATCTCAGCCTTCTCCTCATCCTTGGTTGCAACTTTCTCCCCCGCATCCAGTAAGGGATGGAGATTCTCCCTGTCTCTCTTTTTGCTGCTGTCCTTAATGTTAGTGGCCAAGTTGAGCTCCAGCTGGGCTTTTGCCTTCCTAATTTTCTCTCTGTATAACCTAACGAGATCTCTGTACTCTTCCTGAGTTGCCCGTCCCTTCTTCCAAAGGTGGTAAACCCTCCTTTTATTCCTAAATCCCATCAGAAGTTCCTTATTCATCCAGACTGGTCATTTTCATGATGAAAAGCAGCATCTTTGGAAGAGCTCGTGAAAGATCAGCATAGACAAACATATAGCTAGCTATATGTTATACTTATGGTTGCATTTTCTATTTACGAATCAATAATCAATCTAATCTAATCTAATCAATAGACCCAGGTAATAAAGAGAAAAAAATAACACTTGAGACTCGTTCTATTTTTCCATGCAGGAAATAATTCTTGAACTATGACCAGGAAGCAAGTGGTGCCACAGGCTGCCTGGTGGTTGTGCAAGCTCCTTCCCTCCTCAGGGGGTCTCAGGTCCCACCTGGACGAAGTTATGAGCAGCCTGTTATGACCCCATGGATGACCCTGCTGTGGGCAGCTCCTTGCAGCAGGCACCTCCCAAACTCCTTCCTCACTGCAAGAGTGTATTTTGCAGATTAAAGGACCAGTATTTTATTCCTAATCCAGGCATGTCAGAAAAGGTTTTGGATTGCCATTCACTTCAATGGGTTCCTCTCTGCAGAAGTACTATGCATTTCACATCCCATAAGCCATCATCGCGTTTATTGAGTGATGCTCCTCTTCTTGAAACCAAATTAATTGTCTCCCATATATGAATTGTTCAAATATATAGGCAAACTAAAAGCAACACAAGTTTCCATATAGCAGAAAAAAGAAGTTGGAGAATTAAAATATATAGATGTATGTAGATCTATACATCTGCATTCAAAACTTGAACTGTGAATTCCCTGTTTAGGGCTAGAAAAGAAATTGTTTAAACAATATGACAAAAAAGGGTATTCTTATTGTGTTTTTTTTCTATACATTCCACATAGGATGTATCAGCAGCCACATGGGAAAGCTTGTTTTTGTGAGCTACCCTCCCTAATTTGTTTAGAAAAGTATAAACTGGAGAGCTGATCCAAATGAGAAAGGTTTTTTTCTCAGGTTTACTCCTTACTACTTAAAATGTTCTAATGTTACATTATGGCTTCACGTTGCAATGAGACTTTTCCTCTTGGGTACTGAGTAGCTTGTAATATGAACTTTATGAAAGCAGATTGTATAACATTTTCTTAAAGTAATCAACTATATCTTTAAAAGATCACGTTGCATAAATAATAAACAAACAAAAAAAACCCCAAACAAAACAAAACAAAACCAACAAGCAAAAAAACCCCAAAAGATAATAAGAATAATAAGCAGCAAGATGTTTCTTTTAGCATTTGTTTTTATTTATTTATGTTGACTTGGGTGGGGGCAACTGAGACATAACATCTGTTTTATAGTGGGATCCTGTGAAGACTCTCTTATGGAAGTGTGTAAAGTCTGTGAAAATGTTAATTAGTGTCTCTCATGCATTTTGAAATATTTACAATTCCAGTTCCTCAACTTGCCTTTCTTTATCCCACTTTTTACTAAGAATATTCTCTTAAGTTTTGTTTCAGGACTTCCTCACTGACTGTTTTATCCTTTTGTTTCACTACTTCCAGTTCTAGATATTTCAGCAAACATGTTCCAGTCCCATGTATTATGACAAACATAACAAAATAATGCCATGCAGAACTAATGGGTGTAGCTTACACTCTGCAGTAATATACTGCCCCAAAGGCAGCGAGTGATCAGATTTGATGTTTTCAGTAGAATCTTTTTCGTCACAAGTTGGACCAATTGCTTTATAATACAAAAAAAAAAGAAAGAGTAAGATTCAAACGAAGTAACTGTGTTCAAAACTTTTTAATAAGCTGAAAGGAAGTACTCTATCAGAGAAAGAAGATTCACAGTCAATGTCATACTGGTTTAATACTGAGAAACTTGACGTGTCAGCAAGATTCTACTGCTTGCGTTTTTGTATTTTCACAAATGTGATTTCTTCTACAGTCTTTTTTATTTTTTTTTTACATTCTACAGCTACCATCCAGGTGGGGTTTTTTTAATCACACTTTATTTTCCCTTTAACATCCAACTTTTTCTTGCCTTTCCTCTTAGGTCAGTATATTTTTTTTTTTAAAAACAGTCAACGCTTCACCTGTATTTTTCCTAATATCACAAGATGCTGTGCTTTGGCCTCATATCTAAATTTCTTTTTGGTCTCCAAGGAAGTAAAGAAGTCGTTTGCTGCAGCTCCCTTCCTTAATTGACAAAGTTGACAATTGACAAATTGACAGATTTCCAAAATTGTTCACAAAAGTCTACGTACTATCCAATATGCATATTACTATTATCCTGTTTCTGATGGAAAGAGTATTTTTATCACTCTACATTTGTAGTATTTCATACATTACTTATAAAAAAGTGAATAGTAATACCTGTAGACCAGGATCAAAACTGGCAGTATCATCGTGCTAAATGCCACAATACCAATATAGACACAGATCTGCACAGAAGAAACTATTTTCCTCTAAGCTGTTTTGTACCCAAGGTGGAAGACAGAGCACGGTGATCTTTACAGTGCATGACTGAATCCTGTTAATAGTGTCCACATTTAGTTTTTCCCATATGCATTCCTTGCCTTTTCATTTTATGTGCTCTTTGCAATAAAAGGTACATACATGATTTGTCAGGGCTAGGTGGATTAAATAAAAATACAGCTTTGTGTTTGCCTTCCACCTTTCCAGAACAAAAACGGACACCTGACTTCCAACTCGTTGGTCCCAGCATTTTTCTACATACTGATCCTCAGAAACCTTTTTCATCCATTAGTGCTACCTATTCCCTTTCAGCAACTTCATGTTTAAAAAAAACAACAAAAAAAAAACCTACCCTGACAAAGTACCCAAAAAATGAGATAATTCTTCATTTTTCATGCATAAAATATGATGTATATTAAAAGCAAGTTGGGATGAGGTCCTGACACCATGTTCTTTCACATCCAGAACAATGAGGTAAACAGCAGAACTCCTACTGACTGCAAAGCAGCTAGGATTTCAGCAGTATTAATAGCATACAGCAACTCCTCAAACAATCAGTATTTTGATGTACTCCCTGCAAATGTGTCACCAAAAAAAATCAAATTTTGAATTCCCTCTTTTTATCCTTTGATCATCTTCCAGTTTACCACATCCCAGTTCTTCTGATCTGTCTCCTTTCTTTGTATTTTTTTCTCACGTTTGTTGAGCTGAGGATGAACTTTAAAGAAGCAATTCAGCATGGTCTAACAATGCTAGAGAGAAAAAGCAAAACAGTGAATGAATTTAATATCAAAAGCAAATATAAAAGATGTTCTTTACATTGACTATATAGCTTTCTACCTTAATGCTGCCCCATATTGTGGGACTGATAGTGTTGCCATGGGCACCTCTATTACCTAGTTACACTTTCCTCCTTCTTTAGTGATCCCCATTTTCATTTTACCTCAAAAAAGACCAATTCTCTTTTATGCTCTTACTGTTTTTATTTAATTTATAAATTTCTAGATGTATTGAGCTGTAACTTTTTGTTAGTTGATTTCTAACTTTTCTCCAAACTTGGGCTTTTTTTATTATTCCTTTTTGGTTAACTGTTTACTCTGTATCTGCTTCAGTACACAGTGTGGGAGGAAGAGGGATGGCTGAGAAGGCAGAGGTGCATTGAGGATACAACTTGCCAGTTTCTTATTGATTGTGTTTCTTTTCTGACCATGATCAAAATTACACTACGAAATCAAGAGTAAATTGAAGTGGCAGATGCAAGTGGATGTGTTTTTAGCTTTGACTGCCACTCCTGTAGGGCAGAAAAAGAAGATAATGGACACCTAAATAAGGCACAGAGGAGCAGAATTAAATTCTCTGTAATGTCTTTCAAATGTTACCATGTCACTGTAACAAGATTAGCCTTGACTGTGTAGCTTATCTAACATGGTTTAAAAGCCTTTGGTGTACAATTAATTTGTGCTAGGTAGTATTTTAAAAATCATGGCCCAAATTCCTCCCTGATGTTATTTTACTGATTTCAGCATGGTGACACAGGGGATTAATTTGGTACTAGCAATTTACTTTATAAAGTTTCTATTACCTTTGATATTTTCAGGTGTAATGACATTTTAAATGCTCTTGATACTTAGAAGATTAAAGTATTTTAAGTATAGGGCTACATATGTTTTTGCTGTTACGTTCAGAGCAAGGATCAATAGCTGAGATATAGACAGAGAACTAGACTTTTATTCAGGTTCATGGTCTAATTATTTCCTTTTCTGTGAGAGGGAGGAAATTTACTTCTGTGCCTCAGTGCAGGAATTCTTTACACAACACTGAAATAAATTGAGGTAGTCACTGCACAGAACCCAAAAGCATAAAACATCTTCAAAAAGGCATAAGCCAAATTCATTAAGGACAGATCTATCTATAGCTTTTCCAAAACAATGATCTGAATGTAACATCCAGCTTACAAAATTCTTAAACCTCTGGCTGCAACAAAATATCATGAGGGACTTATTTTTCCACGCTTACCCTGTTGCTTCTATTCCTTCTTTCACAGATCACAGAGATATTATAGCCAGGTAGATAGGATCTCTCTCTCCCCCCTCAGATAACATTTGTGTCTATGTATGTATTGCATACCTAAGCAATGCACTGTATGGTTGCATATAAATTCAAAAGCAATAATTATGCTCATTCATGCCATTTAAAGAGTCATTAAAGCATGCACTTATATGGTTGGCCATATCTAAACTGTTTGTGGGCTTAGGTGAATGATGGCAACTCTCAAGATCTTATTTTTGAGTTGGCTTCTAGATATAAGAAGTAGGAGAGCACAGCATTTTCTACACACACCAATTGTATGTTGCCAACTAATCAAAATACAAGGAAATGTGAAACCTCAGTATTGCTTCCTTGTTGCAGCTGGGAACATCTTGTCAATCCCACCTGCATTGCTCTTTAAATAGTTCACTAACAGTGAATTTCATCATATGTAGCACTTTTGATTTCCACATGATTAAGGCACTTAAATCCAAAGGTTCTATTCAGTGCTATAAAAGCAAGTGGAATTATTTTTTTCTCTCTTGCTCTTAATAGGTAGTTGTAGCAGGTTGAGATTTAACAAAAAGAAAATAAAGCTGTGACCTAATAATAATAAGTACATGAGCACTCACTCACAAATAGACAAGGGAAAGGGGAAAAAAAAAAAGAAATATCTTATTTATTCTTAGTTAACTTGTAAAAAAGGTCCAAGAGAATCCAGCGTGCTTTTATCAGTGCAACACTTTCAGGAGAACTTGCCCAACAATAGGGTGTCGCTTTGTTCAGCTTCCCTGTGGCTGATGTAGCAGTGGAAGAGGCATGGAGGGAACAAAACAAAGGGTCAACCAGGATGCCCACTTGCAAAATCAAAGTACCAATATATTTCTAGACTCTCTGGCCATTTTGATGTACATAAATGAGTCATCTTCCCCATAACAGTTCAAACACAGCACAAGCAGACATGGCTTTTGGGGGTTAAACTGAACCTCACCCTGACCCAGCACCACCCCTACTTGTTTTATCATTTGCTTCAGCCAGACACACTTGCCCACTAAATCCAACAAAAGATTGTATTTTATTTATTTGATTGTAAGTATCATGGTAGGCAAGACCATCACTCACCATCAACTCAAAGTAATGAGCCTCAGATATTCTGCATGTATTTAATTAGCATAAAACTTTTTTTAAACATCCTCAAAGGCTTGTTGGAGCAGAAGTTTTACTTTTATTGCCTATATCAGGGATGGCTGGGCAGCAGAACAGTAACAATAATCAAGCAACATGTCAAATTATACCCATAACATGATTTACAATGAACAACAATGCAACCAAAGCCAAAGAATTTTCTATTTTTTTCCTACCCTCCATGAAAGGCAACTATATACACCCTGATTACTTTGTGATGGTGCTATGCAAGTAAATAATACATTGCTTTAATCAAAAAGAGCTATATTTATTATACCAGGGTTCCCACTGTATTTTGTGTTGTATTTTGTGTTACTGAAAATAAAATACTTTACACAACATAAGGTACAGAAGTGCCCATGTTGCTACAGTCTCTAGCAGAAATGGAAACTGAGCTGCTTGAATGTGTGTGTTCCCGCTGTTTGAGATCGGAAGCAAGGGTCATTAATGTTTTATTGGCGCCTTTCATACAGTATCTTTTATACAAAAGGTTTTCAAAGAAGATGATTATAAAAGCTGTCTGGCCTCATGATTTAACAGTACTAAGTGGGTGTTTCCTGCATAAAAATGGATAACTGCTGCACAGACAATAGGATGTTAAATTCCAGACAGTGTGAGACAGTTGAAGAAACAAAGTCCCAGGACTATTATAGATGAAAATGACATAATGAAAAAGGTACCCTCACAGCAGGACTTTGTCCTGTTGAATTTAATCGCTGTTTCACTCTTTGTAAGAATAATTTCAGATTTTTCTAAGCACAAATCCATAAATCCTTGCAGCAACAAACAAAGACAGAGAAATTTTTCTTTACTTCCTTGTTTAGCCTTATCTGAACACATTTTGCCACTGAGGTAAAATTGCAGAGACCTGTATAAAGACCAGTGCTTGAACAAGCATCTCATGAGATGGTTTCAGACCACTTGCTTGGTACTAGGGCTTTAAACTATGCTGAGCAGGAGCAGTAAGAGTGCGCTACTCGCAGCTCCATTTGAACAGATGAAGTGGTTACTGGCTCCCCATGCTTTCCTCTACTGGATAGCAGGGCTGTGAAGGAGTAGGATTTTGCCCTCAAGGCTTGTACCAAAGTGTGCAAGTTGTCCAAGGCTCCTTATATTCCACAAACCACCTTGCACCTTCATCTTGTGCACAATTCTATTCTCCAAGTGTAAAGCCATTAATAACACTCTTAACAAGATGCACTGCATCACACATAAAATTATGATACAGCTGTCCTGTGACATTAGACAAAGGGAATCCAGAAAGTGAGATTAGTTACCTATAGCAATTAGAAAATTTCTAAACAGCAACTATTAAGGTCTATAAAAATTTTTAAAATGTATTCCAAAGACTCTTAACTTATGTTTGTCAATTTATGTATATAAAGAAGAGAGAGTGTTAGTTTTTTGATGTAGGAAAAAATGTATGCAATGAGAAAGCAAACATAGCTAACATCATAGTTCATGATTTGCTTTTATATTCATTATTTATAGAACAATTTTAAGTCTTTTAAGTGCTTCAGATAAGTAAAGCTTCAGATGAATAACAGAGTAAAACAGGTGTGAAAAAGCTTTACTCCACCTTTGTAGTTCTGGTATAATGTAGAGCTGGCTTGTTTCTTCTCAGCGGCGTTTGCTAAGCTGTTCTAAAACTACAAGGACTATAATCAAACCTGACTAGCAGAAGCTACTCATTCTCTGATTTTTTGTTAAATTCCTCTATTTTTCACAGGCAACCAAACATTGCCAAAAACTATCTGCCCCACAGTTTCTATTAATTTGAAACAACTTTTCAATATATTCCTTTGAAAACTTGGCACTCAACTATAAATGGGGTTAAATACTTGACTGCCAGAGCAGAATGCATGACCTCAAGATAAATGCTACTTGCAATACACCATACCAAAGGGAATCTGAGCATAGCCAAGTGGTACTCACAAAGCTAGAGTGCTTGCACAGATCAGTTTAAATACGTATCCCCGAACTCAGAACTTTCTGGGTTAGACCATAAAAAAAACATAGGTCAGCTACGCAAATCAAACTTCATTCTTTTCTGTAACGCAGATACCTCATTCACTGTAACAGGAAAGCACAGCTTGCATACAGGATTTGCAACTCTTTTCTCTCCAAAAATAAACCAGCAATAACCTTTTTAGGAAAATACAGTTGTCATTCCTCCAACCTTCTTCCTACATCTGAGTATCAGAGTACTCAATACCAAACAACTTTGAATAGTGTCAACATGAAAAGAAAAACTGCTCAAACTTGATATGTCAATCCTTTGTGCCTTTCTCAAAATGTAACCAATAATCTGAAGACTAATTTATGAGAAAGAAAGTGTTTTCAATCCATTCTCTTGAGGCTGGAACTTCCATTTAGCACAGACTGGTTAAGCATTCTCTGGTTGAACAAGAGAGGGGATACAAGAGGCATTTGGTTCCCTTGACATTTGGCTGGCAGTGGGCTGAGGACTGTTTCAGGATTTTACGTTATTGCTTAATGTAAAATGCAAGCAGTCTCCACCACCACCGTTGGACAAGTGCTCCAGCTATTGAACTACTGTAAAAGTGGAGTGCTATTTACTCCTCTGGCTGTGTTTTGAGGGGTTTTTTTAAGTAGGGGTCACTGAATTCATATCCTGCTCACTGATGTTTGAGGTTTCCATAACAAAATTTAGAGGAACAGGGCAGAATCCTGTAAAAATATTCTGTACCTATAATTCCAGTGCCTGGAATAACAGCCATGGACAGTATGAAGAGATTAGTCTCAAAATTAGTTACAGTTGTTTGTATAAACATGACTAGGTCAAGCTGATATGTTATGATAAGGAGACAAGAGTGCTATGTGCACTTTACTGGAATAATCTCCAGAACTTTTGAATATTTCCTAAGTAATAAAAAAAGATAATTTTTTATCTCTATGGTATTTAAAAAAATAAGGAATGGACTTGAGTTCCACCTAAGGGGCTCTGGAGGGGAGACGTTGTAGAGCGAACCTTATAGAGTGAGTCTGGATTTTTTTTACTTTTCTCATTTGGCTTGTAGAACATTACCATTTCTGGCATGCACACCAGATGGGTAGGAGGAAATAAATGGATAAATAAAATCTCAAATGTCTGGAGCCTTTAAATTTATTACTACGTTAGCTAAATACCAAATGACTAATTCGCATGTGCACATTTCAACTGAGCAGAATTTATTTTATTTAAAGGTCTGACATATAATCGAGTTTTGTTTGCCATACCCTTTCACGCCCAGCTCTTTACACACAACCTAGCTTTAAATAACACATGCAGCTGGTAAAAACAAGTCTGTGGTAATAACATAGTTACCTTATATTCCTTTTCAATTCAGAAATAGATCACACTGCCTGCATGATTAACAAGTTTGCTGGGATATTAGATATCACAAGGAAAAATATCTGCTCTGCTAAAATTCGTAATAGAATTAGTTCTAGATCATTTCCTCCTGTGTAGCATAGCAAAAGTGAGGCAGATCTGCCTTGTGAGTAAGTGTCTAGAAGGATGTGTTAAAGCCCTGGCACCCTTAAAAAGAGGTCATTTCCCTGTCAGTCTCTTTTTATTTCTGAAAAACTTCTGAGTTTAGAACTGTTTTCTCTGTCACATGGATATACACCTCCACTTCTTGCACGGGGAGAAAAGCAGGCTTTTCTGCATCCACTAGCACACCTAACTAGCTGCAATGATGCAACAAGCACCTTGTTTCATGGTTGATTTACTGCTTAGAGGAGCAGTAATATGGTGACTTAGCCTGGCACTGCACTGTTGTAGAAGCAGAGCGATACACTGTCTGTCAGTTTAGCTCAGCACAAATCCCTGACCAGGGCAAACATTAATTAATCTACAACCGTACTGGAAAAGGCACAACTGACCTGTTTTTCGTACTCTGGTGGTACACTGCTGGGTGCCTATGTCCTTGCACCACCCGTGCTGGTAGCAGTCACAGACCTGCCAGAAGAACACATGCAAGTCTATTTCTGCATCCTCCAGGACATCTCTAACAGCTCCATGCTCTTCACTAGCACTGAGCCTTACAGCGGGCTTTAACTTTTGGTCAGCCCTGAATTGCTCAGGCAGGTGGACTAGATGATCATTGTAGGTCCCTTCCAACTGAAATTATTCTACTCTATTCTATTCTATTCTATTCTGTTCTATTCTGTTCTGTTCTGTTCTGTTCTGTTCTGTTCTGTTCTAGCTCAGACTCCCAAGGCAGGGAGCCTTTGACATCATTATTTCATTTTTCTGCAGGTAAGGTGGCGAGCTGTGGTGATATCCTACAAGCAATAAGGAGAGAAACTCTGTGGTGAGAGACACCATACGAGCACATTTGAAGACTTGGCCCTAGCCTCCAAAACAATTTTCTCATTAGTCCTGGTTTACACGTAGGCACTTGTCATGAGCCCTGTAAGGGGATTCACAAACTGACTATATTAAATGGTATTTTTACATTTACTTTAGGGACCTGTTTCATTCAGGAACAGTGTAGATGAGAGTGAAGCCAAATATATTCTCTATTGTGTGGCTGTTCTATACGATGGTTTTGCCCCTTTTCGGTCAAAATTGAAAACAAGTGTTTTACTTTATTTCTAGTTTTTAAGTTGCCACTGTTATTTTTCTTTCCTTCTCTTTCCAAATACATTGTTCTCATTTATTCAGGCAGTAACAACAGACACCTTTCACCTCCTAGTTTGCATCAGAGAGAAAATGCACAGTTTGATACTGTATGGCCATTTAGATGCCCGTGTAATTTTGCAACCATGCAGCTATATTCTACTCATTTAAAACAAAAAAGCAAACCCAAAACCATTAGCCTGAAAGGCTACAAAGATACATTTGCCTTGCCAGTTATTTACAATTGTTTAAAAATGACAAATATTCAGCTATGAATAGTTGAGTTTGGTTGCACATTAATCTCAGTAAGAATAAATCTTCCCATTTGACAATCCTGGAGGGAAAAAAATGTGAAAGTACTGAAGCTCTAAAATTCAAGGTTTATTTTAGCCAGAGTAAGTGCACCATGATTCATCTGTCTTGACAAAGTACTGGGAGAGAGAAAGATGCAACTCATAGCAGGAAGGTTTAAAAGTTTTATAGCAGGGTAAGATCACTCTGGTTTTGAAGCTTTTCTGCCTTACACAAATTTGTATTACAGACAATCTTGCTTCTTTTCCACAAGACCACTCTTATCTCTCCCTGCCTCATTTTTTACCCACAGAATTGTTAGGTCTCCCTGCTTATATTTGTTGAATTTTCTTGGCTGCTCTATGTTTTTCACTGACTGCTTTTTCATCATCATTACTTATAACATACTTTCCTTCTAGTCCATGCATAGATGCATGTTTTTAATCGGGATTCTGGCTTCCCTAGTTTTTGGGCAATCTCCACAAAATTATCAAAGGTCTGGAAGCTCTGCAGATGGCAAAAGCTGTTGTGCGTGCTTTGGTTCGTTATGGGTTTCCGCCCTTTTATAACAGGCAGGGAAAGTGCCAGAGCCAATTTTCATTGCCCACTCCTAACATATTTAAGCAGAACCACAGGAAGGATATAAATACTGTCCTTTTCTGAGCTATGGATATGCTCCGCTGCCTATAACTTTGGAAAATGGTTGGCTTAATTTCAGTTAATGTAATACTTAAGCCTCAGCACAGTGAAGTGCTCAGGAAAACTCAAAGGTAGGAGAGAGAGGCGAGGCGAGGCGAGGCGAGGCGAGGGGAGGGGAGGGGAGGGGAGGGGAGGAGAGGAGAGGAGAGGATTGCTCTAAGCCACCTTTCTTCTCTCTTTGACTGGACAAGCAGGAGTGAGAATAGCCTCTAACCTGACTTTGAGCATCATTATCTCAGATGGTGTCCAAGCTCTGACAGCAGCATGAAATCTAACCTCCAAGCAAAGCCAACCACAAAGATCCTATTCACCACAGCCTGCCTGTGTTCCCTCTCTCTCCTGCCTACAGGGAGCCTGGTGAGTTTATTACTAGTCTGGGCTGCAGAGATGAGTGTTTGCCCCTTAAAAAAGCACCTTTTGGAGCTTCAGCAAACCAGCCAGATGGGACAGGACAGTCAAGGCTATGATGAACTGGCCTGAAATTGTTTCCTTTGCTGTGATTTTCATCCTTGTAGCTTTCATGCCCTCCATTTAACTCTGAGATTAACTAAATGAGTTAACCAGCTAAATGAATTTCCCATTTTTCTCCTTTCTTTAATGGAATGTTTTTTCTTCCTTTCATTTTTTTTAATTTTGGTATTACTTCAGGTAAGTATATTTTAAGCAAATAAGATCATACAGAGTACTATTACTAAACATGTAGATCCATTCTGCATTGGAACCTTACTGCTGTATGTAATTCTTCATTGTCAGAAAAGAATTATACACATTTGGGCTATCAAATAATAAAACCTATTTTTCTACGGAGGATGGAGATTTACAAAGTGTATAAATGCTTGGCGATAGCATCTTGTGAAGTACTCAGAAATATCCAAGTACATTAAGGCTACTAAATTTTTTTGAGAATCTGTCTCAAAGTCGCTATTTTTAAAAGAAAAGTAATATACAATTTGATATAAGAGATACAGAGGGACAAAAAAAAAAAATTGTCTTTAATTAATTTTATAAAAGCCTAAGTCCAGAGATGCACCTGAAGCACATGTTTAATTTCAGGGAGATTTCTCTCACATAGTTACTCACACACTTAAAAATGATACTGTATGTTTTACCTGCAGTAAACAGTACCTTTCTATGATGAATAATACCATTTAAATAAGTACTTTGAATAATTCCTTGGACTGAATAAAGGCAACTAGAAGTTTGGGGTTTTTTTTTCAAAAGCAAAAATCAATGCCACCCAAGAGATCTCAGTTTTAATTTTGATTCAGCAAAGGAATATGTAAAAGTAGTAGCCATGTTGTTGGTAAAAGGAGTAGTGTGAAAATTTAGAAGCAGAGAATTACAACAGAAAGAATTGCTAAAGAGTAACAGCATTTAATTAAATGTGGTTAATCCGGAAAATATTTCAGTTGTTTTAGTATGACTCTATGAGACCATACTGATAAATTCAATTTCATTTGTTTTACTGCAATTCCATGTAGGACAAGAAACTGGGGGAGGATCTGAGAATTTCTAGTTTACAAAAGTTAAGAAACTGAGCTATCCCGGTGGCAGGAGTACACACACTAGAAGAATTTCCTACTGTGGCGGAGTGCGTGTTCTTCACTGACTTTTTTGATTCAACTGAAAACTTAAAAAATCATTCCATTTACAATATTAAAAGAAATATCCTATCACTTTCACTAGCCATTAAGAATTATGAGCAGCTCCTTCAGCTGAGCTTTTCAGAATTAGTGCAGAAACTACTGCACTGAATACTACTGATTTTATACTGATTCTGGAGAATCCCACCTTCTAAATTAGTAAGCTTTGGGAATTTTTCTTAATTAGACAAGCTTCAGAGGCATTTTTGGCCTTCAATTGTCGTGGTGAAAAGATGTCCTTTTCATAGTAATAAATAACCTGACAGTACTAAGTATTACCTGCCACTTAACTATATTGTACTTTGTGTGAGATGTTCAAAGTATTTTGTCAAAAGGAAGACAATACATGAAATGTGCTCTTGTTCCTGCCTGCCATGCATAATTGTGCCATCACTGCTGGAACTCCTTTTGTATCAAATTCCAAAATATGAACAAAATGGTGAGATTATTTATATCTTATATTTAGCCTCATTACATATTCAAACACAAAATAAGCCCCCAAAATAGACAAAGGTCTGTTTTTGCATTGAAATTACTCCTGTTCACTTGAGTATGATGTGATAAATGACTGCCAGATGAGAGACAGGAAACTAGAAAGAATATAGATAAACAAATAAGATCAAAGAACTTCACACAGAGTATTCAGAATTTAACTTCCAATTGCAAGGTCAACAATTTAACTTAAGTGACAAGTAACAGAGTTTAGACTATTATGATTAAACGAACAGCCATCGCCCAAAGTGTTCTTTGCGGGATTCTCTAAAAAGGCAGAATTTTGGACATTACTTTTTTTTTTATTTAACATAAAAACTACACAGGCTGAGTTAATAAGCTGATAGGAAAAATAAATAAATATATAAAATTAAGAATGCTAAACCTCACAGAATATCAAGATTGACAATTTATGCTATTCTTGTATGCAGTCAGCAAATAAACTGAAGTAAATTCATTAATAAGCTATGAAATGGAGCGTTCAAATTGCCAAAATTAAGCAAATTTGCTGATGATAGCAAACTGAGAGGTGTTGTTGACTGTCTTGAGGGACAGGAGGCATCTAGATAGACTGGAGCATTGGGCTATGATTAATGGGATGAAATTTTACAAGTCCAAATGCTGGATTCTGCACCTGGGATGGAGTAACAGCAGGCACAAGTACACATTGGGAGAGGAGTGGCTGGACACCAGCCTTGCAGAATGGGATCTGGGGCTGCTGGTCGACAGCAGGCTCAGGATGAGTCAGCAGTGTGCCCCGGCAGCCAAGAGGGCAAACCACACCCTGGGGTGCATCAAACACAGCATGGCCAGACAATCAAAAGAGGTGATTATCAGCATTGGTGCAGCCTCATCTGTGCTACTTCGTGCAGTTCTGAGCCCCACAATTTAAGAACGATATGAAGGTCCTTGAATGAGGCCAGAGGACGGCCACAAATCTGGTGAAGGGGCTAGAAGGAATGTCCTAAGAGGAGAGGCTAACGACTTTGGGCTGGTCACATGTTGAGAAAAAGAGGCTGAGGGGTGACCTCATTGCTCTTTACGGCTTCCTGAGGAAGGGAAGTGGAGAGGGAGGTGCTGAGCTCTTCTCCCTGGGATCCAGTGACAGGACACGTGGGAATTGTTCAAAGCTGTGCCAGGGTAGGTTTAGACTGGACATTAGGAAGCATTTGTTTACCAAGAGGGTGGCCAAGCACTGGAACAGCCTTCCTAGAGAAGCTGTCAATGCCCCAAACCTGTCAGTATTGAAAAGGCATTTGGACAATGCCCTCAACAACATGCTTTAACTTGGTCAGTCCTGAATTGGTTAGGCAGTTGAACTAGATGATCGTTGTAGGTCTCTTCCAACTAAACCAGTCTACTCTATTCTATTCTATTCCATGTATGGATAAAGAAAAAAATTCAACGCATGGTTATTTTACTTTTTTGTTACTTTCTGCATTGCATCTTTAGCCTCTATGTGCAATATGCTGTTGCTGGAGCTTGTAATTGCCTATAAGACTGATAGTATATTGTTCTACCTAATGAAATGTAAAATTGGCTTTTGAAATAAACAAAAGAAAAAGTTAAATCATAAAAAAGAAGGATGTTGACTGTAGGACTTCGTGTTTCAGACTATGAGAAAAGTGTACCCTTCATGACTTCTTTCATTACAACAGTTGCCTGGTGGCAACTTCAATAGTAAAAATACCCAGAGACTTTTGAGATACAAACAGAAAAGAGGAAAAAAAGACTTCTCTAAACTGAAACTTTCTCAAACTAGTCTCTCTTAATGATGCCTTTATTTGAAAGTGAGGATAATTGTTTCTGTCATGTAAATTTCAAGACTTTTTCACTCTTTAGCTTTAGCTGAACAGCTTTCCAAGTTCAGTGTATGTTGCCCTGAGTGAAATCACCAAAATCACATAAACAAACATATTTAGGAGCAAGATACTCAGCTAGTTTAAATCAGCTGGTACTAATGACAAGTTTTCATTAAGTAAAGATCAGGCCTCACACATAGATGTTATACACTAGTATTATTTCTACCTTTAGCTTCCACTTCCTCCATCAGGTTGAGACCTCAGTACAGAGGCTAAGACTGAACTACTATATATCCTATTTTATAAATGGGGTACTTCAGTAAAGTAATAGAAAGACCTTGCTAGTGAATCTCTGAAGACTAATAATTAACTGTTGAATAAATGCCACTCAAATTCGAAGAACACTACCTGTTATTTTCTCCCACCTCTCTTACTGACACTATTTTTCTGCCTTCCTGTGAAGAAAAGTAGTTTTCTAAATACTTTAAAATTTAAAACTTTTGTTCCTAAATATGCAGGTACGGACAGATAAGGGTTGCAGAATTTGCAGCAGTGTTCAGACACCTAAATCCTTTCATTTTGATGCCTCAGAGCCAAAGAAAATCCCACCAGATGTCTGTCTGTATCATTAGGTGTGTAAACAATATTGAAAGGCAGGCCCCCAGAGGCCACCTAGGCATTCTTTCAGAGCTTCTTTACGCACAGAAATATCATGAGATTAACCTGTAAGACTCAATTCGTGGGCAGCTTAAACGAACCCATTTTGTCATGCAATGAGTTGCTGCATTTCACCAGGCAGGCAATAATAGCATCTGAAGTCGTGTTCCAGCTCTGGCTTGCAACCGTGTGAACAAATCCAGACAAAGTAGATAAATGAGTAGGAGTAAGAAAGCAGTTAAAACTGCATGATAAATTAATAAGATTGCTCATCCTGCAATTCAAGAGTTCATCACATAAGTACTACCTGTACATACCCCTTCATAAATACATGCCTCTCTTCCATGCCTCTCTGTATTGGCTTTGTGCCAACCACTTTTTGTCAGCATAGGCTTCAGTTAAGTTGTGAAGTGGATGTTAAACAGAACCGTTAGCTTCTGTGTTTTTCAGCATTTTCACCTATGCCAATTTCTTTTTCTTCTGTGTTTTAACTGACCATCTTTTTTCCATGAAGCTTTTGTTCATGCAATTCAGTAACCTATGTCTTGCCTTTAGACAGCATAATCTTACCTGTAAAAGCAAAATCATTTAGTAGCACTCTGTTGAACTGGATTTCTTCAGCTTTGGAGAAATGAAACTCCACTATTCTAGTAGTCCTGAAGGGTGGCTTCTCAAAAAAAAAAATTAAAATAATAAAATTAAAAATCATTCCTCTTCAGCTTCTCAAGCCTAATTTTAATTTTTCTTTGTATCAGATGAAGAGGGTAGAATTTTCTTAGAAACTAGCTACAGGAAGATAAAAATTCCTCACTTATTTTAGCCATTCTTAGCTTGACCCATGGAATTTGAGGGAAGGGGTTTTGGGATGACTGGAAAATACTTTCTATTTGACCAAATACAACTGAAACAAAACATAACTGACGTGTTGATTGATTGAACTTACTGCACTAAAAGTCTTATATTAAATGCTTAGATAATTCCTTCAGATAGCTGCATTGCAGGAGAGGGAGTAGAAAAATATATTGTGAAGACAGTGTACTTATCATGTGACTGAGAAGATCTGTACAATGCTAAAAGACACAGCATCATGCTGCAAATTTATGCTTAGAAACAATTTTTGATTAAGATTATTAACATTTAATTTTCATTCACATATTTGCTATGTAAAATCCTCTGACACGTATTTTCCTTACAGTAGATCATTACTGTCTCTGCTCTTGGAATCTAACTAAAAAAGCACTTTGGTAGAACCTTTAGCGGAATGAGTGATTATTTTCAATACTTCTAATAAAGGTCTTCAATCAAAAGTTTCTACTTACCCTGTGATACAATTCAGGCAT
Source organism: Rissa tridactyla (assembly GCF_028500815.1). Lineage (NCBI taxonomy): Eukaryota > Metazoa > Chordata > Aves > Charadriiformes > Laridae > Rissa > Rissa tridactyla. The sequence goes on from NC_071497.1 coordinate 19,082,377, forward strand.
CAACTGAAGTTAAAAACACAGCAGCTTTTTGTTGTGCTTCAAACTAACAGGCTTTATTATGATCACTGAGAGGAGAAGCAATGCAGCAATATCCTTAATGAATTTTACTGTTTTCCATTGGACATATTATTTAACATTAAATGGTAAGATGTGATGAACAGTGTGTGGTTAGGAAGAATGAAGCATGGCCTGAGGCATCCTCTAGTTGCTGAAGCATTGTAGATACCTACTTTTTTTTTTTTTTAAGTGACAAAATCACTTCATATGGCAAGCCAGATAGCATTTCAGGGCTCATTACATTCAGGCCTCAAGCCTCAAATTGCTTCCACTGATGATGATCTACAGAGATTTCACCAGTCTCCCTTCGTTTTATATTATGGTGGAGTTATGGGGTTGGTCTTCATACCAATGGGATACTTTTCCTTTTAGAATAAAGCTCCTAATGCCAATGTTATTCTTAATGAGACACTGCACATCAGTTTCTTTTCCAGCAATAGAATCAGAAATTCTTTTCTGACCAGCTGCAATGTAAATGGACCAGACCTTTGAGAACAGAAATAGAAAATAAAGCCATGACAGATACCATGTGTAAGTCACAGAAGACCAAGTACTTTTGCCTTGCCTTGCCTTCCCTCTCAGGGCATGTTGAGGACTGCTTGCTTCTAGCAATATCTCAGCTATGGATTCCAGATCGAAAATGTACTTAAACTTTTCCTCCAGCCTATACAGGCTATTAAGAAAGACTAGCTTTCAGTGTAGGGCAGCCTAGTAAAATCTACTCTTGAATAACCTCATGACTGTTTCCTCAGTGCGTAGCCGTAAATGCCAATAGTTTATTATTACGTTTCACTGCTGCCAGATGAAAAATGGAAACAGCACGAGGAGAGGGTGAAGAACACAAGAAAAGCTCAGAAAAATAGAAAGGATATCAGTGTGGATACTACTGTCACTTAGTTCTGAGGGAAGTGGTAAATGCAGATAGATCTGAACTCTTTCAAGCCACTTAAATAACCTCCTTTTGTAAAGATTTGTAAGTTCGAGACATTTTCTGTTTATCTGCCTCCAGAACGCACCTCTTGAAACAATCCCTTTAAAGATCTCAACAATCAGCCTTTAGGGGGGATACAATACAGCTGCTTGAAAGACTGTTGATGAAATATGTTACTGTTCAAATTCATTTGCAAGTACACAGAAGAATTGTAAACCATACCAAAAAAATCAAACAAGTAAAAGCCTTACCATGTCTGCATATAATTACAAAGGAGACTTGGTTCCAGAATTTAGGCCTGAACTCATTTGGAACGTAAAGGATCTGAAACATACATTAAAACACGGATCATGATCTGGCAGAACTCAAAGAATCAAAGTTACATAAGACAAACAGAGTTTTGAATTCAATTCTAAATGAAAGAGTCTGGAATATCTGCATATTGTTTTCTATTAAATAAAGAGTAGCATATCTTTCAGAATAATCAAATTGTACATTTCTTCCAATAAATTGTTAACTACTGTATGTGAACACACACCCTCATAGGCAAACTGTTCAACATATGGGCACCCAAACACCCACACTTACCAATTTGCAGACAGTCCTTCACACACAGTTAACTCACCGTCTCACTTTAGGCACAGGCTTACACAACTTTTGTAAATAGTCCCTTCTTCAGCAAAGAGACTGCATCGTTTGTATGAGGATACTACCTACATACATGTATTTCTTAACCAAAATTTATAGCAATCTCACTTTACTTTCTATAACTCGACTGGCAGAAACAGTGTAATACACATTAAAAACATATAATCAACCATTCTGAGAAGAAAAATTAATGAAGATAATTCACTATGCAGACTCATTAATTAATCCTGTGAATCAATTCACAGTGTCAGTAATATCTCCCCATCCAATTTTTATGTCAAAGCTTTAACATGTATGAATTATTAATTTTATTATAACCAGGTGATGAAGTAGTTCATATTTACTGGTGAAATGATCATTATTTTTTGTGTCTGAAAAAAATGTGCTAAATCTGTGAAAATTTAGCAATACAGCAGACAGGTACACTCCATTCCATTTGTCCCAGAAAATTAATACCAGGAGAGACATGTTGTTGTGGAAGACTTTTGAATTACAGAATTATTTTAAGATAGGAATAGAAATAAACATTAGATTACAGTGTGTGGTCTGTCATACTGAATTTCAAGCTGAAATAAACTCAAATAAGATTTAAAAGCTCTTTTCCTTGAAGCAATGGATGAAGAATGCCATCCTGCACGCAAATCTTCCTGACACTTGAAGGAAATCAAATGGAAGGGCAAGCTTCTTATTTGCCATCTTTCCTGAATCCCCAGCACGTACACACACAAACACATATACAAAGATGCAATTTGCACTACAGTGGGCCTACTTTAATATCTAAACTCCTTTTGTTTTGTTTTATTTTCCAGTATAACCTGTTTAATAAAAAGAAGTACTTTAGTCACCCAATTGATAAAGGTAGTTTTTAGTCCCACTGCATTTATATAGCAAGTTATATATAAATTATTTTTTCATTCCCTTGGTACACAATGTAGCATTTTAAATTTCATTTCAGTGTGGACTGGCTAAGATTTTACTTCAGAGTTTAGGTTCCTTCTTTACACAGAGGTGTTACATGAGGTCCATATGTAACCCTGGATGAACTATTTCCATATCAATAAAATGGTGTAACATATTGGTGCTACCAACAATCCATGCCTTTATAAACATTTATATCTTAGCAATTATCAACATCAATAATATGCTCTACAAAACTGTAAAAAAAATAAATATCATAATGAAAAAATGATATAGTTTCAAATGAAGCAACAATACTATATATAATCTGGAAAACACAACACCAAGGTCATAATGCTGGTATGAAGAGTTACATACCATTATTACATAGGCCTTGGTGCAACTTCTCTCACAATGCAGTCTGGAAGTTTCACTATCTTCCGTACCTTCTCTGTACCTGTAATCGTGTCTTGAGAATATTAGTTGGCCTGTTACCCAGGGCTCCCTGAGGAGACCAATGTCCATGCAAGCAATTTCCATTCAACAGGGAACCAAAGAATAAAAAATATTATAAAATCTAGCTTTCAAAAGCTTTTTTTCAAGGGTGTTCCAAAAAGTAAACTATGGAGTTAAGGCAATTAATACAACAACTAAAGTTTGAATCTTTCTGAACCAAACCATCAGACAATTACAGTGGATTTAGTAAGGGCAGCTGCCCTCCGTAAAGAAATTCACAAGAAACAGAAAAGGATTCCGTTCAGTACAGATGTCACAGAAAATGAACTGAATTGCTAGATGAGTTATTAAGAGAAAGAGTAAGTTTGAACAGGTTATCTTATTGTGCCTGTTTCCCTCTCTAGCATTTCTGGTTTGTTTTTTTTTTTTTTAACAAGAACTGAGGCTTAGCCTTGGATGGATACCAAGAAGATATATCTCATTTCTAAAACCCACATAATTCTCTAACCAGTCAGTGCCAAGGCGATTGACAGCACTGTTTCATCTCTTAGAGAAACAATAGGAGTCCCTATAGAAAAAATAATAATAAAACAGATAACAAATCAGTGTTTGATCCCTGAAATACCAACAAGATCTAGAGAGGCAACGGATATAAAAAGTTCTATCCCTTTCTTCAACAACTGCAATATCATTTCCATTATTTCTCCAGGCTCCCATTCTGAATTCAAAGCAATTTATCTGAAGTTCAGACACTGTCAGTGTGATTTAGTTTCAGTTTTATGGCAACTGCAGGTCTCTAATAAGTATGCTCCTTTCATTGATTTTGTTCCCCTTCAGCTGCTGCTGTAAATGTAATTGAAATTTTTGGTTTTTTTCTTCTGACCTAACTTTTTTTTTTTTTATTCATGGAAGAGCAATCAGAGCAGTGTCCTACCAGTTTTATATATCCTATTAATAAGAAATACAGTTTCTCCTAGAAATGGACTTCCATAATATCTGTTATGACATTCATGGTGAAAGATCCTCTAATTTTTCATATACAAATTTACATATTTTCAGTTTTTCATAGGTAGGTAACCTAGTGAACAAACAGAATACTTGTGAATAATTTCACAGGTATCTTAAAGTGGTATTTTAGCAGTGTAATGCTGTTTTCTGCCACCTTGGTATCTAGGCTGATTGATGTACAGGTGTGTCTGTGCTTTCTCCAACAGTGTACAAGACAGTATGTGGTATAAGACTTATACCTGCTTCCCTGCCTATAGATGGTAAGGCAATGAAAAATCTTGCCCAAGGAGATTTTAAATGAAAGAAATGAATTACGTGTTTAGTTCTGAAAATGGCCAAGTCACTCTTAATTCCAGAGAAGCTGATCCACAGACCAGTTCCTGGCAAAGGTTTTATCTTCAACAATGGCAAGCCTCTCAGGGTGCTTGGTGACACAGGCGATCTAAGGGGATGTCACCATCAGAGGGCTGTTGACTGGGATGGAAAGGTGATCTTGCATTGAGCTAGAACTGTTCCTATGAACAACTTCAAAAACTACACTCAAATATATCTCAAATGCAAATTAAATGGAAATACAGTGCACAGAGCAGAGTCACAGGTTGAGATGTTCACAGTGGCAATCTATTTCAATAAGTAGACTACCACTTTCAGGACACAGCTACAGATTTTTTGCGTGTGTGATGCTCCAATACAAGCTACATGTAGTGCAAGAAACAGGAATCTGAAATAGTACAGTTATCTTGCACTCATATGCAGGCAGTTTTCAGTTACACAGCAACCATAGCACTGATGAATTAAAATGAATACAAAGGCTGCAGAATTAACTAGAAACCTATAGTGAGAATAATGAAACAGTAAAGAAATTAAAAGTATGTCTTTTCCCTGCCTGGTTCACATCTGTCCAACTGTTGTCCTGTTCATCCTGAGTTGAATGTATCTGAACTAGCAAAAAATGCAGCCAAGGATCCACACCACGTTGCGGACTGCAATCTGCACTCATGTTCATTGGAAGTATCCAACTACACTGCCACAGAATCAATTAATAAAACAGCAAAAAGGGGAGAGCTTTGTCCATGCCTACTTTCTGCAATCATTGTGGATTTTGACGTGTCAAACATTTTTATTGCCCTTCCAGGGACAAACTGTATTTTTTACAGTTAATTGCACCTGAGAGACTCAGCAAGGAAAATGTCACATGAGTCCGAGTGCCAAGTATAAGCAGAAGGTGCTGTCTTCTCAGACACAAATCAAGGTTTCAAAGACAATGATCCAGAGCACAAGCAGTTCTGGTGTTGGTGACTTTTTTTTAATCCATCTCAACACTTGAGTAGGTATTCAGACGCCTTTAACCAAAAGGTCCAACTTGCAGAGTATTCTTGGCAAGTCCCTTGCGTTATCATGTCTACAAGGACCTGTCCTAATGGCAGACATGAGCTTGGGATAGAGAAAGAGGGGCCGAGGAAACTGCCTGGGCTCCTCAGTATGAGAGGGTTGGTGAGGTGACCAAAGTAAGCACCCCGGTCGCTAGCATGGGGCAGCGGGGCAAATGCCCTCCCCTTAGCACAGAGGAACACTGAGCCCTGGTGTGAGATTTGGGATAGCCCAGTCAATGCTACTCAAAATCTGACTAAAACCTAGTATTGCACTGTAACGTATCGTGTTCTCTACACTGCTATTATGCACATCGGGCACTGCTATTACACAGCACAATTACTCAAGCAAGTAATTCAGTATAATAGTGGGATAAATGGAGAAGCATGGTAGTACAGCTCTGTGAAATACACAGAAACAAAAATGACTCCTATCAAAATCTTAGAAAAGCACTGAACAGCCCCTGCAAAATGATAAAATATAGTGTTCTAATAATACTCATACACTGCTCCAGTTTCTAAATTAGCAGTGGGTTTGAGTTTGGTTTTTTTTCCATCAATAGCGGCTTAATATATTGATTTCCGTCCAGCCCACTTTGGGTGCTGCAGTTAATTAGAGACCTCACGGTGTGAGGATGTAACTCTGGTGCTTCAGCCTCTGCTTCCCAGGGAGAGGCGGTTATCCTTGACACAGGGCAGCTGACAATCCTGTCTGTTATTAGCCAAGCCCCAGACATCTGTGGTTTCAAAATCATAATCCTTGGGTGCATGTAATCAAAGTGATAGCACACGGAGTTGCAGTGCCAGCTACATTTCATTCCACAATAGCTGTCAAACCTCCTGCAAAAATGAAAGTATTGCGAACAAGTAAATAATCACCTCAAAATATGTTTGGGAAACAAAATTTATCCAGCAAATATTTTAACGCAGATTAGCTAATGGTCCCTTTGGTGTGGATCTTTGCTATAATGGATATTAATGCTTTTTGATGTCTCCTTTCCAACCCTGATGAGAAAAAGCCAGTGAATCAGCGGATTAGAGTCTGAGAGAACCAGTGACTGGAGATAATCACTTTCAGAGCACACACAATGGGGGCTGTGGTTTCCTCCAGCAGTGGAAAGCGAGTGTGATCCTCTTCCTCTTCGGTCTGCCTTTTGTTCCCATCCCTCTTTCACATTTTCCTTCCTTAATCTCAGAATAATATCCTGTCTTGTCTGCTGCCCTGAAGGTTTGCTTAATATAGTCATAAAAAGCTGCCAATGTATTTTTAAAAAGTCAGAATAATAAATGTTTAAAGCCATGCTGGGGAGAAAGCTGTAAACAATCAGCACTGATATTTATTTAAACCTTTGTATTTAGTTTAAAGGTGAAATAAGATTCTGAAAACACCCTTTAAGCAAGTATATGTATCTAGGTCCTGATACTACATGGGCACCAGTGTTGTCTGAGAACAGCCCTGTTTCCTAGGCAGTGAAATACATTTTATTTAACATTTTGTCCGATTGAGCTCTTTGACACCAACCCACTAAGGGGTAAATCTGTCTAAGGAGTAAATCTGGTGCAGGATTGTCCACTGCAGTAACACATAGCAGGAATTTAGTCTCCCAGACAGCAGGGAGGATGCATGGAAAGCACACAGTACCATCCACAGAGCTCACATCTCCAGTGCAGAGGGACAAAGGAATACAGATAAAGCTAGATAATTTGAATCTCCTGGCCCTCAGCAAAAGAAGGGATCTTCCTTTTGTTGGAAAGGAACACCTGTAGAGAAAAAGAACACTGTCATTTATAGTGAATTTCTACTTCATGAGAAGTCCCTGCCCTGACATCTTTTTTCTCAAAGTAGCAGACCCTACAAACATACAAACATCTAGTTTCTGTGCCTCACTAACACAGTACCAGCATCCAGGAGAGAAAGCAAGGCAAAAGCATATGCAAACTCAGATTGTTGTGCAAACAGAAACAGAGGCAAAATAAGAGGCATGTTTCTCGTGGGTTTGTGTTTGACCCCTCTTTTTTCTTTCATTAGCTGAGCTCAGCTGACACACAGTACAAGCTACTAATTCCAAATGAAAGAAAATGTTAAATACAGAAATAAAGGAGTACCTCCTTCCTGGGGTGCTCTGACAACCACCTGACTCTTAAGGACAAAGGAAGAGAGGGCTTTAAAATCCAGCACTATCTATGCCTGTCAAAAAACTGCCCACAGCACTCAGATCAATACAACCTCAAGCAGACATATTGCCCGACAAACCCTTCCACAATGCTCTATTTAATGAAATTATATCTTTCAATATTTCATAGAAGTTTGGAGGACATCAGAAGCAAAAGTTTATCAAAATAAAAACAAGGTGTGAAACATATTTTGCCTCGCGATTCAATATGAAAACAATGAGCAAATTGCACTGCCTTCATTTTAGGTTTCATTCTATTAAGTTTGTATTCTATCAATATATCTTTATAATCTTAGTGTAATGCTAACTGTTAGGGTATCTGTAATACTAATTAAATGCCATGGGTTGTACTGGGTTCAGTATAAAACAAAATGCTGCACTTTCATATCAAATTAGTGTCTTAATATCTGATTCCCACTGTACTTAATGTATATGCTTAGCAATTCCTTGCTGGAAACAAATCGGTTCATCAATTAATTATCCTCACTAATTCAGTGAAAAGATTAAGTAGAAATCTCATTTACTGAGCAGTAATAACTTCAAAGCTATAGATTCAGCTAGTCTTCTAACTCATCTGAGGTATATTTAGGTAAAGATAAAAACAGCAAAGATCTCCTAAAGCAGTTTCTTTATACAGCCAAAAAAAAAAAAAAAAAAAAAGACACAACCCCCCTGCTTTTTCTGGAAAATGCATCCTAATATATACCCTAATTATACTCAGCTGTAACTAATGGTAAGTTTATGGACATGTATAAAAGAGCAACAGAAGTGCAAAATCTGTCAAAATATTTTTTAATATAAAAGCCTCTACTCTGTTCTGGTGAGACGCCGCCTGGAGTACTGCATCCACCACTGGGGCCCCCAACATAGGAAGGACATGGACCAGTTGAAGCAAGACCAGAGGAGGGCCACAAAAATGATCAGAGGGCTGAAGCACCTCTGCTGTGAGGACAGGCTGAGAGACTTGGGGTTGTTCAGCCTGGAGAAGAGAAGGCTCCAGGGAGACCTTATAGTGGCCTTCCACTACTTAAAGGGGCCTACAGGAAAGATGGGGAGGGACTCTTTGTCAGGGAGTGTGGTGATAGAACAAGGGGTAACGGTTTTAAACTCAAAGGGGGTAGATTTAGATTAGATATTGTGAAGAAATTCTTTACTGTGAGGATGGTGAGACCCTGGAACAGGTTGCCCAGGGAAGCTGTGGATGCCCCATCCCTGGAAGTGTTCAAGGCCAGGCTGGATGGGGCTTTGAGCAGCCTGGTCTAGTGGGAGGTGTCCCTGCCCATGGAAGGGGGTTGGAACCAGATGACCTTGAAGGTCCTTTCCAACCTAAACTATTCTATGACTCTATGGGAAAAGAAAACGCTGTATAGCCAAAGCACAATAAAAAGCAAGCTGATGTCATTTTCCAAGACCAATCTAATTTATTGCACTCATTTCAACAGTATGAGCATTGTGGAGTCACCTCTTAATCAAAACATGAACAAAGCACATACAGTGCAATTATATAAGTGGTGTGCTGGGCTATAGTACAAGTACTTAAAAACCATAATCATAATTCTTCAGTTTTTATTAAAAGTTACTGAGAATGATACTCATTTCTTTGTGGTTTTCAACAAAGAGTTAGTAACAGATAATTTTATAGCTTGTTGAAAAAAATTTACTGTAACAGAAGCTGCCCCAAATGGGTAATGCTCTGACAGCTTTAGCTAAGTGTCGTGGTTTGGATTGGACTGGCCACTGAAACAAACCACAGATGCTCTCTGACCTCTTTCCCTTCAGAGAAGGGACAGCCTCTCCCTTCAGGGAGAGAAGGAAGAGAGAGAAAGAGACAAGTTTAAAAGAAACTAAACTATTTTAACGAAATATTAATAATAAAATAATAAAAAGAAAATACAATCATATAAAAAAACCCACAATTAAATATATACAATATATACAGAACCATAACAAGTTCCCAGGATGATGATCACATCACCAGCAGGCACTGGGGAAGTCCCAGACTGGACTCAGCAACGGATGGGAACTGCGCTCCAAATCTGGAGTCAAGAACTCACGTATCGGGATCAAGGACAGACAAACAGACGGAGTCCTCCTTGGATGCCGGCCATTGAAGAAAGAGAGTTGACCCTTTGATCCCTCAGCTTTTATACTGAGCATGGGGCAGATGGGATGGAATACCCTGTTGGTCAGTTTTGGGTCACCTGCCCTGTCCGCTCCTCCCCGCATGTGCGACCCCTCTATGCTTTTCCACTTCCAACCCTCCAATGGGGCAAATGACGATGTTAGCTGACTTTGGTTGTTATAGCAATAGGTATAAGCAAGAGCCTCTCTGCACACCATTCCTGGGCATAAATTATTAGAATGCAATCAGGTCTTATCACTCTGGGACCAGACCACTGTCTAAAAAATATGCCATTAATTTCAGAGAGTTCAGTTAGTTAGAAGAGGCTTAACTGAAAAGTAAAATTACTGAATAGAAAATTGGTTCTGTTTTACCTCAAACCAGGACATTAAGTTAGTACAGACCTCAGTTAGCATGTATCTGACACCACCTCCTGTTTCACCAGCAGGCACCTGGGATCTAGAAAAGAAAAAAAGAAACCACTGTTTAAAATAATTACAAGGAGACAACAGCAGTTGAAATAATGAAAGAAAGCCCCAGGTGTGAAAGTCCAATTTAAGACAGTTACCATAAAGTGCAGAAAAACTGTCATTTTCTTTCAAAAAACTGAGAGAAAAATAGGAAATATAACCATCAGGCTGAAGTAGGTACAAGATGCTACCTGGTAGCTTCTTACCTAAGAGCTAATTGAAGGCCCACTTCAGGACCAGGGTCCATGCAAATCAACAACTGTACTGTCTCAGCCTTGCTGACTTCTCTGGGGATACATGGAGGTGCAAGCACCCAGCTGTGCAGGCACAGCTGCAAGATTAGAGGTTAGCTGGGACACTCTGGCAAGCGGACAGTGTGTGCTACATTGACAGTGTCTGTTGAGGAAGGCAAAGCCAGTCAACATCACCCAATAGATCTTAGTTTGTTTCATGAAGAATCATGGTACTAAGAGTCTGTTCAATCTGAGTATTTATACTTTATTTTCGTACTTTGGAGACTCTTCGTACATAACAGGTCATTTATCAGAACAGGAACTAAGTGTTGTTGGCTCAGAAAAGCAAAGGAATGGTATTTTACAGATATAAACCCTTGCTAAAACAGTTCAGAGTGTGTTTGTTTCTAATTGACAGAAAAAGTGAATTGTTTTTCTTCAGAATCACAATTCATTAAACATAATTGCCCAGAAAGTAAATCACATAATACATGTTGTCCTTGAAATTATCTCATACTGTCTTTACAGTCAGATGTGACAGTATCTTCTAACTACCGAGATGATAATAGTATTCTGTATAAACACCAATGGCAACTCTGTCTGCACATATCTTTTTATTTCTTCTTCCAATTGTATAGAGTTTTCTGAACAATGAGTTAATACTAGAGAAGTTGCAAGTTAATATTGTTATCATTATTTTTGGCACCAAAAATCTTCAAGTTTATATTAAGGAAAATATATCCTCAAGAAAATGTAAAATGTCCATGTGATTTTATTATTATATTAGTATGTATAATATAGATTATCAGCTAAAAAACAGTTGATGCTTTCCTCAACCTAATAAGAGATTTCCTCTGAAATATGGTGCAGAAAAAGTGAACTTATAGAGTATTGACTTTTGGGGGTCATTTGGTCAAGGTTTCTTCTGAAGAGCAATTCAACTCTATTAATCATTAAATATTTCTTCGGTAGAAAACACTAGTTTTTAGTATCTGGTTATATCACTTTCTGAGATGTGCAAGGGCCAGGTAAAACTCTTTGCTATGTCTACTTGGAGGAGGGATCCAGCATATTTTGTTCACCTTTCATAAGTGCTCTAAAGGATTAGTCTCACTGAAAACCTTGAATTTAATTTTCTTTAAATCTAAGAAGTAGTTTATTTGAGATATATCTCCTCCTAGATCTTCTGAAATTTTGCCCAGAGATGATCAGCCAGAGTTGTAGTTTTTCCTGTTTTTTCATTTTGTCAAGAAGTGTTTGATTTTTAAACTGGTGTCTTCCAATAACAAAAAAACAAAACAAAACAAAACGAAACAAATTCTGTTAGAACTGAACCACTAAAATTCACTTTTACCGTAGAATTGCACAGTCTGGATAAGGCTCAGTCTTCTGCTGCAGATCCATATTACATGTATAATCCACTAAAATGACATTTTAAAGGTATAGAGCAGACAGGTTGATTCACAGACGTTCTGTGTGTAGTGACAAAGTTTAAGGGATGTTAGTACACAATAGTAATTTCATATTTTTCTCTCAATGTACTTTATTACTATTTTTATTCAGACATGACTTGAGTGGATTTTGACCCAAAGATTCAAAATATTTGATATACATTAAAGATCTCCATTATGTAACAAATTAAATCATCCTTCCTGGTCTACTTCTCTGCATTCAATATGCATTTTTTTTTTGGTAGTTTCAGGTTTTGAGGTGGGAATGTGGAACTATTTTTGCTGGGAGGTTGAACACATCTTTCAGACACATTTGGCATGCCACACATAAATACTCACTTCACTGTTAACCAATAGTAATGCTGGAGGAACTTGTGGCTAAGGGCTGTGTTAAATGAAGTCAGGGATGTGAGCCAACTCCTCAGGCTGTGTATTTCTCACTTCACCTGTAAAACAAACAAATCATTTCTGCAGAGCATTTATTTTCCAAGCTAAATAAGTTGTCCAGTCAATAAGTATACCAAATTCATAAAATTATCCCAACACCTAAAAGAGTTGCAAACTGCAAAGCCATAAAACTTTACTGAAAATGTTTTTACCTTGGTTTGGGGCTTAGTGAAGAAAAACCCGTCCCAGAAATTTCACACCTAAGCATTTGAAATTACAGTGTGGAAGGGGTGTGTGTGCATGAATTTGTTAGCCTTTCTGCTAAGCTGCAACCCGCTCTTCCTACATCCTTCAACATGTGTTGGGTGTTTCTGTCCCACCTACTTACTGACCAAAGCAACATAAGCAAACAGAGGTAATAATTAATTTTCTCATATTTTCAGGCTTGCTAGCAGTGTATCAGCCAGAATTTATTTCTGAATTTGGCTGCGTATTCTACTCTGTATCTAAGCCATTATGACAGTTCTAGAGGTGAAATAACATGCAAGAAATTCTTTAGAAATAGATTTCTCTGTACCATATTTTTTTTTTTTTGGTAGTACCTATCACTTTTTTTCATATTTTGAGAATATTTGAAGTTTGTCTCAGTGGATAGGTTCATCTATTGCAGGACACTAAAATTTATTGCTGGAACTGGATTTCCTCTGGCCATTGGCCTATGGAATACAATTAAAGCAGACTACCTTGCAAAAGCAAAGGCAGATGCTTTCAAGTTTAGGCCATCAGCAAAATCTTCTCATTCTTCGGAGTTGATCAAGAAAGTTACAGCTATTAAAAGATTTTTTCCATAATGGTTTCAGCTAGTTACACCTTCTCAAGAGTGTTTTTGTTCCACAGGTCTTTTTCAGAGGGCTAAATTTTAAAAAGAATTAGATACCTGCTCTTCTGTCAGATGTCTGAAAGGTAGAGGGGAAGTAATGTAGAGCAATAATTCAGTAAATGTATTTACTTTTGAAAAAAAACTAAAATCTCTACTTTCAGACCTCATTAAAAAATTAGCAATTTTTTTTTCTAAAAGACAAAAGTTTCAGTAAAACATGTCTGCTTCTTTGAATAGTTTAATAAGAAGGTTTCAGAAAGGAACCCTAAAGTAGTAATTAGGGCTTTCAAATTGAGCAGAGGAGAGACTTAAAAATGGAGATTCATAGTTTTTCAGACAACCCTTGATATTCTGAATTAAAGCTGTCTGAATTGAGCTCCTCTTTAAAGTAAAATGTGGAAAAATTCTTTTAAGGAAGAACACAGATCTTCAAAACTAATTTTTCACAAAATCAACATTTTTCTTTTCATCCCATGTGTTCTACACATAAATTACACATGAGCAGATACTGAAGACTAAATTTCAACATTGTTGGGGCAGACTGAGTCTAAAATTAACAAAATTAGCTAAATTTGTTAAACTGAAGGTTGTAAATTAAGACACTTCTATTTCAATCAGGATTACCTAAATACCATCAGACAGTCACCATCAGACACCAACACCATAATGGCATGCAAGTTACAGTAATTAGAGAACAACCCTTTTTTTTTTACCCAACAAAAAACCCCTTTGTTTTCATCATTCCTGACTACAGTGGAAGGAATAAAACATGGGAGAGACCTGGAATCAAGCCACTCTCCATCAGCTACCACACCAATTTGTACAGGGCTGCTCTTAAAATACACAATTTATGGGTTTGGTCGGTGTATTTTCAAATAAGAAGAGAACTCCCAAGTCTCAACACCAACATATTCTGCTTTTTCAGAAATCAAATTACAAAGGAAATGGAACGTGGATATTTTCTGGTCATCCATTGCTGCTAGACAAAAGAAATAGGAAATAAAACATACGAGTGTTATTAAAGCCAAGACATCATGTTTTCTGTTTTTTTGTCTCCTATCAGAAGAGACTGGAATAGCTTTGTAATGAAAATATCCTCATAGAAGTTTTAGAAAAAACCTAAAAACACTGTTCATAAATTATTCAAATTTTATTAGCATTTATCTGTATCACAGTGTAAGACAGTACATTGGGAAACATATTCTTATGTTTAAGTAATGTTTCCATTTTGCCTGATGGGAAATATCTGGTAATTCCAGGGAACACTATGCCTCTAAGCCAGAGCTTATTGCTGGATGACATTTTACAGATTAGTTGAGATCACTAAGGTCGCAGAAAAGAATTCTAGGAGAGTAACAGGGCATATCCAGAAGCCAAAAGCTGAGAAGGTTGTTGAGTAGCCCAGAAAAAGAGAACCCAGGAAACTTAGCGCAGTAGTCCTATATAGAATAAGTCTTTCAAAGGCCAGAGCCAGCAATGACAAGAATTCATTAAATTGCATTCTACCATGAGATGCTCATGAAGAAGTACTGCAGGGTGAAGCAGGATGAGCAAAGATCCGAAGATGGGATTACCAATAGATTGTGTATAGCCTTGAGTGAAGTATGACAGTGAATCCATTTAATTATATATGAAATAGTCATTTATAACATCAGTTTTTTAGCTAATAAACAGCTGAAGATCAGAATTATCCTTTAAGTTCAGATGGACTCAAGTGATAAATTACAAAATTGGCCTGAAACCCAACTGACCTTTATGTGTATATCTGTCAATGGACTTCAGAAATATCACTGCTTAGTAATACCAGGGAAAAAATACTACTCTCAAGAACACAATTCAAAAATTCTAGCTGAGTGCTGGGGAAATTAGCAGAGGAAAGGAAGACCTGATTCTTCATCCATCTCCAAGTTTCCTCCTTCTTTTTACAAATCTCCAAAATCCTGCTCCAAAACTCCATTTTGTTTTGTGTATCGACACAGCATTCTCCACCCCACAGACTGAAAGTCATGACCTGCTTAACTGAGAATATTCAAACTGTCCTAAATAGATTTGCAGAGCTGTAATAGCACCTTTCAAATCCTCTTCCAAAGTGAAAGAACTAACTCTGGCAAGGTAAATTAATGTTTACCTACCTCCCCAGGAAGTCGTGAGACTTAAATAACTAAATATTGGTAATGTATGTTGAGATCCTCAGATAAAATATGCTGTTTGAGTACCACGTATTATTCACCATTATGATTCATCACATTTCTTTGCTACAGCAAGTGACAGACTCTCTAAAATTAGCATCTGAATCTTCAGGAGTTATTAGAGCTTGTACCCAGTGACTCAGATGTTCCACCCTTGTGTTTTGCAAGGTGTCTTTGCTTTCATGTCAACTAAATAGTAGATAAAAATGCAATCCTTTAGTAAATGGTCCTCTCTCATCTTATTTTTAATATTTTGAAACCAAACACTCCTTCACACAGAAGCACTAAGAGCTTTAAATCCTTGGACGTAAAGAACAGTACACAAAATTTTTATGTGTGCACAAATATGTGAGGGTTTATAAGCCCACCTGCATAACTATCTTTGTGAAAGTCACCCGAAAAAAGTGCCAGAAAATTGTTAAAAGCACAGTGTCACAACTGGTTCAGCTGGAAAACAATGAACATATGGACAGTCATGTTCATTCTATGTGTTCTCCATTATGCCTACAGAAATTGTGTATATCTTTGCTGCAATTATCTGACATGAGAGAGATGCCTAGAACTGCCAAAGGTACAAGGTGTGCTCGAAAGGGAATTTCAGTTGTATAAATTATACTTACTGTCCAAAGTTCGGCCATTTTCCAATTTTCATCCTGGAAATCTACTATTATTTTTTTTAGCAAATTTCAAGTAAAGCAGTTGTTTCATTTCTGAAGCTAAGGAAGTACTGTGCAACTTGCTGTCATTTCTTCTTGATTCATTCCTTGCTAGAGGGGAGAGAAGAAACAAAAACAAAAACAAAAACAAAAACAAAAACAACAAACAAAAAAACCCTAAACCCAAACAAACAAATTGAAGAACCCCAACAAGTTCCCCACTGAAGAAGGATATATTCAAAATATTGCAATTCAGGAAAATATCCAGTTTTCGTATGCATCATCACAGAGGGTTTAAATTTCTTTTTCTTGTCTTGTATCTATGGGTCTGAATTACGGCAAGATTGGCATTTTTTATGACATGCAAGGGTATGCTATACATTTGTGCAGATGAGAACATTATTTCAGCAAGTCATTGTTTTGATTAGATATATCTAATTAAAAATACGTTTTACAGAGTAAATACATCACCATTTATAAGCTTGATGGCAAAAATATTACAAAGAGCAATATGTTTTGGTTTAAATGTTCACTGAGCAGACAGACTTCTGCTGAAAGTTGGTAGGTAGTTAAAGTGCCTGTAAAAGTAATAGGAAAGAGGCTTGTACCTTTACGACAGTATTGTAAAAGTCCTGAAATAGTAAAACATAAACATCATCAGGATTTGACATACATTGCAGTACATTTACAGACTCATTTTATCAGGAAAATGAAGAGGGAAGTAGAAAAGTAACTGAGTACTTTGCCAACTCCCCTTCAGTTGTGAAACAGCATCCTTTAATACCATGTGTATGTAGATTTCCAGTCCTTGCAAGAAAGAGAAAACAAACAATTTATTCGCAGTAGGTCTGTTTTGCCTTTTACTAGACATAGAAGCAGAGACTCTATAGTGAACAATCAACCTCTTACCAATAGTTCTGCCAGGGGTCATTGACAAGAATTGCTGCAAAACCCATTTAATGTGCACAGAAGTCATAAAACTCCCATCATGCTTGATGCTGACTGTGTTTTATTTGAATAACCTTAGATGACATATTGAATTCTAGAGCCTGTAGATTTGATTGGAAATAATGAGTCCAGCAGTTCCTGAATTAGGAAAAAATGGCCAGTTTACTAGAAATTTGATTTTCTTATTATTACTTGCAGCAGTAATCATATAAAGGACAAGAAATGCAAAAGAAAGCCCCAGGTCTGAATAAAAGTAGGAACTTGCATATAATACCACTGTTCTTGAAATAATCACACGTCCAGATTGAGTTATTTCCTATGCTAATGGCTAGTCAGATATTTAAGAAGCCATTTCTACATACACCAATAGGATTTGCAATAGCCATGGGAAACACACAATTTTGCAACTATGAGTAGATATTTAGCTCTGTACTGCTGGGTACCTTTCCCTCCATGAATCTCAATTCTACATTTTCGAAAGCTGTGATTTAAAGCATTGATTTAAAAATATGAACTATCCCCACTAAATATTTAGAAATTGCTTCTCCTTTGTGTCATTCTCAATAGAAATATTGTGTTTCAGATGATCTTGGACTCTAACATTTTTAATTCTTTTAAAGGGTTATTTTTAAAGCTACTGCGGCTGATACCATGTCTGTTCTACCAAGTCTTATTGAGCCTTACCAAGAAATGTAAGACAGATACACTGGTATTTCTTCAATTATCCAAGTGCACCTGCAAATAAGATTACCACACTAGAATGTGTATGCATTAAATGTCCAAGAAGCCATCAGTTCAATGCTTCCATACCCAAATATATAAATGCTTGCTTGCCAAACCTAGGCATTTGTACTCTTTTGCATAAACCTGAGGACTGGATGATTTTAACAAACCAATCCTTTTTAGAATAAAAACAAATAAAAAGAAACCTATAGTAATGCATTTACAGAAAAGTTAAAAGCAGGATAGAAATTTAATAAAAACAAGTAGCGACCTATAAATCTAATATGACTCTATAATAAAACCAAGAACTTCACAGTAACTGGCTGTGGGGCTAACACTTAATAGGACAATGTTAAGAAATTAGGCGAGACTTCTGTAAAATAGTCTGGTTTATCCATTATTATGAATGATAAACCTTCCAACACTGCCACTTCAGGGATTTCAGTATTCCACTATTCAATCCACAGAATAGAAAGTGGTTTCCACTTGATGAGAATTAATTTCTTTGCTGTGGGAAAAGTATGCAGTATTCATCTTTTTAATGGTTTAAAGTCCTTGGAAAAATAGCTAAAGCTCCAGAAATAAATAAACAACATCATGAAAGGGGAAGTTCTGAATCATATTTTTCCTAGTGTTCATATCATCTCAGTGGATTTTAATTTCACACTGTTTCTAGATTCTGTAGAGTGAAACCATGGAAAAAAGTTGCAAAGCACAGATATTTTATTGAAGTATATATACTCTCTTAGATCACCAATGAATTTGTCACTTGAGAGGTTACCTGCATAACAAGATACACGGCTAGCAGCAGCATTATTCACATTAGAAACCTTTCCATGCTCCTCACCCCAAAATGCCTGAAAAACAGTTTACCAGAAATTACACTTGATGAAAAGATATTTCAGTGTCCAAGATTACCCAGCTTCTAACCTCTCTTGTGAAAGAACCAATAAAGAGCACAAACTACCCCACTTTAATAGGTGTTTTGGGGTTTTGTGTCCAATAGAAACTATTCTTCATGTCATATAAACATTGAGAGGAATAACTGCAGCCATGGAGTTCAAACTTGCTCTTACCTCTCAAGAAAGTGTACTCTGACTCATTGTGGGAAATATTCTGAAATTGTCAGCTCACTGGTCAAGAGGTAGATGGAATATTAGGAATTATTTTAAAAGGAGGAGAAAGCAATAAAGAAAATGAAATTATGCACCCACATCTTGAATTCTGTGAACAACACCAGTCGCTCCAACTCAGAAAACAAATAATAGAAATAGAAAAGCTATGTATAAGGTGACAAACAGGATTAGTAACATGGAGCACATTACAGCAAAGGAAAAACTAAGTAAACAAGGACTTTTCATCTCAGAAAACAGAGAAGTTGTATGATCAGGTATGATCAAAGTATATAAATTCATGACTGGTACAGAGGAATTGAATATGCAACTTCCTCACCCGTCATAATACTATTTTTAACTTAATCTTTCTGCTTGATAACCTTATTGATCACCTAAACTTTAGGATCTCTTGTTTTATTCTTGTATGTTTTGCTGCTATCAGTTTTTATGAGCCACTGCACATTATGGCCTTTGCTCACAGTCAAGATAGTCATTCTTTCAACTTTTGAGTGGGAACAATAGTTGAGTCCTGCACTAAGGTAGGTAGCAAGGTACCTCTTCAATACAGTGGAATTCCCTGACTTTTATCAAAAAGGTATGTATATTCGACAAGAAAGAGTTTTTGCAAAATTTGTGTGCTCGCAAATCAGGAGTATATCTCTATCGCCATGTTTTTCCGATTTTAACTACCTCAAAGAAATAGAATGTTAATTACTTTTGTTGGTGTATTATCATCAGGCTGAGGCATTGGTGAGGTATGATGAGGTATTTCTTATGAATACGAAATCTTATTCTCACAACTGATTTAGATCTGCTTGAGTACGAACACCAGAATGTGCTTTGCAGTCTGACTTAAATAAAAGTTAGTGACAACTGACAAAGTATTGTGGGTCTGATGGGGAATGATAGGACATGAGTTAGCTAAAGCCTTATTTTAAAATCCTCAACAGCAGTCTGGAGAAGAGTGTTATCAATTATAGTTGATAGGGAGGAGCTAAACTCACCTGCAATGGCAGAAAAATATTAATATATCTAGAGAACACAAATTTCTGTTGGAGAAATAATGTTTGAGTTCATCTGAATGTGCCTGTTAATGGCAAGAGATATCTGACTGATGAAAAGCTGGTAGAATGGCACTGCTAGGGTAAGTTATTCTTATTCCTGTTGCTGCTGTTCAGTACAACTGAAAAAAAAAACCTCATAAAGTTCAACAAGGCCAAGTGCAAGGCCCTGCCCTTGGGTCGGGACAATCCTCATTATCAATACAGGCTGGGGGATGATGTGATAGAGAGTAGCCCTGTGGAACAGGACTTGGGGATACTGATGGATGACAAGCTGGACATGAGCCAACAATGTGCACTTGCAGCCCAGAAGGCCAATTGCATCCTGGGCTGCATCAAAAGAGGTGTGGCCAGCAAGTCGAGGGAGGTGATTCTGCCCCTCTGCTCCCCTCTGGTGAGACCCCACCTGGAGTACCGTGTCCAGCTCTGGAGCCCTCAGCACAAAAAGGAAACAGACCTGTTGGAGCGAGTCCAGAGGAGGCCCACAAAGATGATCCGAGGGCTGGAGCACCTCTCCTATGAAGACAGGCTGAGAGAGTTGGAGTTGTTCAGCCTGGAGAAGAGAAAGTGCTGGGGAGACCTTATAGCAGCCTTCCAGTACCTGAAGGGGGCCTACAAGAGAGCTGGGGAGGGACTGTTTGCAAGGGCATGCAGCGATAGGATGAGGGGCAATGGTTTTAAACTAGAGCAGGGTAGGTTTAGATTAGCCATTAGTAAGAAGTTCTTTACACTGAGGGTGGTGAGACACTGACACAGGTTGCCCAGAGAGGTGGTGGAGGCCCCACCCCTGGAGACATTCAAGGCCAGGCTTGATGAGGCTCTGAGCAACCTGATCTAGTTAAAGGTGTAGGGGGGTTGGACTAGATGACCTTCAAAGGTCCCTTCCAACCCAACATATTCTATGATTCTATGAATCTAGGAGGCATTGTACTTGAGTTGGAAACTGCCACGGCTAAATAAGAGGAAGTGCTCGTGAAAAGGACATCTCTCTCGAACTCTCTGGCATGGAAGATTTTAAAGGCTTTATTTTGGGGAGCACCAGTCTCTAACCAGAATTCCTCATGGTGTCTATTGCAGCTTTTTTTCTCAGAGTTCTGCCTACCCTATTGTAGATGCCTGGTTTAGCAGCAATTTAGTATTCAGATCAACCTGGTTGAAGGCTGAGACTGGACTCTTTATCTTCTATAATTTTTCTCCCATCTCCTGACTGCATTGGAACTGTTCTAAGCACCAAATAGGCTTTTTGGCTGTGAGGGTCTTGTGCTGTCAGTCTTTCTCATTAAAGTTATTACACTTTTTATCAGTCAATTAAATATTCATTGAGGCATAGAAAAAGTGTAAGAATGACCTTTGGTGTTGACAGAGAGCTAGGATAAAGAAAACAATCTGTGAGTGAGGCAATATACAAGTATTCAAACATTGAGTGATCTTGTCTTAGAGCGGTGACGTTGAATTATGCAGAGGGATTAGGGTAGTTAAATTAACATAATTTAGCTAAAGAGAAATTATTAGAAAAGGGTCTCGGAGAATGCATCAGCCTGCTGATAATACACCAACAAAAGTAATTAAAATTCTATTTCTTCATCATCATACCTCACCAATGCATCATACCTCACCAATGCATGACAGAAATCCAACCAAATTCACTGTTTTGCTTTCATCCCCTGATTTAGTAATTACATAAATACAGGAGGTTGTCTGCTAACTTTTGTTCTTTATCATCAAAGTTAGTGACATAAAGACTTGGTATTGTTTCTTATTCTGCTTGCAATAAATTACTTTCCTTATTAAAACAAGCATTTGTTATACATTTCAGGAAATTCTCCAGCCATACCATCTAAATCTAAGCCATCCTTTATATCTATTATGAGCTTTTTTACAAAAACATTCTACAAACAGCCAACTTCCTTTAAACATGTTGCATCAGCCTATACAATGACAGGGTAAGGTGAAGGGCTTTTAGCAGAGGATAAAAACTTAATGTTCATAGTCTCTGCCTAAATGCTTGTGGATGCTTTTTTTACCGTTTCTTCATCATTAAATATGAATTATAGCTCTTTAAATGATGATGATTTGGAAATCAGAGGAGCTTAGTTTTACTCTGCTGCTTCATGTCCATGGGCAGTGTAAATCTATTGTAAAGCTAATTTAAAAAGGTAACTTGGAAAAGCAAATCTGTGATGATTTGATCCTTTAAATCCTTGTATGCTGTGTAATTAGAAGCCTGTTGCACTGAATCCATGAAAAGCTTTTTCTCAGCATAACTGGAAAATATACTTTTCCAGTTTGAAGCAGCTGGGTGCAAGAGTCATTGATCAGAAATAGTCGGGCATTGGTCTGACCTGTTCTGCTTCTCCTTTTAGGTAATTTCATTTGATCTGTTGACACTATTCATGCTGTCCCAAGAGAAAAAAACATTTGAAAGGGCACAGGCCAAAGAAGCAGAAACTTACCATTTCCAGGGCAGCTGATTGTATTATGGGAACATACTAGGAAAGGCAGGTTTGGTGGTCATCTGCATTAATACCCTGTTGAAATCTAAAAACTACACAGCATTCGGCACCCTGTCCAGGATCTGTTTTCTAAGACCTGTCACTAATTGAGGTCTAGACACTATTGTTATTTAAAACTATCAGGAAAAAACATCACACAACTGTTAGTAAATACTTAGTTTTCAGTGGTAACTGCCACATCAAATACGTCTGATGTATTAAAACACAGTTTTTTAGACACTGGGCACCTACATTTCTGTCAGTTTTCATGGCAAATATGCGCGCCTCATTAATGTTACGTTTAAGCATAATTCATAGCATAGTACTAGGTCATCGTTTTCCTGAGTTGCCTTGCATATAAAAAGGCATCGTTAAAGAATACTTTTAGATTGTTTTACACTTTCTACTATTCTGAAGATTAATCTTTTAGACAAGTCTATCATTTTCCAATTTTTCTTGGGTCAAAGTAAAAATGGTTCATGTGTCAATCATTTCATCTTGGGACCTATAACACAATAACATAGTATCCAACATGACATCAGAGTTGATGGAAGGGAAAGTACCATGCTATATTGATATTATTATTTTAAACATTCCTCGCTCTCAGCAAAGTGACATAAAATGATTTACCTTCCATTTGCCTGTAAAAGGGAAATTGACTTTTGAGGCACAGTATACTAACAAGCAATAACTCCTTCTAGGTATATGTCAACTTAAACATTCCAAAAATAGCTCTCCTTCTTGGTTTATTTATGCAAAAATTTTTTGAGTGTTAGCCAAGAATAGAATAGGTATTTCACTTTGGTTTAATAACAAAAAGATATTTTTTTTCTACACATAAACATTTTTCTTTGTGTTTTGAATACACAGAAGCTAAGGCAAATTTCTGGCAGCATTTTCAGGAGCCTCACTTTAAAAAATGAAAATATATCCTATGGTGTTCAGCTCTGTATAACACACAGAAGGCGATTGGTGGGAATTCAGGCAAAAAAACATCACAGTAATTAAAGTCCAATGCACCTGATTTAACAGGAGCAATTAAATAATCTTTTTATACACAGCTTTGAGAAACAGTAAGCAAAGGAAGGAATGAAAATTACTAATTTTAAGACTTCTCCAGGGTGATGTGTTCAAATATAATGAATATGAAAAAGGCGATAAAAGGGAAATTATACAATAAACTACTAAGAAAATTTCATCAGGCTGATATGTACATGGAATTGTCTGTCTGCAATGGAGTAAGTGTCACCTGAGTGATTTACTATTGACCAACTATTTAGGACTGTAGATTTGAAGCATTTAGGACCAAACTAAATGTTTAAAACAAGACTGTACACATCACAGGATCAAAATTTTTTTCTGTAGTGCCTGTGTAACTGAAATTCTTCTCTTCTCAGCCTGTCTTTCTAATGACTTCTAGCTCATGTTGCTAAATTCTTCTTTTCTCTTCAGGCTTTTGAAAATGAGAATTTGAAGAATAGGAAAAGCATGAAAAGGAGAAAGAAACATAAGGTTTTTTCTGTTGTCTGGAATATTGGTTCTGTGTTGGATTTTAGTGTCACACTCTAGTTCTCTTTGAGATACTCATTTTATTCTATTTTTATATTGGGAGAGGGGTGATGACAATAAAAGTTCTCAAGGTGCAATAATACCCAATTAAATTCAGACACTTTGGTCTTAACATCAGAAGAAACACAATTTTCTCCTGAAACTCCTGTTAATACATGTTGTCGTGGTTTTGGCCAAATTGGCCAATGGCCATCAACAGATGCTCTCCCCCCACC
The DNA here is from genome assembly GCF_028500815.1 of Rissa tridactyla. NCBI lineage: Eukaryota > Metazoa > Chordata > Aves > Charadriiformes > Laridae > Rissa > Rissa tridactyla. The sequence goes on from NC_071497.1 coordinate 19,106,429, forward strand.
TCTCACACACGGAGAGAAGGAGGAAAGATAAAGAGATTTATGTGTTTAGAAGAAACTAAACTACTTCAATGGAATATTAATAATAAAATAAAAAGGAAAATAATGAAATAGATACAGTATATACAAAACCATATTAATCTCCCAGGATGATGTCACTGGCAGGCACTGGGGAAGTCCCAGACTGGACTCAGCGATGGGTGGGAACCGGGTTCCAGAGTTGGAGTCAGGAACACATGGATCGGGATCAAAGGCAGATGAACAGACAGGGTCCTCCTTGCACATCAGCCATTGAAGGAAGAGAATTGACCCTTTGATCCCTCAGCTTTTATACTGAGCATGGGGCAGATGGGATGGAATACCCCTGTTGGTCAGTTTTGGGTCACCTGTCCTGTCCACTCTTCCGTGCAGGTGGGATCCCGCTACACTTTTCTGTTTCCAACCCTCCAACGGGGCAAATAACAACGTTAACTGACCTTGGTTGTTACAGCAATAAGTATAAACAAGAGCCTTTCTGCATACCATTCCTTGGCACAAACTGTCAACATTGGTCTTATCACTCTGAGAACGAACTGGTTTTGGCACAACATGCTGTTAATTTCAGAGAGTTAGAAGAGGCCTAGCTAAGAAGTAAAATTACTGAACAGAAAGTTGGTTCTGTTTTAGCTCAAACCAGGACACATGTAAAAATGGAAATGCTAGTTAGGTGTAATCCTATACTACTAGTGAAACAAAATAAATTTCCTCAGCCTAACAACAATTTACATACAACTGCTTGACAAACAGTTGACTGGAAAACCTGTGAGATTTTTTCTTCCTTTAATATTTATGTTTAACTCACTAATATTATGATTATGTATTGCCAAAGTCTCAGATAAGTTGCTTTGTTGAAATGACTCTCAGTTGAGTTATTCTATAAGCAGTTGAGAGCCACACTGCATAGGGACACATTAAGTTTTATTTTATGGACAGTGTAGGATATGCAACAAAATGTCAAATTACCTACCCAACCAACAGAATATTCTTTCTCCCAAAGTGGTCAGAAACCGCTCTTTAGGATAAAGGGAGTAACTCACGACAGACAACCTACCATAATTCTTTTCTGTACTAGGGGACAAAATTTCCTAATAGCTTTTAAGAAAATTAACTTATGGTTCTGAGTCACGAGATGCGAGTATTCCTATCTCAGGCCCTGATCCAGAAAATCTCTTAAGCATGAACTTAACTTTTGCCATGCTCTTAAGTGATTTGTTGGATGGGGGCCCTGAGAGACATAACTACAAATCTTAGTCATCTGATGAAAACAGCACTTCCAATTGCCGTATTAGTCAATGTTTTCTATTTTTGTGGAAGACACAGCAAGAAATTTATGTCAGTCACACATATGCCTTTGTCTTTTTTTTAAGTTGTAATTTTAAAAAGTGTTTTCAGATTCAATTGCAATCTTTAGCGTTACTGCTTGTTAATTGCTTTAATGCAACACATGCCTATTAATATAGCCTACTATCAAGCTGTAAACTTTAATCTCTGAATTATTGACTTTAACATTGTATAGTGTTAACGGAATACCCGTACAGAACATGAGTACTATGTAAGTGAGCAAAATCAGAAGTACGCAAAACCTTGGTGGGAACTTAATCTTTGCAGACATAAAGTTACTCAATGCCAGAAAGAAAAGCAAATTAACAGATCTTATACAATATATAGGTAAGATGAAGTTACATTTAAATTCCCTCCACAACAAGGCTGCACTTGAAAAGAAAACTTCACTCATATATATTGCTTGTATCTATACAATACTACATATTATACATTTACACGTATCTTCTACCCTGTCTGCTTCAGAATAAGGAAACCAACAGCATATTGTGTATTTGAAATGTATGTCCATACTTTTGCTATGTAGAACATTGTGTTTAACTCTGTGAGGGTCACTGACTCCAGGTAACAAGCAGAGGGAGTCATGCTTTCTACAGCACTTTATGAAAGCGGAGATAGTGAACATGTACACGGGGCTCTATTTTAACCTAGCTATATAAAACTTCCCATTGAAAAAACTAAACACACTACATTTTCTCTTAACGATTGTCTAAATCTTAGAGTGACATTTTCAAAGCCAGGCACGCTCTTCTGTGATTTAACAGTTTTAGTATCCAATTTGCCTTTCTCCCTCCTGCTGTTTCTCATTGGTCTCCAGGGTCTTGCCTCATTTTACTTCTCTCCAGGGCCTTGCTTAATTTTACTTCTGAACTGTATTGCCTAGGACCAGTCTGAGTGGTTACATAGTGCTTTTCTGGTTTCCTCAATCAGTTCAGCTAATCCCACAAAGCAGAAGACACTACAGAAGCCACTGTGACTCGTTTCAAGGCAAAAAAAAAGTGTCTATGCAGCTCTATACGCTTCCAAAAACAGTCCTATATATACTGAGCAGTTGGCCTCTGTCTACAAGCTTATGTGAATAATATTGTAACTGTAGTTTTCCCTTCAGTCAACACAACAATGTACGTGCTGGGAATTATTTAGCATTTATTACTGTATCCTGGAACTGATTTGATATTAAGAACAGCATTGATTTTGCTTATTTGCTGTTTAACAGGAGAAACAGAGAAACAGCCCAGGGTCTGAGAAAGATCAAAGATGAACATACTCCTAGAGGCTGTTTTGTCATGTCTAATCTCTTGATTTAGACACACAAGGAGCTGTTGCATTTTCTTTTGCTTGACATTATTTTATATTTCTTCTTCATCACATTATAGTAGAATATGTCCTGAGGGCAACCATTCTCTGAGATCTGAGGACTTACTCTGCTATGCCCCTCCCTCCCTACAACCTCCAGTGAATACATGGCATGATTGGAGCCTGAATAATGAGTAAGGACAGCAAATATAGGCCACAAGGCTGTTAAATCCCTTTTAATTGTATGGCTCAGAAAATAACTAGATTGTAATCCATTTGACATTGTATTAAGGTCCCACATTAAGTTTATACTTTCAGGCTTGGAATAGAGTATTTCAGAAAGAAAAATCACCCAAGTAATTAAAGGAGCCAAAGAGGGGTGTCGTTGACTGCAGCAACGTGAAAGTCATATATTGGTATACATATATATACATATACGCACACGGACATATACATACACACATCTACACATAAATATACAAACACATACATATATGTAGGTATGTATGAATGTAGGACATGAGCAGTTGCACTTTCAAGTAAGAAATACATTCTTCGTGTTTTGAGGTAAACAGCTGGTAGGTGTGCGAGGCTACTTTTAGGAGCCATAAGTGGGTCTTCAGTCTGCTATTTATTTTTTGCAGTCTTCAGAGTCCATGTGTCCAACTTAAGGGAGCACTAAATACTAAGACTCGCAGAACAAGCTTTCCTGAGAGATGCAGTGGTATTTCAGAATAAGGGTATGCTGATGCCTTATCTAGAAAAAATAGCAACCTGAAGAAAAGGCTGGAAGATACTCTCAGGAAGCAAAGGTATCTGAAGAGCAGTAGCCCATAGGAGAATATTAGTTACCTGTTGTCCTCTTGCAGCCACAAAGGAGGAAATAGATTGTCAAATGTCCTCGTCCCTAACTAAATACAAAGCTCGCAATTTGCACAAAAGACAAAATGACCCTGTGGGTCATACAGAGAAGTCTAAAGTGATAGTAATTCTGCTACTGCCTGTTCATTCTTCTACAGTCAACAGGTACACACAGCAGTGAATGTTTCTAAGAATAAGAGAAAGCTGTAGGTGAAGAGTTTGCTTTTCTCTATGTTGTTGACATCATGTGGCACAGTTAAAAAAAATGGTTCCTTGTGCCAAATATTTTCCTTTTTTCAAAATAAAACTTCATCCTAGCAGAATGTTTCCCTCTCAATTTTCCTTCTCAGATCTGTAATGTTTTCAGACAAGTCGACACAATGATCTCTTCCCAATAAAAATGGAAGATTTGTGGGTTTCTCTTTATTACTCCCATTCCCCAGCTGGGATCTTTGGTGAGATCTTCTGGCAACTGTCAGGTGTATACTTTGTGGGTCCTCTTTTCTTATGCTGCAATCAAATCTTTTTGGAGCATACACTGAAGGAGATCCGAGAGAATAATTTGATCCCAGACCATAATCACACTGTAGGTACTTTTTTTTCACTAAATTATTTCAAATTGCAAATGATCTAGATCTTTCTATCTAAACATTGACAATGTATTAGGCCTTTACAATATCTGTAGATCTTAGATTAAGTTTTCCAGGGTGATTGCTAAAGCTCAATGTATTAAAGCCTGTTTTATGTAGACACTCCCGGTGTGTGATTTTTACAAACATTTTTCCAACAATCTCATACGGAAAACATTGCAATAGTCAGGCAAAGGACATTAAAACAGTGCACTTTTTTAATACTTGATGAAAAGTCACAGTGATATTCGTTACATTTTCGCAGATTCTTTTACGCAAAACTCTTCACAGTATGTGGATTCTGTCGTGGTTTCAGGAAGAGAAAATATTTTCTACTTACAAACCAGTTCATTCATCATAATGCAGTCCTTCTTGCCAGAAATCAAGGGAGAAAAAACTAAAGTTTTACTTTAACATTTATTAATGACACCACTTCATCTCTTTAAAAATATTTGAAAAAAACTTATGGTTAAAAGCCACTGAATACGAATTAAATGTCAATTAAAAATTATTTAACAGATTTTAAACTGTAAAAGAAACTATACATCAGGTAAAACATGTTCATTAAAGGATAATAGGAATACACACAGCCCAAGGGTGTCACGGGCACAGAACCCCCCTCACACACCTCCCAGGGCTATTATCCTGCAAGCCTGACCTCTCCCGGCAGCGGAGGGAGCCGTGTGCGCGCCTCAGAGACGTTTGCAAGGCAGTATCCCAAAGGCCATGGCAGGCTTTCAGTGGCCAAACCCCGTCTGTGAGACGAGTTGCCCCCAACGCCACGGAGTCCCGGCATGAAGCTTCATGGCACCGGCACAGACTGCTAGCCTGGGAGGCTGGTTGGCCCAAGACAGTTGTGAAGGTGGCCACCTCCCTAGAAGGCACATTGGCGGTGTGAAACGGGCGGTCATGGCTTCGGCAGACGCTCAGTGACTCACCGCACCTCTCGCTATGCCCACTGCAGTGGTGCTACTGAGCTGGCATTTTGCCCTCGCGTTGGGGTTGGAGGAGAGCTTATTGGCAGCTCAGAGCCCGCTGCCAGAAGAGACAGACAGCACGAGCTGGCCCCAACTAGGCCTGCTGCAGAAAAAGGCAAGAGTAGGGCTTGTTAGGGCATGGCCCTCGGAGACCCCGGAAAAGCCACGTTGCTTGGGCTGATGGGCACTGGGCACCCGCTGATGATACAAAACTGGGAGAGGTGGCTGACCCAGCAGAAGGCTGTGCTGCCATACAGTGAGACCTGGACTGGCCGGAGAGTTGGGCGGAGAGGAACCTTATGAAATTCAACAAGGGCAGGTGTAGGGCCCTGCACCTGGGGAGGAATAACCCCACGCACCAGTAAAGGTTATGGGCTGAGCTGCTGGAGAGCAGCTCTGTGGAAAGAGACCTGGGAGTCCTGGTGGACAACAGGATGACCATGAGCCAGCAATGTGCCCTTGTGGCCAAAAAGGCCAATGGCATCCTGGGGTGCATCAAGAAGAGTGTGGCAAGCAAATTGAGGGAGGTCACCTCCCCCTCTCCTCTGCCCTGGTGAGGCCGCATCTGGAGTACTGTGTCCAGTTCTGGGCTCCCCGGTTCAAAGGGGACAGGGAACTGCTGGAAAGGGTACAGCAAAGGGCTACCAAGATGATGAGGGGACTGGAACATCTCTCTTAGGAGGAAAGGCTGAGGGAATTGGGTCTTTCTAGTCTGGAAAAAAGACGATTGAGGGGGGACCTCAGCAATGCTTATAAACACTTAAAGGGTGGGTGTCAGGAGGATGGGGCCAGGCTCTTTTCAGTGGTGCCCAGTGACAGGACAAGAGGTAACGGGCACAAACGTGAACACAGGAAGTTCCATCTAAACCTGAGGAGGAACTTCTTTGCTGTGAGGGTGGCAGAGCACTGAAACAGGCTGCCCAGAGAGGTGGTGGAGCGTCTGTCTCTGGAGACATTCAAAAACCCCCTGGACGCGTTCCTGTGCCACCTGCTCTGGGTGAGCCTGCTCTGGCAGGGGGGCTGGACTAGATGATCTCCAGAGGTCCCTTCCAACCCCCACCGTTCTGTGATCCTGTGATTTTATTTAATTAAATAACTGAATAAGTATTGTAACAACATGTGGGAAAAAATGGCTTTCATCTTATTATTGGACAAAAGCACTTTCACTTGTAGCATAAAATTTGTGTTTGTGACTCTTCACTCCTTGTAGTACAGATGTTGTCCACAAAGCCACAGGTTTTTGGTCCATACGATAAATACTCCAAGCGTGACTGAATTTGTCAGAGTGTTGGGCGACTTCCCCGGTGGTGAGGATTTCAACTGAGAGCGCTCAGCATCTTGTTGGACTTCACCCAAAAACTGGTAAAAGTTCAAGAGTTGCTGCACAACCACTTCAGTATCTCACTAGCTCTTAAGCCAGTTTGTTTTCCTGGGATTTCCTTGTGAAGGTATGCATTTAACTTTGTACAAACAATCGCTACATTAACCTTCTTTCTTTCCCTTTCTACTAGTATAGGGAAAAGCTCTGTTTCCGAGTCTGTTCCCCAATCAACTCCCTCCGTCCTGCCTGAGGCAGAATGCTTCCCAAGAAGGCACGTCTGGTTGGCAGAGCAGGAGGGTAGTGAAGGGGTTCTTTCTTCTGCTTTGCTTAGGCGTGTAGCTCTTGCTTTACCTACTAAACGGTCTGAGCTCAGCCCACACGTTTTCCCACTTTTACCCTTCAGATTCTCTCCACCACTGTCCCCCTGGGGCAAGGGATTGAGCAGCTGCGTGATGCCAAGCTGCCTACTGGGATTAACCCCCAACACCTGGCAAGCCAAAGCCCAGGGACTCAGGAAACCAGAGCCCACTGCAGCGGCTCTTCTGCAAAACACCCCCTGACTCTGCGGCAGCTGCGCAGCCAGCAGCTTGTGCCCGCCTTCCCCAACAAAGCGATGCATGGCCACTCACGGACACAGCGTTAGTTCAAACAAACAAGTGATTTATTGACAACTTTGTACAGGGTGAAGTTCCCACAGGGAACGGACTCCCAGGAAGAGGGAGGGCAGTCACTGTCCAGGTGGTAGAGGCAGTCTCTGTCGCAAGGCTCCTTGCAGTGGTCTCTTCCTAGTGGATGCTCAGGACGGCGTACGAGTCACCTTGCTGCACCCCAAGCATGATGTGAATGAAGACAGTACTGCCAGAAGCATCCGTCAGCCGGAGCTTGCAGGAGCGCTTGGAGGGCAGCACCTTCAGATGGCAGTGTCTCGACTGAGGCAAAGCCACCCAGGCGTCTTTTACCATGTCCTGGAACCAGCGGGCCGTTTTCTCTACGTCCAGGTAGGGGCCGGTGCAGAAGGTGTTGAGGAGGCTGGCACCCCGATTTTTCTGCAGCTGCTCCTGGTGGCAGTGGAGGAAGCACAGCGTGTCCTTCTCCAGCCGCTCCCTCTTGCAGCTGCACTCCGGCTCCACGCGGATGCAGGAGTGCTTGGCCGGCATCCCCTCCATGGTGCCCAGCTCCAGATGGAAGGCGTGCCCGTGAGGAGGCTTCAGGGGCACCAGCAGGCGGTAGGTGGCATCATCCTCCTGGGGACCCCAACCTCCTAAAGTGCTCTCCACCCCGACGACTGCCTTCACGCGTGGCATCCCAGTATCCCTGGAACGCTTGTGGCAGATGCGGAGGAGATCTACCAGGGCCTCCACCTTCATGAATAACTCCGACAGTTCAAGGAGGCGCTCGACGGAAATCAGGCGCGCGTGCAGTGCAAGACTGTGCTTTGATTCTTGCTCCCGCTCCTCCACCTTCTTTCCGGAACCGCTCTCCTTGCTGCTGCTGGCTGGCCGATGGCTGCTTTTCCTGAGCCACCAGCCGAGCCCGAGGAGCAGCACCAGGACACCAGCAAGAGCCCCCCAGGAAACGTCGCGGTCCTTCTGGCTCCACGGCTCCAGGTGCATTTCCTCCAGATCCTGCTGCAGCCGCCTCATCTGCTTGTCCAGAAAGCCAGCACGCCAACGCTTGCGGTCTTGCGTGGCCTCGTCCAGCTCGTCGCCCACCGGCAGTGGGGGCTGGAAGACGCTTTGCACAGCAAGGAGGGACAGTAGCAAACTGGCAGCAGCCATGGCCTGCAGGAGGAGGGAGAGAAGGGGTTCAGTGGGGCTGGGAGGGAGGGCTGGAGCTGGTGGCTGTCACCCGAGGAGGCTGGAGCTCCGTATTCTCACCTTAGGGATGCCTGTTTACCTAGCCTTGCTATTACAAAGCACTGTTTTTGCTAAGTTTATTAACGGGGAATGTAAGGGAGCTTTATATAATATAAAAGGCTTTGCAGCCTGTGGATTCGTTAGAACATTCAAGAGAGAAAGCTCCTACCCCTTGGGTGCACTTCAGAATAGTGACAATTCTAGAACATTTATGAAGACAAATTATTCCCTGCTAAGCCTTTGTTTATAATTCAGGCATGACGTATTCTGAATTGTTTTCATTTCATCCCAATTTTTGGCAAATTGGAGAAGAAATATCTATCATTATCAATGCCATATAGCAATAGAGAACACTCTAAATTATTGTTGGCCTTTGCACAGTAAGAAGAACTTGAAAGTGTAAGACAAAGGGTAAGTTTTTTTATAAGTTACTTAAGGTTTTAATATTGTAAATCAGGGAAGAGAATTAGTGTTCTCTCCCTAGTAAGTGTTCAGCAAAAAAAGAATGAAAAGCTACTTTACTGCAAGAAGGAAGTTTCTGGAAATCGCCTGATCCACATCAGGACTCTGAGTTGCAAGTATGAAAAGGATACTGTGAAGGTAAGTTAAAAATAAATCAAAGAAAAGATCACAAGCCACCATTCTTGTGAGTCTGCCTACAAAAAAACCCTCTCATTCTCAGTTACATTTTACAAATCACAAAAGAAGTCCTTCTTATGGTCTGGAATTAGGGACAGTTTGGAAGAAAGGATGTGCATCTACTAAGGACAGGGAGTGCAGAAAAAAGTTTGAATGGGTCAACAATGACAGAATACCCGCTAATGCCTGGGAGTCACACCGCAGATCCCTGGAGGACTTTCTCAGACTCTCTGAGCTGTTTAACAGTTATTACAGTAATAAGTGAGCAGCATGGCCTTCCCTACGATGTGAGACTTTGTAAAATGAAAACAAATCTATGCAGAGGTTGCATGGAGAGGATAGACTCAGGAAACTGGGCACGCACTGAGGGTAAAGTTTTCCTGTGTATTCAGACAGTAGCGTACACGTATTTTTTTCACAGTCTAGGAAAAAATTGCTGAGATTTTGAGGTAAACTTATTTCATGACAGAATGCATATTTTTCACTTGAGCAGCATGCAATGAATGCTGAACTCAGTTTTCACAATAGCAAGTGGTATCTGCTCCTTTTGAAAGTCTGCACCCCATTGCAAAGGAGATCACCTACAAATGTGGGTTTGAATCATTTTGGAAAACTAGCACCCACACATTTTCTTTTGAGGTACCAATAATGGGTTTTTTCTTTAATGTCTGCCAGTATTACATTTTCAGTATATAAAATTTATTGTCAGTAGAGTTGTCTGAATCTCAGGGAAAATGCAAGAATATAAATGCCACTGCAAATTAATTACTGCAAATAAACATATTCACTGTTTCTGACAACAATAGGCAACGTTCTGTATTCTTCCCATATATTCATATTATTAGGATCATATTAATACATATTTATTATTCAGAAGAAGAGAAGAAGAGGGATGGGAAAAACTTTTTACAAAAGTGTAATCTTAAAGTTGGAATATTATACCTTGAGGAGTATTCAATATGTAACTTTAGAAATCATAGAAAGCTTTTTTTATATAACCAATTTAGGGTTTGCTATTTAGATAATCGCAATGCCAGTGATTGGATCTGATTACAGCTGGTACATACTGCATCAATCATTAGCCTAGAACAGATGTTTGTTTGGCAGTAGTATCTGAGCTTCAGGCAGCTGACTCAGGAGATTTTCATAACTTACCTACGTTCTGGCATGAATTATTGTTGTGTGATATAGATTAAACCTGAACTTTTCGGAATGCAGTTTTTTTGTGTGCTTATCCTACGTGCAAAATTTACTGTTTAAATCGTCTGGTGTTTTTATGTAAGCGAAGCTTTTCTTCTTCATCTACAAAATCCCTATTGCCTATACGATGTTTACTACACAATTCTATTTGTGTCTAATGTCTCCCTCTGCTCTCCTATACAACTGCATACGTTTGAGTGAACCGCTGGCAGAAAGCAAGTCTCTCTGTGAACTGGACTGTAACTGAAATGAACGTTTATTCCTGAGCAATGGTATGAAAAAAGTAATTCTGTAATAAAGAGTAAAAATTCTTTATTACAGCTTCTTGATGGCTTAGTTAGTAAAAGTGGAAAAGGTCTTTAAATTTAAAAAAAAAAAAACCACACAAAAAGCCACGCTATTAGACGGTAAATTGGAAAAAAATATATATTTTAATTTATCACGGCTATTTTCTAATATTTGTCCTTCACATTAACACAGTCTATTTGACATATATTATTACAAAAAGGTGAGCCATAAACATATTAAAAAGTAATTGCAGTAATAAAAATAAAACTAAACTCTCCCTTTGATAAAAAAAAGCTTTGTTTTTAATAATCAGTCTCAGGAAAAGATACTAATATACCCTCAGGAAAACAAATACGTTTAAACATTCAAAACCTTGCCACTTCCCTGTTGATAAAGTTAGAAACCAATTTGAAGTGTAAAATGTAGTTTTGAGATTTTATGTGTTATATAAAATGTAATCAAGTTTCATTATTTTTCTGAGTCGTAGCATTTTAATGTTTTCTAATTAGATGTAATTACCAATCTTTTACACTACAAGATGCCACAGAAGCAGTAAAAATGTAGTTACAGGAAGAAAAAAATCATTATAAGTTACTTTTTTTTTCCCCCAGGTGTTCACATACAAAATTTCCTTCAGAAGAAAACATATCTTTGGAGAGAAAGCACTGGATATGGTAGTTGGGATATTGTGTAAAATGACACATAATATAGCTATGCTCCCATTTGTTCACATATATATATATAGGGAACACTTTCTAGCTTTCCATATATTTTCAGGGACATAAACCATAAGTATTTTCTTGTTATTAACAATTAAACACAATTTTACACAAGATTTTATTTTTCACACTCTAGAATAACTTCTTTTTTTTCTCCCAGTCAGATATAAGGGATGTAAAAAAATTATTAGTATGTAAAAACATAAAATTACACATGGGTAAAACAAAATAATTTAAACAATGCTCAAAAAACGTATTTACATAGAAGTTGTATTACCTCTGGAGTAAGAGGTCTGGTATATAAAGACAAAGACATGCAATCAGAAAACTGTTTTTGAGTTCTTTGCTAACATTTACTTATCTATTACACAGCTATTTCTTTCTGTAATTTGCGTTTCCTCCAAAATTAATGAATCTCATGTGAACGTGTCTATTTTCTAATCAAAATAAGTTTGAAAATCTTCATTCTTGTTGCAGGCAAGCATTTCTGCTTCTTAGACAGTGCAAAAAGCAGATATTAAGGAGAGTAACACCTCTTCCTTCATCCTTTTTCCTTGTGTCCTTATCTGCCCAATGCAATCCACCTTTCTTCTACCAGTTGCAAGCTCTCTCTGCAGCCATAAGGCAACAGGCAGTAGGGCTAGTGTCTTGCTTCTGAGTAGAGGCTGGGACATCCTGCTCATTTTCTCCCTCTAATCCCAAATCAGAGGATATAGGAGACAATCGCCTTCGTGAACAGTAACTTTACTTCTAAAAACTAGATGAACAGTTCTAACCTGATATGTTTCACTAAACATATTAGACATTATTTCTTAAGACAGTCTGAGTTTGGGACTCCTATGTACCTTAAGAGTAAACAGAATTGACTAAAATAGTAAAAGTAAATTAGATGTAAATTTACTTCTTTAAGGTGTCTTTGAAGTTCACCATTACTCTTGCAGAAATGCATTTTTAATCAATTTTTTTTCATCTTTAGAGGTTGTTTTTAAAAGTACTTTGTCTGAGTAAGTATTTAAGATGTTATCTTTAAAATAACCATATATGATAGAAACTGTGTATGTAGATTAAGAGTTCTTTGAAAAAAATCCATGCTGAGAGGCACAAATGCAAAGGAAATTTCAAAAGATTTCCATAAAACTATAATCAGCATTTAAAGTTACCAAAAAAAGACACAATTTTTTTATTTACCTTGGTAAAGGATAGTACTACAATATTCCTGGCGACTAAACTGAGTAGTCAGCTCAAAAGCACAAGCAGATATTTACTCCAACCTAAATTTCCAAACAACAGAAACATCATTTAAAATACATTTTCTTAGTAGACCTCTGTGCATACAATCATAGGCAAGTCCGCCTATGTTAGAGTAAATCATGATATTTTCCTGAGAGAGAGATATAAGGAACATAGGAAAGTTTCATTTTTATTCGGTTTTTATAATACCTGCAGCTTTAGAATTTGTTTTCTACTTTATAGAATCATAGAATTGCTGAGGTTGGAAGGGACCTTTATGAGCTAAGATTCTTTAATATTTTAAAATAACTCTGATGATAGTCCAGAGACACATGGTGTCGTAATGCTTCATAGAACTGGACTGCAGAGTCATTCCTGTCATCAGAGAAGAGTGAAGGAAGTCCCATTAAAAACACTAGAACGTCAGCAATAATAAGTTTAAAAAAGATAGAATCGCTTTAGTCAACACATTTGCAGTCTAATTTAGGAAATACTTGTTATGGATAATAAACTCTTTATAACATTGTTATCTGCTCCCAGCTCTTGCTATGATCTACTGAGATCACCATAAACGTTCTAGCAATACTTTCCAGTGGTTCTTGGCTTTATGAAATTTATTTCTTCATCAACATGCTCTGAGAATTTTCAGTGTGCTCTTGGTTTCATGGATAAGATTTTCATGGACATACACTTCCAATGAAAAGAAGAGCTAAATGCAATTTTGAAAATAAGAAATTCTGTAAGGTAAAAAAACAGTTATTCAAGCATATATATTTCATACAATATTTTTTTATTGGTCTGTTTCTTAAACTAACAGTTATGACTGTAAAATGTTATTTATTGCAATTCAATTACACTAAATTGTAGCTGTTGAACTACTGAAAGTGCTGAATTACTGAACTGTTTTACTGAAGGAGAGTTATTGAGGCATTTCTAATTCACATAGAAAATAGAGGAAACATTTTTTAATTTGTAAGTAGTATTTGGTTCCAAGAATTATATATTCCACCACAAAAGTAAATGAGTAATAGCCCCATTTGACATTTTGTACACTGGGATTCTGTGATGGACCAAGTATGACAAAGAGACAAAAAACATGTGTCAAATTAAGACACCTCTGTCCAAGGAAGGATGCTTTAGGGCAGGGGGGATTTATTTATTTATTTATTTTTAGGAATTGATTGGGACCTGATAATCTTGTTGATGGTATCCAAAACAAATACTAACAGATTACTAGGCAAATCAACCTCCACTAAAACCTAATGCTATTTTCTTTTTTTACTATTTACTTAAATGAAAAAACATCTCTTGCTTTCACAAGCAACTCAAACAGTGTCTTCACCAAAAAAGTTATTTTCTTCATCAATACAGTCCCCAATAAACACATGTGAAAAAAAAACCCGCAATGTATTATCGTATCACAGGAAGTTTTCCTTAATTTTTTTCAGTTGAGGATTGCTTTACTCTTAAACCACCCAATTTCAATTTACTTTATTTACCAACAGTCCTACATCACTATGGACACACCTGGACATATATTGCATAAACCAGGAAAGAATTGCACTGTAGTAGTGAAATTCTTGAGTAGTTTGTGATGTATAATTTGGGTTTAAAAGAAGATATTTACCTCTAATGAAGCTAAAGTATTATCTTTCCCTGTTAGGGAATAACCACAAGTATAAACAGATGTATTTTTAAAGGAAAATACTATAAAGTCTACTTCTACATATATATATATGTGTATACGTACACAACATCAGTTTTTGGCTGTCCTTAACAGAAAGATATCAAATGGCCCAAGAAGTGAAGCATTAGGAAAGGCTGAGAAAAGACTCTTGGCAGTCCCATTAAAAGCATTCAAGAGAGTACTATTTCTTGGAATATTTGGGAAAACATCATGGAAGTTTCATGACAATATTAAGACTGTAAGAAAGATATATCTTATGTCCACCTCTGTACACAGAAATTGGGAAGGAAAAAATAGGCAATTCTTTTCTATATGCTTCTCTTTAACACTACAAATCCACTAATGGCCTCCAGACATCAGGAGGAGTAGTCTAAAGCACTAGAGGCAATACATGTCTTCAGTCTGTTATAATATTTGCAATACCTGCTGCCCCTCTGGCCGGGCTCCACCGTGCTATTCTCTGCATGCTGTATATGCAGATGATAACCACTGTTGGTGAGGAAAACGTGATGTTAGGACACCCCTGAGCAATCTCAGTAAAATCCTGTAAAGGCACATGAATGGGGAGGATCGGCAGCACATCAATATGAGATGGTGATGGATTTTTTTAGGTGAGGCGGTTTGGGATCAAGAAGGGTTTCATTGATTTCTGGCGTAAGGAAAAAAGTGAAGAAATTATAGTCTTTATAGCAAAAATGCTTCTATTCTACCTGCAGAAAAGGAAAGAACATTTTCTCTTATTTTTATTAAAGTTATTAAGTCTAACTTGCCATTGATTTTTAAGCAGAAAGCCTACTCTTACTGTACTTCAAAATATCCCTCTATTCTCCAGAGACTTTTTCTGAAAGAATCCAGCAACCATAAATATCTTTGACTTTTTAATGCATTAAAATATCAATAATTTAAAAGACTATTCTAGAAGAACTTTGGAAAAGTGTTCTACTGGTTTCAATGTTACATCAAAATACCCCTTTCTGCATTAAAATATTTGTGCATATGTTACACCAGATATCTTTATTGAGCTATTTACTTAATGTTGGGATTTTTTTCTTCGTAAACCTTTTTATCTTCATCTTTCAGTAGTCAAAACTATTTTCATCAACTGGGAGAGACATTTGCCTCCTGGGAAATTCCCCACAGTGATTCTGAGCTTTGCACACAATTCTGGAGCTTTATATAAAAGAGTTTAATTTCCTTTCCATTTATTTAATGTTTTACTTTGGTGAGCAATTGTGCTGCCTAAGGGATAACTCCAAAATTACCATTAAATAATGAGCAGATACTGGGTTGAGGTAAGTTACAGGACACTCTACTAAAATTTTCAACAAGGCCTGTAACAGGATAGCTACGAAATAACTTAATGGATTTGAGCTTTATTATACCCCAAAATGTTCAAAGAAGATGACCTCAGAGTTAAACCTGATAGTTATACATATTTGAGGCTTCATATATCTATCTAAAATTGTATCTTTATTCATTTGCTGTACAAGTAACTAGGTGTTGCTTTTTTAATTTTTGTAATGTTTAATGTCAGAAAAGATCATACGTCCAGCTATATTGGTTCCATACAAGTGTTTTATTATATATATATCTGATCATATAACTAGGAATATTAGTACAATACTAAAAATCTTTAAAAAAAAATAATGGGAAAAACTCTATCAAGTTATACTCTATGCGATTCTATTCCTCAAAAGAACTAGTTGCTCTAAAACCTTTTCATTATACAGAATAAATCTATCTTATGTGTATCATTATCATTACAGTTTACATGAAAGTTAAAAACCACAGTTTTTAAGCTCTTTAACAGAGCTTGCTAGAGATGGTTAAGAAAGATTGAAAGGCACGAATAAATGACTAGAAAAATGAGAAACTAACCTTTGCAAAAGGAAATAGCTAGTGACTTTCTATCTAAAAATTCCCACCTCCCTGCGTCTAGCTTTCCTCCTCCTCCTCAAAAAAAAAAAAAAAGAGACAGAGCAAGCTTGTCACTCCCAATTTGCAACAGTATTGTACAACTATTCTAATTCTTCCTAAAAACAGATTATGATGATTAACCATAGTGGTCTTTCATTAAGCTATAGCATTTGCTTTTAGGGTTCTGCTTTTGCTCTTCAGCTTGTGTTACCATTACCTTGGCTTTTATTAGTCCCCTTCTTCACAAAATATCTCCAAGGTAAACTTACCCTTTCCTGAAAGGAGTTCTTGGAAACGGAGGGACTTTATTTCCCTGGAACACCCAGAAAATTTATAACAAGTTGTATGGTATATTTCAGCTTTTTTTCCTGCTTGTTCCATTTTATTGGGATCAGCAGGATTTAATGAATTGGCTTCTATGTCTAGAAAAAAAACAAAACAAACACACAGCACAGAGCATCATATGAATATATTTTTCCTATGAATCTGGCAGAAAATCTCATTTTATGTTTTCTCTGGCAAATTACACTTAAAAGTGACTCAGGAAATAACTGTAATTACCCTTTCATTCAGCCTTTGCCACGTATAAGTCATTCTTTTTCTCATTTCTTTCTGTAAGTTTAGTCATGGATATATTCTCCTGAATTCTCACTCTATGCTACTGCTACTCTACACATGTGATGCCTGTGTGACGAGAGGTGAAGGATGGAAACTGCAATTTTTCAGGTCCAGGGAGCTGAACAAGCTATTTCTAGAATCACGTAGTCCAAAAGTCCTATGAATACTGGAGCTTTGTTTTCATTGTGAAAAATTAATTCCAATTCCATCATTCATCCGTTAATTATAAAAGTAATTTTTACATTACTTACAAATTGAAGACAAAAATTTGCCTTCTGCAGAAGTCAGTAGCCTGTTTGACACTCAGTTCAGCAATTTCAAAACAGATTGCTGCTAGATACTATTTTTTCCCCTGGGATTTGTCATTCTCAGTCTATTTCTAAATTTAATGCACAATTAAGTCACAAAACAAAATATTCCTTGCTATTCCTTATTGAGAGACCCTGCATAACAAATTCATATTGCCAGCCCTGGACAGAAGAGGCATATTGTACTTCTTAGCTGTCAACATTTCCATTTTGATATTTTTTGGTAGACAAGAGTGAAATGATTCATTTCTGCCTGATTAATATATATTGATGAAGCCTGTCTATTGCAGAAATCTTTACCTACTTTTTTCTATTCCTAGCACCCAATAAATCAATACAGAAAGGAAATCCAACTATATTTTTCTTAAAATCCAAACCAAGAGTTGCAGTTAAAATGAGAGTCAATCCCACTAGTCTTTGCAAACTAGCTACCTACTCTACAGTATTCATCTAATCTCCCTCTATAATCAATGTATTTCTATCTTACCCATTGTAAGATAACTGACAGAAACAGATGGACTAACCAACTCTCCACAAGTATTGACTTCTATTCATTGAGTGCGTAATTAGTCTAGCTAGCATAGACGAAGTATCTAACTACAGGTAAGAAAAGTTAGGTGACATGTCTCTCACTCTAAGTTTCAGGGGTGTGCTTGGTATAAAATTACAAGAAGTTTATATTCGTTTTTGTAGGATGAAATAGTAAACATTCAATGTTTTAGAAAAGTACAGGTTTAAGAGTTTACATGACCAAAACCATGGACACATATATAAGGTAATCCTTTGTACTTCCATTATTTCCTCTCATTATTTTGTATTATTTCTTCTAACCTTCAGCTTTGTTTTTAATTCCGTAAATGAATCTAGAAATAGGAAAAAAGTGTCTCACATCTTTTTTTTGTTATCGATTTCCCACCTTAAGCTACTCTATACAAATGAGATCAGTAGCCAAGCTTAGTCTACTGTACAGATTTTTATTTAGTGTCTCACCACTCCCTTGATTTTCAGCTCTCAACAATCCAACTTTGCAATGGAGCACTTCTGGACCCTGCAGTCACACTGCCAGGTACAAGTATCTGTCATCATTTGAGTACAATAAGCAGTATTTCTTACTTGGCCCTCTCATGATGCAAAAACACTGTTGCTATACTGCAGTTTCCAGTATAAAATTATTTCTTAAGAAATGGTTGCTTGTTAATTAATAAAGAACCTGTGAATTACCAGATCAACTGACTGTTAATACACAAGTCGTATTAATCAGACTACCTGATACGATTTATTGCAGTCAAAAAACCTCTGCACCAAGCAAAGATTGTTGAACATACTTTTATACTTTCCAAGAGAAAGGAAATATTGCATTTTTACCAAAAAAACCAAACAAACTCAAACACAAAGCCCCTCAATCTAATGAAATACTACCTGCAAAAGATTAATTTGACTCAAACTGATGGTTTTCTAAAAGCTAAAATGCTTTCAGTTTCTTCATTACAACAGGGTCATTTTGAGGACTTTAACTCCTTATATGTAATGAAAACTGATTACTTCTCTTTATTCCTCAGGTTACTGTTGCACTTATGCTACAGTGTCAGCATGAGTGAATATACACAGAGTGTACACCAAATTGAGACCAATCAAGCCACAGCAAGGGTGACCCTGGTCCCACATATCTCATACTTTTCTCATTCTTTGAGGTTTCTTCTAATACATGAAAGTAAACCTCAAAAACCGGGAACCTTTCTTAAAGATCACAAAGCATCTTTAATCTAATGAAAATATTAGAAAGTCTACGTGTCTTTCCCACACCAGAAAACAGTGATGTCTTACATCTTTTTCAAAGCCTGAGTTTCATTCTGATAGTAAAAGGCCTAATTGGAGGCAAAAAAAAAGGAAAAAAAAGAAGCTCAACAAAAGTGAGTTTCTGCGCTGTGTATTTAACTTGCCTGGACTATATTTACTGACATTTGATTCAGCTAAACACATAGATCTTTCCAATATGATATTGCATAGCTTATCTGCAAGCAGTACTGTATTCGTTGCTTATTAAATAGGACTCTTCAATGAACTTCTAAGTGACAGTTATTATTTAAGAAGTCTTTTTAAATTATTTTTGATAGTCACAGTTTCTGTCATTAGTAGGGCAAACTGACAAATTATCAATGACATATTTATGCTACGACTGGCATTCCCTGGCTTCCAGGATGTAGGAGCAAAATATTTGGAAGACAATATGTATACAATACACTTGTTGTTTGCCATCTGGTTATTTGCAATGAGTTTTGCATTAATTATAAGGGGGTGGAAGGAATGTGTTCCTAAACTGGGCTAGCATTTTTGTTGCAAGCAGGAAATGCCATAGATCTTTGCTGTTTTGTACACAACTTCTCATTACAACAACAATTTCATTTTATGTGGTTTTGAGGCTCCAACATGGCTGCACTTCACCGCTTCTGAATTGTAATTGGATCTGAATTGCATGTCACCTTTTCTTGGAAGTCTTTTCACCTTTTCTAAAATTAATTTGCTGAAAAGGAGAGGGCCAGCAGCTCACTGCAAAAGCGATTGAGGGAGAAGGGGAGGCCATGGCAGCAGCCACGGACAGTCCCAGTCCAGGGCATCAGGCATCAGTACTATGCAATGCAACTGTGACGGCTGGTGTACTTAAATTTACTTGCAGCTGATCCGCTGCTTGCATTTCCCAAGAAATCAGACATCCATAGCAGCCACTGGATTAACAAATGCATAGTACGGTCATGTTGCCTGAAGAGTCACCAAAGGGGCATATAATATGGATCCTGGATTTGACTGTGTGTTGCTTGTAACATTTCCTCTAAATTAGAAAATTCACTCTACTTTTATTAAATTGACTGAACAAGACTCCTAGGCTATTCAAATGCAGTACGTTCTTTCCAGACAATGGAGCTACATCCTACTTTTCTTCAACAGGAAGATGAGCCCTGTGCTTTCTTCTCTGTCATTGAAGTACTTCACACTCTACACAATGTGCAGTAGCTTCTTGAAAGCCAGATTTGCAAAGTATAACGACTGCCTCGTCTATATCAGCCTGATAAAAACTTACATGGAGACCGAAGTCCACAGCTGTTGAAAATATCTGTAATTCTACTGAAGGTAACAGGTATTTCTGCTATTTGGACTGCAGAAATGCTATTCTGCATTTGGGTATTGAATGTCTTCTAAACAGAACCCAAATAAAGTCTTATGATAATGTCATAGGACCTAATAATAACTACTGCACAACAGTTTGAGTGATAGCATGATAGCTAGAGGCAAAAGAAAGTGCAAAAGGATGGGTACACGTTTAATGTTTGCGATCTATTAAATACTGTAATTACTGTAATTATATACTCTTCTCAATATTGTGCTCTGTGTGATAGCCAAGCATCTTTCAATAGCACACTTATGTAGCAGCCTTCTCTACAGCAAAAACAACTTCATACTCTGAATAAATGTGGAAGCTAAAATCTTCTCATAAAGACAAGTGAAACTGAAACTCCAGTAGCAGACAGACTCGGCAGTGACATTCAGACTCCTCCTTGCATTATATTAGCTGTGAGATTTTAGGTCTGCTGGTGCTTTTAGTATTCTCAGTTAGCTCTGGTAGGTACCATCTTAAACTAGTTGCAATTCAGTCCTCAGATTTGGATTTTAATTGTTTGTTTGTTTGTTTGTTTACACTTGAGACCAACTCAGAAGGGTCTCTTAGGAAGTAGGTGGGTAAAACCATTAAAGAAAACATTAGTCCCACACTGATTTGAAGGAATCAACAGAACATAGTGAATATCACCACAATTCTATGACAAGAATTTACCTGAAATTGTTCAGATATGTGGGTTATGAAGAGATATCATTTTTTTTTCTCAAAAGAGTTTTTACTTGGCAGTAAAACACTGGATAGCATCCTTGCTTGTATCAGGAGTAGAGTGGCCAGCAGGACTAGGGAAATGATTGTCCCCCTGTATTCTGCACTGGTGAGGCTGCACCTTGAATACTGTGTTCAGTTTTGGGCCCCTCACTACAGGAAAGACATTGAGGTGCTGAAATGTGTCCAGAGAAGGGCAAGGAAGCTGGTGAAAGGTCTAGAGCACAAGTCTTATGAGGTTGTTCCCTGGAGAAAACGAGGCTGAGGGGAGACCTTCTCGCTCTCTACAACTACCTGAAAGGAGGTTGTAGCAAGGTGGGGCTTGGTCTCTTCTCCTAAGCAGCAAGCGGAAATGGCCTCAGATTGCACCAGGCGAGGTTTAGATTGAGTATTAGGAAAAAGCACTGGAACAGGCTGCCCAGGGAATTGGTTGAGTCTCCATCCCTGGAGGTATTTAAAAGGCATGTAGACATGGTGCTTTGGGACATGGTTTAGTGATGGTTTTGGCAGTGCTAGGTTTATGGTTGGACTCAGTGATCTTAAAGGCCTTTTCCGACCTAAACCGTTGTATGATTATGTGATTCTGTGATTCTATGATTCTAATCTGATCTGCAATCAATGGAAAGCTTTCAGAAGACTTTCTGTAAAGTCCTCAGCTAATACTGCCTTTTCAATGCCTAAATGTGTGTTATTTAGAAGTGAGGTCTATATTCTGCCCTCACTTTCCTAAAACTCATCAGGGAGGATTAACTATTCTGAGTAAGCAATGTACCTTGCAAAAAAGTCAGGAAGCCTATACGGAAATGTAGACCTGTATCACAGCACTACATAACCACAGCATGATTACACCCTTTATTCTCCAACTTTATCTTTTAATGATAAGGATTCAAAATTCAATATGCTTAATGATGAGTTGGTGTAAGTATCCGACTCCAGTTTAAAATTTAGCACAGACTTTGCAATTACAAAAGTCACAGAAACTTCCCTATTAATGTATACCATTTTTAATATATTCATTATCAAAAACATAAACCTGCAAAAATTCCTGTCCTTGTAGCTGAAATGCCTCTTTTCATTCCAGAAAAATCATGTTCAGCTCCAGTATCAACATCCAGAGATACGAAAAAGGCAAATGATTCAACAAAGTGATTCAACAGGAGCCACTCAAATGATACAGACTTCTGAAAACAGCCTTACAAACTGAAGAGCTTCATCTACTTAATTTATTATCTAGGAGCTAATTTAACTACAGACTAGAGGGATCTATCCAAAGAAAAGATGCCAAGGATTATTCACTTTATCAGATTGAAACATAAATACATCAAATGCCCACAAGCTACAATTAGACAAAGTTAACCTAATGAATATAGGTTAGTACTCAGAACAGATGATGCATATATTATAGCGTCACAACCCACCCACTTGCTCTGGAAGGCTACTTTGGATTACCAAGTTCTGGCCTTGATGCAGGAGCTGGGTTCACAGATGATTTTATACAAACTTAAAGACTACTGTCTATTCATCTATTAATCTATATTGATTGACGGTAGACAATGTAAATACTATTACCAGTGAAATATAAACAGGTTTTTTTTACAGCCAGCATTATAAAGAAAACCTTGAAGTTTGTAGCAATGTTCCTTTCAATACTTCAGCAGTATGGTAACATAAAGAAAATGTGGAGAGTCATAAAATCAACCATCAATTTTAGCAAGAAAAATGTTATACAATCCTAAAGATGTTGTTGTTCTTTCCTTGAAAAGCGACAATTTGCAAAACATTTGAAAATATGCCATGATTTCTTTTTACTTGACAGCCTCTTGTGAAAGATGATTAGCTGCACCATTAAATCACTATATATGTGAACATAAAATTTCCCATATGGCACAAAGTGCAAGTTTAGAGAGTATGGTGAGCTCATCTGCCAAATGTCATTCAAATGAACACTAAAATCAGTGCTGATTGTAATACTAAGCTCAAGTTACTTATCTATCAAGTGTAGCCCAAAGGATTTGTCATTGGAACTGGCCACAGTCATTATTATATTAGTACTTTGAAATTGTTGGAGACAAGAGGCTTTAAAAAAAAAAAACAAACCACAAACAAAAAACTAGCATAAGCATATCTTGTTAACTAGCCACTCTATTATACATCTGAATGCTTGATATTCATAATTTCCATTTTTTGCTTCATCAGTCAATTAAGTAATATAGTAGGGTTTGGGATTTTTTTCTGTCATTGGATTACCTAACTGAACTATTTTAAAATAACTGAAAAAGAAAGGGATAATTTATCTGAGTTTTTCTCTCATGGAAGTAAAATGAAGACAACTTACAAGATAGAGATGACTGCGTGATACAATGAGAGGAGAAAACCAGACCCAGAGAAATTTATAGCATTTAATCCCAGTCTTTCTCTTTGGCAAGGAAGCCTGACAACTATTTAAAAATACATAGGTTCTTTCTTGATAGAAAAAGAAAAAGACATGTGAACAGTCTTCTGGACAATCAATGCTGCCTTGTCATATCTTTAAAAAGTAAATGCACTGATGTATTCTTGAAGAATGTTTGTAACATCATTTTTTATTCTGACTTTGACTTTTTAGATTGTATTTTATATTACTTTCACCTAAAAAGAGGGAAAGACAGAACAAGGACATAACAACACTTCTCACGACTTGAAAAGAAAGAGCTACCCATAACTGGGCTTTAGTTCCACTGTGGACAGCCTAAATAACAAGTTTAGAAGGTTTAGTTAGATTCTAAAAGAACGTTTCCATTCACAGTTAACCTCTGGAATAGCCTAAGCAGTTAGACTATGGAATCTCTATCACTGAAGCTACTTGAGATTAGGTTAAACAGACATCTCCCAAAATATTTTCAAGCTTAGTCTGTGTAAAGATGTTAGTAATTTTTTCCAAGTATTTGCATAAAAGTAACAAAAAACCCCAAAAACTGTTCGGGGGGGAGTAGAGGGGTTGGAGGAGGGAACAGAAAAAGAAAGTCTTTGAAACAGAAAATTGAAACTACCTGGTCCACAAAGTCAAAACTGAACATTTCAATCATTTTGACATTCCAGTCTTTTTCTTTCTCCAAATGAAATTTTAAGTCAAGATGAAAAAATAGCCTACAAGCAAGTTTTTGGAAACCAAAATATTGTATCAAATATCTACATTTTGACTGAATTACAGAGGAAAAATGGGATGGGAGGAGTAAGGTTTGGGTAGCACCTGCCTCTGTACTTTTTCCAATTCACTTCACATACCCACTCCCCAAGGTAAAAATCATTTCTCTTGTCAGTCACATTTTTGCCATGGTAATTAGGGCAGTAGATACATATGAAATGCTTACTCTAATGGCAAATAAAAGCTTCTGAATTAATAAAAACTAACCCCAAATACTGGTGACACAATCACAAGACACCCTATAAATGTTCAGAGGACATTTTCACATGGAATAATGACTGGAAAACAGCTGTTATTGAAGCTTTCCATATGGTAGTCTCATATAGTGATGTAAAATTAAATGACTATTTATTATGACATTATCTACAGCTATTTCATTTGCCAACAGTTTTTGTTATTCATGAAGGAGAAATCCAGTTTCAGATTTTTTTAATCTCTCTTCAGTTTCCTTTGTCAGTTCCCTGGTCTGAGTGTCTTCTTTCTCACGTACTCCCAGATCTTTGATAATTCCTAAAACATAAGAGCACCTCTGAGCCTCTGGTTTCTTTACTGAGCATATTTCTTTTAAAAAGTCAAATTTATTTATAATCCACATATTTTAGTCCCAATTGTGCACACCTTCTTTTCTTTTAGTTGAAGAAAAAGAGACAGAGAATCAGTGACAGCTATATACTCGGCTTTCAAGCCTGTAGCACACTGTTCCAGAGCCCATATTTACCTCTGTTACCTGCCTGATTTGCCCACAGTTCTATACAGTACATCTGAAATACTCACCATGGAATCACAGAGCATAACAAGAGGTCTCTAGAAACAGTCTTGTAGGCATCAAGGAGGTGACTGAAGAACTGGGATGGCAGCTTCTTTGCAGGAAAAAAAAAAAAAGATGAGGCAACAGTTCAGGGACATATATGACAGTGTAGAATCTGCAAACCACCTCTAAAAAAAGCTTACTTTAATTTTTTTTTTCAAATTGTGGTACATGTGGAGTGATAAGACCATTGCAGGACATTTGGCCAGACTTCTGTATATATGGTAGGATAGTAAACTACATTTCTTAAAGGTGCTCACTCTTGTATGCCTGCACTATTTTAAGTGTACTCCAAATGGATGCTCTGATGAAGCTTGTTCAGTAATTCCTAATAATTTGAAGACACTGCTAAGTAAGAAGCAGAAGCTGAAGAAAAATAGTAATGGCTTACAAGAGTAATGTATTACACGCTGTGTGTGCTCTGCACCCTTCATTGTTCCCAGGAAAAGAGAAAAGCTTTCATAAATAAAAGTGTCCCAAGATCCTCTTCAATCCTCTTCTCTTTCTGGTAAGATCATTCCATTTAAATTGTTTAAAAATTAACATAAAGTAATCCCTTCATGGCTCACAGTATACATTTGTAAAGCAACATTTACTTCACCCCACCAGAAAAGTTCCACAAACATAACTTGATTAAAACTGTACTTTTGTCTCTCGCAAAAAATCAGTGATCTCTTTTATATAAGATTTCACTTATGGTTTTTTGCAATGTTTACTTTTGGCTGTCATTATCACTGCAGCTGGCTGATTAAATGGTGTAGCACAAAAGCGTGGTCCAAAACCACAGACTCTTACAGAGAAGATGAAGTTTGTGTTTGGCAGTCTCTTCCCATTTTTTCATCTCACAGGAACTGCTCACGATCCATATTTTTTTTAAAAGCATATCAGATGCTTGTACTAAAACTGAGACATCATTAAATTGTGCATTGATTTCTGTGTTTTGAGCTTCCATGACCCAGACAGGAAATTTGCATATCAACGCATAGAAAAATGATACATATTCCTTGAGCTACCACATCCTTTGCATTACTAGCAATCTCACAGCACAAATCCCCTCTGCACATAGTAAGACCACATAATGTACTCACTCATAACTCTATTCACGCTTACCTACTTCTAAAACCTATTATTTAGGGTGCGCTCATCCATTTTTACCTTTGAAATATTTTCCCTGAATGATCTGAGACACTGTACTCCATAAATGGCAACATGAGATGGCTCCAAAAAAAGATAATTACACTTAGGTGCCTACCTGCTCTTCTCTAGCTCTGATTATAGTCAACAGAGATACCTAATCAATACAAGTCGTACTGCCTCAAGAGCAATTTCAGCCCATGCCTGAGATGCCTACCAGCATCTGCAAGGCTTTCTCACCCAACTCATACACCACTATCCACATGTAGACATTCAAATTTAAATCTTTCAAACTAACACGATCCTTATAATGTGAATTCATCAGAATCTTAATTCATATCATTGTATTCTGTAGCCATTGTATTCTGTAGCCTCTGTTTAATTCACCTCCTCTGCTTAATTGAGACCCAGTCAATGGCGTTTTACTTCACATCTGCTGTGGACCTCTTCTACAACAACTTCCATGACAAACTGACTTTTCTGACTCAACCAGCCAGGAGTGCTGTACCTTGTAGTGTAAGCACTCAGAGAAGCTGCATATTTTACCAGTTTTAATGTTTGCACTTTCTTTGTGGTGATCATCTACATATTGCTGTCAGTTCTTGCCACCTGTATGAGACATTTAACGGCAAATAATGGAAAGAGACCTAAACAGCAATGATAAGTAGGGCATAAGACCACTTATGCCCTATTTTCCTGGCTTTTGTCTGAGTGTTCCATGCCTTTACGTTTGACTGGGTTATGAATAACTATAAAGATGCAACTATAACAAGGCATACTTTGTGCCAAGCCTTCTGAGAACCCTAGGGCACTGACGCCTCTGTAAAAGAGGACTGGCACCTCACCAGAGCAGATCACATGAGATGCTTCTCTGTTGAGATCAGTTACAATTAGAAGAATGACAGTTTATTACAGTATTTTACATTTTTTGTTCACTTTCACCAGTTCTTTAATAGTTCTAGGTCTGACTGGCTCCCAGTCAACAGAGACAGCAGATATCAAGTTCTAGTCTACCTTTCCTGCCCCCCACAAAGAATTTAAGTCGTATCTGATCACAGTTATCTATCAAGCTCTACCAGCATGACAGGTAATGCAAAGGGTGGGCCTAACTATCACACAAGTCTCAAATGAAAATACACCTTTTGCATCTTAGGCCAAAGTTTCCCATCACCATCAATACTTACATATGCACATACTTAGCTCATTTTGCTTTTCACTCTGGCTAGTCCTATAAGAGACAACTATACCATGATTGTTCTTTGCTCTTTTGTATTAGAACTGGTTTACCAGCTCCAATATGGCACTCAGCTCCCTGTTCTAGAACTGACGTTCAGAAGACATATACTTTCAGCTGTAAACTGAGCACATTAGCATGGAAATTCCATGGAACAAAGCACAGAACTCACACCATGCTAATTTTACAGCAGGATGCCCTCATTTCATACTGGCCCACCCAGTAACACAAACCCATGCAAAACTCCAGCTGACTAGGAATGACTTCTGAAGGTCTGGAGAGAATTAAAAAGAGACACCAAAGATCCCACTTGTAATGAGATTTTAATTCAATCCAGGCCATGCAAAGGAAGGAAAAAGGACCTTTATCAATTTGCTTAAGTTACTTGCAGATGCAAGGCAAATGAGTAGAAGTCCAATCCAGGGCATTATTAAGAACATGCTATTCCCGTTGAGTCACTGAGCATCAGAGCCCCGAAGAGCGTTCCCTACTGATTTTTCCTCATCGCCCTGAGAAAAATGGGATCTGCCAAGAAACATCTGTTTAAAAAAAATAATAAAATATCCTGAATGCCTTCATTAGTGTTTTTGATGTCTGTTGCCGTTTGATTCTGCAAGTCTGTAAATAGGAGCTTTTATTACCAGTAAAAAACACAGATTTTAACACATCTCCTCCTGCAGCCATGTGTTATGTCAATGCCTTTTGCCTTCTCTTCCTCAATGAAATGTAGCAAGACTAGACTAGCCATTTGGACTACAATGTATTTGAGACAAAGGATAAAAAAATTTGAGAACGCAGTAACTCATCTGAAAAAATGTTGACAAGATAATTTGAAAACATATCCCAAACTTTGAAGATGTTATTATAAAACCTTCCACATAAAGTGGAAAGGATTTCTAGAAATACAACACATAAATTTAAGCTGCTTTTAAGCAGCATATGCTCCCAGTCTGAAACAATGATCTTCCTGAGCTTTATCTCTAGTTACAGTCCCAGCATTTAGTGGCAAAACTAGAAAGGGGTCACAGTGAGATCCCAAATGTTCTTTAAAAAGTATTAGAAGAAAGAAGAGAAGATATATTTTGCCACTTAAGAAATATTACCTGACCATTATCCTTACTTTCTCCTCCTGACATTGCTTGTTCATGCCTTCATGCCCCCATCACTGATTATTACCTATACAGTATGATGTCCCTGAAGCTGTCCTGGATCAAAGGGGAAGAAAAGGTTCAGAACACAGAGGCAAGGTTAGTCACCAATACAAAACATTATCATATTTCATGTATTTCTTGTGAATCATTAAACTGATTTCCCATAAAGTCATAAATGATGTTAAAAATCTGCTTTTAACCTACAAGGTCCTTCATGGATATAGCTCATCTTATTTAACTGATCTCTATTCCCCTTGAATTCCACTTCAAACTAGGAGTCTCTATGAAACTAGTTGCCAAAATGTTTGTAGACATACTTTGACTTTTGTAACTGAGAAGTCAGTACTGAGTAGGAATGGCATATTCCAATTTACCAGTTGTCTGTTTAGCTGGTGCAGGAGCAGATATGTATCTCAGATGTACACCCTCCGAACTCCTTCATATGGAGTCACCTAGCTACAGCTTAGAGACTTAATCCATTAGCAAAGCATTTATTAATTATTCCCTCAAGGATCTTGAATTCTCTATGCAGTAGCTTCCTCTCTACCTCTCTGACTTTATAAAAGCTAGGATTAACACACCCCTCTTTCTGTTATTTATGCCAATCTTCTTTAATCTCTCAAAAAAACTTCTTCCTTTGAAATGCACCTATTTCAACAGGTAGTGGATATGAACGGCATTGTATTCTCAGGAGCTAAGGTATGAACACACTTTCACAGACCTTACAGTAATGTTTTTAAATAAAAACTAACAACAATTAAGAACTTGTTTAAAATTAGCCTCAAAATTATGTAGATTTCCTCGTAATGCTCCAAACTTCCGTATTTATTTACTATTTCTAGTTGCAACCCCAGAATTCAGTAACAAAGGGGTTGTAATGAGGTCCCAAATATTGTTTAAAAAACATTAGAATCAAGGAGAGAAACTATTTATTATTTTTTACTATTTATTTATTTATTTGCTTTAAAAGAGAATTATTTCATAAGTGGCAGAAACCACTTCATTTATGAAAAGTAAATATGTCAGGTTCTATATCCATGCAGAGTTGACAACCTAAAAGGCAAAATCCATTCCTAACCTAGATCCAGACATGAGGTTTCCTTGCCAGTTCCTCTCTTTGCTGCTACCACAGCCCACTTTTTCAGAGAAAGTCAAAGTAAACTTACATATTAATTCTGTGGTCCCTCTCCAGTCATGCATTTACCACATGCATAACACTAGAAGTCAACTCAAGTGCTTGTTATCAAGCATTGGACATATGTGTATCTAAGGTCTTAACAATAGAGTCTTACCTAAGTTTCACCCTTAGTTGACATTGGGCAAAAGTTTCTCATTTCCAAGGAGGTGTTATAAAAACAACAAAGGAAAAATGAGAAAGCTGGCAAAAATATAGCAATATTATGTAACTCGTTAACACGAGAGAATATAATTAAAACAATGGAGAGCTTTTCATCACCAACAAGTTAAACATTTCCTTAATACATAATGGGTGAGAGGTTGTAACATCCCACGGATGATCTACAGGAACATTTTGTTCCAAGATGAGAAATAAAATTATTTGGAGCATCCATCATTCTCAAGACACACAAGGAATCCAAACAGCACAGAAAAGTGCTGTACTGTACCCTGGTGGACAAATACAAATCATTCATTTCTATACTGATCAGTTCAAACAGCCTATTTCAGGAATTTGCCCTTTTTTGTTTAATGTGAATTGAATACATAAAGATCATAAAGTTTTCAGTCTTTAAAATTTACATGCATACATTAGTTCAGAGTGGGTGTTTTTTCTTTATTAGTTGCATGTAATTTAACAGGGGTATCTGCAATTCTGTGCCACTTAACTGATTGTCATGAAGTTGAGGATGGGAGGGATTCTGCTCACTCTTTGGATGACATTATGCTGCTCTTCTCTGCAAATAAAGTGGCATTTTCTTTCAATCAGAATGACCCTTGTTGTAAAATAGGAGTAGGAAGAACGATGAGATCACAAAAAAGTAAATGGCAGAAGGGCAGGGAAGAAAGACTTTAAAGAAGGCTTTGTTAATGCACTGAATTTTGGCTAAGTGAAAGCTACCAATGAAAATTTAAAGTGCTCTCCTATGTAGAATTGAACAAGGTGCAGCATCTCAGGAAGCACACAGAAGCAGCCTATGGTCGACCTATTGCTCATAGACATTTACAGGATTCTGCAACTGAAGGTACTTTCATGTTCTTGTTCATCATTCAGACATACCGAGAAAGGGGTTTGCACTTGCTTTTTAAAAGAAAAAACTCTATGAAAAAGTAGGATTTCTTAGATGGGGTGCAAGATTTTGCCAATACAATCATGTAGGTTTTGGGAACATAACTAGTACCATCACTCTTCAATGCATTTAGTTAGAACTGCTGCACTACGCAAGGAAACTAATAGATCCAGTTCCTGCACTGTGCAGTGCAAACATACACTCCATGTCTTAGTCATGTCATCTTTTGGGGCAACTTGTTTTCCAACCATTACAGTACCAAAGCAGTGGATCTTCCTTAAAGAGTTATCACATGACTTGTCCATCCTCCTCAGAGACATCAGCTTTGAGATCTTAACATGTAGGTACTTCAGTATCACTCACGAGAAACTACCTCACATCAGTGTAAGAATCAATAAGGCAATAACACAGCCAGATCGTTTACAATACCAAGAGATATGTACTGACTGTGATGGCCAATTTGTTTTACTGGAAGGAGCTTTCATGGCTATATCAAAATGGGAACAAATAGTGTGTATTTAAATGCCAGACTTAAAACAAGTATAAAAGACAGTATTGTAACACAATGCCTTCTGACTAAGAGGTGGTTAAGAAGCTTAGCAACTGCAAAGACCTCCTTTTGCTTTTAGAATTCTGTCTTCGTTGCTTGATGCATATTGATTTATTGAGAAGTCCAGATGGTTACTATCCACTTGGATAAGTCAGCTCACACAAATTCTAAAATCCATTTTGAAATACCATATGGACTCTTTCATTGTTGAAAAGCAAGCCAAGTTGGGGGTTTGTTAGAAAGAGAAACTAATCCTTTTTCTCAATGGGGAAAACAGATAAACCTATTAGTATTTTGGGAACCAAAATCGGTATTTGAGAGTGTGGGTCCTTAAATCCTGTACGGATTGTCTTTGTTCTTTGACTGGATACTTGAAAGTGAAGGTAAGGTCTGCTATAGACAAAAATGCAATTATATTTTTGTGTGAATGAAAACTTAACTAAGGTCAAAATTTAGTTGTTATTCACTTACTCATGTGAGTAGAGTGAACTGGTTTACTTGTCTCTGTTTAATCCTTTAAATATCACTCTTCCTGGCAGTTTGCTACTTTTATTTGGTTTTGGTTTTATTTCTTAGACAGATCACATCATGAAAGTCAATGTTTGTAGGGTGGACAGGAATTTTGCAATTTTGAAATCATTTCCAGCTACAAGATTTACAGCTGGCAGAGAAAATAGCTATGTTTCATCTTAAACTGTACTTGGTATTGAAAGAAACTGCTCAATTATTAGCAGTATAACTTTAAGACTTTAAGCCACAGACTGGTAATTTTGATAATGGAATTTAATGGGGTAGGAAGGAAAGCCTTGCAGGTTTAATGAAATGTATCTGTATAAGACTCAACTTGATATAAAACATTTTAAACTGTACATTAAAAAACATTGCCTTTCAGCCACTAGAATAGAAAGACTGTATAAACACCCCTTCATAATGTTCATTTTTCTGCCTTTTAAATAAGAGCTCTTTCAAGTCGCAAATACCAGCCAAAGAAAGGCCACTTCTCTAACGGCCAGATATTCACAAAACATAAAGTCCTAATAAAAGAAAAGAAGATGAAGTTTCTTTCTGAAAGCTGAGAAACTGTTAATTGTTATAGTAAAAGAAGAAAAATAAAGAAAGGATTTGTTGTTCATTTCCCATTCGGACACCGTATAATGGAAGGGGCCTGCAGAGTGCATGCAGGAATAGTTGTGGGTTTTTTTTTAAATGAACAAGCAATAACTTCATTGATGTTTGTCACTTTTTATAGTGGAGTCAAACTTTCTGATGCTTTAGCTTTCCCCATGCATGCATTTTCTTTGCGTGAGCAGGGGCCTGAAGCAAAGCACAGGTGATGTAATGACTTGGCAGCGCTTCAGAAGAGCTAGCCAGCAGTTCAATACTTAGACGCTTGTGCTATTATGAAATGTAAAGTCAAAATAAAATCATACCTGTTCCAGAAGGGTACTGCTTTGAGAAATTATTATATCTATTTGCTTCCTGTTGTCTTTACTCTTTTGTTTTTTCCAAATTATTATTGTCCAGCAATGTCATAATCTCAAACAGCACAAAAATCCAGAGCAGAAACTGATGGTAAAATTTTCTTGTGGTGTTTTTAGTAGGTGAAGCCACATTTGTCAGCATTGAGAAAACTGTGAGTTATTAATGAGATTATTCTAATAAATTAATTACTTTTGTCACATATTTGCATTTACTTTCTTTGATTACACTACTATGAATGTCTTCAATGACCCCAACAGAATGAGGCCAGGGGGTGGGAGGCGTGTCCAGAAGTATTTGCTAGATTATTTGAAATAAAAAGTAGAAACTAGAAAATTTGCCCTCATTCATTTTCAGGTTTTACATCTTCCAAGTTTGTACAAGCCAAAGTCTGCAGTTCATGGTCATCAGTCCTTCCCACATGTTAGATTCACTGGTCAGGAACCACAAAAATCATCTGCAGCCATTTTAAAACTTTTACAAGGCAGCAAGTCAAGTGAAGGCATTTATAAAGTGTTTTACCATTTTCTCATTGTGTATGGTATAAATCTGGATGGTATTTAGGTGGGATGACATTACTTTATCAAACTTTTTCCCAAAAGGAAATAGAAAAGTTGTTTTCCCAGAATATATTATATATTTAAAAAAAAAAAAGAGAGAGAAAGAAAGAGAGAGAGAGAGAGAGAGAAAGAAAGAGAGAGAGAGAAAGAGAGAGAGAGAAAGAAAGAGAGAGAGAGAGAAAGAAAGAGAGAGAAAGAAAGAGAGAGAGAGAGAAAGAAAGAGAGAAAGAGAGAAAGAGAGAGAGAGAAAGGAAGGAAGGAAGGAAGGAAGGAAGGAAGGAAGGAAGGAAGGAAGGAAGGAAGGAAGGAAGGAAGGAAGGAAGGAAGGAAGGAAGGAAGGAAGGAAGGAAGGAAGGAAGGAAGGAAGGAAAAATATTAAGGGATGGTATATAGTCTAGATTCTGTTCTCAACATGTAGCATGCTAGAAAGTTCTAGAAGTGATGCAGTGTGAATACAAGGTCAATGAGATCAAATCTAGTGGACTAAAAATTGTTTTCCAGCAGAGGAAATGCACATCATCATCAGTCACTATCATTAAACCCATTTTATTATCTCAGTTGGTTTCCAAAAGCCACATTCAAAAATTTTTCATGTCTTGAAATGTTCTCTATCTTTAAATATTGTTGGTGTGTGCAGAAGAAGCATCCCTCTGCATATCTCACAGCCTGCTTGTAAATTTAGGCCTGAAACTTCAGCTCAATGACTTATGCACCAGGAAGCTGCCACCAATAATGTCACATAAAGTAAGACTGTTCTTTTTATTTACTGCATTCAGGATGTTTTATGTTAATCCCATTATATGTCCCATCGTCAATACTTGCTCCCAAATCAGCAGCTTGAACATAAAATTAATATTAAAATATCTCTACTTATCTTTATAGATTATGGCCTCAAATAAATCTTTCTGTCTCATAGTGAGGAATAGAAGGGAACATAGACATAACAAATATCAGGTGGATGCAGTCAGCCTACATCAAAGAAAAGAAGCCTTCCTTTTTTTTGTTGCATGTGGGAACACAGGATACAGCCTGCACGTCCAAAGGTTTATGCTGACCAAAGCCCATACAATAGAAGGGCACTGCACACTCTATGCACACAGCATTGAGGAGCAGAAAACAAATGCAAGTGCAAATATACAGCATAGAAATTTTGTATTGATACAACAGTTGTAAGAGCATCTGTGCTGCGATCAAGACCTAATCCATGCTTTCCTTGCATACATCTGGAACACAGTTAGGACAGGGGCAACACAGCTCTGACCCATCTCTGCAATCTTCCACGGATATATTGTAATCACTCATTCCAGACACTCCTTATAGGTTGTCTGGAAGCACCTTTAACTAATGCCTGGCCTGGGGACAGCCTGTGTCTGCTTTGTGGTATCTTTTCTTGTGTAAGAGCACAGGAGGCCAACTGAATTGCAAAAAAAAGGATCAAGCCCTAGATGTTTAAATGTGAAGCATTAAATTGCTTATTCTTGGTGCACCTATCCTGACACAGAAAAAAGTAATCCGCTCATATGCTACATGGCTCTCAATAGTGAGGGAAGCACTTTATTCCCTTACACAGCTTGTTCTGCAAATAAACCCTATGCTCTAATCTAAGTCAATGAGAAAAGGAACCTTTTTCTTTACATGAACAATTCCCTGAGAAACCCAATACATGCTAAAAATATCTTGTTGTTTGCATATCTGAAGCTGCATCAGCTCATGTGTGAGCCTCTAGGCACCCTTAATCTCAATTAAAAATTACAATAGTTACTTCAGCTCTGGCAACTCCTACAGAGTGGCAGCATGCTATAACTAATGTAAAACAATTTTCTTTCTCTCCACTTTCTCACTACTCGTCACCCTCATAACTCTCTTATCTCTTCAAAGTCTAAAAACGTTAGTAGGGTTTTGCCATATGTTCTAAGCGCACATGTAGAAGAGAGAATCCTGTGCTGAAGACTCATCAGGAAAGCACCCTAAGACACACTTCTGTTTCAGTTTCAAAAGAGTCTGAATATTGCCAGCATTTGCTGGGTGTTGCCTCTTAGTTTCCTTTTGATTATGTAAGTTCATGAGGGAGTTTTCTCACCTCTCACCAACATCACATATATTTTTTCTTGTCCTATAAGCAGTCTTCTTTTTTACACAAGAAATTGTTTGACAAGTGTAATATGGCCAAGATCTTGAGAAACCTGTTGTGCGTTTTACAAGCTGAAATTGTTCAGGTAACATTTGTAAATGAGACAAAATTTCCAGACTGACGTTTTCTTCAGTTTTACTGAAAACACGTGCAAAAGGAGATTTTAAAATGAACTAACTTAAGGGGTATAGCAAATTAGGAAGTGCGCATTAGGTTTCCTCTTTGAAAATTATTCTTTAAGATATTTTTAAAACTGCATACAAGAACTCTATTTTTGGATGGAACTCCATGTTCCTCCTTGTCAGGCTTGGTATTACCTTTAAATATATTCACTGTTTCTATAAATTTCCATTATCGTTCTAAAATTATATCCATTCTATTTTAGAACTGGTAGTTGATAAAAAGGTAAAAAAAAAGAAGGCACTACAAACCATCATTTGATTGAAGCACGGCTGAAAGTAACTTTGGACTTTATCTGAAAATATATAAAACTGTATGCAAGAAACCCTGAACAACATCATTATAGGGAGAAAAAAGAAAATAAACGCACAGAAGTACATGTGTACAGCTATATAGGATGGTCGCAAAAGTGTAAAAAACAACCTAGTCTTAGACCAGTCCCTGTAAATCTGCTTTCCTCAGCCGCTTTTTCATTCACTCAGATGTGTTATAATAGAAGATTTCATATGATGATCATGCAAAAAAACCCCCTATTTCTTCACATATGCAAACAATCTAAGCTTAGCAGAGGAAAGCACAGAAACCATTATGGTCACAGTTGTAAGCCCAGCTATGAACAACTACAAATATCTTAGTTTCTGAGTATATTGTTTAGTTACAAACAAGACTATATAAAATAGTCTGACTTGCCTCTGACAAGTTAATGTTACTCTCTGCAGGTCATTTATTTCTATTTCTTTCAATAAAGCAAGTAGAAAAGTATGACAAAAGGAAGCAGAAGAAGAAAGTGTCAGAGAATTTGAAATGTCTAACAATTGCTTTAACAATTTCCACACACGTTTCTTTAACTTTTTTTAAGTGTTTACCTGCATTGTATCCTGTTAGTTAGACATAAGCCATGTCCCTCTTGTCTCTAGTGGAAAATGGATTCCACAGCCCTCCTCACATGGGTGAGACACTTCAGTACTTGCATCCCTTCCATGTGTTCTAGAAACTGAAGATGGAAGGAAAAGCTGAACAGGCTAAAACACGGCAAAGAGCTCACATATGTGGCTTGTGAATTTGGCTCTGTGTATGCGTGTGTGTATGAATGTGCATATAGAGAGCTACATAGGATGTAATACTATAGAATATAACTTTATTAATATATAAAATATATAATTTTAGATACATTATGTATGTTTACCTTCTTTTTTTCATCATGAGAGTGAGACTTGTCAACAGGAAACCACGGGCAGTTTGGCTTTGCCCAGGATCATGACATGATACATAAAAGTCAAGAGCAATGAGAAAACCAGATAGGCTTGGCCTTCAGCAAGGTTTCTATGGTATCTCTCACTTTGGCAATGGTCTTACATGATTTAGTCTTTACAGGGATATTGTGACTTTCTCATCCTTGATTTTCTCTCTTAAGTGTAAGAAATAAGCTGCACCATCTTAACTGACAAATAAACACATTATTTCCCTGGTAACAGCAGTGTCTTCCATCAAACTATGTATGAGACTTAGCATTATCAGACTGCAGTTGAACTATGTAGCTCATGTAGTCATGGTCTTTTTTTAAAGTCATCTCAGATCATTTTAGGTACATAACCTTTTTGTGGTTTATATTATAAAACTTTCAAATATATACTAAGTCTATACTAAATTTCTCAGACCCAATTCTTACAAAAATATGTTGATGACAAAAACTAGTCTGTACTTTTGGTACACTACACTAAAGTATGCCTCAAACATATCAAAAGGTTCTAACAAGCCACGCATTGATGGATGAGGTTAGAGCACAGAGAGCAAAGTATCTGCGATATTAAAAACTTCTAAACCTTTCCTGAACAAAAAATGAAGGATCCTGAAAATGCCTAATATTCCTAAGGACATACTCTACATTAAATTCGATTTTTTGAACTGTTAGAGCTTCTTTTATAGGGCACACAGGTTTGGAAGGACCTCTTGCATCCTATTCTCTGCCATCTCAGACAGCCACTTCACCTGGACTGTTTCATAAATGCATCAAGTTCAAAATCTCAGTCTCACTGAAGGAACACCACAAACGACTTTATGGCATTGCTTCACCCTCTAAATTGCAGGAATAAACAGACAGGCCACAATTAATTATGGATTAAAGAGCTTTCTTTAACAATAAAAATAGAGCAATGGAAAACGAATTAAGAGAAGCTTTTTAGAAGTTTTCTGCTGCCTGCCTTTCTAGGAGGAAACATGGGAAACCATACAGACTCAAGAACTTCTGCTTTGTGAACTGTGACGTTTGTTTGGCTTCCTGCTATTGGGCTGCCAGAAATCTGTGCTCAGATTTTTGCAAGGATATTTGTGTTCTATTCTGGTTTATTCTATTACCTCTTTGCAAGATGGAGGCAGAAAATAATCATGAGTAGCACTTCAGATGGTCGTGACAATATGCTTGACTCTGCACTTGGAGCTATGCAGAAGCCCATATCCTGCTTAAGAAAGTATTTTTTCCGTTGGAAAGAAACCTTTTTGTCTCTTGCCTTCACACAATACAGCTCAAGAATAGAGAGAAAAGTGTAGTAGAACTGATATTTTCACCACTGCCTTGTGCGGTCTCATTTGCTTTTGTTCTCCTTCAGCAGCAGATCAGAGTGACAGCAATTCTGACAAAGCAAGGCTGGAATAGCAAGGTTTCCATTTTTATGTGGTTATATTATTTTTACCTAATTGAAGCAGGATTACACATTGATTGGACAACCAAGTACAACAGATTTTATATGCATATTTCTTCCCAAATGTAAGTGAGGCACTATATCTACTTGAAGAGCTTAAAAACAGATTAGACATTACACTGATCATGAAACAGGTGGTGATTGGAGTTTTTCTGGAAAGACTTGATCATGGGCCTTGCATAGCACAATTTGGATACCTGAAAAAATGATAGCAATCCAGCTTCATGGTTACTTACCAATACTGTGCTATACGTTTAGGTCTTGAAAATATGATGTGATGGAGATTATATGCAATGAATACATAGACTAGGTCTGCTTTGTTTCCTACTAATTGCATTGCTGCAATCACGTGTTTCTCCACGCTATGTCCCAGAAAAAATAAAATACGTATGATGGTGAATTGTTGTTGATGTCTGAGTTGCTCAGACAAAACTTGAGTTCCTATCAATTTTTCATTAAAAATGGGCAATATATGCTGCTGACTGAAGGCACCATTTCCAAATTTGTGTGTAATAACAACAGGGACAAGAGGTGGAAGGAAGGACCATCCCACACAGAGCCATTAACATTGACACTGACAGGTTTGAGGACAGGGCCAACGAGAATTACATGAGGCTTACTGAAGCAAAATATAAAGTCCTTCACCTTCGGTGGAAATCCCAAGCTGCAGTACAAGCTGGAACTGTTGGGTTAGGGAATAGCCCTGCTAGAAAGGTCCTCAGAGTCCTGGTGGGCAGCAAGCTGAACATGAACTTGGTGAGCTCTGGCAACCTCTAAGGCCAACCACTGGGTCTCATCAACAGCAGTACAGCCAGCCCACCAAAGAATGTGGTTACCCAAGTCTACTTAGCATTTTTGAGGCTACACGTGGAGTATTTGTCCTCTAATTCAAGAGAGACATTGAAAAATTGGAGGGTCCAGCAGAGGAGAGCCAGTAAGATGATCAGGAGGCTGGAGAACATGACATAGGAAGAAAGGTTTAAAAAAAGAGGGTTTGTTCAACCTAGACAGGGCTCAAGGGGAAGCTAAACACAGCCTTTCATTACCTAAAAAGTAGTTAGAGAGAAAGATGAACATGCTTCCTTCACAAGCAATCGTGCTGACAGGGCAAGAAGCAACAGGCAAGAGTTGCTGCAGGTGAAATTCTGTCTGGATATATGAAAAATGATGTTCACGATGAGAGCAGTGAAGTAATACTTGAAATCTACTTCACTAGAAATATTCAAGACTCATCTCAACATGGCCCACGTTATGTCATCTAAGGCTGTACTTTCAACAAAATCTTGGACCAGGTGAGCTAAAGAGGTTTTTGCCAGCCTAGATAGTTCCATACTCTAAGAAGATTATATAAGTCAGGGGATCAGATGGGACATGGTCAAAATTTGACAAGTAATGTTTTCACCCTGGAGTGGGCCACGTGTTAGTTAGATCATCCATCACTGACAAAGTAGGTGAGAAAGAATTATTAGATATCTTTACCATGACACCAAGAAAGTCAGGGTGAAATTATCCCCCCTCCACCAAGCAGAAGGCAGTAGCTCAAAAGAAAGGAGTGAATGGAGGCAAGACTACACTCAAAGCCGCGAGCCTACCTTGCCTTCCTAGGTGCCTCATACAACAGGTATGAGGCTCTGATATGGAAGTCCAGTCAATGGATGATGGTCCATCTACACCAGAGGTGTTGCCAAGTTCAGAAAAGTCTATCCCCCATACCATGACTACCTCCAAAAGGAAGAAAAAATGAGTTATATTTATAGGTGACTCCCTTGTGAGGGGAACAGAGGATTCAATATGCCGGACAGACCCTTCTTTTAGGGAAGTGCGCTCTTAAGTGTGTTCCTCTGAAAAGGTGACACAGCTGACAGCCCAGCTGAAGTGCCTCTACACCAATGCACACATCATGAGCAACAAACAGGAGGAGCTGGAAGCCACTGTGCTACTAGAAAGCTATGACCTAGTTGCCATTACTGAAACTTGGTAGGATGAATTCTCAATGAACTTCATTCTGCATCACACAATGAGTAAAGATTCTTCCTATTGATTGCGCTTACCTTAACCAACCCTTTCTTAAAAAGCCCTTATAAGTTCAGATAAATGCCAATTTAGAATACTAGCAAAGTCATCATTTTATTTTACTCCATTTATAAATACCTCTCCATGACAATCCTCTATCTAGTTCCATTCAGAAAAAAGATTACCAATAACACAGCAGTGTAAAAAAATAAAAGATGATCTAACGGAACTTCACTTCAAGCAGTTGACTTTGACAGAGTCATTTCCAAGTGCTACGTCTTTTGAAGTTGTATATCATATCAAAACAGGTTATTGAATGCAAGGAGTCATAGTAAATACATAACAATACTTTGAAGACAGAGATGTCTTTTTACCAATATTTGTGCCCAGAAATTTTATTGTAAGCAACCTAAAACTTATCTAGCTATACACTTTGTTTAAAGAAAGAGAAATGAGGGAAAACTGTGATAAATATTAATTGTTAAACACATTTTAAAAATTGCCACTCTTTAATTATCAACATAATGTGCTGATTTTCAATGTACCCATGAATCATTAGGTCTTATTTACATATAAATCAAGGTTCAGAGGGCAGTTTTTGGAAATCTGTAACAACTTGTGCCAAAAAAGAAACCAGTTTAGGTCAGCCAATATTTATAAATTCCATGACAACAACAAAAGAAAACATGTTGTATCCAATTTAGTAGTTGCAAACAAACCGATTAGTACTATTTGCTATGTATTACCTCATATAGGTGGTATTTATTAATTAACTTAAAAGGAATCTCATTAAAAAATGGAACTTTCAGTTCCAATTTTCTCATCACTTTCTCTTAATGGCACTGCTTTGATAAAAAAGAATGAGCAGAGCAAAATGGCACAATACTTAACCAATAAATATTAATTTTCTACAGTGAAAAACAAGCAATGTATACAACTTAAGGAAAAACAAATCATGAGCAGTTTGTGTAAGCTTAATGTTTAATGTGATCAAAATTATCAACTATTTTTTTTCATATGTTCACCTAGTATCATCATTTTTCTTAATTTTTATTTTCTGCATTTCGAATTGTATTGTAACAGTGAATAGAACAAAGACTGATCTTGTAAGATTAAATTCAATATATTTCTAGACAGTCCTTCAAAAAGTAAAAAATAAATGAAACAGAATCCCTGGATTGTGTGCCTGCAGTCTCACATCAATCTTCTAAATAAAAGCAGCAGTTCTATTAGTCTAAAATGAAGTGACACTCTATCCACATAAAATGTCCATATTAATTCTCAGCTGATTTTTTTGTCTCCACCTTAGGACATTCGAGAGCTAACTGTCTGCCTTTTGTCTTATAATATTTAAAAAATATTAAAGATTTTGTTGTGAAGTCTCTGATAATAAATATATTATTTATTTTCTTTAAAATGTTTTTGTAAAATTGTACTTTGCCCATTCCAAATAGAAGAGAAAATCCTGTAGGATGGTTTACAGGAGAGATATATCAACCACAAAGATTAGCAATGTAAATATAATTTTCCATTGGAAGCTTTCAGGATATAGCTGTGGCAATAAGCACCATTATTATGCTTGGACATACATAATAGATGCAAAATTTTGATGAAGGACACTGATTTATATCATTTTGCATTTAACTATTTTTTGAAAGTTCATCTTCAAATATTTTAAAAAGCCATAAATACGGCAATCAAAAAGTGAGACACTAAAACTCAGTAACCTGTGCTAGGTGTAAAAACTCGTAGATGTAGACTATTCTGTACAATATTCTCTGAATCTTCCAGTTTTTTGACACAGTATTCAGCCTCAAATAAATATCAGAGCAATTCAGATTCACTCAGATCACTGGAAAAAATATTCAATGTGTTTAAACTTCGCAACAAACCTAAAGGAAGGGATGTCTCCCAGCAGTGTGTGCACAAGGCCTGACAGACTGACAATGACCATTCTTCTGTATTACATGAAGTTGTGCAAAAATCAGGTGCTCGTTCACTCATGCATACAAACAACCGCACATGGACTGCCAAATAGAGTTTCTCATTTCCCAGTCAGGAAACACAAAGCACCAGTGTTTCCAAACTTAAAAAATACAGACAGCTTGCTACTAACCATCTCTGAGTAGCAGGAGAAAGTGCAATCATAGAAAGAAGAGCTCTTTGACAGCAGCTTCTGGGGGAAAGGAGGAAACAAGAGCAAGGAGATGCTTCATTAGAGAGTTGTCCAAAACTCCAGAGGGACAAAATCTCTAGGGAAGATGTTCTCCATCAACATCTCTCAGAAAATGGAGCATCAGCTAGCTGGAAAATGTGATTAGTAGCCCTCTCTCACTGGAAATTCTTTGTCTGACATAACACAGCAGGGGAGATCGGGGTGTTACTAGGACACTGCGTGACCCCATGAGAAGAGGAAGCTGTTGCATGGTGTTTACTGTTCATGATGAGGATGTGGCACAAGAGTGACTTTGGGGTGACATGGTTTGGAGGCAAGGTTGCAGAAATACTCTCAGTGGCAGACCACAACAGATATAACTTTCACAGTCTTTTGTTGAAACTGCAGAGGGAAACAACCAGGACCAAAAAGATGGGTTGCCTGGAGAGCCTCAGGCTTGCAGCAAACCTAAGTTCACTGCCTGAATTCTGCACCTCTACAAGGTGCCGATAACAGT
Organism: Rissa tridactyla; assembly: GCF_028500815.1. NCBI lineage: Eukaryota > Metazoa > Chordata > Aves > Charadriiformes > Laridae > Rissa > Rissa tridactyla. The sequence goes on from NC_071497.1 coordinate 19,149,270, forward strand.
GAGCAGGGAGCATTTGGCGATCTGTTTAAAAGTTACATGCCTATAGGATTTTCACACCACAGGTGGGAAACTGAATGGCTGCCTGATGGTGGGATATTTCTCTGATTATTTATTCTTCCCCAAATGGCATCGGTTTCGTTTTCCCCTGGAAAAGATCTTCTGTATTCTATGTACTGACTCGTATCTCACAAACATTAATGGCATTTCCAAGGTGGAGCGTGATTTCAAATAAACCTACATGGGAATTTTCGTAAAAATTATGTTCATTCATACTCCACCTACCTGCCCTGTAAACAAATAGAAAAAATAACTTAAAAGAAGAAATCCAGTGCCCATGATTCAAACAAGTCAAATGGGTCCGTTCCACTCTAGAAACGTCAGAATAATTTGCACAATCAGTCTTAAAGAGAGAATTTCTAATATGAAAAACTGGGAGTGAATGTCTGCATTTCAGCTTAGTCTTTACAAACAAGGCAAGGAGACTTTCAGTCCCTTTGCACTGAAATAATATTTTCACATCTCATGCAGAGATGTGAAAGTGTAAGTGTGATGGTTTGATTATGTCAAAGGTAAGGCAGCTACTGAGAGCAATATTGGCAGGATATGTCTGCTAGTGAGGATGACAAGAATGATGCCAGGATTGAAATTTTTATAGGACTAAGCCTAACTCCATCTTTTGTTAAGCACATAGGCCTTTTTTTGGCTCTGACACACAGCCCACAAAGTCAGTGAGATTTATGTCACACAGGGTTTTTAATAGTCGTATCCCTAATGACTGTACCGGAAACAAGAACTCAATGAAAAACAGGAATTAGACACACTCTGGAATGCACAAAAGAGAGGAAGGGGTTATAACTAAAGCATAAAAGAGTCTGGAGCTATTTATTAAATAGGGTCTTCTTCACAATCCCAAACTCCTGTCTACATTGAGTCCATGCTAGTGGGACTCTGTGGTGTTCACACAAATAGTCTTGTGTCTTCACTGCTGCTATCCTTTAGTTCAGTTGAGATTCACTCAGACTATTTCCTGTTTCCTAAAGCTGGCAGTAATAGATTATTTTCTTAAAATAGTGGAATTTTATATGGAAGAAGCCTTTGGTTGCACATACTCATATGGCAGAACTTCTGTCATGTCTTAAGGGAGAAAAGGGGCGGGGGGCGGGGGAAGAAGAGAAAGTAAATGGTCCTCTGAAAAATAACAGGCACTGTGAAAATCATTACTAACTTTCTCTTCCCACTGAAACTCCATTTTCATTCCTTTCTTTTCCAAAAAGGAAAAACTTAAAACACTTCCAGAAAGCCTAACAAGTCATAGTTACTGATCAAAAAAGTTACTGGATTAGTACTCAATACATTTAGTTACACTTTTTCTTTTTACCTAAAATGCCATTTGTGAGTTTTAATAGACATTTATATGTAGATATGATTTGTAATGTCTATCATTTAAGATTATAGTGACTGCATCAGTAGACAAGGGAAGAGCTATGGATGTCATCTATCTGCACTTCCGTAAGGCCTTTATCAGCATTCTTGCAGATAATTTGGTGACACACAGGTTTGACGGATGGACTGTTAGAGGGATAAGGAATTGGCTGAATGGCCACATCCAAAGAGTTACAGGCAATAGCTCTATGTCCAGGTGGAAACCAGTGATGAGTGGTGTCCCTCAAGGGTCCATACTGGGCCCAGTACTATTTAATATCTTAACAACATAGACGGTGGGATTGAGTGCACTCTCAGCAAGTTTGCAGACACCAAATTGAGTCATGTAATTGATTCTCTACAGGAAAGTGATGGCATCCAGAGGGACCCTGATAAGCTTGAGGAGGGGACACGTGAACCTCATGAAGTTCAACAAGGCCAAGTACAAGGTCCTGCACCTGGCTTGAGGTACCTCCGGTATCAGTACAGGCTGGAGTAATGAAGGGAAGCCCTGAGGAGAAGGTCTTGGGAGTACTGGTGGATGAAAAATTGGACATGAGTCAACAATGTGCGCTTGCAGCCAAGAAAGCTAATTGCATCCTGGCTCCATAAAAAGGAGGGTGGCCAGCAGGTCAAGAGAGGTGATTCTCCCCCTCTACTCCATTTTTCTGAGGACCCATGTTGAGTACTGCATCCATCCCTGGTGTCCCCGGCACAAGAAAGGCTTGGACCTGTTGGAGCAGGTCTAGAGGAGGGCCACGAAAATATTCCGAGAGCAGGAACACCTCTAGTTTGAGAGTTGGTGGTGTTGAATCTGTAGAAAAGAAGGCTCCAGGAAGACCTTATTGTGGCCTTTCAATAAAAGGGGGCTTATAAGAAAGTTGGAGAGAAACTTTTTACCAGGTCTTGAAGTGGCAGGACAAGGGGCAACAGTTTTAAGCTAAAAGAGGAAGATTTAGATTGGATTTAAGGAACATATTTTTTTAGGATGCAGGTGGTGAGACACTGAAACATGTTGCCCGGAGAAGGTGGGAGGGCTTTGAACAATGCAATCTAGTGATAGATGTCCCTGCCAGTGGGGGCAGGGGGGTTGGACTAGATGATCTTTAAAATTTCCTTCTAACTCAAAACATTCCATGATTCTGTTATTATATATTCACTTCTAATTTAAAGACCTATATTCTGATTTTGCAAAAATCTCCAGAAAGAGAGAAAAAGATGAAGGTATTTAGACAGATATGTCTGTTCCACAAGCTGACCAACCTATTTCAATACTTGAAGTGGTAAGCAGAATCAAGTCTACAAATCCTAAATTTTAACCTGTTTCCTAGAATCACACTGAAATATGCAATTACACCATCTTTCCAAGTCTCTAAAGATTTTTAACAACTCCTTAAATATTGAATATTGTCAGTCCAGTTCCAGAGAGTGATAGACATCATAATTTAATACAATTTTTTAAAAAATCTCATTAACATAATTGTTGAAAAATAAAACAAGAAAGAAAATAGTCTCCAAAATATTCAAAATTTAAGGTAATAATATTCTAAACCTCCAGCATTTGTAAAGCAATCACTTGTTTCTTTGGGGCCTGTCTTTATTTTGGAGCTCTTGGGACTGACAATTCCAGTACAGGGAAATTTTCAGCACAAAACTGTTGGGACTGCTGTTAAAAACTCTCCAGATTACAGAAATAAATGTGGAATTTGTATTTTCAACAGAATTGATGTAGAAGATAAAATATAAATGTAAATTACGGAAAGTATTCATGATTTATTAGAGTAAATGTACAAATAAATTTGCTGGATATTAGAAATTGATAAGTGAATTCAATAATCATTTGCAGCCTGTATGAAGAACCCCCTAGAGCATGCTGCAAAGGTTCACTTCAGAAATGTACCCAATCCAGAAACATAGGTATATGTCACTGAATCTTAACTTTTTCTCTGCACTGAACTGTTTACTAAAATTCAGGAATTTTCTTTTCCAGTTAAATTTGAAAAGTCTTTATTAAGTGGTTTGTGGGTCACCACTTTCAGTTTTTCTGGCCTTGAACTCTTAGCTAACTTCCTAACTAATGATCTTCAAATAAGTTTTTGCATTATATTATCTAAAGTAAATGAAAAATTATCTTAAATTATTTTTTTTTAAATGAAGATCCATTTTTCTAGTTTTGACTTAATTCATACACTATAACCCCCTTTAACCCCTTATTTTGTTATAATTTTTTTTTAATCCTTTAATTTTAAAATGGGTTAGTTTGTAGCTCACAACTGCAAGTTTTTCATAAATGATGACAGACATTTCTTAAAACAGAAATTGTCACAGTATCTTAACACTCATGCAATTAATAAATGTTCTGAGTTTGAACTTTGGTAAAATCTAGTTGTCACAACAGAATTCTTGGTTATTTCTTCAGATGCCTCTGCTACAGGTAGTTATTGCAGTGTGTACACTGAACTGATGGGATATCCTTAAGGACCTGCCAAGTTTGTCTCATTATTCACTACTTATGCACTAATTAATCTTATCATTTAAGTCCAAGCACTTTTAACCCCTCTACATATTCATATATGATGAAAATACATACTGTTGCTGTTAATTTTAGCTTCGCATAGAATCATATACTTTAGGAACAGAAGGAAATTCCAGGTCTCACATGACCTCCTCTGCATTTCTGGACACAGAACTCCCTCCAATAACTCTGAAAACAAGTTACTGGTGATTAAATCCAACAGAAGGATATCTAAAGAGAAACAGAGCATATGATAAAAAAAGCTGCATATATACACTGCTAAAAGATGTATTTCCTAGCCTTTATTTCCAGGTTGATATTTTTGCTAACAGTTTCCAAATACTGGATTTTGTTTGTCTCCATTATGAGACCTGCTCAATTAAATCCAGAATGATGTAATCTCAGAACATATTTTCTTAAAAAAAAACTCTTTAAGGTTTAGATGACACCACAGCCTTCTGAAAATCTCTCCTGGAGTGAAATTCCCAAGGTAACAGTCTAAGTGAAATCCATAAAAAAATGGAAACTGGAGTAAAACAAAGTAAATTTGTCAGTCAATCTGAGATTCTGAACCAAGTGTATTTTGATTTAGTTTCAATTAATAAAAATTTAGTTAAAATTTAGTAAAAAAAAAAATACTGTTCATTTTTCAGAGAGACTACCGCAGCCCTAAATTTCAATTCATTCCTACACGTGAGACACTTTCAGTTTTGTTGGTGGCTGATATACTCCCTTGTTATTATACCAGACTATTCTTTCACCAGCCTCAAAATGAGATTTGATTCTAAACCCACTATGAAGTCTAGTTCCTGTTTTCCTGCTCAGCTATTTTATCTCCCAGTGAAACTGAGGGCAAAATCACTATCTGAAGCCATTCACACAGCAGTACCAAACAATTTATTGGAAGAAATCCTTCTGAGATGCTAATTAAGGTTTCTAGAATGCACTGTCTTTGCCTGAAGGTTTTACATTAATATTTATATCAAGGCTATGTCTACTTTTCCTCAAATTTAAAGGGATATGACTATTAAAATGTATATACTTCTCTGCTTAGTAGAATTCCACATGGAATCTGCTGAAAATTTAGGAGAGGTAAAAATCAACCTGATGTCTGCTTCATAACTATAAAGCGCCAAGTCAGCTGTTCCCACACATTGCAAATACTTAAGAAATTGAAAGAGTATTTATTTACATAATTGTTTATAGTTCTGCAACTGAATGAGCTTGAAATTTAAAAAAAAAAAAAGAAATCCCAATCTTTAATATTTGTTTGATATTTAGAAACTTAGAATCCTAAGTGATCAAATTTTTAAATTAAATTAGTAAGAAGATATCATCTTTCTTTCAGGACATTTCTTTTTGACTTTTTGAATAAAACTCAAGATAGAGATCACTGTAGGCAGCATTGCTACCAAAATGGCTGTCAAGGTGTTATTACAAGGAACATCTACTTGATAATGACCTCTTTAATACAACTGATCAGAATAAATCAAAGGGAACACACTGCGCCCAAGCTAACTGTCAAAAAGGTTTGGGCATGCCATGCTATAGCAGCAGTGGTGGTTCATGTTAGCTAACATACTCTGGAAAGTATTTCAAGGACAGAAGTCTCATGCTGCCTTTAAAATACATAGTCTGCTTCTGAGCTTACCACCCTCTGCAAATAATGAGTGTTATTACAAGTCGATGCCATTCAGACTGTTTCTTGAAACACTTTTTGACTTACAGTTAAAACTTGTTAAGTACAAAATCTGAAATTGATTAAACTGCAGTCGATCTTTAATTTCCAAACCAGTACAAATCCATGGCCGTCCATTACGGAGTGGGTTGTTTAGTGAAGCCTATAATATGGGGGATGTTGTGTTGTTTAAAGAGAATACTGAGCCACAGTTTAAAACTACATGAGTCTTCATAATGAAGAAGTGTTACATTAATACTTAACCAAGGGAGGAATTTGGGAGGGCAGTCTCTCTCAGTCAGGCTGTTACCATTGACTGTCAGAGCAACTGCTCCAGGCATTTTGCAGACCATTTTTTCTGTCCTGACAAGCTACATAGCACCTAAGACAAAAGCACTGAATTAAAAAAGGGGCTCAAAACTGTATTTGTAATTGTGCGCAATGGACTGTCATACAAAAGATTGCTGTCTCTTGCACTGGACTGTACTTAGTCCCTGAAATCCTCCTCCTCCCATATCAGGACAGAAAGTGAAAGGAGAATCCCACATACCCCATGTGGACATCTTGCAATGCAGGGACAACCTGGTGGGGCTTAGGGGCATCAGACCGAGTGACTTGGCCATGCCCAGGCACCAAGGAGCATGCTGCAAGCAAGGCCATACCTCCTTTCTCCCTGCAGGCTTTTTCACTCTCCTCTGGCTCTCCTACACATGTATTGCAAGCATGGTTCAGCTGAGCTACATGAAGTTCTTCTAGTCGAGTTACTTTTGGCTCTTTAAGCCTCTCAACTACCTTTCAACAAATATGTGACAAATTATTAAATTTTCTGCAGAATCTGTCATCAAAGCCACCATTGCAATCTAATTTATATTAGATTTTGCCTAGGTGCAACCCATAAATCCAGAAGAAACTTTAATCTGCACTTCAGTCCCCAGTGAGAGTATGAAAATAGAACATTTTTTATTTTGAGAGCATCAAACACCGTTTAATGCCACCACCAGTTAAAGCATATACTTGTCATCTCTGTTTCATGGTTGCTGCTCGGAAAGTGCACAACAACAGAAGAGCTTGCTATTAGCACATCTGCAACACATATAATGTGCTGTTTTACCTGCTCAGAATTCCACTGGAGTTCACACACAGCTTGAAGAGAGGGACAAAGGGGTCTTTTTGCTTTGTCAGCTGCAATGAAGCAAGCAAACCAACCACCACCCCCAAACTTGACAAAATTGAAGAAAAAAACCACCCAGCTTCTGAATAAGTAAAACAATCTTTTAATTTCCTCAGAAAACACAGAGACTTCAGTTCTTGAAAAACAGGCCATGGCATGAACATTAGCCTGGAAATGTCTATTTGATTAGTTTGTCTCACTTTGAGTAACTTGAAAAAAATGGTATTAAAGAAAGAATATGGAACAAAGTTAAATTTGCTCTCTTTTCTTTGTAAGAAAACAATTACTTTCATTCATAGCAATAGCTACTGTAGTATTCTTCTGTTAGGAAAAAACTCACTGGGAATTAGCTTTAGAAAAGCAATCAGATCCTGCTGGGTAGCTAAATGAATCAACCTGTCTAAACTATTTTTTTTACTAGAAATATATCTGCATTCCAGCATCTTGAAACTATTGTGAAAACATACACACACAAAGTAAAATTAATCCCCAGGGGACCATAATGGTTGCTGTTAATAATACTCATCTGAACTTAAGGCCTCAAGTGTTGAATATCTGTCAAATAAAGAAGAGAGACAGCCAGCAGGGAAAGGACAAAACAAGGGGAGCATTTTCAGCTTCAACAGGTACAAGTTGTAAATGGGAAATAGGCTGTTAGAAAAATAAATTATTTCCTGCCCTCCCCTAATTTTTCACAATCTGTGTGGTACGGCCTTCACCATTGACACAATTGACATAGTCTTTGCATCTGCATTCATTTACCATGACCTAGTGGGTAAACCAATCTTGCTCTCCCTAATAGCTTAATGCCAGAAGCACTTCACATAATGTAAAACATCTCAACCTCCCCAACCCTATCTCAAATTAAAAGGGAAAAAACCTGGTGAGAGTAATGGCTTGCCTAACAGCAACAAAAAAGGTGGCTATGAAGCTCCTTCTTGTTCCTAAACTTCTGTTTAAAATATCAACAAGCCTAGCTCCAAAGCTAACCTCTAAAGAACATCTGCAGGAAAGCCCAGTTGTCCCCAGTGCATTATAATTTCTTCAGTAAAATTACGTTTAACAATAAATACTGCCACTGATGCAGCATGATCTTTTCCTGGAATGTTTCTATTTTGTCACTGAAATTAACGAAATCTTAAAATATGCCAAGCAGAAAATAAAGCAATCTTTCATACCTGGCATGTTGTTAGTGCAACTGACCTGCTGCAAAACTGACAGTTTTCACCAGCTGGCGTATGTTCTGTCTGCCGTGGGATGATGGCACTGCAGGTGAAGTAAAGGACCCACTTCTTTTAGCATCCCCAGCCAGCACATGGGCAAATAAGAGCCCTGATCAGGGCTAAAAGGCATGCACACGTGGTTAGTTTGCATGACTTATTGGGATGATGACAGAAAGCTGGAGATTATCTTTGTATACATCAATACACTTGCTCTGTATTTTGAGGGTAGGAAGCAGTCTATTAAACCATGGCAGAAATATGATCACAAAATCCCTTGCCATATCCTTTCACAGAAATATCACCTGAGTCCAAAAACGGATCTTCAGTTTTGTTTTGTTTTTTTTTCATTATGGACAATACATGTGCCCCCAATTGTTTATGTGCTGAGGAAAATTAAATTTAGACCTGAGAACTGTGTGCTTCTGTAAGCAAAGTCCGCATTCCTTCCTTATTTATTTGTATCATGCATAGGAAAATAGACCCTTAATATTGCTGAGGCCTCTGGGTGTTATTGCAGCATAAATGAGGCAATAATGATAGTAAGGAAATTACTCTTAGAGTGAAGTGAGTGGGCAAGGCCTTTGTACTGCAAGTGCAAGTACTGAACAACCATATCCTACCCAGCAGAAAGACAAGGAAACAAAGTAATAATTTTCCAGCATTTCTTCTACTTATTTTGTGGGCGTATAATAAATTTTAAGCCTCTGCATAGAGTTTCTCTATGTCAAAGAAAACTAAATTGCATTTTGCCTTCTCCATGGGAAATTAATCCGGACTGACCACTACTGAGCACAGACTAGTTTCCCTGCCTGTCAGTTCAGCCATTCCCCAGGAGAATTAAGGCTCTGCCCTGTTCTTGCCTACTTGCGCGAAGGTGACTGGGGTCAAGCCCCACATCCTCCACAAACACATATTCTATGAATTGTGATGGCTACTTAGGGCAAAAAAAAGCAGCTTGTGAGCCATCACTCCTGTACATGTCCATGCAAAACAAGCTATAATCTTGAGCTGAGGCTGAAGGACTGCTCAAATGCAGAGAACCGAGATGAACGGTATGGTTGTGCAGAAGGGAGGTCTTCTGCGGAAATATCATATGAGCTGTTGTCCATGAACTTTTCTGTATTTGCATTGGAACAATCTAAAGCAACTATTTTTTTTTTTGTAGCAAGTGTGTAAACAGTAGTAACGTATTTTCCAACTCCTGCCTGTTATTGGGCCATATAGACAGACTTATACCTGTGCTGAAATCTGAACTAGTAAAAACCAGTAATTATTATTATGATTTCTGACATAGCTCAGAAAGCTCTCAGGCAATCACGTGTCTGCATAAGTGCACAAATCCTTTCCCCATGCAGTTACAGATTTCCTAAAAATAGGAACAAAGAATTCAGCGTGTCAGTATTATGAACACTGCAGATAGCAAGTCTTAGCCGTAACAATGGTGGAATATAGTCAGTAAAACTAACCAAGAATATGATCAGCATAAACTTATCAAGTAGCATGTCATAAAAAGTCACATGGGGCTGCCAGGAATTGTAAGCTGAGACTTCTTACAGTGCATGTGTAATTTTTAACCATAAAGTGTGAATATACCACACAGCTCTGCTTATCTCAGAATTCTAATACACAGACGTGTTAAAAGGGAAAACAAAAAAATCAACCTTCATTTTCCATCAGTTGATCACTTTCTACAAACAAAAGAATATCTAATATTTCATAATCTGGATCAATGATATACTATAAGATACTAAGTATATCAGGCAGAAAAAAGCCTGCCTTGTTACCATATCTCTGGATGTAATTAAGGCTGTCATGGTCTGAATGAGCGTGTCTTGATCAAAGCTAAGCAAAACAACACCACCTTTTTAAGCATGAAGAGATAGACACTTTATGAAATACAAAAAGACACGGGCTAAAAGATATTCTATAAGATGAAAATAGATTTTTTATGAAGGCTAATTTTAACCTATTTTTACAATGAACTAGGTCACTTACTGCAAACATGCAGAAGCTGAAATTCTTAGAATTTTCATAGTTGACATACAAAAATGTATTTTAAAACAAGGAAAAACATCTTCCTAGTCTTCAGAAAACAGAAGAATACAGATCAAGTGCAGATTTTAACAGGTAAGAGAAGGAAAGAGAATTTTAACAAAGTATTTATATCACTGCAGGATTTCAGACATTTTCACAATACTCAGTGAAGGGACATGGTTTAGTGGTAATTTGGCAGTGCTGGGTTAATGGTTGGACTTGATGATTTTAAAGGTCTTTTCCAAACAAAAGAATTCTATGATTCTATGATTCTATCAGGTCCATAGGGTAGGCCCATTTCTACCCATCTATATTTCTGAATTTTAAGCAGTATCTTGATTCAGTTTCTCTAACTGTGATACAAACTGTTAACAAAGTGCCTTTAAATCTTTGAATATACATTTTTCCGATTTACTTCTGAGATGCTTACAGGCTTTCATTTCATTTAAAGAGTCTCATGGAATCTTTAAGTGCTTATTAAATCCTAATGGTACAAAGAGTTCCTCTCCTTATCAAAAATATTCCAGTTATGGCATGACAACTAAGCATACACCTAACACACACTATGCCCACTGGAATTATACTTGTTCATTCAAAATATGTTGTTCAACATATTTTGCCAGTTTTAACATCTGGTCTGTCTTCCAAAAACTTTGCATTAGAGAGTGGCAGAGCAAGAGAGCCTATAAACCAGGCCTTTAAACCTCTTTGATCCAGCACAGGCTCTGGACTGCAGGAAAACACAAACTGTCACAGAGGCATGGACCGCATATCTGTGTAACAGATCCACGGCCTCGGGAGGGCTTCTTTGCCACGTCCACCCTCATATCTAGTGCAGGTCTTCAAGCCAAGTACTGGAGACTGAGTTTAATGAGAACAGCAGTGGGTGGAAATCATTATTTTTTCTCATTCCTTGTTGCGGGCAAATTGCACATGTTGCTATGTTTTTGATATAGAAGTATAATACCAACAATGCTTAACCCTCCAACGCCACCACCACACACACACACACACCAACACACCACCCCATGAATTAATCTACCAAATAAATCCAGTGTTACTGGGGCAGCTCAGAAGATTAACAGACCCTTTGGTATCTTCTGAAGGTGTCCAGATGGGCCAGCTGGTCCTCCATGGTTGATGGTAGGTTTGTGCTCCATCCTGCTTTTTTGGGGAGCCACCTGGTCAGCCTCTGCAAACTCCCTGTGAAGCACAGAGACCAGGCAGAAGTTTTTGCAGGGGGCCATGGGACTGCATTGCACCAATACCCCAAGGCTTTAAATTCTTCTACAGTTGGGAGTACCAAGTGCTGTGGGATGTCAGCAGAGGTAGCTTGTTCCAATGTCTCCCTTCAAGAAAGCTTGCCGCAGTGATTAAAATTAAACAAACGAGGAAGTGTCTGGCTCTCCCTTCAGGAATATTTATCAAAATGAAAATACGTGACTGGTTCATACCCGAATGGTATCCGAAGATTCAGCGTAGGAGGGAAGGGGGTCTTATTTTAGCAATACCGGTTCATCCACACTGAAACAGGATTGAGATTTGACGTATGCTCTTTTATTTGTGCATGATTTATCTACAGTAACAGATTAATGTGTTGGCAGAACAGCACCCATCAACAGAACTGAAGAAGCCCACAGCAATGCATCTGCCTCCAGGCATAGCCAGGCAAGCCGTGGATTTGTGCAGAAGAATCATGTCTGTCAAACAGGCAAAAGAAATTCTATCCTTGGACCCATTAGTAAGCTGACATTATCCACAGTTATTTTTGTTAGCTGAAAATAATTTTAGGTAAGCATGTAAGAGATGAGTGCAGCTCAGCTTTGTGGAAAAGCACAAATGAATTGCCATGATGCAAATACCCTAGTATCTGTCTTGTTGGCTGGTCACGGTGTACATTTTTATCCAGTCACTAAAACAGTTGTCATTTAAGCACATCACCTCCTCGAGTTCTCTAAGCATGACACATAACCTGATTTTCTGCCCTGTGAAAAGGATGTAATGGGACAAAGGGTGCATTCAGGGGTTTCAGATGTCAGAATGACAAAATCATTTGCTGGTCCCAAAGGCTGGAGCCAGTGTTTCTGCTGTAGAGATTTCCTGAGCACTAGCACCTGCTCTCCGGCATGGCAGCTTGGAAAGGAAAACAAGCAGCATCTGAGGAGACACATTCTGCTACATCCCATCTCTTTACGACAACAGTACTTCAGCGGCTTTGATGTGTCCCTTTGTCCTTATTAGGGGACTAAGGGACTTAATGTTTTTAGTGCAAAACAGTGATTCATAAGGTATTTTCTTTCAGGGCAGCTTTGAAGGTCCCAAAAGGGAAATGAGATTGGCCATTTAATCTGCATCCCACCTGGACCAGCAGGATTCCTCATCTTGGGAATACTCTTCCAGTAATTCATAGCTGCTGATGTCACAGCCAATTATAATGAAGTTACACACATTCAGATGTTTTTTTTCCAGTAGCATTGTTATTGATGCGTCTCCTGATTTATTGAGAAGATGGTAAAACTCCACACACAAAATTCTTCATTCTAAAACTGGTGAAATGCTAAGACATTAACAGCAGATTGTTAAAGCAATTAAGCTTATGATGTAAAGAATTTGGTCTCCTAATTACAGCTGGATAAAACAATAATTTTAGTAATGCTAGCGGTGAGTTCATACAAGCCTCTCTACTTTCTCCTTTCAGTCCTTGTAGATGAATTCAGGTTGCAGGGTAAATAATTCATACTATAGGAGCTCACACAACAGTGATTCCCATGAATCTGGCTCTGATGACAGTCTTTATACTTAATCCTCTTAATTCCTTTGAATCCGCAGTCTATCTCTTTGCCTCCCTTACTATTATTTCAGTCAAATCTTCAAAGCCAAGGGTTGGGTTTGGAATGGCAATTTCTTTTTTTAAGCCTGACTTTTACAGGCTGAGGTTTTACACTCCAAAGACGCATACAGCTAGCTCAACAGTATTACAAGCGTATTCCCACCAGCTCTAAAATGCTCACCTATGTCTAAAAGGACAGTTCACATTTGTCTGACTATTAAACAAGTCTCTTAATTAGCAGAGGTACAAACAAAATCATATTAATAATAGCAAAGAATCACGATTCTTGTGTTGCACCACTTTTGAGTAACATCCCTGCCTCTCACTATGTAACAATTAAGAGGTTCATTTGGCTGAAACATCTGCAGTAGAAAAAAAAAGATTGGAGAATCTGGAAAAGGCCAAATCCTATGCAGATAGTCCACATACCAACACAATACAATGAGAACATACGAGAAAAATAATTGAGCCGTGTCCAACTGCATCCCTGTTTCAGCTCTCTCTACTGCTCTTGTTTTCCTATGCATCAAACAATTCTGTAAAAACAGACTAGCTTTCACAGGATTGAAAACTTAGAAGCTTTCTATTTAAAAACAAAATAGAACACAACATAAAGAAAAGCAATTGTGATCCTCAAGAACAATTCTCATTCCCCTAACAAAAAGTGAATTGAAAGAAAAGGACTTCTGTAAAGACAATGTTAAAATTTCTATTTACCAAACTAATGAACTCCTCCATATTACTTCACATTTGTGGCTGTTTTTTCAAAAATCAAAAAAGATATCAAAAGGTAATCTTTAGGATTATCTTTCCAAAGAAGACTGCAGTTCTCTGTCTACTTTGCTATGCTATACTACTATAATTTCAGAGTACTTGAGTATATAAGTACTGATTTATGATTCTAGGCTTACAATAAAGTCTGCCAACATTTCAAAAACTGAATGAGCCAGAGAAAGACTGGCCAACACTGCTTGAAATGTAAATAATCTATTTGCTATCCCCTTTGAGGGCCTGATTGTCTTTAATGGTACATGGATTTTCTGTTGTCTTTGTAAACAGTCAGAGACAGAAATTAAGTAATCATGAGGCAAGACTCTCAAAAACATACATGTATTTAAAAATCATGACATAGATAAAATCTAAGCACAAATTTGTAGTTGTATCTATTTTCCTCCCTGTGGGTTCATATACATTACATATGCATATATGTATCTACACATATATACATATATTTGTGTGTGTGTGTATATATATATACATATATACGTATATACACATACACCAGTCTCTTGAATGCATACTTGGTGAGAAAGATTAAAATCATTATATCTCTCAGGCATGAGAAGAAGTTTGACAGCATAATACAAAAAATTTGAAAGCATGAGATAAACAGCGAAGTCTGTAAACTGTTCAGAGTTTATCAAGATGACATACTTGGCAGTTCACTCTGTTCATCATGCAAAACCAGCACCTACATAACATTCTTGCAGTTATTTCCAACTACAAATTAAGTATCAGGATTTGTTGAGATCCTTTCCTCTAACGCAATGCATTCTAAACTACCAAAGGAATACTATGATATGGATATTTTAGTATATGCTATTAAAATCTAGATGTATTTCTCCTTCCCTAGTACAAGCAGTAGATCTACAAATGCCTTTCCTATTTATGAGTACTAGGAAGTCAGTCCATGTAAGTGTTTGCTGAGACTAAGAGACTTTAGTGATAGTTCCAGAAACTGAATCTCAGAAGTTTTGATCAGTATCCTCACTTTTTCTGACCATTTTGTTCAAAATTTCAGGCTTCCCAGCAGGCTTAAGTGATATTGTCGGTTAGCTTCCTGACTCAAGAGATAGAATTGACATGTTTAAAGAACAGTGGAAATGGAATAAATGCTCTTATCCACATAATTTTAGCATTCAGGGAGGGGATGTTAGAAACAATTTTATGAATGCACAGATATCTCACATTTATATCCCAAGTGCTCAGAATACCAACATGCACCTGAATACCAACATGAGATCCTGAAAAATATTCTAAATATTTTAAATTGCGAAAGTCAGCAAAAATTAGTTTGTTATGAAAAATGTAACTGCTAATATATAGTCACTTATTAGCTACTATTGCTGCAAGCCTTTGTGTTATCTGCAGAATGATGGTAAACAGTAAGGTCAAAATTTGGTTCCTGAGATGAAGGTTCCTGAAAGGCAATTGAGGGTTTTTGTGTTGGTTGCTATAAAGAATATTTTGCTTTAATGCTTCATGCAGCCGTTTTGAGTTACACTTTCCAGAATAAGAAGCATATATGCTACCACTTCTATAGCAACACATTTGTTCCACAGTCACAGAATCCATAACAAATGTCTAAAAGGGAAGAATAATATCCTGTGGCTAATATAGGGGACAAAATATAGAAGTGTAACATTGTTTGCGTTAACTGGATAGTTCATCTGGACTCTTCAACACAGAATAGAACATGTGAAGTCACTGTGATTATATTAAGTATTCAACTTGTCAAGCAGTCTTAAAACATGGAAGAATGTTAATTAGTAGAGGAAAACAACAAAAAGAAAATACACTTTCTATTAATAATTAGGCAGAATATGTATCATTTGACAAATGCTTCATATGCAACCTACTCATCAATGACACTTTTATTGGGGTATAACTTGTCAGGAGACTGCTTTCTTAACTTGAATCATATCTGGTGTCAAAAGGCCTCTTCAAAGATGAAGGGTTTAAAGATATCTTCTCTTTCTAGTGTCCCTGCTGTGTGTTCACCACTGTAATTAGACATAGAGTTTTAGTGAAATGCACTGTATGAGTGCAATTAAATTTTTCTCCTTGATTTTCTGCTTGAATACGAGTGGACACAAAACCAATTATCTTCCAGAGCCTTGCTCTTGTATTGCAGTGAAACTTTTCAGTATGTTTGACAACTTCTAAAGCCAGTGAATTGTCTTTATACAGAGTAGTGGGAGAAAGAGAATGGCTTTTAACTAATGAAAAAAACCCTGAAAGCCAACTGGCTTCAATTCCTTAAGCAGAAAAGATTATGTGATTGAACTGAAGTACCTGGGAAAAGCATTAGGAAAAAGGAGAAAAACGGAGAAGCAGAAAAGAAAGATAAGAAAACGAAGGGCTTCAACTTCACAACAAAAGGACAAGACTATCAGTCTTTAAAGAGTTTGCAAGTAATTTCTGAGAAGAGCTTCTGTAGAGGTGTACCTGCTGGAACACAGGTAAAAGGGGGATACAGGCAGTGAGAGAAACAGCTTGAAAGACAACTTCAGAACAACGTGCTGTCATGAAAAGCTCCTTTGCAGAGCACAGCACAATTTCATCTCCCCTATGCCCCAGCCACGTACCTGTGAGTATTTCGCTGTTAAGAATAGAAGAATTGCCATCAAATCAGAAAACATGTTCGCTGAACTCCAATAATCTGTCTCTGCTGGTATCAGATATTCCATAGGAGGGTATAGGAAGCTATCAAAGGATTTGTATGTCAGCACTGCCTGCTGTCGGGGCCTTAATCTGGTCTGCAATTGACATCTGATGAAGCCCTAAAATATGTCCTTGAATAGCTCTTCAAAAATATTACATTAAGAGGAATTGCTTATTACATGTCTGTCTCATCAAGGATCTGCCACTTCACAGCTTAAGTACAGACTGTGTAACATAAAAATTGCTTCTATTTCTATAAAGTCTCCTGCTTTTTCATTTAATTTATTCAAATATTTTCCCCCTTTTCTGTTATTTACCACAGGAACAGAAGCTCCAAACCCCTCATCTGCTTCTTCACATATTTTATATAATTTCCTTTAAGGATAAAAAATACATTTTCCCTACCAGTGTAACTGTTTGGATTATATGTCCTTACTCTCCGTTTTTCCTTCTGTCAGCAATGTGTTAACAGAACAACACAAAAAATGATGGAGCTTCTCTGTATTACATTTAATTTCATTTAGTATTTTTACCTGCAACCCCCTGCTATACAATTTGAAATGAAAGATGCTGGAGACTTCTCTTTGTACACAGACCAGCATATACAAGTAAAGGATGTACTGTTGCTTGGTGCTGTCAGTAACCCCTCTGGGTGCTGTATGACTAAATAGGAGATATAATTTTTGTTCCTAAGAGAGTTGTGCTGGACACAACATGCAGTGCATCTTAGAAAACTGTATCAAGGATTTCTAGAAATTGCACGGTCTATAACAAACAATAGCTACTGATCTAAGATCTGCCATGCAGGTAGGATTGATGAGTAATCATTTTACAAGCTTGTGTGATAAACTACAGAGAGTTTAAGTACCTTTTCATTAAGCACAGCTCCAATTACAAGAGTTACTCTGTAAGGACACATCAATATGGCAGTAGATTTAAGAGATAGGCCATAAAACTTCTACTCCTTGCCTTGATAACTGCTGAAAAGCATAATTCAAAAAGTAATATTGAAATAAACTGGGTTTATTTATGTTTATTATATAAAATGCTCTATTTATTGTGCTGCTCTTTTTTTCAGGAAGAGGAAAAAATACATGAAACATGATAAAATAACGGGGGGGGAATTACTGCAAATATACATAGCTTGATTTAACACATCTCATACTACACAGTGAGATTACAATTTAAGGGTCTTGTTTTAGTAGCATTATCATTTTTGCATAGACTCAAGATTTGATTATAAATGCTTAGAGATGCTTTGTTTGCAGGTTGCTTGAAGGAAACAGAATACAAGAGATGTCAGGCCACCTGACTGTTGAAAGTGGCTGTGTACAGATTAAAAGGTAAAAGAGGAGAGGTTAAGGCATGGATATAAGTCAAGACTTCATCTATCAGAGTATTTAAAAGAATGCATGCATCTGGAATTACTACGTAACAGAAATGTAGCACAACTTATGCATTAAACTGATGCATTGGAAGTAATGCATTGGGAAAAAAAAAGCCTATCCTAGCTGTCAACATTTAGAATATGTCTAACCCATCCAGGGATGTCTTCATGCAGCAGAATACCTAAAGTACTCACCATCTTCCACTCCACCAACAGAACAAAAGGGTTATACAACAGTAGTCCTAAAAAAGTCAGTGAAACTCCATCCCCTTCATATGTCTAACTCCCTGGAAATCATTAGACGAAGCGTTAACAAATGCATTAACAAACTTGCAAGACCCTTTTGGCAGTGAAGAGGGTTTGCATTCATTCAGGGAATGCCTCACATGCACACCCAGCCCTCTCCAACTGACTCAGGCTACAGAGTCATGGGAACCAGGTCTCATTCGAGCCCTAAGTGAAAAGGTGGCGACCGATGGAGCCTCCTGTGCCGCAGCTGGCTTCAAATCAAACACGGACACTATAGAAAGAGACACCTTTAACTAACAATCAAGGAGCTGTTACAAAATGCAGTATTCACAGGAAGGCATCAATCTGCACTTTATGCCAAGATAGTACAATGTACTTCTTGAGAGCTTCTCTAATGGGACAGAAAAAGCACTGGGAACACAAAAACATGTGCTACATCCACTCCTCCTCACCCTCCCCTTTCACAGTTCACTAAAGAAGCTTAGTGGTTTGCAAAAAGAATAGGATAAAGCAGAGTTTGCACTAAAAAGCCTTCAGACAAGATGCGAGAGCATAAGGGGGACACCACAAAATAGCAGAAACTGCCTGAACTCAGAGCACATCACCAACAAATGAATCAAGGGAATGAAAAGTTTGCTCTGGACAGGAGTCAGGCTGCCATGAATAGGAATTTGCAAACTGGCTAATGCTCTCAGATAATTCAAGCTGCCATGTCTCACATACTCATTTTGCCACGAAACTCGCAACTTACGATGCTCACACTGTATGTTTGTAAAAGGTAAATAGGATGGGATTGAATAAAAGCAGCTTTTCAGGCCTTAAAAAACAGCCATTCACAAGTGAGTGACAGCGGAGGAAGTCCTGCCCTAACTCAGTGCTGTGCTCCCTTGGGGGGTAGTGCCCCCGCACGCTCCCACACCACTGGGCTTTGGAGAGAGGTGCAGTCTGGAGACACCATGAATGCAAATGCAGAATGGGATTTCAGGGAGCAGAAGAGAAATCCCATGTCCATATGATTGTCCATCCAGCTTTTACTGTATCCCAAATCGCGGGCAAGAGTCACTATTCCTCCTTTGAACAGAAGCAACTCTTTAGCTCTAAATGAAACGTAAGATCAGCTTTTTACTCAAAAGTGATTGAAAACAGCAAATTGAAAACTGCACTTGAAGTACCGATTTCAAACAATCTTTGAAAATGTAACGGGCCCATGAGAAAAGATTTATGGTTGTGCAAAGCGTAGGTGGTTTCTGCCTTTTTAGGCCTGTAGATATCACCAGTTCCAGCGTTAACTAATGTCCCTCCAACCGTACAGTCCTCCAATGAAAACAGGAAATTTGCCTTTAGATTTTCTTCACTATCACTACTAATGCAATGGGTCATAGACTTTAATATCATGAATGTGTTACACTAGCCCATTCAGTGCAATTAGTGTACAAAATAATATTTTAAGACTACACTTTGCACAGTAGTAACTTGTAGATAATGGATCTTTAAGAACCCTTACACCCTATATGGGCTACCAAACCCCCACTACCTGATGGCACTTAGACATGCCACAAGGCAGTATATATCCAGCTCACCTACTGAACAATGTAATCTTAGATCTAGGTAAGCATGGTTTTATAACTGCACCAAAGGGTGTTTTGCTAAATTAATGCCCTAAAACCAGTCTTTCTGAGCTGCTAAGCATTTGTTCAGTGGTAATGAAAGGGTGTATTAAATTTATTTACATTTCCTCAAACTACTTCTGGATTTGCAAGGCATAAATCCAGATCATTATGCTGTATTTTATTTTCTACTTACTATACAAGAACCACTACAGCAGCTCACTTTCTCCCATTTTTTCTATGAAATAACTTGCTGTTATGTGTTTTTGTAGTACTTCAATATAAAGTTAAATTGATTAACAGGATTTCCCATACTAAATTGCACCATTTATACGTCAAGTCCAATGTCTTCCCTCCAGCAACAGCCAGTATTCAGTAATTTAGAAGGAAACTAGGAAACAAATACTGCTTCTCAGCAATTGCTTTAGTTTTGTCCGCAAGGGAAGTGTTTCCTGACTCCTGAAGCAGTTATTTTGTTCACAGAGCTCTGTAAATCTGTTTGTGCCAAACTTCATTCAACACAAGCGTGTCACAACCTTGCTAACACAAACCCAGGGAACGTTTCCAGATGCCATCCAGCCCAGACCCACATTTCAAAAAGTATGCCTGCCAGCATCACCTGACTCTACACGAGGACCTCTCTGCTTCATTTTTCTTTCCTCAAAAAAGTCTTGTCTAGGCCTCTCCCTCCTCCTCCTCCTCCTTCTCCTGATTCCACCTGCCCTCTTTTCCAAGCACTGTGTTGGTTAAAAATGACACTTGTTCCAAATTGCTGCTTCCAGCACCAGCAAAATTAATAAATAAATAAACTAACAAAAGCTTTCCTCACCACAAGTGTGTCTTCTTCAGCCTGGAAGTGCAGGTCCAGCATAAGGACCCTGCTTGCATCTCCAGCAAATAAAGGCTAGGAAAAATCATGTGCTTTGTCTCTGGTGTTATAATTGCTTTCTCCATCCCCAAAGTACTCGGAAAATATGAGAACAGGATGAAAGGCAAATGCCTAGGATCACAGAGAAGCTATCATAAAGCTAATGAACCATATATAATCACTTTCACAAACTGACGGGCATTACACAAATATTTTTTTTGTGTTACTATTTCTACTACTGTTCCACTCTAGGTCAGAGGATCAGAAATGCTCTTCTAAGTCTTGTCACACATTGCTTACTGCTAGTTTTTCTTGTTTGTTCTAATACCAATTAAATCACTTTTTCTAAAGTTTACTTCTTACCTCTCAATACACATATCACCTTGAGCTTTTCTTCCCCCACCGAGGCCAAAGTCGTCTATTCTTCTTTACATAGACATAGTTCAGTGGCTATAGCAGTTCCTCTCCAGACTCCTTTAAGCCTAAATTCACTTTCTTGGTGTGCATCACTTAACAGAACTGTGTGTACCTGTTGTGCTTGGGTCTTACATAGACCTGCTGCATATTTACTGTTCTCACCTCTCTCAATGCACCCACGTGCCAGTTCTTTCACCATGTGGAACAGGCAGCTCAAAGATATTCTATAATCCAAGTGATTTCCTTATTATCACCCTGAGTACTATTATTTTCATTTAGTACTATAAATGCAAAATGTCTATTAATTTAAAAGTTATTTTTGTCTTTTGTAAAATTAAGCTCCAGTTCTCAAAGTTAACTTTTGCAATATATTCAGCTTAGATCAATTCACTCCTGTTGTTTAGCAGATTGCAATTGTTCCTCTACCTTATAAGTCACTGCCTGTCTCCTTTTTTCTTGCTGAGGAGCACTAAAATGCAGCTATATATGTCAACATTAATTACTCTAGACCTGTAATTGATGGAGCTTTCGGCATTTTAAAAATTTGTTTCTCAAGCATTCATAGATCTAGTGATACACCTTCAATTGGCAGAAAGAAATGCGGTAAAATTCCTTTTCTTCCTTCTCCTGTGCTGCATGCTAAGTTACAGTTATCTATAAATTCAGTAACATTAATCATGTCCTCAGTCCATTGACTCATATTTATATGTTACAAAGAATGTGTTATAAAAGGGACTTTTGGTAGCAAGCTCTTTCTATAGCTATTGCATTCTGCTGACAGCAGTATTATAATTCTTAATGAAATGTAAGAAAGAAAGGGTGATAGTCTTTCATGACCTCAAAACAGGATCGAAAGTAGTGGCAAAAGAAGTGTACAAATGAATTTTACATAAAGTATAAATGTTTTTTAAAAAGGTACTCTTTTAATAGGCAAACTAAGTGTAAAGAAAGCAGCAGATTAAAAGGAGATAAAAGGAAACATTAAATATTATAGCTTAAGGAAAAATTCTGTGCAATTTAGACATCAGAAGTTATTTTTATACAGATAGAGTCTAACTATATAATCTTACTCATAATCCAGTAAGTACATTAAAAGTTATCATTGGGGGAAAAAAGTGCCATGATTCTAACATCTCAGTTCACTCTATATCTGATATATGGTCTGGACTGCACCCAGTTTCTTATAACTCTAAAATCAAGAATACAAAATATATTCTTATTCCTCAGTGTTATATAGAAAAGAGTTTTGATATTAACCACCAAAAAAAAAATCTTTCCATGGCTAAGTTACAGAATTTTCCTAGTTTGGCTGGTTTTTATTTGTGTTATGTTTTGCATGGAATTCAAAGAAACACAAAACTTTGGAATAATAATTTGGGCATTTTATATTCAGACTGAAGCACATTTTCATATTTCAAACAGTCCGAAAAACTATAGAGGAGCATACTATTATTATAATATTAAACACCTGTTTAAAATTTAATGACACTTATAAGTCTAACAAAGCTAACAAATATAAGGGTCATGTTAGCAGGTCTCAGTGTAAAACTAGGAATGAAGATTAATCCAGTTACACGTTTCATAAGCTTAAAAATGTTAAGTGTTAGGATGTGTCAGTTCAAATCACTTCTTTATGTACTATAATCTAAACTGAAAAGACTATAATTTCTAGACAGATAGACATTGGAATTAGGAAACTGGGTTTGTTTGTTTGTTTGTCTGTTTGTTTTCTAAAATAACCTCTGTGGTATATCACACTGGCATTTTGGTCGTGTTAAATATCTGCCAAAACCCAGCATGAATAAAAATCTTCATTAGTGTTAAAAAGAAAAAATAAAAAAATCCATCCTAAAGGCCATTAAGTCAGAGTGAAGTGGCTTAGAGAGTTCAGAAGATCCCCAAGGTCTTTCTATTCTGTTGGTTAATCAAAACTACAGCAAACACTGTAAATCAAAAGACTTATTTCAATAGATCCCTTATCTCACTACCCTTATCTCAGTATCTTTACTGATGTCTTAAATGTTTTTAATATAAGAGATACACTTGGGTATATTACTTATGCTATCATTCTATCTAGCAGCCCTAATTATGGACTGTTTGATGTTATACAAAGACAGAAAATAAATGATCCCTGCCTTCAAGTGGATTAAAATGTAAATTTAAAGCAAAAGAAAACCAAGAAAGACAAAGGCTGAATTTCTGAAACTGTCACAGCACAGCAACAATTGAACTGTTTTCAAGGGGTTTTTTTTACACAGACATTACACGAAAGTGAGAGTTTTAAATAGGAGTTAAAGAGGGTTATGCAAGTCATTCTGGAAAAAAATAGCTGCATGTTTAATAAGTGGTGATGAAGGCTGAGCCAGCTGGAAACAGATCAATTTCTACTACTAAGTGAAGGATGAGAGCCCCAGCTATGACCTCTGCTTGAAAATAGGTAAATTGGGATTTGATAGTAACAGGGACTGATGCAAAGAGAGGAATAAATAGAAAAGCAAAGTAGGAAAAGTATATGTCCAACACCTCAAATCAAGGCCAGATGAACTAGTGGCAGTAAATAAATACATAATCAAGGTGCTGGCTATGAAGTTCGTGTGAAAACTGGGGTGGGAGATGGCAAGTGCCAGAGATTATATGAGGGATGGAGAGACAATGAGAAAAGAGTGTGTGCTAGGTGTCAATAAAAATGGGGAGGGGCTGAGATACCATTCCAGAGCATAAAACCACCTTGGATGCAGCCTTGTTCAAAAAGGGAAAAAAAGAATGGTAGCGGAAAACTCTGAATCACAGAAATGGAAGAGGAGAAGCCCAATGTGTAAAATAAGATAAAGCCCAACACGCATAATGCAAAATACCAAATGTCTTCATTTTTTGAAACACTTAAATATATTTAGCCTCTACATCCTAAGTTATCACAGCCAAAACAGCCTCCCGAAAATAAATAGAATTGGATATTGTGGGAGCAAAAGGAAGTACAAGGCATACGACCAGATAAACAGAAAGGCTTTACATATTTCATAGCATTTAGTCAATATTCCCACACTGTTCATGTGTTTGGCTTACAGTTGGAAATGTGTAAAAATAATAGGTACTGAGCAGCTGTAAGTGTCCAAATTGGTAAATCCAAGTCAAAAAGTATGACCTGAATTGAATCAATAACTGAAATTGAACCTTTGCATTAGCATTTTTAAGGGGAGGGTGGGGGGAATGTCAAATGTTTTTTTAGAAAGCAGCAATTGCTGCCAGCTCAGTATACCAAAGTATTCAAATATGCAGTCTTCTCTCAACCCAATTAGTGTATAAAATGACAATAACTGCAAACACAACTTCAAAATATTACAAGGTTCATATTAGGCAATTCTGCATCTAATGCGCTTCTGTGGATTACAGAAGATTCTCTAAAATCTTAATTCATCTATTTTGAAAATATTATGTCTTCTTATCAACTTTATATTATATGCAGTCACTTAGAAATAAAAAGTAACATTAATTTCTGCACATCAAAGCAGTGTCAAAGCAATATGGTCTTCTACAAACAGGAAAACTGAGATATTTAAAAGACATGTAGATGTGGTGCTTAGTGCACATGGTTTAGTGGTGGGCTTGGCAGTGTTAGGTGTATGGTTGGACTTGATCTTAAAGGTCTTTTCCAACCTAAATTATTCTACAATTCTATGATTCTAATGTAAGCAAAACTGTTGAAAATATGTAGAAACAAAGAGAATCCATTTTATCACCTTCTAGATGTTGTCACGAATTTGTTATTTAGATCACTTAAAAACCCCCTGTCAAAAGCGTTAGAAAAGAGATTTTAAAATGATGTTGCAAAAGTGAAACTTAACAAAGTTCCATGGCAAGGTTCACTCTATTAACTACTGCATGGGAAAACATGTACTCGAGTTAGAATGATTCACAGAGAGTCTGAGGACACAAAGGAAAAGGGAGGCCTTCCCGTTGAGTCACAATGTTCAGAATGGACCCTCTTGCTTCCTAAACTCTGGCTCAGAGAGGAGTCTAGGTGTGGCTGGATCCAGACTTAATCCCAGACTTGGTCAACGGTTTATATCTAAAGGATGGTATATGTTTCATTAGCATCAATTCAGCATGCAATCAACGTTAGTAGGGCCAAATCAAAGTTATCATACTACAGGGTTATGTGTGATATCAGTAGCTTACCAAACATCTGCCGTTGGTAAAAGGTTTTTCTGCCTCAAGGAGCAACCTTGAGAGGCATCCCAGCTCAAGGCGACGTCACCGCCATGCAGCTGCGTTGCCTAGCAAGAAGAGCTCAAAGAAGGTTCACTTAGGCTGTTGTACATATGGGATAAAGTGGTTGGCTTATAGTCAAATTACATGTGATGGAAAAGGTAAGCACAAGACTCCTTGTACCCACAGCTTGCTTTGTTTTTTTGATGAATAGGTTTTGGAAAAGCCACCTGTTATTTATGTGGTAATCGCATGATCGGTGTTCCAAACTCATCTGCATTGAAGTTTACTGTGTCCTTTGTGGGTTTTTGAATAACAGGTTGAAACTAGAGGAGTTCTTGGTGCAGCTGCAGCTCAGGCCCTTATCCCCTTTGCCCCCTGTACCAGACTACTGCTGGTTTGGTTAAGGGGTCAAGCACATCCATCGCAGATGTGTGAATCAGTGGATTTAGAAAGAATTAGAGGTTATGTATCTCTAACGCTGGCTTGTCAGATACACGTAAACCACAGTCAAATCTAATGAACAGGTTATATTGCTTTTACACACTTTTAGATGAAGAAACCACCTTCATAAAAGGGGATTAAAACCAGAATGGTCGGGAAACGAAAGAAGAAAGTACAAAAGTAGTCAGGTGTCATAGAAACTACTGTGCACTGATAGTGGTAATGCAAAATTAAAGAGAACAATCCAAGCCAGTAAGCCACTAATTTTGCCATTATAAGGCATTTTGGCTACAGTTTCATCTTACATTGTATTTAGCCATTCCAAACCACATCGGTTTCAATACATCTCTTATCACCAAGAAGGACAACATAGGCTGCAGCATACATGGATGACATAAGTTGTTGGCAGCTAAAAGATCATGTCACGTAATATCTTTCAGGCCAGTCCATGATAAGAATTATTGCTAATGTTCTCAATAACCAGAATGAATTGCTTAACAATGAAGAGGTATGACCTGAAGCCACACTACTGATGGTTAATTTTATGGCTTTACAGGAGGAGTTCCTTTTCTTTACCTACAAAATGTTGTACATCAAGTGATAGACATTTATGTTTCTAGACTGACAAAAAATAAAGCCAATAACCCCTCTGCTGAAGCTACAGGACCATCACAAATGTGTTAATTGCTTAGTATTTGCAGCCAGGCAGATGCAATAGCAAAACTTTCAAATTCCATTAAGTCAGCAACAAGATGATAGCAAGGCTTTTATTTATTCTCCTAATCCCTAGAAACCAACCAAAATAAAACAACAACAAAAAAACCTAATTCCTGATGTTGTGAACATTACTCATTCACACCACGCAGTAAGCAAGCTACATCTATCCTGGAGTTATTCAGATTTCTCTCAGTCTGAAGAAAACCCTATTCATTAGAAAACAAGCCATTTTAGACCAGCCCAAACCTGCAAAAGCTTGCCAGTAGCTAGAAAGTTTCTGAGCTTCTATATCATCAAATTGTTAAATTAAAAAAAAAAAAAATAAAGTCCACTGTATATAACCTGGATTGTGTCATTTTGGCTCCTTCTGGAGTTAAAAAAACTTTAAATTACACATCTAGCTTCCATCAGCAAGACACTTAAAACTGCAAGGACCTAAGAATGTTTCTCAGAGCCAAATCCAGTACCATGCACACCAACAATTGTTTGCAGCAAACTTTAAAACAAACAAGAAAAAAAATTAATAATAGCACATAAAAAGCAGTTGTGAGAGGACAGAAGTGCTTTAGAAACATTAATTTATTCATCAACGACCTGGACGAGGGGATAGAGTGCACCCTCAGCAAGTTTGCTGATGACACAAAGCTGGGGGGGGTGGCTGACCCAGCAGAAGGCCGTGCTGCCATACAGTGAGACCTGGAGAGTTGGGCAGAGAGGACCCTTATGAAATTCAACAGGGGCAAGTGGAGGGTCCTGCACCTGGGCAGGAATAACACATTGGTACAGGTTAGTGTCTGACCTGCTGGAAAACATCTCCGCACAGAGAGACCTGGGAGTCCTGGTGGACAGCAAGTTGACCGTGAGTCAGCAATGTGCCCTTGTAGCCAAAAAGGCCAATGGCATCCTGGGGTGCATTAAAAAAAGCATGGCCAGCAGGTCAAGGGAGGATATCCTCCCCCTCTACTCTGCGCTGGTGAGGCCACATCTGGAGCACTGTGTCCATTTCTGGGCTTTCCAATTCAAGAAAGACAAGAAACTACTGGAAAGAGACCAGCAGAGGGCTACAAAGATGATCAATGGACTGGAACACCTCTCATGAGGAAAAGCTGGGAGACCTGGTTCTGTTTAGTGTGGAGAAGACTAAGAGGGGATCTCATCAATGTTTATAAATACTTAGAGGGTGGGTGTCAAGAGGATGAGGCCAGGATCTTTTCAGTGGTGCCCAGTGACAGGACAAGAGGTTATGGGCACAAACTTGAACACCGGAAGTTCTACCTAAACACGAGAAGGAACTTCTTTCCTTTGAGGGTGGCAGAGCACTGGAACAGGCTGCCCAGAGAGGTTGTGGAGTCTCCTTCTCTGGAGATATTCACAACCCACCTGGATGCGTTCCTGTCCAGCCTGTTCTAGGTGACCCTGCTCTGGCAGGGGGGCTGGACTAGATGATCTCCAGAGGTCCCTTCCAACCCTACCATTCTGTGATTCTGTGATTAACAGTAAAAGAACATTAACGCAATTTGTTAACCACAAAGTAAGTATTTGTGCTACATCAGATGTTGGCCTTCTGTTCATTTTTTCCTCTTTTTTTTATTGTTGTCTATCCTTGGATATTTTCTTATAAATTACATTGTTTTCAGAATTATTTTTTCAACAATGCTCATATAAATAGGGAGAAAAAGAATTGTCTATATCCAGATCTGAACGTTTACAATTTACAAATAAGATATAAACTAGGAATTATGCTCTGAATGCAATGAACAGCAAATATACCTGAGAAAAAAAGTTATCTATTTATGAACATTTTTTAAACATAAATAAATGAATTAACACAAAAAAAAAAACCACTAGGAAATAAACTGTTTACTACTGTAATTATGTTTTTGAAAGAGAGAGAATCTACGCTACAGAAATACAGCTCATTCGGCAAAACATGTCAGAATCGGTTTTTGTCAAATGTGAATCCTATCTCCATTTTTTTTCTGTTTGGTCCTTTCTATTTCTATTATTCTGTGGAATTTATGTGTGATTGTATAAAATAATTGTCATTTCCACATTACTTATTTAATATCTAAAATAATGAAATGCTATTGAAAATTAAATTTTGCATCACCCCTCCAGGTGATTAAGCATTAACCCTAGTTCTTTCTTAATTAGTTTATTGTTGAAGCACTGTAAGACACAGAGGTTTGGGGGAATATTTTTAACCAGAATAAAGATGTAAGGAATTTGAATTATAATGGAAAAAGTACAAAATAGACAGTGTCTGAGGAACTGTGGTACTCATGAGAAGTCCTAGTGTCTTGCAGATGTGACTGTGCCCATTGACTGGGCACCCTGACTGACTCTATCAGATGCCTACTGTGTCCACTCATTGTATAGTCCACCTTCCTTTTATTTTCATCATTAGTCCTACTCTACAACAAGGAACAGGCCCAATTTAATGTTCTTCAAAAAGAAGGCAACAGTAAATTGCCAGATCTTTTGAACTTTTCAAAATATAAAAAAGATCGATTCTTGAGACATCCATTCCAGTGATTTACAGAATATTTTGCATTAGGGGGTGAGTAAGCAGGATACTTTTAAGAAGCAACATTGTGAATTCTGGAAGTTTACTTCCCTTATCTTCACCTCACAGAAATGGAAAAGCATCAAATGATACATAGCACTTAAAGTATTTGTGCTGTCACCTGGAGATGGTCTGATCCAGCACCTCTGCAGAGGTCTAGTTTTTCTTCTGGTCATAAGTTGCAGGTAAAAAGTATGGAGAATTATGAATTCAGCACAGCTATAGATCAGCTCAGTAACATGCTATTACTCTGGGGAGTCAGCAGCACAACTTAATAATAGAACTGTAAACCCTGATGCCTCTGTTTTAGGATATCATGAGAGATCTGGACATCTGGAAACACAAAGCTGCCAGAAGCAGGCTAATGCCTTTGCTTGGCAGAAGGCAATTAAAAGGAAAGCTTTCTATGAAGCTGCCAGCATTTCTAAAATGTTCAGTGCCAATAAAGTGGTGCGGAGATCTTCACCTTGATGGTGAGTTTTGACATCGCATTACTGATTGTCATTTGGTAGCTGTGTCCTCTGGTGCCTACAATCTCAAACATAATGGATATTATAATTTATTTAGGTAGAGCCCTGGATCAGAAGGTGACTCAAGCAGAAATCTAGGGCAGATCTGGAAAAAATACACAGCGGGGAGGGCAGAAAGGAGGAAGAAGAAAATAAGACTGGTAAGAGAAAAACAGGAAAAAACAAGTGTTGATAGTAGTAACTACAGGTAGAAATATACAATTAGTGCTAGCTCTGCTGAATTCAGTGGGTTCTCCTTCAGCTGTGCAGAACTATGGATAAAGGAAGACATGTCAAAAACACTAGGCTAAATGAAACACTGAAAGATGCAGAGCTTCAGAATACTTGATCATGTATTTCATTATAAAACATACAAAATAAATTATAGCTGTCAATTTTAAAGCACCAACTTAGCATCAGTAAACTACAGACCAGCTTGTGAAATATCCTATGCTTTTTTCCTGCCCTCAGTGAATCAGGATATACAGCTATGGGACTGCAAAGAATGTTACAAACTGCCAGGTTTATTCCTCCAAACACATATGAAATTATGTTATGCTTTGAAAAAAATCTTTGATTGCAGCATCTGATATTTTTCACTAAGAAACTGTTCCCCTGAGGTAGTCTGTTTTGTGAACTTTTTAAGCTTCTCTAAAGAGGCATAAAAATTTCTTGTGCTTCTCATTCCCAGATATCACATTTTAATCCACTCTCACTTTCTGCTCTCTAATGCCTTGTCCTCATTGGAGTCGCTTTTAATTTTCACTAGAGAATATAGGAGGAAAATTTAGGCCCATTATATATACATTCACATTAGCAGATGGGATTTCAGGTGAGACTCGGGGCAACACAGTGGTACAGAAAAGAAACTCTGCAGAGCGTTCAGCAGCCTCGGAGGTTTAGCAGGATGAGTTTAAATCACCAGTGCCCTCTGCTGCTCTCGGGATGGTCTTTTGTTTTCTGTTGTTTTTCCATGCAGCCCAGTATAGCTTTGACAGTCCCTCAAGCCATCCTTAATTTATGCTTTCTTGTAGAATGATTCACGGCTGCTGCTACACGCAGAGTTTTGTCCCTAAGTGACATTACAGCCTCACCTACCCCAGCATGGGTGCACCGCTGAGACAGGACATGGGCGGATGGACTGAGAGCCAGAGTCATCGCTGCTTTGCACCGCAGGTCTTGCAAAAGCTTGCAAGGTTTTCAAGGAATTTGACTGCTTGTCCCTAAAGACCACAGATAGAAAAGGAAAGTTGTTTCTGCTTTCACCTAGGAGGCTTGGTTTTGCAGGAAAGATCCTGTATAGCAAATAGACCAAATCTAATAAAATGAAAAATGAAGGCTAGAGAAACATGAGTAGTTACAATTTCATCAGCTGCACAGCTTAAAACCTACCTAGGGGGAAAATCAATCAGCTAGTGTCTGATCAGTGTTTTCTTGATAGCATTAGCTATGTGGCTTATACAACCTCTCTGAGGAGATAGTGCTTGTTTTCCTTACCTGTGTAATTCATTTATTAGCCTAAATTTACAGCTGTCAGCATAGATTTAGAGCACCAAACCTAAATGAACACACATTCTGTAGCTTTCAAGGACAGGCAGCTAAAAGCCTAAGACAAAGATATCAGAAATTTTTACATAGAACAGCTAACTAATTTCCACTTCATTTATGTCACTATAAAAATAGCTGAATTCCTAGTAGGAAAACTATCCGGTTAGAAGTTGTGAATTTTGTTTCCATTTCCCTTTCTCAGTCATAGGGGGAAGAATGTAACCCCTGATAAAATCCAGTAACTCTCACAGTCCTCAAAATTGGGAACATGGGGGGACTGTCGACTTAAGGTGCAAGGAGGAGCATCTTTTTCTGAATGTCGGCTACTTTTGTATGAATGCCCAGAATTCTTCTGCACATCCACTTCTCTATGCAGACACCCACATGTGATATAGGACAACGTGAACCAGTCTGAAAGACAAAATAATGTTGATTGCATTATTTATTTGGATTTATTTGATTGCATTTATTTATTACTATTTATTCCTTTATATAAGGAATGAAAGAAGCCAGAAAAGCTTGTTATTCTATTGGGCTAAATACTGGGCTGACTCATAAAATAATATATGGTTCCTACCTCAAAGTAGTATATGAGCTAGTTAAGGATTAATTGAGCAAACAGAGAGATAGCAGGGGAAGCAGGGGACAGCTTGGGTGCTCCCCAAATTGTTTGAACTAGAGTCTTCCCCTTCAGAAGGGTTGTTTGGGGGGTGGAGTGTGGGGGGGGACAGGACTTAGTTTTTTTCAGGAAGGGCTGCTACGCACAGACACTGGTTGCACACTTACGGAGAGAGCACTCGTTCCTGTTCTTCTTGATCTTTACAAGTTAATGGGCACTGCGGGAAGCAGACGCTGCGATCTCTGTTATGCAGCTCCAGCTGTCCTCTGCGGGGACCTGATGGCTTGCAGAACAGGCTCCAACTTGTAACAAAAAGGAGCCCTGCCATCCACGGCCAACCGTGTCCTAGAACTGTAGCGTGGGATGTGTGTGTGGCTGTCATGCATCATTTCATTTGGCCATTCTATGCCAAGAGACAAACAACTCTCCAAAATAAAGCTGTTTCGTGCTGCTACTCTCAGCTTTCTTCTGAAAGGAAAGGATTTATTTTATTCATTGGCCAAAGCTGAGATGCCACCTCTCCTATACATTATGGTTTGGTCCTTGTGGCAGTGCCAGACCACTGCAATAAAAATGTTATCAGGTTGCACAGCACAATACAAATTATAAACTACATTCAGTACCTGCAGGACGCATAAAGTACCAGGACTGGTATTCAGTGACTATGGCTTATGAAGAAAAGCACTTTCATAAATGATCTTGAAAGGTAGTGAGAGGCTCAGTATCTTTGCTAAAGCAAGCAAGCTGCTACAACAGACAACACAGTAAAGAACATAGATAGCACTTGCCTGTATTCAAACAACCAACTGATATGTAATAGTTGCCATGCCATTTGGAGATAGTATTAGGGAATGAAACTGAATAAATCTAATCTAATTCTTCGGTCAAGTATTCCGACACCACACTTTTCTTCTATTTGAATGTTTGCATGGTTGAAGACCAGTCAGGCTAGACTGGAAAAAACTCTAGTGATAAGTGGAATGGTCATGTTTCCTGACAAGTCTGACTGCCCAATTATAGACTGTTTTAAAATGAGTTGTTTGTCAGTATAGATCACAGATATGTGATACTCTTGCTTGAGTCTCAGGATTTAACTGCCAAAATCAGAGAGTTCACGTTGTGGACATTGCAATAGCCTAGTATTTGGCACGAGTGTTTTGACAAAGGCAAAGCAGGCTCTTGTCGGCATGTGTATCACAACAATGCTACTCTCTTCATTGACGCTATCCATTACTGTGCCTACTTGAAAATCATCTTAATGTTAAAGCAGTTTTTTCTCCACAGATGAAAAAAACCTGCACTCTTCCAAAAGAGGCAGGAGAAAAAAGGAGAAAAAAAAATGAAGAAAGGAGAGCAAAGGATAGAAAAGGGAAGACAAGCTCTGGGAGCAAGGACAAAAAGTACCTGATGCCTTACAGACCTTCAAAAGGAAGTCACTCAGTGTTGGAAGGTTTTGCTTACTTCTTTTGAAAAAAAAAAACTTATGTCCTGGGGCATTTTTGGTTTCTGTCTTCATTTCGTCAGATATGTGCTAGAATTTTCAGCATGTGCAAGACCTAAAAGTGTTGTGATCAAAAGACCCTCCAGGTCTTTTTCCACCAGTAATGCTCCAGTCCTCTCACGCTGATTTCTGAGTTTAATCTGTCAGCGAATTTCACAGCAAGATACAGATAGTTACAGAGGGAGCGAAGCTCAAAAGTCAATGTTTCAATACGTAGGCAAAAAGTAGAGCTGTAAGTGAATTATACTGTTATGAGTAGAGCACTTCAGAAAAAAAAAAAGCGCACATTTGAAAAGACTAGGGAAAGGGTCCCAACCCACTTGCCAAATTCCTTGAAAGGAATTGGAAATTCCTTTCCAACTTAAAAGGGATTTTGAGAAATGTCCTTAAATATATTAAAATTACTTGGCCTTCTGAACATCCAATACCATGCGAACTTAGCAGGGATTTTCTTGCAAGGACAAAGGAGACAAAGATTGATCTGAAACTCAAATAATGGAAGGTTTTTATCTCTTCTGTTTTTCAAGAGAAAGGAAAATAAAATCCTCTGAGGCTATTATGACCTTCCATGAGAAGCAGGAAGGCTCTTAAGGTTTCTAACAGGTGAAGATGCAGCTCATTAACCTTAGTTGTATTTTATATGGCAGATACCTGTATTTATGTATTTATTTCAAGAAACATCATGCATCACAAGCACAGTACCCCGTCATCCCTGCAAAAATAGGGGGCTTTGATGGAGATTTTATCTTTTTGTCAATGTTAATAGCAAGAATTCTACTTCTTTCAAAAGATTAAAATTTCTTTGATTCACAGTATTCTAAAATTGTTATTTCATTGAAATGGATATGGTCTCAACCATCATTTCATTGCTAATTAGTTCCATTCATGTCTAAGAAAGCTATTGTAGTACCCTTCACTTTGTTTCATCTCTATTTTTCCAGCTTTTTTTTTCCTTGAATGCCTACTTTTTCTTTCTCAGTAGCAGCTGAAGACATTCCCCTACGCTACCTCCTACCCTATATTTGTCTCCTTGTTGGGATGAGTGTCCTCCCTCAACGCTTCCTCTTTCTTTCAGTCTCTGTTGTAGACCCTTAATTTGTATTGACTCACAGTACAGTAGCTGTGAGCTCTGCACCTGCTCCTGTCCCACATTGATGGCTAAATTCTTACAGATGACTGTTTCCAAGGGAGACTCAGGCAGAAACTTAAAAATAACGGTTGAACATACTAGGCTGTGCTGACTCTTGAGCCTATACATTCAATGACTTCCACTCGAAAACTGTACCATGCAGTCACTGACCTAAAATCTAAGCATTCTCAGGCTTCCCTCTGCATAGCCAAACCAGCATCTGTACAAACAACGTTAGCCTGTTAGTAACTGTAAGTTTAATTCTATGTTTGCCCAAATACACAGTAAATGTTGACAATTTACTTGCGTACAAGCACAGTCTCTGTGTGCTACCTGAGGCTAACTCTAGTCAAAACCAAAGCGGATATTTTCGACACAAATATTCAAAGAAAATTAGAAAGGATCTGATTAAGATAAATTTTCCAGTTTTCCAGAAAGATGAAAATCAAAACCACAACCTTCCCCTCTTCCTCCCAAAATATCAAAATTATTTTGCCTTTTATTAAACAAAAACACCAAAGAAGGGAAAGCATGAAGAATTTTGTAGGAAAAAACAATGGTCAGTTTTTCTCTGAAACCTGGGTGGGCCTACTAGAAAAATCATCTTCATCACCACTGCCCCATTTTGTGAGAAATTCATACAAAAAACCCTTTCCGTACGTTGCCTCTGTAGTATGGCTCTACAACTTGTAAACACAACTATAATTCAATACCATTAGAGACAATGTCTGAATTATTGCTCAAAATTTGTATCAACTATGTGATCATGAATGCAGACAGCCTTAATTACTTTAACAAAAAACAGCTGTGTTGTTGTGGGGCTGCCATTTGCTTATCATTAATGATTAATTTTTAACAGTCTCACAAGACCAGTAAATTAATAAAAAAGAATTAATTATTGGCTGATAAGGAATACTAACAAAGGAAACCTTTTTAACATTTGCTTTGCATTTTACATCACCATGGAAATTATTTATCTATTTCTTAGTGTCATGTAAGTGAAAAAGCAGCCTCAGCTTGCTTGAAGAAATTAAATGCATACTGGATAAAAAACAGGTATTTTTGGTGTTGTAAAGCACTGGCCGCATTTTATAAAAACCATAATTTCTCTACATAATTACTTTAACTATTGCCCACCTTTTTAAAGATTTGACTGAGATGAAGGTACGGATCAATTTGCTCTAGATGGTTAGTAATAGGTTATTTTACAAAGTTATAGCTGCTGCTTCATTCCTATTCCCCATTGTTAAATATTAATCCCTTTCATAAATTTCACTCTTAATTAGAGATGAGTCAGGGCATTATTTTATTATCCAAATTCTACTTCCACTTCCTCTTTAGAAAACTCTTTTGCTTTACTACATTTTTTTTAAGTGGATCCAGAGCTTGCACATATTGCTAATTGCCATCCAGTACCATGAAAATATATTGATAATATCAGAAAACTAGACTGAGAGTGGTATCACCACATCTCCTTTGTAACAGAGTACATTGACTTCTGCCGGGAAACAACTGTTTGAAAGCTGGGGAGGTTTGCAGTGTCCAGTAATATGATACACTAAAGAAAGTTCAGTGGCATGAGACAAGAAAGGTTGCATGTTGAGATTGCGTATTATTTTCTTTTCCAACCCTCTGGGATGTCACCAAAAATACATAACACCACGTACCACTGCTGCTCTCCCAGTAGTATGGGCTGCCATTGGTGCACCGGGGGTTAGACTAGCCTGCAGCAGATTGCCATTCTCCCATGGATGAGAGGAGAGAGACTTGTGACAGAACATCCATCTCCTTTGGAGAGTGACAGGGAAAGTAAAAACCCAAATCTGCTGAATTAGAATTATTCAGAATGACTGTAATTATTCACAGAAGATTAAGCGAAGACTTAATTTTAATTTTTTTTTCACAGAAATTGGAATATTTGAGCAATATTGGATTTTATTCTTTGGGAAATAAAATTCAATGGAAAATTCTTGACCATGAATTCACAGGCTGTAAATTAATATGGGCTACTGTAACAAAATTGTCTGACTAAAATTTTTCAAGTGTGAAAATGTATTCAATATATTTTGGTTTAAAAAATACTACATCCATCATTTCAAGCAAAGCTTGGATCCTTCAACATTTTGTTGGATGTAAACTGGTTGGAATTTAAGCTTTCACCCCATATTGAAATATAATTGTTGTATTTCCATGTTTTATTTTGAACTAGTAAAATGGCAAAAGAACTCAAGAAATCCTTTGGATATAATGAACTATAGT
Source organism: Rissa tridactyla (assembly GCF_028500815.1). NCBI lineage: Eukaryota > Metazoa > Chordata > Aves > Charadriiformes > Laridae > Rissa > Rissa tridactyla. The sequence goes on from NC_071497.1 coordinate 19,185,613, forward strand.
GACAATGAGTTTCTGACAGATCTCACACTGAACTGATATAACGAACATATGGAAATCATTCCGAAACATATTTGTGCAGTAGACTCAGTGAAAATACACAGATTCTTCAAATTGGTAATTATCAATTTTTATTTATTACCTAGTGAATACTCAGAAATGTTAAAACATACTAACTCCAAGTTCAGAGATAATGCTTAATATACAGCATAAAGCTTGAATTCTGTCCTTGACAGTTATAATATAAAGTCACTTATCTGAAATACTGGTAAGGCCGTGAAAACACGTTAAAAGTTGTGACAAAAGAGAGAGTGTATAATAAAATAACAGAACTTTATGTAAATATATTGCTGATACAGAGGAATCTCTTAAGTATATCTCAAGATCCTTGTAAAAGTCGTTGGGTTTACAAGGTCAAAATGATTAAAAATAACACAGTGAGGAGACTAAAGAGACAGCAAAGAAGCTAAGTGATTTATTTGTTTTGGTTTTCACAGAGGGAACAGGGAGGAAATATCTAGTTTAGTGCTGATCTTTAAAGATAATGAAGGTGAAGCGCTGTCAAACAGAGAGACATAAAAGAATAAGATAGAAGAACTCCAGAAATTGTATTAACATAAATTACTCGGGCATGATGCCAGAGCTCTGCAGGAACTTCTGAACATTCAGGCTCAGGTTCAGGATCCCTGGGCACTATCTGGATGTAGAGAGAGGGGTAGGAACCTCCAAGGCCCTACCCTGCTCTTTTCATCTTCTTAATATGGATAAGACTCATTTCACTTACTATAAAAGGGACAAGTTCTCCACAAAGTACAGCAAAGTAGATTCAGTGAATAAAAGTAGAAAGAAAAGTACTTTCCTGGATAAAAACTGCACATGACAACCGAAGTAGGACTGAATGATTCAGTAAGACTCAGTAGAGAGGTGGGTTAGAAGAGCAGTTAGGTGAGCAGTGAAGACAATTTTCCACAAACATTCGTTTTAAAGCTGTAATTAGTTCATTTCAGCCCAGCTAGCACCTTTTGGAGCCATGCTCGTACTTCACCAGCATGAATGGTACAGAGAACTGCAATTGTGAACTCCTTAGTGCAAATCCACTCTCTAGGAGCAGTTTCAACAGCTCTACCTGCAAAAAAGCTTCACAGCAGTGCAGAGACCACACACTGCCTGGCAGCCACAATTAGCCGACACAGCACATGGCTCATACTTCTGATTTCCAGGCCAAACTTCACACCGCTCCTCATACATCTTTCCCAGGTTGCAAAACCCACAGGACTCACTGAACGGCAACAGGAGGTGGACAGTGCAGCTGGGCAGTGAGTCCAAACCCACCTACAAGCCACCGTTTTGGTCCAAGGATGGGGTCAGCTGCAGTTAGGCCGTAGGGTGCTCTTGCCTCGCTCATAGTCCCACAGGCAGCAATACCCTTATCTGCCACCACCATCAGCTTTTCTCTCCTCTCCCCAGAAATAAGAGTTCAAAACCAGACCATCTCCCCAGCAGGACTCAACACTAAGGTGGGCATGGTTTCAAGCAGCCTGGTGCAATGACTATGGGTGGCTTGGTAGATCTTGCATTGGCAGAACCAGAGAAAGTAAAAGAAATTAGACTATATCTTGATAAACATTTGTGCAAGTCTTAAATTACAGGATTTTTTTTTATCATAGCTTTTTTCTTTTTTTTTTTTTTTTCCCCACATGTTAATGACAGCATTCAAGAAACTGCTTTCAGAGAATTATATAAATCACAGTGGAAACTTTGCTTGTGGTGACTTGTGAAACTCAATTCCCCTTGGAGTTTTTGAGGTTAAGAGATTTGGCAAACAACTAACATATTGTTTTGGTAACATGTCCATGATAAATTTAAAAGGGTCCTCAGATGCTTCAGAAAATACTCACTACCTGAAATGAAATAAAAACATGTACTTCCTGTGACAGGGCCATTTATTTGTGTGTTGATTTGGCAGTGTCACACAGGAAAAGATATGAAGGAAAGAACTATGGTGTGTTCCCGTGCTCTTTTCTAGCTGCACATCTTGCCTGCCTTACAATAGGGCACACTCTGATATAAAAGAGCTGGGTCTTGGTCAACATTATGGATGCCCAGTCTGCCATCTCAAAAAAAAAGGACCCTAGAAATATCTCCCAGCCTGCTTCACTGCTGTCCCTGAGCTCAGTGGCAAACCAGGCTTGAGGCCTCAACATTATCCTTGACCACTCCTTCTGACTACCTTAAGATTTACTTCAGCAAAAAGATGTTTCACCAATCAACATCCCATCCAAAGCAAGGTCCATAAGAGGGACATTGGCAGACCCTTAGCTAAAGGGCTGGCAATGATCTGCTGCTTTTAGATATCCAAGGAATCGATAGAGGGTCCTCGCACAGCCCATCATCAACAGCTCCTCATATTAAATTTGGGCAGTGTGATGCACTCCACTTGTAACAGAATATTGTAGTCCTGACCATCCCTCCTGCAGTTAATGGTTTTAGTGCAATAACAACCCTTGATCCCCCTTTAGGTTAGCAATTACCAAATCAGCCTTTATCTGTCAGTAACAACTGGCTCAGAGAACATTACTCTACATGCGTTAATGTCACCATAGTAATAAACTTTCGTGTTGTAAAATGAAAAACCGTATTACCCTGTGTAATACAGTATAATAAGCATCCATTTTTTCATTGGAAAATTATTGTCTACCAGCATTTAATGTCAATATCAAAGGGACAAAGATTAATTAAAAGAGTATTTATTCTTGTATTAAAAGAAAGCAAGCAACAAGCAAGTGGTGAACATGGTAATACATGAAAATGCCAAGGAAATGATTCTGATTATGCCATTAACACAGAGCAGATCTCACTTATATTGCTCTCTAGTACATACAGCAGGCCACATCAGAAAGCTTAATTTGGAAACAAAGCTGAATCTTCCAGAATTTTCTCCATTTGCTTGAGAGAATCTTTGGGTATACAGAAGGTAATAATTAACAACAGACAGATATAAAACTCTTCCAGTTACCATTCCCTAGCTAGCATCCTTGCAAAAACTTACCTACCCAGTATTAACTGCTGTATCAGACAACATAGTCCTAAAAATTGACTCCAGCTAAAAGTGTTGGAAAGAACTGATACTATACATACCCAGTTATACAGAGGTGTAGGAAAGGGAAATAAATTCCGAAGCAAAGATATTTGTTACTGGCATTCAGTGGTCTGCTGGCTGCAGTGTTTCTTCTTTGAAAGGGTGAGGGAGGGAAGTGCCACAGCACAGGGTAAGTGGCATCCTCCCCCCGGATCTCTGCACCCAGCAGCAGCCCAGCCCAGCAAGAAGGGTGACTACCAGTGCTGACCACTTGACTTCTGCATTCCCAAGCCTTATCATGAGCTCAGCTTTAAACCTTCCCATGCCTCAGCTTTTCAGATGCACATTTGATCTGTCCTTTGTAAAACACATCATACATTTCCCCTCTGGTTATCAACTTCTATCACACATCTGTCACACACTAGTTAATTACTTTACCCTCATTGTAGATGCCTATGTGTTATAGCAGTACAGTGTATTTAGCTCTTGCAACGTAATTTAAGGGCTGTGTTTCTGTATCTCTCAGTCTGCATGTTTCTGCGAATATCACGAGTGTCTCATGTAAATCTGTGTTAGCATCTGATGGACTACACCAACCAGACTAACTAATATATTATCTAGCTGCTTATCACCTCATACCAGTTACAGAGACACAGTAACTAGACTTCATATTTTTCAGGGTTTTGTAACAATCTTACAATGGGTAAAATCAGTCAGTTTTTCAAACCTGGTGATACAAACAAAGAAATAATGGATCAGCAACATCATGTGGGGATGGTTTCCAGAGATTAGAGTACCAAAAAAAGTAGCTATTTTTCTTTTCACTCTGTCCCTCAAGTAGCTCAGTGTTAACCATAGATTCAGGCCATCTGCTACTGCTGGAGACCCCACCATACGTCAGCAAAATGGCCTTATTTCTGGGAAGATTTTTCTGCCCACAAAGTCATAACAAAACTGCTTAAATTTGTCTTTGTCTTTTGTATAAGTTTTGCGTTTCCCACTGTTTCCTCTACAAAGCAAATGTTAAACAGACAGGAGTACAGAACATGCAATTATATGGCTAGATGAAGTAATTCATGTAGCACTGTTTCTAGAAAAACACTACCTTAAAGGTCTGTGTTAGGGACTGATTTCATGTAAGAGCGGGACCCTCGTACTGCCGGGAACAGGTTCCTAGTAGTACCTCTTTGAACTAGAAAAACATCCAGGCATGACATGGAGCAACAGCTATTTACACCGCTTGTGTCCTAAAGCTTGTCCCAACTTTCAAAATATGTCTGCTATATTCTGTCTGTACACTTCACTGCAATACTTCATTTGGATAGCCTGGGTTTGCAGAGTGCTAGATCTCGTCTAACCTTATTACAAAATATTTTCACTCTTATGGATAGTCCAAGGTAATTCTTTCCAGGTGTCAGCAGCAGATTTCATGCATTTTTCACTATGAGATTTATTGTATCATTAAAGGTATTTTCACATCCTCTTGAGTATTCTCATTTACCAGACAAAATAAGACCTGGAGCACATGGGATGAACTGCTATTTCTTGAGCCAAACTCAGGCATCTTAAATAATCTACTATGAAACTTGGATGACTTGTATGAGTTAGTTAGATTGTGCTTCCAGTAATTCTTCACATTTTATACTCTATTTCAATCTAGAAGGCTGCTTGTTTCTAGTAGTACTGTAGGAGTTGTAGCACATAGTGTGCCCCTAATAGAAATACTTCATAGTCTCCAACAATGAGACTAATTGTAGGAGACCTAACACCTGCACTATTAAATTTTTTGTATTCCTATCTTTAATATTCGTTTTTCTTATGTTCAAGGCAGTACTAATAGGTATTACAGCTGATAAATATTGAGGGGGAAAACTAAAATATCATAATACATTTACATGGAATGTTTTAATTTTTTTGTTACTGCAGTTATGGATTTTTTGTGGTATGAAAATTCATAGCATTGCATATTAGGTCCAATGCTCCCATACCTCACAAAATCTGATTCTTAATGGAATACTTAATCAAAAAAGCAGATTTTAAAATTACTACTAGAGTAAGCAATGATTATATGTGGCTATAAGCCAATAATAAAACATTGAAAGTTCTGAAAGACTTGAACAACTTCACTAAAGTACTGAAAATGTCTAGAATCTTAGCTCAATCGGTCTTAAATAATCTGTAATATTTTAGATTTACAATATTCGTAATTTCAATTAGTAGATGCATTTGATAGTATTAGATTCTGTAATATTCTTTCACTGGCATTCATATATAAATTTGTTCATTTTATTGTAGTTTGACATTATGGAGATAGTAATACATGTAATACTAGCACACTTGCTATAACATAGCAGTAAAAAATCTTGGTACAAAAAAAGTTGTACTACTGAAATCCCTTACTATTTTGTTTTTCCTCAGACTTTCTTGAGGAAACGAAAGATTCTTCTAGCTGTGACTGCAAAAACTTTGCATGCTCTTCTGCTTTTCTTTTATGACACCTGAAACTCAAAAGAAAAAAATTCTATATTGCTGGGCATGAGTATACTTCCCTTTTTCCCCCACCCTTCCATTACCTTCAATCTCCAGATTTTAAAGAAATGCCTGGGTAAACAGACTAGACTTGGTCCAAAGTATTTTTTATACACTATTCTCTACCAGTCTGTCTTTTTAAAACATGAGTAGAGCTATTCAATAGTAGTGCTAAACAGGTCACAGCTGAATGAGTTGATGTCTAGAAAACCTTCATTTATTCAAATATGACATTATGTAGAAAACATTCCTCAATAGAGAGTATATGCAGTAAATAATCTCAGTTTGGAAGAACATGGTCTTCATTTGATTTTCATGCCTAAATCACTTGTATTCAGAGGTATGTCTACACATCACTAGGACACCTACTGAAAAACAATCACAAAGAATTATATTCACATATCCATCCATGCCCTGTTTCTGGATGGAGGGCAATTCTGTATTAACAGCCTATTATTGTTTAGCTTCCGAAGGTGAGATCTACGAGGACATTAAGCTAAAACAATTTTCACCACCCATTTTGTCATTAAAACTGCTGCCTTTTCACAGTATATTTCTGATATTAGATACAAAGTCTGCAGGTCATTCTTTGAGGTCTTTATAAGCATCAGTATTTCAAGTCTTTGTACCTATGTGCATAGCACAACTGACGTCATTTTTTCAGAGAAACTCAAACTCAAATGTTCAGTAATTGTAATGATTCTGTAGTTAAAATAACACTGATTTGTCAACATTACTTCACATTTCCAGGTTTGAGTGGCCATAGCACTGATTTAGTCCACCAGGTAATCTTTTGTTATTTTACTGATTCATTTTGCTTTTCTGATCTTAGTGAGATCTTCATATCAAAAGCTATCGGATATTTTTATGGAAAACTTAGGAAAAATATTAGATGGACATACGCAGTAATCGCACAACATTGTGCAGGCAAGGCAAAGCATTGTTAATGAGATTAATTTTATCTAACTAAAGAAAGTAAAATACTCCCAAATCATTGAGGAAATAGACAAGGCATAGGCAAGTGGTAGGGAAATGCTTGGATTGCAGGTAGGAAGATGGAGAGAGAGGTGATGAGTGAAGAGTGAAGTTTTGGCAGCTGTTCCAGCAGTCTATCACAAAGTATTACATGCAGATCAGAGGAGAGGTAAAACAAGAAACATCCATGCAGCAGTTCTCCTAGGTTCAGTCCACATACCTTAGGCATAGCCTTGGGCACAACAACCTCCATTTCAGTAGTGAAATTAGCAGCTGTGGATGCAAAGTAATGGTTTAAAACTCTGCTTATAGTAAGAATTGTTTCTGCCATAGCTTTCTGTTTCTAATCTATCACAAGAATACAAAAAAAAAAAAAAAAAAGAAACCCTCAATGCCACAGTGAAGATTCAGGAAAAGATAAAAACAGTTCCACTGCAAATAGTCTGGGTAAGAGTACTTTGCAAATTCTTACAGCAACAAATTAGACTCTCAGGTCATATTTTTGGTGCCAAAGGTAATTTTGACTTTAGTGTTATATTACTCAGAGTGAGATCATAAACAGGCAGAGAATCATGTGAACTACAACATGGTTTCTCCACTTCTTGAACATCAGGACTTCTCTGACTGTCAGTTTGCTTACATTGGACAATTTCACTGTAAGTGAAATGAGGCTTCATAAAGAACCACTACGCATCGTATGGTAACACCTACATTTAGGGACAGCAAAGTCTGTGAAAGAAATATGTTCTTTCTTTGGAGCTACAGACAAGGGAAATGACAGTGAACCATGTAAAATCACGTATTTGTCCAACAGAACTTATTTTTTGCCTGCAGTCATAAGCTACAAGATATTGTTGTTATAGGAAAAATTTATGATCCTGTGAAGTTTCTAATTATCTTATTTTCATTGACCTCCCAGAATTCTGGGAAAACCAAGAGACAGAGATTTTCATCTTTCCAGGAAAAAGAAAACTAAAAATTATTTTTTGGAAGGAACAAGAATGCTGATAAAAACAAAACAAAAGCCATGGTGTTTTTTTTTTCTTTTCCTAAAGGTGCAATGATTACATGAACAACATTATAATGGAAGAGTATATAACTCAAAAAAAAAAAAAAAAGGGTTTGAAAGAATTTGGAAATATCAGTTGAACCTGAATGGTGTCATAAATGAAGTGCTGGCCTCAGAATAAGGTAGATCAGTGACTGACAAAAAGGCTGAGACCCCCTTAATGAGAGTACTCTCAACCCGGAGAGTACTGAGGTTCTCAGTATTTGGAGGTGGGGAGGGGAGAGGAGGTGGAATTGAACATTGACTTTGTATAGGCTTCTGAAATGTAGCAACTATTGTGTGCCTTTGAGGGAAAATTCATTATTTACTTGCAGAGTGAAAAGCTAGTGCTTTTCTTTTCTGAAGAAATTCAGCAAAAGCAAATCAATGATGAGCAAGGATGATAGGGTACATAGAGATTACCTAAAATGGATGTCAGGCTGAAAAGGATGAAAAACTACTGTCCATACCGCCCTGTGCATACTAGTTCAGCTGCACAGAAAAACAAATTAATATTCATATATTAGATTCAAACACATACTAAATATTGAGAGACATTTCCCATTTATATTTTTATTTTTTGACTACTAACAAGCAGAAAAATTAAAGAAAATGTACACAATCCTGTAACTTACCCATGTGAAATAATTACAAGGATTGCAAATAATCTCTGGCAGGTAGATCTGACAATAGATGCAAACCATTTAGTTAGAAAAGGCACCTGGTTTTAGATACCAAAATGCACATGAATTTGCATCTGCTCATATCACTTAAATATATTTTATATATAAGTATTATATATAAATACTTTATAAAAAAGTATTATCTTAAAATACATTTCTGCCTCTTAAGTATCTGAACCCAGAATCTGCTACTTCATGCCTCAAGTCATACTTCTGTGGCTAATTGCTGTCCTTGTTTTCTCTGCAAGGTGAACAACTGGCTGCTGTTTTACATGTGACAGTGGCCAGCAGATAGAAGTTTGTTACCTTCCTCTACTTAGCACGGGTAAGGCAGCACCCAAAATATTGCATCCAGTTTGGGATGACTCAACCCTGTTCCAGAAGGGTGTTGAGAAACCAGAAAGGGTCCAGCAGAGGACTACTAAAATGGTCATCAGCTAGGAAGAAGTTGAGCAGGGTGGTCTTGCGTCAAATGTGATCTAAGAAATGCTTTGTAGCTTCCAAAATATAGGTTTTCAAGTGTACAACTTTATCCCTGAGAATTGGTCTGTGCCATGTTTGGAGCTGAGTGTCACATGAGGAGATCAACAGCGGAACTTTCAGAAAGACATTCCAAGGGAAGACTGTCAACACTTTTTTTTAAAGACAATTTTCTTACAGTCTTTTGAACTACCTCTAAGCTAAACAGAATTTGGAGGTAATAGGAAGAAGAGTGCAGTAGGACTTGGCAGGTGGAGGGAGCTCTTGAGAGGAATAAATCGGAAGGCAAACAATCAGAGAAAGGGTAGGTTTGGTAAAAAAAGGCCACGTAATAGTCCACTCTGTCTCTTATTGACAGGGACCCAAGGAACTGTGGCTGTAAGCACCTTCTTCCACTTCGAGTTGCCTTCAGCTATGGAGCTCTTTCTGTCACTGCCACATTTTCACAAAATGCTGAAATTAATTACGACATAAAGAAACTACAACTTGTGAACATTTAAATGACTGATATGAGTACTCAATTAAAAAAGAACATTCACTCTGCACTGTCTACATTTTTTTGCCATTTTATGATGTAAATGGTGCTTCTTTCATGGTCACTATTTGCATTATTTTAAAGATTTCTTTCCAACACAAAAGCCATTCATTTAGTTGTGCACTTCACTGAAGAAAGAATGAGGCATAAAGCAGAACAGTTCTCTTCTAATTTGTTTTAGGAGAAGATCATTTTAGCCATCAGTGTCTGAACCCTGCTGAAGTATAGTTTCCATTTCCCTTCTCAGCCATGGATAAAACAAAGCTGACAACACATATTTTTCTGTGTCAAAACATTTCACCTACTTTTCAGTGCACAGACAGCTTGAGAGCCATAACTTAGGCCAAGATTACAGCAACATTCTTCTTGTTATCTTAATATTGGAAAGGTACATGCACTAGATCCTTAACAGGAGTATACTAGCTTAAAAACATGTCATAGATAAAAAGGGATTTCCCACATGATAGTGTCAAATGGGAAAAAAAAAAACCAACAACCTAGCCAGTTATCAGATGAGAGCGGAGAGGGCTAGGACAATACTGTCTGTAATATCTCATCAGACACATAATGTTCAGCTGTTCCAAGAGTCATTCAAGCACATTATGTGCAGAGTTTCAGTTGCCTGAAATGCAGTATGCACATCTTTTTTTTCTGCCTTGGCTGATGCTATTTTAACTTTTAGAGAGTGGCCGAGGCAGACACAGACTGTTTATGCAAAGCCTTCCCTTGTACAAAACAAGTTACAATCTTATGCAGTGTGTCTTCTAGACATATTTTTCCTGAGGATTATGAAAAGAAAATCACAGTAACATATGAAAAAAACACACACACAAATAAATTGCTCTAAGTCCCAAATATGAAGTTGTAATACAGTTGTCTTCCAAACACTTCTCAATATGAAACAGAAAGACTACCAATAAAACAAAATGCTATGTCTACACAACAGCTGCAAAATGAACTCAAGTCAGGCCTGGACAAAGCATTTTTAGAAAGCTAGTATAAAGGTAAAGCAAAAATAACTATTTACCAGTCACAACACACAATCATGTTATTCCTCCAAAATTAAACATGAAATAGGCAAGATGCTGTCCAGATCAACAAAGAAAAGGTTATTGTGCCTTTTGTATCAACGGCAAAACTACTACTTGTGCAGAAATATAAGTGACAGTAAAGTCTATTATATCCAAAGCAAAGAACTGTGCACCTCCACAAGGAGCAGGGGTCGGACGAGGGGTTTTCTGTCACTGGCCTCAAAGTGCGTTAGTGCACTGAGGTGGACTCATTGCAGATTGCAAAGACTCTTCTAATGTACCAAGACCTCACCATCAGCTGTGTGCTTCTGCCTGCTTGTACTTCTCCCATGCACAGCAGAAGCGCATCTCCCTCAGTGCTGCAAGAGACCTTACAAAAACATTTAAATAGTCTGCACAACAGCTGGAGGATGCAGGAAGGGATAATGTGTTTAAGCAAAATTCCAGTGTAACATCCTAGTTCAACACTTCCCTGCCTAAATCATATCCAATTCATCTGAACAAAAGCATTTATTTCAAAGTATGAACTTGTTAATCTTTTCCTTAGCTGCCGTCTGAGCTCCTCTGTTCCCCACGCATTCCAGTCTAGATCCATTAGCTAGGTACTGGCCTAAAAAGCTTGACAGATTAATTTCCTTTTCTCCTATAACGTATACATCAATGCTATGGCACCTTTTCCACAGCAGGCCTAATGATTGCCTCCTAACTGAACAATTATTTTATATTTTTATCTCGTTTTCTTTTATAGTATAATGTGAAAGGTTTCTCCCATCACTGAAACGTAGACCTTTCAAATGCTACCTCTTTGAAACTGAGATAAATACATGGATTTATAATCCTGTATCAATTAGAATATGGGTGAACCACTGTCAAATCAATTTAACTGTTAAACATTGACCAAATGAGATCTTAATTTTCTATTTCAGCTTCCATATAAGAAAAATCACTTCTTTTAAAGGATTAACTTTTCTACTTAGTCCACACTGACATGTTAATTTCACACGTCGTCATGCTAAACTAGATTCAACATACCATTATGTTTCCTAGATTAATGTTTTCTTGTCTACTGTTGCCACATCCATATATGTTTTTTTCATTCAGAAACGTTTCACAGATAATGAAAACAGCTTAGGTAATATCATTAAAACCACAGAACTATACAGCAATTTTGGGTGACTTTTGGAGGCCTCTATTCCAAACCCCAGCTAAAAGCAGGGCTAATATCTACCAGGGTGCTCAGGGTCATGTCCAGTCAGGGTTTGAGTATCTCCAAGGGCAGAGACTCTACAACCTCTCTGGGTAACCTACTACCATAATTTTCCCTGCTGACTTTTTTTTTTTCTTATGTCAAGTCAGAATTTCCTGGGTTCCAACCTGTGCCTGTTGCCTCTTGTCATACCATACCTCCCAGAAGACTCTGGGTCCATTTTGTCTAGTCTCTTACATTAGATAATCATAAAAGAAAAGGACAAAAAGGAAAATAAAGCTATACTTGACACAAGATTTTCAGAGAGTTTCTTTTTTTTTCTTTACAGTTTTCCATGCTCTTCACTTAAAAGCAATCAAATAACTATCGATTATCCCACTCACCTTTGTCTTCCATTTATGTCAGTTACAGAGGAAAAAAGCAACTAGCATTTGGTCAGGGAAAGATGCAAAATTTGCTTTTTCCAAACTATTCAAGATCTCTGAGTCTACAAATTAGACAGAACATCCTGGAGAAAAAAATGTTTTCTCATAAGATTCCCTATTCCTTTTGTTTGTACTAAAACTATAAATAATAGCTGTTCAAGAACAGTTTTTCATATGCTGTTCTGGCCATTCTTCTTCAGTCCTTTGCCTGAACCAAAAAATAACCAAACACAACATGAAAAATAAATTTAAGGTTGAGGTTCAGTTCAAGTTTGGGCAACAGTTTGCGTGACTTTCTACTTTTTTAACAGGATTAATCTACCTCTAACCACATTGTTTCCCCTTGATCCATGCCAAGCAGGTTCAGAGACTTCCCTACTTCTCCCAGCTTCTCTCTTTAATTTCTGTAGGGTGTTTTCAATGGTATATGTTTCCATTTTTTTCACCACTGTCCTGATAACTAGCTCATTTCCCTTATACAGGACACTGAGAAAATCCAAGATAAAGAAAGCCCCTAACTGACATTTGGGTTGTATATTCTTGTAGACATCCCTTACGTTTCTGTTCTGATGTCACCTTATTCTCTTATCATTCTTTTCGAAAACATTTTTAGAGATTTGTGACATTGCAAACAGATTTCGATTCTACAAGACTGCATTTAGTTTTTCCTTTTACTTCAGGAACAACAGATGCATTTTTATTCAGAAAGAATGTTAAAAATCATGTTTTGAGTTCCATGTCTTTAGGTTATAAATTTTCAATACAAATAAACGGGAAACAACTACCATAGGAATAATGCTTTATGTGATGAACACTGATCTCATGTGTGCTCCAGAAGAATCAACCATCATAGATTTAAATTTATACCTATTCACTCAATGTACTGACGCACAAGAATCCCATCCACAACAGTGGTACGTTCACCTTCTGAATGCCAAACTATACTAAATTGGCAGGAGTGGCTTTTACTAGTCCATTCAATTTGGATGACATTTTACATTCCTCATGAGTCTGATGACATGGTAGACAAGAGCACTTAGCTGTATCTTCAGGTGCTTCCTGTGGATGAATAGAAATACAGACAGGACCATGTGGAATAAATCTTCATAGAAGGTGAAAAAATAGACACTGGTAAAATGAAGCCCACGTTATGCCTCTTACAAATAGCAAGCACATTTAGAAAACATTTAAAAACATTCCACAGGTATTTCTTCTTTATTCTTTCTTTTAATTTACAGTTTGGCCTTCATCACTGCAAAATAATACATTTTTCTTCTCCTAAAGATTATAGTGATTGTATTTATTCTTATTAATACAGAAGTTATATATACCATATATATAGTCACATCCTAATGGACCATTAACAGCCATTTCAGGTGATTAAAGGCCCTTCGCCTTCAGCTTTACGTATACAGTGTATCTCAAATATGTATTTTTAGTCCATTAATGTACCATCATCCTGTCTTACTGCTTTATTATTTTACATGCTGCAAATCTGGAACAATGTTATTTCCCAATATTTATCTAGAAAAGCGGGCAGGGGGAAGAACCTTGCAGAATTTCCACTATGGGTCAAATTTCTAAAATAGAATTTCATAATAAATTGAAATTTCATATACTAAAGAATATTTGTGGTGTCTTTTAATTTGAGTTATGCAGTGCCACAAACAAGGAAAAACATCACTAAGCTATGCAAAAGCAAAACACACTTGCTTATTCTCTTCTTTCCTTGCACAAAGTTCCCAGAAGTCTCCTTCTTCCTCTCCCACACTTCCCAGTCCCACACACAGAAAGACCAGGACAGATGAAACAGAGATTTGTACTTAACTAGTACACCACAGACAAAAGGCAGTCCTCTGGGATAGCAAAGTAGAACAGTGGAGAAGTAGCAGATAGTCTCACATTTCTTTTCCAGACAATGTGTCAGACTACTCAGTCTTGAGCAACTTTCAGTTTTGATATCTGATTTATACTTTTAAGATCAATCAATTTTTTTAAAAACAGAAAATTTATGTTCTGAAGCCCAGAGTACAGCCATGAGCAGTACCGCATCATTGAATTACAAAAAGTCAAATTAGTTCACCTCCTGCTATATCCATCCATGGTACTACAAGAAAACGCACAACACTTTCTGCCAGTAACTTACAAAATCTTATACAAAATGTATTAAGATGATTTTGCCCTTCATTCCATGTTTAGAAAAGTTTATTTTTAATTCTCTGGGTCTTGTCTCATCATACCCTGAGTCATTTTATCCATCTCTTTGCATGCTCTCCTATTATAAGTTGGATCACCACACTTATTTATTCTATCAGGAACTGAGCCTTCCAAATCATTTGATAGCATAATATTACTCTGCTCAATGCTTTTGATCAGAATAGCTAACACTGATCTAATTATTCTTGAGTAGTTTCCAGACCAATAAAAAGGGTGAAGCAAGAGAATATTAACTTCATACAGAGCTGTCATTACAATCATTAGTGTGACAGTAGGTGAGAAGCAGACTTGCAGAGGTCTACTCAGCTGGTAATCCAGATGGGTAATTCCGAGGTTGTTTGCAATTTGGAAAAATACCATGACTGTTCATTGCTCTTAACTTGTCCAAAATAAATTAAACTTTCAATAAAATGTTGGGCTAAGTGTTGCGAACAAATTCTAAAGCTATCAGCTATGGTATTCTAACTGTATTTCCTTGAAGATTAAATATGCATACTAGTCCGTTGCCCCAGCCAACGATGACAAACAGCAGTGAGTCATCATGAAAAAGCTGATCAGAAAAAGCACATTAGAGACTTGTGCTGATCTTGCAATGCACATAAATAGTGGGGCACAAGGTCTAAGAGAGAAGTTCCCTGTTGTAGAAAGACTTCCAATGGGCTAAAAGATGCTTGGAGCCTGGTCCACCTCCACCACCTACCTACCTCTACACCCCCGTTCTATCACAGGGAATTACGCCAAAGCCCAAAGAAAGGTGGAATAGCTCAGGTAAAATTACTAATATCTATGGTTAGAGGTGAGGATGAACCCTGTCAAATCAGAAGAAGAACCAAATCAGAAAAGCTGAAGTCAGGAGATGATAGATTTTTTAACCCAACACACATATACTACACTTGGTCAGACATCTGCAGAATGTATAGTAGCCTTTACATCAAACAGCCCAGTTCAAGTAATTCAGCCAACAACATGACTCAGACCAAGTGCTCCATGTTCCCAGCCAGCCACAGGAAAGGACCCAGATACACTCAGATTCTGGGGGAACATGCAGCATCCTGCTGTCCATCATGTTGTACCCACCCAGATTACATAGCACAGATATACTGAGGACCTGAGGAAGTGTGACTCTCCTGAGATAGTGCCATGGGAAGCTGGAGAAAAACAACAGACGTACTGGCAGCAAGAAATGGCCCGTCTCCAGAAGAACCAGGGCTGGAACCTGCCTCCGTGCACAAAGCACGCTGTGGGAGGGAGTCTGGGATAGACGTGTTCATGGAGGCTTAAAATCTTCCAAGGAAGATAGAGATGATGATAACACATAACTGCTACATGCAGATGCAAATAAAACTTGATTGGTATCAAGATAAAACTGCATCATGCTGGCTTTCAGTCACCAGCTTATTGAAAAACACTATTCTTTCCCTCATAAAACTCAAGAAGAAGCCTTTCCTGCACTCATTATCTGTGGCAAAACAGAGGAGGAGAATGCATATTTTATCATTTCTTTGAAGTGCAGCCCAGAATGAAACTGTTGCCTGAGTCTGAACATACACTGTGCAGAACATGAATAACCCCATTGAGATTAGAACGCGAGCCGCTGTTCCCTAAACAAATGCAGCTAGTGGAAAATATAGCCTATTTTCTCAACATTAAATTTTATTTTGTGTTTTGCATAGATCTAAACACTCAGACTTTTCTGAGCCTGCAGAAAACATAAATCTTTTCCACGTATGGGCACTGTTTGTGAAGACATTCATTAAAATTGGATCATGCAGAGCTCCTTATAGGTGCAGTTCCAGAGAAATGTAATGTTGTGCAGCAGAAAGATTAAGTTCCTCACTCAGTTAAATGTGAAGTCTTCACATGTGGCAGTGTGATAGCTCTTATTGGTACTTCCTTGCCTCGAGACTGGATGTGGCTAGTCTCATATAAAAAGCATTATTCCAGCAACTTGGAACTGACTGTGTTGTCATTTATCTCTGTTCTGCACAGGAACAATCCTAGTAAAGATAGTGGGTTTGTTCTGACACATAAAAGAAGAATCATTATTATACACAGCAGCTGAACAGGTCAGCTGTTAAACATTAAGTCAGATCAACTTGCATGAGAGATGTTTTGAATCAGACAGACTTACCTGCATATATCTTATCAACACAAACTGCTAAAATAATTGTCATACATTTTTGCTGGGCTGTCAATGCAGGTAAAAACATGAAATAATCGTATTTAGTATGCTGTGTCAGTTCATGCTTTCCCCTTCATGCCAGCCAAGGAGCAGCTTCTTTTGAAAATGAATAGTCATTAATATGAACTTGTGCATAATTGTCATGCTTGCTATGAAAGGACAAAGAGACACTGGAGCTGAAACACCTTTTCTGGTTTACCCTCAGTAATAGCTCTTGCATTATTATAGTATAAGAGGTAGAATAGTGGAAGGGAAAAATAGATGTGTAATGTTTTGCTTCAGAGAGCTCTTCAACTCATTTTCTTGCTGCCTGCATATGAGAAAGTGCCCAGCTGGCAACTTTGCTTCTGATTTATAGGAAAGGTCAGTTAATCCCAAGCAGGCATTTTGCTAAATATCAAGATATCTCCCCATGTGTTTTCTCTGACTAGCTCAAAGGAAGTTGGAAGCTGAAGCATCAGCAAGGCTTACAGAGTAAGGTGGAGTGATACCATCTTTAATCACTATCACTCACAGTAATTTTTCTTCCCAGTATTGAATAGTTTGTGGATCATAATTAAGATTATAAATTTACAGGGGTTCTCCATTTGTCATAATACTTCTCTGTAGACAGATTGATGGGGCAAACATCCCATCTTCATCCCTTGCATGACTGCTGTACTACCAGGCAAAAAATGCAGAGGAAAGAAGGTGCATTGAGACCCCCTGAGGTCAACGTGAGATTTGCATCAAGACTAACCCAATTTACAAAGACCAGTTCTCCCCAGCCATCACATCTCTGACTTCCAAAGTAATGGTGTTGTGGTTTAACTAGCCAGCAACTAGAACCACAAAGATCCTCACTCACCTCCCTCTTCCCCCTACCCCTCAAGAGGGAGAGGGGAGGAAAACAAAAAAAAAAAAAGAGGGCAAAGGGAGAAAAAAACCTATGAAGTCACTACAGGGTGCAGAATGCAAGTGAGGAAACTTTATAAAATTAATACTCATGGAAACCTGTGTGTTTATCCAATGATATGAAATAAATGAAGCAGAAGTATTGACATCAACATTTTTTTAAGTACACATTAACAAGAATACAAAGTATAAATAAAAGGATATAAAAGCTTGGCAATAGCCCTGAAGGAAATTGCTGAAGTGTCCAGAAGCAACACACCATAACCCTTTCTATATTAAAATAGTATATCACACCTGACAAGAGACCAAGGGAAAAGAGAGTCATCAGAGATGCTTTTTCATCTTTGGTTTTGGCTTTTTTTGCAGTTATCTGTGGTGTGTAGGCAACACTTTCAAGAATACGCATCCTGAAATTTATACTGGAAAAAAGTATATGAATCATACTGTCATTAAAGCAGAAAAATTTGGTTTTCTCCTCAACCACGTACACAGCGTTCTATCTCCAGTGTAGATGGCATGTCACTAAGCTTAAAAATTAGCATATACATACAGTACAGAACATACAATACCTTGCAGAGGGGGACCCCGACAGGATTAATTTCTCCATTCCAGAGTCTGTACGTTTTACTAGGGCCATGAACACATCACCATTACAGAGTGTGATGAGAACTTTAGTCGTCCGGCAGAGCAACGATGATCCTTTTTAAAGGTCTTATCTGAAAGGCCCTGCACTAAGCTTCACACTAATCCTTTTTTCTTTTGAAGTAATCTGAGCTGAACCCACTAAAATGTCAATGTGAAGTCCAAGAAGGGCAGACATATTTTTGAACAGAGAGCACAAAAAAGTCTAAGGAATGTACAAGCTTTTATTTGAATCCCATCTGCATTTTCTTATAAAATTACTTGCAAAAAAAGTAGAGGGCTATGTCAGCACTTTATTGACAATGCAGCTACAGTAGAGCACCAAAAAAAAAACCCCGTGGCCAGCCAGAGCTTGGGTTTCAGGCAGACACTGGGAATATTGTACAAACCACTTAGTTGTCACCTTTCACAACACATCTCAGATCAAAGGCACTGACTCATTAAAGACCTTCATAACATAAGACTTCATACAGATACACATAACATACAACACAAGACATAACATAAAGACTTCAAACAAACGTCTTCTGTTGAAGAGAGTGATCGCTACCCAGAGCTTCATCTTTCCTGAGAGAAAGAGATTCGGGAGAAAATTCCAAAATGTAAGATTGGCCATTTCCATATTGCTCTCGAAAGATCCACCAGAAAGACTTTTTCTGGTGTGAGGAAATTACCTCAAAAGCTCTGCTATGTCTTCTGCACATTGTTGGACACAACGCAGGGTGTAGGAAGAAGCAATTGCTTCAGTTGTCTAATGGTGCTGCAGCACCTCCAAGAGGCAGGACCACATGAAGCATGTTGAAGATACTTTCGTCTCTGTCTTTGCAGTCTCCACTAAACCCATTTCATCCAGAGCAGGGTGAAATAACTATGTTATTCCATACTGTTGTTTTACTACCCTTTGGTTAAAAGGCACAACACCTTTACAGTCCTGTGAACTAACTCTATGCTTACCTTCTCCTGGAAACTGTGTTGATTGCAGGCACACACAGCTACCATGAAAGAGCATCTGCATCTGGAAATTTTAAATACTGAATGCAAAATATTGTTTAAAAGGTTGAAGGAGGGGGAAATTCTTGAATTTTTCTTCATTTTTTGCTAGTTTTTAATCTTTTCGATTAAAAAAATGCTGAAAAGAAATGCCTGTGATTGATAGCTTTAAGATTTATGTATTTATTTTATATATATTTATATAACTGTAATTTCAAGAACAAATAAGAGAAATTATTAATATGAAAGAGAATGGACAATTAACATCCACTTTTTGCTAAAAGCAGACCTCTCAAGGTTCTGAAATGGTCCAGTCTTCCTGAACCAAATCTTGGTCAGCTTCCTTAGATCTTTCTTTGCTCAAAGATGTCTGAGAAAGCCTAATTCAGAAGATACTTTATATCTCCTTCGGCCATCACCATTAAGTCTATAGCAAAGTGCCTGGGCTACCATTTCTGAACTTTTTGTTGCTGTTGTCGCTGAATCTGATAGCCAAATTAGAAGTGAGTAGCCTTGGTGACACTTTTCCACTCTGAAATCTGCAGACATAAAATTATCATGTTGTGCCTTTTAAGGACAAATATCACATGTCGTCTAGGTGAGTTATGAAACCCGGCATTTGATGCCTTCCATAATTTTCAGGCATCAGCCCTTTAAGTTAATTCGAACTGTCCAGCTGCAAATTTGCCACAAGTTACTTACAATATCATGTAGCAGTTAGAAGAAAAAAGAAAACAAAGGTTCAGCTCAAAGTAAGTCTCAGGGCATAATCCCATGGAGGGTTTGAACAACTCTAAGAAATTTTGGTCCAAAACTATTTTCAGAACCCAAGAGCACTTTCACAAACTTTGGGACACAGGGTTTTTCCAATTTCTGTTTTATATGACAGAAGAGGCCAGAGCAGGGTCAAAAGAGCATTCTAAAGCATGCGTCTTTTCCTTGCCTCTCCTTGCAATTACTCTTAATTGAATAATTATCTAAGAAAAAATGGGTCAGGAGTTCATCACCTAAGTTAATTGAGTATCTGACAAAAGGTCTTACTCGTGAATAAAATTATTATTGTTTCCTAAATTACATGAACAAAACAAAGATATGAAATCCATCATTGCTGTACTGTTTCCCAGCAGTTAGAGCAACCATAGTTCCCGTGCTTCCTCACACACCGCACATTCCACACACATTTACAGCAAATCTCTCGGTTAATGCCTTTCTGTCTCAGAAAAATAAAACCACAAAAGTATGAGACAGATGAGGCAAGTTGTACTCCAAAGGTTTTGTAAAACCTGTGTTTGAACTAGAAAACAAAAATTCCATGACATTTGAGGGATTTAACCAACATAAATCCCAAGGCAGCAGTTCAGGGCAGTGCGTTAATTTGGTTGGCAACTTTAAAAGCAGTTAAATGGTAATAGGCATTAAATTAAAGAAAATGCCATTGAACTGGAAGGGCATAATGGGCCTAAAAAGATTCATTATTCTTTGGGGAAGAGGGTGTCCCCCCACCATATAAGACAATAAAAATCCTTCAATTCAAAAGCATAATGATACTTCAGTTACATTGCCCTTTTCTCTTGTATTCTACTAGCTGAAAACTGATGATTAGAGGTTTTGTGGGGTCTGAATTTTGGCATCTCCTATGCTGTATGAATAATAGGCTCTATTTTCATTTTAAAATGCAGATTTAAAGGCCTGAGTGCTGCTGCTGATATGAGTCAAGTGTGAGCCGTGCTGGTTTACCCTTGCTAAATACTCAATTCCTGGCTATCAAAAATACATAGATCATTAGAAGTGAATTTCATTAGGGCAATTTCTGTAAAAGGCTATTGGTTACTCACCATTTCCCATCTTCTAGTTTTCAGCTGCTTACCTTAGACACACACACACAGAAGAAGTCTAAAGGGCATTCTAAAGAAAGCACAGATATCAGTAGAAAAATCAAATTTATTTTAGTTTTAAATATTAAATATATATTTGGGTTACCCAGAGTCAATATACTCACAAATTCCACCAATATCTTTCTTGATAAGCAAAATATTTTTTACTTGTCTCTCTAAAAAGCATTAGTGATCTAGAAAGTACCAGCAAGAAAAATATATTGACAAACTTCTAGGGTTATACCATGTTAACAGCAGCCAAATTTGGAAAGCCAGTGAGTTGTACCATAGTTTCTCTCCTGGGACCAAGTAAGTAACAAAGTGCACTTATGGATCTCTACCAAGTCAGGCAGTTATATGAAAAACAAGGTTTCCTTAGCATAAGTACTGTAGTATTATAATCTGGGGTATAGACTCTCTTATTCTCAGGAGTCAACATTCTCTTTGCAGTCAACATTGGGAATGCAGATTTATAGATACTGCAATACCCAAGAGCTCCATCTTCCAGAGATGATGCTTCAGGGAATGATAGTAAGAAACATAATAGCAAGTTAAATCAAAGGATATCTCAGCAATATACCTGCTGTCCAAGAGAATAAGTTGTACCCTTGGCTGGGGAATTATCCAAGTATATTTTGTGAGCTCAACCTGCTTTGTAAAAATTCCTTTTAGAGAAAGAAGAAGGATTTTTCATGTATCCAAAACTAAATGAAGTTCTTTAGGTTGCTGTAAATCCAGCCTGGAACATAATTTAAGTTCAATATAAATATATTTCTCAATGCAACATTGCATGAAGGCATGAGGGTGGGATAGACAGCTTCCAGGTATTGCTAACAATTGTCATTCAATTCCCACATTGAAAGTTTTCCTCTCTATTGGATGCAATTAGAATAATTTCTTCCAGAGAACTTGAAAGAAATATAATTTGCATACTTGTTTGGGGTTTTTGTAAACAAACTTTAGAACTTGTTTTATTTTTCTCATAATGCACTAACACAGCCTTAGCACCTGTGCAATGTTACTAATGTGGCTCCATTCTCTTTAAACCACCCCTTTAACTCCCATCATCCTCCCTGAGGCTGGCAGACATGTTTGCTACCTAAAACTTATTATTACTGGCACATTTTTTAAAAACCTAGGAAATACATTAATACTAATTCATTCTGCATTTATATACATTTTTCCCACTTGCTTTTGGACAAAAGTATCCTTTCTGGTCAGCAGACAAGAGCCTTGAGCTGGGACACTCATGTTTCTTGGAAACCAATGGCCATTTCTGCTGCCTGTGCAGTCACGTAACAACACGCTGACTTTTAGATGTTTCTGGACAGAAGCTGGTGGCTACCTGTTATCATCAATAGATGTGTCTGCTCGCCAGAGCTGGCCCTTCAATAAAAACACAGAATGCTCACATCACCCGTGGGTGAGCTGCTTCCCCCACGATCCCCCAAGGTTTGCATTTAAAGTGAGGAGAAAGGAGAAGATGAACAAATAAATTGCCCTTTGGGGTAGTTTGGTCTTTCTCTCTCAACAGCAATGGACTGCTGAAAATTGCTCAAGAGCGTGAGTGGGATGGTCATACCTTATCATGAAACTCAGCTTCCTGAAGTAAGTTTCTCAAAATTCAGTTTCTTTAGGGGTCATGGCATCAGCTGTACTTTTTTCTATCTGAAAACAGAGCTCACTGGAAATATACAGAAAGAAACAACTGAAATGCAAACTGCAAGTCTTTGCCTGCTTCCCCCTCAATGTCACAGCCCAACACATTCTTCCAACTCATCTCTTTCCATATTAATTGTGCTACAAAGAACCCTTCTGGGCACAGCATACATTTCCAGCATCCATCCACCATCCAGGCAAAGTGTATCCAGAAGCTCAAGGGCACGAGTGTACTTAGAAGGAAAAAGCTATCACTTGCCTCCAAGGAAAAAGAAAGGTATGCATCTGTGGGGAATCATACCTTTTTATCTCCACTGAAAACAAAAAAGAGTATAGTGCAGAGATGCTTTTCCAGCAGCAAGTGAATACTTCTGTTACCGATTCTGTTAAATCAGCTTCAGAAATAGAAATTTTAGCACACAAATTTCCATGTTTCTGCTGTATTCTTGACACTCATTGGTCAGCATTGTCTGCTGGTAAAAGGCTATTACAAGTATACTCTTTTCAGAAAAATATGACCTTTGCATTTCCAATTTCAGCATCTGCTTCCACTTTGTGGGATTAGATTCTTGACACTGCAATTGTGGATAAGTTACCAAACTCAGTGGGCTGTCTTTTTAGACAGCATCTTCACAGCAGCAATCCAAAAAGATCAAAACCCAACCAGGTGGTTTATCCATTAAGAAGAGATGTGCCTGTAAAGGAACTACCAATGAAAAGAAGTAGAATAACAGATAAACATTTCCTGGGACACACCACCAGTGTGGATGGTTATTAGCCAGAAAACTTGTAAATTACGAGTAGAAAAAAATGATAATTTAAAAAAAAAATTCAATAAAGAAACCTGAAAACTAAAACAGACTATGCAGTCCAATTTTCTAATGGTCCTTATGTTCCCCTTCCCTACCAAATGAAAAGCATCAACAGAAACATTTTACAGCTCAAACTCACAGACCCCAGATGGGAGATACATCCTGGCTCATGAAGACTCGGGTGTGAACAAGTTATGCGGATCGTGTCAGTGCTGTGCAGTATGACTGAGCATGGCACTGTGAAGTTTGACAATAGTGAAAGAGGGACAAGTTGAGCGCAATTATGTTGGGCCTTCACATTAAATGAAGGACTTTTGACAATACTTAAACACAATTACTTTGATGTCATTTTCTTTTTAGTATCAATTGCACTGTGAAGCATATACTTGCCACATAAATGAAATGCCACCTTTACTGAGCTTCTCATGCTGATGGAAGTAAAATTGTACCACTGATGAAACCACTTGTAGATTTAAAGAATTAATGTACACCAGATTAAAAAGGTAGTTATGTGCGTCTTTTTAAAAAGATTAAATGGAGAATGACATTCCTTTGGATCATAAGACATCTCCCACTTGTCTGGCTCATAAGCTCCGTATTCCACTGTGTGATTTTGTACCCTCTTCATGAGCATCCAGTGCTGATCAGTGTTGCAGACAGGACTGTAGGTTAAATGGGCCTTTGATTAGATTCAGCCATCTATGACATTTTTCAATACCATAATTTAGTCAAATACCTTTGGGGTTAAACAGCTAAAAACACTCTTTGCCTTCAGCAGCTGAGGAATTACTCACAATGAGTAAAACTTATAAAATTTCCTTAAAGACTTGAGAACTTAAATTGCATTTTCAAAGTTATTTTTCAAAAGTATGCTATGTAATATTCATGTTCCTTTGGGTCTTACTAAAATTCACGTTTGCTGAAAACAGGAATTAGCACCACTTAGTTGCTTTATAATCACACATCATAAATTGCCTTCTACCCACTGATTTCAAGGTCAAAAAAAAAGAAGGTTAATCTAAGTAATAGTGAGGTCACATAAACATTTGCATACATGTACCATATTTTTAGAGACTAAAATATTACCAGGCAGTATAATCTTAATGGTGGCCAATATATAGAAGATAGTAAGATGAAAAAATGTGACATGGAGACACCTCCTACACATATTATTTCCCTGGGTTGACTGTTACAGAATGACATGTCATCAATATTTTAAGATAAGGTAACACTTTATAATTTGTCTGATGAGTGCTGCCTTTTCTCTCTTAGAAAGTCCTCACTCACCATTTTCTCCAAATACCTGTTATTTCCAAAATATTCATTGAAACATTTTGCATATTTCATTTTCCCTGTGGCTGTCTATTTAAAACTGAACTTTAGACTCCGATATTCTTCTCTGATCAAAGCATCAAATGTTATTAGTTTTGATCCCTGACTGACTCAATAAACTAGTTACAATTTCAAATTTCTGTTATGGAATTTCTTACTGATAGCACATTCAAATTTCACAATCTGCAGTAAACCTCAACTCTGCTTGAAATAAGCTTTTGTTCACAAGCTCATGCAAATACTTACAGAAAGCAAATACAACAGGAACACAAGTGCTGACACTCAGTAATGAATGTTCATTACAGGAACCTATAAAGAATCTTGTTTTGATCAAAAACAGCCAGCAAAACTAATTTTGAAATTTAAATGAATTCATGAATTCATTTTTTTTTCAGACCCTTCTAAGTATTCTGAACTGGTATAAAGTGATACAGCCCTACGAATACAAAAGCTTGTGGTGCTTTACATCACCCTAGTTAGGCAAGCAGAACTTAGACATTTCAAACACAAGAAGAATTTTATTTTATGGACTATCTCATGTCGTCTATGTATCTCAGCTATTCAACACTGGAGACTACAGAGGATTTCTGGCTGTCAGCCAACACCACTGTGCATAAATATCCAAGACTAAGACAAACATCTGCTCATAGCCATGTCATTCAAGTTACATGGTAACTAAATGAAAAGAGGTATAAAATGATGTGTTATATTCCCTGTCATCATTGCATAACTGAAGAAAAAAAAGGAAGTTTCTACAGAAATACTATCATCCTTAATGGAATAACCTTCCTATCTCCTGGAAAAACATATTTACTGTACTGTTCCTGAGTGAAGTTTTGGATGGAGGCAGAACAGCAACACCATAGTGAAGTGCTTGGGTTTCCCAAATGGCCAAGCCAATTGCCGCACTGTAACTAGAACTGGCTGTTTCAGGAAGATTTTTCATAATCCTGAAAGAATATGCACATACACACATTTAAATATATAAATATAAGCATGTGTTTGAAAACAATTTCAAAGGAAATTATAACATTGGTAAAGAATTTTATCTAATAAATTGTTTACATTTACATAGTTTACAATATATTCACGCAAAAACCCCACAACCTTACTTTTACTTACAGAGAAACAAAATAGTTCAGATACTTTAGTATCACTGAGTATTTCAAACATTGTAGTGAAAGTAACATTTTTATGTTAGGAATAACAATAAAGAGTGTTGCAGTGCATAATCTTTAGAAGAAGATGTTACCCAAGAAAGCATTAAACAAAAAAACCCAAACAAATACACAAACTGAATTGAATTGCCATAATTATTTTATTTATGGCCTTCTACTATCTTCTACTGCACTTACACATATGAATGTTAGCTATCTGTTGATATACACATTAATGTGTCATAAAAAGCATAAACCATTCATTAAATACATGAAAATGGAGAAGAAATAAAATTTACTTGCAATATCTATTTAGAGTTCTATTGTTTTTGTAACTCACCAAGAAAATACACAGTTACAGATGTATTCTGCTTCAGAAGATGTTACTGATGGCTGCAAGTCTGATAAAAAGAGGGGTTTAGTAAAAAACAAAGATTTCTCCTTCTTTTTTTCCAGAAATTTGACTTTCCCTAGAAAATTAATCCTTTTTCAACTTTCAGCCAAAATAATTCTATTTTATGTTCGCTAGTTACAATTAGTAGTTTTCATTTATTTTAGAGTAAGCCATATATTTCCAAGCTTTCCTTACAGCAGTGCTAGTATAAATGTTCTGTACTGTTCGGTCTTTTATGGATGGGACACATTGCCAAAAGGAGACACTATGTCTAATTGCCAAAGAAATAGTTTTGATAATCTAAAAGAAAAAAAACTCTCTCTACAAGGTGTCCATGATACCGTTGCACACATTTCCAAAAGTCTTATCTCATGATGTAATTTTTATTTGATGTCTCATGCCTTTTCTCTGTCAATTCAAGATTAATAAATGTATCTTTCATAATTTTTTAGATGTTGAAACCAGAACAAAATTGAATATCTTGAACAAAGCAAGGACAGTGTAAGTCTAAGTGACTTACTATTTAGCGTCATTTTTACTGTTACTATTTTTATAAAGATCTAGAGTAGAAGACAGGTGTGGTGAGCTTATGCTTTATCCTGCCTCTGACAAGACCGGCCCCAAGGCTTTTGTTAATCAATAACACTGACATAATTCATATGCTGTAATAGCAATAGCTTACTACTTTTAACATACAACAGGCTTTGTTCTGAAGGGATTACTGTCCTTGCTGGCCCTGTGCCTTAGCACACACACAAGGCATTCAATA
Source organism: Rissa tridactyla (assembly GCF_028500815.1). NCBI lineage: Eukaryota > Metazoa > Chordata > Aves > Charadriiformes > Laridae > Rissa > Rissa tridactyla. The sequence continues at coordinate 19,212,524 of NC_071497.1, forward strand.
ATCTCTTAAAATGCACCGTTGGACATGTCTTATTGCCCAAAAGTGGATTCTTCCTTCAGATATTTGAAACCTCCATCCACATTTTGCACATACTTACATTCCATATATACCCTGTTCCATCCTCCTTCACAACACAAGCCACAGACTGAAAGCGTATCCCAGCACTGGTCCAACAATCCATGAACAGTATGTTATACAAGAAAACATTTTATTAAGCTACTCTTACTCAACTGTAAAGCTAACTCAGAAAAAAAACAAACAAAAAAAGACATATAATTTATGATAAAATGTGTATTATACTGTTTTAATATAAACACTTAGCATATATTTCAACACCTGTAAAATTGTAATGTTTTTAAAAGTAATGAATTACTTTGAATTTATAGACTTATCTCAGTACTGTACCTAAACACATCAAGAACAAATAGCATTTTAGTTTCTCCCAGAGAAACTGTCTACAGTCTAACAGCAAGTGTCAGTTCAGTTTAATGTCTACCCTCTTTCAAGACTGTATGCCTTGCAAGATAGGGGCATGGTCTAATATGCTTTTCCTACATTTAACTGAGGTTTTTTTAAGGCAATTTAAGCTGTCTGCAGGTTTGGGGACGTTATGGATTTTCTTTTCATAAAAGTGATAATACTATAGTAAGTATCACAATACTTCGGTTGTTCAATGCCAATGGAAAGTTAAAAGTATAAAAATATTGTATAGAAATGCGTAGAAATGGTATCTTCTCAAAAGTTCTAAATAAATAAAATTGAAAGCTTAACAGTAATAAAGCAGTCTAAAATTTTCTTACACTTATTAGAAACTACATGACACACTGGATTTCTTCTAATCCTAACTCATGCTCAGCTACAAGCACTTAAAAAGTAGCTCAGCCTTGCAGCTATGCAGTCAACTACTGCAGTCAGCTGAATCCTCAATATATTTCAATAATGGGACCTTTCACTATCTGAGCACCAGGGATCATCCCTTAACAATGTTTACTTGATAAACTCTGAGTTAAAAGACATGTTTATGGTCAATAATACAATACCATTGTATGTTTATAAAGCTTTATTAATAATACAATGTCTAATAACTTCATATTGATTATATCTCAATTCAAAGCTGTCAAAGGGTTTAACTTATCCTTTTAATATAACTGATGTGTATATTATCCATCCAGTTGTATAGATCGGAAACTGAGATACAAGCAGGTTCAATGATTTTCCCATCTGTTGTCTATGTGCTTTGGAGCATAACCTAAATGTAGACATGTGGAAAAGTTCAAGTAAAATGCTAGCTCCACAAAAAGCAAGAGAATTTTTGCTGTTTGCTTCAGTGGAGACATAATTTTATCCTCAATTCATAAGAAATTTACTGACATTAAAAAAGATCTGAAATTACAATTCCATCGGGAGCAAGACAGACGCAACCCAACATATGGTAGTGAGCAGGTTGATATAATCTCAGTTTTTTCTACAGCAACATTAAATTTCTGGGGTGGCTCGACATGGAACAGCTTCAGAATGGACTCAGAATCTCGCTTTCCAGGACCTGAAAAAATAGGAAATTTAACATGACCCAGATGATAGTTCAGGGTGGCACACAACTAGCCTGGAAATTAATAATTTATAGGATGCTCTTTAGTTTGGTCTAGAATATAAATGAACACATCCATGTCGTACTTGCACTGATTTTTCTCATTTGCAATAAAATGATGTTTAGTGCCTTTAAATTCAGAAGCCCCTTTTCCTGTTTAACCTATTATCTAGGGTAATACAATCATGCAGAGCACTTGGTAAGTCACTTTTCAACCATCAATCATCCCTAAATAGTGCTCTCTCATATTAAATCAAAAGGCTAGAACAGATTTCCCCTTTTCTCCATCTCAAAGATAGCAGCAGTCAATAAAGCCGTCCACTTCAAATACAAGATTTATAGCTGTCAGGTTTTTCATACCATCTTCTCCAAGTTTCTAAATGCAATATTCATATTGGTAGCAAACATGCAGCAGCCACCTGTAGTAACATCTAATGGGATTTTCTGTGCCTAACAGAAGTCTGAATCCTATCCAGGTGCCTGCTAATTGACCTGCAAAGGAAGCATTTCATTGTGTGCAGCCAGGCAGCCCTGTTTAGATAAATCAATACAGAAAAGAGAGTTTGGGAGTTTTTAAGCAGAGGTCAGGGTTAATCTGCAAATGTGTTTTATCCCTTGAAGGATTTATATTAATCCAGTTTTGTCTCTGATGCTGCTGATTTGAAGCTTACATTATAACAGAAAATCTTCCCTCTGATTATTTTTTTTTTAAATACTCAATTGAAGCCTCCTAATAGCATACCACCCAACAGGAGAGCAAGGAGAATTTCCTAGTAAATATTTAAGTAAAGCCCACATACCTTTTAATAAGTAACCAGTTATACTTACTGGAGAATAGAGTTTCTCTAATGAAAAAAAAAATCCTGATTTCGTTTCTTTCCTGATTTTTTTTTTGGGGTGTGTGTGGTTTGGTTTTTTCTTTTTTTTTTTTTTTTTAACTGCAACTTTACTTAATATTCTTCTATATCAAGGAAAAAATAGATGTATTGATGTAAAGATATGGTCCAATAGTAGAGTTTTGACTGAATTCAGAGACATCAAAATTGCGAAGAACAAGACAAAAATCTGGCTGATATCCCAGATTTTGTGGGGTAGAACAGAATTACAATTTCAAGACGTACCCCAGTAAGTAGACCATCCATTTAGAGCACATCAGATGGTGGCTGTGACAGAGATCCCAACTGGAAACTGGGCAGGAGATGACTGCTTCAATTCAGTATTCCACCTTTGCAAACGAGGTTCTGAAAAGGGGGATTTGCTTTCTACTAGAGAATATCTCATTGTCTCGTTCTCTGGGGTTCCCTCTTAGAGGACAGCATCCCGAGCTGCCGGTCCGGGTGCCACATGACTGCTCTGGATCACTGCCGTCCTGGGGTAACAGCCACACCGACACAGGCAGATACCCCTTCAAACGTCACCCCGGCAGGGACTATGCACAGGCTACAGCTCCTGAGCCTACAGCTTCCCAGGGAAAACAGGGGAAGGTAGTGGGGGCAGTCAGAGCAGAAAGACTGAAAGCTGCTTTCAACAGCAAGAACCTACCGTGCACAACAGACCAGATTTTGTCATCGGCCACAAAATCCTTGTTTTATTCAGTCTGTTCTAACATAATAAAAGACAGTACCGTGCACTGTTTCATAAATTCACCCATTTTATATGAACACAAAGAAAAGCAGGTATGATTTGGGATATAACCCTTATTCAAGGCACCGTAATATACCAAGACTGCTACTGAAAGATAAATGAAGTATCACTGTTCCCTCACTGTAGAAGTCACCTCAGTTCGACATGATTTCAGCCAGTCATGTCTGCTGCCCATTAGTTGACATTAATGCCCTCCCTTATGATGACATTTATGGTTTCCATTATTTTTTGCAGCACTCCATTGATTTTGAGATCTATAGAGCCTACATGAATTGTCCTTCAAAGCTCTGTCATTACTCCTGCTTGTACAAGAGGTGAAGGCTTGCCCAGTGATTCAGGATCAAATGTAGCCAACCTAGCAGCCGCCTGAGGGCTAAAGAAGTGAAGGTACTTCTCTTCTCCCAGCTGATATTCAAGTTCCTAAAAATTGTAAGAATACTGACATTTTAATGAATAATATATGCAATGACCACCATTATACTGATCATTTTTATTTCTTTCTACTAAAACCCTCAGGCCTTACAACAGCGTTACAAACTAATTGGAAAATGTTAAAAACATAAGGCTATAAAGCCTCCATACAGGAGTAACCAGAGCAAGAATTAACAGCATATGAAAAGTGATGTTCGCAACTGAAATGAAGCAACGCCAACTCAAGGCAAGCTAGTCTTTATTGCTGTCCAGAACAACAAACAGGACTTTGATAAAGCCAGTTCTGAAGACAGGATTGTGCTTGATCCTCCCCAGCATCCTGGATTACACAGGTTTTCCCTGGTTTAAGGCTATACATTGGATCCCTTCAGTGGTAAAGGTGAGTACCAGAGTAAAGATCAACACAAAGGCTTTCAGTTTAGGTTTCGCTGGCACCTGAGTCCACCTACACACAAAAGCAGCCAGTTTCCAGAAAACACTCTTCTGAAATATTTCAGCTAGTGCAATAGCCTTGGTAGCACAGGATATTCAGTAGCTCTTAAAAACATCTTTTCTTCCCTTGGTATTGATGGTTAAACTGAAGGCCAACAGTTTCAGGGCTGCTTCTGATTGCTAAGACGGGGCTTGATGGCTAGGTGGTCCACAGCAGACCATTGCTGGGTGTCTTGCTGCAGGCCCTCCCTCAAAGATGCTGTCTCTATAGTACCAGCAGGGTTCAAAACACCCTATGTTATGACATTCTGCAAAAACAGGTGGAGTTTATAGAAGAGCAGACTAAGCCTCAATATCTTAGCATCTAGGGTCACAACTCTTCCTGGAGATTCAGTCTCCGTAGACTAGTCATACTGTAAATCTATTCTTTTGAAAACTAAGGCCTTCAGTAAGTCCTGAACTTCAGTGTGTGGTTTCTCTGTGCTTGAGCCTGACATACTCGCAAGAAAATCAGTTTAGTGTGGTGATCTCAATTATCGCTCTCAGAAAATGGTGGTAAACCAAAGTTACATAAAACTTTTCATACAACCTTAATCGCATGAACGTTTTGCCATCCCATTTGCTCTTGTACTTTATCACTGTATAATAGCACCACCCCACCACCAAGAGTGGTTTATTTGCACACGCAGGTAGGTAAGACGGCCGCTGCCAAGGGCAGCTGAGCTGTATTTGACCTCCTTCCCCAGCCTTCCTCTGCTTTGTGCTTCCAGAGAAGAGCCATCCATTTAAAATCCTCTCATAAATAGGACAGAGCATAAATTTTGCCTTCTAAATTAAAACAACTAGATGACACAAGTGGGTAATTTCTGTAATTAAAACAGCTCTATCTATGTGAACCTATTGCAGGGCTTTTGTGCCCATTCCTACCAGTACGTGCCACAAAGCTATATATTTCCATTCCTTTATTTCAGAAACAATGTGTTTCAAATTGCAATGTCAGGCCTAAATTTGGGCTTCATTCCTGTAACAAAGCATTGGTTCTTCTACGGCAGCCCAGTTAGGAGAAGCAGCTCTCCCCAAGCATGTTTCCCACATCTGCCTGCCAGCGCTTGCCGCAGTGCGCTGCCAAGAGAAAGGGTATTCTGTCATCATGCTACTGCACTGATGGAGTGCTTGCTGGCAAGCACCAGTAGGCTCTCCAGAAACATGACACAGCAAGATAAAGCTTATACAAACCGAGAGGCATAGACACAGCCTACTTGTGTTAATCCTGTAAAATCACACGTCTATGACAAGAGGAGGCAGCACTACAGGGCGCTGCGTCTGTGATTCTCCACTGCAGTTTTTCACTCCCGAAGAGACAGAACACAAATGCAGGTGTGTCTTACCTTCTACACAAGGTAAGGCTTCTTTGTAACTCAATTAGCACCCATACTAACTAGGCTGGTTAAGACCCACTTTCAACATACACAGAAAATACCACATCCATTATGTTAGCTATCAAAGCTATACAAGTTTGTAGATTGTTTCAGAGATCAAAGGCAGTCTGTCAGACTTCATTACAAGAAAAAAGGGACTCTGACTTAAAAGACATTGCATTGTCCTTTGTTTCCTCCTCAAAAATAATTTTCGAGAAGATGGCGAGCCACCTCAGAGAAATCCAAATTAACAAGCCGTTTGACAGTACCTTCTAGCTCTGACTGCAGTTTGATCTTCTCATTCTTTTTCCTTCTCCTTTATGTCTATCATAAGCGAAAGCTGACTGTTTGGCCTGCTGGCTTAATCCTGGGGCACATTAAAGAATAATAATTTAAGCACTTCATCAATCTGCAAGTTACCTAAAATTGCTCCCCCCTCCTCCCCCAATTGCTTTGTCTTGCTCACTGTAAGACTAAGAATGTCTGCAAAAGGCTGCTTGAAAATATCTTCAATTAGATTTTGTATTTCCCTGATGGAAGTGGTACTTTCAGACAGATTAACAGAATAAATTACACTAACTGTGAATAAAAATAGCATCAAGATTAGAAGACTTTGATAGTGTTTGAGCTGTAATTCATATGGATACCTTTTTGGAGAATAGTTTCCTGAAAGCATTCACATTTTCATGACTGCTTTAGATGTTTTTTAACTATTACATAAGGGAATTTTCAGAATTTTCCTAATTACCCATAAGACAAAAAACTCAGCCAGCCACACAAAGATTGAAACCTGAATACACCCGTTCACATCTATTAAAGCAATATTACCACTTTAAATTTGCTTTTCCGATATCCAGGACTATTTTATATCTCCAATGAAGTCTCCATTGACAGTCCACATAGCCTGTCACAAACACACTAACAGAGCTAAGCCAGAAGCACTGAGAAGTTCATTCAGTTTAGGTCAGAACTAAGAGAAAGTGCGGATCTTTATCCAATTTACCTCCTCTACAACTAACCACTGAACACCTGTGCCTTATATTTGCCTCTGGGATCTAGTTTTCCATTTCAGGAATTGTATATGAGCAGGGTTTTCACTATCATCAAACATTGACCTAAAATATTTAATGGACAAGATGCTGATTTACCAGCTCTTGGGCTTTCACCTCATAGGTAATGATCACTCTTCCAGCTGAAGTTGCCCTCCAGATACCTGGTAACATCCCCTCTTTAGCATGCTATTTCTTTTCCTATTCATCTGTGGATTAATATCACTGTAAGATAAATTCCCCAAATTTACTTCAAGCTGACTCCACAGGCACTGTCAATATTCACGGAATCATGGAATCACGGAATTTCAGAGTTGGAAGGGTCCTCTAGAGATCATCTAGTCCAACTCCCCTGCTAAAGCAGGATTGTCCAGAGCACATTACTCAGGACTGCATCCAGATGGGTCTTGAAAGTCTCCGGAGAAGTGGACTCCACACCCTCCCTGGGTAGCCTCTTCCAGTGCTCTGTCACCCTCACCGAAAAGTTGTTTTTCCTCATATTTGATAGTAACTTCCTATGTTCCAGGTTGTGCCCGTTACCCCTCGTCCTGTTACTGGGAACCACTGAAAAGAGTCTGGCTCCATCCTCCTTAAACCCAGCCTTTAGATACTTGTAAACACTAATAAGGTCTCCCCTCAACCTCCTCTTCTCCAGGCTAAAGAGTCCCAGCTCTCTCGGCCTTTCCTCATAAGGGAGATGCTCCTGTCCCTCAATCATCTTTGTTGCCCTACACTGGACTCTCTCCAGTAGTTCCCTGTCTCTCTTGAACTGGGGAGCCCAGAACTGGACACATATTGATGATGTCAAAACACTGGTGGAATAAGGTCTTCTACACATCTGCACTGTAGTTTGAGAAATGTAAATGCCATGGGAAACACTAAGATAAAAAGAAACCCCTACATACTGTACTGGACAAGCACTGCAGCAATGCAGTCCTAAATCAGCAATGCCAATATCTGAAATGGTGTTAATATGCTGTAAAGTGGTACTTAATAACAAAGCAATACGCCCACAAATGCTCAGCATAGATAAGGAAAATTAGGAGAGCACTCATCCAGGCTGCTTTGTGCTGTTTCTTTCTCTTTCCTTTTCCTTGAATGTTTCCTTTTACTTAGCATTTAAAACCCCTAGTTTTCCACAGAAATCAAAAGTGGATTTGGGTCGGTAGGAGGTCCCCCTCAAGTCATGAGAATAAACACCCTTCTTAATAGGAATATTTTGTTGCATAATCTATTTAGCCAGCTCGGTTCTTTCTCAAATGTTCACATGGAGATATGCACATACATACTTATATATGTATAAAAAGTGTATACCCACATATGTATGCACATATACATATATATGTATAGATGCCACCACATACACTGCATACATATTTATAGTTATACATACAGACATGAAAAGGCTGTTCCCTTTAGGGTTTTCTTAAAAGTTTTTTTTTGCTTAAAATGTGTGTTCTAGTCTCTGAGCAAGATGTCTGGATGCATTCCAAAATTAATTTTGATTCTTGATTACACATCACATTTTTTTAAATGACCTTTCTGAAATACTAACTGTGGACTGCAAATACTTGTGGGCTGGGGTCCCCAGCAGGTGAGGCAGGCTGGGGAGGCACTCTGCAGCATTTGGCACCCCCCAGGATTCTCCCACAGCATGCCCACAGCAAACCATGCCCACCGTATAGCACTGTTTTAGTTTCTCAGTCAATAGTTTCTCAGTCAATAGCTGCATAGCCTGGACCAATGACTGACTACACAATTAATGAAAACAGTTCAGCATATGCTTAAAATCATTCAAATTGAGAGCATCGCTTAGATATTTATTTATGTGTAAGAACATGTTTCAGCCCTTTTGAATAAGTTACACATAAACCTAGTCTTATGAAATATTCTGAATCAGGATGTCTTCTTGATGTAGGGTCTCACTTTTGTCTTTCACAAATGTAAAAGCAATATAGAGATAAAGCTGGGCAGAGACCAAGGTTGGACAGCAGTCCTCATAAAACCATTGCATAAAGAGGAGGTATTGTTGTTGATCCAGCTTTCCGTCTCTTTTTCCTCATTTTATTTTTCCCAATAGCTGGCCTGAGTGGTAAAAAACTGACAACATATATTGTCATCTCCAGGTTTTACAACAGTTCCTTATATAAACAATATTCAATTCCCAAATAATTGCAACGTTCCTGAGGAACGCCGGGAGTTTGTATTCATCAACGCAAAGCAATGAGCAGAATCCTAAGCTAATGGCCACCTTGTTCATTACATACAAGCTGGCTGAATGTAACAGGCCCTTGGGAGCAAATGCTATTTGCTGCCTGTTAGATAATGCATTAAGACATGATTCTAGTTAATAAGGGGCACTCAGATGCCACACAAGGGACACTAAACACCTGCACCTGTGAAATGGCCTCCCATAAAGCAGTACTCACAGGTTTTTTTAAACATGAAACTCTGCTGCAGGAAGAATATTATTGATGGTGAAGGCAGAAGAATTAGTAGTTCATACAGAAATTTCTTCCAAGGTCTGCCACAGAGCTTCAGAGCCAGGGCAGGGACAATTCTGTGGTTCCTCCATGGGTCACAGCATCATATTTTTCTGCAGTTGGCTTCATGCCACACAGGCAAAAGTTGTTTCCCTTTATGTTCCATTTGCCTAGAACAACCTGGATGACAGCTTTCCCTGGGAGAGAAAGTCCTCATGGTTTCTGGGCACAGGAAAAGGGAGCTACTTGTCTCCAGAAATATCTGGGGAACACCAGATGTTTGAACAGGAGATCCCATAACCAAGGACCCTATCTACTTGGAAAAGCAATATGTAGGCAGCTCATCACAGATGTGTTCTGGATGGCAAACAGAGGTACCACTCTTCATAAAATGTCTTTTTTATTTCCTTTTTAAAAAAATGTCTAACAAGTTCTTTACTGGGATTCTGAATAAAATGACCACTTTTTTTCTCTTTCACGCCAGTAAATATGATCCCGTCATACAACACACATGACCTTTTTTGACACTTAAAAATAATGAACCTTGAATTGCAAAATATGTTGAAAATATTTTTAGAGGGGAGCCTGTTGGCAGTAACACAACCATCAGAAACTTAAGAATACCTCCAAAGATATTTCACCTTCCCACACAGGCTCTCGGGGATATTGTTCTGGGAAAGATGTTACACATTTCTACACAGCTATTTCTGTTTGGTGATGAAATAGGATAGTGGGGTCCAACAGCCCCTGTGGAAAGATAGGTAGAGGGGAAAAAAAAAGTCTTAGGAAAACGATCACTGATTCATCAATAGTACCCATAATTTAAATTCATGGTCAGCAAGGAGCAGTATCTCCAAAAACAGGTAACACAAAAAAGCCAAAGCGAGTTAGGTGTGTTTGAAACTATTGCAACATGTACATGTGGCTTGTACAAAGGTATATAGGAAGGATAGGGTGATTTCAGAATAATTCTCCATGCTTTAACTGTCAAAAAGTTCAGCAATATTTTTTTTTTTTCCCTTCCTGCTTGGCTGGGGCACTACCCTGGAAGCTGAAGAAACAAATGAGCTCTGTGGTGTCCTGTCCAGTCTGCCTGGGAGATCTGATAGGCAAACAGAGCTGGCACTTAGGTTGTAAGTATAGGAAATGGCACCCAAAGCAAAGGCTAAACTGTGAGACTACAGCTCTTGCAAAAACCTTTTTGCAGGCTCACAATAGTTACTAATATAAAGTCAATAGTCAGGTTTTCCTCCTACAGATGTACGCCTGCACGTACCCATTCATTAAGGTTACCCAGCACTTTCCATTCTAGCCCTCTTTCTAGTTGCTTAACGCTTTGACTTTAACCACTTAGGCTGACATTTCCTATGTAATTGCTAAGCTTCGGTTTCCATTCCAGAATAACCACAGTCATTTTTCTGAGTAGCAATAACAGAAGAAGATCAATTGTGTTATCTATGCTGAAAGAAAAGACAAAAAAAAAAAAAACACAACACAAAAAACAGTATCAATAGTGTGCTCAAAAACCGACTTATAAATGTACCGCAAAAAGAGCTGAATTCAAGTTCCCCAGGCAACCACCACTTTGGCATTTTCTAACCCTGTTTCCCACTTACTTTTTCTTAATGCCACTATGAGACTGTAAACTATAAAACTCATACACAGCATTTAGCATGGGGTATTTCTTACAGTTTTCTTGAAGCAATTGTTTATTTGTAAGTGATTTGAGGTTTGGGGGCTTGGTTAATTCACTGCCGGAGGCCAGTATCTGGATTTGAAGTCTTAATAGACTTCTAGTGCACAGTAAATCCACAGGCAAAGGCCAATTTGAAATGCATAGTTAGCCTTTGGCCTGGGAAGGCAACACATACAGTATCTTGGGCAGGCTGTATCATCAAGAGCTTCAGCTGGCATAAGGGCAATTTTGGTAGCCTTTTTTCTGTTAGGCATTTGTTCCCACAGCAGTGTGGGAAGGGAATGGAAGAAATTCCTATTGTTGTTTCTTGTTCATTATCTCTAAGGATACAGGACATTGCACAGAACATCTCAAGCAGCCGCAAGCCATGGAAATTATCCTAACGTTTCCGCAGAATATTGAGAAAAAGTGAGTTTTGCCAAGATCGGAAAAAAGAATCTGTTGTTTGCAAATGAGTTTGGCTTGATCTCAGAAAAAAAAAGCCACATAAGAAAAATACAGGTCTTTGCACTTGAGGGATATGCACAACTTCTCAGTCCTGCATCACTTGTAAGATTTGGTTGAAGGCAATTTGGAATAGCAGACAGATAAGGATAGAGAAACCTTTAACCTGAATTACCTGAATCTTTAGGTAAGGCAGCCTCTGGAGCCTGATCCACACAGCAGAGTCTGCTCTTAATCACACAACTTGGATCAAAAGGCTTTCATTTACTGAGCGGAGAGCTTAACTTGATAAAGCATTCAGCGTCACGTGGTCAGGTGAACTGCTCACATAAGAGGGGGAACAGGGATGTTGATTTCTAAGTCTACCACCCCCTCTCCCCCAGAGGAAGCGGGGCCAGGCCCTGGGAATCAGCTTCAAGCATTGGAGGCACCGTGGAAGAGTCTGGCCATGGAGCGGCACCACCATTTGGCAGCACAGGTGCTGTTTATAGCGGGGAGGCGCTGGCAGCTCCTTGGCATGCTCCTCATACTACAAGTCTGTGCCTGTGCACTGGGCTGCCTTTACAACTGGAGCAAGATGTTAAATCCGTCATTGTCTGTCTCTGACTTGACTCCAACTGCTGTCTGCTGGCAAATGCTGACACCCAATGCCTGAATGGGGTCTCTGTGAAGTGGGCACTTGCTATGGTCTGTTCCACCCATCTCGTGTTTCGGGACTGATGAGATCTGGAACAGTCTTTCGGCAGCTATCAGCATTAGATGAGATGATGAGTCTCATCAAGAACAGCTGGGAAATCTCCATTTTAGGATCCATATAAGAATTATCAATCAACAACTGTTCAGATTGTCCCGCGCTCCCTCACACAAAAATATACATATTTCCCACTGCCTCCAGGGGTCTCCTAAAAAATATACAAAGAGGAGAAAACCTTTCACAATGGGCTCATTGTGACTGATGTGCTACTAAAGTGTAACAGATTGAAACTGCATGGCATGTTGTGCCATAATGTCTGTATCTGGATTATTCCCTCTTTCAGCAGCTATCAAATACGGTTTTATCTTTTTTTTTTTAAAGTAGTTTTTGCTGAGTGAAAGTAATACAGTCCCTCTGAGGCTTCTGAGGCTTATAAAAAAGGTACTTCATTTTTTCATTTGCGTGCACACACTCGGGGTTCCTACAGTTTGTGCTCAATCAGTAAAACTGAATGGAAATAAAAATGAAAAACGAAAGATGTAAAGCTCACAGATTTATTTTTGTCTTGAGAACCTTCAGGAAGGAAGATTTTTCAGCCTCTAATCTTTATGATACAGCAGTCAGAAGGAGTGATTATCTCTGTGAGCTTTACACATTAATTAAGCTGTATTGTATACTCTTAGTTGAACTAGTCCTTGTTACCACTACCTCTGTGAATCTCCCCTTCAAAACAATAAAGATTATAGTTGCAAAAGAATGCTTGATTTAAACAAGGTAATGAGAAGAGTCAGCGGTCTCTGGGAATAGCTGGGTTTATAGCCTATTAAGAGCAAAATCTTTTACAGAAAAGTCCTGATCTATCTGTTTATAAAATAAGTATTTTGAAAGAGAGGATTACTTTTAGAAGATTCTGTGGGGGCATCCTGAATACTCAAGTACAGCCACAGACTCACTACATAATAGTTATAGATATACAACAAAACACAGTTCAACACATTTGCATTTATTGTCCAGATTTTTTAGGTTGCCAAATATTTTGCAAGCTGTAACCAGCACATCTTTGAAACATCCCAATGCAGTGATGTGGCTGATACTGCATTTCTCCTTTTACTGAAATAACAAGGTCAAAATGTTCCACTTTATGTGGATTCTCAATATAAGACAACTGAAACCTTATTTCAGAAAGTACTTAGTGTTCTATAAAGCTTCATGTTGAAAGCACAGCTCAGGGATCCTCCTGCAATTTAGAGGTCTCTGTCAAGCACTGGGAACAGGTGCCAATCATCTGTGAAAAATTTCATCTAGGTCCCCGTGGCAAAGGCTGAAATAGCCAAATCTCTACTGCAGTGCTTCCTACGAGAGGCTCCTTTCCCCTCCCTAAGCTTACCTCATTGTCTGTACAAACTGTCCAGCCTCTGCAGCAAAGGACATACGGCCTCTGGATGAAAAAAATTTTTTAGCTGCTTACCCTCTGTCCGTGGGCTCTTCTTAATTAAAGCAGCCATTTGAAGTCCCACCCACAGCTCATAATTTTTCAGCTTTTCACCTTCTGATGTGGCCTGAACAAGGGCGCAGCCCAAACATCTGTTCTTCATGTCACATGCCATTACTCACTGCTATGCATCCTGACAGACTGATTCTAACCCCAGTATTTATTGAAGTATCAAAAGCACACACCTGAGGAAAACATCACTTTAGCAGACACACATTAGTAACTGCAGCAATGGGTAATGTTCTCTTGACTCCGCTCGCTCTTCTGTTATGAGCAGGCTCCCCCCTCCTCCTGTCATGGTACCTCTTGGCTCACAGTGCAGCTATAACATCACCTCCCTACCCTGAGGCCTTCAGAAGAACTGAGTTTCCATTTCACCCATTATCCTGACCTTTTCCTATCTACTACCATGTGTTCACAGTAAGAGGACAGCAACCTTAAACCAATTTTTTTTCCAAATTATTAAAGAATATTTGAGTCGAACTAGAAGCAATGGTATGAGGAATCACTCCACACATTATTAGTACAACTTCTCTTCACCCACAAAGAGGAAAGTAAAAATATTCATACCAGCCATTACAGGAAAGACCAGAAAAAGAAGAGCCATCTTTTACTGTTCCTGTATTCAATATGGAGTTTTCCATCTGAACATCCTAAAACAGAAGACACAGTCTGCATGCATTGTCGTGCTTTATGTTACTGCAAGAAAACAAGACACCTGAAAGAAGCATCCAAAGCGTCAGCAGGCAGTGGGCCACTTTGGTGAGTCATGGCTCTGCATACCCAAAGTTATAATTACAGTTGCAATCAGCTGTTGGCTTGATAGCATTTCAAAGAAGCATTCAATATTCCTGCAGGATTTTCTTCTACAGGTGGCACCTACTGCATATGCTGCCATTATAATTATTTGGCCCTCCTTGGTGTGGTGTGGTGGGACACTTCAATGGTACTAAAATAGGAAAACTCAACTGTTTTTATGGGGACTTGCAACATAGGCTTTTTATTTGGGACAATTGTTTTCTTTTTAGCTTACAGGACTGATGGGTGTTCTCTTTTCTCACTTTCCTCGGGGACAGGTGCTTCATTTCATATATGCCTAAAGCTGTTTACTACTGAGAAATATACTTCTTACACGAACAATCTTATTGGGACTAGAACAATGACAAATCAATCATTCCACAGATTGGAAATGAATGCTGGAGGCAGAGCTGTGTAAAATTATTATTTCCAAGATATAGCAGATAAAACGGGCCTCCAATTTATTTAGCGAGCCTTTGCATCCCTCAGAGTCTGCACCGTACTTTGGGTTCAAGCTCCCTTAAGGTTAATGGAGCAATAGCTTAATTTATATCAAAAGAGCCAGAAAGTGATTTCTTCTCCCAGTGTTTTTTCCTCTGAGAATGTACACCTTTTTCTGCCTAATTTCAAACAAGATTCCAATTGCATTCCAGGGCAATTAGCCATTTATTAACGAATACATTCCCTTGTGAGTTTTGTGGCAAGTAATATATTGCACAGCGATACAGACAATAGACATAAGATCAATAGTACCCACTCAACATCTGTGGAATAACTGTGTCCAAGATAAAAATCTAGATTCTCAGATGGGGTCAGTTTATGACTGTGACACAAAAGAAATGCCTGGAAAACACTCTAAATTTGAAAGCCTGTGATACACACTAGTTACCAGACAGTAAGAAATCTGCTCTCTGAGCACTAGGGTGTTCAGGGCACTTTGCAAACTACTTCTGTTTTTCTTGTTCCTGATGAATCTGTGATTATACAACTAGGATTCAATTTAGAAAGATAAGGATGCATATCTTCTTTCCCTTTAGTACCTCAGTCACAATGAATCTAACTCTTATACCACTCACCTATGTAATTCCAATACTTCCTCAAGGCCTGCAGAAATTTCATAAAATGATAAAAGTGGAATGAGGAAGACATTAGCCAGTGTGAAGCCCTGCTTACATTACCTAGGGTATTTGCTTTCCAGCTGTCCATCTCATTGCCATGTTTTGGTTTCTACCATTTTAATTACACAAGCACATATTTTAGACACTCTGAAGAGTACCTACCACGCTAAGTGCTGCCATACTGAACACCATGAGTAAGCATATAATACCACTTGACACCAGTGTCACTCAATACAATTTTTAAATTACTCCTAACTTGCCAAGCAGGTGAACAAAAAAATCAACACCTAAATGTCTGCAGTTAAACAGGTAACGTGGGCCCCCTACTATTTCCTATGCATTTCTCAACGTACACCTCATATAGCTTACAAAAACAATTACTTTCATCCTTAAAGCAATTTTGAAACGATGTTTACAAAACAGTAGGATTGCAAGAAGAAAGATCATGTTTATTGCCAACATGAAGAAATTTGCATTAGCTGATTAGCTATGTTTATGGCTTTAAAACATGTAGGATTCTATCGTTGACCCTCGGAACCTTGAATTTCTGATGACTTAAAATCTACAGAAACATTTAATTTTCTTGCCTACCATTAGTAGTATTGAATAAGCTGTAGGTAGCATAGGAACAAATGAGATCATTCAGGAAAGTTACAACTGCTTTTTCTTACGTTTCAAGATAACGAATACAATAAATGTAAACCTGCACCAAACTCTTGTTTAGCGTTTGACCATTTTAGTCAAAGCAGGAAAGCAATTTCCTTTACTCCTTTTTTAATAGGGAATGGGAAGGTAATTTTGAAAACTCTGCTTTTACTGAAATCAATGTGCAGCATCTTCACTATTTAGACACTGTTAATTAAGTTAACTCTGGCTAAAGGATGAGTCACTCACCGCTACAGAATTTTTTTGTGCTCATGATGTTTTACTTCAAGCACAACAGAAAGAAGAAATTGCCCAAAATACCTTTAGCACTTATTATGTGCAAGACATTAAACTACAATCAAGCAGAAGGAATTGACAGCAACGCTCAGAGGCGAGTACGTACATTTTGTAGCACATCCCTCAGGCTGGCTTGTAACCTGTTCTCCTGGCTCCAGACAAGAAAAATTCAAACAACACTAGGTAACAATGAAAGAGGACTACATTTTGCAAGAACCCCAAGAAAATATTACACTCAGTTTTCCTCATTTTTTAAATATTGATATAGTGTCCTCTGTCATCCCTGTAGGAGCAGACTGCAGAAGCTGTCGTTCTCTCTAATTGAATTACTTCCCTTGATGATCTAGATGTATTGAAGTAAAGGCCTCTCACATCAACACATTTTACATTACACACTTCGCCACATTCTGGTGGATGTTTGTTATATCATTCCTTATTCCTTAATTCCTTTTTCAAAACTCAGCTACAGAACTGTGTACAATACACAGTATTCTACAACCAGACATACACTTCCCATTTTCTCTTAATCACTACTCACCTTTATTCATTCCAGAAAAGCATCTACAGCTGTTTTAGGTATGGCATCACTCACTGACAGTTTCTTCTGAGTTTTTTTGTCAGCTGCAACATCCAGATTTTTTCCAAAACAAGTTCGGCATGGTTTTTTCATTCCGTTTTACCTTTGGAATACAGAAATTATCTGTATGAAAATGGAATGTGCTGAAATAATACAAAGCAGGGTCATTAGATACAGTTCTTACCCTTCTTTACTCTTATTATAATCTTTATAATCTTATAGTCAACAATTTTTTAACAACCATAATGTTATTTGTTCTCAGGTAATAAAACCCTACTCAATGCTTCCATCAATCTAGTACATACTGCAACAAATCTACTAGAAATACCACCGTTCGAGGTGATTTTCTCTGTGACATCCGTTATCCAGCTTTGAATTTATTTAACACACATTTGATTTACTGATATTATTTTAGTGTTCTTTCAAAATTGAATTATCACTGGATGAATGCCATTCAAATATTTATTATGCAGTTACCTTGAGCAACCAAAGTTATAATCTGATTGAACAAGACCTGTTTTCCATAGAAAAATGTGGAACTTGATGCATTACTGTTTTATTTAATCAAATCCAATATCAGGCCTTTCTATTACACTGCCTAAGGCTGAACTCAGTTTAACAAGTTACCCACGCTACGCTTGTCTACTTCAAATAGCTCTCTGAAGTGTTATAATCTTCCACGTTTATTAAATATTAATGCTAGCAAGAAAGACATCTTATCCAGTGGTATTAGACTGTGTACAAATTGTCCAGGCCTTCTGTCTAAAGTGTTTATCTTTAAACATTGTTAATTATTTTTCTCCTTAGTGAATGAGAAGGCAGTGTGTCATCCTCAGGTAATACAGGCACATCATCCAATCTATTTTCAGATACAGAATAGAAATGGTTATGAATACTTGTCTCTTCCCTGCATCATCATTTTACTTCCTTCATCTATAAATGGACTTTGCCATTCTTTGTCTCCTATATACACGAAATTTTAAATATTTTGCCTCTCTGTTCCTTCTTAATGCAATGATTCTAGATTCCCATGAAAGAGTTTTAGACATCTCTAACTCTGAAGGTTTACAGTCATTCATATTTCCCCCTTTATTTAGATAATGCTGTTATTGTTTTAATTTAAAACTTTATTTCTCCAATGAAACAGAAGGCCTTAATTAAAATTGTCCTCTTTCTCAACCGCATTATTGCAGCTTTTTCACTTCCCCATAAACAGTAAGATCCAAATTTTTATTCATATTTTTTCCATCCGTTTTATTTATAGTTGTCCTTATCTTTACTAAATAAGCTTTTTATTACATAAAATAACTATTTGACTGCTTGATTTCTTCCTTTTTCCTTATATTAAAACTAAACAGATCATAACTACTGATTTATAAGCCATCAACCAACTTCCAATGTAGTCCTAACCTTACCTTAATCCATCAATTTAAAGCTCTAAATGTGACAAATATATTTGTGTAATATCGTTAGAGAAAGAAAATCATCATCAGTAATTGTTAGAGACTTCAATGACTTTATACTATGACTGCTTGCACGTCTCTTCCAAATCGAAATTCCACCATAACAAAAGGTCTCATTTTTATATATTCAGAAGAGTGCTCAAAGAGTAACTTTCTTTGTTCTTTGTTGTGATTCTGCAATTGTTAAATAACTCCAGCATTCCAGAATTTCCAGAATCAACTATAATATTCAACCATAATTGTTATAGCTCCAGATTATATTTTTAGTAGTTATTGATTATTTGAAATCAAGCAATGGCATTTCATCATAATGCCACGTTTCCCTAAATGTTTCTCTAAACTACTCCAAATGTCCTATGTAGAATTAGCCAATTAACTAGTCTGACTTGTAATGTTTCAGAACTGACAAATAGTTCCCATCAGGTATTAGAAATACCTGTTACCAAAAAAATTTCTCACCAGTTGGATTTACAACTTCCTCCTGCAAGCTGTTAATATTTATTGTATTTTTATTTGTATTTTTGCTATTCATATTTTTCCATTCATTGCAATTACTCAAAAATTATTAAAAATTAATGGACAATATTTTTTCAACTAATTGAATTTTTTTTCATTTAACACATTCATTTGTCTTCTAGTCTGTGTCAAACGTGCCTCCCCAGCCTCTTCCTTCCAACTAGAGCATTGATACTGTTCCAGGAAGTCTCCAGATAAAAAACCCTTCTCTATCTTTAAGATGCAGACCAAAAACCCCAACTCTTCAAAGATACTGGTCAGATTGAATATTTGAAATCTCAGTATTTCCTATCTCCTCTTTCTCATGGAAGAAAGCTGTACACTTTCTTCTCTGTTACACTTCATAATTTCCAAGCTTTCTACAGACTGCATTGTGCAAGATGCTGTCATCTAATTTGCTTTGCTCCCACTTACATAATCCATTTTATGAAATCTTCTGAGGACCCTATAATCTGGCCTAATTGTGCAAGAATAATTTAAACCTTTGCCCTGAAGAGAAACCCATATTCCTACTTCATTAAAGTACTGTTCTAAATTTTCAGTATTTTCAATGAAAAATCATCAGGCCTCTCAATATTGGTAAGTTTCTTTGCCCTCTTTGTTGTTTTATCAGGTATTTATTTTCCTCAGAGGTTGAGACACGGTGCACTTATCAGAATAAATATTTCTAGCCAAGTTGAGTAACTTCTGGTTGTCATTTTTCACTTGTCAAAAATCTCTAGCCTATTTGATTAATATTAAATATTTACAGTCAGCTTAGTACATTTTTTTCTGAGCCACCTATGGCAATGGTTTCTAACCTTTGTTTTCTTCAATACTGCATAGCATTGGAGTTTACATTTCAAAATTATACATTTTCTCCTGCAGTTTATGCCACAACTTGCTTTTTACAAACCAGAGCTCTGGTCTGTCTGTGTTTCACAATAAAAAATACCACATAAACTTTACGAGAGCCAGCAGGAGCACATTAACAGACATCTGCAGAAGCAGAACAGGACAAGAGGATTCAAAAGGAGGTTTTCTTCACAGTGACAAACATCAATGAGAAAACATGTTCCTGCTAGAAAAGGCTTTAGATAAATAAGTTCACTGCAAACCAGGAATTAGAAGGAAAATGATTTTGAGATAAATTATGAGACACCAAGTTATATACCATATGGATACCAAACATAAAGAAATAGTCCCAACCAATAGCTTTTCCAGGGGAATACAGTGTCCAGAGCATGGCACCTTTCATCTGGACTGACAGCAGAGTTGCAGGAGTAGGGTCTCTGATGCCAATGAAGTTCTGCTGGCTAAAAATGTAATAGATCAGAAAATTTGGCTCTTTTTCTTTAAAATGCTCCTACCCAGAGCAGTGAATTGTTATCCTGAACTGATTCTCAATTTCCCAAATATATTAGAAAATAGAAACCAAAAGTATTAACATCTCTGATGCTTATAAATAAAAGTGCAGAAAAGGACATACGGTGGTCCCAATATTTTAAGGTTTTTCAGTTGGTCTCTTCTCTTAAGTAACAGGCAATAGGACAAGAGGAAACAGCCTCAAGTTGTGTCAGGGGAGGTTCAGACTGGATATTAGGAAAAAATTTTACACCGAAAGGCTTCTCAAGCATTGGAGCAGGCTGCCCAGGGAAGTGGTTGAGGCACCATCCCTGGAGGTATTTAAAAGACGGGTAGACATAGTGCTTAGAGATACAGTTTAATGGTGGTTCTTGTCAGAGTTAGGCTGTTGGTTGGACTAGATGATCTGAAAGGTCCCTTCCAACATCTAGCAATTCTATGATTCTGTGATTCTGTGAATTGGTCTAAAACATCTGGGGACCCCATATCTATACCTATCTCTCTGCTACATGTCCCAACCAGACATTTTCTAAATGGAGAACACAGTAAACATATTTCCACCTTTCAGGGCAAATACTGCGCTTTCTTTTATTTTCATTGTTTTTACATCACTCCTTTGTTAACCTGTTTCTTTTTCATAAGAAAGATTCAAAACTCGATATTCATTTCAGTGGGAAAATATGTCCTCAAGAGATGGCACCACATGAAATAAAATCCTGCGTACTGGGCCTCCTGTGCCATAGCCTGGGATCTTTCACACCTGTACAATGTGGATGTGAAATGCTGTCACTCTCATCCGGAGCAGCCACACAAGTGAAAGCGAAGACAAGCTTGCAGCCTTTGAAAAAAGAGAGCTTAGGTACTGCTGGCGCACTGCAACGAAAAGCATCATTCCTCCCCTCTGTAAGATCTACATCACCGGGACCATGCTGGTGTCACTGCTAATCAGCGACCCTCCCTCTGCTGACTTCAGACTGCCAGCAGTGGTTATGATCCCCTGCCATAAAACACGGGCACACATAAAATAAAGTTCACTGCAGCTGTAAACTTGAATTTCACCCCTCATAACTTTATCATTACTTCTTTCTCCTTGCTTTTTCTCACTTCTTTTTCACATCCCAGCAATCTCCAAGCAAATGAGAGAAGTGGAGTTTGTTTCTGCACAGCAGAACTTCCTCTTCTTCCATGACAGAATCGAGATTTAACCCAGGAAAGGCTTTAGTCTGGCTTCTGAAACAATAGGTTTGAAAGTGAATACACTTTCAAGAGAGGAGCATTTCTCTAGAAAATTTTGAAAGTAGGCCATTTGTGAAATAAAATACATAAACTCTAAAAAAGATCCTCCTTTTTAGGATGGGATGTTGTGTATGCACTTCTCCAGTACTCTAATATACATACATGATGAAAAGACATTTGCCTCATATCAGGTTTGAAGCAGGTAATTTGTGTGTTTCCTTATGAAAAAAGTCTCTGAAATACCTGATAGACCTCAGCATGACAATGTCTGTGCTCTTTTTTTCAGAGGAAGTGATAGGCTATTAGCCAGGGAATACTGGAGCCTGTAGATTCTTATAGTTTACTTTACAAGTGTGACCTATGAGTTTTTAGTTTTATGTGTGCACATCCATCTCTCACAAATCATCTTCAATTGTGAAACAGTTTTCCTCTGTGTATACTTAGATAATGAATTCTTCCTGTTGCAAAGTGACCTCTAGAGTCTGAGAACTAGTTTCATTTCAATTTGTGTCAATGAAATACTTGACAAATTGCTCTATTTAGAGTCATGTATATCCTGGATTTCAGCGCTGAGCATTGCTACCCCTCTGACAAAGATAAATCAGGCCGTAGGGTTTGCCCTGTATCTTCATGTCATGACTGCAATTACAGATATGAGCCCAAAGTGCAGTCTCCGAACAAAGTAGGATGTATCACAGTGACACACTGTTTACTTTCGTAAAGATTGCATGCATCATGCAACTTGAATATTTCAGAAAGAACTTTAAACAGAGCATGAAACCTAGCTAAGGAAAATCAAACATAGTAACTAGGTTAAGTGTATACAGATTTTTTTCCTGAATTTTTTTGTTTTTCTTTATTTAAATGAATACCAGTTAGATGCACTGTCAGCTCAGTGCATCTGTCAGGTTGTTGATTTAAGAGTCTCTTCACAACACAAAGAGCATTTCTGGAGGGAAGCCACATCTTGGCTTCTTTTGTGACTCTGCAGGATTCTCCTGAAGGAGCCACAACCCAATCTTCTCTATTAACTGAAAAAACAACAAAATTTTATGTACTGTTGATCTGAAGGCAAAGCCTTCATCACAGGGATGATGAAATCATGTGCTTATGATTTGCACTTCCATATGCTGCACTGATACAAGCCAATGTTTCTTGGAGCAGCTGACACTTGTTCTTTTTCTCCTTGCTCCTAAATTATTTGAGCTTCACCTGTTCCTTTCTCAAATTAGCCCAAAATTGTTTTTCATTTCTAGGCTTATGCCAACAGTAGCAACTGTACCAACTGGTACCTAGGACTGAAATCAGTGGGCCATTCACTTCTCAAACAATGTGTTCTTAATTTCTTCAAATGGAATCAAAGGTTTACAAAATTAGCCCAAGGATTCAAAAAAATGGAAATTATTACTGAGCAATATACATGCATTGTACACACAGATACTATCACGTATCTCAGGAACAGAAAAGTGTATAATGTCAGCTCGAAGAAACTGAGCAATCAACCAAAAACACAGAAAACTGTTTTTGTTGAATAGCCTGTGATTACATTAATTAGAAATGGTATGACTCAAAAATCCTCAGTCAGACTATTACAAAGTTGTTAAAGTTTCCAAGTCCACATACAAATCAAAATTTAAATATTTCGCTGAGAGACTTTTCTGTTTCTAATATATTTTATCATGTTAAACTAAAAAAAACATTATTGACTCTAAAACCACTAATAAACTTTACCTTGACAATATCAACTTAGGGCTTTTACAGAAATTACTATTTAAAATTACAGTTAAATTTCATGTTCATAACAATGAAATTATTTTGTTCAATACGAGAAAGAATGCAGAAACATGGTGGGATTGCATGCTTCAAATTGTAAGTGAGAAAATTGATCTTGTATACATTTATTCTTCTAATATTTGTGAAGACGAGCATGCAGAATTTGTAACGTAGATATACTTAGTTCAGCTACATTTTTATATTTTCAATTATATTTACTGGGACAGTATAATTTATTTAAATGCCTACTATTTCTTCTCTACACCTGGTTGTTATTCCACATTTGCAAAACAGTTACCTCCTGGTCTGGTCTTCATTAATGCAAGATGGTGGTTTCTAAACATTTCAGTAGTGGTTTCTAATTCAGCTCTCATAAAAGCAGTGGAAAGCCTCACCTGCTGTGTTCAGTGAGAGCTGAACACATCTTAAAACCTGGAGCAAGCCTCCTTGACTGGAGATTACAAAAAGATTCATGATCCGACATGACTAAAAGACCATCATCCACAATTCAGAATCTCTATGACTTTAAGACAGTTCCTAAAGCAAAAGCCCTAATCAGCTCCTACAAATGATTATCAGTAGACAAGTTGAATAAGAATTCCTTGTTCATTCATGTCTAAGCTTTACAGTTGTAAGAGGACCTACTAGTAGAAATTTCCATATGCTTCATTTCAGCGACTGCCATGCAGCTATTAGTAAAAAAGTATCCCTACAGGCTCTGAAGAACTGAGAAAGATCAGTGACAAAATCCATGTCTCATTCATTTAAAAGAAATCTTAGAAAAAAATGCATAGCAAAACTTCAATATATTCCAATCCACCTCCTACAAGGACATTTTGAAAAATATGAGCATCATTATAGGTAATACTGCTGGTATCACTTTGCAGGAGAAAAAACACAAACTCCACAGAACCATGTTTTCTGTAAGTGCAAGCGTTCCGCCTCCTTGCATATAACATAGTAAATCAAAGCAGACTTTTACACAGACTGGGTTAGAAAGGAAAAGGAAGGAGAACTGAATTTGATGTCATGCTCGCTTTTGTTTTTTTAACTGGGGTTTGAATTGAAGATTTTTTAAATGATATTGAAGTAAAATTAAGAAAAGGCAAGTTTTCATAGGCAGGATCACTAATCAAACACAGCCTAGATAATGTGCACCATGTCTTGCTCAATGGGAAGTAATTACTATAACATTAGCTTTGCAGTGTTTAAACAACCATTTCATTATATTTTTTCTACACTGATTAAATTTTCTCAGCATTTATAATGCATCATTACATCTGCTTTGTGCACAGATAATGCACAGCATAGCTACTCATTAAAACTTCCCTGCTCTCCTTCATAATTTTTAATAAATCTAATTTGAATGATTTGCATAAAGTTTTAAAAAGAAATGTTAGTTCTTTATTAACACCATATCTTAGGTGTGAAGTGACAAGTCTACCGCTTGCCAAAAGTGGTTTTTTTTCAGATTCAAGGCCTCAGGGAACCACACATGCCCGAGATAAATAAGAGTAAGCTGTAGTCACAAACATTGGTACACTACAGTGGCCCACAGCCAAGCATCACTGTAGCATGGCATGAGCATATGACCTTACTGCCATTCCCCTTGTTGCTATGACATTTTGTCTCATGAGTGCGGTAATGGGAAAAAATAAAAATCTCAGTATTCTGCTTCACAATAAGCTTCATGGATATGAAGGATACTTCAGAGAACAACTAAGGAAATAACCTGTTATAAATTATCTCAAGAAGAGTTTTGTATTCTCTCAAGCTAAAAGCTACACTGACTATTAATGCAGCTGTTCTACAAAATGGTTACTCTGGGCTGAACATTTTGAGTCTGGGGAAAAAAATCCTTGCTTTTTAAAACTAATAAATGAGCTTATTTCTTTAAACCATTGTGAAGCAGATGATTTCTTTTAATTATTGCCCTTAATTTCATCATTAGATGCAAGATTGTATGAAGGAAAAACAGAAATTACAATTTATTTCTGTTTATCATTTATCATAATTTTTTTTCTTTCTTTGTTAGATGTCTTACTTTGTATATATGAGCATCATATCTTCTATTTGGACAACATAATTGACTGCCAGAAACGACAGATCTGGAAGTCCTGAGGGCCCTGGCTCCCAAATACCACAATTGCTGATTATCATGAATTCAAAGCTTCGTTCTCACTCAAAAAGTATTGTGAATTTTGGGAGAACTTTTTTACCAGGGTGAAAGTACTCTTCTGGCGATCATCAGAATGAGATATCCACCTTCATTCATCTCTCCACCACAAAGTAACAAATCCTGACAAACGAGAAGGCTCAATCAAAGCTGAGTTCTACTTTTAGTGACATTGATGTAAATCCAAAGAAATTCCTCTCCCTTTGAGGGGGTTAAGCTAGTAATATCCAAGATGCGGATTTTCCCTGACATGTTTAACATTTCTATTATTTTAATTAGAATAACTCCAAAAATGGACTGTTAAAGAAGATGTCATCTTGATTTCCTTTCTAATACCTGCTCTTTAATTCATTTACTTCTGCAGTGATCCAAAATTATCACATCATTACTTTCACATGTTTCTAAAACTCTCCAGGTCAAGGTATTGTATTACTCCAGACAGAATCCAAATAGCAGACGATATTGTGAGTATAGCTCTGCGAACAGGCAGTCACTCCCAAGGAATAACCTTATATTTCAAAACAGTGAGGTTGGAAAATGATGAAAATATTTTTTGACTCATTTAAAATATGATGGCTATGTGCAAATCTGTTGTGGCTAGTGATGAACTTGTGCTCTGGGCAATATCTTATTTCTTTCAGAAAAGCACGTTGGTGGTGGTTTTTTTTAAGGTCCCCACAGCCTACTTTCCTTCAGTGTGCAAGCTGACCTGTGCTAGAATTGTTTTTGCTTGCTCTAGAGGCACTTCACAACAGGAAAAGAAAAGGCATCTTCTATTCTTGCTATAGACACAAATATTTTCTCTTAGGAGAATTGAAAGCTTTTATCTGCTGAGTAAACTATAACTTCTCCTCTGCTCAAAGAGAACCTGCCTGGCTGGAAATTTTTCTTTTATGAGAATTAACCGCCACCAACATTTTATTAGACATACCTAGTCTATACTAACTAGATAGCAATAGAAGTTTTACACTAGACATGAAAGCCTAGCATCAGTTTCAGCTTTATGGGCATGCTGCCAATAATTACTCCTCAGCAATCTTTGTCTCAGGAAAGATCACTCCTCTGTCCTCACCCATCTCTGTAGGCAGAAGTTCTTGAAGTCCTTCTCCTGTATTTATACACAACAATACTATTTCAAAAGAAAGCACTGGCCTGTGATCAAAGAGAATAAATACTCCCCTTTCCCCTTTCCCCCTCAGAGAAGCCACACTATTTGAAGTTTTCCAAATAAGCCAAATACAAAAAAAGAATCAAAAGATTGTAAAGGAAAGGCCTTTCAATAGCTTGACATGAGAAAAAAAACTGGGAGAAGACAAGGAAAACACCAGAGAATAACATCTGTCTTAAAACTCAGAACCACTCTGCAGTCCCATAATGAAGGGGGGGATCCTTTCATTAGACACAATTAGAAGTTTCTCTCTTGAAGAGGAGAACAGCCTTCTTCAGAAAGCTTTACACCGCTGTGCCTTCAGCTGCCAGGAAGTCTGAGGCAGGAAGCAAGAGTCTTAAGGGACAAGCAAACCACAGGACTTTCATCCTTCAGATCACGGGACCAGATCATTCAGAGGTGAACAGCACAGCTCTCCAGACAACAGTACCCACTCTTTCTGTGTAAATAAAAGGACAAACAGTCCTCCAGGGCTCATTTAAACTCTCCAACAAAGCTCATATAGTTTTTGCTTTCTCTTCTCTTGAAACCATTTTATTTCATTTTAAACTCAGAACACACATCCATCACATCAAGCAGATTAACAGGTGCTTTTCCATGCAGACTGTGGGTGAGCTGACCCATTCTTAAGCAGGCCAGCAGAGTCAGTGTCCAAGGATGTTTGTGTCCAAAAAAGGATCCACTTTTACCTCACCACCAATTCCTGCTTGAAACTCAAAGGATTTGCAGATGAGTGCTCTTTTTCATTGGTATCGCTAATACCTACTGCTTCCTGTAAATCTAGGAAGTCCATGCCAGTGACAGGTTCTTTTTTCTTCCTCCCCCCTGGCCTTTTTTTTGTCTTCACAGAGCAAGGGGAAATTTATATTTTTTTTCCAGAGAACTTGTAGGCAAATGATCTTGACAAAAGCTGCCTAAATAAGAAGGAACCAAAACTACAATAAAGAAGACATCCACCAAGAAATGAGACTACTCTTAAAATGAACTCAAAGAAAAAGATTATGCAGATGTAAATGTAGCATACTGGGTACTAGAATATTTTCTAACATGATTTGGGTAAGAATTGTCTCTGCTGAACTGCAACCAGTGTTTTATTGAAAGAATGACTAAAGGATAGTGCATTCATCACCCAGATCAATATCCTGGGCTGGGCATGACTTTGCAAGGGATGCTACATAATTCAGGCAAAATATTTGTGTACTGCCTGCTTCACTACCCTCAGTTACTTTTCACAATCACACTTTGGTCTAACTAGCTCTTAAAGATCCTCAGCAGCTGGTGCATTGTATTATTTTTTCTATTCACTTGCAGAAATCCTGCAGTCGCTACACCGACATGCAAAACTTCAGTGATAAAAAACAAATAGTGGATGAATGTATGGACAAATCAATAAATTCAGACTGTGAATTTGAGGCCAAACAGTGCAAAGTGAAGAGGGAGAACAACTGAAATTCATAGCAACATAGTAAAGACTCAGAGCTGACAAATAGAATCACCTTGGTTAAGAAGTAGCCAGATCCCACTTTCAGTTAAACGTTATGTCTCAGTGTATTACAAGCCTGTTCTCAAGTTAGTTCTGCTTGTTCTCACATAAACATCCCCCTTATCTCCACATCGTGGTCTTCCTATGAAGTCCTTCCTTAATGCATTGTACCCACTGCGCATAGAAACATCCCAAAGGCTCCTGGTCTTTTTCCATTACTAACAAAATTCCTATTCTGTTCTGCCTTGCATTACTACCTCTAGAGCAATTATTTATCATTTCCCAGGTGCAGAAAAATTACTTTCTCTTCCTTTTCTACATTTAGCAATACTGGACTCCAGACATTTAAGAGATACCAATGCAGATTGTGGCCTCCTCAGTAAAGACTGCTAGCTAGATGACACAACAAGGGACAGATAAAAGTAGTATAAGAGGGCACATTTAGCACAAAGCTTTCTGAAAAGTTTGCCTGAATCTGGAAAGAAACTCTAGAGCAACAGTGCATTCAGGATACACAGACAGGAATGAAAGTACTTGGTAATGAACTAATGTATTCTTGATTAGAATGCAATTTTAATGAAATCATTACTTTTGTACTGGAAGAAGTTTTCTTTAGGGCGTATAATATGGTGTTATCTGATTCTAAAATTCAATGGCAATCCTTATGAGAAAAATGTTTGATGTAATTTACCCTATCCATTCCCTTGTGGGTAAGAAGTGGGACAGCTTCCAACTCAAAATTGTCTCTGCATGTCTGTTTTTGCATAGAAAGCGCTTCTCTTTTTCCCACCTATTGTCCTCAACTTTTTTCTCATGAATAATAGTTTTTGACATTATTATGGTTTCTGTAACATAGGTAGGCCAAGAAGTTTAAACTGTCTGTGCAAGGACATGGACTTTACTTAACTGAGGAGGCTCTTCATGGAATTTGGCACATCAGTGCTTGGAACCTTATCAAACAGTTCAAGGGTAGGGGTTCAACTCCTACAGAAAGATAAATTTGATCACTCCAAACATCTTCATTCCTGTGAAAAGAAAAAAAAAAAGAGTTAGTGGTAATTGCTATTTGGCATATCCAGGATAGAGCCAGCTATCTTGCACAAGCAAAGTGGACAGCTGTGGTAGACTGGCTGCAGGGCACCAACACAATGATACTCTGTGCATGGAGTGGCATCTACTCTGTTTCTGTTCCCCTCCTCCCAAGTCTGGAAGCAGCAAGAGTGTCCTCAGGTGCTCTGCTCCCATCCCTGCTCCCCTCCTCTGTGGCCGTAGCCAGGCCAGACGCAACCCCTTCAAATCTTTGGGCAGTAAAATTCAACTCTGACTCAATCTCAATAAAATTAATCCCTGACTCAAGCTTAACCAAGGAAACAGAAGACTTTACAAATCAAAAACTTAGGCCAGCCAGCAAGTAAAGAGTGATTGCAAACAGCCAGCTTCTCACCTGGCAGGAATAATGCAGCACTGCCAAGAGATCTAGCAGGCTCAGGCCAGATAAGGCTGCCTCACGGAGGGTCAGTGGGTGCCATTCTACAAAGACCTAGTCTCTACTTGCAGGCTGCGCTTTGGAGTTAGGGTAGAAAATAATTCAAAAAAAAAAAAAATTACAAAAAAAGAGTAAAAGGAATGTTTTATTATTGTTCTGTTCTTCTAAGGAGAACAGAAATAAAAATAGAATTTGGGGCAGAGACAGCAGCACATTCTGGCAGAAAGAAATACTCATTTCTTTCTGAAAGATAATACTATCTGTCAAGATCTATCCCATAAAGGGTTTCATATGCTGCTCTTCCACTTCCTCATATTCGAACTGAAAAGATCAGAATTGTTTTCTAGGGGAATCAGAGCCAGAAATCATTCTTCCTACCCAGGCTGCTGTAATAATGAAAAAAAGTTAGCAAGCCTAACAAGACAATAAAGAAAAAATGTTGTAAAGTGGTAACCTGAAAAGACACATGGGTAGAAACACTATTGACAATGCAAATTTGACACAGCCTACCAAAGAACTTCAGCAGACTGGCAGGAAAAATTAGTTTAGCATAATGAGCTGCATTCATAGTAATTCCCCCCGGTAGATGTCAGGAAATGCAACAAACAAAACTTTGCTCTGACACGCTCTTCTGATACACCATTTTAAATAGTACCACTCTAAAAGCAAGCCCCTGTGAAAAATTTCAGACTAATTTCAGGTACTACTCCTAAAAAGCAAAGCTGCCCACAGGATAGAGCTTGTGTCAAGATCAGCAAATCATTCTGTCCGTTAGTTCTTCTATGGCCAGAGTCTCCCAAGTCTGTCCATGAGAAAGCAGTAGTACAGCTATCAGTACTCCTGTTACATAAAAGGGAATTCTCAGGTATTTGGAAACTCTTTGGAGTGGATGTTGTCTTAGATCATAGGGACCGATGTTGGAAAAAACGTTTTTCAAATAGAAAGTCATTCAGCTGCTCAATTAAATTGGGCTCTGTTTCCTTATTCCTGAAGTTGGATTGGAGCTCCTCTGGAACAGACTGCAAAATCAGCACTGAAAAGCCGTTCATTTTCTTCTGCTCCTCAAAAAAACCACATAAAATCACTGAAGTTTTTATGCTATGGCTTCTCCACGTTTTTAAAGAAAATAAGGGTATGTAATCTTCTCTGGCCATCAGAAGCACACAGCAGCCATATCGACAACTATCTTAAACTCCATTGAGGTTCCTCCTCTTTTCTACCCTTTGAGTGTCTTTAAAAGCATAGGTCATAAAATGTATATGTTAACATTCAAAGGACTAAAACCAGAAACATTTTAATAAAAAGTATTACTTCTAATGGCCGTATAGGTACTAGACATACTAGGTTATGATAGATCAATTTTATTACTTCCACTTATCACCTTTTCAGCTTCATCCACATCAACAGAGGTCCACAGTGTACATTTTTCTTTGAAGCTTTAGAGTATGGAGAAAACATGAGGTCTTTTCTTCTCTGGAACTCTTTCCGCAGTATAGGCCATTTCTTTTCTGCTGAACATGTTACAATTTATATACGTTTTCTTTCCCCTTTCCCGGTTTCATGGGAGGGAAAAAGAAGGTAGTTGAAAACCTACATCTGACCACTCTGACAGCTGCTCTCAGAAAGGTTTTCCCATCTAATATGGACTACATTTTTTTCTGGCTTGTGAACAAGTATCATGTTACTTTTCACATTCCTTAAAGCAATGCCACTCTTTACTGTAAAGGAATTGAAATTGTATGACATATAAGACAAAAATGAAAGCAAACTCATAACAAATTACTAACTGTTTGAAAATACCTAAATTCAATATAAATTCTGAAGTTTATCCAAGTGGTTCATTTTCTTTTCTATATACCACGAAGTAGAGAGTAGAACATTTTATGCTCTTTTTCTTCTTTGCAAATCTTTTTCTTCTGGAGATTTTTTTCACAGTCCTGCATACCTTTGTGGGCTTCCTAGATTGGGCCAAACACATGTAATTAAAGCTTTGCTGATACATAGTTTTGCAGGATTAGAATCTTAAAATCCAAATCTATACAGTCATATAATTCTAAACAGAACAGAACAAAATAAAAGAAAAAAAAAACAAACAAAAAGAAGCAGCACAGAAAGTATGGCACTAAGGAAAAAATAAATTAAAAATAGCAGACTTGTTTGCTGTTATGTTTTGTTGTTTTGGGTTTTTTTAAATAGGCCTGTTTGTTTTAATCTGGTCTTGCCACTACGTTGGAAGTTCAAAGATCAACTTGCTTTACATGGTTTTTTGTCTTGAACCTCAGTATGCAGTCTATCCCCTTAAATTCATCTCTGTACTCTAGTACAGTAGCATACAACCTCTTCCCACTTTTTCTCTAGTCCTTCCCCAGCATCCCCACCTCTCTTTGCTGGACTCTGGAAGTGTCTCTGTCTCCAAACCAGATCAGCATCTACCAGAACTGTGAGAACTCATTTCAGTATAAAAAAAGGCAGAGAAAAAGGGCAGGAAACAACCATACCATAAAATAAACTAGAGTGAAGGTTCTCAGAAAGTTTGTAATTTGGGGATTCCAACTGGATGTAGCCTCCTAGACTTCTGGTATGTGTCTATCACTGCTCTTCACGTGATGTTAAAAGTTTTGATTATTGCTGTAAAGTGAATTGCTCTATATGCATGGCTTAAACAGGACACAACCACAGGCTATCAAGCATCTCAGCCTTGCCATGATTCAATTAGTGCCACAAGCTACGGCAGGTCTCTACGGAAATTATTTGCGTCTCATGGAAGTAGCTCTGTTTATGAGCTCCAAAATGTTTTGAATCAGAGATCTGCTGTTCAAATCTGTTGCTTCTGGCAAGACTTTTGAATGATACCTCAGGGAGCAGTTCTGGACAAGTAGAGGAATTGTCTATAAAAGTTTACAAGAGGTCATTCTTTAAACATATCCTATGCTGTACTTGATTGTTTTGTACATTTTCACTAATGCACAACTCCCTCGCTATGGACTTCACCTCATGAAGCCAGAAATTTGTTGGGTCTTCATGATGTTTTTCTATTTGATCTCCTACTGTAAACCAGGACTGGGGAGTTTCAGGTATTCTGGACAGCAGAACACAAACTCATTGGAGCTCTGCTCTTTTCACATCACTGACAGAGTAAGTGATGTGCTCATTTTTAAATTCATTTATGTAGCACGATGTAGAAGGGGCTAGAAATAACTGGGAATTCCTTTCTGGAAGTCAGTCACAGATGACATCAGAGTCAGTAATGATCAACACGAGTGGATGCTAGAGCTAGGATAGAATTGAAAGTCACTGGATTCCTTAACCTGTGCATCTCAAATGCACCCCATTTCGTATCTTAGAGTGTCGTATTTCCCAAAACAGCAAGTCCCAGCAGCAAGCAGGGACAGTCCTCAGCAGACGTACCATCTTGATGGCTAGCAGGAGCCTTAGCAGACCTCTGAGACAAGTTCAGTGACATGAAGCCAGTGGGCAAAGAGAGGTATTATTTACCTACATAAATGGTAAAATTAAAGCTTTAGGAAAGCACATAATGAGAATTTCTTCACTGTTCACATCCCAGATTTCACAGCCGCTGACACAGCACCTGCTATGAAATAAGTTCTTGCCCTGGAAAAGCTTCAGGCTCTAACACAGGTGCTAATGCCCCTAATTGAGTGACTGTAGAAAACTCAAGTGCTGCACGGTAGCCATAAAACAGAAGATGAGAAAAAAACCCACAAAATAGACCAAGAAACTCTATGATTTATCAGAAATTTATCAACTTTATCAGAAATATCTGCTTAAAATAGATTCAAATAGAAACACTTAAGTCACTGACACCATCCTGTTCTTTTAGAAATTACTAGTTAAAATTAGGTGATTTATTAAGCATCATATTCTTCCTTCTTCCAGTATCACAAACAGTGGATTGTGGCATTCTCCAGTCTCACCCCCATCTGCCTTTATGTTACAGCCTTTCTTTGCTTATTCATATCTTCCAGTGAAAGATCTGAAAGTTTTGCGAGGGAGTGTAAAATCTGGCAAGCGGTGCCAGGAATGTAACACAGGAACTCACGTAGCTATGTTATTGGTTTTTTTCTGTAAATGGACTAGTGCAGGAAGATCGAATTTGTGTGTGTGTGTGCAAATGGGACACAGTGCATGATCTTTCAAGAGTAAAAAGCAAAACCACTGAATCAGTACAGCAGTTAACCCAGGTCTTGACCCTGCAGCTTTGAAATTAACAGAAGTTTTGTCACTGGTACAAAGGTATATTCTGGTAATATCTGAAGCATCATAGATGCATACAAGAAATGCCACAGTGGAGTATCAGGAAACCAATTTAATAAGTCAGCATATCCCTCAAATATAATATACTGCTCAAATATCAAATCCTCTGCCTTTCAAAGATAAGATTCCCTACAATAAGAACAACAGAATGATCACGCCAGTGGAGTAAAAAAGGCAAAAAGAAAGAACTTTCAACAAAATCAAAAGCCGAACAGTAAATTCGTGTTGCTACTCAGAAATTAGGTCATTTCTTTACTAATTTTGCACTACTTTTGCTCTGGGAACTAGGCTTTTAAATGCATATATATATATATATGTATATTACTAAAACACAAAGTAGGACTTTGTAATTCTACATTTTTTATTGAAACTAAAACTCACACTTCACCAAATACAGCCTATTTGCTATTTAGTCTAATTCTAAGTTCCTTTTCACAATTCTTGTTCTGGGATTAGAGTTGTGCCTTACACTTGGATGTCAGAGCTTCAGAGTGGAAGTCAGGCAGATGCACCAGGACACGAGCGTTTCAAAGCACCCCTATCAAAATCTGATTTTGGAACAGTCTCCTAGAATTGGTCATTCTCCCCAGGAACCACATTTATAACTCTGCATCATCCATACGGCTGAGACTGATAAATATGCTGAAAAGGTCATGCCATGAAGCAGTTGCTAAAGGGATACTACAAAAGGCCACAAGCAATAAGTCATGCAGGAAAAATTTACTCACTAATCTTAACACTCTTACAGTCCCTTGCAGAAAGGCAAAACTGCCCGCTGGAACAGAGGTTGCCCCAGTCTAGCTAACACTTTCAGTGCCTTCCTTTCTAAAGTCTTCTACTGAGAGATACCATTTGGTACATTTTCATTGTTAAGTGGGAGCTTTTACAACTAGAGAAGAAAAGAGGATGAGAAGTTGCATAATGTGTTATACACGTCCATTTCAGCATGATAATTAGTTGGCTTTTCCAAATATCAGAGGTGCTTAAGTTGTCAGTGACACAATTTCCAGTGACTCTGACAATCTTCTCAGTATATGGGATGTCACAAATAACATGGCTTTTGTTTTGTCAACAGTTTTAATTTATCCATTTACCATTCCATTGCAACCCTACCACAGCACATGTAACGTCACAAACATGTCACAACTGAAACTTTTTCTCTGTATTTCCCTTGACCTACTACAAAATAAAACCAGAGATATATCCGTTTGGTGTAAGGGTTAATTCCAGAAACTAATGCAATAAGCACTTTCAAAGCATTTGTTGTCTCCTGATGCAAGGCGAGGCTATTGGAAACTCATCTTGGGTACAGACTGTCTTTTTACTACAGAAAGTGTATTTAGAAACAAAGTATATGGAACATCAGTTTACCTCACAAGATAAAATGATGGGAATATTTTTTTTGGCAGAGCCCATAGGGAAATGGTTACTGTTTTGTAGGAAATTCTAAAAGATAAAATAAGGCTTGACTTATCAAAAAAGTAAACTAAACTTCAACAGCAAGCAACCCAGGAAACGAAGTTTCTTTATTAGTCTTTTTTGCTGCTGTTTTTCCACCCAGTGGCACAGATCATTTAAAATGATAACCAGTAGTTGAGCTAAAAGAAAACTCCTGATAAAGACCAGCTTTAGGAGGGCAGGAAACTTTACCAGAAATATATTCTGCTGCTATAAACTTTCAAATGCAAATGACACGAAATCTGAGTCTCTGGCTACAATAGTGCCCCCAGGTGACGTGCCTGTTTCCATCAGTTATTCCTGTGTGCTAATCCTGTGACAGCACTGAAAGGGACTCACTCCTATCAAGCTGTTTAGGACCTGTTTTTCCAGTGCTTTGGAGCTACAGCTCGTCCCCTGGAAAGACTGTGACACACATACAAATTCCACTTCAGCACCAGAAAAGACCAGACTATGGAGAATGTGAGGATCAGCCCAGATTTGTCTCTTACCCAATCCAATGGCCTTGACAGAAAAGAAATTAGCTTCTACGTAAAGCACAGCTGACAGATGCTGCACTGAAGCCTCATCCTGCTGGGACATCAGGACAGTCTCAGCAGCTAGGCTAACAGGCAAGGAGGGTGTTTTGGAGGAGGCTTTTTTCTTTGTTTTACCATTAGCCAGGAGAGTGAAGGAAACTAGGGATGAGTTTAGTGGAGAGGAAGACACTTCAAAGAAAGATTTACTGAAAGTTAGTTTCATGAATTTGCTACAGTATTACACAGGTGGTTTTCTGTACATCCTCAACAGGTGTTTCACATAAAAGCATTTATTCTGCTACCAATATTTGCCAAGTAGAAAAACGTTTTAGAAAAGTATGCTGGGAAGCAAACGGGAATTTGTGAGCAAGATAAACCAGGCAATTAGGCTGAAGAAATATTCAGTGATTGAACAGGTATCTCTCAGCCTGTATTCTAAACTCCTGCATTTCCTACAGAAGAGCCAGACCTCTCTTTTGGACCAAAGAAAGGTTTAATCCAAGGCTGGAGGTATACATGATGTTTCTGGCTCTATCACTCAGAGTCAAATGTGTCCACTCTTGGGCAGTGCTAACAAGGATGGAGTACAAAAGGTATAAGTCCTCAGTTTCCCCATAAATCCACCCTTGAAGAGTAGGTTTTGAATTCACATAGCATCTAGGACTGCACTCCACCCATATCTGGTGTCTATCTGCCAGTGGCCTCCCAAGTCTGACCTAACTACATACCTAAAGCCTAGGGAGGTCAGCATGCACGCCTTGCATCCATGCTGTCTCTCCTGAACTGGCATCAGGAGTCTCACTTAAAGGCCATTTACATTGCTGAAGGCCCAGGTGTAACCAGCCTGTATCTTTCACTGTAAGGGAAACGAAGAGGAATTTAATGACTACTGTTCTCCCAAAGGTAGATACTGTTCTTTAAAAATTACCAATAAAGAACTCTGAAACTTTGATAAAAGTTTGTATGTCAAACCATCTGTTCTGGACCAAGGATCATTCCCAGTTAATTCATATAGGTTTCTCTAAAAACACTTGCAAATAACTGAGGTCAAGACAAGAGAATATTTAAACACATCCTTAGGCCTGTGTCCAAGGGCAGGCCTTGAAGTATCAAGTGCTCAGGACTTTATAGGACAGAAGCCCTCTTCCCTAGAAGCTGTGTGATATCTTTCAGACTGGTGAAGAAGTGCAGATTCTACTTCAGACAGCAGGACTTGGGTTTGATTTGTTTTGGTTTTTGCGTTTGGATCTTATTTGGGTTTTGGGGTTTGTTGGGGGGTTTTTTGTTTGTTGGTTTGGTTTGGGGGTTTTTTTGTAAGTTTGAATTTAATAAGGAATACAAATGTATTTTCACTTGCTGCCCGAGGGAGAAAAATCAACACCTGTCATTTTGGAAATTGTACAATTGAAGGGCTGGCTGATCCAAACATTTAATCAAAAGCTAGGAATCCCTAGCTAGCTGTTCCAGCTTATTAAGGGTGAAAATGTTCTAAACACCTATGATTCCGGCTGTCTGTGTAATTTGTTTTCATAAAAAGATGTCAGGCCAACTGTAGCTTGTTGTTTTCTAACCACTTAACCCAAGTGGCTGAAAGAGCCACCTTCTCCGTAATATTAGTAGCCCAGTCCACAATGCCCTCTACTACACGCTTCTAGTCAGTAAGTGGTAGCATAGTCAGGGGCTACCCATGGAGCCGTGCTTTGATTTCTCCTTACTCATCTTACTTTGTAGACCTGATAGGCATTTTGGGTCTATTTATTTAGGTATAGACTAGATTGTTAGTCAGGTGGAAGCTGTGTTGACTGCACTTAAACTCAACTGGCAGCATTAAAATCATTGCCATGATGAAAATGATATTCTGACTGCCTACAGCACTGCAAGTGCAATAAGTTCGGACATGAGCCTCTGGAAAGAACACTCAAAAAAAAGGAACCACAGCAATCAAAAACATGCCTTCCCTGCCGCCCCCCGCCCCCCCAAGAAAAAAAAAAAGCCCAGAATTTATCTAGCAATTTTCAAGTCAGTCAAAAAAGAAAAGGCACAGGCATAAAATGGCAAATAAGCACTTTTTTCCAAGCTTTGAATTAATTCTGAGTACCACTGCACAATAATACCCAGAATTAATTCAAAGGCTGGGATGGATGCTTGAGGTGGTAGGATAAAAGCACACATCCATTACGACTTTGCTTTTTAGCACAGTGTTAACAAAGTATAGCCTTTTCCTTTGCAAGGAGGCAGAATCTGTGTTAGTTAGTTACAGGCTGATTTTTGCTCTTACTGCAATGGAATAATTCAGCTGCCATCTTCTGGATAATCAACCCTACTGCACTGCACAGGGCTTGTTTCCCATCTGCCTTCCTAAATCTTGCAAATGCAGACGAAACAGATTCTCCTTTAAGTGTATTCTTATCCTAGTCCAAACAGGGGCTTTAGTAACTGTATTTTTCACCAGTAGTAAAACGTGACAAACAACACTATTTTCAGCCTTGATCCCAAGTCTGCACACAGCAGACCAGACAAAAATAGGAATTTGGATGCAACACAGAAGTGACAGGTCCAGTGAAGGATGGGACACGTGCCACGGATCCACCTACCCAATAGATGTCAGTACCGAACCAGGGGGGGTCTCTGTTCTGCCCAGATCTGCCAAGTCCTGTCAGGTCTAGTTCTAATATTCATGGGGAAGATCAAGAAGCTAAAAGGAGAAATCCTTGATGATCAATAGCAGTACATCAGAGATTTTGCCAACATGATGGGGTAAAATTGGTCATTAAATAACAAAAAATACAGGTTTGTGGTGAGGAAGGGAAAGATATTTACCCACTTATTTCTTCATTTGATTACTATCATGACATCAGCTACTACGTAAGCCAAGGTAGCTTGGTCATGGGTGATATCTGAGCAGTGGTAAGAATGAAGTGAATGTCTCTGTGTGACCAGTCTGTTACAGCCCAGGAGCTGCAGCCCTTGAAATTCTGCATCTTGTTCAAATGGGGCTATGACCCTAAAGCACATATAAAAGAAGAGGATTTGGGGCCTCTTTGAACAGGAATTTTTAGGCTCACTGCATCTACTGATCTTTTTGCTGCAATGCCCAAATTGAACTACAGAGAAAATAATTATGATAAATAGAGCTATTTCACACTGGGGACTCATGCTAAAACGAATAATTTTAAGTTTCTACTCAGTAAACTGAAATAAAGAGAAAAAAACCATCCTGGACCTCTTAGACATTATGTCTCAGGGCACCCTTGTACTACAAGTCAACAGAAACTGTGAGAACAAGACAACAGACCTCCCTACTCATCAACCCCATTTGACTCTGTTGGACAAGGCATGGGTCATAGTTGAACATTTGACTTGAACAAAGCATCACACTTGGTTAAAAACAGGCCTATAGAGAGTGGAAAGTCACGGGTACAACTAACCCTATAACCACAGCCATCTGCAGCGTCCAGTTTCTCTCATCACAGGCTAACTCGCTTCCAGTGGTGTTCCACAGCCCCTGTTGGCTTTATCTTCTTAGTACGAGTCTTCAGCAGCTCAGGGTCTTTGGACACTATGAAACAAGTATATCACACTCCCAGGAAATGTGAGTTCTTCAGGAAAGGCCATAGCTGGATGCTCTATTCAAAACCTCTGGTCATGGATGAGAAGGTCAGAGAAGCAGAGCAGTAGACTTAATCCCCAGGTTTATAAAGCAGCAGCACTATTTCATTGTACCATAACACATCATATTTACTTCCAGCCAAGCAAGACAACACTTACATAAAAAAAACGTCCACTACAACAAAAATTGCTTGTATATTTGAAGTTTGCCTTTTACTCTTATGATCTCCCTGCACGTTTTCTGTTGTTGGGCTTTTTTCTTTTCCGAAGTATGGTATTGACTCATCCAGTGCTCTGCGTCAGTGTTTGTCCCCATGTAAAAGAGCGGGGATCTCTGACCTAAAAGCATAAAGATTATTAAAATACTAATTCTCTCCTGAAATTCCTAATATCCTAGACAATGAGAAAAGATGGGGAAATCAGCAAATCAACACAATGAGGGTCAAAAAAGTGGTCTTAGGAGGTTTATCAGTTTTGTGATTCCTCTCTAATGGAATCTAGCAGCCTTATTATCAGGTACTTTGAATAAGCCAGTTTTTGCCCTTTTACCTCTAAATCTCAGAGGGATTCTCCATTAACCTGCTAACACAGTTTCCCACTTCTTTTTCATCCCATAATGCAGGACAGTGACTTCTCTTCTAGTATTTAACAGCCCTGTTCACATGAGAGGAGCTCAGTCACTTACATTAACATCACATCCTCTGAGGTTTTTATCATTAAATATCAGCCGTTTGTTCCTGATCAGTATTTCTTACCCACTAGTCTGCACTCACAGACTTCCTCCTAGTCCCGATGCCAGTCTCTCAAGAACCTCCTGATTCCCAATTTCCAGCTGAGCTTTTCCCCCGTCCACTGCCACCTTTGCCCCACGATCTAATAAAGGCAATTTTGCTTATCAGCAATTTCAAAGTAATTTTCTAAGGTAGGCATTACACTCTTCTGGCCTCTGCCGTCCACTGCACAAGTTCATATATAAGCCATAGTCCTTTGCAAAGCATTTTGAAATTATACTGTACAAATAATGTATTATTTATTTACCATCTGTGTCTATGTTGTACCCAGAAATACTGTACACAGTATTTCATAAGTTTAGGGGGCTGTGACAATTTTTTTACAAGCTGTAATTAAGCTTTTTTTAAAAATTAAACAAAGCAGAACAAAACAGCAAACCAAGTCCCCTCAAATTATTTAGTCAGTCTGATCAAATCTTGGAAATATAAGCCAAATTGAATTAACCCAGTTACCCCTCTCTCTCTGCTTCTCTCTGTGTTTCAGTCACTTGTGACTAAGATGAAGCATGGTTTAAAGGAAAAAAGCTTTCCCTTCTGTCTGGGAATAAAGGGCTTGTTGAAACAGAATGCTTTTTCATTTTGGAGCTGACCCTGCCTTCATTTCCTTTCACTCTTCATCTGCATGTCGCTACAGCAGTGTAACTAAGGCAGGGAGATAGATGTCAGTATGGCTGTTGCAGGAAAATAACATCCAAGGAAGTACATGCAATCTATATGCAATTGTCAGGGCACAAAATTTTGAGGATTTTCCTTCTTCCCACTAGCTGTATAAGGAATTTACAACATCCTTCACAGCTGATCTTACCCCCATCTCCTCAGCTCACAGAGAACTGTGAGATGTTTGCTTTCTTTTAGAACTCTTATAATGTGCAAATTTGGCACAGGATTCTATTTTACAGCAGTTTCCCAAGGGCATCAATTAGTTTCCTTTCTTTCATCTACACTTTCCTAGTAGGCAGGAGTGACGCTTCATCACTCTGAAGAAGAGATAACCACCATTAGGGCTCTCAAATACACAAACAGCTCTGTTCTTCTCAAGAAAGCAATATAAGGAATAAAAATGAGCTTTAGCTCAAGGAAATGCAGTGTAACACAGCTGCGGGGTTAAATATGTACACAGGATATTTTTCTGCTTCGTCATCCAGATCTGCAAGTAAACCAGCTCAGAACTGATGTTGCGTCACCTTGAGGAATTCACAGCTACACAACATCAGTCAGAGCCAGATCAAAGATCCACTGCTCGAGGCAATAACTTTTTGGTCTCATCTTGCTGTGCTTCAGAAATGTGTTTTCTCTGCAAAAGCCAGACTACTGAACTAGAAAATTCATCAAGCTGTTTCTTTCAATTAGCCATCATGACGTGCAGAATGAGTTGTAGCACTTCTCAGCATTCTGTACAGGTTAGCACTGGTTTCTGAAGATCATTTTGAAGTAGCAAGGCTGGAGGGAGGATGAGGTAGGTCACTGTCATTAAAAACACTTTCATTGACTTCTGCCAAAGTGAAACTGATGATCGTCCATTAATGCACTCACCATCTTTCCACACATTCAAGACTGCTTTAAAACCAGACCTTGAAGCACCTATTCCCAGTGTTTTTGTACTTCTTACTCAAACTGGAGTAAGAGA
Source organism: Rissa tridactyla (assembly GCF_028500815.1). Lineage (NCBI taxonomy): Eukaryota > Metazoa > Chordata > Aves > Charadriiformes > Laridae > Rissa > Rissa tridactyla. The sequence continues at coordinate 19,254,254 of NC_071497.1, forward strand.
AAACACAGTTATTTAGTATTCCCATTCACAAACTTCAGTAGGAAGAATAGTTCTCAATTTTATTCCTGATTGATACCTTGTCAATAGGGGTTATGAACGTATACATGTATTGTTTAGAAAACAAGAAAGCTTTGGAATACAAACAAAATACATTGCAAATCAACCTGAAAAAAGTCAAACTAGAACCTCTGCATGCAAAACAGTACACAATACTGGTACTTAAATGAAGCTGATTATTAATTGGGAGAGCTCATTAGGATATAAAGCAGGGAAGTAAAAACTTGTGTTTGGGTCCTCCATGTCATTACAGGACTGAGAAGAAGCAGCCATTTGATAGCAAAGTGATAGCACCAAGACTTCGTGGTATTCTAGACAACTTAAGGAAAAGCTTCAGGCTAAGCAATATCAGCATAAGAGTCTAGAGGACAATTTTGGTAAAACTCTTAAAAGCCTATCATGTATGCCAGCTTAGCCAATGTAAAGTAAGAGGGAAATAAAGTAAGTGAATGCAAATATCCGAAGGGAAGAAACATCAAAGGAGGAAGAATCATTTGCTGAAATAGAAAGCTTGCTACATTGGACAAAGAGATGAAATTAAAATAAGAACATTTAATTTGGTTATTGCCAAAAATAGTTTGTGCTAAAACACACCAGGCTATGGGAAATATCACAAACAGAATTGAAACTTAAGTACTAAAAAAAGAAAAAAAAAGCAATATTTTTATATACAATCATTCTGCAACAGAAATGAGATGATACAGAAACTACCAAACAGTGATCCTACAGCGTTTTTGTCACAATGTTTCTAACTGATAGGACTGCCAATGTGTTCAAAACCCAGAGATGTTTAAATGCTGCATTGGTAATAACACTAAATAACCATTGTCTTAAAAAGCTGGAATCTTGGCAGGTCCTTGTAAACATTGCCACATTTTTCCACTTCATGTAGACATACCCAAAACATTGAGAAGTACAACTCCAGGGTATTTATGCAACCTCTCGGAGTAGAAGTTTCGGGCAGTTTTCTCTCGGTTTCAGCCTCCGCACTGATAAGCCAAAGGGAGAGAGTCCCACAGCAACCACAGTAACAGGACGTATGCCCTTTGTGATACACCACCATACCCCATATGCATACCCCACACATTGAAACTGAGCCGCTTCCCAGGCGATGCCGCCCCACTGCAGCTCTGTGGCAGCACGGGGACTGTACCAGAAGAAACTCTTGAGGTTTTTAAATGATCCATAGCTACTTTCATTATTCATTTCATTATTATTAAAACAGTGACAGTGTGACAAAGACTGCAGATTTTCAGATAGATCTGCGGAACCAAATGACAGAAAGCCTGCAGCCTGGCTGTATGCACAATTAAAATGAACAGGCTACAGAGACAGATGCAGTCCCCCCTGACTTTAACGATGTTGGTGTTTACATATGAACCTCCCCACTCGGCTGCAGATAAGGAATGACAGACAATACTACAAATTAGTGAAGGTCAATAGAGCAGGAGGCAGCAGTTAGTCAATTACAAAAGCAAACTCTCTGCTAAAGCACCAAGTCCTGTGTTTTCTCAGTATAATCAACTGCCTGAGTCATGGAGTCTAATAAAATTGACCTGTTTTTCCTTTGTCTAATTGACTGATGCCTGGAATTGCATGAACTTTAGGTGTGCTAGAATTTAAGTCTTAATATCATGTAGCAAAAGGCAGACATTTAATTAGTCTGTCTTCAGGTCTAATGGCTGCTACTGCGATGTGCAATTCCATCCAACCATGACAAAATCTTTGCCTCGAAAGTGTTTACAAAGACGAAAAAAAATTGTTTACAAGCTATGTTGAACTCTACCGGGTGCTAGTAAAGTTGCTATAGCAAACTGTTCTTGTGTGAAGAAGAAGGATTGAATTATAAACAAAAGCAAAGTAAAAAAAAAACCAAACCACTTTCCTCAGATGAGATGTGTTCTTTCTGGCAGAGAGATGAAGAAAATCATGAAGTTAGTTTTCTTGAAATAGCAAGGTGTAAAAACTTTCCTGATTCGTTCCCCAGAACAAGAAGTCACTCAAAATCCCAAATAGCCGTACAGATCTGTTTTTTTTCCTTAGCTCTGTGGGTCATCTACATAACTATTCAAGCCTTTTAAGAAGCTTTATATATCTTCAAGATTTTCAAGGTTTTTTTTCCACATGACTCCTATATATGTATTGAACTTAACTTAAAACGGTCTTCATATTCAAAGTCTCAAAGCTTGTTCCCTCGCGATAAATAGTGGCAACTGTTGTTGCTGCCTCATGGCTCCTCCTTTAGCCAAGACATTTTTGTGGGTACTTGAGCTTAAACACCATTGCTGAGCTTTAACAGAAATAAAGTTGGACACCCGTCTCAAGTAGTATTTGACCCTTGGATTTTCAAAGAAATCCAAGGACATCCAAATCTCATGGCAAGACTTGGTGTCTAACAAAATCTCAACACAAACCAGAAGATACCTTACTGTTTTTTGGCCATGTCTCTGAGCAAAAAAGTAGTTGGACATGGAAAGCCCACTGGATTTACTTTTACTCAAGGCTCTATGACCCTGTTCCCCTCAAACTATACTCATTGAAGTTAGAAATTAGAAAGTAGCTGTAAAACTACACTACTAAATCACTAGCAGTATGAGAAGGCAGGTATCATTAAAAATAATAACTAAAGATAATAAAAATTGAGACAAACTCCACAAATGTACTTTCTCTATGCATTCCTTATGCATTCACAACAATATCATGTAGTTTCTGCTCTGGACAAAGTAATTGCCTAGGGTTATCACCAATAAATTCTGCTTGAAAATACATTATAAATAAAGTTCCTCCAACGGTGCACCACAGAGCACAGCGCCTGCAAAGGGAGTGTTCTGATATCAGAAACTATAGACTGAGAGGTTGAAAAGAACGTTCTTGAAAACTCAAAGCAAAATTACAGCCTTCATTTACGCAAAGTATACATACTCCATCTAATCACACAAATATTTTATATGTATGTTTACACATTTTTACATATATAAATAAAACATACAATTTGGAAAATCAACTTCCAAAGCCATTCAGTTTCCCATTGTTACATCAGTACTTTCGCTGCTCTACTAAACCTCTAACAACATTTTTAAACAGTCCTCTTTTGACTGGGAAATTTCCTAGTTGTATTCCTTCTCTCCCAGCTACACAGTTACTGATGCCTCAGTAACACATTTCCTGTGAACTGATATTGCTTGTCAACCATCTCTGTGTTACCCAGTGTCGTACTGCTATTTCCGTACTAAACAATGTGTTCTATCACACACGAGAGTCATTCCCTAAGAGGCAAATCAATTTATTTGCTATTGCTTATTTCTTTTACCAAGGGGCTCCTTAGTTGAAAAATCAAAACTCGTTTTCAACATTCTTAAAAACAGCACACTTAAAATGCACACTGTGACACTCAAGTTTTTTAAACAACAGCTTCAGTACTCACATACGTTCAGAAGTGAGCATCCAATGCTTACAAAAAGTATTAAAACAATACTTCATGTTGCCACATAAGGCTATCTAGATCTGCAATAAAAGGCCAGGGAAAATGGAATCCCCATAGTCACTGACATGAGCCTATTGCATTCATGAACTGTCATAGATAGAAACATTTTAGAAGCAGATAGAGAAAAAAGGAAAAAAAAAGTAGGCTTTACATCTCCTGTTGGTCAGATTTAGTGCATTGTACAGGTTCATTTCATTCCAGCCAGTTCCGTTGAGAGGTCTTAGAAACCTTTAACAAACTCAAAAGGTTCTCTTGAACTAACTCACACGTAGTTTAAGGGAGTTCACAACAGCTGCTGGTCTGACAATATTAGCATTGTCACATGTAGTCAACTTTTACATGAATATTTCCATCCCACTGAAAAATTGCTTATATGATAACATCACCAAAAACTGAGTAAACATCAGAAACCTACACACCTATTACCCACAGCCACAAGTTAAAACACATGACTAGTATTAATGACTTTTAGCAGATTAGTGCTCAAAAGTATGAGATTCCCTTGTGATCTTTGAGAAATCAGAGCCCAAAGTTTTGTTTTAATGAAAGATAATACTTTTGTACTAGACAGAATGTTAACAAACACTAAGGCAAAATTTGTAATGGTTAAAAAAAAATCCAGCTTCATTCATTACTAAATATTAACTGTGTTTAAACTCCTTCCCAAGGAAGGAATAACATCGGTTTTGTGACACTTTGGTCACTTCTGATGCAGCAAAATTTTATGTCAAATAATAAAATTATGTTTGAGAGAATGCCTTAACTTCGGCCATCACAGTCTTTGTCTCGCTGTCTAAAGAGGCATGGCAAAGATACAGGGGGAGACTTAGTGGAAGAGCAGAAACAAATGTTCTCACACATCAATCATGCCTCGAGGCACCTGGGTCCTGTTGCACATGCCAGCAGGATCAAGTATCTCCTACTTTAGCGGGTACCGGCTGCATGCAGAGCCGGCTGAGTCCAGAGAGGCAACACCAGGAGGGCTTTTATTGACTGCACTAAACAGACACAAAAAACTACCTCTGAAAGACAATATCTACACCTCTGTGCCTAAATTGACTAAACACTGTGCATACTAATTGCATCTCTATCACAGTAGACTTGAGCCCCTTTAAAGCGCACTGGTTATATCCATACTGGAAAAGGGAAGGCTTGTTTCCATTTTGTCTTGAGCTTGTGTCCAGTGCTAGAGCATCTTCGCAAAGGGAAGTAGCCACAAACCAAAGACAAGGCCTGATGTGCACCAATATACAGATGAACGAGGGACAGGGTTTAAGTGAGAAGACAAAAGAGCACCAATGTGACCTTACAAACTCAACCACATACATCTCCTATAATACAGTTAACAAATCTTGAGCTGGCTCCTGTATTTTATAGCACAATAAGTGCTCTATAGAAAGTTATGAACTGATAAAATGTCGGTTAACACACATGAAGGCCAAAGAGGTCCCAAATGGGAAAATTAGTGAGATCTTCCTGAAGAGCAAATTTAAAACATAACAGCTTATAGAAAACAGATGCCATGGCAGCACACAATTGGATGTTGAAATTTTAGTTTAAGATACAGCCTTATGAACCATAAAACATTCTAATCTTATATTGAGATATGAGATCTTTGGAGCAAAGAAAATGGATTTTTGAAAGCAAAGTTAATAGAAAGTGGTTAGCACAGGAACGCAAATAAAAGAACTAATTTACATGCAATTAAACTCCAGAGACTCAGAGAAGTAATTCTCAAGTCTGTCCAATCAAAAACTGGGCATAGGAAAATAAGAGAAAGGATCTGATAATTTATTCGTTGGGAAAACTGGTACTCTTGTTTTTAGCAACTTGTCAGACAAAAGCCAAAGGAAAGATATTTAAACACAGCCTTTCAGAGAGGTGGGTCAGCATATGCTCTAGTTTGAGGAGAGGGCACGTCAAGGGAGACACCAAGGAGGTTAGAATGTAGTTCCTAGAATAAAGATGATGTTGAAAATTAAGGAAAAGACAACAGAGGAATTTGAAAGGCTCAGGAAACCCAAGCAGTACTGAAGGGGTATCTGCAGTATCTCATGCTTTTGTAAAGTGCAAACTCTGTTTGCAATTCATGAGAATTAAAATTTTGCTGTGGATAAATTATGGCGTGAGTGAGAAACCTCTAGCAAGAGTACAGACCTGATTTTTGTTTCACAGAGAGACAGAAGTCTGCGGAGAAAACAAGAAAAGGCACCAGTAAAAGTTACATTTTTTTAAGGCTCAAATTATTTTGTTGGGTTTTTTTTCTTCCCTGAGTATTTTTGCAGGGACAAGCTTAATGTCTGGTATGACCTACACTGCTCCACTGAGCACTTGTGGCTAACAGGATAGCTCACCAACTTAAAAAACATGATCACAAGATGCTAACATCATAACCGTGTTTAAAATTAACTACTCTACATTGCAGCTTGTCTGAGGGATGCACAAGCCCAGTTACCACGTCTCACCCATCAAGAAACAGTTAGTCTACAACACTACCCGAACTGTTTTTGCTCATATCATTAACTAAAAATCATGCTCAACCATGTACAGTTTGAGACTTAAAGACTAAAATATATTGACACATTTTGTTTTAGCCCATATTTCCTAGGTTTTATTTGCTGAAGTTGAACCTGACCTGTTATCTGGAATTAGTATTTTTAAAGTTAATTTCCTGAAAGGAAATCAAAAGCTATTGGGAGCCTGAATTACTGTTACCCTTGCTAAAACTGTGATTACATTTCACAGAATCACAGAACCACAGAACCACAGAACAGTAGGGTTGGAAGGGACCTCTGGAGATCATCTAGTCCAGCCCCCCTGCCAGAGCAGGCTCACCCAGAGCAGGTGGCACAGGAACGCGTCCAGGGGGTTTTTGAATGTCTCCAGAGACAGACGCTCCACCACCTCTCTGGGCAGCCTGTTCCAGTGCTCTGCCACCCTCACAGGAAAGACGTTCCTCCTCATGTTGAGATGGAACTTCCTGTGCTCAAGTTTGTGCCCGTTACCTCTTGTCCTGTCACTGGGCACCGCTGAAAAGAGCCTGGCCCCATGCTCCTGACACCCACCCTTTAAGTGTTTATAAGCATTGCTAAGGTCCCCCCTCAGTCACCTTTTTTCCAGACTAGAAAGACCCAAGTCCCTCAGCCTTTCCTCCTAAGAGAGATGTTCCAGTCCCCTCATCATCTTGGTAGCCCTTTGCTGTACCCTCTCCCGCAGTTCCCTGTCCTCTTTGAACTGGGGAGCCCAGAACTTGTACTCAAGGTTTTGGCTTCTGTGGTGGTGGATCTACCTTAGAGAAGCCGGGTCTGTTGGGAGCTGATGGCATTCACCTGACTTCATGGTGCAGGGAAAAAGAGGGGAGAATGCGGGAGCCAGAAAGGAAAGGGAAACGCCTGCGCAGCGGCCCTCTGCCGAGAGCGGCAGCGTTCTCCTCTCAGTGATTGTCTCCCCAGCGCAGCAGCCGGTGAAGAGCACGGTGGCTACAAAGATGGTTGTGGCACTGCTTTCCCTTCACACTCGTCACCACCCTGGTGGCAATTTCACATGGGCCGAGAAACTCCCCGGCAGCTCCGGCTGGGCAGGGACCAAGCGAGAGGCACCGCTCATGTGCCTCCGTGCCTTGACCGGGGTGCGGCTGGAGAATATGCCCGACCCAGATGCTCCCCAGGGAGTTGATACCACAGAACTGAACACGCTGGACACAGAGAAGCCCGTGCTCTATCGGCAGTGGGACTTGCCCACCGGGAAACGTCTGCCCGCTCCCCCACCATCACCCTCGGGAAAGCAGCGTCCTCTGGCAGCGGCACAGCAGGAGCAGAGATCCTGCCGCGGACAGGCCCCACCCCACCACCAGCACACACACCACCACCCACCCCACCCGTGGGTGTCAGGTGGGCCCACCAAGAGCACACCCGCCACCCCAAGCTCAGAGGCAGCACCAAGGGAGCCGATTCACCTCACGGGCTGGGATCTCAAGGAGCAAAGCACCTGCGGGTCACGTCACCTGATAGTAGGTTTGGTAAGGGTCTAGGGGGGCTGGTGTCGGCTTTGGAAAGGGAACTCCCGGGAGCCCCGGCCTGCCGGGTGGGTCTGGACTGTGTGGGGTCGGGGCTGGGGCTGCCCGGGGCAGCGGTGGGTCGCTGAGGCGGCGGGTGGCCCCAGGGCGGGGCTGGTTGCCCTGTGATGCGCTCTGGTGCCTGGGACACCACAGGGGACGCGTCACAATGGGGCCGGCTATAAAGGGCGCCATCGGGCAGCGCTGCCCCAGTTCGGCACGGGACAATGGTGAGTGGGCTGGCGGGGGGAGGCTGGGCTGGACCAGGGCCGGGGCACAAACGCTGGCCCCTGGGGGGTGGCTTCTCACATGGCATAGAGGGCCCAGCCGCTGGCGGGAGCGCCTTGGGCCAGGCCCGGTGCCGCTGGCGGCGGGGCTGGGCGCAGGCCTTGCTGCCTCCCCGCTGCCTCGGCCCCCCTCCTGCCTGCCCCCAGCTCCCCGCGGCTGCCGTCCCCGCTACCGCCAGCTCCCGCCCGCCCTCCCAGCCCCACTGAACCCCTTCTCTCCCTCCTCCTGCAGGCCATGGCTGCTGCCAGTTTGCTACTGTCCCTCCTTGCTGTGCAAAGCGTCTTCCAGCCCCCACTGCCGGTGGGCGACGAGCTGGACGAGGCCACGCAAGACCGCATGCGTTGGCGTGCTGACTTTCTGGACGATCAGATGAGGCGGCTGCTGCAGGATCTGGAGGAAATGCACCTGGAGCCGTGGAGCCAGAAGGACCGCGACGTTTCCTGGGGGGCTCTTGCTGGTGTCCTGGTGCTGCTCCTCGGGCTCGGCTGGTGGCTCAGGAAAAGGAGCCGTCGGCCAGCCAGCAGCAGCAAGGAGAGTGGTTCCGGAAAGAAGGCGGAGGAGCGGGAGCAAGAATCAAAACCCAGTCTTGCACTGCACGCGCGCCTGATTTCCGTCGAGCGCCTCCTTGAACTGTCGGAGTCATTCATGAAGGTGGAGGCCCTGGTAGATGATCTCCTCCGCATCTGCCACAAGCGTTCCAGGGGTACTGGGATGCCACGCGTGAAGGCAGTCGTCGGGGTGGAGAGCGCTTTAGGAGGTTGGGGTCCCCAGGAGGATGATGCCACCTACCGCCTGCTGGTGCCCCTGAAGCCTCCTCACGGGCACGCCTTCCATCTGGAGCTGGGCACCATGGAGGGGATGCCGGCCAAGCACTCCTGCATCCGCGTGGAGCCGGAGTGCAGCTGCAAGAGGGAGCGGCTGGAGAAGGACACGCTGTGCTTCCTCCACTGCCACCAGGAGCAGCTGCAGAAAAATCGGGGTGCCAGCCTCCTCGACACCTTCTGCACCGGCCCCTACCTGGACGTAGAGAAAACGGCCCGCTGGTTCCAGGACATGGTAAAAGACGCCTGGGTGGCTTTGCCTCAGTCGAGACACTGCCATCTGAAGGTGCTGCCCTCCAAGCGCTCCTGCAAGCTCCGGCTGACGGATGCTTCTGGCAGTACTGTCTTCATTCACATCATGCTTGGGGTGCAGCAAGGTGACTCGTACGCCATCCTGAGCATCCACTAGGAAGAGACTGCTGCAAGGAGCCTTGCGACAGAGACTGCCTCTACCACCTGGACAGTGACTGCCCTCCCTCTTCCTGGGAGTCCGTTCCCTGTGGGAACTTCACCCTGTACAAAGTTGTCAATAAATCACTTGTTTGTTTGAACTAACGCTGTGTCCGTGAGTGGCCATGCATCGCTTTGTTGGGGAAGGCGGGCACAAGCTGCTGGCTGCGCAGCTGCCGCAGAGTCAGGGGGTGTTTTGCAGAAGAGCCGCTGCAGTGGGCTCTGGTTTCCTGAGTCCCTGGGCTTTGGCTTGCCAGGTGTTGGGGGTTAATCCCAGTAGGCAGCTTGGCATCACGCAGCTGCTCAATCCCTTGCCCCAGGGGGACAGTGGTGGAGAGAATCTGAAGGGTAAAAGTGGGAAAACGTGTGGGCTGAGCTCAGACCGTTTAGTAGGTAAAGCAAGAGCTACACGCCTAAGCAAAGCAGAAGAAAGAACCCCTTCACTACCCTCCTGCTCTGCCAACCAGACGTGCCTTCTTGGGAAGCATTCTGCCTCAGGCAGGACGGAGGGAGTTGATTGGGGAACAGACTCGGAAATAGAGCTTTTCCCTATACTAGTAGAAAGGGAAAGAAAGAAGGTTAATGTAGCGATTGTTTGTACAAAGTTAAATGCATACCTTCACAAGGAAATCCCAGGAAAACAAACTGGCTTAAGAGCTAGTGAGATACTGAAGTGGTTGTGCAGCAACTCTTGAACTTTTACCAGTTTTTGGGTGAAGTCCAACAAGATGCTGAGCGCTCTCAGTTGAAATCCTCACCACCGGGGAAGTCACCCAACACTTTGACAAATTCAGTCATGCTTTTGTCCAATAGTAAGATGAAAACCATTTTTTCCCACATGTTGTTACAATACGTATTCAGTTCTTTAATTAAATAGAATCACGGGATCACAGCACGGTGGGGGTTGGAAGGGACCTCTGGAGATCATCTAGTCCAGCCCCCCTGCCAGAGCAGGCTCACCCAGAGCAGGTGGCACAGGAACGCGTCCAGGGGGGTTTGGAATGTCTCCTGAGACAGACTCCACCACCCCTCCGGGCAGCCTGTTCCAGTGTGTTTCAATGTGTGTTTCTATGGGATCACATCTACTTTCCTGAAATCATGCCATACGGTTCCCTGCAGCCTTAAGAATCAATGACCTATGTATCACAGCATCATAAATACTGTATCATTTTTTATTAAGACAGACCTTTGTTTCAAGGAACATTGAAATATAAACATGTCATAACAGTTCCATGTGTCAATGTGCTCTAAGTGCTATTAAATGTAAAATCGCTGGCATTACAGAGCATTGTTAAAATATTTCTTGTCAAATTGAGCAGGTTTAGTTAAAACCTATTATATCCTGGAAGGTACACTACAAAAGACAAGGATAGTATGCAAGAGCTATACACAATTATTTCTGTTCGTAACAAAAGTTGCCAAGCAGAAGTTATCAGCTTGTTTAAAAATAGAAAGCTATTAATACTCCCAGTAATAGGGAAAGAGTGTACAGTGGTATTTCAACCAGTTACCTTAGATGTGTAGCAGAATCATAGAATATCTCAAGTTGGAAGGAACCCATAAGGATCATCAAGTCCAACTCCCTGCTCCTTGCAGGACTACCTAAAACTAAACCATATGACTAAGAGCGTCATCCAGATGCTCCTTGACAAATCACCCCCTCAATGAAGAATCTTTTCCTAATTTCCAATATGAACTTCCTTCAATGCAGCTTCATTCCATTTTCTGGTGTCCTTTCACTGGTTACCAGAGAGAGGAGATCAGCACCTCCCCCTCCACTGCTCCCTTTGAGGAAGTTGTAGACTGCAATGGGGTCACCCCTCAGCCTTGTCTTCTCCCAGCAAGATGTCACCTGTGCCCTGGGTCTGGGGTCAGGGATGCATGCATTAAAAGCTGCCTCCAGCACCTGGTGCTCTACAGGCCTCCACATTTCTTCCCATCCAGGTCTGCTTAGGCACTTGTGTGATGCACCAAGCGGGGTGCACAAAGCCCTGCTCCACATCATGTACCTGCCCCACTTTCTCCTCCACACTCCCAGCTCTGCCCTGAGATGCTCCCCCCCTGTGCCACTTGCAGCTTACAGAGGTGTAGAGAGCGAAACAAGAAGGAGGCCTCCCCATGACTTCTCCATCTTGGAGCACTCCAGATGGTGTTTGTGCAGTGGGGACAAGGGAAAGCCCCAATGAAAATGAGCCTGACACCATCTTTGCAGCTCAGCACAAGATGGGAGTTGGCAAAGGGGCTAGCCTGCCTTCTCAGGCTGGCTTTTCTTCTCAAGGACCAAGGTGTCACCTGTGTCCAAAACGTGAAGTTCAGTGCAGTGGCACATGCTGTGGTCTGTGACTTGAAGCGTTGCACTGAAGTCTAGCAGCCCTCCACATGCTGCCCTCTCCCGCAGAAGCCCAGACCATGGCCATTGCTTGGGAAGGTGCCTCTGCAGACGTGCGAGGCAGGACAGCGTGTTTCCCACGCTCCCAGCCACTGAGCTTTCTGAATAGGACAAGCAGAGCAGGAGATGACTGCAAGGACTTCATGTCACAGCAAGACTTTGGATGATGTCCTGTGGTCACACAAGGAGCTCTCAGCCCTGGGGAGGGTGTGTGGCTTGCAGAAGGACCGCACGAGACCTGTGCTGAACAGGGGTCTCCTGAGGTCCTAGGGGGGAAGGGCTCTGCTGGACTCCTCCAGGCTTGGAGCACAGGCAACGTTGCCTTCAGCTAACGAGCTACCTGGCTGCTTGTGGCACAGCAGGAGAAGCCCCTGGCCAGAGCCAGACTGTGACCAGAATGTTGGCCCTGCCATGGTGACACCGAGAGCTGCTGCATGGGGAGGGAGCCCAGGAGGCTGTCGTGGCTGTGCCCACCCCCATGTCACAGTGCCACAAGACAGCAATGCAAGGTCACTGTGCCCAGGCAGGATTAAAAGGGGATCCCCCCAAGCCGCACCGCCAGCCTGCGAGGCCGTGCCATCAGGACAGACCTGGCTGGAGGCTGCCCCGTGGCATGGGAGAGGATGTCTTTGAGGGGCCAGGAGGATTAATCAGAGGGACTGAGGGGAGAAGGCTCAAGGCTGGACAAGGCTGCTGGAGGTTCTCTGCTGTAATCCCAGCTCCTAGTAGGGCCATGTTCAAAGCTGTGTCTACTGGATGGAAATCCTCCTTCATCCTTCCTTCAGGGAATGGAGACAAGCTCCTGGGGAGACAAGAAGCACCACAAACACCTGGAGGTGTCCACGGCTGTCAGGCCTTTTCAGCTGGATAGCAGTGGCAAAGATTGACTTGGGAGCCTGCCATGGCCATGGGAATGCATTCTTGGTGCTTGAGGAAGAACTGCAGAGCTTGTAGTCCTCATCCCCTGCAGAGCCAGTGGCAGCAGCACTAAGGAATGGGCTCCAAAGATGTTGCAAGGGGTATCAGAGCCAGCAGCTTTCCCCAGTGGTTTGGGGCACCCACTGGTGTCCTGACAGGCATGGGAAGGATTCTCGCCCCAAGGTCAATCTTTCTCAGGGCTTTTTACTACTCTCAGAAACTCCTGAGATGGATCTGGGCTGCAGGAGGGAAGGGGTCGGGCAGTGGTGGCCTCCCTGGTAGATGTGACCAACCTGTGGGGCCGGGAGGCAGGTCTTGCTCACACGCTCAGGGAACGGCCGATCGCCAGGTCTGGGGTCAAGAAGGAATTTTTCTCCCCAGGGTGGACTGGCACTGGCCCCCGGGGGTTTTTCACCTTCCCTGCAGCATTGAGCACAGCCCCTTCACAGGGCTCCTCTGGGCCACTTTGGGTAAGTGACTGTGGCTGCTCTTGCAGCACCAAGACACCACTGGTGGCCTGGGTCTGCGGTCAGGAAGGAATTATTTCCCCCCGGGGCAGACTGGTACTGGTCCCCAGGAGGGATTTTGCTTTATTTGGCCACATTGAGCACAGCCCCTAGCCAGGGCTTCTCCGGGCCATTTTGGCTAATTAACTACATGTTGCTCTTGCAGTATGAAGGTGCCACTTATGCCCTGGGTCTAGGGTCAGAAAGGACGTTTTTTCCTGTGGGTTTTACACCTTCCTTGGCCATGCTGAGCAGAGCTCCTTGCCAGGGCTCCTCTGGGCCATGTTGGATAAGTTCCTGCCTGATGCTCTTGCAGTAAATAGACACTCATCTTGCAGCGTGAAGATGCCACTGGTGCCCTGGTCTGGGGTTAGGAAGAAATTTCCCCTCCCAGGGAGATTGGCACTGGTCCCCAGGAGTTTTTCGTCTTGCTTGGCCACACTGAGCACAGCCCCTTGCTTAGGCTTCTCTGGGTCATTTTGGCTAAGTGCCTGCCTGCTGTTCTTGCAGCATGAAGATACCATGGGTGCCCTGGATCCCACAGGATCTACCTCTTTTCAGCTGTCCCTGCATTCAATAGAAGTGCTGTTTTGTCCTTGATTTGCTGTTGTCATGTGTGTGCTGGATTTGGCCTGGGAACCTTGTCCTGCAGCTGTGCTGTCAGCGATGCATGCATGCTGTATTGGGTTTACGTGGCAAATTTTGGGAGTAGGAGGGGGGCAAGGCTGCAGGGGTAGCTTCTGCGAGAAGATGCCAGAAGCTTCCCCCATGGAAGCCATGGAAGCTCTATGGCTACTCCCATAGAGCCAAGTTCAGATGGCTCCAAGATGGACCTGACATCGGCCAAAGCTTAGCCCCCCAGCAACAGTGGTAAAGCCTCTGGGATAACGTGTAAGAAGGGGAAAAAACTCCTGCAGTAGCTATCCAGCTATCGCATGGAGCTTTTAAATGCCACTGCCCATTAGAACACATTTTCAGCTCTGGGATGTTGAAACAAATTTTACATGCTGCAGTGAAGTCCTTATGCCAGCGCACAAACCCATGAGATGATGGTAAGGGAGACGCAAAAGGAGCAGTATCCAGCCGTACTTAATAGAGGGCTTCAATAGCCACAATCACCGCAGGATGAATTCTAGCCTTACCAAACAGCACTAATGAAACAGATAAATAGGAATGGCACAATTGACCCATTAACTGTTCAAAAACTCAGTTCACACTTAAACCAAGCATGTTAGCAGGTTTTGGCACCACAACGAAAATACAGAAATTAAGCAACCTCTTTAAACTCCTCAAAGACTCTCAGATAACAGTCATTATCCTTTGTATAACTCAAGCATCTACAGGCTGCATTCACGACTGCGGTATATTTGTAAAACAAATACATTTGTTTAATAAATATGGAAATTAAAATACAACAGTTGGTATTTACTATGCATTTCTTACATGAGCTACCATAGTTCATTTTTAAAAGCTATTGGATTTCTATTAAAGCTTGTTTGTGTTCCTGCTTAGGTTATTTACACAAAGAAGTTTAACTCTTCAGGAAGCAGAGCAACATAGAGTGGAGTGCGTGCTTTTTCCCTATAGTTACTTTTTCCCTATAGTTATTCCATACCCATCTGCAAAATTTTGTCACTATGGACTCTTTTAAAAGCCAGATCAGCTTGCCTCAGAACTGGGGCCTGGTGCTACTTCAGGCAACAGTGACCATCCACTTGGTTCCATTTTAAAACAGAGCATTTGTGACAGCTTTAGAAGTGATATACACAAATCCTGTTTGGGGTTCAACCCTACTGCAGCTCTGGCTATCCTACAGGAAAAAACTTATTAATACTTAAACGTCAGCATTAAGATTATCATGCATTTTACATAGGATGCTTTGGTTCCAACATGATTTCTTCATTGAGTCATTGGCCAGCCAGGCACTTGCTTCCATCTCACCCGAATTATTCATGAGGCATTCCCCTGCAGAAATCATCAACTTAACTGGAAGAATCATTCAACAGAACACTCCTGTCATATTTGATTTTTTCCCCTTTATTAAGTTCCAATGTTAATCAAATGCATTGCATTTTTTTTGCCCAAGAAATAAATACTGTGTGAAGCATTTACTCATGAATGTCTATTACCTGCCACACATCAGAAACAGCACCTTGGACTAAAAGGTGGGAAAGCTGTTGTGCAGATGACAAAGTTCCTAAAAATTACTGAATAAATACAAATAGGTAGATATGAATAACATTTTGATATAAATACAATTTGATATAAATAACTACTTGTCAAACATCTACTTCTAGAAACTAATAATTTTCTCAAAATAAAGGAACTAGTATGATTGTAACTTTAGACGTACTTATAAAGGGGATGAAAATTAGCTGTTGCCATTGAATAGACACAACATACAATTATTTCAGGAGGACAATGATGCATCATGAAAGCTTAAGACATATACAAGGTGCAACTAGGTTTCCATCTTCTATGGTTGCTTCAGAAATTTTAAAGGTGGAATTTTACAGGCAAAAAAATCAAAGCTAACCATAAAACTTGAAGCGAATTCGATCCAAATCAGCAAAATTTAATCCAAAGGTTGTCAAAGGCAAACTTCATACCTCTGCAAACGGCAGCACAGGACCTTTTTTTATTATTTCAACAGAATATAAAGATGTAGACTGAGTTAGTTCTCTGAAAGCTTACAGCATTCAGATTATGATTTTTCTCACTTGCAAATTACAGGGTCTAAACTCTCCAATTTGATAACTCATACTTCTCTCCACATCCAATACAGTTCCTCCAACAATTTCTCCCACACTCCTGGATTTTAGAGTTACCTTAAAAAACCAAACGAAACCAGAAGCACCCAATTCCCTGTCCCCAAACTTTGTTATCACTATGAATTGGGTATCACTTTCTCATATACACACTGTGAAAACAACAACAGTAATTCAGATCAGTTTACGTCTGAGGTGAACAATACTGCCACGTAAGTTAATGTTTCTCGTTTGATTTTTAAAGATGCTTAACTTCCTCTTGATGTAAAGCCCTTAAAAAGTTACAAGAGGACATAACCTAAAGAAGAGGTTGCATCCATCCACAGATTCCCTT
Source organism: Rissa tridactyla (assembly GCF_028500815.1). Classification (NCBI taxonomy): domain Eukaryota; kingdom Metazoa; phylum Chordata; class Aves; order Charadriiformes; family Laridae; genus Rissa; species Rissa tridactyla. The sequence continues at coordinate 19,270,323 of NC_071497.1, forward strand.
TTATAGAGGTAAGGTACAGTGTTACAACAATTCTGAGCTACACAATAGTCATGCCCCTTTCCCTCTGTCTTTGAAGTAATACATGCCTCTAGAAATAGAAAGAAAGAACCGTTCTATTCCCTTGAACAGAAGAGTTGTGATTTTCCTTGCGTCTCGCGAAGGGCACTTAAGTGAGGACCTCCTGCTACCTAGGCAAGGTGTAAAATCTGGTCCTTAAAAGTTCGCTTCCATATTTTGTCCTTTATCATTGGACAAATATTGACTTTTCATTTTTTCCATTTCAGATAAATCCCTAGTAAACAGTAGCTGCAACAGAAACTGACGTTCACACAGTGTTCTCCTTCCTCATATCAAAAGAATGTAATGCCCCAGCAGTGCCAGAACAGCTCTGCAAAATATCCGTGACTCCACAGTGACGATGGGGTGGAAAAGGAGACATGACTGCTGTCTAAACAGAGAGGCAGGGATGAATTAGTTTTGCAGGCAGAGGTGTAAGTTCAGCCTGCGCGGCTGAAGAACATGAAACCCTCGCTGATCACAAGGAGACCAGCAGCAGGAATCCCTGAGAGGAGCACTGCTGTCTGTCCGGGGGGAGACAGGTGAACAAAGCCAAGCAGAACACGAATCTCAAAACTGTTTCAAGATCAGCTGAAGCACATATTTTGTCTACTACAAAGGCCTGCTCAAAGAAAAAGAGAAAGAGAATGTCTTTGAATAAGGCAAGGTCACAAATTGTAAGTGTTCAATCTTTTTGGGCTAATGCCCGACTACCAGCACTTTCCATTAACAAATCCATTATTGATACAATCCAGAATGAAACAAAATGACCAGTAAGATTCCAGTTCTGTGTAACTCTATTACACTCAAATGGAAAAAAATACAGACACTGTTCCATAGACAGTCTCAGTGAAAAATAAAAACCACACAGCCTTTCTAGGGGAAATTATATACACTAACTTTTCATCTAAACTTAGTATTCCTCACAATACTGATTCCACATTTGGCATAGACCAGCACATCTAATGCTGACTCAGGAAATCCTACCTAATCCCTGAAAAGAATTGGGAACTTCATTTTGTATAAAGTTAAAATCCCTTAGAGGACTACTTCAAGTATAATAAAGTACTGTAAGTTGATAAATTAATATTCTACAGTATCACTTTTTCCTCATTACCTTCTGCTAGTAATTATGGAAAAGATTCAAATGTAACGTAAATGACCTCAATTCTGCAAAAGCTTAATCACAATCAGTATATGACCCATTTCTCAACACATCCATTTAAAAATGTATAAAAAAAGTACATAAAAAAAACCCACTAGAAATTTACTATTACTTATATCTACACATCTGCTCTCTATATATATGACCCCTTCAGCAACAAAAGGAAAACAAGGAACTAGAACCACTGACTTTTTTTCCAACAGAAATTGACTTTTACTTTTAAAACCTATCTAATAATTACTTATGTATTTTGTAAACACATGATCTATATTTACGTGCATGTATATATGCAAATGGCTTATATATTATTGATTTGCCAAATATTCTGTCGCGCTGTTTCACTAATACAGAGTAGATATGTCTTAACGTGCTTTAAATATTTTGTATATACTCTTTGATACACCTCTTTATTGAGAAAATCCTAGTATTCAAGATGAAAAGAATCTTTCATATGCCAGATAAAGTCCCAGCTTCAGTTCAGCTATAAAAGCTAAAATATGTTACCTGTCCTTACAGACACAGCAGGCCACAGCATAGCATATGGTCTGTTACAGCTACTGAGGTTTTTAATTATTACTTAGATGGGCAAAGCTACTTCCAACTGAGCATCTGCTGCCTCTTACCTCCATGACAGAAGATGGGCAGTATGTGCGGTCCAACCAGATCAAGTTAAGCCGTAACTGTGTGGCAAGCATTGCTGCCTCCTAGGTATAGCAATTTTTCTGTTGCTTAATGATAAAAGTACCACTGCACACAGAAAACTAGTTATCATCTTTTAGGAAATACAAAGGGATCCAAAGAAACATTTAGTGAATCTTAAATCAGTAAAATAAAGGAGCTGCCCCAGGATATACTCCACAAACAAGCCAAACTGTTAGGACAGTCCTGGTAAGCGAACACCAAGCCACTGTCATGACTATCAAGCTTTATGGCAGCCATACCCTAGCAACAGAAGCAACTGTTATCTAAGCCTTTTATTCATCTCCTTAAAACACAGACCTTTCTCTCCCTCTCCCCTCTTTACTCCCCTCTGTCATCTGCTCCCCACCACAAAAGCAGCAGCTCTCAGGACTTGAAGTGTTGGGGATTTGGAGGCACTGTGAAAAGCGACACAGCAAACAAACCTGTATGGAAGTCCCTAAAGCACAAGTTTCATAGCAGGGAGATGAGGAATGGCTGCATCAGAACAGACCAGCTTTTTTTTTTTTAACTTGAGTACAACAATTTGGGGAATTTAAAAATGTGGGTGAGATACAGGATGTTCAGATCACTACTCCTTGTAGGGCATGGAGCTTGAGATGCAGCTCGTGGGGGATGCTAGAGTGTGGGAAGATGTGCGTTTGGGGAGTAGCAAAGAGGAGTCAGCCACTACTGCAGCAAGCAAGGAGAGAGCTCTGAAACTGAAATGCTGGAGGAATTGCCACAGCAATTTAGTCTTTGTGCAGGTTTCAATGGATAACAAAGGAACCTTTCTCTTCAAATGGCACAGGAAAAGTCGCATCTCTTCACTGACTGACTGAATGGTGTTAAAAAGGCACAAAAAAAGGACCTCTTTGTAATACCAGCACATGTGAACACATCCAGTTCCGTAGAGACGAAGTGGAACATGATCACAGCGAATTAGATCTTTTATTGCTTCGAAGCAGAAACAAATATATAATTTATGTGCATTCACATATGCAGGCATAATAAATACAAACCTCAGGAGGAAAGGGGTAACGGGCACAAGCTGGAACATAGGAAGTTCCCATCAAATATCAGAAAAAACTTCTTTTCAGTGAGGGTGACAGAGCACTGGAAGAGGCTGCCCAGGGAGGTTGTGGAGTCCCCTTCTGTGGAGACTTTCAAGACCCGTCTGGATGCAGTCCTGAGTAATGTGCTCTGGGCAATCCTGCTTTAGCAGGGGAGTTGGACTAGATGATCTCTAGAGGTCCCTTCCAACTCTGAAATTCCATGATTCTGTGAAAGCATGAACCACTATCCCTTTTAAAAAGTTAGTATTTTTTTATTCAATTTCAAAGCAAGCAGGGAAGTTGTAGAAAATAATGCAGCATAACCAATTTTTTATCCAGTGTAACAGTTGAGAAGAAAACATTTGGTCTTAAAAAAAATTTTGCCCCTTTTGAAGTCAGTTGAAAAGTTTTCATTTAAAGAAAAACTAATCAAAAAGTAATTTCTTGGTAGTATGGCAACACCATCTTCCAGCTGTAATTCCAATGGGGTTATGAGGCAATGAAAACAAAATCTTGAAGAAAAATAAATTTATGTTTTTCCTGAGGGAGGAGGGGGTTAGATTAGATATTAGGAAAAATTTCTTCACTGAGAGGGTTGTGAAGCACTGGAACAGGCTGCCCAGGGAAGTGGTTGAGTCACCATCCCTGGAGGTATTTAAAAGACATGTAGACGTGGAGCTTAGGGACATGGTTTAGTGCTAACTTGGGAGTGTGAGGTTTACAGTTGGACTTGATGATCTTAAAGATCTCTTCCAACCAAAACGATTCTATGATTCTACTTTTAATTTGAAAGTTTCTAAACAAATGTATGTGGGGGTTGTATTCTTACTTTGAAAAATTTCTAGCTTTGTCTTTTTTGTTAAACTTTGTCTTACAGATTATGAAAATATGGAGACTTAACGATCTCCACCTTTGTAAAATTGTTACATGTGTTCATGTGTTCAAAACCATGCTATCCATGTCACCAGTTCCCCAAAGCATGACATAGTGGCACACAGAAGGCAGATTTCATTTTGACAGCAATATTTGGAAGTACAAAGTGGACAAGGACAAAGGACCAAACATTAGAAGCAAACACATTCCTTTCTATTTAATCAATACCTTGTTAGAGTGGTGGGTTTCACTCATTAATCTTTTGGTAAGTGAAAAATGAAACAGATTAACCATTACAACAAAAAATAAAATTGCAAATTAAACTAATTCTAATGAAATTGCTTGCAAAGAAGGCTACTTCATCACGCATAACTTCCATCAAAAGACTTTGGACTTTGCAGTACCCATTTCTTTGAGGCAATGTATTTAGAGGTAAATTCTGAATCCAAAAGACCTGAAAACAAACTTTCTAAACTCTTCCTCTTACATTGCGTATATTTTTAAAGCCATGCAACTTCCACCAAAAAAAGGTTAAAAAAAAGTATGTGTTTTGTGTTTAATAGCTTCAAACAAATCTGAAATTTAACTTCATGTGACTGCTATATTGCATCTAAATGATCACTATATTATAGCTGGGATGGGACATACAAAAAAGCTCAAAAACCAAAATGCTCAGATGTTTGCAATGAATTGTTTTTCATTTCTTCAGCAACTGTTGTATAGTGATTGATCTAGTATTGTACAACAAGGGAAATTAGCAATGAAAGGCTTTCATTCATCCAGCATTAGATCCCACAAATCCTGTTAACCACAAGAAGTAAAATCAGAAGAACACGAGGAATGAACAAAACTAAAAAGTGCTTATTGTAAGCTGTGTGGAATTTGTCCTTTGCTGAAAAACATGAAAACTCAGCACAGATTGCATGCACAAGAGTATTTAATGTAGGATTATAACTCAATTAAGACAACTATTTCTCTGATCCTGTAATTCTAAGGCATTTTGCAGATGTCTGTGAATCCCAGGCTGTAATACAAATTTCCTTCTGTTCTCCATAATATAAACTCATATTTTATGAAAAGACACATTTAGTCTTCTGTTTAGGAAAATAATCTTCACAACCTAGGTCAAAAGATACACTACTGTTCTGGATTAATCTAAAATAAGGTAAACTAAATTAACATACGCAACATTAAATGTGAACATCATCCATATATGTAAACAGGGCATTAATATTAAAGCCTAATTGATGCCCTTGTTTCCTTAAGGAATGCTTGGACCATGTCCCAGAGCACAGGGGAAACAGACTCCCAGCCCAGCACAAGCCATGCCAACCCCAGAACCGGAGGCGGCGTCACACACAAGGCTGCGCACACAAGTTGCACAAGACTCCAGCTTCAGACTCCAAGCTGGCCTGGAGATTGCTGCGCTGTGCTTCGCTACAGGAATAAACATGCCCTTTCTCTGTTCCAACATGAACAAAAGTGCATCTACACTATCATTAATCATATGAGACTGTTTCGCTTCAGATTTGTCAAAACTAATTCAGGTTTGCTGAATTTAGTGACAGATACAGGATTTATCTAGACCAGGGGAAGAGAAAAGGGTTATGCAAACTTTGCTAATATAGCCAGACAATTAAATTGTTAATCCATGCCTAAACAAAAGGCCACTATTAGCTTGGGGTTAACTAAAACTTCTTAGCTAATCTCTGACCTAATTTTGACCTCTCTTGTCAAGTGTAGAAATGCTCTCAGTTAATATATTGGTTAGCCGAGTTTACACCCACCACTTCTGTAGTTTCTTGCCTTGCAGGTCACAAATTAAAGACAAAGTATCTTTTTCTAAGACTAATTAGTACCCAATTAGCTCCATGTTGTTACCTAGAGTAGAACCTATAATAAAAACAAACGTTAAGCATTTTAATCTGTTTCATGAAGGAGGCAATTATGAACACGAAGAAAGGAACATCAAAACCTTTATTTCTTTTTTTTTCCCCTCCAGATCATAAAACATTACTTCACAAAGCTTGTAAAAATATCCAATTCTTCTGCTTCTAGTGATTTCCATTAGAAAGAGGTACAGTTATAACACTGCTAGAAGAGAAGAACTAATTAAAGAACACCAGTAGATGTAAAAAATCTGCAATCACGTTAGTAGGCTGTATCCAGACATAGTAATTTGTCATTGCATCATACTTCTCACAGAGCTGTTTACATTGGGCTCATTTAATTTCTGTTTTATCATAACCATTGTATCTCAGGGTATAGGTATGACGTATCCATATCCATAAAATGTTCCCTTCTGCGGAAGAGTAGTTTTTGCTTAAGTAAAAGAAAAGCACCTGAGTTATAATTCCAAAAATCATTTCTCTACATTCACTTTTTTTTTTTAAGTCAGAGTGTTCTGGTTCTGGTAAAAACATATGCGGGCTTAGTTTAAAAATTAAGTCTGAGAGACAAACTAAACCTGACTGCATTGTAAAATGTATATAAATTTATGAAAAGGAATTCTAATAATGTAAGAAATAAAAATCTCAAAGTTAAAAAGAACTATACAAATAGCATGCCTTATGTTCATCTGAACTAAGTAATATAGGAATTACAGTTTGAAAACCTACTGTAATTAGATACTAAAGTCAAAATGCTCAGCAGAAATTCAATATACTTCTAAATGGTGAAGTCTTACCGTTCCATCACATTCATATTCTTTTTTTTCATACTGATAAAAGCTTCTCCGAAGTAAATTTATCCAGTCATATTGAGGATCATAGTTGCCACTGAAGAGATAACATAACTCTAAATTATGCTCAGAATTTTCTTCTTTTCTATAGGAAATGAGAATGGTCTTCTGTCATCTGAACAAAGGCACCTGGCCTACTGCAAAAATGAAAAAGCTTGTCCATTACTGTTTGTAACATTGGTAGATAAACTCTTGCCTATGAAGGGCCTAAAAGTTGTTTTATTACAGTACAGTCAGCTGTTTGGATCAAATCCAGATTCATATTCATTTGCTAGCTGCAAATAAATCCCACTGTACTGTCAGTACAGTTTTCTTATATTTTAACATTATTAACCAAAAGCTCCATTCTTCTGAGTTTGCGCTTATTCTTTGGCATTGGCTTGTCATATAAGCCATTTTTGAGAAGATGCTCCTTGCTGTGATGGATCTGGGCACCATGCTGAAGCTGGAAAGAGCACAAAGCTTGAAGTGGACGGAGTATAGTCTGCAGAGAGATGAAGGGGTGGGGGGAGACAAAAACGCAACCTTTTAGTAAGCTATGTTAGACACATAAATTATTCCACGGTTTGTATTCAAGGTCTACTTAAAAATGCTGATAAACTATAATTTGGATGATAAATGCTGATAAAATACAACCTTTGGAGACACAGAGGGCACAGATGAATAAGAAATATACTAAAAAGAAGCCACATAGCAGACATAGCCTCATAGCACATAGCCACATATACACCCACCTGCCTGCTGTTGTCTCTTACTCCGTCCTTGGACCTACTCAATCCTGACTTCACCCCCAGCTACATTACTGTAAGTTACAGCTTTAACTTGACCTTAGCAATGGAGTACAATTAGTTACTGTGGCTCAGTCAACAAGCTATAATAAAATAAGTAAAAATAGCTAAACTGTTTGCGCTTGCATGAAAATACCTTGAGGCAGGATTTTAGAAAGAGAGGAAGGACTCATGATCACGGCAGCTGGACTGCTATCCTGGAGACTGGACTGTATCCCTACTTCTGCCCAGTGATATTATGTAGGACTAATAAAGCCACACAAACCAAATTTATCTCAAATGGCTCCTAATTGTAGGTTCTTCATTTTCTGGCTGCCTGACTCAGTATCACGGGCCTTACGTGCAGATGTGTAAAGCAATCACGGATGTAACTGCAGTCAGCAGGAGATGAGTTTCTACCAAGTGAAATGTGACTCTTCTGAGCACACAGGAAAATCAAATGACTTCTACTGGACATCAAACTAAGTGCCCATTTTTAATTTCCATGACTCTCAACTTCTATTCACCATTTTATATGCTGGACATAGCACTCAATTCAGAGACGGTATAAAAAAATGCACAAATGTTTATGAAGCTCTTGGCTATTGCAACATTTGAGAAACTGGTAATTTTTTTCTTTGTAAAGTAGGCTGGGCCAATTCTGAGTGGTAGAGATGAAATAGAATACAGGTCTGGGAATTGTAGATGCTAACAAAACACTTACCCTGGACTTGAATAAGACAGAAATCCTAAAGAAAGAAAAATACGCTAATGTTCTCCTAGCACACCAAAGGTAAAAGTAAATATACAAACCCCACTTTAATTTCAGTTTTTCTAATTTTTCATGGGATTAACTTCTATAATAAATAAGTACCTTCTTTTAACATAAAAGTGTATGACAGCTGCACTGTCATAAAAGATACACAAGTTTCTAGAAAAGTTTCTTTACGCAGAGTTCCTTTCTGAGCCATGTTTTCATGTTTGGCCACACACTTTGTCCCATTCTGGTTCAAAATGCAATTGATTTCATGTCTAGTGTCACAGAAGCAGACACAGGGCTCTACACTACGCCAACTGCAGAAGGAATTTTTAACCTGGGAACTGTTTTTAGTAGGTGGAGGTCAGACACCAAAATATTCATTATCTGATGGAGAGGGATATGAGCACCCCAGGGTAGACACTAGAATGTAGTGAATACATGGATGAGCTTTAAATCTCTTTTCACAAACCCTTCTGTACTACATTCTGGGCACCCAACCAGATTGCAGACCTGGGTCTATGGTGCAAAGCTACTCCTAGGTCTTTTTCGAAAGGCTTATTAAATTGGTATCACTAATGTCAGCAACAAAAGATTAAGAACGACATTATCTTAATAACCTCTTCCATCACAGACTACTGGGATTACAACTTGCAAGGAAAAGGCTAATGCCCAATTAGTATTCTTTGACCTGGGATAAACTTAAATTCAAGAACTCTTAAGTCCCAAATTCCTCCAATGACACGTAAGAGTTGTGAGCTGGCTGGCAGGAAGACATAACCCAGAGGGTCGCATTCCACGGCTGCACGAGTGCGGGAGGTCAGTGGGACAGGCTTACAAAAGCATTTTATCTTCAAGCTAGCTGTAAGGAGGTATTCAGATAATCTCTGCCGTCTACTTTTTGCAGAAAGCAACTTGCTACTTTCCATCCAGTAGTATATGCAATTGCTTGTCTCAAACTGGATCAACTTTGGAGTTTTTGAGAGTCAAGGTGACCTTGCTGTGCTTTCACTTCAGAGGAACATTTAAAAATGCTGATCTATTAATGGTTATTTGACTCTAGTAAACATTCCAAGATCAATACATGCTAAAAAGGAAATTAATTCTACCTAACTGCTAACTAAATGAAAGTTTTTAGAGTCTAGGACCAGTTATTTTCAATGACATTTTCAGGACCAGTTATTTTAAATACAGATTTTAACTGAAGAAGTTAACCATAAATTTAAAGGTAGTTAGAAACACTTTGTACAATTTAGTATAATTCATGTCCCTGGTACACAGCCTATGTTTTGAAGATTTGCAATAAGAAATGTCAAGTGAACTTAGAATAACATCACAGGAAGAGATAACTACAACAGTGCAACTCTGCACTATTTGCCCAGCAATATACACAGTTGTACTTCTATTTATTTTGGGCTAAATCCACAACTGTCATCTCTACAGATTTTTATTCCGCATTGTGGCAAGCACAGCATGTATTTGGTGCCTTATGAACCAACTTTTAAAAAAAAAAATTAATGTACAGGTGAAGAGAATCTGAGTCACTCATATTTAGAATTACAGAGAGAAGCGTACAAGAAAGTAGTACAGGATGAAAGAATGTGATGGGAAAGAAGAATGAGGTAGGATGAAAGAAGAAACTGGAAGACACTAGGACTGCTGAGTTAAAATGCATAAAAAGTACAAGAGAGAAATAGTGAACAGAAAAGACAAATGGAAAAAAGAGAGAAGAAAAGCTAGATTGAGTACAGCAAAAATCTCAAATCCTGAGGCAAATGAACCTGAAGACTGCACAGTGAAAAATTGTAAAAGTGCAAGAAAACACTACAGAACTAAAGAAAAGGAAGAGGGAAAAAAAAAAAAGAAAAATTGAGGACATGGGTTAGGAAGGTAGCAGTTGGCTTCAATAACCAATCTATTACCTCATACACAAATGGGCTACCACAGTAAAACACTCTGTAAGATAAGTAGTCTGTATTCAGCCTTGACAGACATTGCAGCACCAAAAGTACTAACTGATACTTTAAACGTCATCAAAGCAAGATTTTTGACCCTGAATTTTACCCAGGTTTATCCTCAGACAAGTCTTTGTGGCAAAAGAGCCAATCTAATTCCATTATGGGGTAGAACAAAAAATACCATACTAGAATTTAACACAGTGAAAAGAGGACAGCAAAACAATTATTCAAGATCTTTGTAATGTAACAAGTACCTTCAGCAATCTGACAGCAATGTTGAATAAAGAATAGGAAAACTATAGAGACTTTGGGAACATGACAAGAAAGAGTCACAGTAGTTTGGACATACTAGAGATAATAAATACCTGAAGAAAAAGAGTTTCTATTGGTACATTCCTGTTTTAGCTTGCTATGCAGCAAAACCAGTACAATGTCATTAAGATTTTGACTGTCAAATGTGACGTTAATAGCTAAGTACCTTTGCTGCACCTCTACTATTCACTATTCCTAAAAGAAAAACTCAGGTGTTTAAAGTTACGTACCTCTTGTATACTCTTATTTTTTTCCATGATAGTAAGAGCAACAGCTGCACATTCAAGTGTAGACAGACAGGTGTTTGTTGGCTGTGTACGAATTACATATTTACTTGAAATGTTGGTTTTTAACTGCACCTGAAAAATAGCACACTCTACTAAAATAAACAATAGCAAACAAGATACTTCTTTCCTACACTAAGCAAAACACAGCCCCTTCCCCTCTGTGGTCAGTTGCCTTTTAACCTTTCTGGTGTTTTGTCTCCCAGTAGCCAAAGACTTTATGCTACTGTTAAGCATAATACTATCATACTCCTTGAGTCACCATCAGAGATAAGAACCGCACATTAGTTACTGTACAAACACATAAAGAAAATACAATTGTTTGTAAGAGAAAGACTGAGTGAAATTTTAGCAAGCAATTTCAGTTGCCATAGACATCCTACAACAAAAATAAAATTATTCACCTATGCTTGTTTTATTGCACACTCTAAACACACTCATGATCGTATACAATGTAAAATGACTGTATAATCACTGACATTATTTATCTTGGTTAAATATTATTTGTTAAATTCTGAATGAAAGGCTTAGAAACTACATTTATTCACATAATGTATTAGGTCACTGATTAGAAATATTTGCTTACCTAAATCATGTTTGAAAATGATTTATTGCCTCTGTATCAAGTGATAACCACTCTATACTATCTCACAAATTAAAGGTTTTTAAGAAAAATAAATTTGATTCAACCACTACACTGCCTGTTTTACCAGCTCCAGAAGTTTTTACTGAGTTTATAAAAAGCAGTTGAAACATCACAGAATTTACATTAGACTTTGTGTGAAAATTCAGATTTTATTCCTTTATTCCTAAAATTTTCATCTCTACATATGTTTAAAATACAATTTGCCAAACAAGTTAATGTTTTAGCAACATTGTCATTATCCTTAACCAAAAATTGTCAGTTCCTTTTCCAAAAAATTGTAGTACAGTACAGTAAACCCTAAGGAATTATTATAAAAGAGCAAGTCAATTTCCTTTTTTTTTTTTAATCTCATCCCAACAATTGTCTTTTGTTTTTTCTTCTTCTCAAAAAAATAAGTGATTGTTCCCCATGGCCATCATAATATTGCTCCCATTCTGCTTGCCAGTGGTTTTTCAGTATTCCTCACTTCAGTATTTTCCTTCTTCACTTTTCCCATTTTGCTTTTATTTGTAATGCTTCATTTTCCTTCATCTCTTTTACATGTAATCACCAACTCTTAAATGTTCCAGAGACCTCATAAAAGGGAAGCTGCAAGCTGCTGAAGAAATGTGAATAAGGTCAGATTCCAATGCTTTCTCTGACCCCAATGTAATGGGAATTAAAAATAAACAAATAAAAAGAAGCAGCACAAAAGATGAAGAAAGCCACTCTGGAAAGGACAAAGAAGTTAGCTATAAAAGCTCAATATACTCAAATAAAGAAAAGGAAAGAAAAGTGTACCTTTGTGACAGAAGGTCCTAGCTTGTTTATCAAAGGAAACCTTTTTTTTTTTTAAATGCTGATTTTGTTATTGGGTAGGTTTGAAGGACCAAAACATGCACATTTCAGAATGTTTTAAAAGTTTCCAGGAAGGATTGTTTAGATAGTTTGGAGAGATCACTTTGAACAGCCAAAGAATACATCCTTGGGTTAAGAAATTGAGAAGATGAATGCATGTTAGTTATGTAAAGAATACAGCATACTAGCATTATCATTTTTTCATTATACAAAAGTACATTTGTATTCTTTTCACAACTGTAATACTGGAGGTGTCATTTTAATTAAATCATTTTAAAATCACATCTTCCAAAATCCATTTTGCCCCCTTCAGTGAAGATCAATGCTTTTGTTATTTTAAGGCTGCTTACCATAATAACTACCTGGAATGCAATGTATTTTTAAACAGGTTATAAAATTACCAACTGTTAATTAAACTGAAAACACACCAGTGGTCTCAAAGCCCATATATATGTGTCTTTCCTAAACATACTTACTATTCTTAGATATTTGAAAGTAATGGTTACAGGTGATGGTAACAGAGTTGTTTCCTGCAACTTCAATGGTCATCTCCACTTCACTCATTTTGATTTTCTGTGGCTATTCAGCATATTTCTGTAAATTAATTGGCACAATGTATGACAAATTACTCAATGAATGCCTATTACTTACTATTACTATAAAGTTGAACCTGATATTTTATATTTAAAGCCAAAATAGTTGAAGTAGTTGGTTACTCCAAGTCTGCAAACTGAGGGTCTTTAGTCTCTAGCTCTGTACTCTGACTGTCAAAAGAAAAGAATTTATACCTCGCACCTCATTAGCAGATTATGCTTGCTATTACACTATACTGGAAGCCTATCATACAATCTTGAATTTTTAGTCATACTGTAGAATTTTTTATCTACTGAAGGATGTTAACAGTTACTCGGATACTCAACAGCAAATTCAGTCCACGTGCTGGGGAACAGATCCAGGGCAGATTCAAGAATGAAGCTAGCAGATACATACTAGCCTTTATCAACTACCTTTTTCAATTTGGTATTGAAAAATCAAAAAAGAATAAATTGATTTAGGAGAGAAAATGTAGAATTTGGACATCAGTGTATGTAATGAACTGCAAAAGAAAACTAAAAGGAAATTAGCATTTTCATTTGTTGTTCCTCAAGGTTTGCTCTGGTTTTACGCTCCCTTTACTGGGACCATGTACAGATCTCCATCACGACACAGTAGGAAGGCTAGAGCTTTTAGTTCCTACTTAGAAATTCCTAGATAGGTATTCAAAAACAGGGTAAACTCAGTCCATTGTTTCTGCAGCATGTACCCTGAGCAGCAGAGCAGGCACATACCCACACCCCTCAACAGCTGACAGCCACATTCTTCACAGAATCTCCCTACAGAGGCTGGAAGAAACCACCTCATGGACTACCTGCACTGCACTTGGCTTCCCCTTCCTTGGACATAGACACCAGCGCCTTAAGGCTTTTTTTTTTTTTTTTGGTAGGAGTTGGGAATAATTCTATCTGCTGGTTTCTATACTTCAATTCTTGGGGCTCATGCGGATAAGCTTTTAAGATCATCAGCATTCCAGAGCGAAGAAAATTATTCATGATTGCAAGACAACTCCTATGGAAGAAAAGCTGCCTGCACTATGTCTTACACTGGAGGCAAAGAGACTGTAAGTGCAGCTCTCAAACAGCTGACAATGTATAAAAGGGAAACTTTCTAACAGCTACAACAGCAGCAACCAAATGTCTTCTTCCCCGGGAAGAGTTAGAGAGGATGGAAACAAGTGGTCCCTATCCATTTTTCTGGCACAATGACACATTTACTGGGATAAGACGAAAACACTACAGACAGACAGTGCAGTGGTGGAGATCAGAGGAAGAATACCTGACCAGCACAACTCCCTGCCACAGTTTGTCTCTCAGGCTCCTTTCAACAAACATGCATTTTACCCTACTCTTTACTCCAGAGTGGCACAGTATCTAAATAAGCGATCCTTAGTCACCTGAAATACCGTCAGGGTAGCCTTCGTCTAGCACAAATTGGGTAGACTCACCAAATGACTGATCAGAAAATAGGTATGCTCACTGAATGAATAAAACACAAAATGAGGAGCTCCACCACCTTAGAGCATAAACTGAATAGTAAAACAAAGCCAAAACAATATAGAAACCAAAACAAATTAATATAGTTAATACATATTTCAGACATGCGAAGAACACCTTGAAAAGAAATTGCCTAGATATATGAAATATTTACTGTTCTCAAACATGATTGGGCAGAAGGACAACTTCTTTCATTTTCAGCCAACAGGTCTAAAACTTGCCTTGACTTTTGTGGAGTTAATAGTTTCAGGTAGGGTATTGCACCAGTCTCATCAAAGCTTCTGCACTACCTAAATGGATTAATTCTTCTGTCATCTGCATATCTCAAATCCAGCTGAACAAGCTTAATTCAAAATTAAGGAAATGTTCCTCCACAGTTAATGTAAACAAAATCAGATCACACAACCCTTACATTACACTTCAAAAACTCAGAACAAGTATACATAAATATCCTATTTAAGTACATTTCAAAACAACAATCATGGTATTTTATAAACACTTCTCCATAAAATGGTAAAGATACCATGTTACAACTACTTACTTTTTTAGCTGTCAATTTGCAAATCATATGCACACTTCAGAATAATTTCAGTTACTAACAAAACACAGCAATGTCAAGCTGAAAAACAGCAGCCTATTTAACACCACTCACCAAAATAAACAATAGCATAAGACAGAAGACGGAAACTACCTCAACCAATTCAAACTAGAGAGGAACTTAGATAAGCTGAATGCAATTACTCCCTGGAATTTAGCCAAGAGACTGAAACTAGCGTATCTATTCTCTTTATAAGTGCAAGGGAGTTTGGGGGCTTAGTTTCCAAGCCATCAGAAGCATGAAGCAACACATACAACCAAGTTTCATTTCCATGTGTAACTCAAGGGTTTCCAAAAACCTGAATGCCAGCAATTCTATAAAACAGTTACATTAAGAAATAAACGCCGACTTCTCTGTCAACGCACCACCCTTTGAGCCTTTAGCATTTACAAATTATTTGAACCACAGTGAAAATAGTGAGCATTCTTCAGTATTTCTCAGGGCTGAGTTCTTTGGAGATGCCCCAGGTAAGTGATGACCTGACCTCGCAGATCCTGTTCAGCTGCTCAGAACTAATGGAAGCAAAAGTGTTGCCTTGATGGGGTCAAAGACCTGCTGTTCGAAATTTTAAAAATTTAAGTCAGTAAAGACAGGCAAGTATATTCTGCTCTTATTTTAAATAATAGGGCTGGAGCTCTTGCAGGAAGCTCTAAGTGCTATCCTCAGTCCTCTCCTTAATGTCAACATCCTCATCATTTCACCTTTTCTTTGCCGATTTCTTGAACATTACTTTTACTAGCTTTACTCTCCAAATAGAATCCACAATTCAGAAAACAGTGCATCCCCCAGAACACAGAAAGCCTATAAAGTTAGTACACCTGTCTCTCAGGGCACACTCAACAATGCTTGGTTTTGACTGTCCTGTTTTTTGCAATTAGACTACAGGCACCTCAAAACAGGCAGAGAAACAACATATCCTTCTGTGGCTTTTATGAAAAACCTAGTATTTATTTTAAGATCCCCTTCTCTTTTACTTACGTTGATAGTGTCCTTATAAAATCTGAATTTCTGTTTGGGAATTAATTTGCTCAACTCTGGGAGAATGAAGTAAGCAGGTATCATCCATCATCCTGCTTAACATAGGCAGTTGTTATTGTTCATACATACTGCTACTTTAATAAATATCTTCCAGAAAAAATACCATACGCCATTTTTTTAGAGGAACTCAAAAAGCAGAAGAAAACCCAGAAACAGTACAACCACATCCTGCCACCTCATCCATCATTCTAGAAACTAAGAAAAAATTGCTTTTAAAGTGCTGAAGAGGAAGAGCATTCCGTGTACTACTGTACAAACAATCTCAGACAGAAAAGGGTGTAAGCATGGGAAAGCTCTTTCACTCAGTACCAGTTGGCACAAGCACCTTTTACCTGTAAGCCAAAACAAACTATTTTCCATCTCTTATAGAAATTTCATGCCGTTAAATAAAATCACCGTTGTGACAGAGAAGATAGTGTGAGTAAATTAGTCTCAGCATGCTACTGAAATTTAAATCAAGAATATAAATAAGTTATTTTGTTCAAAATCTTCGCTTTAATTTAAAGTGACATCTTAAGAGCACTCTGTTTCTAAATACTGGAGGGAATAACTGCCATGCAACTGTCACAAATGGATTGCCTGAAAAAGTACATAGATGTCAAAACAACCCCTGTCCACTTTGCATGGCTTTTGACTGAATATTTAAGCATATCCATGACATTCCTGTGTATGTTCCATGTAAAATGGTGAAACAAATCACAGATTTTATTGTGATTTTCAGGTAGAATTCAAGAAATTTGTTCAATTTCTACAAAATGACAGGGCAGTTTGCACATTGTCTTTGCCAATTTCCAATGAACCCAAAGAGAAAGTCTTTGGGTATCCCACAAACCCTTCCACTCAGGCAATTCATGGCATCAGGTGAGACTCCAGTCTTATCCCTACAACAATCCTCAGGGTATCTCATTGCTGCTGCGATGATTACTGTGGTAAACATGTAATGCTCTGTCTTTGCAAGAGAAGCACAATTACTTCTGCTGAACAGCGGCTGTGTGCAGGTCCTCCCCACTCACACTCCTTTCAGACTGTGCAGAAGAACCTGTATTTGGAGCTGCAACTCAGATTAGCCCTTTCACAGGTCAAAACCAGAATCCTTCTTACACCCTTATAAAATGCAACTGTGTAAGAGAAGTACGCAAAATTTCTTTCATCAAATACAGCCTTAATGTATAAAAATACATTAAACTTCTATGCACTTTCAAGAATGCCTTTTCTTTGCTTCTGGAACCAAAACAATTTAAGAACCAGAATTTATTGCTGTGGGGTATTACATGCTAAAGATAAATGGTCCAGAAGAAATCAGTAGAGCTACTCGCTGAACAACTTAATGCTCATCATCTGAATATAATCCTACGCAATGTCTCTTTGTTCCATGACTATGTCAAATGACACCTCTTTTCATTACGTCACCTCTGTATTTCATAACGTCTCTTTCCTGCTACAGTATAAACAAGTTTGAAAGAAAATAAATATCCTGTAATTTGATATATAGAAAAATATTTGAGAATGCTACAAGTACATTCTGGGAAAAAAATATTGTTTAGTGTTTCACAATATTCTGACCTTTCTTTTAAAATATCTTTTTAATGAGGATGATTCAGATTGTACAGAGTATTTCTCTACTGTGACTGTGTTCCTTGCTTTTATTTTTAGACGTAGTTGATTGACAAAAAGAGAAATTAAATTGCAAAAGGAATGTGTCCTTCACAGACAGAGATTCTTACATCACATTCCTACAGAAATATTTTTTGGGGGGGAAAAAGAAAAGAAAAAAAGAAGAAATTTGGTAAAAAACACCCACAAGTATATGCAGCACTTTCTCCATCCTAGATGTTCCAAACTTAGGTTTTAGAGTGCTCCTACAGTGCTTCACCCGAATTTTTCAATAGACATTCCTTCCCAAGAGCTGCGCAAAGAAGCGATAAACATAAAATGAAATACTGCGTTTAAAGAGTAAATCAGAATAAACACAAAGCTCTTACGATCATACAAGATACCGTTACATTTTCACATGTAAAGAACCATGGTAAATGAATCAGGGCAGAAAAAACACTGTAAACAAAAAACATTTCCGACAGCATCATTTATCTGCGGAAGGCAAGTTTCTCACACAGCAGCCTTCCCACATTGTAATTGTAGATTGTGTAAAGACTGAATAATTTCATACTTAAACATGAAACTTCCATTTAAGAAACAGTCAAAAAAATTGCAAGCTAAATACCTACTAAAATTAAAAAATAGCAACCAAAATAGATACTTCACTTTTCTAAATATATCTGTAATCTAATCTATACGTCTGTATTGATCACCTTTACATTATACTGTATGAAGTTAAGGCAAAATTCAGGTTCCAAAACACAATTTTTCTTGCAGGAGAACCTGGTAATTCAAAATACTTAGTAAGAGTATGCAGATTCTTTTGAGAAAGTCCAACAACTACATAATAATTCCTTAGGCTATGCATTTCTCTCTTTAATGTACTATGAAATCAAAGATCCACACAAAAACATGGAATAGTTTGCAGTGGCCTCCCTAGCACTTCATTTGTTTTATAAAACTATTTACAACAGGTCCTTCTTCTGCCTATGCAATCATTTCTGAAGTGTTACCAGGAACCTATTGTCAAAATTTTTGTAAGAACTCAAATTTCTAGCATCTTCTCAAAGATGCTAAGAGAATTCAACAGTTTAGCACTTGTCACAACTTCCAAAGTCAAATAAAATTGTCTCCTCTTTAGATTGTCAGATAAGGTAACAGAAACACCTGCAAACTTTAGTAGTTTAGAAGTATCACCAAAGTAAACGCTGTTTTTGAAAGTTTCAGATGCTTATGCACATCTGCATATTTTGAATCCTTAATGTTACATTCAATACGGAAGGTGCAAAATTACAGAATCACAATATTTCAAACCACTTCCTATGACCTTTGTCATCACTTACACCACACATAGAAAATGTACAGTATGAAATAAGTGTACACCCCAAAAGAAGTTTGGAAAATAAATCTATGCCTACCTTAGAACCTCTTTTTCAAAGAAGAAAACAGGATATTCTTAAACAAATGAGGTGTAAACAGAAGTAAATATTAAAAAAGTAAGTAATCTCTTCAGTATTGCTGAAGATTATTTCTGCAGAAAGTATCTAACTTACTAGCTAAGTAACATGAGCTTTTACATTAATGAAAATCTTCATCAGTAGAAATTATCTAAAACGGCACTTTATCGGGTGTGGAGACCAGGCTGCTGACAGTGACAGATAAGTATCAGCCTCCAGTGCTGGAAGGAGATTGAAGGAAGTTTGTATGCACACCTGCTGCTTCCCTGGAAGACAAGACATTGGACTCGATGTCAGGAAATAACCTGAGCTCACTAAATCACAGTGCAACTTTAGGCAAGCCACCTTCCTTCTCTGAGCTCCAAGGTCTCTATCTGTAAGATAGTACTTACCCAAGGCTGTAAAGCACTTTGAAGGCTGAGAGAATGGATAATAGAGAAGTCAGAGACAAATCAGAAACAGTAAGTGCTGTTACTGGAGATAAGAAGAAGAGCACCTTCCTTCTGATATTTCTGTGAGATAGATTTCGTAAAAAAAAAGCTACGGCTATGGCCAAGAAGAAAAAAAACAAACAAGAATTATGCCAATCTTCCTTACATATAGGGATAAAAGAAAATCAAGGCTCCCTTCACTATGTCCCCTGTGTTTCTTGTATGACTATTTACAAGCATGAGAAGCACTACAAAAAAAACCCCCAGAAGACCTTGCTATCCTTAAAGAAAAAATAGTATAGGCTTCAGTTAAAACAGATAACTGAAATAAAGTCCAAGTGCAGGCAAGCTGCAGTTCTAATCTAAAAATAATAGTTCAAATTCCTGTAAAAGAAGGCAGCCTGAGGCTGACCCAAATAGCTTACATAAAATTAAGAGCTAACAGACAGTGACACTGTAAAGAAAGGCAAGTCCTCACAGCTGAGGCAAAACAGAAGATAGGACTGACCTAGTAATACTTGGACTACATATTTTGCACAAATAATTGGAATACCATCTGGTTATGGTCTCAGGTTCTGAAACTGCAGGTTTTTACCAATAAACAAGGAATAAAATAATTTAATACTGCCATTATGTTATGTAAAAATAATTATATTTAAGTACAAAGCATACAGGGCATGCCTGGCACTTCAGAAAATGACAAAGCATTTTTAGTTAATTTCCATGCACTGCAATTTCTTGTTTTTAGAGAAAGAAAGATCCAGAAATTATTTCTGTTAATATCTCTCTTTTTCTGCTTATACTTAAAAAATTAATGTCAGGCAACAGATCAATATTTTATGCAGCACTATTCTTTTAATAATTAATACAACAGGAAAGTGCTGCAAATAAATTCAGTCAGTGAGCAGAGTACGGATGTAGAGAATGGGGTCATGAAACGAAGGAAGAAAATGTAATTACGTGTATTGTCACAGCCATTTAACTTTAATTACCTGCAAATATCAGAAAACTGAAAAGAAAGATTAACTACCTCAGTGTCGAAAAGTCGCATCAACACAATGACACTGCTCTTTGGAATGTACTGATTACTTTTACTTTCTCCGATTTCTTTTTTTCTTATTATATGTGAATAGTAGTAAGCATTTCCTTGTATAGGGAAAAAGCAATGAATGGAGATCCTAAGAACAACTTTGGAAAGGGCACAAGGAAACATGTAAAGAAAGACCAAAAGAGGGAAAAAAAGCCTTCAATTAATCTAGTTATTTGAAAGCAAGCTCAACCAAAACAAAAAAATATTTCTAGTTTCCTTTTCACAAAGTGTTTGTATCCCATGAGTACTTCAGCTTGGGTACAATGGTACAAAATCTGCGATTGCTCCTGAATTGTTCTAGCAGCAGGATATTCAGATATTCGGTTAAGAGTTTGAAAATAATTGTGAAAGAAATGGCAAAGAAATAAATTAAAAGCAAAGTTTCTAACC
The DNA here is from genome assembly GCF_028500815.1 of Rissa tridactyla. Classification (NCBI taxonomy): domain Eukaryota; kingdom Metazoa; phylum Chordata; class Aves; order Charadriiformes; family Laridae; genus Rissa; species Rissa tridactyla. Next base: position 19,291,142 of record NC_071497.1, read on the forward strand.
AAGAGTGAAAATAGCATACAGTTCTGACACCTGGAAAATTACCTGAGACCTTTCAGTCACAAAGAAAATGTCACTGTATTGAGAGGTAATAAATACATACTTATGACCAGAAAAATGTCAAAGTGGACGAATGTCATTCAAATTAACGTAAATGTCAGAAGGACAGACTCCTGTTGATTGCTCAACATCGTATCTGAACTGTGCATGAAGTCTTGACCCAAAGTAATTCCCAATTCCCTCCTTCTGATCTCAGGTCTTCTCAAACAACAAGCTTCTCTTCTGCCAGTCCAAGCATAAAACATTTTGTTCTTTAAGGTCCAAAATATTTTTCTGAATGTTTCAATTGTAATGAGACAGCAGCTAAAACCTGAACACATCAAACATTTCAGAATATGTAAAAGATTTTAATGATTATCTTTTATCTTTGAAGACATCATACAGCAGAAGATACAAGCTACTTACTTTACGAAAACAAGTTTTCTTGCTACATCAAAAATTGCAGAATTTAAAAACACCAACATAACTCACAAACAAAACTTTACTATCAGAGCTCGCAAAGACTTCTATAGTCTACAGATAACTGAGCTCTACCGTGGGATTATTAGTAAAATCACAGTGTCACACAAATATATATATAAAAAATGTTTATAAGACAAGTCAGTGAAAACAAGGTATTTTTCTTCCATTAGTATGAGGATGCATAGTTGAACACATACCACTTTCTGGGACCTACATTACTACAGTTTTCCCCACTGCAACCATTGTTGGCTGGCCTTTGTTGCCTTGGGTTCTATCTGCCTCCTGCACCTGCATCCCTTATTCATCACCGCACCGCTTTCCCTTGCAGAATTAAATTGGGCATTGTCCCTTTACTTACGCTCTATGGCAAAATTTGGTATTCAATATCTCTGTCTTGTGCAAATTGGAAAGTGTCACAAATGAAAACAGAGATAGGAAAATGGAAAAATAAAATGGAGGATAAAGGGGGACTATAATAAAATTTATTTACTACCTGGCACTATTTATTTTTTGGTCCTCATATATTCACCTAACTGTGTAGGTGACTATGTATTCACCCCTAACTGTGTAGGATGAAAGAACATATTTTTCTCTGCATCTCCTCAGCTCACTGAATAGGAGATGTTATAAAAATATTTCAGAGAGCAAACATCAGAAAAGGAAAAAACTAAGACACAGCCAGATGACAACAGTTATTCTTGCTATTTTGCTTGCTCTTTTGAGTGTTTTGTGTGCACAGAGGAATGGATGTTCTTATATTTCTATTTTTACATTAAATGTAATCCTCTCTCAAGGTTCCTATACATCTTAAACTGTATTACACTCGTGGCTGTGAGCACTAGCTATATTAGACAGAATTTTTTAACACCCTCTACAAAGAATTTACCTAAATCACAGATTACATTTTAGAATAGCTGCTTGAGCCAAAGACAAATTCTTCTGATTTTTGGACATGCTTTCTGAAACAAACTGTTAGTCCTTCTTTAATTCTCTAGGCTTGAATATAGCAAATCCCCAAATAAAGTTTTATTAGCTAAACATACCAGAGGACTAGACCACAAAATCCACTTTCTGTTAAAAAGCGTATCGATATACCTGTTCACACACTTTTAATCATTACGCTTTGCCTATCAACTCATTCGTGACTTTACCCATCATTACTGGAAAAATCACAGAATTAATTTCAGCTTTTGCTCAACCATGCATACTGCCAATTTTGATAATTCTGGCATTGCTGCAAGTGGAACTGCTGGCAGAAGACTCTACCGCCAACTACAATTCAATGTCCTACACCTGTTGACACTTTTGCATTTTATTCTATCTGCCATACACTTTGCCTTAAACCAGATGGCATTTTATCACTTCCTGTCCAGCAGTCCAGCATTTGATTCTCATTTTTCCGCATGGGCTTCTGCTATCTAGCAACTTCAGTGGCACCACTAGAATTGAAAAGCAGGTGGATCCCTAAAGGAAAAGCTTTTTTAACTTTTCTTGTAAACAAAAAGAGCATCAAGAGTGTTTTGAGACAGCTTATTTGAACAAAGATCCCTTACCTTGCTTTCCATACTCCAAGTGTCTTCATTTCTTACTGCTGATACAGTGCTCAGTGAGGTCCTGCCTCACTTTGAGCATCCCTTCACTGACTCCTACAGAAGAGGGATGAGAATGCTTTTCTGAAGAGTCCCTAGGATGAGAGTATTTCAAGCAAGCTGCTTGGTAAGACTTACTCTCAGGCACCCCTAAGCACCTGTGAACCCATGCTCACGCAGCAGAGGCAGGAACCATTAAGTCAATCCGTTACGTGCTATTCACTTTCCGCAGCATGAAGTTTTGATGTGACCAACAGGTAAACTGGCAAAGACTTCATAAAGCAGATGTTGATGTGACTGACTTTGGTGAAAGACCAAAACTCTGGCACCTCAGGCAGCAGGCATATCACAAGATGGTCAGTAAACAGGGAAGAAGCAGAAATGCACAAGTGTTTAATAAATATTTCATCACATTATCTTCCAAATTGTAACATATTGATGTAGGCCGCGTTTCTCAGAAGCCGAGAATAAGGAAAAGTTCCCTTTACCTGATACATTACCAAAATTGTCCTTCATTGACCAGAGTTCAAGACAGCATATAACCTCGATGCTGCAAATTTCTAGGGCATTTTTAGAAGAGAGCGCATCAACTATGAACTGGTAGCAACACTTTTAATTAACCAGTTTATGAGGTCAAAGATCATAGCTTCCTGCCATCAGTAACACCTTTGGTAAACCCTTCCTTCCTATTGAAGACAGTGAAGTATTTTGAGGGTTTTTTTAGAGTACTATAGTATTTTAAATTACCAATAACCATTCTTAACAACCTGATTATATTGTTTGCAAATTGAAGGATGTTTAGCGGACTGTGCCCATCTTATGCAAAGAGTGAGAATATTACACAAAGATGGACAGAAGGCAGTAAATAAACTCAGCAGGAATGAACCTTTTATAAATGCAGTACTGACTAAGAATATTTGTGTGGCACCTCGAAAATTTGCAGCTTCTTGGCAAAAACAAGTTCCTAAACAAATCGCGCTGAAGGTCTTAGCTCAAAACCATTATGTTTACCTGCAAATGTGCAACCTATTTTAATAGCTTGATGATGATGCATTTTACCACAGGATTCCTAAGATCTCATATGAGTCACTGGCTGTAAAAAAAAAAAAAGGTGTAAAAAACAAAGCATATGGTAGCATTTACTTCACCTTCTAGTAGGCCACTTTTTTTTCCAGTTCATTTAACAGTTCATTTCAAGCCCATAAAGCTATGTAACAAAGAACACTTAATTCAATTGGAAAAATGGAGGAAATTGAATTAAAGAGAATGTTTAATTACTCTGGGAAGAATTTGGCTAGAATGCCTGAGCTAACAGCCCATCACTCATGGGAAGACATCATAAAAACTGCAGAGTTTTTTTTTGTTTTGTTTAAATGAGTTGAAAGCACTTCAGCAAAACAGCATTTTCAGCAACAAGGGCTCCCTAAACTCGTCTTCCCTTGTACAGAAGTGAGAATATGTGCCTGGAACTAAAAACCTGGATTATTTGACAGCAACCTGCTGACTGTTCTGTGCAGTCAGCACTGGCCGTTTGGAACAACCTGTCCCAAAGGGAAAACCTTATGCCCCACAGCTTGCCACCTATCACATGCGTCTCCTCAGTCATTCCCACCTTGGTTGTCTGGAGCAGTCCAATGGAGTCACACTTTGCCCAGGGGACAGGACACCCTTGCACTGCTCCCTGGGCCTTTCTGAGCTTGTCTGGGAGTCGTTACAAGGTGAGGTCCCAGCATGGAGATGAAGACTTGTGAAGACTCGTGAAGAACTTGTGCATTGTGCATTAATTGCCAGGGTTTTGGCAGCAGGGGACAGCAGGGCAGACCTCGGTGGAAGGAGGTGCCCTGGTGCCACAGACAATTCCACACAGCTGCACAATGGACTGGTCCTGTTCCAAGCCCATATCCTGGTGGTGGCCTGAAGTCTGGACCACCACTATGGGAAAGCAGGCCCATTTAGCAGGCCTGGGGAGTCCAACCACCAGTCTATGTTAGAATAGCAGGGCACTAGCAGTGCTCAGCTCAGAAGGGAAGCAGCAGCCAGACAGTGCTGAGGTGCCCACGTGGGAAGGTGCTGCCCAGGCTGCAGAGGGAGGGAGGGAGGGAGAGTGCTGCCAGAGAGTGGGGAGTGACTGTCCCAGACGGGCACCTCCACATCTGGGACAGGAAACCAGCGGAGCCTGATGGTGAGTTAACAACACAGACTGTTCAGACCATTCCAGTTACAGTTCTTCCCTCAGAAGCATGGAATTATCTAAATGAGGGAGGACCGCAGTCACTGCCCCAGGGAGATGCCTCTGCAATGGTGTATTGGGTTTATGAGGCAAAGGCTTTTTTGGGGGAGGAGAGGGCTGCAGGGGAGGCTTCTCTGAGAAGATACCAGGAGTTGCCCCATGTTGGACGGAGCCAGTTTCAGCCAGCTCCAAGACGCATTCACTGCCGGCCAAAGCTGAGCCTGCCAGTGATGTTGGCAGCATCTGTGGGATAATGTATTTAAGAAGGGGTAAAAAAATCTGCGCAACAGCAGCTGGGAGAGTGCAGTGAGAATGCGTGAGAGAAACAGCCCTGCAGACACCAAGGTCAGTGAAGAAGGAGGGGGAGGAGACACTCCAAGTGCAGGAGAAGGGATTCCCCTGCAGCCTGTGCTGAAGACCATGGTGATGTAGGCTGTCACCATGCAGCCCACGGAGAACCACGGTGGAGCAGATCTCCACCCTGCAGTCTATGGAGGACATGGTGGATGTGCCCTGAAGGAAGCTGTGACCCTGTGGAGAACCCACACAGGAGCAGGTTCCTGGCAGGAACGGAAACCCGTGGAGAAGAACCCACGCAAGATTAGGTCTTCTGGCAGGACCTGTGGCCCCATGGGGGACCGATGCTTGAGCAGTCTGTTCCTGAAGGACTGTGCCCTGTGGGAAGAATGCATGCTGGAGCAGTTGGTGAAGAAATGCAGCTTGTGGGAAGGACCCACATTGGAGCTGCACCCCTTGGGTAGGACCCCACACTGGAGCAGGGGAACAGTGTGAGGAGGACGGGGCGGCAGGGATAAAGTGTTAGGAACTGACCACAACCCCCATTCCCCATCACCCTGCACCACTCAGGGGGAGGAGGTAGAAGAATTGAGAAGTGAAGTTGGGCCTGGGAAGGAGGCATGGGGGCAAGGTGTTTTTTAGTTTTGTCCTTATTTCTCATTATCCTGGTCTGTTTGACTGGCAGTAAATTAAATTAACATCCCCAGGTCAAGTCTGTTTACCATGAAGGTAATTGCTAAGTGACCTCCATGTCCTTATTTTGACGCACAAGCTTTTCATTGTATTTTCTTCCTCTGTCCTGTTTTGCGGGGGGGGGGGGGGGGGGGGCACAGTGGCAGAACAGCTTGGTGGGTACCTGGCAGACCGCAAAGGTCAACCCACCACAAAAGGCTACAGCAATGTGGGGAAACTGGAGCTGGGGAGATGCCACTGATGGTTCCAGGGAGAAGAGTCCTTGGATGTCTGGTCCTATGTCACTTGTAAATTATGTCCTCTGTAGGGGAAAAAGCCTTTGGGACGTGCTGATGGCGGGATATGTGGAACAATAGGTCAATACTGTTGTTTCCCAAAAGGAGATGACCCCCAAAGGAATAAAGTTTGGTAGCCACAACAGATGAATATTCAAACAGCTATGATGGTAGGGACGCATGTTTTGTAGAGACAAGGGGTGGAAGTTGTTGAAATGTTGAACCTGGACCAGGACCTATATCCTGGTGGACATAGGGGTGGAGACTGCAATGCATAGAGATGTTGAAACCATTGTAATGCTCTTGATTTTGGGGCTTTGCAGGAGCAAGGAGTGGAGTTTCACTGAGCACACGTAGACATTGCTACCACGTTAATTCCTTTTGACTGGTAGGAAAGGCAGAGTTTGTAAGACTTATCTACTAAGGTTATGGTGACACTAAAAGCAGAGCTTGTAACAAATGCAAAATTTTGCTAAGGAGAAGGATGGAATGTAATGGGCATAACCGTCACCATTTTGGTAGGGGAAGGGCGGCAGGAGAGACCACCGCAAGCAGAGGCCAAGGGCTCCCTACTCCTCAACAGACCCACCACAAGTCACATCTGAGCCCATCAGCCAAGTGCGGTGTCTCTGACACAACCAGAAGAGTTTGCAATACAAAAACATTCAAGAAAGAATGGGGGGAAAAAAGAAAAAAAAAACAACAAAACAAAACTAAAAAAAAACACCAAAAAGAAAAAAGAAACAAGGCCAGAGCAAGAGAAGAGAGGAGGCAGACAAAAAGAAAAAGACCACACCAGACCAGGACGGGGAGAAGGCAGACAGAAGCCAAACTAGCAGGAAACTGAGCAGAGGCCGCAGCTGAAGCAGCAGCTGCACACGCAGTGGTTGAGCATTGGGGTGCTGAGGGGACTGCCACCTGCACTGTCCCCAGCCGCCTGGGCCATTTCTCCCCTCAAGGGAGACCAAGTGTACTGTGCAGCAAAGAACCTGGAGAATAAATAGGAGGTGAAGAGGTTTCACAGAGACAAGGGAAACCTTCCCTAAGTGTGTGTGTTTTTTTCTTTCTATTACCAGAACCAGTAATTAGAAGTTTGTTTACTGACAATCAATTAAATTTATTGAAACTACACCAAAATCAGTAGAACAGTTTTGCCCACAACAAACCTGGCAATAAAATCATACTGTAAGCAAATGAGAAGTGACAAAAGAAAAGGAAGTAATGCAAACAGGTTGAAATGCTGTGATGTGAGCATTTCAATGAGAAAGAGGGAGACCAGACCTGTGGAATTCTGGCAGGATAGTATTCAAACCTGAAAAACTAACAAAGTAATGCTACAAATAAGGTAAGCCCACCCATGTATTCCCAGCTGTAACGAAACAGCACAGCAGGGTTCTGCTTCCTGCAGCTGTGTTTTGAGAAAAACTTGTTTAATGGCATTAGCTAACAGTGCGGCTCCAGCTCACTCTTAATGACTATTTTAAAGGAAATTTGTCTCCCCTCCTTAATTTAGCCACAAACCGCAGCACCAAAAGAATGAGAGCGATTCTGCTGTAAACAGATCATCAAGCATTGCACAAAAGATCCAACCTTGCATTAGAAAGTAAGACTACACCGTATTCCCTATAATACTTGTAATAACCACTGCCTCCCACCTAATCCCCAGTTTAACAATTTTGCAAAAGCTAAAGCACGCATGGCTCTGTATTACTAGAACCTGTGATGAGGAGGATTTTATTCCTCTTCAGCCTCGTAAGAAAATCCAATTAATTGGATTTTACCAGTTATTTACATGGCATAATTAAAAAAAAAAAATATAGATATTAATACGAAAAAACTTCTATGTAGATGTAGAACAGTTATCTAAAAATAAATCCATGGCAATCCACCTGCAGTTCATATCAGGGTCACTGAAATTAAGTTGGAAACTATTTTAAAATCCATTGTATTTTTTCTGAGATTAAATTATCAGAAATTCCTTTTATTAGTTGGATGGTTCTGTATTTAGTGAATCTGTATTAAGAAAAGTTGAAATTACTTTTCTGAGACAACAAAACCTAGACAACCCCAGACCATAGAATAAAGAGTGTTTTGCTTTTACTCCCATATGCACCTGTCTATTAGGACTTGTGAAAATCTGCTGTAATAAAAATAAAATTCCCCATACATAATTTTGTGTATAAAGAAAGAAGATACCAGTGAGTCACCTATGCCCTTTTTGACAACCATAAGCACTTCTTGTCCAATGGACTTCAGCATTTCAACTCCCAATTTATTTTTCACTCACAGTTATGCGTATATCTAACCATAATAATTGCTGCTATAAAAATACAAATGCTTAACTAATTGCAAACCATGAAACGGAGAGATGTATGAATTGACAGATGGATAAAGCATGAGATTTACAAGGTTCTTCAGAACTCTTTTTATTAACTCTTCTCCCTTCTTCTAACTTTGCTGAAGTCCCTTATGTTCCATATAATTCTTTTTCCCATTCTACAAAGTGACGCTGTCTGCCTCCCACTTTGAAACAAAGAGCTGTTTGGACAGAAAGCAATCTCTGGAAGCTCACAGGTGATGTAGGAACTGATCCTCTGTTTTTAGGTAACAAGAATTTTGTCTTACGGTTCAGCAGTTAATCACATCTTCTCCCACTGCCTTTGGCACAACAAACTAGGGGCTGTTGCTGCCTCCGAATTCATGCCTCATCACAAAAAGAAAAATCATATTTCAGGATTTGCAAGACAAATTTTTCTATACATTGTAGAAGACCTGGAACTAGTCGCCAAGTCTGTAAAATACAAACAGGTAAGATTCATAGCTGAGCAGGATAAAGAGATCACTCAGCTGGAATAGAGTCAAGTACAAATTAATGCTGGATGGGGTATTACATTACGTGTCATGGTAGTAGGTCTACAAAGACTGCATGTTGATAGTCTTGCATAAAGTTCACCTATCATCGCATTTAATTGCTACTACTTAACAAAATGTCAACTAATTGAAATACCACTTCTAATTAACTTCAAAAAGTGTAAAATCTAGGATTTTGCACTGGACCTATTTTATTATATTTTTTTTAAATTTGTAGTAAAGAAGTGTTCCATGTGTCTTTGGTGGAGATTTCAAAGCAGAAAGTACCTCATTCACAATGGTATTGTCTAGGGACATGCACATTTAACAATTCCAGATCTGGTCCTGAATTTGAAATATTGTCTTGGCGTGTATGTAAAGTCCAAAACATACTCAGATAATGTACTTAGATACTTGGGTTCTGCCCTTAAAAGAGAATATATTTTTAAGTAAATGCAAAGATTACTATCAAATGCCCAAGTTCACAGGCTTAAGGAATGCAAGAAAGCCACAACTTACACTATTGAGCAGTTTCTTACATGAATATTTACTAATCGTTCAGTGGTATGAGACAGACTGTGGAATGAAATTTTAAAACTAAGGACCAAATTCTGCTATCCTTTACCTGCACAGTAAAATACTAAGTATACTCAAATAAATGTAACTGATTTATCATATGAATAAGAGAAGCAAACACTGCTCCTAATTTTTTTTCTTAAATACTAAAATTTTTTAAAAATTCACTTTTAAAATAAAGCACGTCTAGTTTTCCCCTTGATTTATAATTAACCCTGCAGAACCACCACTCCTTCAGAATGGCTGCAAAATGTCTTTATCAATAGCAGTAACTTTCATGAAAAAATCTGAAACAAAAAAATTTCTGTGAAAGATTCTGGCTTTAGGAATTTTCATGTGGTGAGGTCAAAAAAAGTTTGCTTCAGCTTTCTCATGAGCTGAAGATAAACGACTGTAATAAAAGTTACTAAAAATAAAGTGATGTGGGGAGAGCTGGTGAATCATAGCTTGCACTGGAGTGAAAATCTGAAATAAAAAGAGGAATGTGATCACGTACGAAATTTGGGAAATCACAGAAGTGACTTTTAAAGTCAAATAGTCTAGCACCCAAAACAAAAAAAAATAATCCAGGGGATCAAGTAAGACAAAAGACCATTGAGAAGGCTAAACAAAAAGAAAGCCTGATTAAGAAAAGTCAGAAGCAGCTGTACAGATAGGAAACAAGAGAGAGCAAAATATAGGCTGTTTCCTGTCTTCTTAGAAATAGTTTATACCAAACATGTATAAAGACAACAATAATATGGAAAGATGACAGTAGCTGCAAGTAAATTAGTGAATCTACACAAGAGAAGTGAGCATTACTCTGCAGAAAATACCTCAAGAAAACAAACAAAAAAAGACAACATACTGTCAATTCTAACAACTTTTAATAGTGAAGGAGTCATTGTATCACCATGACAAAATGATGTGATTGAAGGCTCTTGGAAAAATTACTTATTTTCTCTCTTCTCTCTTGAGGCTTGGGCTGTACTGTTCTCACCATCAGTTGCTGCTTCTTATTTACATAGCCACCACTCACTTAAGGCCTCATCAAGTTTCAGGGCCTTGGTGTCAGTCTCCTCCTGGCTTATTGTCCCTGGCATTATTTCATCTTTTTACCAAATTTATTTTTTCTACTTTCTCTTTTGGGGGAGGGATGGGGCAACAGAATATTTAATTTGCCCAGTATGGGTTTACATCTGTCCCTAATGGGAAAAGAACAACACAAACAGCAGAAGCCTATAATAAAGTACACATAGAAATACTTCCTCTGAATGTTTTTCTAGCCTCCCACAACTCAGCGAGCTCACAGGCTGGAAGTGATGCCTTGGCATTTAATAACAATTTAAACCTTAATGGATTTTTCTTCTGTGTTTTTGTCCAGTTACCTTCTGAACTTCAAAAATATACAAATTCCAACTGTACAGAATTCCACTGCTTTGACACGTGTGAAGAACTACCATTTTTTCATCCGAATGTATCACTACTTATTTCTTTTGATGCCTTTTATTTCATATATTGGCAAGAATAGTCAACAATTAGTCCATATTTACCCTTTGTGTGCAACTTATGCATTTAGAAATCTTTATCATGCCAGACCAGTTGTCTTTCCAGCTAAAGAATAGCCCACTCTGCTGTTTCTTATATGCAACCCATCTCACACTTTATCACTTGTTAGCATTTTTTTGAACAACTTCTAGGTGTTTGTGAATTTTTAAATATGAAGGCTGTGGGCCTGGAAGAGACAGAATGCTCAAAGCAAGCAGACGTGCATCTAACACTAAACTTAATTTTTAAATGCTCTTGGGCACTGAACTGAGGTTTTCATGGAAGTTGTTGTTATAATCCCAAAATGTCACTGCTGATGAGTAAAGCACCCAGTTAAGAACTTTTTTTTTTTTAAAGTAAAAATAGGATAATTTTTGGTGTATGTTTTCACTAGCATTTATCTACAGTGAATTTCCTGTGCTATGTTAATGTCCACTTACTGAGCTTCATAGTCTTTCTACAACTCTTCACAGCTGGCCTTTCTCATTACCACTCTAAAGTTAATATCATGATGAAATTTTATCAATTAACTAGTAAACTCTCCTTTGTATTACTTCAGAATATGCTGTATAACATGGATTCACTGGGGGTCCACAGATGACATCTCTACAAACCATAAAACAAAAGAACAATCACTAGGAAAACAGGCCCGTTACTGCTAACCCTGTTTAATATTTTTTACGTGAGACAGTTTTTTTTCTTATGACACACAGTGTTATTGACAGTATTTGGTGAGGGCACCTGCCAGAATTGACCTCCATACGCTGCCTCAGTCATATTGCTTCTGAAGGAGCCATGAAGTAGGTGGGTAAAGAGCTCCAGTAACTTGTGAGATATGTCATCCGTTTTCAACAGCTGCATTGGGCTAGCCCAATACTGCATATTTATCCATGGATCTTCTAATTCTATTCTTTATCAACTCTTCCATTAATTTATTTGGTACAGATATTACTGCAGCCTCCCTAGATATGTGGAAGGATAAGCAGAAACACAGCCAATAACAAGCAGTAATAGAGGGATAATCAGGGACTGTAATAACTTTAGACTATGGAGACGTTCAGACCTCCTGATGCGCACACTCTCCAAGTCTTCACTGTCAACTGGGTGCGATGGTAATGAGGCACGACTGTACTCAGAAAATTAATGATGGCAGAGCTGAACATAAATTTTGTGGCCAAAAGATCGTTCTGGGATACTCTATCCTTCTTTTGAGAACTTCCTTTGCACTAGAAGTCTCCTGGAAATTTAAAGCATCAGCTGGAATAACTTTGACTCCTTAGAAGTGTCTGCATGTCCTTCTATCCCACAGGGGAGATTAGCACCTTTTCTGACACAGACATTTTATTTGTGTGCCAAATATTGATACGTGTATAGATCAATGAAATTGTAATCAGGATTTTAAGTTACATTGGCCCTTAACAAAAACGCTCATATAGAGAGTCTGTTTTGTGTCAGTGGAAATAACTTCTCACTATTAAGTGTTGTTCTTCTCCAAGTGTTACTGCAGATACTCTCACGGCTGACCAAAAACTCTATCCTCCAAAATCTCTATAAATATTCACTAAAATTACTGTAAACAGTGTTTGCCAAAACCTCTGAATAACAATCAAAGTCCATATACATACACTCATCATTTCTGTGCGATCCTGACATATATTCTCAAACTGGTGTTTGGTACTCTCACTCCTCTTGCAGGAGAATACATACATAAATCATTTTCAACTGCTAAAATACTAGTTACAATAAGTCAGATTTACTGATGATTCCCTGACCTCAAAGCAATCTCTCATTTCTCAAAAGCTCAAGCAAGACTGCCTGCAGATCTGTTAAAAGTCTTTAAAAGTCACATCCTGGGCTCCGACGAAGCTGGTTGGGAAAATAAATTCCATCTCAGGGATGGAAGGGTGGGGAGGGGGAGAGAGGAACAGCAAGAGAGATGACAAGCATAATCTTAACCCAGATGTCATACCATAAACTCACTTGAGGACTAGCACTCGGATCAAAAAGCATATGCTCACAAATGCTAGTCAAGCAGATTTAAGCATACAGTGCAAACTGTATTGAACAGTAAACCTCAAGGGTTAAAAATCTGCTGTAAGAAACCAGATTTTAGCTGATGATAAACAATTTTCATATAACAAAGGAAGCATAAGGAAAACAAAATGGATGTGTCAGAAATTGTGAAGGCATGATAGGAAAAGAAAATGAGGTGTTGAATATCTGAATAACAGCAATGCTGTGATGAATGTATAAAAAGACAGGATGATTTGTTGGCATTATGCAGCTGACATTATTATGCCCATTAAGTAGCAGAGGAGTGCATCAACAAAGAATTATAGAGTCAAAGTGAGGATGAAACTACCCCCAGCCTCAAACTGTGCCCATTCATGCACAAGCAGGCACACCATTCAGATTTACAGTGTTTTAAGCTAGAAACAAAAAGTTACACAACCTGTGCAAATGGGAATGTTACAAGTGGAATACTCTAACTTTAAGAAAACACACTGTGCTCTTCTGAGATGTTTAGAAGTATTATGTGACTATAAAATGTCAAGGAATTACAGATTATTAAGCATAAATGTTACGCATAACACCACAGTAAGAAAAAGCAAAATAATTAAAAGTGAACTACACTTCACACCCCTTTCCTGACTATCTGAAATCGTTATTTCTCTTGACTGTTGGCTAGATTGATGTCTTAAAACTACAGGGAAACTTTCACAGTTTTTGTACATCGTTGTACGTTCAGTTTAAATTATTTTTTGATACCTGAAAACCAGTATATGAATTCCTCCCCCACCCCAATCCTCAAAATCAAGTCTGTAGCACTTTTCAACATTTTTAACACATGGGTATTTATTTTTTTTTCTACAACTATACAACATAAGTATAACAGTCCCAAAGAGATTTTCACTGGATGTTTAAAAAAGGAAAACAAGATATCAGGTGACAGAAATAATCCATTCAGGTTCTGTATAGCAGATGCTTGGATTTACAACAGTGGCCTAGAAACACTTAGACATAAATAAAACTGATTCACGTTTTACCTACAAGACAGTAAGTACTTGGGATAGCCTGCCTACATTTTTATATGTATGCTTGTCACTAGGTTAATTTTTCAACCTTTTTTTGGTGCTGGAGAAGTAGAAGGTCAAGTGTATTTCTAGCCATCTGTTCCCACTATGCTATGCTTATCTCCTCATAAACAGAAGCAGCCTCACCCACAGTGCTCTGTGATTACTTTGTACAATATACCACCAGCCGAACTGTGCCAAGCATGCCTGCTGTGCAAACCAGCTCGTTCGTCCCTCTGAACTAATTGCATCCACTGCTCCAAGTTAACAGAATATTTTTTCTGTACCACCTTTGCAAACCACAACAGCTGTTGCAAGAAAGCCTGCAGTGCGTATTCTAATGCTTGTGGCCTCTTCCTCAGCTGTGGCTATGCAAAACATCCTGGGATAATGTGCTTCTCTAGAGGGTGCCAGCTCACGGAGTACAAGACTAAACAATGTAATCATATTAAAACTATAAAAGTCACCTTAAGCCATGCATCTTGTAAGTTCCTGATACAAAGTTTGTCCAAGCTCATGCTTTCTCATTTGTAAAAATTCCAGACAATAAGAATGATTCTGAATCAAGACATAAATTTAAATTTTTCTGATGAAGTTAAATATGGTAGATTCATAAATATATTTCCTCTGGGACCTTCTGGAAGAGCTCAATTGAAATTTATTCACAGATTCTTTTCAAAAAAAAAAAAAGTTCTGCTGACTGAGCTGTTGATTAGAAGAGCTTGTTATTGAAGATCTTAAGATTTTAGTACTAATTTAAAACAACAAAAAAGTTTATTAAAATATCCTACAGTAGCTTTAAAATCATTTAATATAGCAATTCGTATTACCCAAAATCAGTGAAGCTGTGAAGGCACACAATTAAATGTAATCCTCTAATGTCTCCAATACATTGTGAGACATTAAAAAATCAGTGAAGCTGTGAAGGAACACAATTAAATGTAATCTTCTAATGTCTCCAATATATTGTTGTTGTAGCATAACTTGCCATTAAGAATGGCTAATCTCTTCCATTACCAAAATATATCTTTCCCACCTACAGAACATTGATTAAAAGCTTAAATCACCATTTGTTGAAGAATTTTCGTTATAACAGTTTCTTTCTTCATTTGCAGATGATGCCTGCAGGAATCATAACCTCTTTAATAACCCCTTTCTTTAGATATTGTCATATCCACCTCATTCTGGGACAAAAACCTGCCTTCCAAATATAATGATATTCTACTCATTTTAATCTTGCAAAACTGCATTATAAACCCCAGGTTTCAAAACATAAAACAAAACCTCCTTATTCAGATAGAGAACCATTTACAGAGCATATAAATATCATAGAATGGTTAGAGTTGGAAGGGACTTTGAACATCACCTAGTTCCAACCCTACTGCCACAGCCAGGGACACCTCCCACTAGACCAGATTACTAAAAGCCCCATCCAGCCTGGCCTTGAACACTTCCAGGGATGGGGCATCCACAACTTCTCTAGGCAACCTGTGTCAGTGCCCCACCACCCCCACAGTAATGAATTTCTTCCTAATATCCAATCTAAATCTCCCCTCTTTCAGCTTAAAACTGTTACACCCCTCATCCTATCACTACACTCTCTCATAAAGAGTCCCTCCCCATCTTTCCTGTAGGCCCCCTTTAGGTACTGGAAGGCGCTATAAGGTCTCCTTGGAGCCTTCTCTTTTTCAGGCTGAATAACCCCAACTCTCTCACTCTGCTCTCATAGAAGAGGTGCTCCAGCCCTCTGATCGTCTTCGTGGCCCTCCGCTGGACTCACTCCAACAGGTCCACGTCCTTCTTGTGTTGGGGGCCCCAGAGCTGGACACAGTACTCCAGGTGGGGTCTCACCAGAGTGGAGTAGAAGGCGAGAATCACTTCCCTCGACCTCCTGGTCACGCTTGTTTTGATGCAGCCCAGGATGCGGTTGGCTTTCTGGGCTGTGAGCGCCCATTGCCGGCTCATGTTGAGCTTCTCATCCACCAACACCCCCAAGTCCTTCTCGGCAGGCCTGCTCTCAAGCCATTCTCCGCCCAGCCTGCATTTGTGCTGGGAATTGCCCCAACCCATGTGCAGGACCTTTTACTTGGCCTGGCTGAATTTCATGAAGCTTTCCCAGGCCCACCTCTCAAGCCTGTCCAGGTCCCTCGGGATGGAATCCCTTCCCTCCAGCACATCAATGGCACCACACAGCTTGGTGTCATTGGCAAACTTGCTGAAGGTGCACTCAGTCCCGCTGTCTGTGTCACCAACAAAGATGTTAAACAGCACTGGTCCCAGTATTGACTCCTGAGGAGCTCCACTCGTAACTGGTCACCACTTGGCCATCGATCCACTGAACGCAATTCTCTGGGTGCGGCCATCCAGCCAATTCCTTATCCACTGAGTGGTCCATCCCTCAAATCCACGTTTCTCTGATTTATAGACAAGAATGTTGTGAGGGATAGTGTCAAACGGTTTGCACAAGTTCAGGTTGATGACATCAGTGGCTCTTCCCCTACTTTTCCATAATGTAGGAAAACAGGCAATAATTAATAAATACGAAAAAGCCAGAAAAACCCTACAGGGTTGTCCATGGTGTCTAGCTCAATGAGAAAGACAAAACAGAACACAGCCACAGGGTGAACAAAATTTAATCTATAAGAGTGCTGGTGTTTGCTTACAGACAGTTTTATTATAATATTTTACCACCTCACTGTTAATTTTAACTATTTAGAAGTTATAGCGGATTGCACAAGTACCTCTAGTTCACTCTAGCACAAAATGCCCAAACTTAGTTTAACACACACTTGTATATACAATGCTTAAATGTAGCCTTTGCACTGCTCCATGCTCAACTGTTGTCTTCACTGAGCACCACCTGTGTTAAAGATGACTGCTTGCAGTTAGAGCACAAGTTCTGACTTAGCACTAGGAGTAGTACCAGGACAGCACAAGCAAAGCTGAAATAACACTCAAACCACTGAATATAACCTTTAAACCTGACCTAAGAGACTAAAGCCATTTAGGTCACATTTCAACATGGGAAAACTTTTTTTTTTCCCTGCAGGAAGCTACTTCTGCAGTTGAGAACTCCAATAATGCCATTGAAACAGTTCCACATGATTTGAATACTAGCAAGTATCAACTAGAATATAAAATAAAAATCAACCCAAATATTGATTTTATCTCTGGTATATTTAATAACAACCAAACTATCCATCATAGTTCAAAAAAAAATATTTTAATACACTTCGTAACTTACTACTTCAAGAGCTCTGTATTTTTCATTTTCACTAAGAATTTAATTGCAATTCCAATGAGAGGCAGCGTAGGGACAGCAGAATACTCTTTTCCTTTAAAAAAAGATCAGATATAAAGTACAGAGTGTTAATTCAGACAGTCTGTAACTGCAACTGTTAAAGGCTGTAATCCATGCAATTTAGAATTGAAGCATGCACAAAGAAGCAAATCTGCTAGGAACATTTTTGATATTCCTGCTACTTGCTCATATTTTTTCCCAAGAGCTTAAGCATGACCATTTGCATCACTGCTTCATAACTCAATGACTCAGAACTTTCTCAGAAAGAAAGTCTGACTCACCCCAGTGACAGAACATATCCAACAGTTTACTTCTGCAAAGTCTTAAACCTTCTATATAGGTGCACACTGTAAGGGAGTGAAGGTACACAGTACCCTGTTAACAATTAGCATCTGGAAGACTGATTTGTGAACTTTCAGGGCTATCATGTGGTTACATGTTTTTATCCACGTTCAGGTACAGAGGGCTCCAGATTAGCATAGCCACACTCGCCTTTGCTCCTACATCTGTAAGATTTTGTAAAAAAATAAAACATATTAAAATTCAGAAAACTGTTATGGCCAAATTAAGTTTCTACAAAGTCACATGTAGATGTGATTTATACCTAGTCTTTCTGGTGTAATAACCTCCTACAGTAAGAGCAGATTTGTTTGTAAACAGCCAATGCTTTTTCATTTCATGTAGTCCACAAATACATTTTAATATCTTGGTGAAATCTAAAGTAATAGTAAAGTAAATCTAAAGCAAAGTAATAAACTGGTTTTTACTGGATTTTTTTTAATACTTATTAAATATCAGTCGTTCTTATGAAATTATGAATGTTTTGGAAAAACACATTTCAATCAAAATCACAGAATCAAATAAAAAAGCTTAAGAAGAATATCAATTCTAACTGGACTTTTTCAGAATATCAATTCTAAGCATGTAAAACACTAACAGTCTCTCTCTTGCCTGCCATTTTATCATTAGTATCATTCCACCCTTAAAAAGCTTAAAAAGTTAGTAGTATTTAACGAAGAAATACTATTACGTTTGATCATTCTTTTAGAAAAAAATATGTATCCAGACAGATTTATAGGGACAAGTATAAGTATCAATCGCAGTGGAAATAATCAGAATATCCAGCAAATGTTTAATATTTCAGGTTTGCATACTGAACCTCATCTCTATCACCATTTAGTGGCACCATCTCAAAAAAGAAAAAAACGTTTTGTGCAGCATAGTCAATACTACTGCTCACTTTTCGAAGAGTTTCTTGGCATAGCATCTTACTTTACTTTCATTACATTATTTTTACTTGTCCTACCACTTCAAAGTCTTTTTCAGTTCCATTTTACGTTAGGCAGGACTTCAGAATTTTAAAATAATCATTTCTATCTTAAGTAATCTATAATTTTTCTGTCCATTATTTTCATAAAACAAACACTTTAACAGCCTCAGGAATACTAATTACATTTTACTCACCACTACAGAAAAATTTAGGCTAGTAAAAAGCCAAAATACAGCTGTATTTAGCCCACATCCTTTTGACTTTCTGTAAATTCTCAGACCGTATGAGTATTTATATAGCTAGGTTCAATTCAGTTAGTACTTAACAGCATTGGCTTAAGCCACTGTTTACCAGGATCATAACCACGCTTATATAGCACACACTGTGACCACATACTGCTGTGGTGAGATTGCTACTGAGATTTATATAAAACAGACTAGTTTAAACCAATCGCTTCAAAGCTATCTCAAGGACATAGGCACAACCAGGAAAACAACCCTCTCAAGTGTAATGCAGACATAATTTTGAGACTCAAAGTGTCAACACTTGAAAATGGAATTTAAACACTGGAGTCTCTTCAGACTTGAAGGGTGCATCATCTTCAATACTTGACAATTATCTCATCTAGTGCTGCAATACTTCTCTTTTCTCCCTGGAGAAGAGGAGGCTCAGGGGGACCTCATCACAGTATTCCAGTACTTAAAGGGCAGCTACAAAGAGGACAGAGGCCCTCTCTTCACAAGGAGACACACGGAAAAGACAAGGAGCAACAGGTACAAGTTGCACTGGGAGGGTTTTCATCTCGATATAAGAAAATTTTTTACAGTGAGAACAATCAATCACTGGAACAACCTCCCCAGGGACATGGTGAAGTCCCCATCATTAGAGGTTTTCAAGATGTGACCTGACTAGGTGCTGGATAATCTCATCCAGGCTTCCTTTCCCACAAAAGGGTAGACCAGATGACCTTTGGAGATTCCTTCCAACCCCGGCTGTTCTATGATTCTGGTCCAGTAGACTTCTGCAGGGGGTCTCGTGTGAAAGAGCAAAAGCCATAGCATGAAAGTTGTTCCACAAGGAGAACTGAAGTTAATTATAAAACATAAGAGAAAGTCTGAAAGGAACACAGTAAGTTCTCAAATGTATGGCGAGGCCTGGGTACTAGAGACCTAGCAGTTTTCAGAGTCTCTGTGGACCTCTACTCTGAATAATTATCTTTCATGACCCCTAAAATTTCACCCATAGATTCTTTCATTCTTGCCATAAGATCAAATCACTCAGATAACCCAAAAGGCCTAATAGAACACTATGTACTTCTAACAAAACCCAAAAAAGTTGAAACCACTTGGATTTTGAAAATAAAAGAATTTTAAGGAATCCATTTTTCACATTGAGTTCTTCCATAATGATAATATACACACCAGATAAATAGCTTCACTTCTGTCCTCTCAGACACTTGCTGCAATCAGACATAGATGAGGCAGAATCTGGATGACTACTAAGCCAGCGGCGTGTATTTTTTCCATAGATATGTTTCTTCTCAGGTGTTTCTGACAGGCACCTCAGGTGATGTTCTAGTTACATCAGTGTGACCAAATTAATTTATTTGTAATACAGAAGGTTAAGTAAAAGGAGAACTTAACCTGAGGTATTATTAATTTTCTGCACCTTATTTACTCAATGATATGCTTGGCAGGTTAAAACAAATATTTTAGTTCTACACAGATTCTATACAGATTATTTTTATGCCCTTGCATTTATATTATGAATACATAAAATTCTGCTCTTTGGAACAGTGCAGTTTTGACCTTAAAGAACCTTTCAACTATTGGACAAAACTGGATCTCACTTTTCATTTTTTTACTACTCAATGAATTCTGCTGGTTTATGCATAACTATCTTTTTTACACTCATTTAAATAAGAGTATGGTTCACAGGCAAAAAACTAACACAGGGAAAAAAATTTCAGCATGAAGTTGGAAGTCAAAGAAGGTATCTAGAAAATACTTTATATCCAGTATCGTTCCCATATGGAGACAGGACTTCACCCCACGTTACTTAATTCCCTTGATTATTCTCAAGAGTTATCAGCTCTAATCAACCATTGTTTCACTAGCTGATTAACGCCTGATTAATTTTTCTCAGCAATAATGCGCAAGAGTGAAGCAGAAAGAAATGTGTTAATGAGGAATACAGAGAAATGAGACAAACACCATTACCAAAAAGATCCAGGTACCATAGTAAAATTATATGCAAAATACTAGCTTTTTTCTAAACAAAGAAATACTGTCAATTCCTTTCAGGTTCAGGTATTTTTATTTTAACAGGTCATTAGAATCTAAATTTAGCTTACATGTTAACAACTGATTAGAGAAAAATCAAATTTTATAGTTTACAATACAGGATAAAAAATAGGTTCTACCCACAGCAATTACTATTAGGAAACAGCGATAATCTAAGATGAGTAAATAGCAGCCCAGAAGCTACTCTCAACATCACAATGAAAGAAATCGAAGATGATGCTATCTAGAAGAGACAGATAACAAAATGCATTATCTACACACAGTCCTCTCTCATATCATAATACTCCTACTGATTTGATCTGCCAAAAACACTGGCTATGGGCAGAGAGAGGTAGTAGTTAAGTACCATAAAGCAGCAATCACCTACAATACGCTCAAATAACTGATCTTCCAAAAATCAAAATCCACTACCAATGACAGCCTGCAGAACTGTCAGCAGAAAGTAAACCCAACCTAAAGCAATGATCAGGTTTTAGCTTTATAGAGGAAGATGTCATGAACTTCAAACAAAGTTGAACTACACTCAACAGAAATAAATAACTTAAGTCAGTTTTAAATTGACTGGACAAAAAAAACGACCTTTAGAAAACATGCAATACACTTCTGTTTGTTCCAGGTTTTGCAGAGACTACCTGTCTTACATGTGCCCACATAGAGGAATTTCTATTGGCAGCAAGTACGTAAGAGAAGGGAAGAAAAAAAGAAGGCCATCTAAAACACTTAAGCTACTTCCCAAGCTAATTTTAAAGAAAGGGATACTAATTACAGTATAAATTAATAGAAAAGGGTTGCTGTGGAATCGTAGGCTGGAGTTTAGCTGCAACCACTGGATCTTATCTTTGAAGATATTAAGCTGTTTCTTCCTGCCAAAAAACCAAACCAAACCAAAACAAAAACATAAAAAGGAAGTTGCGAAAGAACAGGAATAATTAGTGACTTTGGCTAACAAAGCTAAAACTGTTTTTGCAAGTTTTAGAAGGAACAGGAATGACAACCAATTTTTTTCCTTTATCTACCCCTCCCTCCAAGTATAGTAGATTAGGAAAAAGCGTTTTCTTCTTCTTTTTCTATCTCGGGAATACACTCTACAATTGAGAATAGCCAGTTCACAGAATTTGTGATTTTTTACTTTTGCTGGCAAATTTGGTAGGGCCCAACTAAAGAGATTACTAATGGAAACACTTTTTCACTTAAAGGCAAGTAATGTATCTGTGGTCACATGTCTCAGCATATGACAAGTGTTCTGCAGAATTTGAAATGGATTGCAGTGAAATAAATTCCATAAAATCTATTCAGAAAGTTGCAGTTAAATTGAAATACACTGAAATGAATCCCATAAGTTCCTAGATGTAAATTCCATCTGTTTCACTATCTTCCTCTGAAGGCCAAAATAATTTGACTAAAACCTAAAATCTACTCTTCCATTTCACTTACACCAATATAACCTAATTGCTATACTACAGTAAGTGCCTAGAAGCAGCTCCCAGATTTGATATAAAACAGATTTCATCCCCTAAAGTAAATTACTTACAAGACTTACAGTAGCTCTTTTTTTGAACTAGCAGCATGTCGCTTAACAGTACTCCATTTAAACTATTCTAACATCATAGTCATAAGGCTTAGGTTTTTAACTTTGCAAATCACCACCTCCTCTCCCCTCCTGAAGGGACAGTCATCTTTCACTGATTAAAAGGTGATCCAATGATGAAAAGAATTTTTTTCTGTTAGTAAAACTGTTGGTACTAATGCTTTCCCTGCCATATACTTTCAATAATGCCCCTGAATGAAAATGTCAGCTTTGACGACAAATTATGCATGAACAAATAATCCTAGTCTTATGGAAATATTTAAGGAATAGAAATAAAATCCTTGTTTATACTACCCAGCACGCAGTATTTTGTAAAACATGCTGAAAAACATCCCTCTAAGACACACTATTGTAACACTATCTGGACAGAAATATCTTACAGGCATCATGCCATCTACAAGAACGCAAGTGATCAGGACAAAATTGTATCCCATTTTGGTCTGTAGCAAAACTGCTCCTGTATGTGATTTTGGACATCAAAATTGACCTAGTTGATAAAACCAAATATTTCAGAACACTTACATATTTGTGATTTCACACCAAAGCGCCTGCAGTCCCCAGAAGTTTCAAAAAAGCGCAATAGAGGAGAACTAGTCATAAACTAGAACAAAGACTGCAGTTAGGACAGCTACTTACACAAGAGCCACGTTCATTGCATTTGATATTTCAAGGAGGTGCGCACAAGAGCCAGAGGCCCTTCACCTCTCCAGGAGCTGTGTGCTCTGTCACACAGCAGCTCCCTACCAGTATGACCATAGGGGAAACTGGTCAGGAGCAAAATCAAAAATCTCCTTGTAAGAATCAACACAACAAACCTAAAGCAATGGCTGTGCCAAACTTTAGACAGCAATTTGACTTTCAAGCATATGACAAAACTACAAAAACAAAAAGTTTGTTTCCATTGAAGACTTATAAAGAACCCATCTGGCAATATTTTCCAACTTCAGGATTTAGGAAGAGTGGGTTATGAATCATGAATAATTAAGATACAGAACTGCAGTGTGTGAAATTAGAGCCTTTCCTAGAAAATCTGTAATTTGAGCATTTAACTCAGACACACCATTGTAGTACATAAAGAAATACCACTTGGTGTGTTTATATGACAAATATAAATGAGTTCAATCTAATAACAGGAGAAAAACTTACTTAATAACAGCAACTGAGTCACACAAGATTAAGTTTTACCTTCAAAACTTACATTCAAGACTCCTGTGCCAAAGCAACATTCAATTATCCACTAACAAATTCCTTGAAAAGTAGTAGTGTACCATTCACAATCCAGCAACAGGAACTTAAGTCCACTAACATTATTAACATTGTATTACAATCCAGGGTATTTTCATTAGGCAGGGACAACTGTAGTAATTGTATAACCACAGCTTAAGCCTTACTGGCAGCTGATGTTCCTAAGGAAAACAAAACCAAACAAAAACACACACACACACACACACACAAAACGCCCAAATCACACATGGCCAGTATTTGTTCTGCTTAAATTCTACGGAGCAATTGTTAAAAGTCAAAAAGTTTTTAATATGCTGGAGACCAATATGCAGGAAAGAGTGTGACACTTTCACAAGAGGCTGCAAAATTCTACTTGCAGCCTGCCTATTACTGCAATACAAAATACTTACGTAGGGGGAAAAAAAAGCTAATTTCATTGTATATGTTCTAACATATTATGCAAAAATTTTCTATGCAAACGAGTTTTCAGTTTCGGGAAACAATGATTCTCTATGAAGTCAGATGCATTAATTCAAAACAAACAAAAACAAATTTCAAGTGACAAAATGAACCCCCCAATATTTACAGTCATATTTCTCACAATCTTATAGGTCATTTTACTTAATTGTTCAAGTTTTCCTTATCTTGTCAGCTGGTTACAACTGAGAAGGAAAAAAGATTTTCATGATTTTCATCCTCACAAAAACACTCCATTCTGGCTGGTCAGAAAGTAAGCGTCTATTAGACACACTTAAGATTTTTATTTTACTTATTATAACTCACCTGCTTGGGAAGCCGGAAAAGAGAATTTTTGTAAAATATATCTTTAGCCTGACTCCATGTTCCGTCAATGATGATCATGACAGATGGACTAGCAGACACAGCAACTTCTTCCAAATTGGTTGCTTCAGCTCCAGGATACAAAATTAGAGTATTGGTACTTCTGCACATGGTTGCTAATTCAGGGTACCTTCAATGCACAGACACACAAAATTAAAATAATCATTACAAGTTTTCATGACAAATACATACTTCCACATATTCCAAATTACTGACTCCCACTCATCTTCCCCAAATTTTACTTCAGCTTCAAAAAAAGTCTATCGCTTAGCTACCACTTTTTCTTTCCAGCACCTCTAAATTTGTTCTCCCTCACCTCCTAAAGGGGGAGGAAAAAGCTATCCACAAAAGTAATCAATGAAAGCTTGATACAGCAATATATTAAGAATATTTTATGATGCTTTAATCATTAAGTCTCTAATATCTATTTGAACCAAACATGTTTTGAATTGTTTACCAAAATTTAAAAAACGTATTCTAGCAAAATTTGTTCAAGCATTTGGCACAAAAATACTACAATCATCCCATTTTGAACCTTGTCTATATAAAGAACATCAGCAATTCATGGTCCACATCTACAAGACATTTTTGAAATATTTTACCACCTCCATTAATCTTTTTTTTGTTTTTTAGTTACTACTTTTACAGTTAGAGTCCCCCAATTTGTACATTCTCCTCTTCTTTCCTGTTGGCTTCTACATTTGGTAATGGTACCAGAGGAATAACCACTGCCTATTATGTGTTCGCTTAATGTACACAGAAATTCCTAAAGTTTTTGCAGGACACCACTGTAAGTTAGTTAAAATAAAGATAAAAGACAAAAAAAAAAAATCTCTGAAAGGCATTGCCATTTAAGTAGTATTAGAAGCCTCAAAAACCACCTGGTCAAGTAGGCTGGTAAGCGAGAATCTGAGAAAAAACTGGCCTTGTAACAAAGACTGCATTATTTGTCTTGAATCAGTTTCAGCAGTCCCCCCATGTAGTCTTTAGAACTGCCTCAATCAGAAAGCAGGAAGAAATAAAAAGGAAAGGCTGTCTGAAGCATGTGACAAAGAATAAGAGATTAATTCTGCATTGTACCTCACAGGTTATAAAGAGTAACTGATGTGGTAGGAGGAGAAGAGCAATATGTAGTTGAAATAGCACATGACTATTGATGGCCTGAAGTGTAAAGGGAAGCCAGTACAGCTTATCAGAGAAAATAAGGTGTATCAGAACATGGTTAACCATAGCCAGCACCCATAGTGGGCTCTCCATGCTACCTATCAAGAACCACTAGGTGCTAGAGCATGGATACCAACACAGGCAGGATGTAGATACAGAAGTTCACACAAGGAAATTCCTAGTGACACTGTGACCTCACAGCTTTTTAGCCCCTGGATTTGGGCACCTGCACTACTCCTCCAAAAATCAAGCAAGAACCTCCTTTCTTAAAGTGGGGGAGGGAGGGAAAGGGGTGGGGGGAGAAGATTAGGAAAGACAATGGTTAATACTGGCGTTTGAGCTGATATATGCTAGGCGTTCTTCAAATCTGTGCACTCCGTTATCTCTCTCCGGGGATATATGTGAAAACACAATTTTATCAGTGTTAGGTTCAAGCAGAACAGCAGTGCCCAAGACATTGAGATCCTGAGCTTAAGGCTCATACAGGACCATATGGGAACCATTTGAAATGAAAAAGGAACTTAATTCAGTGTACCAATAAGCCCAGAGCTAGTACTCCAATATTTGAGCATCCTCACCCCCCCAAGCAAACAGTCCAGACGGATTTAACACTATGTGGTTCATTACTCTCAAAATTATTTACTAAAAAAAGAGTCATGATCTTTCCTTCCAAAAGGAACAGTAAAAGACGTGTAAATACAGACAGGAAATCTGTAAGATAAGTACGTAGCACAGAGAAGTACATGGAAACTTCTCTGCCCACTATTTTTTTAAACCTTACTTACGTTATGGTAATTTGGTATCACTTTATTTTAAGGAAGAATCATCCAAAACAAAAGCAAGGAGGTATCTCACTACAGGCTACCTGGCACTCAAGGTTTAAATCTAGAAAATTGGTCATTATTTTCAGATTTTTGTCTTAAGAACCTAGTTCCTCAAGGAGCAATGTATTAAATACACGGAAAAACTTCTTTACGGTGAGGGTGACAGAGCACTGGAACAGGCTGCCCAGGGAGGTTGTGGAGTCCCCTTCTCTGGAGATTTTCAAGACCCGTCTGGATGCAGCCCTGAGGGATGTGCTTTAGGCAACCCTGCTCTAGCAGGGGAGTTGGACTAGATGATCTCTAGAGGTCCCTTCCAACTCTGAAGATTCCGTGATTCCGTGATCTGAGTTGTGGGTAGCAGAGCTTTCATATCATTAACATCTCTTAGATGATTAAAAAAAAGAATTCTTAAAACTAAGCCAAAATCATAATGATTATGAAGCACTACAAATTCATATTACAACCACTACAACTGAAGTCTTAGTCTTCGAAATATGATTCAGCTGAAAACAATGGTTTTCAGTGCATACTCATCCAAGAATTCCAGTCATTTCAGTTTACAACAATTTATATGCAAAAGCAAAGGCAGGGGGTGGTTCAAACAAATTTTATAAGTTTGTCCCACAAATTTAGCCTAGGATTTGAGGGCCGATTATGCATATACTGCCCTAAGAACTCTTTACAAACTAGTAGGAGTTGGTGCTATCTTCAGAAAGTTTACTATCCACACACTTAATCCTAGAGCAACACTAAGCACATCCGGAGAGATATTTAGTACTCTTTCCCTTCATAGGAACAGGTTCTCGGAAATATATGCTGCACAACTTCTTCTAGGTTGTTGTTCACACTGACAGTCACAGTCTATGTCAGTAGATTTATTAAAACATGTGTCTTCCATTCATAAAACATGCATGTTCTTCCTTCCTTAGAACAGCACAGGAGGAATCAGCTAAACATAGATATCTAAGGATTTGCTTAGAAAGGGATATAGTTTATACAAAACAAGTTCAAAAAATTTTTGGTACGTTTTTCTATATGAGAACATCCTGTTAATTCCACTACAGGTTTTGTATTTGCTGGGTTTCCTTCCTGTTAGTTTGTTGCTAATACATAGTACAATTAGACTTTTTCTACTCACATAGTACCACCATTAAGATTTTGTCCCTCAAAACAGTTTTTATGTACATCCTTCATCTGCATTTAATTAGATCTGAGAAAGAAATGAAAAGTCTCAGTCAAAGACTAAATTTCTATTTAGTAAATAAAAATCAATTTGCTAACTGAACAAACTGATATGGAATTCCAAAGGCAAGTACATAACAACAATATCACTCTTCACAGCCACTTTGCAAGAATATGTTTCTGACATGGTTGCTCTGGGTAAATACTGTAATACGGTGCATTTAACCACAATCTACTTCTGAGATACTGCTATAGGGCAGGATTTTCTCTACAAGTGTCAGACGTTTTTAAAGGAAATTTATAGGAAACAATTGTGAAAAATTAGCCATTTCACTATAATGGTGAGATGGCGCTGTTGCCGACTAAGCTCCTTTGAAAACTTGATCCACACCGTACGGTACAACCTTTTTTTTTTTTTCCCATACAAGCTTTCACTTTGATGCTTAAGCTTACTACAGCACGTAAAAGGACTAGAAACCAGATGTCATCTTCACAGAGCTTGACTTCTAAAAGTAAGTGCATACAATCCTACTATAAAAACACATTCAAACAATGAAAATATTTTTTTTAACACCAATAATTTATTCCATTGTTTAAGTACAAGAGTGATTTGAGACAAATAGTACAGCTTATTAAAAAATACAGAAGACAATTTCATTAAGGCTGGTATTTATATTTATGATGACTTATGCATTATTAAGGGATAAACACCAGTTTTGAAACTCTCCTCAGAGCCACAGCAGAAGCTCCTTGCTTAGCCATGCGCTCCCCAGGAAAATGTATTTTTGCTTTTTGTCCCTGCCTAAATTTCCTCTGCAAAACAAGGGGTGGAGTCAAAAACTCAGTATCAGGTCAGTTGGCAGTCCAGACTGCCTTGTTTAGATTGGCTAGCCAGAAATAGCAGTCCACACATTAGATCACTGCACTGGGAGGTAGAAAAGCAACTTCTTAGAAAGACACATGTCTAATCCCAAGTCCTCCAACTGCTAAAAGCTGAAAAGGGACTTGGCTAGCCAAGTCTCACCAGTCTTGCAGCCACTCTTCTGTAAGCTCTTTATCCTTTGGGCATTGTTTTTGTTTGCTTGTTTCTTTTAAATTTAAAAGACTTACAGTACCATGGGATAAAGCCCTGGAGGGAAGAGGGGCCTAATATAGCTGGCTAGTAGTCAACGATCACCTTCTCCAAGCTCAGGAGTGATGCATACCAACAAAGAGGAAGGTGGGCGAAAACGCCAGAGGCCTGCATGCATGAGAAAGGAGCTCCTGGACAAACCCAAACACAAAAAGGAAGCCTACAGAGGGTGGAAGCAATGACAGGTAGCTTGGGACAAATACGGAGAAATTGCCTGAGCAGCCAGGGATCAGGTCAGGTAAAAGCCTAGATAAGAGTAAAATCTGGCCAGGGACATCAAAGGCAAGAAGAAAAGCTTCTATAGGTATGTCAGTGATAAAAGGAAGACTAGGGAAAATGTGGGCCCTCTCTGGAAGGAAAAAGGAGATCTGGTCACCCGGGATATGGAGAAGGCTGAGATACTCAACGACTTTTTTGCCTCAGCCTTCACCGGCAAGGGCTCTAGCCACACAGCACAAGTAGCGGAAGGCAAAGACAGGGACTGGGAATATGAGCCCACTGTAGGAGAAGACCAGGTTCAAGACCATCTAAGGAACCTGAAGGTGCACAAGTCGATGGGACCTGATGAGATGCATCTGCTGGTTCCGAGAGAACTGGTGGATGAAGGTGCTAGGCCACTATCCATCATATTTGATAAGTCAAGGCAGTGCAGTGAACTTCCCACTGACTGGAAAAGGGGAAACGTAACCCCCCATTTTTAAAAAGGCAAAAAAGGAAGATTCAAGGAACTACAGGCTGGTCAGTCTCACCTCTTGTGCCTGGCAAGATCATGGAACAGATCCTCCTGGAAACTATGCTAAGGCACGTGGAAAATAAAGAGGTGACTGGTGACAGGCAACATGGCTTCAGTAAGAATAAATTGTGCCTGACAAATCTGGTGGCCTTCTACAACAGCACTACAGCATTGATAGATAGGGGAAGAGCAACTGACATCATCAACCTGGACTTGTGCAAACCGTTTGACACTATCCCTCACAACATTCTTGTCTATAAATCAGAGAAACGTGGATTTGAGGGATGGACCACTCAGTGGATAAGGAATTGGCTGGATGGCCGCACCCAGAGAATTGCGTTCAGTGGATCGATGGCCAAGTGGTGACCAGTTACGAGTGGAGCTCCTCAGGAGTCAATACTGGGACCAGTGCTGTTCAACATCTTTGTTGGTGACACAGACAGCGGGACTGAGTGCACCTTCAGTAAGTTTGCCAATGACACCAAGCTGTGTGGTGCCATTGATGTGCTGGAGGGAAGGGATTCCATCCCGAGGGACCTGGACAGGCTTGAGAGGTGGGCCTGGGAAAGCTTCATGAAATTCAGCCAGGCCAAGTAAAAGGTCCTGCACATGGGCTGGGGCAATTCCCAGCACAAATGCAGGCTGGGCGGAGAATGGCTTGAGAGCAGGCCTGCCGAGAAGGACTTGGGGGTGTTGGTGGATGAGAAGCTCAACATGAGCCGGCAATGGGCGCTCACAGCCCAGAAAGCCAACCGCATCCTGGGCTGCATCAAAACAAGCGTGACCAGGAGGTCGAGGGAAGTGATGCTCGCCTTCTACTCCGCTCTGGTGAGACCCCACCTGGAGTACTGTGTCCAGCTCTGGGGCCCCCAACACAAGAAGGACGTGGACCTGTTGGAGTGAGTCCAGTGGAGGGCCACGAAGACGATCAGAGGGCTGGAGCACCTCTTCTATGAGAGCAGAGTGAGAGAGTTGGGGTTATTCAGCCTGAAAAAGAGAAGGCTCCAAGGAGACCTTATAGCGCCTTCCAGTACCTAAAGGGGGCCTACAGGAAAGATGGGGAGGGGCTCTGGTCTAGTGGGAGGTGTCCCTGGCTGTGGCAGTAGGGTCGGAACTAGGTGATGTTCAAGGTCCCTTCCGACTCTAACCATTCTATGATTCTAACATTCTATGAAATTCAAGCTGCTTTTATTTAAATTTAGTAACACAATATTGTAGTCCAGCTAAACTTTTTTATGTGGGGAAATTAAACCAAACTGAAACATAGAGGTAACTTAGGAGCAGAAGGCTGAGTTAAGATAAGCACAAAGATGAGCTAGGAGCATAAGCACAAGCAGTCACACCAGAATAAGCTAGTCCAAGCTACAGAAGAGTTGATTATTATGATGGATGAATTACACACAGTAGCTGCCCACAGTCAGAAATACGGTCTTCTTGCTTTTCTTGCCATCTTTTGACATACCGTTGTACACATTTTCGCAACATTTGTGACTTCTAACACGGCAAAATACAACATGCCTGTCATCAACACATGTAGCTTTGGTAGCACAGATGCAGAATGAGGGGGAATGTTTGTGCTGGGGGCAGCAGTTGCTCCAGAGACGATAGCTGGGCCACATGCCTCACAACAAAGTTCTGTTTATGAAATATCTCCACAACTGAATCTGCCCGCGATTTTATGACAATTTGGACTCAGGAACAATTCAGTGAAAGAAGCTCCTCCTTTAATTGTATCTCTTCTCACCAGTGTTCAGAACATCAAGATTTCTTGCTGTCTTCAAAACCTCAGCCTCATCTGCAAATGCTTGAACGTGACTGTGGCCCACTACCACCAGACATGTCAAAGACAATGTCAAGGCTGGGCATGGTAAAGGGGCACAGCAGTAAGCCCAAGAGGCTCAACTGTGAGGGGAAGACAGTGTAGAGCAGGGTGGTTGCTGGTCAGTGTTAGAGACTACTTTAAGTTACAACTTATTCCACATCATAGTTCTAGATTTTTACAAAGTGCTTTTAGAATCATAGAACTGTCTAGGTTGGAAGCACTTTGTAAAGATCTAGAACTATGATGAAGTGCTTTTAGAATCATAGATCATTGAGTTTGAACATTAACCTAACACTGCCAAAACCACCACTAAACCATGTCCCTAAGCACCAGATCTACAAGTCTTTCAAATACCATCAGGGATGGGGATTCAACCACTTCCCTGGGCAGCCTGTTGCAATATTTGATAACCCTTTCTGTGAAGAAATTTTTCCTAATATCCATCCTGAACTTCCTCTGGTGCAACTTGAGGCCATTTCCTCTTGTTCTTTTTGTAGAAGCCTTTCTTTGTGTGAAGCATGACTAACTTCAGAGCATGAATGGGGAATTTAATTTTACCTTCCCTTTCAGTCAGAAGAGACACACTGATGGCAGACTCTTTGAAGCTATAAATTTCAAGAGGAGACTGAGCAGCTGAATTTGAAAACAAGAAGTACTTTTCTTCCTACGGATCAGAGGTTGACTTTTAAAGAACTCAAAACACTGTCAGTGAGAGCAAAATTTCAATCCACGTAACATTTTATTGCAATAATTAAAAATAAGATCAATCTGAAGATAAACACTTTCTCTTTCTATAAATGAACCAATACAAAATTTCTTATCTGTTACCCATCTTTCCATGACCAACAGCTAATGTAAAACTCAAAAAGATGATGAGACTTAAAAGATCTATTTTAAGGTGCAACTATGGCCTTGAACTCTGTAAAAGAAATACTTGCACTACTTGTTTCTCATACAAACCACTGTTCAGCCTTAGTTTTGGTACGCAGCAGGCATTACAGGCCTATATAATCTATTTAGTCTGACAACAATCTCTGCTAAGCAGAACTACTCAGATGTTTCATTCAAGCCTGAATTGTATCCAACCTCTTCGTCATAGCAGATTTATGCATCCTCATGATCATACTTAAAACAAGTAGCATTTCATTATTTCTGGGATGCATGCTCTTGAGATGTGTAATTTAAACACTATCTTATCTCATTATAATCCAGTTTTTGTATCATAAACATTTTTATTACCTATCTATATCCATTTTCTCTCAAACTCTCTAAGTGGTTTTAATTCAACAGGGATGTATTGAACTTTGTCAGTGCGAAAGGCAAGTGTTAAAGTTTTAAAAATCCAACATTGCCATTTAATAGCAAACAGTATTAATATTGTAGAACAGATGCTAATTTATTATCTGTGGAAACCCATCAGATTAATGGGGACTTCTCAGTTTTTCTCATAATTTTTACTATTTCACCTTGGTCATAACCAGGTGCCTTTGCCTCTTCGAATACTCCCACGCTTGGAAGATTGTAGGAATACTGATCCCCATAATTCCCAGAAGGTAATAAAATGAATTTTTTAAAAAAGGCAACAAACCTCTGTCATCTCCACACTCAGAAATAGTCCCTTAGGGTCAGGACTGAAGCATAAGAGATACCCAGAAAGAGAACAAACTAAGTTTTCATATTAGATAACTCTACTTTTTTGTAGATAAATGACATTTAATCTCTAATACAATATGGATTTTTTTTCTTCCCTTTTAAACAGATTTGTATAAACAAATTATCTTCTCAAATAACGAGAAATACTTTAAGGTTTGTAAAATTATAGGTTTCCAATGAAATACTTTACTATTCACTAGGGAAAAAGGTCATAAATACAGCTTGTTAAATAACCCTTTTTAATCTATGAAAACCTGTACATAAAATACTTTGTTAACAAAAACTCTGCAAAGTTCCACAGTGAAAAAACATCATTACCAATGCTCCAAGTAACACTAGCTTTTACAGCATAGACATGCAAATAAAACAAAGGTTTGTTTGTCTGTACTGGGACCCTAGTATGTGATACCAAGTTTCTTATTACTGTCCTAAGTGGAGCTGGACTGCAACATTTAATAAACTAGAATAAAAAAGGAATAACGGGTAATAATGGGTTGTTTTTATTTTGTCTTCTATTATTTCAATTTTAATTTACTTCTCTTTTCTCATGTACTGTGCTTAAAATAAAAACACATGCTAATAATTAAACATGAACACATGCTAGTAATAAAAGGAAAACTACTTCCTGTCTCTGCTATTAGAGTACTAACAGTTTTTTCTAGTAAAATGGTTTTCAGCAAATATCAACATTTAAAAACATTACTAACTAATATGCCAACAGTAATATTTGGTAACGTACGCAGATTAGTTTTGAAAATTAATGCAATGGCCGCCAGAAGTACAGTCCTATCAAGAAATGAAATGCAGAGACATTATTTTGGCAAGTTTTTGCTTTGTTAGTGGACCTCAATACCAATTCCCTCAAATATTTAATGAGTCCCTTGATGACAAGACTTTATTGTAAACCTCTCCACCCCACCGCCAAAAATAAATTTAAAAAAAAAACAAACAACAAACCACCAACACAAAACCAACCCAACCCAACCCAACAACAACGGATTCTTCTGCATCAAAACCCAATTCTGCACATTCTACTGAAGGAGCCTTTTTCCCTTTACACTACATTCGGTAGCCTCTTCCTGTCTACCGCTCATACAATGCAAAACTTACTTAAAACATTTTATGGCTTACCTAGCATCATGCAAAAAAGTAAGAAAACCAACACACATTTTTCTTATGAAGAAAATGAATATTCTTTCTACAGAA
The DNA here is from genome assembly GCF_028500815.1 of Rissa tridactyla. Taxonomy (NCBI): domain Eukaryota; kingdom Metazoa; phylum Chordata; class Aves; order Charadriiformes; family Laridae; genus Rissa; species Rissa tridactyla. Next base: position 19,325,014 of record NC_071497.1, read on the forward strand.
GAGCAGCAGCAATCATTTGATTAAGGTATAACCAGTTTCTTTAAGCAATTGACTGCAGAGAAACTCAGAGAAACTTAGCAACACCCAGAATCCATAATCATAGGCTAAACCACTTCTCCACTACAGAACAAAAACACCCAGACTAACTAGTCTAATCCTCTCTCAAGCTGCATGTAGGAGTTGTACAGAAAGGCAGCCAGAGAACCTGCAGTAATTCTAACAGACTTTTATAGATGTTATTACTGAGGTTTAAGATGCCTTTTATGTAACAAAAGCTAGCCACTCATTAACATCTCTAAACATCTTAAAACCTTACTTTCAATAACAAGATTCCTTTTGCCCCCCTGCAAAGTCTGTAAAACTTCAATTAAACATTTGTTTTCTGTATTGCAGAATATCTGTATTGCATTATACTTGTTTGCTATCATTTAGGATGTTAACCACATACCTTCTAAAAGCCAGTACTTCTTCAAAGTGCTTGTTTTGGAGAGAAGGGGGACAACATTGAAATTGAAACCAGGAAACTGATGGAGAATTCTTGAAGTGTCACCACCAGAGACAAAAATAATCTTTCTACTAGAGGAAAAAATTCTCCAAACATACCCTAAACCCAACCAGGAAGGGTGGAGGGGAAAGAATTTCTAAAGCTACAGTCCCAGAATAGTAGGAAAAGGTCATATCATACTTCAAGGTATAACAAGAAAACAAAGCACAGAATTGTACAGAGAAAAGACTTCAGAAGAAAATTTCTAAACACGGTAAAAATATCCAAGCAAATTAGAAACTGAAGCCCAGGAAATAAAGCACATATTTGAAATGGTAGCAGCAATTAGTATACCTAGAAATGCCACATTCCTTTAAAATAAATTTCGTCCATTACTGTTTCTTTAAAAAAGTTGCAAGTTTTGCTTCAAGAAAGTAATGCACCTGTTTCTGACGTGTACCTTGGGCTAATGCAATTAATTGCACTACTAACATGAAGTATTCACAACAAATGATTTCCAAGTGAAAGAAAAAGAATAAATTACCAATGCCAGATAACTTCTACTTTTTACTTGATGTAAAAAATGATGAAAGTTCAGTGCAAGTTTGGCCACTCATTCACAAAGCTGTTGCTGGAGATGGGCCCAGAAGTGGCATCCTGCTAAGGCAAATCCAGACCACTGCATTATTCTTACCGGCTGGTGAACCGTGGCTGCTGCTGACTAAATTCACTTGCGCAGTTCCTCCCCTGCATGAAGCAACAGTACGCCTTTGCAAGTTAAAAAAAAAAAACAAGAAAACCCCAAACCATAATATCAAATCTTTCTCATTTGCTACCATGAAGCATAATCTTTAAGAACAGAAACATTAGTAGAAGGATCATATGCTGTGTTGGGTTCATGTGGCAAGATTTCAGCAGAGAGGGAGCTGCAGGTGTGTTTGCTGTGCAGACGCCCTGAAGGAGCATGGAGAGGAGCCCATGGAGAGAAGCCTCACTGGAGCAGGGCAAAAGAGTGAGGAGGAAGGAGTGGCAGAGAGGAACCACTACAGACTGACCACAAAGGTGAAGGCTGCAATATTTGAATCAAAAATAACCAGAGAAAGTGTTATCCAATTTATCCTGAGGAATCTGAAATTTGGTCTGGTAAAGTACAGTTTCAGCTGTAAATGAAAGCATGTTCAGTTAGTCACCATTAATTACTTTCATACACAGAACCAACAAAAGCTGTGACAGGCTGATCTCTGGCTGCATCTACTCCTGGTTGATTGAGATAAGGAGTAAAAAGGTGCAAATTTAGTTTAATAAACTTAATGACACTGAAGCACATGAAAAAAAAAAAAAGGCAACTTAAAGAAAGTTACCTGAATAAACAACCATACCTTGTAAACAGTTTTAAATAATTTGGTAAGTAGTAGGACTCGATCAGTTGCTATTTGATACAGTAAGTATATTTTTTTTTTGAGAACAAGCCCTAGAAAAGTGCCATACATACAGAATGTAATTAATGGCTTTATAAAATTAACAGAAATAAGTTGCTTCAGAACAGGTTGAAGTTACAAATTTTCCCAAGTGCCCCAATTAATTTCTGATCTAAACTACTGAACTGTAGCTCACAACTATACTGTACAGAATGTAATTGAGATTTGTGTAGCTTGATTTCGGAGAGCAATGCAAATAAACTTGTAATTGCCTCCTCACTGTCCTAATAACAGATGCAGAGATATTTGCATTTGTTTTCCTGTTAGTGAACATTCATTAGAGTATATAATCAGTATATAGAGTGCACAGAATTAGCAAACTACGGAAGTGAGAATATTTGTAAAGAGGGAAGGTTTCAGAATAAGATTACCTTTTCAGAAAAAAAAAAAAAGGGGCAAAATCATTCCTCCCAAACTGTCACAAAGTATAAAATGAAACTTAAAAGCAATAGTTACAAGGCTGTTTATGTAACTATGATATCAAATTAAAATAATTCAAATTTTTGACACGTTGACATTTGCTATGTCTGTTCAATATATGCCAGAAATTCCTATTGAGCAGAACAAACAGTATTATTCAAAAATAATTGCCTGCAAAAAGTTTACTAGCAGCCTAAAAAGAACATGAACCTCACAAATTATATTTTATTATTAATATGAGACTATAGTTGTATTTCCTCTATTTCCATAGTGAATAGCAAACCTACTGCTCAAAGAATGTACTGCAATTGTTAGATACAGTCCTATCAACAATGCTAGGAAAAGACATTAGCATACTTTCCCCCTCCTCTCCAATCCCCTTTTTTGAAGTATCATCTCTTTATAAGAGTATCTTAATAGACATCCTCCAATTTTAAATGCTTCTGTAACTGCAGTTTCAGAAAACCATACCGCACACTGTCTGTCCAGCTATATAAACTACACATTAACTCCATATTCAGGAAAGAATAATTACTTAGAAAAATTGAAACAACAGATGCCCTAGCTATCCTTCTGTCCTCCCCCAAGCTTTCCAGTTTTTTAATTGCCCTTGCTCACTGTGTCTTGTGTACTAACAATAACATTTAATTTTTAGTGCAGGGCTTAAATTTTAGATCATATAAAGCAAACTTCTTGTTGAATATGTTTCACCGGGCAGACTTTTGGATTTGATCTTTCTTTCAAATGTGACACTATTTTGACCAAATAGGGATCTTGGTTCCCCTTTATCGCCTTAATCATTGCTACCTGCAACCTTCACAATCCACTGGGTGTTCAGTAAACTTTCTTGCCTGGAGTACTCAGTGCAAACGTAACACACAAGAAACAGGCTCTGTCAAAAAGGGTTGCATACACTTAAACTTACTGCTGGAAATGCCTAAAGTCAGAACTTTAGGATCTAGTTGAAATGCGTAAGTTAACCTTCTCTCATAGGGTATTTAACAAAAAGTTCAGTGAAATATTTTCCAAGTGTCATAGTTTGAATACAATTCGTTATTAAATAGTTCAATTTAAAAGCACAAATTTTGCTGGTGGAGTAGGAGGAGGAAGAAAAGGATAGGCATTCAGTGTTCCCATGCCAATGTGATCATGAGCGTATTTGATTCAGGCTATGTCTGTTCCTGCAACGTAATCACACACTGATGTGCTCAGAAAGCCTCAAACGTATGATATACTAAAAATACTACCCGCTACATTAGCATAAGAAATACCTACATAATACTACAGCTGCACACGTAAGCTGCCAGTACAAGTTCTAATGCATTAGTTTGCATTATTCAGGCACTGAAGACTCTCACTTTTTGAGACCTGGTATCAGTTCACTAAGGAATTATAAAATGAAACAGAAGTAACTAGTCCCTATCAAGTAATTAACAAACTAGATATAAAACAGATTAAGTAAAGGAATAAGAAACCTATAATAAGAATAATGGGGAGCACAAATCTCAAGTATTTTCTGTATATCAGGTGCCTGACTTATGATTCTGTATACATATATGAAAATTCATGGCAAACTGAGTTTTTCAGATAGATAAAACAGAGCTTAATTACCTCTACAAGCGTTTCCAGGACAATCAACCACGCCTAAACAGCCACATGGAAAAAACCCAACCAACAATCAAAAAGAAACAGGCATCTTTGAGTAACAGGAGGTAAAAGTACACATTTCAAGAGTGAGTGGGATGACAGGACAGCAGGTAAAGAAAAGCTCCAAAACCGACAAACTTATTTTCAGTCTGACAAAAAAAAATAGCGTTCTGACTTGTCAAACAATCAGGACAAAGCAGTTCAAAAGGCTGAGAAAACAATTGTTCAGCAGGAGTTTGGATGGACGTTCATAGGACAAAGAGCGTTATGCTTATCAAGGCCAAAGAAAAGCACGCTATAATATCTGAAACACATGAACATCAAGGTAAGAATTGTAAACTTAAGCTTAACGTTCACCAGAACACATCACAGAGTTATTCCAAAAGAGCACAGATTTACAAGTTTTTACCATTTGGGCAAGATAGGACCACGTGTCCATATACAGTCAGTAAAAATCAAATGGAGAGAAAAGTGGACCTCTATGAAACCAATACTCTGAACCAGAGAACAGCAGCATTCTTAAGCCAAAGGGATACAAACTAAATAGTACGAGAATATCAAAATGTAGAAGATATGCCAAGGTTAAAAAAAAGTTTTGAAAAATGGGTAATACAGGAGATGAGAAATCAGAAGATATAGATGAAATTAGATGAAACTAGATGAAATAATTAAGCTAGAAGAAAGAAAGGGATGAGAATAGTATCTTCTCTTTGCCAGTGCAGAGCAGAATAAAGGAAAACCAACAAGGCAAGAACAAAACTCACACTACTACCTTCTGTCAATATTATCCTAGAAAAATCATCAGTATTGAGGAAAGACAGCAATAGAGTTGGAGAAAGATCTGCATGTTTCAAGAAATTAAGTCTTCATGGTGGCAGTGTAGGTTGCAAAATACACTGGATTAAATGAAAATTTAGAATTGCTTAGCCACTAAGATAGGAGAACTGAAGAAGGAGAGAATAAGGTGAGCACAGAAAGTTCTGTCATGGACAGGAAGGTCAGTCGTATTAATGGAGAACAGGAAGCAGCTTTGGGGCTGATAATCTCAGCAATGAACACTGGTAAACTGTAAAACATCTGACAACTGAGTAAAAGCAGAAAGGAGGAATCTGCTGGAAATCACTGAGAGGGAGGTGGGAGTATTTAGAAATCTAAGAGGACATTACATTTGAAGAACTATATATGCCTTTGATAAGCAGAAGCACTGAACCAGAGCTACTGATTTAATAAAAATAATAAAATATTTAATAAATACAATAAAAAACATGAAACAGAGGTTATCCTAACTAATGCTACGGAATTTCAGATATCACCAACTAAGGAAGAGCTAGAAATCTTAAGTCCAATATGAAGGGCTTGGATAGGAGGTAGCTAATGAAAACAGTAAGGGATTTGCAAAATAATCAGATGAAATAATACCATAAAAGGAAGAAAATTAAAAAATGCTATCTGGATTTGTGCTGCTAGAAGACTTAATCAAAGAATGGAAAAAAGACAAGAGACATTTGTAATTTCCAACATGTGAACATACCAAAGGCGTCAGGGTAAAAGGGAAAGGAAATTATGGATAGATTATACATATGTGAATGCTGATAGACAGAAAAGGAGTATTATGAATGGCACGGTCGTCAGTACAAAAAAACACTATTAAAAAAAAGAAAAAAGACATAAATCAAACAACAACTATAGTCACGAGAAAAGCAATGTTTCTAAGTGAAAGAGGAACAAAAGGAAATGAATACAATGGTTAAAAAAAATATGCATATAAACATTTTCCTACCGTTCCTAATGAAGGTGATTAAGTTACACACATCACAATTATTACAAACAGTTAAAAATCCATTTGTTTCACAAATACAGGATAAAAATATTCTGAGATATCAATACAAACTAACTTCCGCCATCTTCCTTTCTACAGTGTTCAAAAATCTAAGGTACAGGCTGTTGGAAGAGTCTCTAGTCAAATTTATTGGAAAAACATACTTTGTCAAGGTTTTAATCATTCTATATACTCCTGTGTTTTGCAGCATCAACACCACAAAAACAATAGCCTTATAACAGAAATCAGTAGAAATAACTGAAACTACTGCCAATTTAGAAATTAAGCAGAGTCCTACCACATTGTTTTGGTAGGTCTGCCTAATCCTTTTTCAGTGTCTGCTACATGATACTTGGTAACTTCACAAAGTCAGAAGTGAAAACTTCAGTTACTGCGGAATCAGCCTTACCGCGTGCAAGTAAGGAAGCTTGCTCTGCATAAAAGGGTTGCAAATTTCAGCACAAGTGATTTGAGCCCTCTGCTCACGTATCCTGTCCTTCCAGCCGATGTCTAAAAGATGCCTAATATTTAACAGGCTCAGCATCTATACTGGTAAAGTATGTCAGACACACAAAGAAGTATTTTACACTTTTACATAAAATTCAATCTCCAATCTGGCAGTGATGCTAACCCCCCCTCACACACCCCTGCCTGCCATAGTACTATGATACTGGGTTCATTGTAAATCTATAAAAAGAATTGAACAAAAAATATTAACAACTCAAAAAAGTCCTATTTTTACAATACTATTGTTCAGTAAGTCCTCATGCCAAACTGTTCACTTTTAGCTTGATCATTTTAGCACATAAAAGATTAACCCTAATATCTGACAATAATGTAATCAATACAAAAAAGGTCAGAAGTTTAAGTTTTTTTGAGTACTTGGGGGGAAAAAAACCCCACAGATAACCAACAGAATCAGTCTTTTAATTCAGAAATGCCATCTGATGAGTCAAGTCACCACACAAACATAACGTACTTTCAGTAGAATTAAAGTGCCAGACTGCAAGAAGAATGGACAAGACTGGGAAAAATCAGAAATTAGCACTTAAAAACAATTGGATTGATCACTTCTCATTTTTACCATTACTGTGTTAATTATATGTTGAAGATATCAACTTCAAAAAGCTTTGATTAGCTGTTTACTTCTGGAAAGACTTCCAAAAATTGGTTCTTTAGCATTTCTTCAATATACGTCAATCAAGAATAAGGTAAATGTAATATACATAATTTGTCTATCAGTTTTCAACCACAAGGAAGGGTGATCCGAGAAGGTGCAACTGGGTAGAGGAAACGCTAAAAAAATGTGCTTTATGTTTACTCTTTCACTTAAACACAAGTGGAAAAAAAAAAAAAAATTCTGATTTTTAGTCTTACTGTCATAAATATCAGAGGCCTAAATGGTAATCTTTCAAGTCATCCCAGTTACTTTCCCGTACCCAATTCTATGTGTAGTTCCTCAAGAAATCCCTCTGTGCTCTCCATTAGTTTGGGATGCTGATTACAGAACATAGGAAAAATGTAATTTTGTAGCGCTAGGACAAATGAGGAAAAATAACCTATAAACACTACGGTAACAAACTCACCTTCCCCTTCAAGAATGGGACAGTGAAGACTGAAAGAGCTTCCCAGGTCAGATGGGATTTCATTCTCATCTGAAAGGAGATGTCTTCTGACAGCTACAGATTAACAACTGTCAGTTTGCTGGTTAGTAAGCCACTGCTAAAGCAAGCTGTAGCGATAGAGATTTTAAACAACAAATAAATCAGCTGCTGTGTATGGCTTAGTTCTCCCTCAAATTCATAATGACAATTATTTATGCTCTGTAAGGGTACCTTGAAGTGTTCTAAGTTTTCAGAGACATTGCCAGGAGCTGCTGGATCCTGTGATAATACAAATATGACCACTGCCGTTCTATTCTGATAATCTACAAATGTACAGTCAACCATCAAGGACATCACTTTCGAGGTCTGACACACGGTAGGGCTCCTATATGCATGCAGAAAAAGAACATGTGCACCATATTACCCCCCCCTCTGCAGGCACTGTTCACATGCAAGGCCAGTGCAAGCACAGATTTAGAGGTATATTGTTTCTATTCCCTTCCAACCCATGCACTTCTCCTGGAAGCTGCAAAGGACGTAAATAATAACACTCAACTTCAAAAAAATGATACTTATAGAATGTATCAACAAGCATTCTTTTAACAATTTTTTTCTTCAAAGTAACAACAGCAGAAGTCTTCCCCCCGACATGGGGCAAGGTTGATTAAGTTGCTTGTGCAGCAGCTACCAAATTGCTTACAGACAGTGTGGCTTCTAAGAAAACCAGAAAAAAGGCAAAGCCCTGTTTAGTTTAATATGCCATAAAACATGAGCTGAACCACTGCAATTTATGAGGCTTTAAAAGTCCCATTAGCAGAGATTCCCACCCTAAGAGGAGGGCAGGGACCAGTACAGCCCTCCCATTCACAGCAAACACTGAGATCTTTCTACCCCTGACTGCAGATGCCTGTTCCTAGAACATACCACAACAGAGAAGGAACTTAAGTCATTCCAGATGACTAATGTGAGCTCTCTGAACACATCACCTACCCAGTTTATGGCCTGAAAGGATGCTAGAAGTCCCAAATAACACTGATATGATCCTTAACCAGCTATTAAAGTACCAACTGCTAGTTACAAATAAGGAACATAAATTAAAACATTGACAGAATGCATATATAGCTAAGAAAAAAAAAAAACTATGAAGAAATAACATTTTGCAAAGCTAGAAAATAACTTTTCTCCCCTTCTCATCCTTCCTCCTCCCAGGATGGTGGGAATGAACTCCATGACAGAGCACCCCCAATTTCTGCAGTCTCACATCCACAGTACAAACCAGGCATACTGCAGATACTTAGAGTGGAAACATGACCACTACCTAATTGCTTTTAGCCCTCCATCCAGGTAAGTCAGATCACCAAAATTCATATTAACCTAAGGAAAACTTTTGTTTCTTTCACCACCTCCAGCATGTTTTATGTCAAAAAGCCTCACAGGAACTAGGTAATCATGAATCTATTTAAACTATTTTGAGGCTGAGATGTTCCACAACTGGTTTTGACCTAAAGAGGATCCTCCTTTAGGTTAGAGAAATATCTCTGGATTCAAACTTGAAGAAGCATTAATAGTGTAATCATTGCTTCTAAAAAAAATTTTAAGGAGATTTAATAGAAGCAGACCATATTGATAGTGTTCCACCCTGTGCACATCAGTAAGAAAAGTTGCTTCATTTTCAGGTTTAATGGGAAGACAGTACAATTTCCCTGAAGCCTGGAACTTCTTAGGTAATTATTATAGTTATTATCATAGAGGACTAATAGAAAAACAATGTATTTCTAATGGGCTTTAGTTTCTATACAGGCAGCACAAAGGTGTGGGAGCACCATTCTGAATCACCTTCTGACATTTTTGTTCACTGAACACTACAAAAAGTTTTCTCCAAAGATTAAACTCGATTTTAGAATTAATTCCCGTCATCAGTGTTCATGATTTTTATTTGCGCTTATTGAAAATGTATGTAGTAAAGTTTCATTGGCATTTGTACCAAGAACTGGTTTCTAAGACTTAGCTTCATCTAATGAAGCTTAAAGACATTACGTGGGAGGCCAAGATTGTCTAAGGTCACAGAATAATAAAAAGATAATTAAAAAAAATTCTGAAAGCTATGCTTTCTTATCATTAATTTTAAGAGACAGAGGAAAGGATTTGAAAAAAATACTTTCTCCAACAGTTTTTCACTGCTCAACTTCCTTCTCAAGTACAATCTCCCACACTAGAGTAAAAATTATTACTTATATTTCAGTAACACCAAATGATTTGTCAGACAAAACAAGTATGAAAAGAACCGTAGAAAATAGCACAAAAAACCTAGTACCAGCTAAGAACAGAACTGCAAAAAGCTAAGAATTGCAGAGTAACAACCTGAACTTTCCAAGAGCATAAAACTGACGCAGCAAAAGCTACAACCTAAAGGCAGAGATATCAAGTGCTTCTGACTACTATATGCTATTTATGTTTGCTGGAAATCAGAAGCTTGCATCAAAAGCAAACGTGCACACTTGAAATAAAAATTAAGAATACTATTGGCTGTTAATAAGGACACTGAAAAAAATACATCCATAATTTACAGAGGACCAGAAAGTGCACAGGCAATCCCGCTCACCTGTCTTCACTAAAACGTCGACCAACCAAAATTTTACATTTGTCTGGAGGGAGACAAGCTGCTAGCAAAGGCACTGTCCTTAACACTCGACTTTCCTGTAAAAAAGAAAAGTTACTTTTGAATAAAATCAAGGAGGGCTTCTAAGAATTGTTAATGCTTCCATTTACTTTCAAATTCTTTTGACTACAGACACAGAAAAGATCTTACCAGATAACAGGAAAAAAAAATCTACATGAAAAATACCCAATTTTGATGCATTCAAATCATATTTTTTTGATTGACAGTGTTAAACTTAGTCTTAACTAAACTATGATCATCACCATAAATTTGAACTAGACTCTGTATCAGAAACAACAATGAAACTTCACAGAATAACAAACAGTTGTCAAAAACCAGCATTAGCATTAATGCAATAGGTTGGGGAGCTAATGTCTCTATAATGGAAAATGAGGGAACGGCTTGATTTCCACAAACAGGTGCTAAAAATAAAAGGACTGGGTGTTACCAGAACAGAACAGAAATACAAACATCTTCACTCTGCTGTCACTTCACGGTAACCAGGACGATGACACCAACGCTGACACAAGTGCTCCATCTCATAGCATTCAGGCTGTGTTGACCAGGCATTTGCCTAGTCTTTGTGCCACAGATGTGGAAGGTAACTGCCATGCCTGGGTGGGGAGCAGGGGGTCTTCAGATCTCAAAAAGCATTAGAGAGCCGTGTTGGAGCAGGTCTTCAGAAAGTGAAGGAAGAGGGAATTACGGCCAGCTGAAGCAAACCTTCTACTTACCAAACAGAGCAATTTGTTTCTGTCCCCTGTTTAACACAGCTGGGAACACACTTATTTTTGTCTAGACAAAGAATATTGCAAACTGAACTTGAATATATAGGATGTCGATTTTTGTTTTCCCATCAAGGAAGAGGGAGCATAGGTTTATCTTGCATTTAATGAAGACAGCAAGCCAACACTGAAAACTGAATGGAAGTTTCAGTTTATTTATTTATCACAAGAGGAACAAAGGTTATTAGCTGAATCTAGCAGAAGGCAAGACACTAGAAGTCAGGTGAGGATTACCAAAGCCCTAAACTCAGTAAGAAATGAGTTCTTACAATATTCTCAACCTGAATGTCTCATGATTCAGACAATGAAAATCCAAAGATCAGTCCCTAAACCACAGGACTAATTAATGAAAACCCAGGGGGCGGTTTGGTCTGTCTTTTGATTTATGAGCTGTATATCAACAATTCAGTATTTGTGAACACGTAAGGCCTTGATTAGCTCTCTCTGGGCAGCTGTTACCCTCCACAAGTAACAATGTGCAGCTGCCTGCAGCTCTCCCATTGTCTTGCTACCAAACCGCTGTTAAATTAGTTCTGTGAAGACTTTTATCACTGTTGCCTAAAACCTTTGTTAATTTTGTTCTTTCTGATCCATATCTACTGATCTAAATAAAGTATCAAGGAGTTAAAGGAATAAGTTGTACTGCTATATCCCCACCACTTTGCAAGGCAGCAGCAGCAGCATGATGTCTCTCCTAGGGATAGATGAAGATCAAAGTACCTGGGGAGTGAAGTGCTAGCAAGGGGAGAGAGAAATATCCTTCAAATTACCATTGATTTCTTCTATCTCAGCAAAGCGGAGTAAGCCATCAATGGTGGTACAGTATTATTTGTCTTTATTTCACCATAATTAAATAACACTCCAATTCACTAGTCAGAAGACTCCCTTTTTTATAAGAATGTAAGAAGTGGCAATAGAGGAACTGGAAGAAAATCAATTACTTGCCTCTGATAAGCAAACCCAAAAGAGCTATCATCAGTCAAGACAAAGTCATTCAGTTGTTCCCTCCAATGCCATATCATTACTCTAAAATTACCTTTCATATCAAACAAATACATTCTCTTACAAAAGGGAAAATAGAATTTTCCAATCTAAAAAACAATCCATGTTTACAGGAAGATAAAACATAAAATTAGAACTGAAAGGAATTGTTTGAGAAGAGAAGCTTAAGAACAGCTAAGTCAAACTAACATTAAAAAAGGTTTCATTTGTTTATAATTTTATTCATTAAAAGCCAATTGTATTTAACTAGACTATATATAATCTATTTGTTATTGTATTGGCTATTTTCCATTTACTGGTTTGAAAGCCAGCAGTTCCTCTCTCCTTTGTTCTTCTCAGTGAATAAACAACTCCTTGTTTATTCATTATTTGACCACTGAAGTACTTGAATAGAAATAGGATTGGAGGACTCATATAGTGGGTTGACTTTGGTTGGCCTCCAGGTGCTGCTCTATCACTCCCCCACCTCAGCAGGACAGGGAGGAGAGAATAAGATGAAAATGAACTTGTGGGTCGAGATAAAGGCAGTTTAATAAAGAAAAGCAAAGTGTGTGCACAGAAGCAAAGGGAAACAAGAAGATTTATTCTCTACTTCCCATCAGTAGGCAATGTCCAGCCACTTCCTAGGGAGTAGGGCCTCAGCACGTGCAGTGGGTCCTCCGGAAGACAAACCCCTTAATAATAAATGCTGCCCTCTATTCCACAGCTTTTACTGCATCATATGGTATGGAATATCCCGTTCAGTGTGGGTCTGCTGTCCTGGCTATGTCCCCTCCCAATCTCTTGCCCACACCCAGCCTACTGGCTTTTGAGGGGTGGTTGTTTGGAGGGACAGCCCTGATGCTGTGCGAGCACTGCTCAGCAGCAGCCAAAACACCAGTGTGTTACTAACATTGCTCTAGCCACAAATACAAAGCACAGCACTATGAGGGCTGCTACAGGGAAAGTTAACTCCATCCCAGCCAGCCCCAATACAACTTAATTTCACATTTGGGTTTTTTTTTCTTTTATGGGAATTAGTGGTACCTTTGGTTAGCATAGCATTATCCATCTACGATGAACAGGACAATTCTAACTAACAAAAATATTTATTAAAGCCAGCAGTTATATATTTCCTCCATTTTTGTTTATGAATTGTTAGGACAATTAGCAAAAAAATTTCCCCTTATATTTGATTCTTACTGTTCAATAATGAATACTATACAGAAAGGTATTATAATGAGCAAGTCAAAGCTAATTACTGGCATTAGATCAGTATATAAACTCATTAAATACACACAATCTAAGTTTTCTTCTCAGATGCTTAACATTGAAAATTCTTACACTTATAGAAAGAAAGAAGGCAGGGAAACAGAAAAACCTAAACAGATACCCTCTGCTATGCTTCACAGGTTCTGTCCTGAGTGATATCTATCACACAGGTTTTGAAAAGAACATAATGGCCCATACTCTGCTGGAGATCACTCCAAGGATGATAAAAGGCAAAGGTAAGACAGATGCCACCTGCATCATGCTCAGTGTAAAAGCTGGGGGATCAAAGGGATCAGCCTCTCTCTTCAGTGGCTGGCATCCAAGGAGGACTGTCCGTTTGTCTGCCTTTGATCCCAATCCATGTGTTCCTGCATCCAAATCTGGGACCCAGTTCCCGTCCATTGCTGAATCCAGTCTGGGACTTTCCCAGTGCCTCCCAGTAACGCAATCATCATCCTGGGAGCTTGATACTGGTTTTGTATATATTGTGTATATTATATTATTTTATTACTAATATTATTATCTGTTCATTATTAATATTTCATTAAAGTAGTTTAGTTTCTTTTCAACCCGTAAGTCTCTCTCTCTTATTCTCTCTCCGTTCTCTTCTGGGAAGGCAGAGAGACGTTAAAGAGAACACCTGTTGTTTGTCTAGTGGCCAGTCCACCCTAAACCACGATACACTCTCTTTCACAGTATCTGATACCGGCACAGGTCTATCTGGCAGCATGGCCTCTGGATAGTAAGAATGTGGAGACATAGTCACATTAATCAGAGCACAGGAAATGTTGCTCCTGACTTCCTACATTACTATCTTGCCTGAATACAAGCCTCGATAGCATAATTTGACCATAGCTGGTCTCTTTCTTCACTGCACTGTGAACTTCCAAAGCCAATAAATAATGAAGCACATGGAGGATGACAGTTGTCACTGATGTGCAGTAGGGGAAAGACATTCACTATCTGGTTTGTTAAATGAGATAATTTTGAAACAGACTCTTATAGAGTGTATCTGTAATGAAATGGCAGACTGAAGGATCAGATACAGTCCAGAAGACTTATCTGCCATCAAGACTGACTGTATTTTTAGTATGAGCAGCTACAGCAAAGGGAACCTGTCTTTTGTCAGGTATGCCTCTCTTGTTCTGGAGTCCATAGCATCACCTGTGGTCATCTAAGACAAACATTCCCAAAGATCCACTGTAAGATATTCTTAGCTTTCATCATTCTGTTCAGATTTATCTCTGATAAGCCAAGTGCCCTTGTATAGTCAGATAGTTAAATCTTTCCTTTCAGATGGATTCTCTTAAAATACAGTGGTCTTCCAATACTAGTTTATCATGTGAATTATCATTACATAACATATACTAATGGAAAAGTTGCATCCCATTGTAACAGATGGCTGTTGTGATTGCTGATTAATAAAAACGTAGATAGCCTTTCAGAAGGACACAGGAATGGTGTATGAAATCCAAAAAGAATCTGCAAACTTTTTCTAATACCTTGCACCATAAGTAAGAAATTCAACACAATTCAAATGGCAGTTCAAAGTTTTCTGGCAAGTTTTTAAACCCCTTTTTTGGAGCAGGTGACTTAAGCATATATTTAAGTATTTTTGAAATAAGAAGTAACACAAAACACTATTCTTATTATAAGCAGCCAATTAAAAATAACAGCTTTCCTGTTGAGGGACTAAATATGTTGTGGTTTCTGTTTTGTTTCTCTGAGAGAACACTTTTATCTAAATTGGTCTTTTACATTCTGCTTAAGTTCCTTCAGGCAAAGACTTTCTGCAGTGCTGCCTATAATGCTAAGTAAACAGCTGGAGCAGAAGAGTACTGGTTTCTGAACTTCACAGTCTACTTGGTTGACCCAACTGTATCTGTATCCAGATCTGTTTAACTTCAGTCCAACTTCTAAATCCCATATGATCCACCACCATACTCCATTGTTAACAAACAAGGAAACATCAACATAAATTCTCCTATTAGGTAAACCAAAACATACTGTTCTGAAGCTAAACTATAGTTTTTCATTGGCTAAAGATAATTAGTCATCACTAAGATGAATTGCTTAATTCATATTTTTAACAGAGCACTAAAACCAATAAAACACTACTTCTATAATCAAAACACATTCCTTCCTGGATCAACTCTGAGCACCTCTGTGAGACACGATGTCATGCTTAAGTCTTGCAATTTGCACCAAGGTAAGAAAACTTCAGATTCTAGCAGTACTATTCAGACAAGAAAAGATGTCTGGCACGCATGGAAGTTGCAGAAATAAGGTGTGATTTCAGAAGACAAAATAATTCAGAACTGAATAAAAGATACAATAACTCAGGTAAACTGGCATTTCAACCATCAGGTTTAAAAGGAAAGATCATTATATGATGTTAACAGCATAACTGTTTCCTCTTGGCTATCATTTACTGCATTAAGATTCTAGCTGAACTCCAACAATTACCACAGCCTTACTCACCTCTGCTGGATGCTGAATTATATACAAGCAGGTGGAGACCTTTAGCGGCTGTATTGGCAGGAATGGACATAAGCACACCTTCTGAGGACGGCTATATGACAGAAAGGAGTGAGAGAACAATAAAAGTAATCAGCAATTAATGAAAGATGGCACGTTGCACAAATACATACCACACTCCAAAAGGCATACTAAGAACTTCCCCTTATGACAGATTGTATTAAACCCAATGTAATTTTCTGTTTGAAACTCCCTCTGTTTCTAAAAATAAAGCAGCAAGTTTTTCATTGAAATAGAGTTTTGAGAACAGTGTTCAGACCCCTCCTAGGGTCTGGTTAGGATTAAAACATTCTAACAATTCTTTCATCATCTTCAAGAGGAGCAATTTATTAGTATCCATACCCCAATCAGAGAAGTCTGTTACTGTTTTTCATACCAAGTAGTGTTTCAACAATTTGATAAAGTATTATATAAGAATATACATTTATGATGGATATAATATTTATAATAGATTAATTACCATAGAAAATTTTAGAAGTATACACACACAAAACCTCAGAC
This sequence comes from Rissa tridactyla, assembly GCF_028500815.1. Classification (NCBI taxonomy): domain Eukaryota; kingdom Metazoa; phylum Chordata; class Aves; order Charadriiformes; family Laridae; genus Rissa; species Rissa tridactyla. The sequence goes on from NC_071497.1 coordinate 19,341,202, forward strand.
GTTATATTCATGATTGGGTTCATTTTTTATAATCCCATCTATGATGAAATATGTAGTAGACATGTAGTATGAAAACAAAAAATCCTTTTCAGGAACTTCTAATTTAAGTCTGAAAAAAGAAAATAAAAATTATTTGAAATTATTTGGTATACTGCATATAGCTGTTAAGACAACTAGCAGAAGAACTCTATCTAAAGAAGTGAACTTAAACATTGCTTGGCATGAAACTAGTATACTGAATGATCAAGAATAAACAGATGCAAAAAATTAAGCTTGAATTTATACATCAAGTAATTGAAGGTGTTACACCAAAAAGACATATACACACACACGTGCACGCACAGAAGTCACTATAGCTACTCGCATATGTTATTGAATAACTTCAGAAAAATGAAGGATTTCCTTAACATGAAGCTATTACCACTAGTTCATGGTGAGCCCAGCTAACACTGCACTTGCTTTTCCACAAGAGCAAACACCCAGCCAAACGTATTAAGTAATGTCACAGTAATCCAAGTCAGTATAACTGTTCCCTAGTCAAACATTAGTACCTACCAGTGGGTGGTGGAATTATAAAAAGGCAATAACAATAGATAAGCTCCCCTTTAACAGCTGACAGGTTGTGTTAATTTAACCCCCCTACTTATAGCCCCAACTACTGAGACACAGAGAGCTCATAGGGTATACAGTTAAAAGTTGCCCAACAACAGTCTAAATGTAAAGCAGTGGGGGAGAGTGTTGACCCAAAGTAAGGAATTGGTACTGATCAAAATAAGCACTGGAAAAATATTTAAAAATATCTAGACCAAAAGGTCTACAGCCAAGAAATCAGCCTAATAATAAAATGGAAATTATTTTCATAGAATCTCCTGGTATACTCTTCCAGGGGCCTGCTGTCTGTCTTTCCTTCACACTTCTAGTGCTGGCATTTTCCTGTTGCTAATCCTGCATAAATTTGGCATACTCTGTTGTATTCAAGGACAGGCTTTGAGCCTAAAATTAAGCACCCATTAATTTCACTATTCAGTGGGCTATTCTGGGCAACTTCACTGTGAATGAACTGAATCCAACCAGACGCTTCCAGGTCTGGTGGGTCTAATTTCAGAAATTCTCCAGCACTGTACCACTGCCTTTTTTCCAGAATTTTCTCATGCGTAATCAATTTCTCAAAACAGTTTTGTTAACAACGTGGAAGCAGCAAATACCCCTGGAGGCTGTTTGTTGCCTGTGCCCTGATTGTCAAGTTACTTATCCTCTTTTGATCATCAGATTTAGTGGAAACTCAATTTTGTACTAAATGCAACTCCTTAGTTTCCCATCGTTATTAAATGGCTGGTTTCACTAACAAGAGAAGGTGCTAAAGATCTCCCCAATATAGCATTTTCTACTGAGGAGAGATTAAGGCATCAAAATCTACTACACAAACTGTCCCAGAACAGTTAGCTGGTGACTCTAATCCAAAGAGCTGCATTGTTCACGGGCTTTTATAAGCAGATGAAAGAGTTTCCAGTAATTTCTGACCTCAGGGTGTTTAACTATAACAAAGTTGGCTGGATACAAAGTTACTTATTTTCAAGTCTCCCCTTTGCATATGCTTTGTGTATTTTCCACACTGGCTTGGATTTTTCACCAGCAGTTTTTTTTAAGCTTTGTTAACCTTACGAACAAAAAAAAAAAAAAAAAAACCAAAACAAACAAACAAAAAAAACCCCACCAAACAAACCCCAAACTCAAAAATGGAAGTTACCCAGAAAGCAAGCATCTTCAAATAGTTACAGAATAAACTACTTATAATTTGATTTGTAGGGAGCAGAGCACAAACCATGACAAATAAAATACTTTCCAATATAATTTAATTACTTACATATGTATATACATTATTTAACTTTAAGCACCCAATTAGGTACCTAATTATGTTGAATACATACTTTTACAACCCCATCTTGGGGGCACTAGACTTATTTCTGTACGTTCACTTTGGCATCTAGCAGTTACTGTGCCGAGACAAGAAAAACACTATTCCTATGAAACTGACATTACCAGCCTCTATCAGTCAGGTAGGAAGCAGTTCTGTTCCACCACCACAAAAGCTCCCTCTGCTCTGAGAAAGGCCACCTAGGCAGAAAAGACACTCTGTCTTTTTCTTTTGTTTAAAGTTTCTGCTACAGCCTTGCCCTACATAAGCAGCTGATGCTACTGAAGACTAGGGGCAGCACCAGGGGACTTACTTAATGATGAACATCAGTTCTCTCCCATTTGAAATTAAAGTAGCAATCTGCACCAGGCAGGAACAGTAGCATTCAGAATATTAAGAAACAGGTTTGTGCATGGGGATTAGGATTTGAAGGAGGATAATTTTTATAGTAATATTCACCTTGTGCAATTTCACTACAGATGAAAGTTATCCAGCAGGTTCTTAACTGTTTCTCAATACAGCATTTCTAGTTTAAAAACTTATGATACAGTAACCTGTTACACTCGTGGGATTAAAACAAACAAACAAACAAACCCCTTCTGTGTCTTCCAAAAGCGCTCCGTATGCAAAAGACAGCCATGCATATGCACAGACTTCTCATAGCTTTCCTTCCATTATTTACATCTAAATTAATGATGTTCAGATTAAGAATAGGACTAAGAATAACGTTTTGTCTGTTTTCCCAGCAGAACTGAATCTGGACAGTGGTCTGTGCAGTACTGTGGTGTCAGGTTTAGTGTGATTACCAGTTTCTGGGCAGAAAGACTCTAAAATCTAAAAGTTCATATGCAGCAGCCTGGAAAACAGTGAGATAATTCTGAAACTCTTTCCAAGGCTCTATATTATTTTCCTACAAATACAAATGTCCTCATTTGCTTCATGACTAACTGTTACCTTGCTACACATCCAAAGGGCTTCTGAAAACAGACATCATTCTGGGAATGCAAGTGAGTCTACTCTTACACCTAGATGCAGACAACTAAAGGTAGGTAATTCAAAGATTTAAACCCAGAGTAAGCAAAGAATAACAATGTTACAATTTTATGCTAAGCATTCCTGACTTTCTAGGGAAAAATAAAAAGGGATTAAGTGTGCCAAACGCATGTTCTAGAAGCAAAGCTTGCAATAGTAAAATAAAAAGGGAGTTAATGTTTTTAAACTGTGACTCATGGCAACATTCTCACGTTCCAACACATATTGCCAAGGTCAGGCCCCAAACTCTCTATTTTCAGACAAAAATCCCTGCCCAAACAGAAATGGCTGCTTCAAGTAAATTAGATTTCTCCACTGTTCAGGTCAAAACAGCGAGGGTTCCAAGGTCAAAACCCACCTGAGAAGTCTGGAGAAAAGCCACAAAGTTACCACGTTTGTTTTATACTGATGTTTTGGTACACCTTTTGCACTAACACAAGTCCATTACATGTATTAAAACAACATTCAGCAGTTTTCCAAAGCTGTGTTAGAAGCTTGAAGGCACAATCCCATACATTTTATAAAATTTGAGAGCAAATGTTATTTCTGCTGTTCTTATGTTAGAGGACAAGCACAAATTAAAAATGGTTTTGCATCCTCCACCTTAACCACTACAGCTGTAGAAGGGCCTTAAAAGAATGAGTGGATTAAGTTAAACATAGAAAAACATAAAATGATGCACTTAGGAAGAAACAATCCTAACCCAAATTAAAGAAAAACCCCAGGGTCTCAGGTCAACATGGCATGACATTCAGGCGTAAGATCTTATGATAAACAGTTCTGTGAAAATGGCAGTTTAATGCTTGGCAGTTCTTGAAAATGCAAATCAGATGTTAAGTGTTACTTAGAAAGGATGAAAGAACTAAACAGGAAACATTATGCCCCTAAATAAACCTCTGGTTTAGCCCCGTCTTCACTCCGAGTGCAAAAAAAAGGCTGGAGAAGCCAGGTCAAAAACAAATGCGAGGTGTAATTCCTCATGCCAAGGCCACAGATCTCCTTGCTGACCAATGCTATGGATACAACAACTTTACAGGGGTTCAAGGGAAACTAGAAAAATCTGTGAAATAAAAATCTATCAGATGTGGAAGCACCACCACTGTACAAAGCCACTGCCAACTTGGAAAGTCCCCTGAGGTAAAGGCAGCTGGAGAAAGGAAAGAAGTACCAGCCAATGCTTACCCTTTCTTCTTTAGATATATGTATATACTCATTACTACATTTGTTCATGGCTGGTGACAGCATGCTGTGCAAATGGACCTTTGATATGCTCTAGTATGGCCATTCCTCTACACTCAGTCATTCTGCACCATTTAAAATGAATACATACAATGCCATTGCAGTGTCTTGACATTACCTAGCTGTGATTTTTTACTTCTTGTATTTTAGCTCTAAAATTTGTCTCTATATACTTCAGCATTTCTCTCGGCAAAATCGTACAGCTCTTTGGGGTAGCCTTCTGTAATTGACAGGTCTCACTGCCATCTCAAAAAGAATCTACCAAGTATATTATGTTTCTGCTTTTCCTCACCCTATGGCTACAGAGTACGTGACCTGATGCAATTGCCACAACTTTCATGAAAGATAAAAAGCCATCCCTATTAATGAAAACCTCTCTCTCTTCTGCTGATCAGAAATGAAATAATGGATTATCTCGTCCTCTACATGGCCGAGGCCCATCTGGCAAACCCAGGACCAGTGTAGCCAGGAGGAGGATTTGGTATTCCCTGTAGCTCTGCTGATAATAAGCATAGATCCTGAAAGAAGAGCTGAACTGCCATGGTGGCTAGCTGAACTGTACATTAAAGACAAGCCTAAAGTCCACTCTAGCTAAGTCTACATGGTAGAGTTGAGAGTTCTGAAAACTTTCCTATCCTCTGATCCTAATAAATATGAGCCAGATTTAAACTAGATGCTCCATCACTGATGTCCCAAACATCCAAGCTCTGCTGTTCTGCTTTGTTAACTGAAGTTCGCACATGCTCTTAGACTCCTGAGCAAGAGGAAAACTGTGATCTGTAATACTGAAATAATAAATTAAGGACTTGCTTGGAGTTCTCCCTCTTTTTTTGTTTTAAAATTGAACAGGATGAGCCAATTCCATCAGTACCACTACTTCAATTATTATGAGTGGCCCTTATTTTCTCAGTAGCAGGCAGTTTGTAGGTGATGCGGGTGGGCAATTTTAAGGCACTACAAGAGGGCTGTGTAACATTACCATGTAAATATCTCTCACGTTTGCAGTGCTAGTATTAGTCCTTCAATCTCATATACAGTTACCCTAGACCACAGAAATAGCGAAATGTCAACTCTGCCGTACTTCAAATTTAATTCTGAAATTCATGATCATCATATTTTGTTGTTTTAATGCTACCACTTGCATTACTGTACTTTTAAGATGTCTGCTACTATCCTCACAAGCCTTCAAATCAACTGGCCTACAGAACACTGACACCCACAGAAAAGATCAAGAAATAAAAACTTATCAGAAGTAAAATGCAATTTTAGCCTCAGTTTTCTAACTACATGCCTACCAGCTCTTCAATTTCTCTTTAAATTAAGTTCTGGAAAGCCATCTTTCTGAGAAGTGCTCCAGCTTTCGTGAAATGCAGAGAAACTCAAGGAGCCATCAGCACTGTTTAGGTTTTTTCTAGGCTTATTTTGAACATTGTCTACTCAAGCAAAATTTCTAAGCCTTAGTTTAATGGTGTTTCCTGAGACAAATCAGGCATAGAAGATTATTCTGACTTCATCGTGTTCCAACTTCCATCCTTTCCTCCCGTCTCTTTCAAAAGACATTGGAACTCGCTGGTCACGAGGCATAAAAATTAAAAAATTTTTACCAACTTCATTAAGAGTCAACAGCCACATAAATTAAAATCACTGTATCAGAAACACAGGTGGAGAGAGTATTGGAAAAAAAAAAAACAACAAAGCATTTCCTTTTCCATTTGGTAACCTGCATAGCACCAGCTTCCTGACAAAAAAAAACAAAAAGGGAAAAAAAGGAGGCATACTGCTGAGGTTTTGCTTCCCACAAGAAGTTAAATAAAACAGGTGTGTGGTTTTGGTTTGTTTTGTGGGGTTTTTTTGTTTGTTTGTTTTGTTTTTTTTTTTTTTAAATGGTGCAGCCAGTGAGTTTAATGGAACATATTCCAGTTTCCCATTTAAATGGAGAAGCATCTAATACAAATTGCATTGAAAATTATTTCTGCCTTTCGAATTTCAAATTTACAGCTTAAAGGGTGATTAACTATATATGTATATTAATTAATAAAACACGTCTTTCAAAACTGATGATGATATCTACTGATTAGTCAACCTGCATTCCTGGACAAATTGCACAAATACTCCTTCTCATCCCCAGCTCCTGAACCTCTTCGTCAGCTCCAGAAGCATTTAAAGAGCACAAGATCAATTATTCTGCTAACCTCCTCTGTAAGAACATGCACTGAAAAGATATTCTATCCAAAGAAAAGACCACATACAATAGGAAAAAACCTTATTACTATGCATCAACTACTTTGCCAACAAACTGTCTTTAGGTGTAAAGGGGTAACTATTTAAAGAAATTTTACAGTTATCCTATACAAAGGTTTTTGTACCCTTTTCAACATAATTAGGGACAGGAACTTCAAGCAATCTGACACAGCAATAAATTAACTCAGCTGATCAGAAATCTGGAATACTTGTTCTAATTCATATAAAAGCTTTACCTCTATACCATGAGAGAGCTATGAAGTCATTTGGTGTCTGTACACTTTGTGGAAGATCATTTGCTGATGCATAAGGAATGTGAACTCTGCTAATGAGCCAGAGGCACTGAGTTTGAATGTCAGGACTCTCTATAACAAGTCTACAAATATCAGCCTCCTCCTTTCATTTCTCTGGAGTGCCAGGCAGAAACAGAGAAGCATCCTCCTAGAAATATACATTTAGGGTATTATCAGATTGGATCGATTTGAACCTGCAATGTATTCTGTTACAAGTTTCAAAACTTTCCCATTTAGTTCCAGGAAAAGCCACTGCAGCACTACATTTTAATTTCCTTAAAATACACTAACTTAAGTATAGCTTTTTGTACCAGAAGAGATTTAAGGCGCTCCCACAAATTTACAAACCAACATGACCATAAAAGTGACCAATTAAATCCAGGTTACCATTGTATTTGACAAGTTAAGTTTCCAGAAGACTTCTCTGATAGTTGTACAGTTGACACAACATAGCATCTGTTCTTCTTGCCACAAGACACTACCAACACAGCAAGCTTGGTCACAGTATAAAGAGGCGTGATATAAAACAGAGGTACCCAAAAAGAAATACAATATTTTTAGACAAAAACTGCCTTTTAACCAACCTAGTATTCTAACCACTAGACCTATCAGGGGCAGGGGATGCAGGAATTGAAGAAGGCAATGGGATGGGGTCAGAGATACGTCAGAGAAGAGGTACTGAAAGAGGTTTAAAAAGGAGGACAGGGAGACAGAGCCATCTCCCTGCCTCTCAACAAGGCATGCATTACTAGTGAGGAGCAAAGAGATCACAGCACTATTTCCTAGCATTTAGATTCCCTTGGCACCAACTCTCAGCAGTTCTCCTGCTCCTACATGCTATGATGAGAAGATATATTCCCCACTTCTTTCCATTTTCAACTCTACTCTCAGCAATACGGGCTACAACCTTTCTGACCAAAATTCAGATCATGTTTTCCATCATATTCAAATCCAGATTTCTCCATCAATTTGAGCACTACTGCTCTCTTGCAAATTCGAAACAATCCTGGGCCTTTGCCCAGAGACACAGGTTTCAGACAACCCAAAGAAAGAATAAGGCAGTTAATTGACAGAGGCATCAAGCAGAGAGTAAGTTCAAAGGAAGCACCTACTTGCATGCTTCATGAATGGCTACGTTGTACATCTTATCACATGATCAAGGGAACAAAAACTTTACAGCAGGAAAAATAGTATCCATCATCAAGTGTTATTAAAGTATGAAGATATGTTTTTTCATTCAGAAAACCCCAGAACGACTATTCCTATCAGCCATGAACTATCACTCTACAGTTGCCCTCTACTCATACTGATCACAGGCACCTGTTGTGCACCACTGTTCAACTATCCACCACAGGAACCTCGGGTCTGACCCATTTGCCCTGAGTATGGCTTACTAGCACAAATCAGTATTTAAAAGAACACAGCTGCAAGGCCATGTGCAAGCAGCTCTCAGGTCTTTCAGTCTTCATCAGCATGCTAAGCATGAGTGCATGTCTTACTGTTACTGAACAACAATGCAAACAAGTTATTGAGACATAGATCTCAAAATTGAGGCAATAGACCATATCCATCTCCTACAGCCAACAGAAGAAAATAAAGTTCAGCAAAATAAGTGTTCAGAACAAGAGCACAAACTATATGTGGTCCCATTTTAACATTTACTTTCAGAGTAACCCAGTACATTTCAGGAACTATGTCCTGAGCTCTTGCTGAAAAAAAAGGGAAATCATCAAAACTGTCCTCAATGTAAGTCTTGAAGAAGCTGTTCTGTTAGTGCTGATTTTGAGCTTGGAGTTTTCTGCTGTTGACACCCAGCCACTGGAAACACCAACTCATTTCTATTTCAGCACCAAATAACTATCAGTTTGTAATGATTTTCATTCAAAGCTCAACTGGTCTGGATGTGAACAACTGTAGCAAAACATTTGGAAAGCCTTACTTACAAAGATTACAAGATGTCTTTCTTCCTAGATTTACAACTAAAATTGGACAAAAAACCAAAAGCAACTCCCCAGAGGTAAGGTATGGAAGCAGTCATTTAATTTATAAAAAGCTCAGAGTTCTCATGGAGGATAACATTCCTGTCTTTTGGAAAGTTACATCAGCTAGTGCGTTTCTTGAAAAATTAGGCAAATAAGTAAAGATACATATATAGATATATATTTATATATTTCTCGCCAGAAAATGTGTATTTGTAAAAATACCTGAAATTAGTAAAGCAAAAAAACCTTCCCTTTCAAGTGTTTGGTAGTCTATATATAACTTCAAACTTACCTTCTATTTTGCATTGTCATATGTTTTGCAGTGGTTTTGAACACTAAGTAATTAGTATATTTTTAATAATAATAATAAATAACAATTATTATTACTATGTATTGAAGAGATAGTTGTAGCTAGAAAATTACCACTTAATGGCAAAGTGGCTCTTACATAGAGGTTTATAATGCTCCAATGGCAGGCAATTACATTAGAAGTATTTTAGATGAATTTGGACATTTCCTTTAAACTTTGACTTTACAATATAAGGTAATAGGTTACCCAACAAAATTAGTAGCTTCGTTAGTACAGCATCTGTATGAGTGCTACATTAAGTGTAAACTGTCCTCAAGGAGTGTTCTTTTACATATTTTCATGTTGAAGGTATACAGGCAAAAATCAAAATATTTCAGAAATGTGGACAAGGTCCATGCTGCCTTTATTAAAAGCTCTAAGTTGTGCAGAGCACTCATGTGACCATTTCCCAAGGCAAATACCCTTTTTGCCTGACCAATTAAATCATAACTTAAGGACAAACAAGTAAGTTTTAGGAGGTTTTAGCTTAGAATGTTCATGGCAGCTTTACAAGGCTAAAGTGAACATATAAAACAACAAATATCTCCCAATGCTATAAGAAAGAAAAGATACAAAGAAGAAAAGAACAAAATATCCACCCTGTATATTTTCATAACTTAATATATGGAAGCAGACGTTGGCAGGCAGCTTTCCTTGCAAATAACTGAAATTAACAAATCAATAGGAGAACACTTTCAACTGTTTCAACTGTTTACATTAAAGTTGGCTGCGGTTTCCACTGTAACTAAATATGAGTAAATAAAAAAATAGCATTTAGCTTATGCAGAACTGCAGTCATTACAGAAAGGCCAGGAAAGCCAAAAACTAATGAGCCTGAGATTGTTGACATTTTCAAGCATCTTGGCTCTACATTCTGGCAAAATAGCTGGCACTCTGACAAGCTTGATGCCAGACAGCTAGCGGAGCTCTAAATTTGTTGAAGAAGGTGATGCAGTAATAGCATTTAAAGCGAGCCACTGAGACATTAAGATTAAGAAGTTAAAATGAAGTTTTATGTTGCCAGCTTTATCACTCCCAAACTGTCTCAGAAGTTTAGAGGCTGTCACAAGAGAAGACAAACCAGACAAATTCTGTAACCAAAAAAGTCTTGTGCAAAAGCTCAGAATTGCCTGGGCAACAGAGGAACCAACCAACCCAAGAAAGAAAAATTAAAAAAAAATTCCAACAATGCAGAATCAGCATTTTGATTCTTTCACCCATTTGTATATATGCAGAGAACATTTCAGTTAATGCACTGAAGTACATTTTTAAAGAGATATGAAGTTCCTAAATTAATGTTTCTTAAGTTAAATGATGTCTGTGGATATCATTACCTGAAGATAACTTTTTTTGCAACACTACAGAAGTACATTTGTTTGAATGTTTGCTTCAAACTGAAGAGTTGTGTTTCCCCAAATGCTTGTCACTATTTTAGTCTTTGAAATAATAATTATAAAATGAGAAACTGTGCTGTTGGCTTGATATGATAAAGTTCAGTCCAGCTATGGTTTATTTAACTTGACATGCAGCTTGTTTAAAAGATGCTTAAGAAGAGCCTACATCTGAAAATGCTGCATCAAACCATTTCCAACATAAGAATGCAAAATGCTTATAAAAACACAGACTGTCAAAAGAGACGCTCTTGAAGTTTTCATTTCTAATCCATCCTTAGTGTATGTCTCTCCATCAAGTTTAACTGAAGAGACACAAAATCTGAACTTTGTGTAGACAGAATTTTAGAGGCACAAAATCTGAACTTTGTGTGGACAGAATTTTATGAAATCTGGTTATACAATCTGACCTATTCCCCTTTCTAAAGGCTTATACATGAAAAAGGAGAAAAGGTGTGAGTAGTTACTTGACCAGAATTAGAGTAATTGCCTATTTACCTGCAAGAACATCATGTATTATGAACGTCTGTCCTAACCCGGCCCAAAATACTTCCATTATTTTATTTTATTGACCGGAACTAAAAATAAAAAGCTGAAAACTATCTTACAGGCATGGACTGGAACAGGGCACAGACCACTAACCTACAAAACAGTCCAGAGAAGCAAAAATGGTCGTAACATTGAAAGTACCTGCTATGTGGCTTCCCTAAGGCAAAACCCAAACACAGCTGCTCCTGGCTTGCAGTGGGTGCCCTCACCAGGCAGCACCCAGCCGTCCGCCACCACTGCCAGGCTGTACCGCGCCGTGGCCCCCCACTGCTAAACCTGCTCCTCAGCCACTCTGACTTCAGCAAGCTTCAAAGTAAAAAATTCCATTTAATATTGAATTTTATTTAATATTGTGGAATAGCGTTTTAGCAAGTAATTTTACACTCACCAGCAATTAGTATTTTTAGCAGTATTTCAGTTTAGATTGGCAACAAAAAAATTATTTAGGCTTTAGATGTTCATAATTACTCACAAATTTTATTACGTATTTATACAATTTGCAAGACAAATCAGTGCATTGCTAACCTCTGTATCTCCACACACAAGAACATACAAAACTGATAAATTAGAGAAGCGTTAACACAGCCTTAGGGAAGTTTGCTTCTCTCCTACTCAGACTGTTTTCAGCAGAACGACAGGGTTTTTCCAAAGAAATAAAAGCCACCAGACACAGAACTCAATGCTGATTCTCTGCTAGCACAAAGTAGAGAAATCCTTTTAATCCAGAAGCAGATGAAAAATATATTACACATGGAATTTGGACTTCTGTACAGCAGAAGACATCTTCCGACCTGCCAGGACCAGCGGGCAGGGTCCTCTCTTTAGCCTCGGGTCTGGTAGGCTTGCTACCCCCTGCATGCCTGCCCAAAGCACCTCCCCCCACGGAGGACTCTCAGAAATTGCGTCTAACTAGCCCTTCTCCCCCTCTCCTTCTCAGTCTGGTACCTCGGCATGAGGGAACACAGGCTCTTTTGCACACCGTGTGGAATATAGTGAACATTGCAGAGAGCCAGGGGAAAGGCAGTTTAAAAAACTGAAGGATTAAAACACTCCTAGCTGGAGCTAGTGACAGTACAAGTCAGCATTCAGTGGTTCAAACAGCAACTGAAGCTGTGTAAAGGAAGCCTACAAATCTGAAATTAAATTACCTAAAAGCTTCACGCATTGTTGTTTTGTTATGGTTCGTTTCTTGATTACAAAAGGAGAACTGCAACTTGTCATTAAGGGTTACCTTGCAAGAATCTATGCAAGAATAAAAACTTCTAACACTAACTTTCCATGTCACAGTTTATGAATTTTTTCAGTTCTGATTTGAAGATAGTTTAAGTTACATCCACAGCATTCTCTTGCTCCAAAAACACAGACCAAGTATTAACAAAACTGGCATTTCTATCCCCACATAAGCAATAGGTCTTTTAATACTTGAAATTTAGATCTACCTATGCAACGTTACCTTATTTAATACAGTATTTTAAAGACAGAACATACTGGCATGTATACTTTATTTGCTAAGCAAAACAAGTCTGAATCCTAGTTTGAGACAAGTAGAAGATAAAGAAGAGTTAAAAGTTAAATTCTGCACCAAATGAAGTCAGAAGTGAATTCTGCCATTGATTTTTAATGAAAGCAGGCTCAATACCCACACATCTTTCAGAAGTTAAAAGGGCAAAGTTTTTATATCTCTTAATCCATGCAACAATGCCATATCCTGTCACTGAGAGATATGAATTTAAGCTTTCTTCCTTTTACAAATAACAAAAAAAAAAAATGCAATGAAATGAATGCATTGCTATTCTTTATTTTGGTAAGATCAATACACAATAGAAAGCCCATTCTAATCTATATTTAGCATTAACATAAAAAGTGGATGCCTTCTGTCAGACAAAACTTCTTTAAAGAGCACATACTCCTGCTAAAAGGAAAATCTACCATTCTGTGCAGTTTACCTTCAGCTGAATGTAAGCAAAAAACACAGTTAACAGAGCTTCACATGATGAACAATCAGTGCTAGGAAAATGGTTAAATATTAAAGAGCATCTTCAATTAAAGTATTCTAACATACTCTTCACTTCTTCTGCCATAGACGGTAAAAGAATGGAGTTGTATTTATACATACTGAGAACTTCAGTATAACTCAACATTATAACACCATATGAAAAAAAGGCAGCGTGCAAGCAATTTTCTGTTCAGACTTCCTGATACGCCTGAGGTCCCGGAGTACTACAAATGCTACACTACACTCTAGCGTCCTTTTTCTGAGTAGCAGGCACTTCTGTTGAACATACTTTCTCTTTGATTTTGATCTAGCATCAATCTTATTAAAAAGCAGTCAACCAGTTTCCTGGTACAATGCAATCAAATAATGTATTTTATAATAGTATACCTGTTATTAAACAGTAAACAGTTATTATATTTCATTAAAACGTGTTCATTTTTACTGAATACAGAATATTTTATTTATTTAACCAGGCATCAAGTTCCTTAAGTTATTCCAAAGCCCCCCAAAAGGGGGATATTGCAAGATGCTGCTTTTAGGGCTTACAACCAATCAAGCACAAGTGCTTTTAAATGCTGAATACAGCAGTCACCACATCAAATCCCAGAATCATTGATTTGTATCTAATGACCACTCAAGGTGCTTGGCAGGCAGCATTTTTTAGGAAAAATACCTTACAATAATACTTTCTTTTGAATAAGAAAGCTAGAAGCCCGTTGCATAGATGAACCTTTCCTGTGTAACTTGGAAACTCTAGTTTTATAACTAATGTAGTATACTTGGCAAGCATGCTCATAAAAGTTAACAAAAACAAGGTTAGACTGCACCTGGGTACGTCATTAAGAGACTGACAGGAATGAGATGGACCACAACAGTAAGATTTTTTGCTGAGAAAATTAGCATTGCCTGGTCTGAGAGGCCACTGGTATTAACTCAAGACAGTGCACAACAGTACAAAGCTATAAACAGACTCATAAAATAATTCAGATTGGAAGGGACCCCTGGAGGTCACCTACGCCAGCTTTCCACTCAAAGCAGGAATAATTTCAAAGGCCTTGCACAACCTGATTGAGCACTTCCAAGGACGAAGACTCCAGTCTTACTAGGCAACCAGCTCTAGCATTTAACCACTCTCACAAACAGTAATTTGTTTTTTCTTAAGTTGAAACACAGATACACTCCCATTAAAACAGCCAGGATACACTGGACCTCTTCTGCCACCAGGGCACACTCCTGGCCCCAACGCATCCTGCTGCTCACCTTGGTGCCCTGGTTCTTTGCTGCAGAGCGGTACCCTCGCCAGTCAGTACACAGGCTTGCAACGCTGCCAGGGCTTGTTCAGCCCTGGGTGCAGGGCTTTGAATTTGCTGAATTTTGTGAGGTCCCTAATGACAAAGCAGTTTGTCAACATGTCTCTGAATGGCAGCTCTATCCTCCTGCAGTATAGCAACTGCCTCCCTCACGTTGGAGCCACCTGCAAGCTTGTTATACACACCCTCTACCCCACCAACCTGGTCACTAGGAACATGCTCATCAGCTTTGCACGCAGCATAAACCCACACGAAAACCTCTCCTAAGCAACTGTCTCATAGACTTGGAACTGTCAATCACTTGAGCTCAACAGTTCAGCCAGCTCTTCATTCATTTTGTAGCCCCATTCATCTAGTCCATATCTTGACTACCAGGATACTGTGGAAAACTGTCAAATGCCTCCCTAGTATTTTTATCCACTCAGACGAATGTAACCACCAGTATTTCAAAACATGTCATCATGGTTAGACATTATTAAATCCATTAACCAGAAGCTGAGCATGCTGTTTTTCTTTCTCTCTCCTACCTTCAGTTATTTTTGTGGTACATGATTTCATTAGTCCTCTGATAGTTCTGTTATTAAAATTCTCCCCCGACCCTCCTCAAAACTGCTATATAATCTATATTTGCAAACATTAACAGAATATGAAACCAAAGCAGTAGCTCGTAACAGAATGATATTAAAAGATAACTGACTTAATAGGGTTTGATGGATTATATCCACTGTACTGTTCTAAATGTCAAAGACATTAACAAAGTAGTTTTAGAGACTGACACTTTAAGATATTAAGGTGTCTAGCTCCCTTTGAAACTACTTAAGTTTAAAACACGTACATACACGTCAGAATCTCTGCTTCAGTTTCATAAGGTATGAAGGGGCTGTACATATAAGAAAGTTTGTTGTACTCGACGTTTTGGGTTTTTTTTAATCTGCTTGGAGATGACATGTTCTAAAAGGCACTTAAAACCAACTTAATGCACTGCATTGGCTGCCTGCTTTTTCATACATTAGCATTTTCAAAAGACTTAGATGTTCATGGAGAATTAGATGTAGGTCTCCAAAAGAAACAGCCCATCTGGATTTAGTTGCTCATCTCTTTGGTATTTTAATGAAGAAATTCCCTATTAGAGGGGAATTAACAAGGCCTTCTATTAAAAATAGCAAAACACATTTAAATCCTAATTATTTTACAAGCTGAAAACTCTATTCAATGAAAACTCCAATAAAGATAGAGAAGTTATCAAGTTTCTAAATCAAATCCTAATAGACACTGAGGAAAATATTAAAGAGATTATTCTCAAATTGCGTAAGTATAATACTGAATTCAGAACTATCAGGAAAAACAAGTTCTATACATTATAATACTGAAATGGACCATTCCTGTTGTCTCATACAAGTAACAACAAATCACTCTTTTTGAGCACCCCTTTTTACAAAATACCACTCTCCTGATTTACCATTTTCTAGCAGTTAGAAATATAAACCAGTGTTAACAAAACTAGCCATTGTTAGTCACTGTACCCTCACAACAGTCTGACCTTATCTGTGATTAACTTCTCTGGCAGTGGATTTCTCCAGACTGCTTTGCTTCCTTAATAAATCCACAAGCTGCAGGTGCTTTATTTAAAGCATTTTCTTTCCACTATCTGGTGAGCATCAAAATGCATAATTCCTGAACATTTCATATTCATTCCAATTTGCTCCATTTATTCTCTCCCTAGTGTACGATTCACCTATTTTCAATTTCATTAAACTGGACTTTTGAAATAAATAGAAATGTTGAACTGCTAGTACTAAACCAAAATATAGGGAAGAACGCCTATTCCATGACACCATAAGAAAATGAAAATATTTTATAACAAACATTGTAAGATTGTATAAGTAGATACTGTCAATTCATACAAAAAGTGTCCTTTCTAAGGTGCTCCTTCTAAAACCTAAGGGGCATGCGCACTCAGTTTTATTTAAAATCTCTTGCATTCATATGATAGTTGATCGGCTGCTTAAAAAAAAAACCAACAAACTCAGAAAACTGTACTACCGATCACTAATATAGACACAATTGAGAAAAACATATAGAAAGAAAGGTCAGCCACAGCAAGTATTTGGCTACTCGTTAGGTAAGGAAAAATTCCAGTTAAATTTACAACATAAATCATCTACGCTTTACTAGTGTTGTACCAGAAGAGCCATAGGATGTGGCCTCCAGGACTCATTTGGTCTGTTTTCTTTACACACTGCCCAGCAAGACAAAAATTAAGTACTGCAAGGACACATTCTCCTTTATGTGATAAAGCCAATACAGCTGGCCATTCATGAGAAGACAAACTTGAGATTAAACAAAACCCATCTGTTACAGACAGTTTGCAGGTCTTCAATATTGTCATAGCAGTTTAATAGCTTTAGGAACCAAGGACGAGAATTTAAAAAGAAGCTCTTATCAGAAATAATAGGCATAACTGGTATAACTCAGAAGTCGTAAGTAGAAACCTGGAGGAGAAAACAGCTGAGGACTTAGAAGCCTTCCAAGGTCTTAGAAGCCAAAGGAGAACTGCGCTTCCAGTAACAACACAGGCAACTACCAGGCTGACATACGCGGGAGGCTGAAGTTGGATTATTTGTTCCAAGCAGAAAACATTACAAACTTTAACAACAAAAAAAAAAAAATTCAGCAGAGCTTGTGGAGCAAAAGTACAACCCTGGTAAAGCTACAAAAGAGCCAAGAGAAAACTGAATCTAGTGCTCACAGAACAGTATTTGACTTAGAAAATGACAAAGTGACACAGAGGTGCATTACAGGGGATAAATCTGGATGGGAGATCAGATGGTGGTAGGAAATACAGATACTAAAAGGAGAAGACTGCAACAACCACCTTACACAACTGAAATGGGAGACAAAAAGGAAATATTCATAAATCAAAGGCAGACAAAAAAAAACTACAGGTGGAAATTCTAGGCATACAGGTGACTGGAAGAATTGGAGTGAAGTAAGACTACATCAGACACAGGACGTTCAAACAAGCTCTACAGTACTTGAATGTCATAAGCAACTCCGGGATCTCTCAGGGCTGCACTTCCTCAAAAGGAAATACTGTTCTGTTTCATAGCACCACATTCCAGAAGAAATTCACCTATGCCTATCTCAGATTCCATCCTCAGAAATTACAAGAAAAATCACAGAATCGGCTGCACTTAAACTCTTATTTGGGTATACAGATAATAGTCTTCAGCTAACACCTACTTTTGTAACCATCACAGCATGAAAAGTAAAATTTTTTTTAGGTTTTTGCTTTGTGTTATGTTTATTAAAATCAATAGCAATTCTTGTAAAGGAACCATTGGCATTTTTAGTATTCCTTATGATTAAATTGGGAAGGCTTGATCAACGTGGAAACATCTTTGGCTTCTCTTACAGTAAACTACCATTCCCAAGGCAAAGTTGTGCTTTGTGTAATTACAGAAAAGCAGATCAAAAGGTACCAGAGTTGCTTTAATTAACAAACTTATTCTCTGCTGCAGTTCTCGTCTCTAGTTGTGCTCCTACTAGCCTATAGTTATCCTTAGTCAAAAGAATGAAATAAAAATTAAAAAAAAAGGTACGTCAGGCTGGCCACAATGTCAGCAGATCACAATGGATGCTAACCAAGTCGGCCAAACACAAAATAAGTGGCCTAAAAAGGTCACTATTCATTAATCTGATCACAATATAATAGGAAATTAATAAATGCTAGCAAAACTTAGCCCAGCAAAAAGCAGTAACATTCAAGTCACTAAAATTTTTAATTAATCAACAGTTCTGGCACCATTCATTACTGGTGATACAGGCGAAACAACAACATGAGAAGTTACTCTCAATATAGTAACTGCTAAATGCAGAATAAAAATAAACTGAAACCCACTGACCAATGTTTAGCTTGATATTTATAATTCTAACCAACAGAAGCCCCAGACTTTAGTGTATAAACTACAATAATTTATAGCAATATTAATAAACATGTGTTAAAATTATATGAAGCACTGAACTTGAGAACTCTTCTAATGCTTCGTAATTTTTCCGCTTACCTTTAGCTTCTCTTCCTAAAACGTGGTACAGATTGCATACATCTTAGTTCACCAACTTCAAACAAGTTACAGCTTCATCTGTAATTGGTAAATCCTACATCTATTTTACTATTAAGTATATAATTTCAACAGTCCCTTCTAAAATTCTTTAAAACTCCTTGAGAATCTTCTACTGAAAGTAAATTAAAAACTCAGAAGACATATATATCTACGAAGAAAGCAAGCTAATTCTTGAATGGTAGAGAATTTCAGGCTTGTGTACTCTTGGTTTCCACACTCCCAGCTCAATTAAAATCTCTCAGCCTCTTCAGAAAACCTGATATATTAGTGCATAAATATCGCTGCTACTCTAATGACAGGAAAATCTACATAACGACTTAATACTGAAATTTCGCAGGTTGTAAAATAACTTTTTGCAGCTGCAAAATTAAGCATTTATTGATAAATAATTCTGCATTAGGCTGTAAAATCTTTAACAAAAGTTTTCCCCTTGATGCACATGTGTTTAAATATAAAACTCACAACAGTAATGTGTTCTGTGGTCTTGCGGCTGGATTCTCTGCTGGCCAGTAAAGTACAATCAACTCAAAGTCTGGGGGCAGGCAGGCTGACAGCACCTCCTTGCTTAAGAACCTTACTCACCTGCTGGCTTTCTAATGGCACTGCTTCAGACCTCTGTATGTGACTATTCAGATACCCAAGGTGGCTATGACTGCATAACTCAGGTATCAAAAAGAATACAGTCATAGCAACAGAGCTCTTCTACATGCCACTCATGTTTGCTATAGGGTTGACAAAGCCCCAAAACAGGGTCAGGCACCTAATTTACACCAAGGTCTCTCTTACCCTCTCAGTTGTCTATACGCTTACGGTTATTGAACCTGAAATATACGTACATCTCTGTACACTTCTGTATTAAACTACACACATATTTCAAATTATTTATGTAAGAATCACTAAATGTCAGGAATAAACACTTATTTTATGCTCACAGTAAGGCAATGAGAAATTACCTCTAGTAATTTTTTTGAAGAAATGCAACATAGAGGTGACATGACCTACAGCTATTTTATCAGGCTCATATGTGTTGAAACTAGCTTACAAAAGTCTCATCAATTCACCAGTTCAGGGAATTCTGTCCCCATGACTGGATTACACTTCAAAAAACCTATGCATGCAATTACTAGGCCAAGACAAAGGTACAACAGAATTGAAAACGCACCGTGGTTTTTGAAAAGTAATAAATGAAAAAAGTTACAAGAAATAAAATTCAGTTCCATAGGCCAGAAAATCCATGAAGAGATAAATCATTTCTGATTCCTTCAACTATACTGCATCACACAGAACAATTTAACCAGTTCATTATTAACAGCAACAGCTGAAGACAACTCTTAAAAAAACATAATTTCTCTCCCCAGTGTTTCCCTGCTAGGTCCTCCCCTCCTCTCCAGCTGTCCTGGTTTCATCTGAGACAGAGTTATTTTTCTTTCTAGTGCTTTCTGTGGTTCAGATTTGGTATGAAAGCAATGTCAATAATACACATTGTTTTAAGTTGTTACCATGTGATGTTTATAGTTTTCAAGGACTTTTTTTCAACTTCTCATAGAACCTGAGAAGAAGCCTAGACAGAACGATGGAACGGACAATGGAATATTCCATACCACAGACATTATGCTCAGTATATAAATGGGGTTAGCTGGGGGGTGGGTACTCACAATCACTGCTTGGGACAGTGCCAATTCACCAGGTGGTAAGAGTAACTTGTGTGATTATTATTACTACTGCTATTTTCCTTTTCTAATATTGATCTATTAAATTGTCTTTATCTCAACCCACGAGGTTTACTTCCTTTCCATTCCTTTTCTCCCTCTTTTCCCTACCCTTCTGAGGTGGAGAAAGGCGGAATGAGTGCGCAGCTGCATGGTGCTAACTGCTGGCTAGGGTTAAACCATGATGCCAGCCTAAAACTAGAGTCGTCCTTCCAGGCAAACCAAAGGGCACGATTTAATTTCTTCAACATAAACACTCTTCATACATGCTCTGTTAGACATATCTGTAAAATACTGAAAACCACCTATCCAAATATCTTCCTCATCAAACGCTGATGCTGCAGACACTCCTGAGGTAGTCATGCAAAGTACAATATGTAGCGTCTTCATAATGCAACTTTTCACTGCAAGTAAGAACTGGAAAGCCAGTTTCGTGTTTCCAAAAGGTGACCGTTTCTAGTTTTTGCCTCATCTGGGAATTAAATTTTATTTACAGGTACTTGTGCTCTTCTGGAAGATCTCAAATCTGCCATGGACTCATTAGTATCCTATAAATTGCCCGAGATCAACTCCTCCATTGAAGGCACTACTTCTTTCTGCCAGATTTTGTTCAAAGGGCCAGGAATGACAGCATTAATTTAACTTCATCATCAGTGGTTACATTATTATCTTTTGTAACTGACAAGACATACATACATAATTAATTTTAATTTATTTTGAATGAGGGTACTTTTGATTTAGTAGTATTAAGTTATACCAGCGCCCTTTCATAGCATTTTAAACTTAGATAAGTCAAGCTTCCACAGTTCCAACTTCTACCTCCAGTCCAATAACTCCACCCACAGCACACAGAAAGCTGGTCCAGCAGAAAACCCACTCAGCAAAACAGCTAATTAACCTACATTGGATTAAAGCATTGCTCTCAGCAATGGTGCTCGCAGGGCACAGTTCTCAGGCACTGCTGGAGCAACCATCCCTTTGTTATTAGACTCTACAACACAAATGGAGCTTCAGAAGGAGGACACAGCTCTGCAAGTCTCAGGCCCGGGAGCTATTGCTGGGGCATGTGGCTTTCTAGCCTGCAGGAGGTTTGCAGTTGTCCAAGAGCTGTCCCACAAGGTGAAAAAGCTGTGGGAGGAGGTCACCTTGCACAGCGTCAAAAAGGATACGAGAGATCAGCTGTATCTCTTCTGAGACCCTGAACCTTCAGCTGCAGCACAGGGGCACAAAGAATCTGTGCCCATGATGTTGGTAAGACAGAACTATTATAAAGAAGCATGGAAGCTGGTGACCTCACGCACAGAGGGAAAGCTCCTGCCCCACCCACTGATTTGCAGTTACACAATAGGTTCACTGTCTTCATAGCTAATGAGAAGCTGGGAGCGCTGTCCAATGGAGCATCACTAATGGCTTGGCCTGACCCACTCAGGACCACTAGAAGGAAGCAGCAAGTGATAGTGGTAGGAGAATCCCTGCTGCAGGGGATGGAGGACCTCCATGATCTGTCTTCTATGGAAGCTTGCTGCGAGCTCACAGTCAGGATATTGTGGAAAAGTGATCAAGGCTTATCTGGCCCTCTGACTACTACCCTCTGCTGCTCTTCCATGTAGGCACCAATGATGTTGTCGGGGTAACCTGAGAAGTATCAAGCATAACCACAGGGCTCCGGAGGTGGCGGTCTAGGGAACAGGCAGCGTTCTTGTCAGTCATGCTGATGAGGGGGAAGGGTCTCAGAAGGACTCAATGGACCCTGCAGGTTAAAAACTGGCTGTGCAGTTGGTGTCAGCAGCAGGGATTTGGTTTCTACATCCACAGGATCCTCTCTAAGGGCCAAAAGCTACTTGAAAGAAGTGGTATGCATTTACTAAATGGGATAAAATTACCTCTGCTAACAGGCTGGTCAACCAGCCTGGTTTTTAGGGAAAGCTTTAAACTAGAAATTATGCAGAAGGGACAATTAAGGAAGTTGGGTAGGCAAGCCTCACAGGGATGGGAACAGAAGGGATATAGCAACCAAAAAAACAGAGATGAAGTGAGGACAGGCATGTGAAGAAGAACGTGCCTGAAGAACACCCACATGGGGAAAGCTCTCAAGCCTGTACTGCGGAATTGGCACACTCGGGTGCCTCTATGAAATGCAGAAGTCTGTATGCAGTTACAGAGAGCTACAACCTTAATGGGATTGTGGAGACATGGTGGGATATCTTACATAACTGACATGCTGTCACGGAGGAACACAGGGTTTTTAGGAAAGACAGGCTGGGAAAGTGAGAAGGGCAAATTGTGCTTTATGTGAGACACCAGCTGAAATGCCTGGAGCTCAGCCTTGGTACATGTCAGGAGTCAGTCAAGAGCTTATGGGTCAAGATAAGCAGGCAGACCAATACAGGTGTTTTCTAGTGGATACCTACTCTAAACCTCCTAATCTGGTAGGAATAGATGAGGCATTCCTCAGAACACTGTAAGAAGCCCTGTGTTCATAGGCCTTGGTCTTCATGGGCAGCTTTAACCACCCTAGTATCTGCTGGAAGGAAAATACAGCAGGGCTCAAGCAATCTAGGAGATCTGATTACACTGATGACAAATTCCTGGCACAGCTGATCGAGGAACCCACAAGGGAAGTTGCTCTGCTGAATTTGATACTTATGAACAAGGGAGTGACAGCCTTGTCATGACCATGAGATGGTAGAGTTCAGGATCCCAAGAAGAGAGAGCAGAGCAAAAAGTATGGCCATTGCTCTGCATTTCTGGAGAAGAGACTTCAACCTCTTCAGGGATCTGCTTGGAAGAAGCCCATGGGGTGTGGTCATGAAGAGAAAAGTGGTCCAGGAGAGATGGCTGATATTCAAGGATCACCTCCCTCAAGCTCAGGAAAGGTCCATCCCAACAAGCATAAAGTTAGCAAAGATGGCAGAATGCCTGCATGGATGAGCCAGGAGCTCCTGACTAAACTCAGACATAAAAAAGAAACATACAAGAGATGGAAGCAGGGACAGGTGACCCAGGAGGAATACAGAGTTGCTGTCCAAGCATGTGGCGATGGCCATGGCTGTTTAATCTGGCAAGGGATGTGAAGGGCAACAAGAAAGACTTCTGCAAGTACATAAACAGGGAAAAAGGAGGCCAAGCAACACAAGAAAAACTGCTGAATGGAGCAAGGGAACTGATGACACGGGACAGGGAGAAGGCCAAGGTGCTCAACTCTTCTTGGCCTCTGCCTTTACCAATAAAACCAGCCTTTGGGAATCCAAGGCCCCTGAAACCAGAGAAGAAAGTCTGGAACAATAAAGACAGCCTTGGTGCAGGAGGACAAGGTTATGGAGCACTTAAAGAAACCAGATGTTCAAAAGGCCACAGGGCCTGATGGGTTGCATCCATGCATGCTGAGGGAGCTGGATGATGCTACTGTAAGGCCAATTTTTATTTTCTCTGGATAGTGGGAGAGGTTGCTGAAAACTGAAAGAAAGCAAATGTCACTCCTGTCTGCAGTAAGGGCAAGAAGATTCAGGAAACTATGGGTCAGTCAATCTCATACCAATCTCTGGGAAAGTGATGAAGAAAATCCTCATGGAAACCGTTTCCAAACATACGAAGGACAAAAAGGATATTGGGAGTAGTCAGCATGGATCTACAAAGGGGAAATCATGCTTGCCCAACCTGACGGCCTTTTACGGTGAGGTGACTAGCTTGGTGGATGAGCGGAAGGCGGTGTATGTTGTTTACCTCAACTTCGGTAAGACTTCTGATAGCGTTTCAGCCTCCCATAACATCCTTCTAGATAAGCTGACAAAGTACCACTGAGATAAGCCAACAGTAAGGAGGAGTGAGAACTGGCTGAACACCAGATGCAGAGAGTTGTGACCAGTGGGACAAAGTCCAGTTGGAGGCAAGTTGCTAGTGTAGTATTCTAGGTGTTGATATTAGGGCCAATACCATCTAATGTCTTCACTGGATAATGGCACAGAGTTAACCCTTTGCAAGTTCACAGATGATACGCTGGGAGGAGTGGTGGTTACATGGCTGTGGTGCCATCCAAAGTTGTGACCGATAGATGAACTCTTTCAAGAAAAGGAGGCTCAGAAAAGAATGTGGGAAGTCACCACAGCTATCATAAAGGAAGCTGGACTTACTTCAACACAAAGGGAACTGGAGGGTGGCCTTTGCTTTAGATAGGCTGCTCTATTAGTTGAGTGGGTCAACTGTTTGTGCAAATGGCCTCCCCTCAGATAATCAATAGAGGGTATTATTTTCCCATCCCAGCCAGACCAGCATGAGGAAGGTATTTATGTGTCTCAACTCAGCACAGTACAAAAGCTGAACAAACACTAAATGAACTTGAAGAAAGCAACGGGCTTGAGCTGGGTTAAACCCATGCATTCCTTCTTGGCAAGGGAGGATGCACACTGTAGTGATGGCTAGCGTATAGAGACGGGTAATCACATTTTTATTGTGATCCAATGTCCACTGTAGATTGCAATTGCTATATTGTGCTTCTGTTGTGATTTCATATCACTCCACTAAATCAAAATTTCTGTAACGTCAGATTTGTCCAAATAAGTAAACCTGCTATTAAACTTTCAGCCTTTCCCTGTGTGGAATATCTAGAATCTCATCAGGGAATACTGGACTCTGACAAGAGGGACTTTGACAGCTTGACAGGAACCTCAGTTTCAGCCACATAATAAGTTTATTTAAGCAGTGATAAGGAATCAATACCTTTTAGAAGTGAAAAATTGTAATAAACTTAGAACAGTGAAAATAAATGTCTAGAGTTCACTTTTAAGAACATCAAAGAAACCAAAGGCTATGAAGCTATCTTCTTGCAGCAGGCACTGCTAAAAGAATCCATGCATGCTTATTTAACTTTCTCTGATATTGTTAATTAAACTTTAAAATTCACATTTATATTTTCCATATGTGTAATACTGTAACAATGTGCTATAAAGCAACTGCATATATTTATGGCATATAAGAAAGATCACATTGCTTCTTCACACTTTATATGACTTAACAGGGTTATTAAGAAGTATGGGATGCTTATGTAAGAACATTCTATTTTTTCTCAAAATATGAAGCAGCACTATGTTATCACATGTCATTATCAATCTATGAACCTTAACAAATTAAGAGCATGCACACAGTACCCAGATTAAGTAAAATATCTGTAATGTTTTAGATATAGGCAAAGGGAGCATTTCTATTAAAGGATTAGAGTTATTTCTTCTCTCTTTTTTTTTTTTTCTTGTCTTGAAATACAAATACTGTGTAACAGCATATATCATAGCAGAACTTGAGGAAACACCAGTGGTTGTAATCCTAACTCAACAACATCAGTTATTCCTGCAAAAGTAGAGGACTCTTTCTAGGAAGGATTTGTGATCACTCACAAAAAGACACCTAGCAATGCCCATAGATCATAAATGATTCTCACAGTTAAAAAAAAAAATCTTACAGTTTTTCCTGAAAACATTCCTCAGAAGTTCTCCTACTATAGCAAAATTCTGCACAGGCACAGTCAAGATACGTGGCAACAAGTCACTGCGCATTTATTGCTTCTGCGCTACCAAAAGACTTTTTCCCTAACAGCACAGCAGGCATCTAGAAAAAAGACCACACTCTGACCCTCACAAGGACACAAATTCAAAAGGTTATACTGCTGTCAGAGTGTTACAACACAAAGTCAAATTCATGTCCTATATGGCTTCAACTGTAGGCCTTGCTTTTGTTTTACATGCTAATAGCAACTTGCAAACTATATTACGCTTATTCTCCAATGTAAATGTTTGGGTATGGGGCTTGAACTTCTGATAGCAAGTTGAACATTACATCAGCTGAGAAAGCTTTTAGAAGTGATCAAATAACCAACAGAGATTCAAAGTTTATCATCACTCACCTTTTGGTTTTGGTAGAATATCTATTGAGTTGTAGCCTCAAGAATAAGACAGCATAAAGTCAACTTCATTTGCACCAGCCATTTGCTATCTTGAACACCGACTATGAGTAGGATCATTTCCCACAATTTTTTCTTTTAAAAAAACATGGCACTTAAACACACAAAAAAACACTATAAAAAGTAAAATTTCATCACATCACTTAATTCTAATTCTTCACCACAAGCTACCACAAATCCTAGCATTTTTTTCACACCATAGGCAATAGAAGGCCTCAAACCCTTAACACTTGGAAACATTCTGTTCCTTCAGGATGCTCAAGCCATTCACGTTATCCAAAATAAAAACTTATCTACCTTACTCCTACATTTCCTTTTCACATCTTGACTGATTGAGTACTTGTTAGAAAGCTGCAATCACCTGTCAATCAGCTGTCATGCCATATAAAATAAAAAAGCTGCAATCAGCTGTCATGCCATATAAAATAAAATGCCTAAACCTTAAGTCAGTCCCCATAAGGAATCACCAGATGATGCTAAAGAGAAAGCATCCTTCTGTGCTTTTGTACTGAATTCAGACCATCACCGCTATAAACACGGATTCCAAATTCTCCTAAATCACATTCATTAAGGTGCTTTACAGGAAAAACCTACTCTATAGTTTAGAAAATTGCAGGATTCAGTTAAAAATACCTGCCCCCAACCACCACCATCATGATAATGGTATGGGTAGTAACCAGGTTTCATGATACTCCTTCCCAAGATGTACCCTAAGTCACCGGCTTATTCACTTTTACTCCAACTCACGCTGCAGAATGCTGTGCTCAATGACAAGACATGCATAATTTAGTTACATTCCTGAGGAAGAGGATGGAGATAAAGTGCAAAAATAGACTGAGTACGCAATTCACTCTTGCATCATAATCTCCATCAAAACTTTAGTTTTTAAAAAATTGCTACTGTCCTTATTTTTTAAAAAGCAAGCAGCTCTCTAAAATCTGCAACAAATCAAACTGTTAATGTAAGCTGCATCTCTATTTAAGAATATAGTTTGTGAACACTTACAAAAATACATGATTTACATGAGAAGAACTGGCATGGCTTTTGCAAAAGAAAATTCTGCTTTTCAAAACTATCTTTCAAAGTTCAAAACAGATCTTTCAAAGATTCAACAAATATGTGGGTGAGGGTGCTGTAGTTGTCAAAAATCAACTTGGGCTTTCCAAGAGGCTTTTAACAAAGTCCCTTACCAAAAGCTTACTAGGAAACTAAGCAGCCATAGCACAAGGAGGGGTTCGTATAAAAATAAGCAGAAACACATCACCGAAGGTATAAATCTCTGGCTTGCTCACACTTTGAATACTGTGTCCAAAAGTGGAAGGCAGAAACCAGAACAAAAATAAATTAAAAGATGATATTGCCACCCAGAGTTTGTAGGCCTGAGGTGTCTTCTTGTGAGCCAGATATTGTGGATACAAGAACTGTACATGGGTTCAAGAAGGACTGGAGAGATTCACAGAAGGAAAAAAAAAAACAACACAACCCACACCCTACTGGGGCATATTAAATAAACACAAAACGACACCTGGCTCAAGAAGTCCCCTGAGCTAAAATTCTGGGAAAAAAAAAAAGAGAGAGCAGCAAAAGGCAGTGCCATGCTTCTGCTCAGTTTTCATCTTTGGGCTTTAACTATTGCCCCTGTTTTGCTTTTTTATAGTATACATCTACAGATACTATGACTTACACAATATGTATTTTTTATGATGAAGTCGAACTTGGATATCAGAATTTTTACATAACCACTGCTAGTAAACCTCATCAACTTTTTAGAAAGAGTATTTAAAAGACTTTACAGGAACCTCACCCAAAAAAAGCTCCTGAACTCTGAAGCTTTAAAGAGACTACAACTACATTGTTATCAAAATTACATGCCTTTCTACTTGTTTTACCGATCAACAGAAACGTGAAATCAATACAGCTACTGCAATTGTTTTTCTTTGGCGGCTTTGCATGAACTTTTCAGTTCAGGAGCAACCGAGATACTGCCAGCTCACTCCATTAGAAGGACACAACACAGGCAGAAACAGAATCAGGCTACAAGGCGCTCCCACAGATTCCAGGGAATATTTTCCACCTTGTCCAGGTGTCACGGAGGCACCCTGTGCTGGGACAGGGAGGTTGGGAGCTAACCTGGTACAGACAAATTTACACGCCTAGTGAGAACCAAAGACTTCTTAAAAAAATAAATGAATAAATAAATAAATTTAAGAGCGTTTACACCAGCCTGCCTGAAGCCCTCCGGTGCAGGCGTGGAGGGCCTGCCCGCAGGGAAGGCGGTCTCCTGAGGTGAAAGGGCCTCCGGGTGCACCAAAACTCCCGTCCTGGCCCCTTGCTCAGTAACCAGACCCCGCTTGTCCCGAGCTCCCCTTCGCCCGCCCCGCCACCACGGGGACGCGCCGCCCCGGGCCCTCAGCGCAGCCTCCCGAAGCGCGGCACGGGGCGAATGCCGCCAGGGCCCGCCGAGCCCACGGCTCTTCCACCACCCGGCCCCGCGCGTCACCTGCAGCGCCCGCACTCCGGCCGCCTCTCGCAGCACTCCACCGGCAGCTCCCACAGGCCCGCGCAGCCCTCGCCGTCCTCGGCCGGGGCCGGGGCCGGGGCCGCCGCGCTGCCCCGCTCCATGCCCGGCGCAGCGGGAGGCGCCGGCCACCACCAGGGGGCGCCGGCCGACAGAAAAGGCCACTCGTCCGTGCTCACATGAGGTCCCTCCACCCCCTCGCGAGGGGCTCGTCCAATCGGAGCGCGAGAAGCCCGTCGCCCGCACCGTTGGGGAGCGGTGCGGCCGGCAGGGGGCGCCGTTGTTGCGCGGCGCTGCTGCGGGCCGGATCGTCCCGCCCGCCCGCCGCCGCCCCGCGGCGAGGGGCCCGGCCCGGCTGGGGACGGACCCCGGAGGCCCCGGGAGCGCGGAGCTGCCCCTGCCCTTACACGGAAGGGTGTCGGCGGCTGTAGGCGGCGTGGGCGGCTGCTAGCAGGCCGCCTGTCACAGCAGCGGAGCTGGCGGGGCCAGGCCTAGCACTTCTCGGCAGGCCTCGGCCTTGCCCGCCGCACGGCCCGGGTTCGGCGAGAGGTGCTGACAGCTCCGGCCTCTCCTTCGGCGCGAATTGCAGCCGGGCCTGTGCCGCTGGGCCCGCCCGAGCAGCACCAGTACCGGCTGTGGGACGGCGGGCCCGGCCGGAGCCTGGCGCGGGGCCTGCGTGGGCATCGGCTGCTCTGGAAAGTGCCAGGTGTGAGAAAACCCAGACAAGGCCCTGGGGCTCTCGGCCTGTGTACGTGTAGGAAACAGTCCTCTGGTGCTAGTGGCAGTGATGCTGGAGATCGATACTATTTAAAAAAAAAAAAAAAAAAAAAAACAACCTCGTCCTTAAATACATTTCTGACCATTTTAATGGGCATTTTATTTGGAAGTGCTTCAGCGTAGATGTTTGGGCCATCCTGAGTTCACAACTCTAGGAGAGAGGCTGCAGCACAAGCTGGGCTAGTAGGAGGGTGGGAAAGTAACAGATAAGTTCTGACTATCTTCCAACCTCAGAAGCACCAGCTCTTACAAAATAAAAGAAACTGTAGATATAGACGTGGATTTAGGTGCAAGTTATGCTCTGCTCATTAAGTCAGATATGATAATAAACAGACTATATTGGAGTCTTATACAGTAAAATTAAATTCAAGGTTGTTGCAGTTTGCTTTAGAAATCAACTGAAATACAGTAACTAGTGAATCTCCACATGAGAGATCCTCTCCTGAAATTAGCAACTGCAGATGAGTTGGCTGGTTGCGTTACTTCCTGTTTTCTGTTCTGCATCCAAAATGAAATGAAATGTGTTTACATACTTAGAATCTTCAGAGCCATTGGATGTCATTTAGGCCTGCTAGTATACATGCACAATATTAAGTTGGTTTTGCTTTTAGGTTTTGTATTTTTGTACTGTAGTTTTGTATTTGTAGTTCAAGCTGCAAATTAATTAATTTCTTTGTGTAGCTGCTAGAACGCATTTTATTCACAAGATCAAAAAAACCCAGACACCAGTGATTCTGAAGCTGGCTGTAAAATTGCACAGTGTAATTAAAAAAAAAAAAAAGGTAAGGAAAAGGGAAATGGCACTATGCAAATTTTAAATTATGAAGTTATTTGTTGCTAGTATTATATGTCACCAAATTTAGGACAGGGGGACCAATATGAGAGGGGAAGCTTCTGTTAAACTGAAAGTCTTGTCACAAAATGATTTGGTACAAACTACAAAGATTTTATTTAGGCTGATAATTAGAAGTAACAAAGTTGTAGTGGACAGGAGAAGGAGTACTGATGACTTAGTCCCGGATCACCTTCCTGCTTCCACCTTACAGAAAAGAGTTCCCATGCAGTCCTACTGCCAGGAACCTGGATGTGCATTCACAGCTGCCCATGAGAGCTCTCGAAGAGTGAGGCTTTATCTGGTCTGGTAAGAATAATCAGCTTAAGTCATGAGCTTAAAAGTAAACCATTGTAAACTGCTCTGATCTGGCTATACAGAAGAAGAAAATTGATCTGCTGATAGGTGCCTAAAATAAATGTAATAATAAAATGACATGAAGTAATTTTATTGTCAAGGGAAGAGGTAAATGTAGCAGGGAATAGATAGCTAGAGGCTAAATAAAGAGAGAGTGTTATAGCTTTTCTCTGTATAGATATATATATCTGAAAAGCAAAGTGAGCAGTTTAAACTGAAGGAAGATATTGGCATGAGATCAGGTTACAATAAACTGCCTGTGACAAAAAATCTAGGCCTGAAGATAGAGGGTTGCTGTTATCAGAACATTGCTGGTCTGGACTACCAACAAAAGCAGAAGGGATTAAAAGCTGGCTCAACCCTAGCGTTGTTTGGAACAGAGCTAGTGTTTGCTATATGCATGTTTTGACAGAGCTTAACCAGACCAGCAACTTCTCTCACCACAGGCCAGCAAACTACAAATCTGACACTAAATACTCGTTTTAAATTGGAAGCATGATTTCTAGGCCCAAAAGTCTTAAACAACAGAACAAGTTTAAGAGAAGAAATGCCTGAGTATTGAAGATTGAGGCAAAAAGTAAAATAGTTTTTATAGCAGATCTTGATGATCAGTCTTTTGCAGGCTAATAGATAGATATGTCCACACTACCTATTTAATCCATGACTACATTGATTATTTGGTATCCATACTTAAATCCAAATTAACACCTCCACCGTTGTATTAGAAACCTGAGGAACTCACAGACTGTCTTTGGACCAATGTTTGCAGTTTGTAAATTTACAGACCTAAATGATGGCATGGCTGGGAGCTTCGTATTTCATTTAATACTCTGTGATGTAATTCACTGTTCCGTTTTTGGGATCACAAATGATCACATGTTTAGTGACTAGCTGTAGACTCACTGTAGTATGGAAAGTCCATTCAGTGTTATGGAAAGTACCGTTGCTCTGCACGTCCAATCTCTTCTGCATTCTCACATAAACGCTTTCTGTTTTATTCTAGGGTTAGCCCTTATTAAGTAAAAACAAGTTACATTTCTTGCTGTTACAAGTGGTCTACCCAGAAAAGTGTATGTGTACCCTGGCCTGAAAAGTTAAAATTTAATATGTATTTGTTTCAAGAGATGTGAAGAAGCTGTCAGGATTGCAGTTCTCAAACAAGCATATTCAAATGGCAGGTGTAGTTCCCCAGCAGTTTTAGACAGTTTAATTCAAAGTGCTGTGTTTCTACTCCCTGGCTTGGGCATAGCTCATGGTTTCAAATATGAACATAAGTAATCTTATGCTGGATTTATGATCTTTTTTGCAAAAGCTGTAGCCTCATACAGAATGCACTTTCATGGCAGCTCACAGATGTTGAATTCAGGCCTGTTGTGGTTCTTCTTTCCTGTCCACCCCCATGCTTGTCCATACATTCAGGGCATTAATCCAAAAGCTGGCAGTTAAGCTGGATGAACTGCCTGGACAGGCTCATTGCACAGTCACTGGTGTCGGCATGAGGCGTAGGCTGCCTAAGTGGAGTCGGAGCTGGGAGCTTGGGAGCCACAGGCTTAAGCTGCTGTCTCAGTGCTTAGGTGAGCCTGGGGAACTGACTCACACCGCTGCCTGTGAGCCAAGGGGAGACAAGGTTGGAGAGAGGTGACCTGGGAGATGCTCATACAATGCAATGAAAAAGAAGGAATAATGATTTTGTTCTCCTTTTCTGCCTCAATTCCTCACAATGGAAGACAGGAGTCTTGCTGTTTGTGCAGAAGAATGGTATTAAGAAAGCACCTTCTAAGCTGGCAACGTGTGTGAAGAGAAGCCTAAGTGCACATATAGAAGTCAGTATATTAGATAAGGGGGTTCATGAGAAATATTGGTAAATATCACTATGGATGGCAATAGAGGTCTGCTGCTGAACCCTGCAGCTGGGGTGTCTGAACTCAAAACCAGGAACTGGTGAATTTTGGGGACGGGCTTGCTTTCTCTTTGGCGCAAGCATGCACTGACCTGGTTTGCCAGCCCACTGGTTTCCTGAGGTTTAGTGAGACAAGGGAGCTCGCCAGAATAATACAACTCCAGCCTCCCACCAAGGACTTGGTGACTACTGCTGGAGGTGCTGTATTTTTCCACATGCACAGAGATGCTCTGAGGCTTAAGGGCAAAAGCTGTCTGTGACTGTCCCTGTTCTAGAAGGTGCCATGCTAAAATTGATTTACAACACAAAAGCTGTGAGTAAAACATCCTGTCTTACTTGTTTGCTTGGGCAGCTAATGATTGCAGATAAGAAAAAAAATAACAATTGGAAAAAAACCCAAACCACCCAAAAAGCAGTGAAAAGGACTTAGCCATCCAGTAGTGAAAATTGATTGCATGGTAAGAACAGTGTAACGACGAAGTACAGTGCATAATGTTGTCTCCTAATCTGTTGAACTTGCGGGCTTCAGACATTACCCGTTCTATTTAAAGTCTCTGGATTTGTCTGTCATTCATGATAGCTCATTGCTTTGTAAAAACTGACAGCAACTGACTTGAAAAACACAGAATCGATTTCAGATATTTTAGTCACTACTGGGTGGTTGGAAATGTCCTTTACATAAACTGGAGAAAAAACAGCAGCAGCAGAAACATCCTGTTGTTGCTTAATCTTCATCTGCATTTTTTTCTGTTCACATAAGAACTAAAATTTGTGCAGTCAGGTCCAAAATGCTTTGCAGCAGTGATTCTGCCTTTATTCTGTCTGATGAAAGTTCTTCTGCAGAGCTGACTGCTCTTTAATGCCTCTCTTGTGCAGTGTTTGCTGAAAGAGAGGTGCTTTCCACAACATCGTTTCCTTCTCAGAATCACGGGATTTAGGGAATAATAACATTCATCCATTAAAACTCTTTTTATCTCCACAGCCTGGACATACCCTGTAAGGAAGTGCTCTTAAGAACTATTTCCATGTGAGGAAGTAGCTCAAAATAACTGTTCCATCCTTGTTTCATACTAACTCCTGTATATACACTTTTCTTTTTGGTTGTAACTACACAAATGAGTTATCATGAAATAATAAGGGTGTGACTTCGCAAAGGAATTATTACATCACAAAACTCTCAGTGTGCATGTTTTCACATGCTGTTAATACCAGGAAGTGCTCTTCCTCTCTCTCCCTTTCACTTAGGGATAATTACCTGCCATTTTGAAGAAGTAATAGTGTAGACAATGGTACATATTATGAGTAAAACCATCTTTTTTTACTCAGTCTTACAACACTGAAACTTTTTGGGGAATCTGGATTGAAACTAATTTCAATTAAGTTATATAAAAGTACTTATATTGTAGTATTTTTTTTTCCAAGAAGATGGAAAGTAGTGGGACAGGGCAAATACCAGTAGACTGCATCTTAGCTTTTGACTGTCACCGACGTTAGTCTAAGTGGCTTAGATAGTTTAATCCCATTTTGAAGAAAGAATCCCTTAGGAGGCTGAAGATTGGTCTGCAACTACATACATCTGCAGGAATCATTCATCACTTGCAAATACATTTTACCCAGCAGAGGTACACTCCAGAGCCCAAAGCCTTTGGCATAGATACCATTATGCCAGCAGATGTTCTTGAGAGCCATCTTTCAAGCATTTTGGTTGCATTTGTGACTATAACATGTTACTAATTAGACAGAAGGATTGGTACTTCAAATGAATTTAATGAATACCACAGTGCTTGCATGGCTGTTTGCAGTCTACCTGCGCTTGGAGTTCAGCATTCTGCATTTGGTGGCCAGGTGCCAATGGCTCTGCAGGCATTTGTGCCTGATAAAGTAGTCACTTTTAATGGTGGGTTAGCAATCCCTTCCCCTAACAAGAACTGTCAACAAACATGCGCATATTGAGTTGTCATAAAATAATATTCACTGGTTCCAGCTCACAAACTGGTGAGTGCTGGCAATGTAGCAGGTGTTAAGATGACGCTGCTGCAGGCTGCCTCCAGCCAATTTCCATCAAGCTCAAATGAGCACATTGTTCAAGCCTACATATATTTAGCAAACTTTAAAAGTTACAGCGCATTTATAAACACAACAAATAATTTGAAGGTGTACATAAATTGTCACTGATCTTGCCTTCCTTCCCACCGTCCCCACGTCCCCTGGTGCTAACGTGAGTCATCGTGTGCCCACAAGTTTCTTTCTCATTCTCAGGTAGACCAGCTGTTTACCCTGTCGCTATCCAGCTACTGCTGGCATAAGCGTGCTGGAAGGAGGAATTAGGAGGAGAAAAAGTCCATCTTTCCATTCAGATCTTTAGTGTTAGTAAAAAAGTAAAAGACCAGTAAAAATGTAAGTGCCAGGAAAAAAATGCTGCTTTCCTGGGTATGCGCTGCTGCCCGTGGGGGCTGGCCTCGGTCCCTGGTCACTGTCTCTGTGTGGGGTGCAGTCAGAATCTGCTGGAAGGGCAAATAGCCATGCACCCAAGTATTGCCACCTAAAAATAACTCTTGGTGGCAGCTTCACTTGTGTTTTTTTCTGTCACCCTTCCTTTTGCAAGCTACCACTTTTTCTTTCCTGACGCTCTGCTGCTGCTGCAGCATTTGTCTTGTTCGTGCTGCGGTGTGCTGTGAAGCAACACACCAGCCTGCTGCTCGGGCTGTGCTCCCTGCCAGCGTGCCGCATCACACAGTGCTGTGCTTCCGTGATTTAGCAAATCTCTGTGTACTCAATTCTTTGTTTTGCTGTCAGTGATTAGTTGCAAAAGATGTGGAAGAGATCTGTAATAATCTGGAAAAATACATTAAAGTACTACTTCAGTTGCCAAAGTGGGCTCATGAGTCTTGTTGGTTTTATGTTTGAAAAAACTAACTGCCTTCTCAGTTGCTTTTGGTTTTATCTATTGCAAGTAAATCTCATATTTTGCATAAGAAACTCACATGGAGTTTCATAAGGGTATTTTATGCATATCACATGCAAATGTCATCTCCCTTTTAGAAACAGCTTAGATTGAACATCTGAGGTAAATGAAATACATTATGTGACAGATCATTCACTTTCATCCACTTCTTTTATAAAAGAAAAAAGTGAACATTTGTAAAATGTAAACACATTTTCAAACACAGTCTTTTCAGCACTAATCTGAAAGTTTGGTAACAAGGCTTCTGATTGCATCACGGCCTCACTCATGATACTGGGCTAATAACAGAGCTAATTCTAATCACTAAACCTGTAATTGCAGCCTGTGATTGCAACTCTGATGACCTGGAGCACATCACAGTAAGAGGTAACTGAGAACTTCATGCTAATTTGAAAATCCTTGCCTAAAATCAGATACAGAAATAAAAATCTATGCATCGTATAGATACAGCTATACTTGGTCATATAATCTTGGTACGCTCTGCATGTCATTTGGTGTCTGTAAAATGCAGTTGAAAATACAAAGTTGAAAATACAAAGAGCAGGCACAAAGCAAAACAGGTGAAACTCAGGGATGGAGAGATTAAAATAAGCAGCAGACAGACAGCCTTTGAAATGGCATCTGCTAAAATACTGTAGGTGAGCGTCAATGTGTCCTCCACAGCTTTGTAGCTTTAGAGCTGCACTCTTCAGTTTCTGTTTTCGGCACTACGCGTTACATGTGTCTGGGAAGCTGACAAGCATGTCAGCTTCGGATCGATGGGCCAAGGCCAACTGTATGAGGTTTAATAAGGCCAAGTGCCGGGTCCTGCATTTTGGTCACAACAACCCCAAGCAACGCTACAGGCTTGGGGAAGAGTGGCTGGAAAGCTGCCCAGTTGAAAAGCACCTGGGGGTGCTGGTGGACGGCCAGCTTAACATGAGCCAGCAGTGTGCCCAGGTGGCCAAGAAAGCCAACAGCATTCTGGCTTGTCTCAGGAATAGCGTGGCCAACAGGAGCGGGGAAGTGACCGTGCCTCTCTACTCGGCACTGGTGAGGCCTCACCTCGAGTCCTGTGTTCAGTTCTGGGCCCCTCTCTACAAGAGGGACATTGAAGTGCTGGAGCGGGTCCAGAGGAGAGCTACCAGGCTGGTGAGGGGTCTGGAGACCAGGTCATATGAGGAGAGGCTGAGGGAGCTGGGCATGTTTAGCTTGGAGAAGAGGAGGCTGAGGGGAGACCTCATTGCCCTCTACAACCACCTGAAAGGAGGCTGGAGAGAGTGGGTGTTGGCCTCTTTTCCCAGGTGAATAATGACAGGACCAGAGGAAATGGTCTGAAGCTGGGGCAGGGGAGGTTTAGATTAGATATTAGGAAGAATTACTTTACTGAAAGAGTGGTCAGGCACTGGAACAGCCTGCCCAGGGAGGTGGTTGAGTCACCATCCCTAGAGGTATTTAAGAAACATCTAGATTTGGCACTTAAGGGCATGCTCTAGTGGCAGAGATTGTAGGTTGGTTGTTTGTGGGGTTTTTTTTGGGGGGGGGTGTTTGTTTTTGGTGTGTGTATGGTTGGACTCGATGATCTCAAAAGTCCTTTCCAACCATGAAGATTCTATGATTCTATGATTCTATTCTATGTACGGAGAATTCAGTTGTATCAGCTTGTACTGCTGACGCAAAGGTGGCATGTCACAGGGAGAGCAAAGATTGCGAGTGCACTGGTTAAGGAATACTGATTGAAATCCTTAACTGCGAGCTTTTATTAAAGGCCTCTAGAAGTTAATGTTCTGTTCAGTTGTACTTCTGTGGGGCACTCTGGGAATGTCAGAAGCCCTTTTTCCATTCACTTTAGAAGCTTTGCATTCAGCCAGTCATTTCAAAGTCATAACAAAAATATCATCTGAGTGTGTTTCACAAACCAGTGTTGGGAATCTGGTCAAACATCATAATTGCAGTATTTCTTTAGTGTTCCCTGCTCCAGTGTCAGTAATGGTATGCCCTACCCTAGGTGGTCAAAGCAGGCAGGTTCCACGAGTGGAAACTACTCCCTGTTCTTTAACTCACCTCCCACAATAAGTGTAGCTGCTTTTGGGGCTTAACAAACATACAAATAAAAAGTTTTAAGGGTGAAAGAATTCCCAGCTGTACCTGTCTTGCAATGTAACGTTCGGCTTGTTCACTGTTTCTTCTATCAGAATGGTATATGCAACCAACAGAGATGGCCAGTGTGACTTACTCCTTGCTACAAGAATGCACCTCCCAAAAGGAGAAGTACCTCTCTCTTTAAACCCAAGAGGTTTTTGTCATTTGGAAAACATGACAATGCAGAGAGGAAATGTGTGGGCAACTTTACTCATGCCCACATGCTTAGCAATATCTTGCCATTGCTTAGTTTTGGCAGTTTCACAGAAGAGATGCGCAAGACATCCCATAGGATTTGTTTTTCTGGTTCTGT
The DNA here is from genome assembly GCF_028500815.1 of Rissa tridactyla. Classification (NCBI taxonomy): domain Eukaryota; kingdom Metazoa; phylum Chordata; class Aves; order Charadriiformes; family Laridae; genus Rissa; species Rissa tridactyla. Next base: position 19,379,065 of record NC_071497.1, read on the forward strand.
AAACAGAGTCTTCTAAACAAGTCTACATCAAATGGAGTAAAAGCCTCATGTTACAGTAATAGCACAGGAGATTCAGCTGAAATTTCTTGTAAAGAACAAGAAAATAACACTATCAGTCTGTAAAATGTGAAGATATCACAGTCTCATCTCTAGACTGCTTAACAAATTATTGACAGATGTGAAAGCATACAGCAAGCCAGAAAAGCTCTCTTCTTCCAAAGCAGTATTCATGCAGAACAATTGTCCTGGATTTATAGACCAAACCCTAAACTAGTATTCAATAGTATATCTGGATATCTGGCACTCTATTGTAGAACTAGACTGTAGTTTGAACACAGACCGCAGTGTGAGAGGGGCAATTATGGAACCAAAAGTTCCTCCTGTGTAGTAAGAGAGGAGAAAATAATAACTGGCATGGAAAGAAAGGTGTGTTTATGAGACACATATTTCCAGCAGAAGGAATTTTGAACAAAACTGTGCCTTAGACAGCAAAGCACACAGCGCAGCAGATCATTTTCTCCTCTTTCCTAGCAAGTCCTGGCAAGTGCATTTAGATGAATGGTTCAGGGTGCCACCTGGTCCTGGACAGGACCTTTCTTGGATGCTTCCTGCTCACTGTCACAGGGCAAATCAGTCCTCTCACTCTGTATCTAACAGTGCAGACGTCCCAAATCTGCTGGTATTCTCATTCCTGCCTTCCACGTAGAGGCACACTGCATCTATCACAGCAATACCCTTAGTTTGTATTTATTCTTATGGTTAAGCCTGAATTGTTAAATGGATGCATATGAACAACTAAGATAATTTTTAGACAAAATGTTAGCAGTGATGCATGATATAATAAAGTCCCCTTTAGCTACCCTCTGCTGAAACATCTTGGGTTTTATGATTCTGTTTTTGCTTTGCTTCTAATCATTTTGCTTACTCTGGCAATATACTTGCTAGTCCTTCATCATCCCAACAATATCATTAACACTATCAGGCATTTAAGGAATTTAAGTTGAAGTTCATGGATTTGTTTCCCCTACAAAGAGTTGTTTACAGAATAAAAAGTACTCCCTGTCAAAACACGCTTTTTCTTCCAATAGTTAGAAAATCAGAGGGAGTAAAAATAAACTACCTTATTTATTTTAGAAATCATTCTAGTTTACTGAGCAGTCAATTTCCTTTTTAATAGCCTGATTTGAATGCTTTGCCAGACCCTGACCAAATTCTTTTCCTTTGACTGGACTGGACCTCTTTTCCCAAGAAGTTTTAACTTCTAGGGAAGACTTTAAACAAAGCTAAATAACCTAAATATGTAGTTCCATGGAGTGGCCTTGCACAATAAATAGTTGTGGTAGTGCAGATAATTTCGTGTTACTGCAGCTCTACCATCTGCTTGGTAGATAATGCAGTAGGCAAGATCAATGCCTAAAATAATAATGCCAGTAGAAAGCTTGATGCAATGTAGAAATAATGTCCCTGCAATATACTTCCTTGGGCAGTCCCCAGGCTGGGACATGGCATCCATATTATCTTTCATCTGCAACTTAAACCTGACTTGTGGCAGTCTACAAAACCCCTCTGGCCTTGCAACAAGTCATGACAGGGATTTTCTTAACAGGATGCTGGGACTGTTTCTCCCTGACATTGTGTCTGCAAGCTGTGCGGAGGTTAAATGGAGTGATGGGGTGTGCTTACCTAAGTAGGGCTGCCCCTTTGCAGGCACCAAATGTGTTCCTTCAGGCACATAATGCAGACAGTGTTAGTCGTGAGACTGTATGGTTGGGATGGGGAAGACAGGGAAGGAGGGAAAGGCTATTTTATATGGCACTGATGCTAGGCCAGCAAAATTATTAAAAATCTGACGAGGACACAGGAGGCAGGGGAATATGTGATTATTATAAGGTAGCCCCCTGCTTAAGGAACACCCTGTCTATGAATTTAAGGTGTGTATTTGCGTTTTACAGTATTGTCTGGTAAGAGGGACAATGATCACTCATGGTGTTGGGCAGACACTCCAGTAACGAGCACATTCTCAGAAGAATCAGAGCCAGCTTTGAAATCAGTGGGAGCAGCGAATCCCAAATTACTGGCATAATTTTCTTTCCAAGATCAAGACCTGATTTTGCCCTGAACTAGTCATTTGACATAGTCTGAAAAACCACTATCTCAAATTAGCTTAAAACCGCTATGAGAAGAGCCTGTGTAAGGAATAGGCTGTCGCGGCACTGTCATAGGCTCTGTCACCTGTGTAGATTTTGGGAAGGCTGGCAGTGGCCCACATGCACCAGCCTCCTATTCAAATGTAATACTATTAAGCCTTTCCTAATGTATGTGCCTGTTCAGCCCTCCATCTCTGAGGAATCCCAACCACTGTTCAGTAGCAGCAGTGGGGTCCTCCAAGAGGGCTTTGGGGATAAAAAAATAAATTAAAAAAAAAAATTAGAAGGCTTGAAACTTACTCACAGTGTTGTGAAATCCTAGAGAAAAGGCAGCAAGGCTTTTAAGAAGCTGGATCCAACGAGAAAGAAACTCAGAGAAACTACTGATTTTCTTGACTGTTGCTGGAGTTTTTAACAAATCAGGATGAGAAGGCAAGTAGTGAGATTTTATAGACAGTAAGCTGAAGGATAACTGCAGTCTTCGGAGAAGCTGCTTTTTGAAAATAATGCAGATTTCACACCAGACTGCAGAAAGAAGGAGAATTCTCAAAAGGATTTTTTCAATGAACTTCATATAATGATTCAGATTTACTTTGTAGTATTCATAGAATCATAGAATCACAGAATGGTTTGGGTTGGAAGGGACCTTAAAGATCATCTAGTTCCAACCCCCTGCCCTGGGCAGGGACACCTCCCACTAGACCAGGCTGCTCCAAGCCCCATCCAGTCTGGCCTTGAACACTTCCAACCTCCAAATCTCTCACCACCCTCACAGTAAAGAATTTATTCCTAATATTTAATCTAAATCTACCCTCTTTCACCTTAAAACCATTACCCCTTGTCCTATCACTACACTCCCTGATAAAAAGTCCCTCCCCTTCTTTCCTGCACGGATTCTTATATTTTAATTATATTTACTTGTTGTCATACAGTAATTGAAATCAAGAATAGGAAGTGTGGAAAAGACTGGTAGAAGGGACAGACTAACCTTTGTCAAGCTCTCTAGGTGTGTTAGGTTAAATAAAGAAATTGACTAGAAATAAAATGTTAGAAAAGATACAACTACAGTAAGTAGACTGCCCTCCAAAAGAGGAGCCTGGAAACCAGGAGGAGTTTTCAGAGGAGAGTCTATAGCAAAAACAGGGAGTATGCACAGCTGCTAACAATGTCCAGTACCTGAAAAACTCTCCAAGAGATGCAGAAAGATGTAAATATTTTGCAATAATTTGTTGTCAAGATTAAAAGAAGCAAAAGAAATGGTGTATCTTTATCAGTGTATCTTTAGCAGCAGAATAAAACTACCTGTGGACCCTGTGGAATACCAAATGACTGTCCAGGGATTCCTCATGCCAGAAGCATTCCTCTAGTCATGAGGAAGATGCTCAAACCACAGTTAAAGCACCCTTTTACACTAGAAGTAAGAACAGAAGATTCTATTAGTTATGATATGTAAGAAAAGAGGGTGACAGATTCTGGCTGTGGTAATCAATTATGTCACATTTCTTCTGATATATTCTTTGTGGTAGAAGCAAATTAGAAACCCACAATATCCCTAGGAAAGGAGAAATAAATGGGCGTGCCTCCCAAAATACAGTGTCTGGTTTTTTTACCCCCAGATGTTACTCTATGATTCAATAATAGGGTGCAAACAGGGAAATAAAGATTGATGAGGCATCTGATAAGGTGAATGCTTTCAAAAGTATTTGACAATTGTATTTGAAAATTATAGGCTTTTATAACCTAAGTGATTTTCTTAGATTATCCAGTCTCAGAAATAATGAGGAATAGATTTGCAGCAATTACAGCAAAAGATGAGACATCCCAGTAAGGCATCTGGGGAAGTACAGACTGAGCCCCTTATTACTAGCTCAATTCAGAGAGAGATACCACTGATGACTTACTACTTAAAGTAATAAAACGATGTCAGCAAGTATTATAGCAGGCTTCAGAAGAATATGTGGAGGTCACATGGTATAACAAACTGTAAAAGAAAGGTCTGTAGAGAGAGAGAAAAAATATAAGAAGTACAAAACCGGTAAAAAACAGTAAAGTGGATGAATGCAGTTCTGGACATGCATAAGCCAAACCCTAAAGTAAGTACATTCTTACAAAGATAATGTTATAATGTTGTGTCATTAGCCTGAAATTACATTATCAGAGACTCTAATAACAAATCATGTCAGAGCACACCATAAATCTATATTTTTCAAGCATAAAATATTAAAATCGATGTGTCTACTAATAGTTCGTTTTAAGTGGCCAGGATTTTAAACAAATAGTGGAGGATTAAAGAATTAAATTTGAGAAACATACATTCCCAGATATTATCCACTGAACTGTCTACTGGAAAGTATGATAAAAGAGCAAACAGATTTTCCAAAGTTTAGCCTTTGACAAAGGACTCAAGCTTGGCTCTGCTGAACTTCAGTTTTTTAAGTGCCTTAAAATACAGACAATCACCAGCAGAGCTGTTAATTAACATGAAACAGTAGCCAGAAATCTTTCTTTAACGAAGACAGCAAAAAGCATAATTGACCCAAATTAATTAAAAACCTAATTAAAATGCAAAGAAAAGTAAAATGGCTGGGGTTCCAGGATGCTAAAGCCTCAAGATGGTATTTACATGCACAGCAGTATGTGGTAGGCTCAAAGAGCTATCATTGTTGAGGAAACTGCTCACATCCTGGTGAAACATAAGCTTTTGAATGACGATCTTTCAGGGAAAAGCTGCCATTTCCCCTTTTCTTTATCTTTAGTGGGAGATATGAAGGAGGAACATGTAGCAGTGAAGTAAACAAAAAGTGGAACAAGTGTAGCGATCTGTTTCTACCAGGTCTCACTTGGAAAAAGGAGTCAGCAGCTGCAGCAAGGGCCTCTTGGGGATGTGCTTCCTCAAACACACTCTTGAAAGAGTTCCTAAGCAATTTCAAGATGCTTAATATTGAAAGTGCTTGTAATATAAAAGGTTGTAATACAAAATTGCAAGGTTGAAGATTTTTTTGCTAATGTCAAGGGTAAGCTCACCATCATTAAGAGTAAGCAAGGACTAGGTTCAAATGACCATGGTGCCACAGGATAATCCAGGTGAGGAGGGAGCTTGGGAGCTTGCTCCCAGCAGGGTCAGCCATGGGGTCAGACCAAGCTGCTCAGGGCGGGAGGGAGCCTGCACAGCCACCAGGCAGCCTGTGCCACCACACGCCTCTCCTCCTGGGGAAAGGTTTCCTTACAGCCAGTCCCAGCCTCTCCTGTCCCTGACCCATCCACTGTCCCCCTCTGAAAGAGCCCGGCTCCCTGGCAGCCCCCTCTAGGCATGGCAGCTGCTGTTAGGTGCCCTCAAGCCACCCCTTGTCCAGGCGGAACAAACCCTGGTGCTCCAGCCTCTGCGCACAGCGCTGGAGCAAGCTGGGAAGCCAACAGCATGTCTTCTGTAGGTCCCATCGATGGAGTCTCTCCCATCTGCTGTAGTGTCTTCAGTCAAATTTGAACTGTGAGTCTGCTATGGGTCTACTTCCTTAAGAAGCTTGAAACTTCCCCATATTTGCCTTGTAAACACAGAAAGCTTTGTGAAAAAAAGAAAATCCAAAGGATAAAAGTAATTCGTGCATGTACGGACCTGTAGTTGAGAACTTGGAAGCGCCTTGCTGAACACACCTAAAATAATCACACCCTATCACTTCCCACGACAAGTGTTATCTGAAGTACAGAGGAATTAAAAGTCCTGTGCACAACACTGCGGCCCATAGAGTAAAGAGAACTGCTGTGAAATAATAGGACAAGATGGCTCAGTGCTTTTCCACTGAGATCGGTAAGAAAAATCAGCATGCACTTCAGTGAAGAGAGGGAAATAGGCTGGAAGGAATAAACCTCCTGCATGTTCCAGGCCAGCTAAGGTGACATCCCCATGGAAAAAACCAAAATAAATCACAAAAGCAACAGCACCGGGTCTGCACAATACTGAAAGAAAAGAGACTTAGCAGCCAAATAACACAAATACTGCAATTAGCGCAGCTTGTGGCTGCATGATATTATACAAAGCTGCACATTTTAGAGTTTTCTGCAGTTTGAGCTGTGTCTGACAGGGATTTTTCTGCTGTGTATCTGAGAGATCACATGCAGCCAAGGTCTTTGTTATGGTGCTGCCACCTAAAGTTACGAAACAGAGAAAGAGCAAGCAGTGGCAATACATCCATTTTGTGTGCCCTTCTCAGCTGTAAAATTAATAAAAGACCTTCTGTGTTAAAAAATTCTGTGTTGATAGGAACAAAGGCGCCAAATTCATAGATAGCTTGTAAAGGGTTTATCTTCAGTTTGTCTTGTTTCGCACACAGCTTGTTTACTAGAGTGCAACAGAAGCTTTGTTGGTGTGATGTGTGCACTGCAGAGTCAGAAAGGTGTACATTAAATTGTTGGGAACATGCATTTACACCACTGTCAGGTGCTCAGCATGTGCATTACACCGAATAAGCTCCTTTATGGAGAGGTAGAAAAGTGTAGGCCGTTTTTAATGGAGAGCAGCTAACTGTGAAATAATCTAGTTTGTATCAACCTTTACGTCACCTGATTTTGTCCCGTGCCCGCGGCCCGTTGGTAAGGAGATTGAAAGCAGCAACAAAGGGAGCTGTGTATGAGCCTGAGCAGACGTGACAGGCAGGTTTATGCTGCCGGCAGCGGCTGCAGTGGGGCCTCTCAGCAAAGCACTGGAAGGTATGTTTAAAAAATCCATATCTTAATAAGGGCACCTGTGGATAAATTTAGTGTCCCAGCCATCTTGGGCCAAGAGCTCACATATTTCACTTAACAGTGGTAATGGAAGAGAAGGGGCACACTTCTCTCTTTACTCAGTTAATTTATTTCTGTCCACTGTGCCTTGTGGTAGTCTCCTAATGGGGCTGTTACCGAACATTTGCAATAAACGGGCGACAAATACCATCTTTAGAGGGCACTAGTGAGCTTTTCACCCTGCTGCATCGGTGGGCTCAAAGGTATATTGTCTCACAAGGTGTTTCACCAATATTTATGTACTTCAGTATTCATCAACTTCACACCCCAAGTCAGACGGCACTTATCTGACATACATAAAAGAAGGTCATATTCTTATATGGTATATATTTGGTATCTGTGAAAGACTTTGGAAAATTCATAGATCTGTCTCTCAGTTCCTTCTTCTAATCAGTAAATGAAATTCACACTTGACTGAAACTTAGATCACTTGCCTTAGGAAGAAATTAAATTATTTGTAGACATTTTTCTCATTAGATTTCTCCAAAACTGATAAAATTAGCAGCTGATACATTTAGTGCATGATTTGCATTATGCTTTCATTTCCATTTTTCTTCCTATCATCTGACCAGTGGACATTATACAATTGTGCAGCAAATCTGTTAATTTTTCCTTTTTTTTTAACGAAGCTTTAAATTTCTCCCAATTATATTATTTTATTTAATACAATATTATGCAAAGTGGGCTTATAACCATGAATATTTCCCAAACCTAAAATGCATGTATCTTTATGCAATGTATCTTCATAAAAAGAAAGAAGTGATAGCATTTAAGTTAGGACTCCATAAATTCAAAGCTTTCATAACTAAAACCAGTTTATAATTAACGTGTAAGTTACAAAATATGAAATATGAACACTTCATTTTTTCCCCCAGAAATATCTATAACCTTTGGTAAAATGGGTACATTCCTTTGTTAAAGAGTTCTGTGGGGGGGTTAATTTTTTTTTGACCCTTCTTTGCTTACAGTTTTATAAGTTATTGAAGATGACAGTTGTAAAACTATGCAAGCAGTACTGAAACCAAGATATAATACTTCACTGGCACTTTCCTGAGGACTGTTATTTTTAATTACCTGTGTATCAACCATTCAGTGGAAAATTACAGTTGTCACAGTAAATCTCATCTAGCTATGATCAAAACCAAATTGATGATTTTAATGTTTCTGATATATTGTCTCATATTTTCTGTTGCTTATTATATACCACATTAAAATAATGAAATATTGATTTGTCAGATAGTCATTAATGCAAAAACTGTAATGCTACATCAAGGAAAAAAATCCACTTTATATTAGACAGTACTTCTGATGTAATACGGAAACAATGTGAACTCTTAGAATGGCAAAAATCTTGTAAACCAAAGGTTTGCAGCTTTTGGTTGAATCATCTAGCAATGAAATAATTAAAGATTCATATCTCCTCATATTTCAAGTAATCATTGCTGATTGCTATGCTTGCTGAAAACGTGCCAAGTAGCATGCATTAGTGATGATTCATGGTCTCTTTCTTTCCTGCACACAAAAACACACACATGTGGACGCACACATATGTACACACATACTCCCAAAAAGGTAAACAGGCCTATTTAATACTTACGTGGCAGTCAAGAGCAGGAAACAATTTCCTAGATTGAACTGCCACTATTGGGATTTTCAGTGCTGATTATTTATTTATTTTTGTTGTTTTCCTCTCTGGACTGGTATATTTAAACACAGGATGTAATTATAGATTATTTCTGATTACTATCAATCTTACTTCTCTCTCCTCCTGAGGTGAGGCTGAGTCTTTCTATTTTTATTTAAGAAGAAGACAAAGTAAGCTGTAAAAGCAAACATAAAATGTGTATCAGGCTTCTCCTTTGCCTTGTGACTGTATTTGCTACCTTTTTCTTTGCAAAGCCCCCCCCAAAAAATAGAGATAATATACTTGATGTAAATGTCAAACAAAAATTCCTTGTAGACATTGGTATTGACAAAGCACTATGCCTTATTTATCAGTGCCACTGAATTTCAGTGGCCTTTGCAATGGAAGTTCAGCAGTTAACATACAGATTAAGACACTGGAATTACAAAAGAGAAATTTATTTCATTTCCTCCAAAATGTGTTTAAGGGCATCATCTCTACAATACAGCTGTCTACCCCAACCAGTTAACATTTTTTTACATGTCAGTTAACTGTATTTATTGAATAAAGCTCTGCACAGATGTTTTTTATTTGCCCTGTTGGCATTTTGAGTGGTTCAAGCAGATTTTCTGTTTTTAAATGATTTCCTGAAAACCTGTCAGAGTAAAGTCCTTACAAAAAATATGCCTAGTCTGGAAAAAAAGACTGAAACAGCTTGCCTGGATCTAAGTCTGTATATACAAAGGGATTTAGTGTATCAAAGCAGAGCAGGACACTGCTTCTTGTTGGCTGTTGTTATTTCATTTCACTCTCTTAGGTTTGGTTCCGTCTCAGGTGTGCGTTTCTGGTACAACAGGATCCCTTCTGTTCACACATGCATGGAAAATACCTTATTACTTGCTTTGTAGGGGTAGAACAACACTGTGGAAAATGGACCTTCCAGGTTTTATACAGGCCCTGCCTCGCACAATATTTCCCCATTGCCTGGCTAAGTCCTACAGGACTATTGCAATACAAGCAATAAACAGTAAAAACCAAGGCCCAAGCAAATAAAACATGATGAGCTTCCTTCTCATCCACCATCCGTATATGCCAGGAAAACCTTCCTGCTGTTGTTCCCACATAAGCTGCCACACAGGCAGCTGCGTCTGCCTCTGCCTCTGGCGTCTGCCCCAGTAAATGTGACAGTTTATCTTCCCCCTTTCAGTGATGCTGCTGCCTGCTCCACCAAACAGCTATCAATGTACGATATCAGCAACATCAAATAGCACTTTATCTTATCAAAACACCTGAGGTAATTCTCTGCCATAGTTATTCTGCGTAGTCCCTTTTTTTCCCCTACACGTTACATTTAAATGCACTTTTGCCATTCTACCTGCTAATGGGAGCTAGGACAGACAGGAAACGCTGCGGTTGCCCATGGCAACTCTCATCTGTGAAATTAAATCGTTTATTCAGCGAAAATATTTCCTGATGAGTCTCTGCAACGAAATATTAAAATTCACATGCAAACAAAGAATATATTATACCACAAGAAGAATCAAACTTTAAATGGAAGAATACATGATATTTCTTAGAGCTGCTCTGTTAACACATGGTTTCTGCAATCAGACTTTTATTCTAGCGCTTTGGGGTGTTGAGCACCCTTAACTTTCACTAGAAACTCATTGAATATAACAGGATTAAGGCCTAAATGCTTTAAAAAGCTCCTGGTACCATTCAGTTGCTCAGACAGGGATTAAAACTACTGCAGGCAGTAGCACAGTGGTAAATATTGACTCAGCAGTAAATAAAATCAGTCCATTGAGGTAGAGTGTACAATATGTGGTGGAGGAAGACTCATGAGAAAGCGTTATCACTCTTGGCAGATTAAACAGTTTACATCACAAAACCACATGCTGTTTCAGGAAAGTCACAGTCTTCATAAAACACAGTGACGCTTTACACTTACAGCAAAATTTAAACAAGGAATTTTAAAAAAAATCTGTTCAAAACCTTGTTTTCTTTAGTTGCAAAACAGATGAAGTCTAGTACTGATGGACAACCCACCAGCCTTTAATATGTGTTAAAATGTTAATGTGTAAATTTTAGATCCTGTCAACAACTTTGGTAAAAAATCTTAGAATTTATTATTTATAAAATGGAGGATGTTTCAATACCATTCTCTCCTGTAAAAACACAAACACTTTACTACCAGTTAAAGTAAAACAAATGACATACATGTGATCAAGTGATGAGAAAGATGGCCTTGTTAAGTGTGGTTAGTTCCACTCCAAATCAGTAACTGAAATGCCATTTTCTACTGAGCGTATAGCAGCCAAATGCAAGTATACCACCAGGCTGAAATGCTAGTGTTTTATTAGTCTGAGATCCATTTTTTTTCATGTTTCTACAGTGCTATGAATATGCCATCAAATGGTGGAAGGAATTTGCAGCAACACAAAGATGAGCTCTCCTTGATTTTATTGCTCTTGCTCTCTCTGCTCTGCTTTGGGGGATAAAAACAATATAAAGAAGGTAATATTAATACTAAAAAAGCAAGTAGGCCTAACTGGTCAGGCACCTTGCATATGTGTATATGAACACCATATCCGTTACTGAAATGTAGCAAGCAGAAAAAGAAACAACTCCTGAGCTTTCCATGTGTACCACTAAAACTGCTGGCAAGAGAACAGAACGTCTGAGACTACCGCATGAAGTGGCTGTGAGGTAAGAGGGGCTGTGTGCATTTGAGGGGAAAATGATTTATGTTTGAGTTACACTGCAACAGGAGAGAACAATAGGCTGGTGTGTTTCATATTTTTCTTTCCCAGTACTTGAATGGCCAACTGCTTAAATCTGTCTATAGGTACGGGTTAATGACCCATCCTCTGTCACAATCTCACGCCACCCTCCCATGAGGATAAAATCTAACCATAAAGAACCTTAAAGAGGTAAAAGGTTGAAAAAATAGCATAAAATCTCTTTTTTCAGGCTAGCCCTTGAGCATCTTAAACCATTTTAAAGGTCTATATGTAAACATAAGTATGTGATAGATTTGTGGAGATATGCTGATACTGAATTTGGAAACATATATCCAAACCCTTGATATAAACATGAAAAGAACAGTAAAGTGATTGCATTATACCTCAGACAAGTTTGTTAGGGACAGCTCTAAAGGGTGTCACCCTTTTAAATATGATATGGAAAACATACATGAAAGTTCAAAATATATAATAGAATACTCTTCATTAGAAAAGACTGGCAGTATGAATAGAATATTTATTAAGTGAATGTGGAGTCTGTATATTTATTTACATATCATTTAATATTTCACTGTAAACTAAAAAATAAATATTTGGTATTATACTCAACCTGAAATTGACAGTAGCTCTGAAAGAAGAATAGACTTACTGAATAATTTAGGGTTTACATAAAAAGGACAAATATATTCTAGTAAATCATACTGCATAATGCATATTTCAATACCCTTTAATGTGAATTTCAAGTAACAGACTATACACGGGCAGCCTAATCAGAGTTCAATGCCAGCAGGTGAGCTGTCAGAACTTCACCAAGGCCAGATGGAGTCTCCCGGGTCTACAGAAAGAACAGACCAACTAAAAGGGCATCATGCTAATTCCCAAGTGAGTTGGAAGCAGCCAGATCACCACTGGCCTTACCCAGTCATTGTTGAGAATGTGACAAGAAACAGGGTTGCTGTCTTAGGTGGAAAAAAAAGAAAAGAAAAAAAAAGAAAAAAACCCTAAATGACTGTGCAACTAAATAATCAAATCTTAGGTGAACTTTATTTTGAACTAGCCTGTTGTGGATGTGCCATCCCTGGAAGTGTTAAAGGCCAGACTGGATGGGGCTTTGAGGTCACCTGGTCTAGTGGGAGGTGTCCCTGCCCATGGCAGGGGGTTGGAACGAGATGATCTTTAAGGTCCCTTCCAACCTTAGCCATTTTGTGATTCTATGATCTTTGTATGGGTGGAGAAAGCCTGGCTCAGTCATTTCCAGGATACTAACTACTGCACTGCGGCACAAAAAGTACCCTGTGCACAATGAGACTGATGACATTTGAAAACTGACTGATGCATTTGGAAATTGGCACTGCGTAGCATTTGCAGTAAGACAGGATTCCTACATGCCATGCAAGATCACTCTCAACCACACGCTGCAGAGTCCACCAGCAGGTATATTGCACAGCGGCTGCACGCCGAAGCAGCCTGCCTGGCTGTCACAGCCCTGCTGTGGTGCAGCCCCGTGGCCTGGCAGCAGCCGTGAGAAACCTCTCCAGGGCCACCCTGCCACCCTCGCTCAAAAGATGAACTCCAGCTCAGCACCCTCAGGTGTCCTCGGCCCCCGCTCGCAGCCCTGCCCTTGGCTGGCCCGAATCCTGCTGGTCCCTGGAGGGAAGGAGTTAAATACACACCATCTCCACAGACGGCCAAGCCTGGAGCACCGCTGTCTGGAGCTCAGGGATAAGTAAACTGAACAGGAGGCAGGGGCAAATGGCCTGGCCCAGTCTTCCCACCAAGCTCTTTGGGTCTAGATGAACTGATGAGCACAAACTAAGTTTACTGATACAGGGATTGGTAAATAATGCAAAGAAAAAAAAATCCCAATTTGCATTTTCAAAATTACTAGTGATCACAAAATATTTTATAAATACGCAGGGAAAGAGTGGACAGTAAATGTATTATCCAACAGCCCTTTCATGATTTTCTTCAAAAGCAGATTTAATCTCAGTCTGTGAAGTGAATGTGAAACTCTGAATATGAATAGAAATTTTAAAAGCTTGTTAATTGCTAACTGTTAATTTGCAAGCCTGAAGTATCTAATAATGGTTGGCTTTTACCTTGGAAATAACTACCGAAGATACTCCGATCTTATAAAATGGAAGTATTACCAAAAGCCAAATAAAAGATGAATAAGTGAAAACATCTTTACTAATTTCTTGTAAGAAAGGATACCAGTCAGGATATATCTCCTTCACCAAGTAAAAGGTTATATCAGACCACTGAAGTGAAAGAAAATGTACTGCACTGTAAATATTAAGAGATGTGACAGCAACATGAGCTGTTACAAAATGTCTTTCACCAAATGAAAACAGTACAAAAAAAAGAAGCAAATATCACTCCAACCTGCAGGCGACAGCTATAAAACACGGGGTACTGAAGACATGAACAAAGCAAGCATTTTGCAAAGAAAGGCTTCACAAAGTGGTCAACTGTTTAGGACGCTAAGTGACAATGTTTATGTATTTATGCATTTCATGTTTCTCCAAGATGCCACGCTGTGTTTTGACTCTTTTTACACTGCTAAAAGTTGTAAAAGCTCAAGAAGAGAAGCGAGTACTTCCTCAAGTAATTCCCAGTGTATGTACAGAAGGGGAACTCCAGGTCTTGGGGAGATCAGTAAGGGTTTTTTTCTCTTGACCTCACTGAGGTCAGACTTTTGCCATGGGTATTCACAAACCAAAGAGACCCTGCAGAAAGATCAAGGTCAACAAAGCCAAGGTCGAGGAGTATATGAGGTGGAACAGTTGTTCCTGGCTGCAGCGCATTGTGCATTGTTTTCATAAGAAGCAAGTTAAAATATAATTAATTCCGTACGATAAATTATTTCAGAGGAAAAAAAAATGTTACCTGCCTGTAGGTTATTATTAAGAAATCAGGGAAGAAACCAAAGTTTTCTAGCACTGTAGACAAACTCTAAACAAGCCACTTAAAATGACAGCTTCTTTCAAAGCTGCTTGTATATCATTGACCTAAGCGAGCTCACTGCTGTTAATGAGTGACTCATGGATGTTTATTGTACAGAAAGAACACAAAGTATGTCATTGTACTTGTGCAAGTGAAATAATTTACAAATATACATCAATTTTCTACTGCATTACACTGAAGAATATTGTTAATATGGATTTGCTTTGCAGAGGTGCAATTTTGAATTTAGAAGAGACTTGTGGGAGCATAATTTAAAATTCTCATTTGGACTTTCCTCCGACATTATTAGGGAAGTAAAAGCAGGATTTACTAATGAAAAAAAGCATATGTATGTACTTGGTATTGCTTTTTGGAGCATTCAAAGGCCTTGTTATTGAAAAAGTAATGCTTTGGTCAGTAACCAAAAAGCAGTAAATCAGTCACTTCCAAGCGCTTCTATGCACGCAAAAATGCTGAAATTCTGGCAGACTTTCAGAACAGCCACAGCCACTATATGCTAAAATATTGGGAAGTGATAGTCTTTCTTGTCTTCTTCTATTCTGATATTGAGAATATTTTGTATAGTGCCCCTTTAAAAAGACAAAGGCAGGGACTGAGTGATCATGTTCAGCAGCGCTTGTGAATGACACAAGTCATCAGCTTGTGAGAAGAATTACAGTTCCTGAAAGACTCAAAGAAAGAAGATTTACTGATGTTAGGGGTCAAAACAATGGAAAGGAGCTTGCGATGGTATTTTGTAATCTCATAGGGCAAACTCAATGCGTTTTCTGTTTTTTAGATACTTCTGAGTGAAAGGTGAAACAAAGGGCTTTTGGGGAAAAACTGTTTACTGAGAAGGTGAGAAAAATCTGCAAAATGAACAAAAAGCACAGGAAACAATTTAATAACCACCATAACAGGTGGTTATTAGCTTTCTGAGATTTTTTTTTAATCTTCCAATAACTGTCAAGTTTTGAAATTCTGAGCAAAACCAACATATGTTTTTGTCAACAATACATAAAGTATAAATATAGAAGTATAAATATACTTTTAATTCCATTGAATCATT
Organism: Rissa tridactyla; assembly: GCF_028500815.1. Classification (NCBI taxonomy): domain Eukaryota; kingdom Metazoa; phylum Chordata; class Aves; order Charadriiformes; family Laridae; genus Rissa; species Rissa tridactyla. The sequence continues at coordinate 19,394,374 of NC_071497.1, forward strand.
TTAAGCTTTTTTTTTTAAATGCCTGCAGTATGAAATTGCATAGGCCAGAGCTGAAATGTGTCAGTGTCCAACAGTGCATTCACTTTGATATTATAACAAAACGTACAGCGCATAATTTGTCTGTAGCTCAATTCACAGATGTTGCAAGATAAGTGAGAATGGGCACCAAAGTGAGGGATGTGTGCCCAGGTCCCCCTTCTGGTGGCTGCCCGTGCCGTCCCCCTGGATGAGAAGTGGAAGAGGCACAGCAGCAGTGTTAAGAATCAGCAGCAAGGATTGAGAGCTCCCGCACTACAGCTCACTGCTGACAGCAGATGCGGGAAGGGGAAAGTAGTGCCCCGTGGATACAGGTGCATGTGCCTGGCATGTCATTACATAGGCTCTTTCTCTATCTACAGAGGACAGAATAAAAGGTAATGTCCTTTCTCTTATGAAGTAAGCCAAACATGTTAATCTGAAGAGTAAGACCAAATCTAGTTAGGAAGGAAATGCAAGTTCCGTATTTTCTTACCATATCAGCATGTTAGAGTGTGTCAGTTGTAAACATATATTGTGTTGTAATTAGATGTAGATTAAAAAGCATTTATCAGTAAAACTCTTCCTTTCATTCTTTTACTTGGTGTCCTGAGTTCCCTCTTCTTCCTCAATTCTTCACCTTCCTCAGACTGGTGTCTGGGATTGCTGCCTACTGTTAGTCTGCTATCTTGTCGTACTGCAAATCATATGTACTTTACACCTGTGGAGTGAATAAGACTTGAAGAATCAATCTAGTTCTGCAGGTTCTCTGACCATTTTTGTCCAGTGTATTCCAGAGCAGTCCTTGTGGGAAGAAGTATCAGCTGGCTGCAACCAAAGCCAGAGTGGTTCACAGTCTGAACCCAGAAGCAGACATCCATGCTGAAAATCATAAGTAAGGGCCTCTTACTGTTTTCAGTGATAATTCACTTTCTTAGTTAGAAACCAATGAAAATATTTTTTAAAAATCCACTAAGGTTCCTTTATGAGATTCTGCAGCTGGCAGAAGGATAAGATCACTTATCAGTGATCGGCATTCCTGGCAAGGGTAAGATCACCATTCATTGATAGGATAATTTCATAAGCTTTTTAATACTTTGCAAAACAAAAGTGATTAGGGTGGTAGGAGCTTATAACCAGCATAAGAAAACCATGGCTCTTTGAAGGAATGTCTATATACACACAGTGACAAATCTGATGAACTTTTCCCACATCAGAAAGGCTTTAGAAAATAGGAGAAATCTTTCTTTCATTTACATGAATTGTTGCAGCAACCAGTGTTATGGTGAGATGCTTTTCAACCTGCTTTTCAAAGGATGCTAGGCTTATATTTATTAAAATAATGTGTGAGAAACCATGCCCAAAAGGTTGGCCTTGCTTACACGAGGACTGGACAAGTAACACAGGATGAAAAGGCATTGCCGTGTACAGATATGTAGTTCACCTTATAAATTTTGTGGGATGTAATACACAAAGTTATGCCTATACATCATGAAATGATTTTGATTTTGTATTATTTCTTGAAACAGATAGTGGGCAGAAAGAGGGTCTAATATTTGATACTGGGATAATGTAGCGGCAAGAATGAAAACTGATGTTGGAGCTGTAATTTACAAAGGAAAACACAAGTAATGCTGAAGTTTCTATGAGAAATCGATGGAATACTAAAAACTAGTTACAGTGGAAAGAAATATTAATAACAAGACATAAAGTGCTTTCAGTGTAGCACAGAGAATGGCCATGATGTCTCATAATTGGGAGATACCTCCATCTTCCAGGCCATTTTGAAGTTACACAGAATCACAGAATCACAGAATGGTTCAGGTTGGAAGGGACCTTAAAGACCATCTAGTTGCAACCCCCTGCCCTGGGCAGGGACACCTCCCACTAGACCAGGCTGCTCCAAGCCCCATCCAGCCTGGCCTTGAACGCTTCCAGGGATGGGGCATCCACAGCTTCTCTGGGCAACCAGTTCCAGTGTCTCACCATCCTCACAGTAAAAAATTTCTTCCTGATATCCAATCTAAATCTACCCGCTTTCAGTTTGAGGCCGTTGCCCCGTGTCCTATCGTTACATTCCCTGATAAAGAGCCCCTCCCCATCCTTCCTGTAGCCCCCCTTTAGGTACTGGAAGGCTGCTATAAGGTCTCCTCGGAGCCTTCTCTTCTCCAGGCGGAACAACCCCAACCCTCCCAGCCTGTCCACAGCAGAGGTGCTCCCGCCCTCTGATCATCTTCGTGGCCCTCCGCTGGACCCGTTCCCTGGTCGGGCTGATCTGAGGACCCTCCTGTCATCTGAACGTGCAGGTTACACCGTGTGTCGCTCTTGGGCCTGACTTATCTCGTGGGGCCAAACCGGCCTCCACTAATCCCGCTCTTAAATGGCACGTAAAGCAACATCCATCCTAGATAGCTCCAGTTTTCTTTTTTATCATGTTACGAGGAAGGTGAAAAAAACGGTTGCCTACAGCTAATCTGGTGTCCGAGGAAAATGTCTTCTTCGTTTCCCAAGTCTCAGGGAACCACGTCTGCCATTGCTAGATGCTCCCTCTTGTAACGGCCTATGGAACGGCTGTGGCCGAGTCCCCCCGTTTGTGTAATTACGTGGGCTATAAGGCGCTGCGTTTGGGGTTACTGACTCTTGCCAAGGTTACCGACTCCCGTGTCCGCCCCAGCAAAGCGGAAGGCCCGGCAGCAGGCTTGGCAAGCGTCGAGTGCCCCTCCTGGGTCAGCCACACCGACCGCCTTTGCCAGCCGGCCGAGGCTGCATTTCCCACAAAAAAGTTAAACTCACCACCTCAAACCCCGCCCCCGCCCCCCACCGCCCACCCCAGTGGCCCTGAGGGGCCTCGGAAGGGGCCAGGCGCCGGGGGGGGAGGGGGGAGGCGGTCGCAGCCCGGCTCTCGCGAGAGTTCGCGGCGCGGCCGCTGGGCGGGCGGCGGAGGTCGCCGGCAGGGGGCGCTGCACCTCCGTGCCCCGCCCCCCCCGGCCCGGCCCGGCCCGGCCCGGCCCCGCCCCGCCCCGCAGTATGTGCCGCCGCCGCCGCCGCCGCCGCCTCCTCCTCTGCCGCCCGCGGGACGTGGGGCGGCCGAGCGGCAGGGGCCGGCGGCGCCTCCCCTACACCTCCTCGCCATGAACCTGCACCAGGTGCTGACGGGGGCGGTGAACCCCGGGGACAACTGCTTCTCCGTGGGGAGCCTGCATGACCAGCCCTTCACGGTGAGTCCGCCGCCGGGCCCCTGCGCCGGGCTCCCCGGCGCTTAAAGCGGCTGCGTCAGGCGCGGCGGCGGCCGCCGACTCCTGGAGCAGGGCTGGTAGCGGCACTGGTCGCCGCCGGGGGAGGGCTTCCCTGAAAGGCCTGCGGCGCACCTGCCCGCGGCCCGCCCGCGGCCCGGGGTCCGTGCAGAACTTTCCCGGGGAGGCGGTGGTTCGCCAGCCCCGAGGTGCCGGGGGCCGGCCGGGCCGGTGCGGGCGGTATTCGGAGCGAGGCAGGGAGGGAGGGGGCCCCGGGGGCGAGCGCGGTGGTCGGCGGGGAACGGCGGAGGCGGGCGGCGCTGGCAGCCGGGTTTGCCCAACGCAGGAATATGGTGGCTTTGGTAAAAGATTACATAAACGTCAGGCGGGACGCGCGGCGGGCTGCGGACGGGAATTTCAGCGCTCGCCTTCGGTCCGAGGTGTGATTAAAACCTTTCCTGGTCATAGTTGAAGAGGATCTTGAAACACCGTGCCTTAGCGTTAAGATTTTTAGAACCATTTTTGAATTCCCTGTCGGTGTTTATACTTGGAGTGGAGAAAAAACACTCGCAGTATGTCGTAAAGGCTAAAGCCTTTTATTAGTGTTTGTTTTCCTCCCTTTCACTTTTGTTTTGTAAACAGACTTCTGTTGTCCTGCCTTTCTTCCCACCCTCCCTCAGAAATATACCCTTCCTGCCTTGCGTTTTTGGTTGAAGAGGAATGAAATAAGACACAGTAAAGTTTCTCAGTGCACCGTGTTTGAGTATTTTTAACCTTACCTTTTCTGGCCGCCCGTAGTGACAGCATAGCCTGGTTTTAAGTTTATAGGGGAATGATAGAAATGCAAAAATTAAGAAACTTATTTTTTTCTGTCCCGTCTGGTGTACGCAGTTGTATTCAGCTGGCTCCTCGTTGCTTCCCTTAGTGCTTGGAAAGGTGGGGAACAGGCAGCGTTCAGAATGAAGCACCACCCCAGAGCTGCTTCCCCAGAGCTAGGCTGGCTTTGCAAAGTCCCTTTATCTGCAGTCTTGTCCTGTGATGTCCTTGCTTCCAACAAAAAATTCCTCTGAAGAAGTTCATGTTGGAAGGTTTCTTAAACAACAGCGATTGGGACTTCAAATTCCAACTGTGCCTAACTTTCTGATTTTACATACCCAGAAATATTAAAGACCCACCAGTGATGGGAAACCATTTGGTAAGAGACAAGGAGGTTTGCTTTACAGGAAAATGCTAGTAAGCTTTTGAAGTGTGTTCTCGTAAGTTTCACATTTTAATATCATTATTTTTTGAGGGAAATCGAGTTATCAGTGTCACCAAGGTGTTCTCTGCTTGTTACAGCCTAACTTATCAAAAGTGTTAGAGCTCCCCAATGGATGAGAAGAGTAAGAATCTCTCTTTGGGGAGAAAGGAATGATTGGGAAGTGCACTTTTCAGTAACTGTTTCTATGATCTCTTTTTTGCAAGAGCTGTCTTGACATAAATATAGTAACAATGTTTCCTACGGACGAATTCATCTTGCTTTTACCAAGAAGGTTATTAATGGATTTCTTTTCCTCAGATTTAAAACGGGGAGCGGAAATATCCTGGACTGCTTCAGGTTTGGTGTTAGTTTTGGTTTGGTTTAGTTTTGTTGTGGGTTTTTTCTTTGTTGGTGTTGCTGTTACTCATTTTATAATGCTTTTTTGAGTTCATGAGGTTGCTCAGAAGGATTAAGTGAAAGGTACTGAAACTGATTTCTGCCTTTTTGGAAAGCAATGGTGGACTTAACCTTCAGAAAATCCAACAAGAAAAATGGACAATTTTCCCATATCTGAAGTCATTATATAAGCATTAATAAGTATAAATGCTCTTGAATGATATCTTAGAAATGGGAATAAAACGTATCTCAGCAACCTTCTGTTTCCAGTTTTCATGGCTGAGAACTTCTATATAGAAGCTGATATTTCAGGGTTATGTACTGTGCAGGTGGGGTGAGTTACCTTTGTCTGGCCAAAGAACTTTGTCTTTAATACCTTGATTTTTTTGGATATGGCGTTGTTCGGAGTATTGTCTGATATGCTGTACTGAATACTTAAGGTGAAAAGTTTCAAAATATTACAGTTCTAAGGTAAAAATAACAGATTCTTCTCCTAAACTCTGAAAAATTGGAAGTGAAACTAGTTGAAAAGTGCCTGTACCCACTGAATTGCATGCACCTTTTTGAACATGTGCAGTTCTGTTTTAAGATGGTATTTGAGGTACTTGTCCTAGTCGCGTGCAGGTTTGTTGTTCAGGCCTTCTTTTTCTAGGATGTGAAGTGTGAACTGGAGCATGAGCTTCCTTGGAGAGAACATTGATAGAGTTTTTGGCACGTCTCTTATTTATATATAGAAAAAGACTCATAAGCATCAAGATACCATAAGAAGCATGCCTGTTATTTATCCACTGAAAGCAGGCAGTAATAACACATGGTACACAAAATGAATGAGAATTCGGCCCTCAGAAGTCAGAATTTAATTGCTTACTGTCAGTGTGCTTCTCTTGAAATCTAATTATTTTTCATGTACTTGCCCACAGGGGAGTACATCCTTTGCTTTCTTTTGTTGTTTTCACCTCTGAAATATTTAGTAAAAAAGCATTTGTTTAATGAGTTCATGGACATATCACATTGGATACTGTTCTACTAGTTATTACGAAAATTGTATTTTAAGTTATTCGGTAATGAGCATTGATACAACTTCTGTGATTGGTTGGTTTTTTGCATTTTTACTTGTTCAGTTCTACTTCTGTAATATTTTTTTCCTTTTGTTTTTTTCCAAGTATCAGAAGAGGAGGAAAAAACAATAATCACTGTGAGCAATAGCAACTTTACAAGCACAAGTGCCAAGACTGGTAATGGAAGTCACAAAAGAGCGCTTGTTTGTAAGGGTGAAAATTTGGGAGAGAAAGATAAATTGCATGGTTTCTTTCAATGCAACCAGAATCTTTTCTGGACAGATTTCCTCTCTGTGTGTAACTAAATTCACCCTGGACTTGGGACTTACTTTGCATGATTGACAAAACTGTGAACTTCAAATGTTAAGTTGAAAAGCACTTGGAAAATGTGGTTTTTTTGGATCAGTTTGGTCAAGACCACACTGAATTTTCTGAAGATACTGGGTTGTGATGTAAAGGTTTCCATCTTTGTAAAATTCTTTGATATAAAGATTTCCAGCTTTGTAATTTTTTTATAAATAAAAATAGATTCTGTGGCTCAATAAAATTGTTACTTCTCTGTCTAGAAAATACTTAACATTTTCTTTATATTTAGAATTCCATGCATATCTATAGTCAAGAAAATTAACTGACTGTTCGCAAGAGTCACCCAAGAAGTTACACCGTCTACTCCTGCTTCTTGATTATGATTTAGAAAAAGGAAAGGAAACCTTTTTGATACTTCTTTTTTTTTTTCCTCTGTGTTCCAGTTAGCCTATTCTGAACTAAGAAATGAATTGTTTTTTGAACTGAATTAATCTAAAAAAAAAAAAAAAGGATAAGACCTCTTTATATTTCAATGGAAAGTGCAGTTTCACTGAGATTTGGTTCTAAGTGCATGGCCAATCAATTTGCCACTTAAAGAAGTATATTAGTTCAAGTACTTTTGATAGATTAGAAGGTTGGAGTTTTTTCCAAGGATGATGAAAGAATATTTATTAAATTTAATTAATCTTTGTAATGAAAGAAATATTTTTTTTTAAATAAAATATTTAGATGTAATACTTAGACCAGAGTAAGTTTTGATAAGGGGGGTGGGGAGAGACCATGCTAAAATAATAGTGCAAATGTAAGTTTGCGTGGATCAGATATCTTTTTTTTTAATAGAGTAATTCAGAAAGGTACCACGTGATTCATGGTGACTGTTCTTTTTTATTTTGACCATTCTGTGCAAAGGAGAGAAATACAGAAGTTACTGCAGTATCACCCACTTAATAAATTTATTTGCCTTTACTTTTTATCTTTACTTTTCATAAGAATGACTTTTGTGGTGTATTTTTCTTAGAAGAGGAACTGAACAGGGTGGGGGGAATAAAAGGAGTAAGACATAAGGAAATATTCCTCTTCTGCCTGTGCCTATTTGTGTTGCATTTAAGCAGTATTTAGCCCTTGCAGACTGAGAATGTATTATGTTTATGTGCTCAATCCAGCAGAAGAAACAGCTGTATTTAAAAAACACAGGTTTTTCTATTTTTTTGTTAATAAGTTTTGATTCATAGTCAACAGTGCTTTTCCTTGAAATAGCGCGTTTTTTTTTTTTCTTAAACGGGGAAATGAATCTTCCCTAAGGTATAATGGTTGTAGAGGTCATAAAAATACCTGTTGTAAACTTCCACTTTCAAACAAGTGGTAGAAATGTTATTCAGCTATTATAGAATTCCGATAAAATCTTTTATTTGGTCAATTTGGTTGTGAGCCTTGGCATCCTGACCTTCGGGGCTTGCTTCATTTCATTTGCAAGGGACATAAGAACCCTTGAGACCCATCAGTGGTAAAAATGGCCTCGACCTGGCTTGAGGATTACCTCGGATACAGTAACTGAATCAGTTGCAAAACAAAAGAAGCAAAAGATAGTGTGGGTTGTTGAACCAGTAAGCTTCCAGTATAGTTATAGTGGGAAGAGAACATTTCCAGAAAAGTTACCGTGAACTGTTAAGTGTAGTCCCTTGGCCTGCTTCGGCTGGGTGGTTCTGTATGACCTCGGGCCAGCACGGAGTTTTGCATTATCTTTCTAGTGTGTATGTTCATCCCATATATTGCATGTGTTATATATATATATTACTTTATAAATGCAAATGTGTGCACACACATACTACCACGTTCACCTGTGGATAATAGGGCAATTTATGGTGTGTGTACTTGTGCCCTTCATTTAAGAGATGTAGGTTAAATAAAGTTTGTGCAAGATAACGTGTCACTCCTTATGTAGCTGTAGCAGAAACTATAGCAAAAACTTTGTATGGCAGTACATAGAAGAAATATATAAAGAGGGTTGAGTATAAAGGGAAATAACTACTTTAGAGGTGCTGTGCTAAGTAAGAGGTCAAGACCCCTGTTCATTTGCTTTTCTTCTGTTGAGAGTGGAGTCTAATTTGCCCATACCATTCTCTGAGTTGTATATGTCAGGCTTTCAGTTTAGAAAGAAATGAAATAGTATAGACAATTATATGAACTACTTTCTATTAAAACTGACATGCTTTTAAAGCACTGTTATTGTCAACATATCTGTTAATATTTTCCAAAGAAATATGATTTTAGAAGTAAAAGCTGAAATCTGTTTAAAAGAATGGGTAGAAATTGTGTGAAACCCCTGTACCACATGCAAAATCACATTTATTTTCACAGGCCTGAATCATCTTTCACTTCCTAATTTCAGGTTTGTTTTGTTGTGTCAACAGCTAGTGTTCATGCAGCTTGAACTAGTTCTACCTTGTTTATTCGTGTAAGAGAAGAACAAAGCATTGTTTAATAAACATTCCAAGAACATGATAATGTCAACATTATCTACTTGTCCCATTGTGCAAAGACAACTTTCTTGTAAATATTCTAGGACATTCATAAGGTGAAAGGCTTTTATGGCTTGCCAAAATCAGATTTAGAGGCTCTGCTTGCTTTAAATGGCATCTAAGGGTTTTATTATTTTTTAAAAATAATTATTTAGGAATTCTTTCCTAGTTGAACTGTATGGCAGCATTTTGTGCCCCCTCCCCCCTCAAAGACCAGGTGATATAGACAAGAGTATAGATATGAGAAATGCTTATGCTCTGAAATTGCTTCTTGCCCTACACTTAATAGAACACTTGAATTACCTTTTTTTCTTAGTTTCAATAGCTCATAAAAATGCAATCTCAGTAGCTTCTGTCAAAATGAAAATGAGTGACATGTGAACTATTGTGGACAAGTCTTGCAGTAGAAGGCAGATAAAGTTGAGTGGTGGGCAGAATTCATTTCTGTTATATCTGAGAGACTGTTATGGTACAGAAAGTATCCCTTAATCCTGAGTACTGACTTCTGTTATACTATGCTGAAATACCTCATGCAATTTTCTGAGGTGAAAAAATGTAACTGTAAAATTAGTCCAGGAGTTAGTTTTGTACTCTTGTTTTAGAAAAATGTCTTCATGGGATACTACTGCTTAGAAACTTCATTCAGAACAGGAGTCTGGGTTCCAGGGAGTTTGTATGAGGATGTGACTTCGCTGCACAGAGACAGTCTAATGGATGAGTTGCAGTGGGGACGGCAAAAAACCAAAGGAAGGACACCTTAGGAGGTGGGGAACCCTAAAGCTTCCCTTCCAAAGTGTCTGGTCAGTGTGAAGCATAATGGGATTGGGATGGTAGGCAACAGTAGGAAAGGGAGCCTGCTGCAGTTTCATTGCCAGACACCTTAGGTACCTTCTATTCAGACACTTTTTTTCTCTGAAATATATAGCTTCCTTCCCCTCTGCATCCCATGCCTTTTGTCTTTGAAATTGTGGTTCTCCTGCAGGCGAACATTGACTAAACGTCAAAAATAACTTCCAAGTCGTCATCCTTCTGCTTGGCTGTAGTTATATTTGGAAACTCTTTGAAAATGCTTTTTTTTCCCCCCTTCCTACCTCTTTGAGGACAGATCAGCTCTACAGGCTTATGAGCTAGTCAGTGGTTCTACAGCTTATTGGGGATTGGGAAGTCAATGTGAACAAGTATGATGTAATCCATCTGAATAGGCTGATGTCAGAAGTGATTCTTTTTTCCCCAAATGCAATTTTTTTTCAGGTAATGTGGAGAATTACCACAATGTAAGGATGGGATGACTATATTTTTCTTCCAAGGATCGGATTTTAAAAGAACACTTCTCTCACCCCCACCCTGGTCTGGTTTCTTGCAAGTGCACTTCTAATTAATTGTTAGAACTGAGAACTGCTAGGATAAGAAGATATTCCCCAATTCCCCTTCAGAAAGTTCATCCCCAATTTGACAACCTTTCTTTTTTTTTTTAAACATACAGCATATGAAGTTGGGCAGGAAATGAGTATTAAACATAAAATAATAGCCATGTTTAAATATAGCAAAAGGGAGGAGGAGCTATAACTCTCGGACAAGAATTTATATTCATAAAGGGAACATTTTCATGAAACAGCAAGTCTAGGATGTTTGCATACCTCTTTGAGCTACTGCTGTCCAGCACAGCCTGCATCAGCAGGAGATAGCCTGAGTTCTGATACTATTTTAAGTCCTTCGTCCTGATACATTGATGAATGTAGCAGTTCCTAAAGGGTCCAGTGTGTAGTATTTGATAGTTACTTTAGAGTTCTACCAGTGCAAAATGCCAAGTGTACTCAGGATTCAAGATTCAAGAAGGACGTCGACCTGTTGGAGCAGGTCCAGAGGAGGGCCACAACAACGATCAGAGGGCTGGAGCGCCTCTGCTATGAGGACAAGCTGAGAGAGTTGGGGTTGTTCAACTGGGAGAAGAGAACTCCGGGGAGACATTATAGCGGCCTACCAGTACCTAAAGGGGGCCTACAGGAAAGATGGGGAGGGACTTTTTACAAGGGCATGTGGTGATAGGATGAGGGGTAATTTCCTCAAACTAGAAGACAGTAGGTTCAGATTAGATATCAGGAGTAAATTTTTCACTATGAGGGTGGTGAGACACTGGAACAGGTTGTCCAGAGAGGTTGTAGGTGCCCCATCCCTGGAGGTTTGGATGGGAATTTGAGCAGCCTGGTCTAGTGGGAGGTGTCCCTGCCCATGGCAGGGGGGGTTGAAACTAGATGATCTTCAAGGTCCCTTCCAACTCTAACCATTCTGTGATTTTTATTTTTTTTTTTCGGTATGTTAAAACTGGTCAAGTTCTTGATCCCATTTAAATGGTTAGTTTATGAACTTTAGGATGACTGCTAATGGTATGTGTTACTGCATATGCTGGTGCTTGCTCACCGTGGTGGAAATACTGTGGTTTTGTGACGCTACGTGATCTCAGGCTTGCCTGTGAAGCTAGAAATGGAGAGAACCAGATGGGAGAAATCTATTCTAGTAAGTCTGTGAGGTGCTGATGAGGCCTAGAGGGGCATACAGAAGAGCAGGTGGTCTTCATACAGTTTTTGGCACTTCAGTCTTTTAAAGACGATTTTAATAAAGCCATGTTCTGTCTTTAAAGTGAAGCACTTTTTCTTTTTTTTTTTTTTTCCCCTTCCTTAAAATTGCTTCCATGTGGAACGCTATATTCAACAGAATGGCTCTGGGAAAAATTGTATATATGGTACTTCTGAATAACCTTTGCCTGGTGGACTAGGGTGAGTCACCAGGTGAGATGGTTTTTAACTAAAGAAAAAAATGTTGTGTGAGGAACAGGTCCAAAGTTCATGTAATTGCGGTATCAAAATAATCACTTTAACATTTGAACAAAGAGTAGGACTCAATCTCCTCTTTTGGAATGAGTTTTAAATGAGGCTTTGGAGCCTGTGGTTTAATATGTCAATTTGTAATAAATGCTGCTCTTTTGACAGGAGGAATTACACTGCTTAAACCTCTTCTTGAAGCTGAAGAGGGGACAGGTCAGGAAAGGGCTGAAAAAGCTGGCTAATAATAAGTGATCATAAACAAATATATGGCTATATTTAGTCTGCAGAAGCATTCTGGACAGAATTTTCAATTATCGGTTATTTTAAGGATGGCTTCTCATCTGCTGGTTGGAAAGGAATAGCTGAATATTGGCTGAGAATGTTGATCACAGTCTTCTGGGTAGGTTTATTTTGTGAAATATCACCAAACCCTTTGTAGGGAAAATTGTCTTTTGACCAAAATATCCATATTTTTAAAATTTATTTCAATGTATGTAATGGTATGTTAGTCTAGGTCAGGCTTGGCTAAAAGTACTCTTTCATGTGAAATGCCTGGAAACATGATCCTCAGATTTCAAATTTGTAAATCTAACATGCAATATTACTGCTTTTTTTCTTTCAAGTCAAAAGTGGTTTTACTTAATATATGAGAAATTGGTAGGGTTGGTTGTAAGGCATGATCATTTATATCAGTATACGGAAATCTTCTGTTTGCGGCTTTTGTGAGACTGTTCTGTTCTTGAATCTTTTGGCCAACTAAAATGGCTTTTTGGCCCTGTTACTGTTCTCTTGCACTCTAACAGAACACTATTTTTTGTGCTCTTAATTTTGTTGCTGCTTCCTGGCTTTAACATTTTAATAGACGTGCATTCCTTGTTCTAGGACTTTCATCCTTGAATGCTATATTCTTACGCTTATTGAATGATTCTGCTCACTATTGTTTCCACAAGTTTCCTCAGTGTTCAGTCTTTCTCTCCATTTTATTCTGTGCTCAGTTTCTAATAAAACTTGCATAGAAATAGGAAGAAATTTTGACATTGCAGTACTCAATCAGTTGGCTTTGTGAATGTGCTAGATATATCAAATTACTTAGTGACAATATAAGTTTAAGAAAAAATCAAATTAATCAATGGAATGCAAATAACAGGAGACTCAACAAGTCTGAAAGCACAGCTTTGCTTTTCGGTAACTAAGCTTCATTCTGTTACCCCCTTGCATTTTTACTTTACTAAATTCCTTAGTAAACGCTTTGTATCATTTTAGCTCCTCAGTTCTGTTCCCCCTTTTCAAAAATTTATTTTTAAATGCCTCTGTCCTCAGTCTAGAAAATATGTAACTCTTTCCTACTTTGCATGAACTTTGTTCTTCATGCTTTTTCCTTTCTCTTAGATGATTTCATAACTCCAGTCTTTTTTGCCTCTTCTATCTTGAACCACTGTTTGTTATGCAAGTGTTGTGATGCATTTCTAAGCATGGAGGGATGGTAATTTGCCACTTCTGTTGCTTGATTTAAAAGGTAGACATCTGTTTGATCTCTGCAAATACGTCTATACTTCTCTCCATAATGTTCTACTTGGATAGGGTACACGGGCTATGCTGTTTCTTACTTCACTGATATGCCAAAAATAGCTAAGCTTTACTTAATTATTATTTCTTTTCTGTTTTTTAGGCGTATGCATCAGGATGTGATATTGTGGTATTGGGGACTGACTTTGAAAGATTACAGATAATTCCTGGAGCAAAACATGGAAACATTCAGGTGGGATGTGTGGACTGTTCAATGCAACAGGGGAAGGTACGTAAAACAGCGTTTCTAGTAACGTTCTGTCAATGTCACGTTAAGCACCTCCTTGAGAGCATGGATACTTGCAAGTTAAAGCAAATACACAAGAGCGAATAGTAAAATGGCCAATTGCTTCATGTCTTTATTTGTGGAAAGCAGCACAGTGAATGTGAAATAGTAACCATAGATATGAGTTTGTAGAAGATATGTAGGGCTGCACAGGAAGATACAGATACACACAGGGCTGCGTAGAGGAGATAGCAAGAATTTGACTAAAATGAGTAAGGTGGAAGCAAAGGTAATTTATTCGCTGTGGCTTCACGCTACTGGGTGTGTCATCAACATGCTTTGAGATGTTAGTGTGTGGCACCAACTGAGTGCTTCCACAAAAATCACTTTCAGGTCATCTGGAAAAATGACATCGCTTTCAAGCAATTCATAAAGGCTTAAAGCTGCTTTGGGACATGGTTTTGCTTTCTTGAATTCTCAGCTTTTCATTCTCTTATGTAGGTAAACTGGATCAGAAATCTTGTATTTTAGACACTACGATGTTTCAAGTCCTTTTTACAGAGGTCTTTCTTATTTGTTCTGTCACAGTAAAAAAACAAACAAAAAAAAAAAACAAACAAAAAAAAAACCAACAAAAAACCCCAAAAACAAACAAACAAAAACAACCAGGTAACTTTATTCATTGGGATACCACAGCGTGCTTAAGCTATTCACAGACACAGTAGGAACCGTGTCTGGGTACAGATTGGCTCACCTAAGGGTTTTTTTTGTTGCTTTCTTTAGGTCTGTCCTAGTAAGGAGGTAATGTGAGCCTTCTGCTCATCAGTACAAGCCTTATGAGCTGCTGAGTGCTTTAGTTACATTCTGGTGTCCATCTTGAGATGAGACTTCTGCATGGAAACCAGTTCGTGTTTACATGTGAAGTCTACGATGGTGATCCCCAGGCGTTCTCTGTTCATGCTTTTTAATGTTTGAGTGATGAACACCTGCAATGGCAGTGAATACCATTCACTAACATAAATGAACATAAATGAAAATGAGGAAACGTTCTCCTCTGTCTCTGGTACCTTGTAGCCATAAAGATTGCATGTGGGTCTCCATTGGCTGCTGTTAACTAGAAAGTTTTTTTGAGTTCATTGGCTGTGTGTTAACAGATGGTGAATTACACATGCGGATCACATATCACAGTTAATCTTGTAAAATTTTTCTGCAAATTTGCAAGGTCATCTTGACTGCACAACAGCAGTTCTGCATGCATTTAAATGACAAACTGTTCTTGAAGTGTAAATTAGCACAGATAAATATATCAAATGATCAAACTTAGATCAAGCTTTAAAATTTTTTCGTTTCTTAAGTAGACCTGTGTAATCATTTTGATTCTGACAGTTGGTGTTGTTTGCTATTAGGAGTTAGGCTATAGAGGTATTTGCAGGGTGCTGAAAGTATTTCAGCAGTGAATGGCTAGGAATCTATTTATGGACCGGACTGATCAATGCATTTCCAGTTCACTGTTGCAAGGACAGAATCTCTTCTTACAGCTTCTACATCAGTATTGACACACAGATCTCTCTTCAGTTTACGTCCGTATTATTCTTTATTGTTTAAAATCTGTACGAAGAACCAGAGTGCAAATAATTTAGCTTATTTAGGCTGCAATTTTGAACCTTTCTAGAAAGCATCTAGTTATAATATGTAGTTTATGAATTATGTACCTTTTTAATTTTTTACTTTATGGAGAACTGCTATCCAGCATTTTCTTAATAATAGCTCGCCTTTACTGTCTTTGAAGGATCTCCATCTTTCTCCCTTTGGATGACAGGATTGGTTTGTAAGAGCGTTATTTTCTTGTTACAAAAGTAATGAGTTGAATTTTTTCTCCATCCTTGCCCCCTGAATCTAATTCTAGTTTATTGGGAAGCTAGTGCCTTGTGAAGCTACTTTGAAGTAGCAGTAGCTTAGAAGTTCATGTATGACCCACCTCTCCCTTGGCTTTCAAGGGTGGGGGGAACATGGCACCATCTTTTCTCTTCCTAGTCTAGTTTTGGAGATAAGCTTAATTCTCTGTCTCCAAGAATGAGATGAGAGGAAGAAAATGGATGAAAATTTTTAATCATCCCAAGAAAGCATGTGTGTATATGTTTATATTTACATATGTTTGTATGTGTTTGTATACATATATATAAAAAAAAGCCTTTTTAAAAAGTCTCGCATGGATTTGCAAGGACTAGTTTCTGAAACAGGATAATTTAATCTTAGGCAACTGAATCCAATCTTCTGCCTCTGGTTGTAGGCAACTTGGTAATCAGCAATTTATTTGTAAGTGGGTACAGTACTTGATCTTCTCCCACACAATATAAGCTACAAGCCTTTTTCCAATTCCTCTAGCGAACATAAGAATTAAGGTCAAAACTTTTAATGATGACCTGACAAAAATTTGTTTTTGTGGTTTGGCTTGTACAAATAGATAATAGAGTAGAAAAAGATGGTCCTAGCTTCAGATCATTTGTAATGTTTAATCAAAGTTGTTTGCATCATGGCTGGTGACTGCAGTGTTACAATGTATATGAAGAGTTTTCTTTATGAAACAAACTATTTTGCTGATGTCAAAGAAAAATGTAGGTACTAATTAAAAATTTAATTTAGTTTACATGCTAACAGGTTGCCTGTAGAAAATTGGCAAGTAAAACCAGTAAGTCTGCTGTTTGGTAGTAAGTGATAATATAACTTAGTAAGAGTTACAGGCCTTTTGATGAATGAGAAAAATGTTGGGGATTTCTATGCAATGTGGAGGCCTGGTGGAGAAAACTATAAGTGTATCAAGAAACTGTTTGGATTATACTGAAACTCCATAAAATTATTACCTGATGCTGCCAGTTGTATTCTTAATTTGGACAAAGTGGTGAGAGTGGTCAAAGTTGCTGCCCCAAGGACTGATACTTTATTCTTATATGGCGGTGCAAGAATTATGGAGTCATAGAATAGTTTGGGTTGGAAAGGGCCTTTAAAGATGATCTAGACAAATCCCCACCCCCCCTGTTGTGGGCAGGGACATCTATCACTAGATCATGTTGCTCAAAACCCTATCCTGACCTTGAATGGTTCCAGGGATGGTGCATCTACAACCTCTCTGGGTAGCCTCTTCCAGTGTCTCACCATCCTGATCATAAAAAAAATTCTTCCTTGTGTCCAATCTAAATCTACTTTCTTTTTGTTTAAAACCATTACCCCTTGTTCTATTGCTACAAGCCCTGGTAAAAAAGTCTTTCTCAATCTTTCATGTAAGTCCCCTTTAAGTATTGAAAGGCTGCGATAAGGTGCCCCCGGAGCCTTCTGTTCTTCAGGCTGAACAACCCCAACTCTCTCAGCCTGTCCTCATAGCAGAGGTGCTCCAGCCCTCTGATCATTGTTGTGGCCCTCCTCTGGACCCGCTCCAACAGAAGCATGTCTTTTTTGTATTGAGGACTCCAGAGCTGGATGCAGTACTCCAGGTGGGGTCTCACCAGAGTGGAGCAGAGGGGCAGAATCACCTCACTCACCCTGGTGTCCACCATGCTATTTGATGCAGCACAGGATATGATTGGCTTTCTGGGCTGCAAGTGCACATTGCCAGCTCATGTTCAGTTTTTCATCCACCAGTATCTCCCCTTTTCCGCAGGACTGCTCTCGGTCCGTTCATTCCCCTAGTCTATCTTGATACTGGGGATTGTGCAAGGCGCAGGACCTTGCACTTGTCCTTGTTGAACTTCATGGGGTTCACATGGGCCTATTCCTCAAGCCTACCAAGGTCCCTCTAGCTGGCATCCCTTCCCTCTAGTGAATCAGCTGCACCACTCATCTCTGTGTCATCTGCAGACTTGCTGAGGGTGCGCTAACTGTCTACCATTAGGGATGACTGTAATCTCTCTCTTACAACTCAGTAAGGTTTCTCTGCACATCTTACTTCTAATAACAGGACTCAAGACTGCACTAGGTATTTGGTTGACGTCTGGGTGATTATTGTGGTAGTCTTCAGCACAAATTTGCATTATTCTTTTTGGTGCCATGCTGCTCAGTGAGGACTAGCCAGAGTGGCTGTGTCATTGTGGAAGCCTGTGGGAATTTTCAGGAGGTAGCAGTTGCACTGGACACTAATTGTTTAACTGTTTAACATTTTGTCATGCTAATCTCAGTTTGTGTTAAAAACCCACTAAACAATAAAAACGAAAGTACTGTCCAGACTTGGAAAAAAGGAAAAATCTAATCAATATGAGTTTATATAAACTTCTTGCTATTTGGCTGTGGAATGGAATTATGAGAAGAAAAGAGTCAGGTAGTTAAAGAGAATTAGAGGGCAAATATTAGTCTGACATGTAAGGGAAAAAGCTTCTTCAGGCATTTTGCAACTGTGGCAAAATTATTCTTGGCATTTTTGGGTCAGGCTGATGTTTGGGTTGTTCACATTACAGAAATTTATTTAACTATCTGGTTTTTTAAATGCAGAGGGTTTCTCTTGAAGGTACGGATCTATGGATTTTAGGATCTGTATGGATCTGTACATTTGTACAGATAGCGTGCATCTGTAATTAATGGATCTGTAAATAATACTAACAACTTAGGTATGACAGTTCAGTGCTTTTTTTCTTAAAGTTGTTATGACTGATACCGAAAACAAAATGTATTGTATAAAGTGACTCTGACTTCAGTGTTCTTAAAAGAAAACTGTGGATGCTTTCTGAGCCAGAATTTCACAGAAATAGGAAATTGACTATTACAGCATAACAGAACTGTAGATATCCTCCTTATGACACCAAGCATCACCTCAGAATGAGGGATGTCCATTATGCATGACCTATGCAAACTCCTTCATTTTTGTAAATCTGTATTTCAGGGTAGTTTTAGGCAATGCCTTTAACGGCTCTGTTGGGCTGTCTGCCTAAGGTCTTTAACATCCATTTGGTTTGTTTTGGCTCTTCTTAACAAGTCTTTTAAGCCTTTCTTTAAGTCTTTCATAGACATATCTTGAGATAAAGTACTCTTAATTTTGTCTCAATGCAAGATTGGGGTAGCTGGTACCACTGATGGAATAAGTCTTTGAAATACCAGTTAAAGCTGACTGTACTGCAACTTTTTTTGAAGTATTTTACATTAGCATTTAGTAGTTCTTCTGTTCTGCAGTTCTCTGCATTGGGTGTTTAGCTTACTTAGCTTGTGTCTTCTGAATTTACTTTTTATAGTGTAGCGTGTTCTTATGCCAGAGAAGTCCACAAAAGTATCCTGAACCAATATTGGTTCCATTTCTGAGAATGTGAACTCAGAAGACTCCTTTGAGTGTTTACCTAATTTAATGTCAAAAGAATATTGATTAGAGATCTGATTAAAATTAAAAAGCTCATGTCCACCTTTACTCTCAGTATTTTAGCAGGACTAATGTGTAAATAATTTTTATTATCATCAACACGTGCTTCATGATTTTTGCTAGATACTATTTTTCTGTAATTGAAAGGGAAATTGAAAGGATGTTAGCTTCAAATTTATCTACAAGGAGGGTTAAAAGTAAAATAAAAAACTTGCATTTTATTCTTGTTTGTTCTATAACTTGTTTCTTTATTTGTTTACATACATATAAATTGCTTTAGATTGCAGCTTCTTACGGAAATGTGATTTGTATCTTTGAGCCCGTTAGCCTTTTGAAGCAGAACAGCAGTCATCATAATGTAAGTAATTCATCAGTCCTTAATTCATTTACTCAGTTATAAAGCCTGACTCATTTTTCTGTTTTGCTTTAAAGTTGAAGATTTCTTTGATGTCTTCTTTTAATGCTGGAATAAAATTGAAAGATAAGATGGTCCTTGGGAAGTGAAAATGGTAGGAGGAGGGCAGAGACATGTTATTTGAAATAGTTTTAATAAAAATTGGTTTTAGTATAGTGCTTCATATTACTGATTTATCTAACTTTAAAATTCATAACTGAAATATGCCAGAACCCAAAAAGACGTGCATGCCTGTGTTCTCCAAAGAGATAGCCATTGAATAGGAATTCCTTTTTGAACCACCTTGTGTAGCCTTTATGTCCTGATGTTTTACAGTTCTTATTTTAACTTTGGTTTATGAAACTGTATGCTCTTGGTCAAATCTGTAATAGTTTCAAAAAGTCTATGGCCTTTTTAGAATATCTGACTGAATGCTTATACTTCAGTGTTATAATGGTGAATAAGAAAAATATTTATTCTCTTGATAGCATGGCTTCGTTTCGGTGACAGCAGTTTAGTGAATTAGGAGCCAGAATCTTAACTTCTGGCTAATAGTATGATTTAGAGCAAGTTATTTAACCGTGCTTCTTACATGGAGAGGATTACTTTTATCATTAGAAGCATTAGACTCTAATTAAAGTCACTTTGACGATATGAGGGCTTTGATAGCAATTGCTCAAGGAGCTTCTGTCTCCCTCTTCAGGGGTTTGGCCTCTGCATTTGTATTAATGATTTGTTTTATATGGCCATATAGTGGATTCCCTTCTTTATACTAACCAGCTCAGTCATATGGTTCTTGATATACTTGTAAATCAGTGTTATTTTATATATTAATTAAATAGCTAGTATTGAATATATATATATATAATAATTTATACTACTGGAAAGCAGTGGAATAAAATAATAGTAAAATGTGACTTCCTATGCTCGTATTAACTTATTAGAAGTACTGTGGTCTTTTTTGATCATTGGAGCTGTTGAATCCATCCTGAGTGTTTTTCTGTATCGGTAAACATTACACTTACCTTGAAACTTTGAAGTTAGTGTAGGAACTGTAAGCAATAGAGGAAGCACTCTCCGCCTATAGTTTGCTTTCAAATATTTATAATTGAAGAAATATTCTGTTATTTCATTCTTGCAGTTAACCTGCATGCAATAATTTCCAGCATATTTAGGTTAAGTTTGTCTTCCACTTACTAGAATGTTTAGGATCTAAAAAAAAGCAAAACCCAAACAAAAACCAGCTTCAGAAATATTTCATTTAGATCCTTATCTGCAGGTACTTCTGACTGTTGTCTACCAAACTTTTGAAAGATTTAGTTGTTATATTTTAACTTTCACATCTATTGAGTGGAGGTTGATTACTTTAAAAATGTGCTTGTGAATTAGGAAAAAAAACCCTGTTGTCTTTCATTATTGTTTCCAGTAATAATTTCAGTTTCTTTCATAATTCAAAGCATCAGCACTTTGCATCCTGTTATGAAAACAGACCAGATATATATTTTGTGAATTTAATCCCCAGCTTGCTCCAGTGAATGAAGTAATGATGCAAAATCTGAAGATAGTTGACTGTCCTGTAGTATATTTAAAAAAAAAAAAGGGGGGGGGAAGTATTATGTGTGTTATCTTGGCCTTATTGAAATCCTTTAATTCAACAATATTACTGATATCAAACACCAGGTGCATTTAGCGTATTTCATTTTTGAGATATCTTTTTTTTTTCCCCCCAAATATTGGGGAAATATTTTTACCCCCCAAATTGGACTTCCCTTTAAAAAAAAAAAGACAGATTCTGATGATGATTTTATGTACTGAACTTTTTTCAAGCTATATTTTTAAAATAAGAAGTTAGAAACTTCTATTTGTACAGTGAGATTAATGGAAAGCTCTTTTGTTTAAAAATCAGAATTAATCCATTTTTATTGGATAAGCAGTAATATATTTTTAAACACATCCTTCATAAAAGTTGGAGAGTGCAGTGAAGTTGTACTATTTCTATTATAAAAGGGGAAAGAAGCATTTTAATGCTAATATTTGTGAATACTTAAAATTTCAGACATTACATTATCAGTGGCAGAAGAATGCTCAAATCTTACTGGAAGCCATAGCACATAATCTAACGTGGGATCCCACAGGTAAGAACAGAATAAAAGAAACATCTAACTATTTGATACTGCAACTAATTTTTTTATTTAGATTTCACTGGTTTGAGGGGACAGGGAAAAGATTTTTGTTTTGTCCTAGCATGATAGAGAACACCAAAGTGGAGTGAAATCTACCTTTTGTCACTTTTTACAGGACAGACAAAATATTTAGTGCATCTGTATGGTCTTATTTGATTATCCTAATCTCACCAGTATCTAATGTGGAAAACCGTGGCTTAAATGGTTAGTATCTGTTGTGAAAGAGGGACATTGTCAGTAGCTCTAGGTGTTTCTTTTAGAGAACAACTACTTTGAAAATTTGATTAATTTTCACTATTTGAACTGTAGATACTCAAATCAAAATGTCTTATATGAGAATATCTTCTTGACCCTTATTGACCCCATCTGTATCTATGTAGGGGAATGTGTAGAAGGCACACTGCTGTTACAGTGACTTGCTATAGAAAAGGTGTTTGGATAATATCTGGCATGTTTTGTTCTGCAGTTTCAGCTTTGCAAAAGTGTGGAGTTTTTCTCTCTTTTTATGAAAGTCTATATTTAGCTAGTTGTTTTGTAGTTACATTGTTATAAATATTTGTTTTAGGTACTCGCCTTTTGACTGGTTCCAGTTGTCTTCAGCTTTGGTCCAATGCTCCTTTGGAAAACCCTTCTGACAATGGCAATGCTGAAAGAACAGATGTTGGACTTGGAGAATGGAAATGTATCTGGCAATGCAAGTAAGAACCTCATTTAAAGACAAGTAATTCCTTTTTCCTTGCTGATTCATACTTTTCAGATGAAATTGTGTAGTTCAGTGAAATCCTATTCTATACTGTTACTTGATAGATGTTACTGATATGTGGTAAGTTTGAATCATATTTCCCTTGAATATGTGACATTTCTTTCTTCTTACAAGATCAAGTGTAATTGTTTTTGGGGTAGTTTATGTTCTTAGGCCACTCTTCAATTATATTGAACACTAGGGAAGGCTACTATTGAGATTATCCCAGTAGACTTTGTTGCTTGTACAAGAAGTAAGGTGAAAGCTGCGTGTTTGAAAACTATTGTGCTTACAGGATTGATTAAAATAAACTTCCTTCTATGTCCACCTTTCTTTCCTCCTCACACTTCTCCGCACTTTCACACACCTTTTACTTTTTCTGTGTTTATTCTGGGTATTTGGAACAGTCATGCAAAGATGGATGTGTTCTGTTTTTCTGCATCTCTAAATGCTCTTCTTGTATTCATGTTGATTAATCATTTTAATCTTTGTCTGTATTGATACATTCAGAAGTGTTTTAGTTTAGCACTTCAGTTTATAAGACAATTTAAATCATGGTCCTTCCTGCCATAGGAAGATGTCAGGTGCACTGTTCACATGGGACCAGTGTACCATATGTCAGTCTCCTTAAAGAGGTCTCCTGAAGGAGCTGGCTGGACAGACTCGCTTGAAATTATTCTTTATGAAGCGCTTAGCGTTAGTTGGGTAGTTCCTTCGATGTATCTGAAAAAAACCCTTTTTTAATCCTTCAGTTGGTTCTTTTTCTGTGTACTTTCTAACTTTAATCAAGGTTGTGTTTAAAATCCCAAGATCATCCAGATGACAACTGAAAATTTTTCCTTGGAATTCAATGGACTTTCTAAATAAAAGAAGTTGAAGACTTACTCAATTTATGAATATTTTAAACACTCATTTCTCAGACTAATAAAAGGAGTCAGCCTGTAGATAGAATGCTTTTCCTCTGTCCCTTCAGTAATATGTTTTGCATTTGTGTCATAAACCTTACTTCATAGCTTCAAGTCTTCATAGCTCTCCATCAGTTTCTCTCTTTTAAACTCATTTGTGGAGGAGAGATTGTAAAGCATTGTGTTCTTTGAACTAGCACGTCATGGAAAGGGTCAACAGAACTTGCTTTGTCAGTTGAGCTTCTATGCCAGCATGTCTTCTGGCATTTGTGCTTCAGTTAGATTTAGAATAGTTTTTTTCTTGAGGAGGAGTTTGCAACATAGTGATTTTGCAGTACTGCCCTTTGCTAGAATGATTTTTAGTGTCTGAAGGAGGTGTTCCCAAGTGTCTTCATATTGTCTCTTCTAGGAGCATGCCGCTTTCCACCTATGTGAAAATTTACTTTCTTTAATGCATAGCTTTTGTAATTGACTTGCTGTTGTTATTGCGCATGCTAAATGCATCATGCTTTTGTTGACCTGATGGCTAACTTAATCCTTCTTTAAAGTTAGGCCTTACAACTTGTTATTAATGTCTAATAAATTCAAGATTAAAATGTGCACTATACTTGTGCTGCACAAATAAGTTCTTGTATGTTCTTGTTGCCATTAGTAAGCCTGTCACTTAAGCAATAGTTCAGTGCGTAAAAACCCGTAAAAGAAGCTCATTTATTAGTATTTCCAACAAAAGTAAAACACAGCAAAAACAAACCGCATACTTAGATTTAGATTATTTTGGTGTGGCATCTTTTAGCAGTGTGACCATTAATGTAAGAACTACTTTCAGATATTTCTTAACTACAGTATTCTTTTTATGTCTTATTGTTTTCTTGATTTACAACTGTAGGAAGTATGAAAAACTGAGATGTCTTTCAGATAAGATGGAAGATAATATGGGACAGCAGAAAAAAGTGGAAGTAGAGCATATCTGCATAGAGTTTAATCTTTTAGCATTGTTTTCTTTTATGGTTTTTTTGAATATTGGATATTGTAGCATCCTAAGCTGCAGCTTTGTGATTTTCTGTTTTTCTTGTGCAACATGACAACCATGTGTTGCACTCAATTTTACCTCCTAGTCCTTCTGGACTTTGTTAAAGCTTAAGTTGTTTCACATAATACAATGGATACTTGCATATGAGAATTAAAACACTTTCATGAGTTCAAGGGGAAAAAACTGTTCAGAGTTCTGAAAATGTTCTTGAAACGTATTTTCTACTTTTCATTGTCTTTATTTCATAGAACTGCTTCTCAAGTTTCATTAATGAAATTCTCGCCAGATGGGGAGTTTTTTGCTACTGCTGGAAAGGTAAGCATTTTCTCCTAACTTGTTTTGTACTAATTCAGACAAGCTATTAAAGCAAACACACATTTTAAAAAAATATCAAGGCTTTTTAATGAAAAATTTATTTTTTATATTTTTTGCATAGTATTTCCAGTAATCCCTCTATGCATCTTTACATTTTGGTAAATAAGAATTTGTGAGAAAGGTAGATCGGGGGGCAACGCAACAAATATTTGCTGCTTACTATTTTAAAATACCCATTTTTAATCAGTACCAAATTATAAGACATGAGATAAAGAAGAGTTTCAGGGAATGGGGGAGATCTGTGGATGAGTTCATTGTTGGATATCCTTCTAGTGAGAAAATATATTCAATACTTTACTATTATTGTAACACCATTGATCCAAAATAGCTCTTTGATATCTTTTTTGTGTAAATGTGTCTGTATGCCTATTTGTGTACATAGAATTAACATTCTCCTCCACAGGTACGTTTGCACATAGTTAATGTCAGTGTTTGTGGCCAATCTTACAGATTAGTTCTATGTGCTCAGCATTGAGTGGTTTATCAGAAAAAGCAATAAAACCCCTTGGCAACATAAGCAAAAACATTAAAGCAAAATGTCACTGTCATATCGTTTCACTTCCTGAAACACTAACTAATCTTTTATTTGTACCACAAATCTTGTTGTTCAGGTTTTGTAAGAGAATAATATCCTAACAAGTCAAAGCAGAAAAAAATCAATGTAGTGTAGAGAATCCTGTGAAAAAGTATGACAAATCCATATGAGAATTTGCATTACTTCTTAAGGGATGTGAAATGAGTAGTTGTTTTCTGCGAATAATGCTATTGTCTTCATTTGAGAAGAGAGTCACATTGACACTTGTCAAAAAGTTCCAATAAGAATGTCCAGACCTGTCTTGTGAGAATTTATGAGATTATCAAAGTAGATTGTGGTGACAAAACAGATTACTATTTAAAAAAAAAAACACAGAAAATTTAACAGTATAAGCAGTTTTAACACAGATTAACAGATGCAGGTAGGCATCCAGTTTGTACTGCCAACTAAAGAATCCATCAGAGACTGCAGAACCATTAAAAAGGAAACAAAATGTTAGTATGTAAGGTTAATAGGGACAACACAATTGCTGAGATTAGTGAAAACCCAGTTTAAGTGTCACAGAATCCACAACAGTATTAACCGAACAGAATGAGTTTCAGATTAAGAATGAAAGACAGTTGTGCGGTTTGGCCTAGTCTGATTCGGAAACATGAGTGAAAAATTAGTATGTACACATAAAGATTGGTTAGAACAGTGTTTGATTCGTAGTAGCAGTATGTGGAACTTCACTCTTGCTGTTTGGATCATAACGTCCCTTAATACGTGCGCGAAGCACAAAGATTCAAGGATGGTTCAGTCTGCAAATGAGTCTTGCTTTTAAAATGTAGTGTTCATGCATATTTTTGTGATTCAGTAGTGTGCATCAAGAACAGGTGAGTAACACACATTTTGCTTAGTTGGAGGTATTTGGTTCTTCCTCTAAAGCTTGCCATTTCAGATCACTATACTTGCTTAGGAGACTAACTTTTAAGGCATTTGCTATCTTTAAGGAAGAGACAAAGATATAACAAATCTCTAAAATAATCTAGGTAAACTATATTCCAGTTGACTAGTTTCCAACACATGAAGTGAAATACCAGACTTTCTTGATGATAAACTATACAAAGTCACAAGTTCTCATGGCCCATTCTTGTTTTTCTTCTTTGGGGTGTCAAATTGCTTGCTGTATGTTCTGTGAAGTCTTTAGCCATTTACTGGCTGAAAGGGGAGTTACTCCAGTCATGTTTAAGATAACTATTAGTTATAAAATTGTTTGAAATCAGGTTTTAGCAAAAAAAAAAGTGTTATATCATTGCTGGCAATATATACTATATGTATTTCATGATATTTAACCCCAGCAACTAAGCCCCACACAGACGCTCACTCACTCACCCCAGCTGGGATGGTGGAGAGAGTTGGAAGAGTAAAAGTGAGAAAACTTGTGAGTTGAGATTAAGACAGTTTAATAGGTAAAGCAAAAGAAGGAATTGATTCACTACTTTCCATGGGCAGTCAGGTGTTCAGCCATCTCCAGGACAGCATGGGCTCCATCATGCATAACAGTTACTTGGGAAGACAAATGCCATAACTCTGAATGTGCCCCCCTTCCTTCTTCGCCCAGCTTTATACGCTGAGCATGACGTCATATGGTATGGGACATCCCTTTCTCCAGTAGGGGTCATCTGTCCCACATGAGTTCCCTCTCAGCTTCTTGAGTCCCTCCTGCCCTCTTGTTGGCAGGCCAGTATGAGAAGCTGAAAAGTCCTTGGCTGCTTAGCAAACACTAAAATATTAGTGTGTTATTAACATTATTCTCATCCTAAATTGAAAACGCATCACTATACCAGCTGTTAGTAAGAAGGGGGATTTAATATTTATTTTAAAAGTCAATTTTTTATGGATTCTAATCTTATAATATGATTGAATTGTGGAAAAATAAATTAATCAGCAAATAGCTTGTATAGTGATAATATCCTTGCAGACATTTTGACTGGAATGTCTTATCTCCTGTTGTTTTAACTTACATTATAAACTCAGGCAAAGCGCAATTACTAAATAAGTAGGAAAAATTACTAAGTAAGTAGGAATATTAATAACAGATTTTTTTACCATAAATGACTAAGTTAATTACCTGATTGTAGAATCTTTAAAATGCATCTTTGTTCCTGTGTCTGCTTTCTTTGTTCAATTTTTTATGAGAGAAGATGCTGGTCAGCAAAACAACCTCCCCCTCCTGCTAATAGGGTCACGTTAAGCATACCCAGGTTAATACAATATTTCAGTACCAGTCATATTTAATAGTTGATTAACAACTTGCAAATCTAGATCCAGATTAATTTATCTGGTCCTTAAAGGCATAAGAACAAGGACATTAGGGACATGATTTTTTCAGTTTATGTGTGTGCATATCTAAGAAAAGCAGGCTGAGCAGTACTGAGCTTGATTTTTGAGATGTCATCTTTACCCTTTGTTTGTATTCCTAACATTTGAGTCTGTGTGTGGGGGTTTTGGGGGATTTCTGTCAAAGTACAGTAAGTTGTATTAACATTTGAATACCAGCTCAAGCCAATGCAGCTTGCATTTTTGTGGTTAAAAATTGGCAGCTAATCAGAAGAAGCAAAATTTAATCCAAGCTAGTAATGGCAAGAGAGATTAAAAGAAAGCTCTGCTACTGTGTTTTCTTTATGAACAGGTTTTAAAGTTCTCTTTACTGAACTGACTTTCTGTCATCAGAAAAGTATTTTACTTAAGAGAAAAATGAAAACTGAGGAGACATACCCAGAAGTACTTGAAGCGCATCATATTCTTACACAAGGTAGTCTTATTTACTGTCTCTTTTTCTTTCCTCAGGATGATTGTCTTGTGAAAGTATGGTACAACACAGACAGCTGGCGGTCAGCCGTAGCACCACCCGGCACAAGTTCAGAAAAACAAGCAAAAGAAGTTGATTTTTCATTTGTTTATTTGGCTCATCCTCGATCCGTAAATGCATTTTCATGGAGGAAGACCAGTAAATTCATGCCACGGTCAGTAGTTCTAATAACCTGAGGTTTGTAAATTGCCCCAGAAATCCCAAACTGTACAATCTTCCCAGCTGTACAATCATCACACGAGTTGTACAGTTTATTTCAGTTAATAATTGAGTTTGCATACCTTGAATATTTTTTGTGTATGTTCATGTAATTCCTTCACACTGAAGTTTTTGAGAGGATGGTTAAGCATCCTCTTACCGGGGAACAAACTGGAAACATAGAAAGGGAGTCCCACAGACTGGCTTAGAGATCCGACTAAATTATAAAATCAAGTCTTGCAAAATTACCTCTCTTTGCAACTTTTTCATTACATTGTCTTAAATGACCGTTCATGCATTTGATCCTCGCTTGTTCCTCTTCTGTCCTAGTGGAATCAGAGCAATTCAAAAGTTCCCTGACTTTATGTCATCTTTCTCAAACATTCAAATATTTCTGTGTCTTTTAATTTATTTTTCTACCTAGTACAAAAACAGACATCTGTTAGAAACATTGTCTGTAAATTGAATTAAAATGATCATTTGGCATTTGGGGTTTGATTTTTTTTTTTTTGTGTGTGTGTCTTCTGACGATTCCTAAATGACCTGTGCCTAGTTTTCACCAGTAATTGTGGTCTCAAACTGAAGTAGTGTTAGAAATTTTGTGCTGTGCAGCCATCTTTTTGCCATATTCCAAGTAGTAACCATTTGAATTCTGCATACCTTTGTGTGTTCAAGCAAGTTTATGCTGTCTTTTATACCAACCTTTAAGTAGAAGACTCTTCATAAAGCCATTACTGTAGTCCTTAAATCTGTTTTGAAAAATTTATCTACTCCATAATGCGTAAGGGAGTTTGCTGCTGGATAGTACAGTCAGATGATCCATATATAGTTTTTGAGTCTTAGCTAAAACTAAATTGTGAACTTACATGAACTGGAAACTTGATGATCTGCATAGATATTTTTTTTTTAACCGCCTAGTTTAGGTAGTTATTGCATTTTTAAATATATATATCTCTCTCTCGTATAATTGTATTTATATATATATATGTAATGCAAATTGCATTTGGAAAAATGGTAATTAAGAGAAGTTTGTAGTTTTAAATTGGCGGTTGTATTCCTGGTATTATCTTGGTTTCTCTGTTTTGGGTATGTAATTTTGTAAGTGCTGTATAGCAGTAACATCTGGGGAATTGAGAACAGGTATCCAGAATATGATTAACTTTTTATGTGAACGACTTTAAAAAGAAAAACATAAATTTTGCTATTCCAACTATGACTAGTTCTGTAAATTGAAATCCATGATTTGATCTTGCACAGTTTTGTAATGAGGTTTGTGGTAATTTATGTCAGATACTTGAATAGATATGAAAGCCTTTTGTACATCATTTGTTTTCCTAAGAATGTATTGTTGAGTTATTCTTCCCTTTAGTATCTTTGAGTTACTTGGGGCAATTCCAAAAACTGATAATAGAAAGCTCTTTGGTAGTGTTCCTTTATTTTGATGCTATGTGATAGTAAGCAGATTCTTCACACTTTAAATTTTCTTTCATTAGTGGTGCTGTCTGCAATGTACTCCTGACTTGCTGTAAGGATAATGTTTGTCGTCTCTGGGCAGAGACTTTATTACCCAACGACAGTCTGTTGTATGGTGGTGGATACAACAATGGGAACGAACCGGTGAACTTCACAAATAACTTCAAGAGAAATACTTCAAGTAAGGAAAAAGTGCAGAATGCTTTAGAGGTAAGAAGTGAAATTGAACAGTGAGAATAAAGACATGTACACACAAGTAGTTTTAGACAGGATTGTAATTAGTAACTCGAACATGTATCATAAGCTGAAATCCTTCACGCCATAGATGCATATAAAATGCTAGAGTGAATTTACTTGAATTCTTCCTTAGGAAGGCTAAGCTGACAGCCGTCCTACTGAACTTTCACATTAGAAGACACACTGTCATTATGCTGCTACTGCCTATTTTGCAGACTGAAGCAAAGTGCTTTGCAGTATCTAGTTCAAAGGGCTAGGAACAGTACGGAGCACATAGTATATATAGGTCACGTGAAACCCACTGATGAAGCTGCCTTAAAATGTGTGGTAGGGGCTGGCTTGTTACCTCTGAGGTTGTGGGATGTTCTCTGGCTTCTGCAACTAGAAAAACAATGATAACATGGGGGGAAGAAAGATAGGCTTTTTGCCTTTCTTCTGTAGTCCTCAAGCGGAGCAGATTTTTCCTAAGCTGTATCTCTAAGGCAAATGATCCTGGATAGTGTTTTCTAACCAATGGGAAGCAGTGGGCAGATGAAGCATTAGTGATCTCCTGAAAAGCTGTGTAGAGAGCATGTGGGTGTTGTGCTCTTATCTTAATGAAATGATGTATTTAGTGTGGTCATGGTGCATTCTTACCACATGTGTCACAGATGAGAAGTATGACAGGCTGAAAGGCACAACACAGCAAAGAAAAAATATTCAAAGGGGGAAGGGAAGTTGGAGACACTTCTGTGTCCTGTGGAAAATAAGAGGCAACACTAGAGATCAGAGATAACAATTACATAAAAATTGAGAGAAGACTGTTTTACATGAGCATGCTGTATTAAGATGCAAAGGATAGCAAGTGAAAAGGAATGCCAAGAGTGTAATACCATCCTTAATACAAATTGTGTACCTTCTTGTACCTTTTGGTGCTTATATAGATAATCTACAACACAGTGACCTTGAACTGTGCAGTTTGTGGAGTGAAACTTCTTAATACTGGCATAGTTGGTCTTAAAACTTGAATATTATTTTTCCCTTGGAAACATCTATTTGCATAAAGGGGGAAGACCTTAAAACTCATTGGGACTTTATGACGGGTGTGGAAGTACTGATCCAATCTAATCAAAGTACTGATCCAAAGTACTGATCCAGTTTTTCAGTCTCTGAAATAAGATTATTTAGATTTTCTGCCTTTTTTGTTCAGAATCTTGAATAAGCATGGTATATGTTTGTGAAATATAGTAGTATTTTCTGTGCAAGTACAAAAACTGTATGAACATTGTCTGCATACTGAAATAAGAAGCTATTATTATGTCAAAGTACTGTATGGGCCTTTATAAATGAACCTGAAGTCTCTGGTATCTCTATTGCAGACACAACCTGAACAGTTTAATTTTTGCGAGAAACGCTACTGATACTTTACAGTAGCTTTTAAACTGAAAAATGTAATGCACTAGTATGTAGAAAACAACTTACAGATTAAATCTGCTTTATCTTTTTGGAAGGAATTAAAAATGACACTTTATTCTTTATGCAGTTAAACCTGAGGCACTTCCGACGAGGAAGGAGGAGGTCGGGTGCTGTTGTAGCACATACTGGATATGCTCCACATCAGCAAGATCCCCACGAAGCTCACAGGAACATCCCTCCTCATGCGAATGCACTTTGTCACTTCCATATTGCTGCCAGTATCAATCCAGCCACAGGTAAGAAGTGGGGTAAGATACGTTTTCTGTTAGGTCTGTGTAAGCTTAATTGGCTCACATGTATTTGTGCAGTATTTATGTGATCATGCAAAATTATTAGCAAGTTGGTTTCATTTAATGCATGGAAGAACCTTTTTCTACAGTAATGAAAAGATTTGAATAAATTTCCTTCACAGTAATCCCATCTTTCATTTTTGGTCATCTGTTAACTGAGATTCACAGTGGTCTGAAATGCAGAAGGCTAAATATTTGTAACTAGATTTACAAATTTACTGAGAATTGTGTATGATATTGGGAGCACACTGATAAATCAAAAACTTCCAAGCTTAAAACAAGTGTCTGAAGTAACCA
This sequence comes from Rissa tridactyla, assembly GCF_028500815.1. Taxonomy (NCBI): domain Eukaryota; kingdom Metazoa; phylum Chordata; class Aves; order Charadriiformes; family Laridae; genus Rissa; species Rissa tridactyla. The sequence goes on from NC_071497.1 coordinate 19,426,058, forward strand.
CACATCCCTCTACTTCTGTTCTGTCTCTGAACCAAACAAAACACACCTTCATCTTGTGTTCCATAAACTTTAATATTCTCTTGCATTCAAGATATTCTTATAGGCCTTGAGGGAAATGCCCAATAGTCACTAGTATTTTTGTCTTCATAATCATTTGTATGTGCTGAAAATGAAGTGCATGTCTGCTTATTGAAAAACTGAAGAGAAATGCAATATTGAATGGCCTTTCATTAAGGTTTTATTGCTGTGATATGATTTCCCATGTCTAGACTTAATGAGCAAATGTATTATGTAATCCTTTTCTGAAGTTAATTAAGCTTTGTCTTACAGTATTTTTAAATTATTTTTTTTGTTCCTCCTGACCTTTGTTTGAAAGGCCACTTTTAACCTAGAGGCATTCATGATTAGTTTGTATTTGTAGCTGCACAGTCTTTGCTATGATTATAAAGAACTGTTGGTTTCTATTACCATTGCTGGACTAAGCAAGCTGTAAACAATTTCTCCTGGTCGAGGGAGATGTTTCTCCCCCTCTAGTCCACTCTCGTGAGACCCCACTTGGAGTACTGCGTCCAATTCTGGAGCCCCTACTACAAGAAAGATATGGATGTGCTGGAATGTGTCCAGAGAAGGGCCACGAGGATGATCAGAGGGCTGGAGCACGTCTCCTGTGAGGACAGACTGAGAAAGTTGGGGTTGTTCAGTCTGGAGAAAAGAAGGCTCCGAGGAGACCTTATAGTGGCCTACCAGTATCTTGAGGGGGCCTACAAGAAAGCTGGTGAGGGACTTCTTAGGATATTGGGTAATGGTAGGACTAGAGGGAATGGATTAAAACTAGAGATGGGACAATTCAGACTGGACGTTAGGAAGAAGTTCTTCACCATGAGGGTGGTGAGACACTAGAACAGGTTGCCCAGAGCGGCAGTGGAAGCCCCATCCCTGGAAGTTTTTAAGACCAGGCTGGATGGGGCTCTGAGCAACCTGATCTAGTAGGAGGTGTCCCTGTCCGTGGCAGGGGGGTTGGAACTAGATGATCTTTAAGGTCCCTTCCAACCCTAACAATTCTATGATTCTATGATTTTTTTAGTATTTGGTTCATGTTTCTTTTAACAGATATGGCTAGAATCACATTCAGCCTACCAAAAGAAAACTTTTTGCAGTTACGTGCTTGTACCATCAATGCTATCTTATTTCTGCAGGAAATGTCTCTAGTCATGACGTAATTTACTACCCAATGTCATAAAGGAAAATTTCTCTAAAGCTTCTTGGAGATTTTTAGTTCTCATTTCTGCATCTTCAGATTGCACACAGAGATAGCTAACCTTTTCATGTGGCTAGGACATATTCTTTCGCTATCTTTTTTTTATATCTACTCTTAAAGCACTTCTTCCTTGGTTTTTTTATACATAATAACTAAGTAAACTTTAATTTTGCTTTTAATAGTCCTTGCAATATATAAATGTGCCCAACAGTAAACTTGCAGAATGGGAATAAAAGTAATTTTGGAGAAGAATGGTAAAAGATTTTCATAGGTGTCTAACACTTCTCTCTGGCCTTCTAATCTTGTATTCCTTGTATGTTATCTGTATTAATATTGTCTATCTTGATACTGTCTTTTGCGTCACTTGGTCTTTAACACAATAGATTGGAGGAAGGGTTGATCTTTAATGCAGAAACTCTGAAGTAACTTTCACATCTTAAATCTTAATTTGAAGAAATATCTGTTCTTCCTCACAGTCAAGTCCTTAAGTATCTCAGTCTAACCAGATTCTCTAAGTAGTTCTTTTAGTTTGCCCTTTTGAAATTAAATTTTACCTGAAAACCTAATTGTATTTTCTTTCATTTAATTTAAACTAAATCTGTTTATGATCTTGCACTTGAAAATTTGCCCTTATTACAACATTCAGAGTACTTGTTAAAAACTAAGGTCAAAGCAGCTTTATCTCTCATTCACCTAACTTTTTCAAAAAGAATAATGCTGTTGTGTAAAAGAATAAGCTTAATTTTAATTTTTATTGTATTTGTGTTCTGTTGTTAATTTTGCAACAAAATCCTTGAGACCTTCTTTTATACTAGAGTGTTATTTAACCTGGTATTCAGCCTCAGTGGGGTTCAGTGAAAGGAATAAGCAGTGATTGTTAGGACAAATTCTAGGCAAATCCAGAAGTTATTGAATCCAAAGTCCTTAGAAGTTTTCTGGAAAGAGTGAATGTGATTTATGAAGCAAATAGAAATTCACTAAAGTTTTTGTACAAAGCTGAGCATCAGTTAGAAGTTGGTAGTTACAAGATAGGAGAATGAGAAAAAAGTTATTACTTCAGCAGTCTTTTGAGATCTACTCAAAGTACATAGATTTATAATATAATCTGAAAAGTCATCTTTCCAGTTCACCTTCTTACTTTTACTGTAGTTTTGTCTTCCAAAGACAAAACAGAATTCTTCTAAGTTCTGTTTTTGACAACTGTATTATGATATTTTTGACACTGGCATTAATTTCCCTTTTTAGGAAGACAGGCTGTATTTCTTAAATACTCTGTGCTCTTTACCTCCGCCCCTGCTGAGTCCCCTCCCCACAACAAAATTGCTGGTGGTTGTGGTGGTCCCTTCTTCTGTCTGTGCACTCTCAGCTATCATTTTATTAGGCTAGACTGGAGGGTAAGTAATTTGAAGCCATCATTGGCTTTGGAAAAAAAACCCAACAGAATGGGAGTAAAAAGTGTTTTATGTCCCAGGGCATTGAATTTAAGTAATGCTGCATAAGTAGAGAGCAGAAGGAGATGAGAATATATATGGGGACTTCTAGGTGGGAATTAAATGCAGGTTGAGCTTTTAGCATGTTGCTGTATGGCCCATTTGAGGGAATTACAGTAAATCACCTACCTGCTTTTTAGCCACACTTAATTTAGATGATGTTACTCTGCAGCAGCCTGATACTTGCTTCTGCCACTTACTTTGTGATTACTGCTTTATTTTTCACAGCCACCTGGGACACAGAGTATCATCATAGGGCAATGTAAAATAATAATGGGATCTGTAGGAATCAGAAACCCCGGCTTTATACAGTGGTGTTACAGAGTCACTGTACTCATTTTTTCTAGTGTAAGCCCTGTGATACATGGTTCTTGATTACTGTGTATACCTACTGCAGCCTCCATTGTAGACTAAGTGTTGTGAAATTATTTTTAAATTATTTGGTTTGTATTGAGCTGTAGTAGCAAAACACAAGGTAAATTAACCTGTATGGACAGTGTTGCATCATGAAGATGTAACAGGGCAGCGCCATGCTGTAATCCTAACGTAAGCATACCAAAGAGCCTTCCCTTCCTGTGGGACATCTCTTGTGGTAACAGTCAAGCAATTTAATACTGAAAGTAGATGGCGTTGGTGAAATGAATGACAAGTGGTAACACACTTTGTCTAAAACTATGTTTTGACTAAACTACTTGGTTTTCAAAAATGTCAACATCTTTTTCTGGTAGATATTCCTCTACTCCCTTCTATCACATCTCTGAGTCTTGGGGAAAATGAAGAAAAAAGTGGACCTTTTGTTGTGCACTGGCTAAACAATAAAGAACTTCATTTTACCTTATCCATGGAAGTATTTTTGCAACAACTTAAGAAGAGTTTTGAACATCATTCGCCTGAGACTAACACTGAGGAATCTAATCAAATGGATGGCAGATCAGAAGAAGGTAGAAGTTTTACAGACAAATGCCTTTCATTTTACAAAGTAATTTGTAATGTTCTTTCATGTGAAGCAAGAGGCGGGCAAATTGACACATAAGGATACAGATATATTACAGTAGCATTTCTGTGCATTTCCTTCCCTTGCGCTGGAAGTACCTAAGTGGCTCTTAAAAATCTGTGTCTAGAAATTCTGGATTTGTTTATGATTGTTCCAAAGATTTTGAGTTATTTGTGCTGAATAGTGTATTACTTAGCTGACCTGGAGGCCTTTGCATGAAAGTGTGTTATTTTAACATGTTTAAGGAAGCAGGTACAACCTTAGATTTAACTTTCCTTTTTTTTTAAATATTAATGTACGCCTAATTTAAATAGCTTTATTCTATAAAATAATGTAGTCAATTAATTTAAATATATACGATTTGGAGATGACTGGTTTTCTTCTGCCTACACATGCAAAAATTTTTATATAGTGGGGAAAAATAAAAGTATTTCAAATTAAAGTACGATGTAAACTATTTTGTTTTGTTAGTCATTGACTCAGGTCCACTAGAGGATTTCTAGTTAAAATTTTCATTACTTTAAATTTTTGCTTACGTGAGTGGTTTATAAAAGGCCTGAAAGGTGCTCCAACGCTTGCTATACTTCTGCTTTTGAATATAGTATATACCTTTTGTGTGTTCTAGAAGTTGATGAAAATGGAGATGAACATAAAGGGAACCAAGAAAAGAAGGAACTGGGTGATGAGAAAACTACTCCGAATTTCAGCATTGTTCCTTTATCTTCTGCTATTATTGATCATGAAATTGAAGTACTACTTTCTGAATGGAGTAAAAATGCTGACATGCTATTCAGTATACATCCTATGGATGGTTCACTGCTGGTATGGCATGTAGACTGGCTAGATGAATACCAGCCTGGCATGTTTCGCCAGGTGCAGGTACTTTATTTTTTCTGGTTTATGCATTGTTATTCAGTGAGAAGTATGATGAGAAAATAACTTTAATACTTACTCTTTCTCCCTTTTTTAAAATTCCAGGTGTCATTTGTCTCAAGAATTCCCGTTGCATTTCCAACGGGTGATGCAAACTCTCTTTGCAGAAGTATAGTGATGTATGCTTGTACCAAAAATGTTGACTTAGCTATTCAACAAGGCAAACAAAAGCCTCCTGGCCTTACACGATCTTCATCTATGCTTATCTCCTCTGGACATAGTAAATCAACCAACAGTTTAAAACTAAGTATCTTCACACCCAATGTTATGATGATTTCCAAACATGCGGATGGGTCATTGAACCAGTGGCTAGTGAGTTTTGCTGAGGAATCTGCTTTTTCAACTGTACTTAGTATTTCACATAAATCCCGATATTGTGGTCACCGTTTTCATCTTAATGACTTGGCTTGCCACTCGGTATTACCACTGCTGCTTACAACCTCACATCACAATGCTCTGATTTCACCAGATGTTGAGAGTGCAAAACAAGCAAATGATTCTTTAAAGTCTCAGGAGTCACCAGTAAGACTTCAGAGTAGAGGCAATGCAGATGTAACATCCCAGGATCCCAATGCGGTTTACAGTGAACTTATTCTTTGGAGAGTTGACCCTGTTGGGCCTTTGTCCTTTTCTGGTGGAGTTTCTGAACTTGCTCGGATCAATTCTCTCCATGTTTCAGCTTTTTCTAATGTTGCATGGCTGCCCACACTTATACCCAGCTACTGCCTTGGTGAGTTTGGTTTCCTGATTTGCGAAGTGTTCTAGAATAAAAGTAATATAACCTAATAATGTTATTAAATAGATAATGTAGATGTACTTGAATGCATTGAAAACAATGTTAAGCATGGGTCCTTTATGTCACAAATTTCCAAGCTACTGGTACTTGGAAAGGGTCTGTTCCTGTGTGAAGAATTTCTGTGTTCTTCTTTTATTTATTTGATATTTCAGGAGCTAATGCAGTAGAGTTCTTAGATGCTTCAAGCATGTTGAACACTTAAAAGCAGCGGCAGATTTTTCTCTGTTTTGCAAATGGGATTCTCATTTCCTTTCGTGTATTTTGATTTGGTTGCTGAGTGGAGCATTAAACTTTGTAGTTTTTGCTTGTGAACACAAATTAACAAGAGGTAGTTTTTCTTATGCTATATTGTTTTCTTTCGTGACTTCAAAATTGCCTCTTGCCAGAAAAAGGGAGCAAGTTGGTGTTTGAATATTTGAGCACTTTATGCATTCTTATTTTTCAGGTGCATACTGTAATTCTCCAAGTGCCTGCTTTGTGGCTAGTGATGGACAGCATTTGAGATTATATCAAGCTGTAATAGATGCTAAGAAACTTTTGTGTGAGCTCTCCAATCCACAAATTTCTGTAAGTGAAAATCTCTTTCAAGTTTTTGGAGGGTGTAACTTCATTCAGCAGCACTAGTTTCAGACTCGTTCATAACTAAGCTGGTTGCTGAGGCTTTCACATTGCAGCCATGCTGCATTCCATTTAATCTCAAACTCTGGATATTGAGGCAGGTCAATGTTTAGTTGGGAAATACCTTTGAAACACTTGCATTAAAAGGAGTAATAGCAGAGCAACAGACTGTGTGTGTTGTCCATCCTAAGGAAAAGTTGAGATGACAATGCAGCCTTGGAAAAGGACAATAAACTGCTGAATGTAAGGCTTTCCAGATGAGAGACGCAAGTTCTTGTCACCTTTCAACCATCAAAGCCAGTGTGACTCCTGATAAAACTGGGAATGTTGCGTTTGTTCTTGGTGGATTGCAACCAGTGTGTATTTAATGCTTTAGTTAACATTTGCTTACTGGTGTTGCACCTACCTAGCAGGCAGTGCCACAGAAATGCACAACACTGAGTTAACAAGACCATCCCCTTGACTCTTTTTAAACAGAAATACGTCGGTGAAGTTTTTAACATCATAAGTCAGCAATCTACGGCTCGCCCAGGGTGTATCATTGAACTGGATGCTATCACAGAGCTTGTAAGACCTTTTTGTGAATTCATTTCATAGCATAATTAGCTTGTTTAAAAAGTGGTAGCAATAAGGCTATACCTGTAGCTTTCCATCAGGTAAAGATGAGTTATTTAAAGACTGATTCTGACATTTACTTGCTTTTTGTTTCGTAGTACCTGTACATGAAAAAATTGTGTGTAATGAAAGTGCATTTTCTTGAGAAATCTTTCATTGATACGTAGAACTTAACAATCAAGTTAAAAGCTCACAGGTTAGAGAGCAATCTTAAGCAGTACACTCCATGATATTCACTTTTGTGTGTTTTTGCTTCCTTAGCATGGCAGAAAAACACAGTTATTCCACGTTTTTCAAGAAGACTTCATTTTAAATACCCAGGAGAAGGAAATTCCTGAAAAGAAGAACAATTTATCAGAATCTGGTAAAGAATTCTTTTTTGTTCCACAGAGGAAAAAGAACTTGTTATATAGCTTTTAGTATTTTAAGGTGAAATACCTTTATTTGAGGTCTTTATATACCAAAGAGGAAAATCTAGTCTAATGACACTCATGCTTGCTTCACTTCCTTTAAGAGCAGTGCACAACCAAATTTTAGATGAAGTTACTTAAACCATGAGATACCCATCATGAACCAGCAGTGGAATGCTTAATACAATACTTTTCTTAGATGAGGGGGAAAGCGTTTTGAACATAGAGCCTCTAGCTGCAGGGTATGATACAGACAAAGCTTACTTGCGTCCTTTCATGATGGATGTTCGTCCTTTACATTGGCTAAATACTTCTCCTCAGGCCTTGAGTTGTAAAATAAATGGCAGGCCAAACAAATACCCCAAACCACAGCTATAAAATACAGTACTATGAGTAGTGTGTGGATTTGTAGGTCTTAGGGCAGATCTGAATTGCTCTGGAATAAATAATCAGTTTTCCTCGGCAGAGTGGGTCAGTGGTTGTGTTATATAGGTATCACAATTTTGTTTGTTCAGTTCCAATGAGATAACGTGGGGAAAAAAGGGTCAGAGTAAAGTGTTTAATACCAAGTCATCTGCAGTAGTAAAGGGAATGCAGAATAAAAGAAAGCAAAGTTGTGGAGCAGTGTCAAAAAGTTGCATAGTAACTTGGTACACAAAATTTATTTTTCTTAGAAGAAGATGGAGACACCTAGGGAAATATTACCTGAACTGTGTGTGTGTATATATATATATAGTGATCAATCCTGATTTACCTGTTTCTAGTCAAGAAAGATTTGGAGTAGTGGAGATAATCTATGAAAATGTCAACCTAACTCTCATTAGAGGTCAAAAAGTGCAAATGGGATATTGAAAATGGAGAACAAAATAGAGAACAAAATGAAGTGTTACTCTACAGCATAAGTTTGTTGTACATTTGCATCTTGATCGTGATATACAGAAAGGACTTCAAAAGAAATACAGAAGCTATTTGATCTTAGAAAAGTGCAACTATATACATCTTAAGTGTTCTGAAGGTCTATATGGATTGCTGCAATGTAAGAAACTGGGCTGCGTGGATCCTTTTAAAAACTGTGAATTAGAAGCATATCATTCTAATTTCAAAGTATTTTCTAGTACTTTAAAGCTCTTTGGTTTTAAAACACCCGCACTATTTCCTCTTTAATAAAGCATATAAGTATTTAGCTCATGTTCTTTTTAAAAAAAGAACAAATTCACTTGCATTTTTCTACAGTACCATAAGCAACCAAATGTCAAACCTACAAGGCAAATACAGCTTATTCTTGATCATTTTTTAGTAGATGCATACCTAAAGAAGGGTCAGAGGAATCATGGAGGAAAAATGGCCACTACACTAACTATTCTTTCTTGGTCCTAGTGTATTTACTTTCGTGCTGAGGAAGGAGAATGGCTGGGTGCACCCTCCAGAAATGGTCTCCTACTGATATTACAACTCATGTTGTCTTTTCTTTGGGTGAAACTGTAGCAAATAATTTCTTAGGAAGAAGCATTGTACCTCTTGTGCATTCCAGACAACATAGTCGGTCTGGCTGGGTCGGGATGGATGAGCCTATCGATTAGGCCAGGCCATGACTTTCACAACTGTTGACATGGCATTTCTTCTACAGATGTAACTTACATACTTTTTATCTATTAAAAGCCAACTAGTTCACTGTCTTAACTACTACAATTGCCAGTAGCAGATAGCTAAGAAACTGTAAGAGACAAGCATGTAAAAGACAGAAGTGTAGAGCTGAGACGACATTCTAGGATTTACCTTTAAACACAGCAAATTCAGGAAAATATTTTGTTCTCTCTGAAGGAAAGCATGGACAGTTCTTCATGTGTACCTCTAGTTGTAGTGGTTACGCTTGTGATAAAATACTGAGAAAACTAATAGAGTTGCATTTCGGTATTAGTTTGTTATAGCTTAATATGATTATTTGCTAGCCAGCAAAATTTAGTTCTGTTTTCAGGTGAATAACCCCTAAGATCTTTCTGTTCTGAATTTCATCAGGAAACCAGCAGAACGGATTCTCTGAAAAATTCTACTTAATAGTAATAGAGTATACTCAAACCCATTCATTACTCCATATGTGGCATTTACATTTGAAGTCAATTCCTGTCTCAGTAGGTAAGCCCTCTTTCTTGTAGTTTTCTGCTTAAAAAAAAGTCACTATCTTGTGAATATATCTGCTATTTGGTGTATTCTAAATTGTGTTTCAGCTTTTTGAAAAGAATCTGCAATTCTTCTAGCACAAGCATAATTACTACTTAATCTCCAGAATGCTGAAGCTTTTGAGTTCAGCCTAAGCCCAAAGTTTGGTATTTTTTGTGCATTCTAAGGGCAAATATATCTGTCCAGCCTAACAAACAGTTCAGATATTTTACTTCTCAGAAGCTTATGTTCTGCCATTTTTGAGTTTACTCATAAACTCTAAATTGAACCATAGTCTGAAGCACCTAAACATCAGAGAAAAAATTACAGTTATGAACAATTTTGAAGTTCTTAAATCTGCTGGTTCTCTTTCAGACTATCAAATTACCACAAAAAGTATAAAAGTTTTAAAGTAAGCTAAAATATACTTGGGTAGTTTTCTGATAACATGTAAAGATTTTAAGAAAACATAAATCTGGCATTCACTACATACCAAAAGATATACTGCACGTTCCTGTTATTTAAACCAAATTAGTATTTGTCTTACTGTTACTTTCAAAGGCAGAATTTCTACAGTTATTTTAAGTATTATTGCAATTAGTTTCTAAGTTGGTGAGAAGACTAAAAATCAAAATTTTCTGATCTACTCATATGATGAGAACATTACCAATAAAGCTTTTCTAACCAACCTATTGGCAATTTTCATGTTCCAAGTCCATCAAATTCATACTTCAACTGTTGAGTTTTATTAAAAAAGTAGAAGTGAAGCATTTTTATCAAATAATCTCTGAGATCCTACATTTTAAGTGAATATTAACAAAACTTTTCTGAAAAACACCTTTCCCCAATTTGTAAGGTAAGACACAGAGATCTTAATTTAATTTCTCTAGCTGCAGGTATTTTGTGCTTCATGAAGTGTTAAGTTTCTGTGGATAACCACATAACTCTTTTCTCTGCAGTTTTGGTGTTTCCAGTTACAGTTCAGTTGTTTTAAGTCTGAAAAATTTAAAGCTATAACTTCTCAGCATTTCTAAAATGTCAGAAGTATTTAATCTGAGGTGTGCTAGCATTTCTCTTTAAATTTGAATGTGGGAATGCATTTCGTTAAAGCTAAAGTAAAATTTTAAGCCATGTTTTATGTGTCTCTTTGGAACTTTTAAGGTGAGTAAAATTACTTCTTAAGTTAAATAATTTATTTTTTAAATTAACAATGCAAACTTTTTTAGATGAAAGGATGGATTCAAATACACCTGAAGCAGCAACACAAACGGAAGAATTGTATTCTTCACCAGATCCAGAGAAGATCCAGTCACCATTCACTCAAAAGTATCAGGCCTGTAGAGCAAACCTTCAGAGCACCAGCTGGCTTACTCTGTCTTCCAAAATGGTGTATAGTCAGGAGTTGAATTTGCCTGAAGGAGTGGAGATAATAAGTGTAAAGCCGTCAGCAGGTTTGTAACTTTTTTTAAACAATAAAATAAGGAATTCTTGCCTTTCTGACTTCAGTCTTAAAATAGAAACAAAGTAATAGTAAGTTTGGTGTTTGTTGCTAAAATTAAAACACCTGTAGGTAGTTATAAAAGGTTTGCTAAAACTTGCTCCACCAACTTTATATCTCGTGGAGGTAATACTAAATACTGATCCTAAAATAAAGCTTTTATTTAAGATATAATATGTATTGAATTCCAGATTGTTGCAATAAAAGGAATTATACAAATACAAATTTCATTTTGCAGTCAGTCATGAAATTTTTTTTGCAGGGTTTATGCTTAAATTTTAAGGCTTCCATCAGTCTTTCAAAAAATATTTTATAAAAACTTTGATTTATGAATGGGAAACGTTTGTTTGGTAGGAGAGATGATAGATATTAATATTCAGGTTTAAATAATATAATTTGACTTCTGTTTAGAACATGAAGTGTAATCAAAGGGTAAAATGGTTTTATAGTATTTTTGTCACGTTGTCTCCTTTGTGAGGCCCTGCAAACAACCCTCTGTGAGGAAGTGCTGATTTTTTTTTTCCAGAATAATGATAACTGAATAAAAATGTCATTACTCTTTCACTTGCTTCTTAATATTTCCCTCAGTAAAAGTGTATTTTATTTAATTTTAGGACATCTGAGTAGTTCTTCCATATATCCTGTTTGTCGTGCACCATATCTGCTGGCTACTTCATGCTCTGATGGAAAAGTTCGATTTTGGAGATGCAGAGTTACCACTGAATCATCAGCTTCTTCCATTCCAGAATATAGCGCACATAGCAATGTGACATATGTGTGGGAAGAATGGCCATTACTGATTGAGGATGGACTTCTTAGTAGTAGTGCTATTAGTGTTCCAGGAAGGCCAACTGAAGTTAGCTGTGCACACACGAACAGATTAGCAGTAGCATACAAGCAGGTAACATCTAAAAATAGTCATCTTTCTCAAGATTTTATAATGCACGTTAGTATTTTTGAATGTGAATCTACAGGGGGTTCTTCTTGGATTCTAGAACAAACTCTTCACTTAGATGAGGTAGGCACCATGCTAGACTCTGGTGTTAGTATTGATAGTAATTTAGTGGCATATAACCAACAAGACATTTCTCTGTCTCATGGTGGGAATATTATGCCTAGCACTAAGCACTTGGTACACTTAGATTGGATGTCGAGGGAAGATGGTTCACATATTCTAACAGTAGGAATTGGATCAAAACTTTATATGTTTGGTCAGCTTTCTGGGAAACTGCAAGAACAAAATGGTAAGGAGATTGTTGCAGTCTCCCATAGTGGCAGTACGAAGGCTACAACCCTTTCTAGGTTTGTTCTGCTGCGTTCTGTCGACTTGGTTTCATCTGTAGAGGGGTCACCTCCTTTTCCAGTCTCCTTGTCTTGGGTGCGTGATGGCATTCTTGTAGTTGGAATGGATTGTGAAATGCATGTTTATTCCCAGTGGCAGTCTCCTTCCAAGCAGGATCTAGTTAGTACAGATTCCTACAGTGGAAGTATGCCATGTATAACTAGCTTAATGAAACAAAGCCAGTCATCTGCCTCAGGTCTGCATCCACCAAAGCGAACCTTGACCAGATCTATGACCAGCCTTGCACAGAAACTTAGTGGGAAAAGATCAGCCTGTGATCTGTCTACGGAAATGGAAGATTCTGGTCTCTTTGAAGCAGCTCATACATTATCTCCCACTTTACCTCAGTACCATCCATATCAACTGTTGGAACTCATGGATCTTGGTAAAGTACGTAGAGCAAAAGCCATTCTGTCACATCTGGTGAAGTGCATTGCTGGAGAAGTTGTTGCTATAAATGAAACTGAACCTAATCATGATAAAAGGCTCAGATCTCTGACCATCAGTGCTAGTGGAAGTACTGCAAGAGATCCCAAAACATTCAGCAAAACTGAGTCTGCAGACTATATTGAAATAGACTCTGTTCCACCATTGCCCTTATATGCTCTGCTTGCTGCAGATGACGATTCATCTCATTCCTGCTCAGAGAAGTCTAATAATCAAAATAGTCAAAATAAAAAAGATGTGCCCAATGACAATTATGAAGATCTCTTTCAAAATACTGTTATAAGTACAGATGAACTTGTTACATTTGATGCAGACGAAGACAGTTTGAAACCAAAAGTCATCGATCTTTCTCAATATAGCCCAACTTACTTTGGACCAGAGCATGCTCAGGTTCTTTCTCGTCACTTGCTTCATTCAAGCTTGCCAGGTCTGACTAGGATGGAGCAAATGTCATTGATGGCCTTGGCAGATACAATTGCTACAACCAGTACAGACATTGGAGAAAGCAGAGACAGAAATCAGGGTAAGCCGTCTCTTCCAAGTTAAATGTACAACTGTGCTTCACAACCTTTTTTGGGAGTTTTTCCTGTTTTGGAATACTTTTGTAGCTTATGAAAGCACATCATAGTTTTGTTTCATAGTATAGCCCCAGACCAAAAATCAGCATTGGACTAAGAGACAAGGGGACAGTGTGTGAAGGGCGAGTGAGGGGCGGGTGTGTAGATCACAAGGCTATAATTGCCCAGGGAATTCTTTGTTTGGGATCCCTCTCTTTGGAGGCACCCAGCCTGGGTTGTTCTTGCTGCAGTACCTTTAAATTAAATTAATTATTTTATAAAGATGCAATGCCTGAAACTCTGCTACGGGAAACCCAGGGTCAAGCCTGGAGGAGGCATGCCTGAGAGTAAGTGTGCGTGTGTGTGCGTGCAACACCGTGAATGGTGCATGAATGCTCAGGCAGCAGTTCCTCCTTTAATGGTTTGTTAAATACTGTGCCCTTACAGTATTTACTGTTTAACTAAAGTTCCAAGACTTCAGACTTCTATAAAATCAGATTCTGTATTGTTAACTGTTAGTGCCAGTTTTAGTCCATCAGCCCACATGCCATAATTGTTTCTAATTCACTTTTAAGGAGATAACTTTCTTAAGGCCAGTGTTTGTTGTGCTATGTAGAGAAATTGAAACTAAGTTTACGGATTTTTTTATATGATAACACTTTTTCTGTTTCTTGCATTGAGAACAGATAACTTAAAAACTTTTCATATTTGAAATTTTTCTCTTTCCCTTTCCTTGAAGGGAAGAATTATGAATTTAGCTATACTATTTATGAACTTAAAGCATTAGTAGTCACAGAATGGTAAAGTATTTCTTCTGTTAAGACACCCAATAGCTGCTTGTAGTAGTTTTTCTAAATTGCTTATAAAAATATTTCATTCCAGGTGGAGAAACTCTTGATGAGTGTGGTTTAAAATTTTTATTGGCTGTTCGGCTTCACACATTTCTAACAACTTCACTTCCTCCTGTACATCGAGCTCAACTGCTTCACCAAGGTAACTGTTGTGTTTTCTTAGATGAGGTGAATCTTACTGACATAGCTGTACATACAATTGCATGATTGACATGCCTCTGCAGAATCAATGAGTTACTTTGTTGTTTTTTTTAAGAAAAAGGTTGTTCAATATCATTGTATGCCAGAGCAGAATATATCTGTTTTATTTTAGGTAGAGGTCTTGGAATCGAAGTGATTTTTTTTCTAATAATTCTTTAGTTGTAAATTTTCTATTTGCCAAAAGAATTGGCTTTTCTGCACTTCTAGGACCATGTTGTTCCAATAACCTTCTGCAGGAATAATGCAATAGAAAATAGAGTACGTACTTAGTTTTTTAATACGTATTAGAAAAAAAGATATCTCTTACAGTCTACTCAAATTTATAAAGTTTTTTCATATGCTTACTGTAATTATCCAATAGACTATTTCAAATAGTTTTCTTTGGTATAGTTTTAAGTAGTTGCAACGTGATATTCCAGACAACTGAATGAGAGGGATTTGATTAAGCCTAATCAAATCTAAAGGACTGGCTGTGATTGCTTCTTTACCCTTTCATTAGTCATCATGACAGTTGATGGCATTTCCAGTCTCACGGTTTGTCACCCGTCAGCTGCATCAGAGATTGGAATTTGCCAAGACTGCCGCAATAGAGTACCACTGAGTTAGCTCTCTGGTGAAATACTTTTAGTTGAGATACTTCTGCTGAGCTCAGAAATTGCTGAGAGTAAGAAGTGCCTCCAAGGCATCTGCAGAGGTGTAGTTGAGTGTGCCTTTGTACAAAAAAGCATCTCCTCATCCTCACTAGAGTTGCAATTATCCATAGCCACCTACACTGCTACACCTAATTGCTGTCTTCCTCATGTAACTTTTTTCCCCCAGTTTTCTTTTGTATCTCTGTCCTCAAACCTGTTTTCTTCTGTGATTATCTGAAACTTCACATTTGCTAATCCAAGTGAAAATACTGAACCTATCATTTGAAACTTTGAAAAGTTTAATCAGTATGCTGCACTTTGTATCATGGCTAATCTTAAATGCCACCCACAATAAGTGTATTTTGAGCTTCAGTCAGTAACTCTGTTCTTTGCAAACTTGCATAAAGGGTTTGCAGGTGAAAAAATGTTTTCATCTGTGTGAGCTTTTTTTAATATTTGGTATGCAGTGCTTACAAATATTCTTAAATTTCTGTTGCGTCATCAACAATGCACTTTAGAAATCAAAACTAAACAATTCAACCTTCTTCCCTTCTCTTTTTCCCACCCCCTTGACTTCACATTCTGGATTATTTTATTAGTGAATATCTCTTTTCTTTTTTTTTTTCTTTATGGCCTATTATGTAGGCTTATCTACTAGTCATTTTGCCTGGGCATTTCATTCAGTAGCAGAAGAAGAACTACTGAGCATGCTCCCTGCAGTGCAGAAAGGAGATCCAACATGGTCAGAACTCAGAGCTATGGGTATAGGATGGTGGGTTCGAAATATCCATAGCCTGCGGAAATGCATAGAAAAGGTAAATATAGCATTCTGAAACAAAACTATGAAACTTTTCCAAACAGCTGTCCTCTGCTGTTTACCTTCTATTTATGTGGGTTTAAATTTTTAGATATGTTCAGTGTTTCTGAATGTTTTGTGCTGTATTTTTTGTATGTATAGTTTATTGTATGAGTATGAACTTTTGTATTTAACTATTTTTTTTTCCTAGTACTTTAGGTTTCAAATTACAGTGTGAAGTACATTTGGGGCTTTTAGGTATTCCATTTTCAAGGTGGCAGTGTACAGTCCTTATTGTGGATGCTTAAGATACAGATTGAGCGTATAGTTATTTTTTTATAATAAAATCAGGAAACAAGTTAAGGAAAAAGGTTCTCCTTAGAAACATATCATAAGTGGGGTCAACTAAGGTATTATATATCTGTCTTGCAAACTGATACATTTCCATGATAAAAAAACCTTCTATTGTTTTGTTTTGGCTTGTTGGTTTGTTTGTATTTTTTAAATTTTTTGTTTTTTAAATATGTATCTTAGTCATCACAGATGTGGCAATAAGCCTAACCTCATTATCACTTGTTTTAAGCTCTTGGAAAAGCCAAGTGTGTTGAGCTAGAAAATGACATGCATAAGATACTTCGACTACAAAGCACAAAGTGGTAAAATGCATGTCTCTACTTTTACTTTTCAGTCTTCAGAAATCAGTCATCACTTTATGAAACTTAACCTGCGTTGCATTAAAAAAATTCCCAGTATTCTGGGCCTGCATTTAAGTTTACCTTACATTGGTCTTGGGCTATTCTTGCTGCCACTTACTCCTTTTTCGTTGCTAACCTCCAAAAGTAATCTCCTGTAAACAACTTTTCTCTTGTTGTGACTGGTCCCGGCCTGTTCTTTGATTACCAGAGCAACGAGTAAATTAATTTTGTTATGATTTCAGGAACTGATTTCAGGTGTACGCATTCCCATTTGATCTGCAAAAAAAGCTTCTAGTCCTGGAAAAGCATTAGCTAAATGATATGAAACAAAAACAAGTGGTTGAAGCTGTGGTATCTTCACGTGTTCTTATGTCAGATTCATAGTGAGCGGAGGGATTCCATATTAAGGAGAACTTCCAAGCACTATGGGGCATGGGATACAGGGATCCAGTTTAAGATTCACTTGAATTTTAGTCATTTTTTTGCTGTTGAATTGTCTTCACAGGTGGCTAAAGCAGCCTTTCAGCGAAACAACGATCCACTTGATGCAGCCATTTTTTACCTTGCAATGAAAAAGAAGGCTGTGATCTGGGGATTATACAGGTAGGAGACATGCAAGCTCTTACATGGAGTTTCATACTGTCTGGTGTAATTTTGGGAAAAAAGTTGAATGTGATGGTAATCCAAAAGAAGCACAAATATTACTATTGAAAGCTGAGATCTGACTTCTAAATTAGTCATTACATTGAATGAGTAGTTTTTAAGCTTCTTGTATTTACTGAGGTAATTTAGTTGCTGGTTCTGAAGGTAGATGCTCCAAGTTTTAGTCTCAAATCTGCTGTAATTTCAATGACTGCTTAATTTGGATTTACTTCTGAGGGCTACCTGTGTAGTGTGTGGAATGACATAGTTATTTTTTAGAAAAATGTTTGTTGTTACAAATTTTACCTTAAGTTCAGAGGACCGAATTAAGTCTGTCTCTGAAACTGGCGTTTTGTAACATAATGTTCAACGTTGCAAACTTCTTAAAAAACTAGCTTGAGTTGTCACTTACTGTTAAGAGCTTACCTGGGAAAAGTGAGCTTTTCTGTATTTGTACCAGGTTGACTGAAAACACCATTAGTTTTTGTATTTACTAAAGTTCATTTTTGTTTTAAAATATAAAGCCTCCTATGCTTCTAGTTTGGTGAGAGCCTCTGCGTTTCCTGATGAAAAGATCTGTGTAAAATTCTACTGGCATCTGAGGAAATTAAGAGCCGTAATGCATCTAGTAAAACACATAATATTTTTATCAATCATGTTCAATATACAGGTCCCAAAAAGATACTAAAATGACACAGTTTTTTGGAAACAACTTCACTGAAGACAGATGGCGTAAAGCAGCATTAAAGAATGCTTTTTCTTTGCTTGGCAAACAGCGTTTTGAACATTCTGCAGCATTTTTCTTGTTGGCAGGACACTTAAAAGATGCAGTGGAGGTAATAAAATAATGAACTTTTTAAATATTTAACACTGTTGTGTTGTCTGAAATGTACAAATATATTGAATGGGACTTGCATATTAGTATGACCCCTGAAGATTCTGGTTTGTATTCCTCCCCCTTTCCCCCCCCCCCAGATAATGACAAATACAAATCCTTAATCTTTACATTTTGATTTTGTTTTCTCTCATATTAGTGATACTAAAAGGTCCCATGGTTAATTATTGTAAATATTAAGAGGCCTACCTACCGTTAACTTGCTTTCAGATGGTCAGCCCTGCCATATATGAAGACAACACATTTTTTCTGTAGGATGTTTCATATCTGAAAATTAAGGCTTTTTTACAGTGTTGTGGGTTGGCCTCTAGATTCCCTTCACAAAAAAAATTATTTCCTCTGTCTGAACTGAAAAGGTGGGAGGAAATTCATATCTCTGACAATGAAGGGTTTGTTCTGTAAAGTTTCGTAACCGAAAAAAACAGCTTTAAGAGGTGGCATGTGCACACTGATAATGATTTATTGGAGGCAATTGATTTCAAAGGTATAGTGTCATGTCAGACTTAAACTGACAAAATTGCAGATCAAATCTTGCATATAATAGCTGGCCACAGCTATTCTGCATAGTTCCTGCTAATTTTTTATGGAATTGATAGACCTACTTATCTCAATCTGAACAGATTTGTGTCACTTCCTGTCTTCTGATCATTTTAACCAGAGAAGAAATGTTTGGTCTTGTGAATATAATGTAATATTAACATATTACTATAAGTGTATATACATTCAGATATTAATACGAATATGTTTATGTTTTTTAAATTCAATTAGGTCTGCCTTGAAAAACTGAATGACATTCAATTGGCTCTTGTAATATCAAGACTTTATGAGTCGGAGTTTGAAGTATCTAGTACCTATAAATCTATACTACAGAAGAGAATTTTAGGAAGTGCATTTCCTGGAAAAGAGAGCTCAGGAAACATGCACTGTGACACTTTTCTGCGAAGTATGGCTTACTGGATTTTGGAAGATTATAGCAAGGCTCTTGACACTTTGATTAAACATTCTGTTGAAGATGAAGGAGGTAAGAATATGATTATTTTGCCTCTTAGGTTGGTTTTAACTATGTAGTTTCTTAAAGCATAGTTTGACCCAGACCAGGTACTGCATGGTTGCTCTTCATTGCTCATAAATAGCTCGCTGTAGCAATGTATGTGATTTCTATAGTAAATGTGGTGACTGTATTGTTGTTATCCTGTATCCCCTGAATAGATACTTAATTTATCCTTTAACTATGTGAGTATTAGGGTAATGAGAATGACTTTGCAGTCATGTAGCTGTTTTTCCAGCAGTATCTGAAACAGGAAGAGACAAATTAACTTCATTAGTTAGCTTGAATCCATCACAACCTAGGAGAAAATTTCTTAATTGCACATTTTGATAGCAGTCTGGAAGACGCGGTATTTTGTAGCTTTTAGCCCTTGGGAAGAATGGTTTACCACAATGATAAACTGCCATAGAAAAGACTTTGGTATTTCCCGTGATACAAAGAGGCCCACATGGCGCCTGAAATAGCATGTAAGTCTCCTAAAGTGATTTCCCCCCCCGCCCTCCTTCACTTGCTAGCTTTATAGGCCTTGTAAGAATCAGTTGTATTATTTCCTAAAGTTACTGTTCTCAAGGAGGTTAAATGTTTCAGGACCCTAATAGTTAGCATGCTAGCTAGTTTCAGTCCTGGCTACTGAGGGAAACTTGATGGGGATAAATGAAGACTTGAATCCCCAGAGCTGTGTAATTAATTTTAAAAACTAATTTCAGTTGAAGTTACATGCCTCAGGATAATTTTGAGCAAATCAGGGATATAGTGTTCAGTTGTTTCTGTCTTGGTCATATCCTCCTGTGTAAATTTATTTTTAAATGTTTCTAATTTTTTAATCAGTTCAGTGGCTTCTTTGTGGTGTTTTGCTTTATTTCTTACTTAAAAGGTGGTCTCTCAGGTACCTTTTCCTGTAATCTGTAGTTGGCTGTGCCATAACTCCTGACAGAGGAAACAGTAAGAGTTAACTTAATTCAGCTAACCCAGACTCTTTGAAAGCTGTGTGAATAATTCTATGCTGATGCTTTCAGGGATTTTCATGTTGTGGTTTTGGACATGAAAATAAAATGTGTAGGTGCTGCACTGCTGTATAATTCATTTATTTGTATGTAATAACAATAGCCATATATACAAGTTATGGATTCATTAGTTTTATTGTATGTTGCATTATTGTTAAGAGGTAAAAAAAAAATTACTAATCCAAAACTTTAAAAAAGACTATTTCTTTTAAATAAAAGTATTTAGTAAGATATAACATTTTATTGTCATTTAGTGATGGAGACTTCAGAGATATAAACTAAACAGGAGTGTGGTCTTGTTTAACTGCAGCAGAACTGGCCTGACTGCAAGGAAGAGAAATACCAGCTGTTTTAAATTAAAGGTCTTACCTGCTCTCCTGCTCAAGCTTCTCTTCTTAGTAGTGATTAGGTTTGGCAATGTCCTCCCTCCCAAGATATTCAAATGATAAAAGTGCAAAGGAAGGTGAAAAGGGGGGTGCAATTACATTAACAGGAGAATGAGTATTAAGACCTAATGATGTTCTGATGAACTTAGAACTTTGCAGATGGACTATTTCATACAGAATGATAGATTTTCCTCACGATGCAATATCTTTTCAGATGAACGAGATGGCTCATCAAGTTGTAACCCTGCAGTGTTTAACTTCTATAACTACTTAAGAACACATCCTCTCTTGCTGAGACGTCATTTTGGCTCTTCTGATACATCTTCCACACACATTTGCCTAACAGTAGAAAATGGACTAGCTGACAAAATCAACCTAAGTGAAAGACGGCTGTTTTTCACCACTGCATATGCCCATCTAAAAGCTGGTTGTCCTATGTTGGCCTTAGAAGTGTTATCAAAGATGCCCAAAGTTGTCAAGAGGTCGAAGTCATTCTGTAGATCCTCTAGTTTAATGGATACTAGTAAAGATTTCTCGCCATCTTCTCCAGTTAAAGAACTGGAAACAAAAGACCAGTCTTCCAGTGTTGATTGGTCACAGCCAGTATTGAATGGTCTAGGGTCATCTTCAGACTGTTCATCAGGAAAACATTCAAGTTCAACTCTTTCCTTTGACTGGAGCCAGCCAAGTGTGGTATTCCAAGATGAACAATTGAAACTACAGTCAGACAGTGATCAAAGTGATGAGAATGAAGATTCTTCCCTGGTAATGAAAGACCTAAAACCTCTGAAGAAAACTGAAAAATTATATGAAACAAGTTCTAGCTACACAGAATCTTTTAGTATAGTTGATGACAAAAGTATTCTAAGTCCATCAGAAGATATAATTTCAGCACAGCTGAAGTTTAGAGCATGCCTGAAAATTCTTACTGTAGAGCTTCGTACGCTGTCCACTGGTTATGAGGTAGATGGTGGGAAGCTGAGGTATCAGCTTTATCAGTGGCTTGAAAGAGAAGTGGTAGCTCTTCAAAAGACCTGTGATTATAGTGTTGAAGTAGAAGAGATACAGTCAGGAATTAGTGTGATGCCAGAGGAAGCTACATTACATGAAAACCCTGAAGATTTAGCTGACCAGCAAAAAAATATGCTACAGAAAGAAGATTTTCAGAAAAGACGCCAATGGCTTCTGAAATACCAGTCACTCCTAAGAATGTTCCTTAGTTACTGTATACTTCATGGCTCTCATGGAGGAGGTTTGGCATCTGTCAGAATGGAATTAATTCTGCTATTGCAAGAATCTCAGCAGGTATGTGGGGTAGCTTAGTTTGTGTTTTCTCTGCATTGGATTTGATGTAGGCTTTTTTGAATATGTTACCTGTTATTGTTGAAGTTTTCCTATTATAGCATGCACTTATTTTATAATAAAAGTAACACTTGTTAACATGTTATGTTTTCTGTAGGTTAGGGTTTTTTTGTTGTTTAGAATCCCCTTCCCCTCTTTCAGAAGTTCTTTGGTTCCCTTTAGGAAGCTGTACTATCACTTTATGTGTGTGTTTCTTGCTTGTTTTTAGGAACAGTCAATACGGGTACCTTCCAGCCCTCTACCAGAGCAAAGCTCCATACCTCTCCTATTTGCTTGCACCGCTAGTGCCAAAACAGTGGTGGCTAATCCATTGCTACATCTTGGTAACTTAACTCATGATATATTACATGCCATAATAAACCTCGATTCACCACCTCATCCAGATACTCAGAACAACAAGGTGCATATTTTTTTTTATATAGTTGTTTGTTTCTTGTTGTCATTGTCCAGTTTGCTGAAATCATGAATCTCTCTTTCACAGCATGAAAACTTTCTGATGTGCCTACCTATGACAAGTAATAAAACTGTGCAACATAATTATTTTTGGTAGTGCTTAAAGTGTGCTAAAAGTATGTTCACTGATTACTACTTATTGTTGATGTGCTGAGCATCTGGTTGAACAAGCTGAAGTAGATCGGCCTCTCTCAGGACTGGATATTTGTCCAAGATGACATCTGTTATGGAAAACATGCACTACTATGTCAGTGTCACATTTGTCTTTATGACAATATGATCATTACTTTGGTTATGTTAATGGTAAACTCTGTATTTCAGTCCTAGACCTAAGTAAAATTAAGTTTTGAAGTATAAAAACTGATTGTCTGCAAAGTGCAGTAAACTCAGACTTTTCTGTGAAACAGTATATATGTTCAGGCTTGGGGCAGTGTGGCTGGAGAGCTGCCTGGCAGAAAAGGACCTGGGGGTTCTAATTGACAAGCGGCTGAACGTGAGCCAGCATTGTGCCCAGGTGGCCAAGAAAGCCAGCGGCATCCTGGCTTGTATTAGAAATAGTGTGACCAGCAGAAGGAGGGAGGTGATTGTCCCCCTGTACTCAGCACTGGTGAGGCCACACCTTGAGTATTGTGTCCAGTTCTGGGCACCTCAATATGGGAGAGATATCGAGGTGCTGGAGCGAGTGCAGAGGAGGGAAACGAAGCTGGTGAAGAGCCTGCAGAATAAATCTTATGAGGAGTGATTGAAGGAGCTGGGACTGTTTAGTTTGAGGAGGATGGGGCTGAGGTGAGACCTCATCACTCTCTACAACTACTTGAAAGGCCATTGTAGAGAGGTTGGTGCTGGTCTCTTCTTACAGGTCATTAGCGATAGAACAAGAGGGAATGGCTTCAAGCTGCAACAGGGTAGGTTTAGGCTGGACATTAGGAAAATATTCTTCACAGAAAGAGTGGCCAGATACTTGAATAAGCTGCCCAGGAAGGTGGTGGAGTCACCATCTCTGAATGTGTTTGAGTCGTTTAGATGTGGTGTTAAGGGATATGGTGTAAGGGAGAACTTTGTAGAGTGGGGTTGGTGGTTGGACTCGATGATCCCAAGGGTCTTTTCCAACCTAAATGATTCTATGATTCATAGAGTAAAATTCAGTCTGTTTTTTTTAAGTTATGTAAGATTTCTTCTGTATTTAACCTTGGACTGGAAAGCAAACTTTTAAGTGTTAGGTTAAATATTTCCTGAAGTTTTGTATGTGTTAGGTCCCAAATCGTATTTACTTTTGCTAGGGATTTCTGGAGAATACTCAAGAGATTGCTCAGTTCCTAGTCTGTGCTTTGTTTCAGAGGGAACAGACAAATAACTATAATAAACTCATTTTTTTTAACTGAACGTTTTTGATCAACAGATTCTCTAGCTCTTTACATAAGTATGTTTTGTGATACATTAAGAAATGTATCAGCTATGATAAAAATAGTGATCAGTGTGATACTGAGCAAATTGTGTGCATGTCTGGGATGCACAAGAATTGGTCAAAACCCAATTTTTTGGAGAAGGTGCCTTTGTAAGTGATTTTTGCCACTGCCCACTGTTCATCTGGAGTGTAATATGTTCTATAAAACTTTGTCTTACAGATATATGTAATGCATACCTTAGCAGCGTCACTCTCTGCTTGCATCTACCAATGTCTTTGTGATGGCCACAGCTACAGGTAACGAACTAGGAAAAGTACTTTTTAGAGATTGGTCAACACGTTGTCTCACTGTAGTTGTGATATAATAATAGTGCACCAGAAGGCAGTGCTCACACCTGCCTACCACTTGAATAGTTTGAAACACTTTTTTTTTTAATGTAAATACAATGTCCCACTTTTCTGTTTCACAGCTCGTTTCAAGCAAATCAGTTCACTGGAACAGTGTATCAGACAGTGCTATTAACTCAGCGCCATTCTCTAAGAACAACAAGCTTAGAAGAAACAGTGACTCCCAATACATCACCTGCTCAGTGGCCAGGTATGTATAGTTGATTTGTTTCTTTCCTATTAAGGAAGACTTAATTGTCTGGATCCACTGTAAGAGTATGCAGCTATGCTCTGGACTTTGTAGTAGTATTTGTAACAGCTGCGTGGTAAAAATAAGTTCTTATAATAAAATTTTATCTTCGTTTTTCAAAAGCTGTAATCTAGTAATTCTGGTTATTCACTAAGTTATAATATTATAAGTTGATTTATATTGCTTTCTCTTGCTAAAAAATGTTAGTGGGAGCTCTAGTAGAGGGCAAGTAAATGGAAAATAGGGTGTTGGTCTGTGCTTTATTTGCTCCCCCTGCAGGCAACAGATCAGTCT
This sequence comes from Rissa tridactyla, assembly GCF_028500815.1. Taxonomy (NCBI): domain Eukaryota; kingdom Metazoa; phylum Chordata; class Aves; order Charadriiformes; family Laridae; genus Rissa; species Rissa tridactyla. The sequence goes on from NC_071497.1 coordinate 19,450,474, forward strand.
CACCGTTACTCTGCTTCCTTTACTTTGAAAAAGAACTTGAAAGGCTATCGTAGTTTGTGCACCATCTTAGAATGATTATGTACAAATTTTGAACTAACTTGCAACTGTTGACAATGAAAAGTTTATCATGCGTTATGTTTTACTGTACCTCTAAAACCCACGTAGGACTTCAGATAATCCTTGACATGTGCTGGGATCTATCCTGATGAAGCTACCCTGGTCACGTTAGAGAGAGTGTGTGTCTATATAAGCTTTACAGCACTAACTTTATTGTAAGCGTAACCAAGAAATATGCTTTCATATTATGGGATCTGTTTTTCAATAAGAAAATTTAAAAAAAATCTTTTGGAGAACCTTAAACAGTCGTTGTGTTTGAAGCGATCCTGTTTTTTTCTTTTCTGCAAAACGTTCTGTCAAAACTTTACAGATTTTTGAGAGGAATCAGATTGTCATCTGTTCTCTTTTTATTTCATTAGTTGCTGAGTTAAATTTCTAATGAACGAGACAAGGCATTGTTAGCAGTTGTGCTTATAGGTAACATCACTTTAAACTGATTTCTCAGGTGTTTTTTTTTTTTCCAATAGCTTCACATGCCTTATGTACAAAGGGGAGAGTATGACACAAAGCAGAATTCTTTGGCTGCTGCTATTTGTGTTTTCTCTTATGTGCACAAAGTGACACAGTTGGAGCCACATCTGAAACTCTTCACAACTTTTTGTGGGAGCATAAAAAAACCCCCAAGATGTATAGCACATGGGTGAAAGAACACCTGTCAGACAATGCAGAGTTCAAATTGGTGACCATGATTTTTGGTTGGTTTTACCACTGTAAAGTGAGAATATAGCATGTTAACTTACAGTGTTGTGCTGGAATTACAGACCTAACTGGTGAAACAAGCACCACAGAAAAGTCAATGAGCAGATTAGTATTTTTATTCTTAAGTATAAGATTTGGATGATATGTATTGAATATACTGTGAGGCACTCGGTTAGAAGTAGAGAATAAAGAGCTAACCCTTTGCTGAAAGAATTGAGTAGCCAGAAAAAAGAGAGCCTGAGACATGGGGGGAAGAAAGATTCATGTAAGTGAGGTAACTAGGTGTTGTATCATAGAGTTTCAGTACCAGGTATTTTGTTTTAGAGATATTCCAAAATTTGAGTGCTTTTTTTGTCATTTTTTTTCCCCTCTTATTCTTGAAAAGTTGCTATATATTTGTTTAACTGTTAGTACAAAACATGAAGCTGTTCAATAGCATGCCTCTTTCTCCTGGAGTTTAATTTCCTCTAAGACTTAATTCTTTTTCTACACTAGAAGGTACTCAGTAATGTACGTTGCCAGTCAAAATACCCATGATAATCCAGAGTATGTTGACACACATGTATATGCTTTTTATTTTTTCTTTTTTTTATAAACAGGAATAACAGCTCTAATACGTCTCTTGAATTCTGCTGGTGAGGAAGCGCAGCCAAGTCTCACAGTTTTACTTTGTGAAATTCTAACTGCAGTCTACCTGAGTCTGTTCATCCATGGCCTAGCAACACATTCTAGCAATGAATTGTACAGAATTATGGCTCATCCACTTAACAACAAAATGTGGTCTGCTATCTTTGGAGGAGGAGCTCATACACCCCGTGGCGAACAACTGCAATTAAAGACAAAAACTGGTTAGTTCCATTGTTTTACTTACATTCGTCTTCGGGGTGCTTTAAGAAAATTATGTCACTGCTGAAAGCTTAAGAGTAATTGTTTTAAGTAGTTAATGTTCACTAAGAATTCAATATGGTTTTAGATCTGCAAAGAAAAACTAAGATCTAAAATAATTAGCATAGATGTTGTATAGAAGAGAGTACGAAGCAGATGTGAATGTTACTGAAATAAGGTTTTCAAGTAGCACAACTACTGTATGTTACACATACTGTAATGTGAGGGGGTTAAGCTCATCTTAAAGAGAAAACTTTCAGTACTATTACAGCCTAGTTTTTAATGTCCATTTTAAAGCTTTCCAGTTCGCTCATATCAGGAATATATTCCCATTTTACAAATACAGTATGTTTTCTCTCTTTGGCAGGTGGGCACTTCCCAATGCCTAGCCCACATCAGGTAGTAGTGTTCTCCATGGAATGTGTGGGGTTTTCCAAATCCCTTACGGCCTTCAGTACTCATAGTCCTACCAAATCTTCAGGCAAGATACTAGATCTAGTACTAGGCCTCTACATGCAGTTTGCTATGTGTGATTTTTTTTTTTTGCATATGTAGAAAGACAGAAAAACTTCTGTTTGCAAGCCATGACATCAAAATTTAAAGTGAAGTTTTGTAACTAAAGCAGCAATTAAATTGGGCCTTTTAAAAAAAAAAATTGGCAGTGCTGTTGTATTCTTACTACACTTCATTTGAAATCAGTGTTAATTATAAAATGACTTTGACCATGGTTTGAAAGGATCAGAAGTGTTTCATATCTTTGTTGGAGAGCTGCTTGTTTTGCTTTTTGAATATAAGCATTATTATGCATGTGAATTTCTAAGTTTTCATTCTAGACATTACAAAGAAAAGGTGTTCAGTTTTGATAGTCTAAGAAAGGAAACAACCTTCCTTAGGAAAGCAAACAACCTTCAAGTTTTAAATTCGGATTATTATAAATTATCCTGAAGTCCAGAATGAATTCTGTAGTGCTTTTCTTTTTGGTACAGATTTGTGCTTTATAATTTAGTTGGACCTCTATAAAATCAAGAGTAACAATCCTGTAGACTATCAGATTTTTTAAAAGGAAGATTTTGTAAATATAAATTTACTGGAACTATGGTGACTTTGTACATCGCTTCTAAATATATATGTATAAAATATAACTTAAATTATATAATTTTTATTATTATACTGTTGTTATTAATATTCAATGTGTGTTACATATAAAAATACCTTGTATTTAAGGAAAACTGGAAATGTAGCCTGTGTAAACACAGACTTTGTCAGACATTTAGAAAAGTATTTTCAGGGTAGAAATCTTTAATCAAAAGTGAGTTCTTATCTGTACAGTTTTCTCTGTGGTATTGAATAAATATTTACCTTAACAAAATGATAATGAGAAATATATTTGCCATATCAGAATTGTTGGAAGGCTTAACTGGCTTTTGTTGACAATTCTAAGTTTCCTAGGTGTTGGTAACTGTATACTGAGATGTGTTAATGCTGCTACTACTACTGTTTTAAAATGATAAGCTAATTGTTTTTACATAGAAATGTGTTCTGAAATGTGTACTTAATGCCTGTCTACTGCATGTTTTTCTTGAAAATGAATGCTGTCTGGCTGATTGCAGAATTAATAAAACTGTTGCTGGAAGAATCAAGAAACCAAAATTGAAAATTTAAGGGAAGAAGGGACCTTTTTAAATACTAATTTGCAGGGATAATCCAACACTGGAAAAGGGGTCTAGAGTGGTTGTGGAGTTTCCATTTTTGGAGTTATTCAAAACTGAACAAACTAGGCAATCACCTAAGTCAGCCCCGTTCTGAGCAAAGGATTGGACCAGGTTCTATCCAACCTACTTAATTCTAGGATTCTGTAAGTCTATTACTTGTTTTTAATGCGTGTTTATATAGAGCAAATTTAGGGGAAAGGATTCGTGAGGAACATCTTTCTCTGTCATTTTAAATTAGGGGGGGGGGAGGAAAAAGGGAAAAAAATAGACCCCCAGCGAAGCAAAGAAGTAGGATTAAAATCTGCTGAATTTTTGAGCCCCTACTATCATCTCTTACTTTTTTTTTCCTGACCCAGAAATGAACACTGAGAAGTGACTGGGATGCTTGTTCCAGTCAACTATGGCACTTTCTTCCAAAGTATGATTTAGACTTCGTATAGCTTACCATTTTGTTATGCATAAACTATACTCTTTTTTCTTAAGTTTGTGTTTAGATATTTGTGAAATGTTTTCACTCTCAAGTGGGTATCAAAAGCCCCAAATTCTTAACATTAAAAATTCTAATATAACTCTATATGTCCTGCATATGTCGTCATCTTCTTGCCATGCCCCTAGCTTCCCCAATCCTTTAGTGCTTTATCTAAATGTGGATGTTGATCTCCACGGTCAAACTTGTTTTAAGAGATTATAGCACTATGTACAGAGATGGCCAATAAAGTTATGTGATTTCCATTTCTGCGCCTTACTTCAGTTGACTAGAGCATATAATAGCTTTGGATATAAAATTTCTATTAAATAAACATCATCTTTCCATTAGACACAAACTTAAAAACAGGAACCAAAAACCAGTTCCTGGTAGTCTTGTAAAATCCTGACCTCTGTTAGGAATTAGTTTGTACGAAAAGCTATTGCTTCATTGCCTCTTTCACAGTGAAGATCAGACAAAGCATAGCAGTCTGAATGCTTTTTAGAGCTGCCTGACATGTTATATTTTCCAGACGTGTTTCTTGTTCTTGCAGTTACAGCAAATGATTTTGACAAACTGGGTTAGCATTTGAGAATTTACATTATGTCTCAAAATTCTTTTCAAATAGGCAATTAGCATCTGAAAAATAACCCTATTATTGATTACAGTAGATCTTTTCAGAATTGTATTTACCATGTATTTCTCCTCAAAACAGCCTCAGAAAACTGTTTTGTAACTTAAGTCTGTACAGAGATGGTAATTTCTCTATAATCCAGAGGGTTCATAAGGAAAAGTTTAGGTTTTACTTTAATAGATAGAAATCCATAATTTCATTTCATATATTCAATTATTCCATGCTATAAGAGTAAATTAAATGCAAAACTACTTCCAAAACTTGAGTATTTTACAAGTACACTTTATAGACTTCAAGTTGTCATTTTGGGTTTCAGATATAGAAATCAGAAATCTGATCATACCTGACTATTAATAGTCTTAAGGCAAGTTACTTTTCTCGGCTGATTGTTGTAACTTTCCAAGCAATTAAAGAAATTTTAACACAAATATTATTTCTGAGTACTGTCATAGTTGTACTTTGGTACGGAGAAATTATAAATTGTCTTACTCTGATGGGTTTTTGCCTGACATACCAAAGGTTTTAAGAAACCTTGATAATGAGGATGTGCACATAAAATTTATCCACGCGCTGTGCAGTCCCGCTGTTAATCTTATGCATATATTTCTCTTGTTAGATCCTCTGCATTAATTTGCAGCTTTCACTTGCTCCCCACAAACCATTATTCATGACCTCCTGGAAAACATACTGCCATTACAGATTTTATATATTTCTGACTTAGATTAACAGAGCCTCTAAGCATAAGATTAATTTAGTGTTTGGCCAAGTTTTGCTTAGGCAATTGTAAAGAAAAATCAAACCCTTAGAACTCTTGCATTTTTCTGCTTGCTGTACCTGCTGTGAGGTACGTTGCATCCAGAATCTGAAACAAAACAACAACAAAACCCAAACTTGCATTAGTAGTGCTTTGGACTAGCAATTTTTTCTTCCTCAGACTGGATCTAACAGTGCTATGTATCTGCAAATCAGAAACAACAGTAAAAAGTCTTCATTTTTAGACTTTATCTCCAGGAATGGATTAATCTCAGAATAGATAAAAGAATACAGATTCCTCGAGTTCTAAAACAGCCTAGCTTGTGTAAGGACCTAACAACAGCCATGCAAACTGCTCCTTTTTAATAAAGAATTCTCTGTGATATTATTATTAGTGGAAACTTTGACATCAATGTGAGAATAATTGCCTTGAATTCCAGCTCAGAATTAGAGACTGCAATATTGGGCTTGGTTTTTTTAAGGTACTTTGGAGTACTGAGTACTTCATTACTTGCGTGGCCTTTTTATTCTGTATTAAAGTCTTTGTCTTCTCACTATTACTCTCTTATTCTTGGTTAAGTCAGCCATTAAAACAGATCAGAAGTTTGATTTGAAGTATTTGCACTCTGAATGATGGAGTTGTTTTAGTTCAGTAGAAGAAGCTTTAGATGGTCAGAACAGGAATGTCAACAAAGTTTGTGTATGCCAAGTATTTTGTGCTTATCTAATTTTTTGAGAGGTTTCTATTCACCATTTATTGAAATGCCCCCAATGTATATAATGTCTTCAGAAACACCTGAAAGTTTAATATATACTTGCTTTGAGCCTTTCAGTGAATGACTACTCATTAATGGTGCATAAATACAACAAAGAATTTACGGTCTTGTGTACATATAGTAATCAAACTACAGTTTATGAAACTTAATTGCAATTGCTACTGTTGAGTGCTAATTCAGTAAATTCATCACCTTGGCCACATGGGCTATTGCCCATGAGTAAGCAGAATATTATGTTGAATGTTGAAAATGTCAGGATTTGTAACCTTGCAAAATGCAAATTCTTTCTAGATTTGAAGTCAAAATGTCTAGCAGTGTAGACTTTTACCAGGCTACTGTTCTAATTGGCTTTCATAGCTTCCTAAAGAATTATATAAATCTGTGCAGGGCTTTACACTTCCTAAAATGATTTGAGGTGTGATTCAAAATCGTTATTTCTTTTGACACGCCTCTGTAATTCCACTCTGTTCTGGGCTTCAGCACTGCTGATATTTGTTGATGCCTGCAATCAAAGATGATGCTTTTGTAAGAGGACTCCATAATTTTATATCTCTTAATGAAGACTTGCATTTTTTCATAGGGCGTTGGGGTGTTGATGCTTCATACCTGCACACAGTCTTCAATAAGAACCAGTAACCCTGATTTGCATTTTAGTTTTTTGTGAAATTGAAATAGATCTGCCTTTTAGCTCTTCCTGTGAAGGTGGAAGGGAGCTGATGTGAGCAACAGGTCTTTTGAGTATAATTGCATATGTTAGATCTTGGCAGAAATAGAAGCATTTTCCTTGTCTGAAATATTCCAATATTCTTGGAAAATAACATTAATTTTACAGTTGTCTTATAAGTAAAATGGGACCAAAGATAAATGTTTTGAATGCAAAAAACAGTTTTGTTTTAACTAGAGTTAAAGAGTTTTAACTAGAAATATATGAGAAATTTGAAAGTGAATATAACTGGAGATCTGAAATCCCAAATGACAAAGTCAGATTTGTAATGAATTTGTTAATTTATTTAAAGATTTTTAGAATGGACAAAAAAAATAAATTGACATTAGTAGTATGTATTTCAAACCACTTAGATGGTTGTACTTTCATTTTCCTTAAATATTGATATTTTTTTCCAATGGCTAGCCTGCATTATTCTTAAAAACACAAAGAATGATCTAACAGAATGGGAAAAAAGTACTCTTTTAAAGTAAAGCATTTGCTTTTTGAATTCTGCTTAGAAAAACAACCTGCAAGCATATACTTGCTTAATTTCTGTATCATGCAACATTTGTTCCTTATTTTATGCCTAGTGAATTTTTTTAAGCAATTGCTAAAAATTCATACAATGATGCATGTGCATGCTCTTTCTTAGCTGATGAGCTTTAAATAATGAAATGAAAATGCATTTTACCGTAGCTATTATATTTGCGACTTTTAGTAAAGGTAAGTGGATTGCAAATAATATCCGTAACAGGAAAAAAATAAAATGATACAGTATAGTAGTGCAACACAGACTGTTAAAATATAACAGTTTCAAGATGAAAGATGAGATGCTGTCTTCAGCTTTTATTAGATTCTATACATAAATTATTTTATAGTTCAGCAGCTTGTAGTGGTAATGGTCGTCTTCATATGTGGTCAAAAATGTTTTTGAGAATCCTTGGAAAAATGTGGGTTTTTTTCTGGTCCAAAACCAACCAGAAATTATGAAAAAATTCTGTCAACCACTGTGAATATAGAGAGTTTTCCCATTTAGGGGGGAAAAAAAAAATCATAGTTGTGAGGTTTAAAAAAAACTCAGAAGTTTTTTGTTTTTTTAAATAAACCTAAATCTTACCTCTTTCAGGCTTTACAGTTGTCTTAGTTTGTGTTACAAGCACTTAAGTGTTATATGTGGAATATAACTGTTCTTAAATGAGTGTTGTTTTTCTTTTGTCCGGAGTGTTAGACCTTCTGTTTTCAAGGGATTAGAGTAGCGATAAAAGTTTTGAAGTAAATAGTCTTTCGGGCATCTATCAAGACTCAAAAGTCTCCTGTTGATAAAATATTTGAACCAAAAAAAAAAAAAAAGGGTATAAGAAATACTTCTTTTTAGTGGTTCACTCCAGGCATACATAGGTATGCTGGCGTTTTTTCTGCCATGCCCAGCATTGCTAGCAGGAGAAGGTCATTTCAGAAGCTTAGTGGAAGTTAGTTTTAAAGGCCCTTGGTAGCAGAAGGGAATAAGTAAAGTTAAAACAATAAAGGAATTAAAACTAGGAGTAGGAATGGCAAGCACTATATTTGCAATATATATTCTGAAAAACAAGACTCTTGGCTTGTCTTAAAAATATAATAAGTATTCAGTAGTGCTTATTGAAGTAATTTAGTTGTGCGGTATTTTTGGTTGAGCAACAATATTTGTCATCTTTGTAGGAAGAAAACTGCTAATGCAGTTATGGATGTACTCTACTGTTCCATATTATTTGTGCTGGGTGAGGGAGGGGTCCCTTTCTGGAGTTCTAGTTATGTATTAGTTTTGTGTATTTGAGCACTAACATTCTCTATGCTTATTTAGTACAGAAATGTTAAGATAAAATTCTGAAAACTTGCAGTGAGGAAGGTCTTTACTTTCTGTTGTAAATCCCTTTATTAAAAGCAGTAGGGAGGTGGAGCAGACAACTTAAAGCAACATACTGTATTTTCATCCTCTTCAGATGACGGAGAGAAACAGCAAAAACGTTACAGGCTTTCATCAAAAACCTCTTCAAAAGAGAGTTCTCAGTCACCTGCATTGCCATTGGTAGACCAAGAATCTCCATCTTACAAGGAAAGATTTATTCCTCCTGAGCTTAGCATCTGGGATTATTTCATTGCAAAGGTAATTTTTTGCTATTATGACAGATAAATATCTTCCATCACTTCTGGAATGGTAATTTTTTTCTTACTGTCTTTAGTCTAGGCATTGATTTAGATGTGTGTTTGAAATTGGTTGTTTTTATTACTCATATTTAGCTTTTTCTAAAATGCTGCCTACAGATATTTTTGAAACAGCTTTCTTAAAAATTGCTGTTATGTTTTCAGATAATGCTATAAACAAAACATGTTGATTTTTAGAGTTGTGGAGTACAAATGTGTAGGTAATTGTGGATCAACTATTTAGATAAACAGGGAAATATGAGCAGCTTTTCATCATCTATTTCAAAAGAGTGAAATGAACATATATACTTAATAGAAATCAAACTATGTTGCCTTTTGTTGTCAAGTCTGCTGTGGCAGGTCTTTCTTTGTAGAAAGTTACATAATTGTATGGAGTTGTATGGCTCATTTCTATACCAAATGTTAGCCATATCAGCAAAATAAATACCTAAGCATTATTTTAGGAGCAAGGACAAAAAGAAATTGGAAATACTGAATAACACACTGGGGCACTGATGGTGGGCTTATCATAAATATTGAGTTCTGTAGGCAGGGGGGATAGGATTTTCTTGTTCTTTAGTCCTCTCAGCCCTTGGAAGAACTGTAGAGGAAACACACTAGTGGTTTTGGCTTCTCTCTGACAAAAAACAAGCTTCTGTGTCATGCATGTGGTTTGATACATCTGATGTGAAAGTAAAGCAAAATAAGAATTGGAAAACTGTTAGTATTTTCATTTTCAGCATTAGAATTTTGAGTAACGGAAAAAATAGTTAAGCTACTAAAGTGTGCAATGCTTATGGACAGCTACGCTTTCCATGAGGTACAAACTCCAAAGATTACTAAATTGATTAAGATTGATATGCCTGCTTTTTATAAAAAAACATTAGGTATTATAATGATGTATTTGTTTAAAGATAATTTTAAAATATCTGTTAACTAGAAAATACTCAATAAATATTATTTAAATTTTTAGCCTTTTCTTCCATCACAAAGTAAAGCGGAATATGATTCCGAAGAAAGTCAGGAAAGTGGTGAAGATGATGAAGATATTGATGGAGATGTGTTTGCATCAAATTCACAAAATCAAGAGCATTCTAATGCAAATTCATACAGGTAAGTTACTCTTTAGAATGCAAGTTGTTCTGCAATGGCTAGACTTGCATTTCTGACCTTTTGCTTTTGAGAGAATCCATCAGTTACGTGGTATTTCATGGCAGTGTTTTATCTAGACTTAGTAGTTAGTTTTTCACAATTATTGTTTTACTCATTAATACATGATATAGTGACTTTTGAGTTCAACATATCTATAATATTCCAAAGTACTGTTTGTAGTTATCATCAGTTTATAATAAGGATTTAAAGCTCTAAATTTAAATCCTAATTGTGAATAAGTGAGAAAAATTCATTTTCCTTTTAGTAAATGACTTACTAGTGCTTTCTTGTTAGTTGGTCACTGATGAGATTGGCAATGGTTCAGCTGGTACTTCACAATTTGAAGATATTCTACCCTTTGGCTGGACATGATCTTTCAGGTAATAAGCAGCAGAGTTGTCTTTTTGTACTTAATAACCACATTTGAAATCAGTAAAGTGTTGAATAATATGTATGTTGTAGCTTGATTTTTTGTTCAAAAGTTCTTCATTTTTGCATGATCTGGGAATAATTCTCTGATACTGTTTATCATACAGGTATATTTACGAAATAACATGGTGGGTGGGTAAGATGAGTGGATGAGAAGGAATGCTTAGTAGTTAGCAGAAGTCTCTGCATACTTAATTTTTTCTTTGTGTCTTAGTCATACAAGAATGTTTACAATATTTATTTCTTGGTGGAAACCTTATAGTTTTTTGTAATTCAAGTTACATCATTCCTACTCCTTGTTTCATAGAATCACAGAATGGCTTGGGTTGGAAGGGACGTTTAAAGATGATCTAGTCCAACTTCCCTTCACAGGCATGGACATCTTTCACTAGATCTTGTTGCCCAAAGCCCCATCCAAGCTGACCTTGAACACTTCCAGGGATGGGACATGTACAGTTTCTCTGGCAACCTGTTCCAGTGTCTCACGGTCTTCATTGTAAATAATTTCTTCCTTATATCTAATCTAAATATACCCTCTTTTAGTTTAAAACCATTAACCCTTTTCCTATTACTACAGGCCTTGGTAAAAAGTGTCTCTCCATCTTTCTTGTAAGTCCCCTTTAAGTATTGAAAGGCTGCAGTAAGGTCTTATCAGAGCTCCTCTTCTCTGAGCTGAACAACCCCAACTCTCTCAGCCTGTCCTCATAAGAGATGTGTTCCATCCCTCTGATCATTTTTGTGGCCCTCCTCCGGACCCGATTCCATGCCTGCCTTGTACTGGGGGCCCCAGGACTGGATGCAGGACTACAGGTGAGGTCTCATGAGAGCAGATTAGAGGGGCAGAATCACCTCCCTCATGCTGGTGGACACCTTTCTTTTTATGCAGCCCAGGATGTAATTGGCTTTCTGGGCTGCAAGTGCAAGCTACTGGTTCATGTCCAGTTTTTTATCCACCAGTATCCCCAGGTCTTTGTCATCCAGGCTGCTCTCAATCTGTTTATCACTCAGTCTGTATTGATGCTGGTGATTACCCTGACCCAGGTGCAGGACCTTGCACTTGTCCTTGTTGAACTTCGTGAAGTTCACATGGGCCTGCTTCTCAAGCCTGCCAAGGTCCCTCTGGATGGCATCTCTTCCCTCTAGCAAATCAAGTGCACCACTCATCTTGGCATTATTTGCAAACTTTCTAAGGATGCACTCACTAACACTGTCTATGTCATTACCTAAGATATCGAACAGTACTGATCCCAATACGTCACCCCTGAGGGGCACCACTTGTTACTAATCTGCATTTGGACGTTGAACCGTTGACTGCAATTCTTTGGATGCAGTCATTCAGCCAATTCCTTCTCCATCGAATAGTCCATCCATCCAATCCGTATTGCTCCAGTTTAGAGGTAAAGATGTTGTGTGGGACTGTGTCAAAGGCCTTACAAAAGTCAAAAGTAGAGGACATCAGTTGCTCTTTTCTTGCCCACCAGCACAGTCAGTCCATCAGAGAATGCCACCAGATTAGTCGGGGACAATTTGCCTTTTGTGAAGCCATGTTGGCTTTCTCTCATCACCTACCTGTCATACATATGCCTTTACATAGCTTTCAGGAGTATCTTTTCCATGGTATTTAATTTCTGTCAGTGTTGGAGAAGTCTGTTCCTGTATTTAGCAATGATAGCACAAAACAGTTCATCTTTTTGTACTTGCAGATATCAAGTTGAGGTTTGAATAAAGCTTACTTTTGGAGGTATTTGAGATACGCTTCAGCCTTCAGCTGTGGAATTATCTCCATTGAGGTAATAATGGAGAAGGAAGGTTTTTTTCTTAATATTTACTTGTCTTTCTAGAGCTTCCCGTTAGCTCCCCAATCTGCCATGCAGTTTTGAAAACACTACAGCGCTGGGAACAAGTTCTTCTCCGACGTCTTGAGCTATATGGGGGTCCACCTCAACATTATATTTCAGTTCATGCTTCTGAAGATGCCCAAGCTGCTGGTCCTGCATTGCTTCGCCATAAAACTTTACTTGAGCCTACAAACACTCCATTCAGGTGAGTGTAATGTCTAGAAACCCTGACTATAGTATCTTCAGTATACATCAAGCATTATGTTGTTAGTGCATGTGATAAACCATAACTTTGATAACTGTCGTGCCAGTTTCTAGACTTGCTTTAATCCATCGCAAACTTGTGGGTGCACATCATAATTCACGCATCTCTAGCCCAAAGCAAGATCAAGAAAAACAATTAAAAGCTCCTAATTTTTTAAATTTCTTTTATTGAAGCTTAAAGATATTGAGTGTCTCTGTGGAATAACTATGGTTGACATCAATAATAATAACAAAAAATAAATAAATTTGCCCTGAGAGGTAATTAAGGATGAGTGACAATGAATTAAGTAATCACCCCAGCTTTGGAGGGAATAAAATTATGTTCTTACCAGTATCTTTTCCTAAAATCAGAGAAGAAATATTTACTATTCATAATATTTGTGTAATTGTGACTCCACAGAATTGCATGTTCAGCCAGAAAAGTGTGCTCAGTTTCTTAAATTGTCACTTTTAAAATAGATTTCTGCCTTTTTAATATTACTATCACCTGTGGTTGCAGAATCAACAGAAAGTCTGTCCTTTTGTTGTAAAACACCTCACAATTGTCACACTTAGTTCTAGTAACTTGAGTTGATTAGAAAAGAATAGCTTAACATGCTTCTGCTGCCTGGCATTATTCTTAAATTACAATTTAAAGTGATTCAGGGTTGGATTGGTTTTGGCCTGCCATAAGCAGCTATATTTGTATTAACAAATTTTGCTTGATCATACAGTTTTCTAGGGATAAGTATAATCATTTCAAACCTGATCTGATTCTACAATCTTTCCGGTTCTGTTACTGGAAAGTCATGGTTGTTTCAGAGAAGTTACACAGGTGATGATGTATTCCTAGTAGGAAGTATTAGTCATTCATTATCCATGTGATAGAAGCACTCATTAGCAATAAACACAAATGATCCATGTTGTAAAGGATGAGGTGGTCTAATAAGTAATCTGTATGCTGACCTGATTGCTGTGTAATCTCTTAAACAGATTTTTCTCACTTGTGCCAGGGTAGGAGGTGAAAACGCTACATGTTCTTTTCCTTCTTCCTTTTGCACCTCCTCTCACATGTAGGTTTCTCAGGACGATGGTACGAGAATGCTGCCAAATAGGTCTTGTACAGTGTTCAGAGAGCTGTAGCTTCACATCAGCATTTCTTCTGACTATAGTTTTATTATAATATAAGGTATTGCAGTCTCTTGTAAGTATGAGCATGATGTAGATATTTATTTTAACTTTGTTATGTAGATCGAACAGTCATGTTGCACTGTCTGTGAAGAGGCTCTGGCAGTACTTGGTTAAACAGGAAGAAATCCAGGAAACCTTTATCAGAAATATCTTTACAAAGAAGCGATGCCTAAATGAGGTTGGTATGGCATATAAAATGTTACAGGTCAATCTGTGAGCTCTTACTTAAGTTATTTGGCTGACTTGTTTAGTTTCTAGAGTGTGAGTTGATACTATACTGAGTTCTGTGTCTAAATCTACAGTATTTCACATCAAAAAACTTTGTCTGTTGTTTCATTAAAAACAAAATCAATCTTTGACTGTAGGCTGTCACCTGATGCCACTTAGCTACAGTCAGCCTCTTCGTTAAGATCAGTATAAAAGCTGTCTCAAAAGGACTAAGCTAAAAACAGTAACCTAATCAGTCAAAGTTCTAAAGGTTTGAGTTTGTCCCTACCATAGTCATCCTGGGCTTATCCACTGGTTTCTACCTTTGTATCTACCTGGATTCTAGGTTCCAGATTCAGTTAAATGTTTGAAAGTTGTGCTTCTGTAATGGAGTTTTGGGTTTGGGGTTTTTTTTCCCCTCTTTAGTTGCTCCTTTTCTTTCTTACTCACACCTACTCCAAATAATTCAAAAGAATCAGTTGTATTATAGAAAAATTATGGAGTAGCAGAAACAGAGGAGAAAGAAGCACATCCAAAAACAATCAAACATGCAGGAGAAAAAGAGTACTCATGACTAGTAAAGCCATGGCAGGAAAGAGTTCTGTATGAGCTAATCTTTGTCGTGTCACAACTAGAATATCAGCTTGTTTGATTATTTGTGGCTAATTGTTTTCACTACAAACTGCAGTTAAAAGGAAAATTGTTCCTTTTGTCTTGTCCTTTGAAGATGTACCATTTCTGATCATGTCTTGTGTTAATGCAGCCAGTTGCTATGCTGTATAGAAAGGTATTTTGGAATATTTTAGATGTGCTTTATGTGTTTCCAAGTAGAATCATTGACAGCCTTACAGAGCATAGGTGTGTTGGCTTTATTTTGTATCCTCTTATTACTGGTAAAATGTCAGTGGAGATTGCTTATTTTCCAAGAAATTTTACTTTTGTGATGGACAAGATGCTGTTACAGTGCAGAATAGGTAAATCAGTTTCTTCTGTACTGAACATAGAGTTTAGAATTTGATAATTGCTGTTACTACATAAAATACCTGTGTGTGTGTGCAAACATGCTGTTGTGTTTCAGTTGTTCTGTTTTGGGGTAAACAAGGAATTAAGGATTTCCTTGATACTTTGCGTGTTATGTCTTATCTTTATTCTTTGTTCTGTCGTTGTTCTTTCCTTGGTGAAGTCATTAGAGGAGCACAACGAAACCATGAAAAATTCTGTGGTCGAGGAGCCCATCGTCAATAAGGTACACAGTAGTAATGCTCAAATTAATTAGACGTTACATTATTCTGAAATATTTTCCTTTTGAAATGGTGCTGATCTCCCTTAAAAAAAAAATCTTTGCTAACATAGCAAATAAACTTAAAAACTTAGTTTTGCAAGAAATTGAGTTAAACTAGTCTTGTTATAGAACCTGTCTGAAGCTGAATGCATCTTAGAAAGCTGGATGAAACAACCAGCTAAGAACAATATGTATTACCAAATTCCATAGCTATGCCAAGTGAAGAGCTGAGGTTGAGATTTGCTCATTTGACAGAAGTTCAGTAGTATTATGGGAACATAGCACATACAGGAGCTTTCACGAGTATGAGGTGGCAAGAATGGTTGCCTATAAGTGAAGGTGGTTAACTGAAGTCAGAGCAGTTTGTTGGCGTGATACTAATTTGCTACTGAAAATTTTCACTGAGCCTTAGTTTTAAGATGGTTACAAATGAACCCATATAAAAACTTTATAGCAATGTTCTTGAAAGATTGGTATGAGATACTAAAAAGGTATAATACTATGACTAGACATGTAAACAAATACTGTATTCTTCAGGTGTTCTTTTGCAAAACTAGTGAGAAGACAAAAATAAGAACCCCCATAATGTCCTTGGGCTACCTTGTTGTTATTAGTTATGCAATTTATGCAATAAAGCAGTATTAGCAAATAGGTAGTTGGAACTGACTGAGGAACAATAATAATTTCATGCAAATTTGTTTCACGCAACACGGATCATGTTTTTGTATCTGTTTGTCACTGCAGTTTTGTGCAATTTTATGTACATAAGACCACCAGAATGTCAATTTTGTTGTAATCTTAAAGAAGGTATTCTACTTTGTGATGTGTAACTGCTCCAGACTTTTTTCAGACTTTGAAAAAGACTATTTGCTGTTCTTTGACAGCACTATTTTACTGTTTTTCAACTAAAATAACTTCCGTTTAAATCTTTTGAAGGCCAGAGAAGTACGAAATTGGAGGGGGAGGCTGGGAAACAGTAGTTCTGGAATAATTCTTTGTGTTTTCAAGAAAATTCAAAATTTTACACTCGTAATTCAGGTTTGAATTTTTATGTCACCATTCATTTGGCAATGCGTTTTTTTTTACTGTAAAATTATTTGGTAACTACAACAGACTGGAGTCTGTAGTCTTATCAGTTTTATACTTGCAATGCTGAGCACTCTGATTTTAAACATGAGTCCTACAGTGCTGTTTAGAGTTTAGAATTTTGTTTTGTGCCAGCATATACCTGGATGCATTTCTAAAGTACAAAAAGGTAGACAAGATTCAAATACAACATTAGATCACATCGGGGTGGGGTTGGGGTTGGGGGGTGGAGAAAATTTGATAGTAAAAAGTTTGTGGTACTGGAATGTGCAGGATTCCAGATTTATTTTACTGTGGAGAGTGGTGAATAGATAAGCTGACTAAGTTCAAGTTTATTTTCCTGCTCAGGATATTGTCTGCACCTTCTCACCTTCTTTTGGACTATTTCATTAATTTCAGTGGTGAAAAACATTTGCTAAGAGTATGAAAAGACTTAACAATTTTAATTTAAGAACAAAACATCAAGACTCAATATTTTATTATCAACGCCCCCAGGTGTGCGTGTAGCCTTGCTGGCTTTCATCATCTCTGGAAAACTTGAGAATGAACACAGTACTGGGACTTCTGTGACAAACTATACTTTCTGTGTTGCTGTGGTAATCTCAACATGGCAGTGGGAAGCTAGATTATTACACATGAAACAGGTTTACTGTAATTATTACAGGTTATACTTGTCATATTTTCTTAGAACTAAAACTGGGGGAAAATCGCATGAAATTTAATACCATCCAGTGTTTGGTCTCTCTACTTCCAGTAAAAAGCAGTGTTGCATAGCTGTTTGCATTTAAATATGCTTTACTTTTTAATTACAGATAGAAACAGATTCGGGATACCCAGGAGGCAAGGCAAGAATAATCCATAAAGAGTCTGACATCATTACTGCTTTTGCAGTCAATAAGGTGAGTATAAAGGAGGTAGGATAATCTAATTGTGTTGTATTTCCACCTGATAAAACAGGTGGTAGTCACATTGTGAATGGGTGAGATGTCTTTTGCCAGCCATCCTGCTACAGCTTGAATTCTTAGCGCTCCCTTCTCTAAAGCACTTATAGAAGTGCTAAAAAGCACTAAAGCACAATTATCTTTTCATAATTAAACAGTTCTACTACAAATTGTCTTTTTTTTTTTCTATTGTGCAATGGATTGAGGGAAGAGGTGGCCTCTACTTTTTCTTCAAGCTTGTGTGTAGGGAGTATTTTTCTTTCTCTGTCAAAGACAACGAGGAAGTCATCTTTTCTTCTGTTGTTTAGTCACTTAAGCCTTACGAAGTAGAGGAGGGAAGCTTGGTTGCAAGCACTGTAGTGTAGTTAACCTCTTGCTTATCCTCTGAGGAAAGCAAGGATAAACTAGAGCTGTTGAGAGAGAGAGCATAATACAAATGGTGTGGGATGCTATCTCAGATGAAAATAAACTTTTAAAAGGAAATGTCAAGGTTAGATGGTTTATATAGATTTGTAGACGTGAATGTTTGGGTTTTGTAAATTAAGTGTATGTTTTCGTCAACAACTGTACGATAACCAGAGAAAATCAAAAAGCACCTTTTTGAGTATTCCTTTTGTATCTGCTTTTTTTAGGCAAATCGAAACTGCATTGCAATAGCATCGAGTCATGACATTCAAGAATTAGATGTTTCTGCAATTTTAGCTACACAAATCTATACCTGGCTTGATGATGATGTGGAAATAGAAAATAAAGGGTATGTTTCCAATACCACAGCTTGACTGTGTATAAATCAGTGTAACAAAGCATGGTATTTAATGTTGTTGTTTGGAATCTAACTAACAATGTTGTTTCATTTACAGAGCTGATGATTTCTTAGTTATACATGCTCGTGATGATCTGGTAAACGTTCAGGGAACCACTCCTTATACTCACAGTAATCCCGGCACACCTATCAATATGCCTTGGCTTGGTAGTACGCAAACTGGCAGGGGTGCATCTGTGGTAAGTAGCTTGTCAAAGGTTAGCCTTATGTACTCTGTCTGCTTCTCTCCTTTTGTCTGTTTATTGTTGCTGGTCATATTTTACAATTCGTGTGTAAGTAAATGTATTTTTTCTATGTAATCAAGATGAGCTGGAATTTTTTATAACCATTTGATTAATGGGTTAAAACACTGCATGGAATTTAAGATACACCAACTAAGCAAGCAAAGTTTTTAGTCAAACCATATACAGTTTCTATACCTGAGATACATCATTCAAAAATAATCAGGATTCCGGTAAGAAGTTGCAGCTTAAATTGTTTTTTAATGACTTGAAGACAAATGCTAAAAAGTGTGTATTCAGGAGATTTCAGGATGTAAATTAATAAAGATTCTGTAGAAATATTTGTGTGAAATATCGCAGTAGCTTTTATTTTAAGCATAATCTTAAGTTACATTCTGACTTCCAAACTATTCCAGTTTTTATTTAAACATAAATAACAACTGCTGCTGCAGTAGGTAGTGCACTCTATTAGTATGAGCCTGTATTATAGAAAGGACAGAGAATGAACTCCTAAAGCAGATTTCATTGGCAGGACAGAGGCTTTAAATAAATTTAGTTAAACTCTGGAAACTGAGCAACTTAAACTTGGGAAAATCTTGGTTTCATAAGAAAAATCAGGGTGGCGGTACTGCAGAAATAGGATCAACTACAAATGTCATGCATAGTTTGAACTACTGTCACACTGGTGTATCACTGTTTATCTCCAAAGCTGTTGTCAACTCTGTCTTCTTTGAAGTGCTGCACAGTTTTGCCATAACTCTGCTTAGTAGCATTATTAAATACCTCACTTCTGAAGATCCTGTTTTAGAGGAGATAATCAGTGTCACTGTTCAGCATTTCTGAAATACACTGGGGAGGGACACCCAGTAAAGTGTGACTGTGTCCACATGAGCAAATTGATCCTTCTGATCACAGAGGTGACACCTGCACAAGGGTAGCTCTTACTTTTAGAAATAGATTCTGTCTCTGGAGTGAAGCTTGGCCCTGAGCAAAAAGATACCAGCTCAGATTTAATTCAGATCAAATTATAATTATAGTCTGGCCATTGACATGCTTACCTTAGTTCCTATGCAGCATAGATGGTCTTTAATAATGCAGATCTGCTGATTAGTTAGCTGCTAAATGCTTACTTGGAGCTACTTAACTGGGCTGAAATAGTCGTACAAGACACCTCTGTCTCTCAGCCTATGCGCACATAGATGTGGAGTTTTTCCTGGGTAACTGAATTCATTAATTGTGACTTGGCTGCACTTTGTGGCATTTAACAGCTCAGAGCAAGGCCATAAGTGGTGGCAGAGTGAAAGAACCATACGTTAATTTATATTGTAGTTGATTTTTGATGATTAGGAGGAGTAAATAAGGAATGAGCATTACAAGAACAATAATGTTATCCACACATGGAAGTGGGTATTGTGCCAGTACGTACACCTCTCCTTTTTATTTAGGAACTACTGATCCTAGTTGGCAATTTTGCAGCTCTGGTATCACAATCAGGTATCTTCTGCAAGTACTTTTTGAGTGACTTTCCAGCTTTCTCCTCTCACATCCATTTGTGTATATATAAGTATATAAATAAAAAATATATATACACGCAGACACACATACATACACACATGTATAGAATTTGTGTGTGTGTGTTTTGTATTTCTCAATTACATAATCTATTAATGTAAACTATTCTTACATGACTTTCTGTTTTATATGTAGTAAAGATATATGGCTATGCTTGTTTTGAATGTGTTTGCTGTTAAACTTTGGACCTAAATTTTGTTTGGCATAGTGTTTGACTGTGGCAGAGCAGAGAACCAGCCATAGCACACAACGACACCTCCCCACTAGGGAGGGGAGACAAAGGTACTGAATGAAGGACAAAGTGAACAAAGGAAGATACAGGGTTTCTCTGGAGAAAATAGTGTTACTGTGGAAGGACTCAAATCTGGAGGAAAACCAGCTTCAAAATATTTCTGTTGCTGCTATTTGTTACTTTGTTCCTTCAGATACTGCTTTTGATCCTTGTTCCATCTTTGCTTTTCCATAATTTGCAGCCCATTTAGTAGATATAGTCCACAGTTTTGTACCATTACTGGCTTTTCGGTCTCGTTGTCTTTGCTTCACTTCCATCAACAAGGAAAACTACTTGACTTATGATACTCAGGCAATTAGCATTTTACTAGCTCTGAGGTTTTTTTTTGTTACTCTTCTTCACCATTTCCTGTTATGCAGTTCACATGAGGTAAGTAGGGAGGCTCACCACCACATCATTCCGTACAGTGTGTTTACACAGTTCTTACAGGAGGTCTTTCTAAGAAAGCACTGAAGTAAATAGTACGTATGGTCAGCTTTGAAACTTGGGTAATGTTCGGCAGCTTGTCTTCCAAACCAGTGTCACTGACGCCAATATTCAGTAGTTTAATAACTTGTGGGTCAGATTTTAAGCTTTTAAGTTCTTCAGTCGTACTGTACATTAGGCCCAAAGCACTCAACTGCCCAACAAAGCAATCAGTGTTCTAGCCATCAGATACTGTTTAAGGGGAAACCAGCAGTATCAAATTTAAGTTACATTGATAATGGTAGTGTTTGCATTTTGTAATGATACTTGGCTTCTAAATCAGAGATGCTGCACCAGAGTTTCATGTTAGCATATTCTTTCAAAGGCACGTTTCTGTCAGCATGCATTTTTCCAAAGCATAATCCAGTAGGGGT
The DNA here is from genome assembly GCF_028500815.1 of Rissa tridactyla. Taxonomy (NCBI): domain Eukaryota; kingdom Metazoa; phylum Chordata; class Aves; order Charadriiformes; family Laridae; genus Rissa; species Rissa tridactyla. The sequence goes on from NC_071497.1 coordinate 19,471,516, forward strand.
CAGGAGATCATGATGCATGCTTATCTGTTGAATGAAGTAATATGATTTCCATTGACTTCTGGGTAAAAGCTAGTAGCTAAAAAATTCAACACAGCCCTTCATTTTGGTGAAAACATAGAATGAGCATGAATAATTTTTCTTTCACTTACACATAGAGATAAATTATATGTTTAGAGAGCGAAGTATTGCAATTATTTACTGATCAGTATATGCACTAATGTTTGAAGAATATCATCCTCTCTTGTCTTGTCCTAAATCTTATCATGTATATACTGTTATATTCACCAATGTTTTACCAAACCGTTGAGCTTTTTTCCTTGCCATTTTAAGTACTTACAGGAAAAAAAAAAGGAAAATATGTATTTGAAAATCTTATTTTTTATCTTCAGGAAAGTATTTTCAAATAAACTTGGGTAGCCAAGATGCATAAGGCTTTCTCTTCAACAAATAATAAAGCTTTGAGAATTGAAAGATCTAAATCTGCTTCCAAAATGTAATCAAGAGGATTGCAATTAGTGCACTAATCCAAACCTGAGGAAATTTTAGCAAGATGATCAATTATTTCCCTTCTGAGTGTTTTTCCTCCTTTTTGTTTGCAAACTGAAAATTTGGAGAACATTGCTTTTCAACTCTTTGGATCACACTTAGTAATATGAAGCAAGTAAAACTTTCTAACTGATATGTTCTTCCAGTTGGCATGCTGATATATACGATTGGAGGACAGCGGAGAATAACATTCTTAAAATACTTGATTTGCTATCTGCTGTTTCCGTGATAAAGCAGTGGCAAAATACTGCACAAAATTAAAGCAGTTGAAAGTCACAGTTGGACTCAATCTTAAATATCTTTCCAACCTAAACGTTGAATGTAAGTATGTCAGTGCCAGCTTGCTACTGATGCGTATTAAGTGGTAAGCTGCTGTGTCAAAATGAGTGTCCTGGCAACAAACTTTTGTTTGTGTTATCATTTAAAGTTAACATCTGGCACGAATATAAGCTTATACCCTCTTCTCTCTCAAACGTTCAGGTAAATAATACATGCATGAGCAAACTGAATCCAACAGTTTTCTGAGGAAAGAGTCCTCAAAGTAGCCAAATGCACTTGAAGAGAACTAAAAGGAAATAAAAGAATGAAACTTAACTTTGTACATTAGTAGAAAGAAAAGAGGGGAAGAGACATGCATTTCCCTGATGAAAAATCCCTACCATTTCTTTCCAACTGTGGTATTGTGGGTTGGACTTACGATTTAATTATGTGGTGTTTTTTATCTTAATTGTCTGGTATCTCCAGTCTTCTTCATACCTCGAACTTTTTCCAGTTAGGAATTAGTCAACTAGGAAAAACAGCATTCTTGGTAACGTACTTTGCTCAAAGCACAGTTTGGAGTTTATGAACAAAAGTGCTGCTGGAAATCCATTGGATACGTATTTGCAAAATCATAAACGCTTTTGAAGAATCTTTTATTTACCAGTTGCTAGGTATATAGCTTATTCTTGTTGGCCACAAATAATCACTTTTCAATCAATGACAGTACATTAACTAGACTTGAAAATAAATATATTCCTTCCTACTTTTTACTTCTGTTAAAGTTTGTTTACCTCTTTCTTTACATGCTTCTGCCTCTCTCTTGCTTATCTTACAATATTCAGGAATATGCCAATAAATTTAATGGAATCAGAAAGGAATTGGCAGGAAAAGAGGTAAGACTGCAGTCTAAGGAGTATTTATATTTGGATCCATATATCTCTGAAGCAAAAAAGTTAATTATTTACCTAGATGTATAAAGCTGCGAAAGTATTAATGTCTACACTAGTCCTGGAAGAAAATGACTTCTGTCTGAATTTCTAAACCCAGTGCTTGCTTTCAGTAGGAATTTTGGTAGGACACAACTCCCTGCAATCACTGATTATTCTAGGTCAGTAAGTTTTTTGTTCAGTAGTATTGTTTAATTATTTTCTATGTTACATATTGAACAGATGCTCAAGAAGGCTATTAATAACGTCAGAAGAATGGCTTCTCATCCAACATTACCATATTGTAAGTTCAATAACTTTTTAAAAAGTTATCTAAAGACTATATATTTACCTATTAGCCATGTTTCTTACTATGCTGCTATTTTGTACTAGCACAGCAATCTGTTATATTTTTAAAAGATGCTTATAAGCCCTATTTTACTGAAATTGTTTTTATTAAAAATAAATAAATAAATACCGGGGGATGTAACATAGCCTTTAGAAACGGTGATATTTTTTTATACTGAAAAAGTACTGTATTTCTGTTTTTATTTGTGTCTTGGATTAAAGTGAGTAGGAAGAAGGTACATTATTATCTCCAAGTAAATAACTTCATATTTCAGTACCATCTAAATACAGTTCTCAATTAAATAATGAGTACAGTTCAATAAGGCTTGTATAGCATGGGTTTAAGTTCCAGTGGTACCTACTACTGCTACAGTATGCCAGGTACTATGCCACATATTGTGGCACTAGTTATTTTGAGGATGTTATGAGCTGGTGTGAGATGTCTTAAACTTTTAGAAGAAGACTTCCTGCTCAACTGCTACACCACCTGTGAAAAATCATGTAAATATTTTCTGTTGCAGACCTGACAGGTGCTCAAGATGGTAGTGTAAGAATGTTTGAATGGGGTCATGCACAGCAAATCACATGTTTTCGGTCTGGTGGCAATTCAAGGGTAACTCGAATGAGATTCAATTATCAAGGAAATAAGGTAATTGACAGAATGCTTTTATACTTACCTTCTTAAAGTAGTTTCTCTGAATTGTGGTTAATTTTTCTGTAATACATACATATGTATTTACAATTAATATATCTTTTTCAGTTTGGAATTGTTGATGCTGATGGATATATAAGTTTATATCAAACAAATTGGAAATGTTGCCCACTTACTGGAACTTCACCTAAACCATATTTGGTAAGCTGAAAACTAAGTTTCCTCCAATAAACTTGTGTTGTGCTCTCTTATTTCCTTCCCCCTTTAGAATAATTAGGAAAGGGCATGAATTGTACTGATAACCCGTATTAATCAAGATTTAATAATATATTGTTGCCATCCTGTGGTCCGTATGACAGGCAAGTTCTTTAATCCTAATCATGCTTGCTAATTTAGAGAGTAGAAAATGCAATATTAGATCTGAAATAACTTTACTGTTCTTTGAGAGTTGTCAGTAATTGTCAATTGTTAATTAATTGTCAATAATGCAGACCTGGAAAGGACATTTCCATGAGAAATTAAGAGTATCAGAAGGCATATACATACTTTTATATCCTGTGTTCTTTAAACTGTTTTTGAAACAGCTCATCTTCTTGAGAAAGTTTAGGACTTCATGCTTACACAAAATCTGTTGCTTTTTTTAATGAGTAATTTCTAAACTGCAATTTTTCAGACTTGGCAGTGTCATAACAAAACAGCCAATGACTTTGTTTTCATCAGTTCATCATCCTTGATAGCCACAGCAGGATTGTCTTCTGACAACAGGTAAGAACTGCTGTGATAATGCATAAAAATGAAGTGTTGCCATGTTTGCTCTCTTTCCCTCCCCCATCCCATTTTTTGGATGATTCTTCTTAAGCAGTTTAAGAGAAACATGCATACTTCTGCTTTCTTTCCTTCCTTGTGGAAGGTGGAGAGAAACAACGTGTGCAGCTAAATTCCGTGTGCCTATTGAAGGAGGTTCCATAGGGAAGCACAAATCCTCTCTTCATGTTCCACATGAGGAGGGGAAATGCAGAGGGAGGTGTTGATCTCTTCTGCCCAGTATCCAGTGACAGGATGTGTTGGAAATGGTTCAAAGCTGCGTCCAGGGAGGTTCAGACTAAATATCAGGAAGCATTTCTTTATGAGAGGGTGGTCAAACACTGGAACAGGCCTCCTAGAGAGGTGGTTGATGCCCCAAACCTGTCTGTGTTTGAGGCATTGGGACAATGCCCTTAATGACATGCTTTAACTTCTGGTCAGCTCTGAAGGGGTCAGGCAGTTGGAGTAGATGATCCTTGTAGATCCCTTCCAACTGAGCTGTTCTGTTGTGTTCCATTCTATTCATATGAGCCTATCTTAAGTTATTTTTATAGACGTAGGGAGTTGTACATAGCTGTTTATTTCACACTTACTTTCTTAAGTAAGTTTTGATCAAGAAATATCAGAAACTGGTAACATTCACGAGAATTCAACTACAAAAGATAGATTGTAATCTCAATATGAATCCTTTATGAGAATAACCATTGCAGAATGATTGTGTAGAGGGCATGTTCTTGCAGTATATGTGTAACTATGAAAGTAATTTGGCATCTGCTCAAAAGTAATCATTGAAAGTCTGTTTACAGTGCTCTTATGCCTGAAACAATCTTTTTAAGGTTCAGATGACTTTTCAAGTGTTCAAAATACTTTAGAACATTTCTTGCTGAATTAATTTTTTTTTTTCTACAGAAATATTTGTCTTTGGGATACCTTGGTTTCACCTGCAAATAGCTTGGTACATGGTGAGTAAAATATAACCAGTAAAATATTTGGTCAGAGTAAAAAATATATATGTGTATGTCTGTCTTTATGCAAAAGTAATTGTGGGAAGTAATTTTAATATTAGCAGGACAATATCTTTCACTGTCCTGTGTGAGTGCACGAAAAGCAATATTGAAAAAGAACATCGGGAGATGATTTAGTGCTATATATAAATGATTGGTTTCATGGACATAGAATTGCAGAATGGTTCGGGTTGGAAGGGACCTTAAAGATCACCTAGTTGCAACCCCCCTGCCCTGGGCAGGGACACCTCCCACTAGACCAGGCTGCTCCAAGCCCCATCCAGCCTGGCGTTGAACACTTCCAGGGATGGGGCATCCACAGCTTCCCTGGGCAACCTGTTCCAGTGCCTCACCACCCTCACAGTAAAGAATTTCTTCCTAATATCCAATCTAAATCTACCCACTTCCAGTTTAGGCCATTACCCCGTGTCCTATCGTTGCACTCCCTGATAGAGCCCCTCCCCATCCTTCCTGTAGCCCCCCTTTAGGTACTGGAAAGCTGCTATAAGGTCTCCTCGGAGCCTTCTCTTCTCCAGGCTGAACAACCCCAACTCACTCAGCCTGTCCTCACAGCATAACAGGTCCATGTCCTTCTTGTGCTGAGGACTCCAGAGCTGGATGCAATACTCCAGGTGGAATCTCACCAGAGCAGAGCACCTTCCTTTGCATGCCTTATATCTTTGCACCACAAGTGCAACTCCTAACAGCCAGACGTGTGTAATTTCTGTTACTTTTTAAAAGATTCTGAGCAACTCCTGCTTGTAGTGACTAGCATGTTGAGAAGACAATAGCTATAATACTGTCAAAACTACAGTTTTTAGCACAGTTATGAGATATGCATGATATCCATCCACACCCCTTCAATTCAAGGTTCCTATGGCTGTGCCTGTACTCATAAATCAGAGAGGGTCCACTCAAAATGTATCGTTTAAGTGTTAGGCCAAATAATGGTACTACAGAGATAGTGTTGGGTACTTACATGTACATTATCTATTTGGAGAATATGAGAGGACATGCTTTTTATGAAAGCATGTGAAAGTATTTAATTGCATCCATGAAAATGCTGTCCTCGGAGAAACCATGATTATAAAATATTTCTCTGAAGGTATGTATTTGATTAAACACACCAAAATTTCTAGAAAATACTAATTGATTTTTTATGAATATACTGAACATGCAGATGTACAAATAAGATCTCATAATTATACAGTAATTTTCAGAGTTGAACTAAAAGCTGAACTTACTGCTATATTTGTAAAGTAGTGCATTTTTGCTTTCAAAGATTGTCCAGTTCTGTGACATCTTTATTCCATGTATTATGCCAGATACTGTAGGATGTTTTAATTGCTTTCTCTCTGTGTGTGTATTGATATTTACATACTGAATTGCAAAAATGCTCTAGAATAATTATTCCTATAAGTACTTTTTTGAGATATAATAAATATTTAGCCAGGGTTTTATTAATTTTATTACTAATATTTTGTTGTGGTAGAAAAGAAATACATTTCAATGTCTGAAATACAGAATTAGGCTTTGAGAGAGGAGTTGTGAACTCCTTATAATTGAAGTGCGGTGAATGCTTAAGTGTATGTGTGAGACGTGGAATTTCTAAACATAAATTTAGAGAACCCTTTGAACCACAAGTACAATATAATACAGACTGCATGTTAGGATACATAGTGTCTGTTCTCAAACATACTGAGCTAGCTTCTGATAATTGTAGCCTTCATTCACTTCCTCCACTCATTTTGGGGAGTAGACATATCCAAACAAAAGTGAAAAGCAGCAAATTAAAAGTAAAATAACCAGTGGAGACTTACAAGATATTTGGGCAAGTAATTTGGACATTTCTTATGGGAAACTTATGCCTTAAAATAGCAAGCATCAGAGAGTTTGAATGGAATCTGTTTCTGGTAAGGGCCTAATAGTTCGTGGTTACCCAGGGACAGAAAGAAGGATATAATTTTTTTTTTTTCATACAGATAGTAACTGCTTAATTTGAGTATACTGCAACTTCAGGATGTCTGATGTGAACCTGGGCTTACATACGTATGGTACTGCAACAAATGGACTTATGGTCAATTGGATTGCAGCATCAAAGTCACTGTTGCTAGCATCTTGAACCATTACAGGTTGATGGAAAATTAAAGATAGTATCATGAAATTGAAGTTAGTACTGTATGTTTATTTAAATTATTTTGCTTGGGCTTTCAGCTTTTATCTGTCACGACAGCGGAGCAACTGTGCTAGCATATGCTCCAAAACATCAGCTGTTAATATCTGGAGGCAGAAAAGGCTTTACATGCATAATTGATCTTCGCCAAAAACAGCAGCAACAGTTACTCCAGAGTCATGATTCTCCAGTCAAAGCAATTGCTGTTGATCCTACAGAAGAGTATTTTGTCACAGGATCTGCTGAAGGCAACATAAAGGTATTAATGAGGGGGAGGGAGAACAGAGATGAAGATGGTGATGATGTCTAAATTCAAAAAGAATCTTGCATAGGTGTGGAATAATCAGATACGTTACATGTTGTACGTTTGTTCTCAACCCTGACTTTCACATTTACTAATTTAATTATGAAATGTCAGTCTTACCTTGCAGTCCTCCTTTTAGTAATCTTACCTTAGTCCCCTTATATAGTCCTTATTATAGAAAATTAATATTCTATAACTGTGTCATTACAGATTGCTACATGTCTCTTCTTTTATAGTTAGTGTCAGAAAAATGAATGCAAAATGTAGTCCGATTTTGCCATGACTCATTACCAGTGGATTTCAAGATCATGATAATTATCTTTATAAGACACTGACGTTTTGATGCTTTTTCAGATATGGAGTCTGTCTACATTTAATCTTCTTCACACTTTCATCAATGAGCATGCTCGACAGTCTCTCTTCAGAAATATTGGGACGGGAGTCATGCAAATTGAGACAGGACCAGCAAATCACATCTTCTCTTGTGGTGCTGATGGAACAGTAAAGATGAGAATCTTACCCGATAGATTCAGCCCTTTAAATGATGTGTTAAAAAATGATGTGAAATTTATGATCTAGTATTTTTCTCAGAACAGTGTATAACATTCCCCTTCTGCCATCCCTGAAAAGATTTCTCCTGGAACTAGCCAACAAAGCAGATACACAATAATAGCTTGTGCCACAAAGATGCTTTTTGTTTCATTTTTTTCCCTATATTTATTACCTGGAGCTTTTAGTCCCTGATGCACTGATGCCTTAAAGATTAAGAAGGTCCTTCAGATTTTGATCATTGCCTAAAATAAAAGCTATATGTGACTCCCAGTTATATACTTACAATATTATTAAGATGTTGCTGAAGAGGTTTACTCTTCCTTTTGAGGTAGTTACACTCCTACCTGGAGTGTTCCATCTGGGCATGGACTCTGCTTATATTCAGCCACTGGCCGCCTTGTAAAAGCAGGTCTGTCCAGATGGAAACCTTAGATAAAGTTACTCTTTCACTGTGGCAACCATAACTGTCTCTCTTCTCAACTTCTTTAGTCAGCTGACAATAAAAATTTATACCTATATGTAGAAGAGAAACAAAGCCTGTATGAGTAGGTACTCCTGGCCATGCAGGCATTCATGTAATGAGCCACTCTCGGTCTCCATTCCTGGAATCCAGGCTGTTTACCTCTCTAACTTGCCTGATCTTCTTCCTCTGATCTAGGGTATAAGAGACTGAAGGATGCTCTGTAACTTGTCTTCTGTTCTATAGCTTGAATCCCTGCCATCAGGATGGCAGGCTTACCTTTTGAAAAGAAATATATTTTTAACCCTGAACACTCCCTTTACAAAAATATGTAAATATTAATGGATATCTTCCTAGTAACATAGTCAAGATTATGTGTGAAGCTTTAGTCTTGGTCAAAAAGATACAGGAAGATACTGCTTTAGGTTATGGCACTAGAATTTCTTCAAAGAGTATTTATTTACATGTCTGTAGAGGAAAAAAAACTAATTTATTTTTACATTTTTTCCAGTAAGACTTTTATTTAGCCCAAAGACACTCAGATCATTCTTAGCACTTACGTTCTTGTTTGTCGTCTTTTCCTAAGTACTTTAAAAAAGGAAAAAAGTTCAACAGCAAAGTACTTTAACACTGTCAGTCTTGGTACAGTATGTTTACATCTGGTGTAAAATGAAAAAAAAAAAAAATTTGAGAAGGATAGATGGATTATTATTTTTTTTGCCAAAATATTAAACAGCATAACTTAAGTGTTTGACCAAATTATTAATGCACAAAGCCTTTACATTTGCTTTTTTTTAGTCAGCTAAAAACTGGTTCTGTAAGTATTTTCATTTACTTTTCCTGACTTGAGAGCTTGACAGAGGTTTAATTTGTAAATTAGATGTGAGGCTGGATTACTTGAATGCCAATGGTGTACTTTTTGCTAAAAGATATTTTGTGAAATATAGCACCAAGATACTAACTGTAAAATAAACTTGTTAAATTAGGAACTATGGGGATAAATAAAGCATAGCAGAAATGAAGGGCTCGTAAAACGAACTTTGTAACATTCTCAGGATGCTTTTATCTTAAGAATATAAAATTGTTTAAAAAGATTTTGTAAAATGTATTAAGGTCATTTTAACTGTATGTTTCGCAAGTTGCAGTGCAAACACTATGAAGGTTTTTATGCACAGAACCTGAATATTCAAATTGTGCAATAAAAAGAATGTGAATATTTTGCCATGAAGAAACATGTGACAGCATTTCAAACTGGTACAGCTGTTCAGTGATTCAATTGTAATTGTTCTTCCACAACACTTAAAGACTGAAATCAAAATTGATATCAAAACAGTTTAAGTACAGTGATGGACCAGAAAAGTGACTGACTGAAAGTGACACCACCTTACAAAACAGACTTGCCCAATGTGTATGTCAGTGACTCAGTGACTGAGTTTCTAATATTCCTTGTTCTTATGAAAGAAGGAAAACAGTGGAGTTAACAGTAGCACACTCCTTGAGAATCAACTGAAACCCTGACTTTGTGTAGCTGCTTATATACATGCATTAGTTTTATGTGCCCACTGAACTAACCAAGTTACATTCAGAAAAGGAAAATGTGCAAAAATCATTGCAAGATTATGTAATGATGTCGTTGGTGTTTTGTCCTTAAATATTTGTATCTCATTAGTTTTAATATTTCAAGATCAGTTTATTGTACTGGCAATCACAAAAAAGCTGTCTTACCATCTGCAAACGGAGCAGATTTTGTATGTAATTTGCCAAGACATACAACATTGTCATTTTTCTGAGTAGAGCTGCACTATGAATAATCCTGGCAAACTTATGCTTATACCAGAAAAGTACTGACTGTGAGCAGGCATTTTCAATAATGTTTATAGTTATCATAAGCTACTCTCAAAACTAAATTATGTAAAATCACAGTGTATTTGCCACACCTTCATAATCTTTCCAATAAATCCTGCAGAAACTCAACCTTCTAGAATTCCATGTTGCTGCTACTTCACTTACAAATCAGTTGTTTGCTTGTATAATGTTCATTGATGTTTAACAATTATTGTAAGTCAAATTATCAGTAGCTTGTTGTAATGGTGGAATCAGAATGAGTTCACTTCTGTTGTATCTGAAACTTTTAAAGGGACACTCTCAACTTAAAATTTAGTCATTGGGGAAAAACTGAACTCAAAACTTTTGCATCTGTTGCCTTTAACAACTTCCACCGACTTTTGTCCTTCAGCAATTAATGTTTTCTCCCTGTTGCTGTGCAAGTTAACTCAAACAGAAGGGTAATAGCGGCTACACAGGGTTTTGGGCTTGAAGTAGCCATCTGCACAAATTGAACTTAAAATTTGCATTTACGGGTGCCTAATCAATGATAACTCCATGTCCAGACAAAACTACTTAGCTTGTAGTTGACAATGTCCCTTTTAAATATCATAGACTAGCAGCTGTGACTTGTGTTTGTCTATGTAGCAATACATAATGCAATCGGAGTGTGTCATTCTTGTGTTGCTCATTGATTCAGTTACCTCAAACAGATCCGTGATCCAAGTTTTTTGCTATTACTTTAGTAACTTGTGAGAGTTAAAACTCTGGCCATCTGGGTACTTAAACTGGCCTGCTCTGTGACTTTTAACCAGAAAATTCTCAGCTGACAGCTGATATTGCAGGATGTTGGTGGAGAAGGATGGAGAGTGGAGTAGATGTCAGATTTTGTACCATGCTGCTGTGGCACAAGGTGAGCTTACACATGTTTTACTGCATTTTAGGAACCTTGCTACCAGTTACAGGAAATAAACTGTTGAGAGGTCGTGCATTAGGTACCACTCCCTTCCTCTTAAGAGCTCCCCGTGTTAGTTTAGTTGCAATAGGTATGAAAAAAGCAACAGTGATTAAAAGGAAATAAGCTTGGAGACAGTATGTTCTCCAAGGTAATTTTTTCAGATGTTTATTTTTACTAAAAATAGCAAAACCACCTCTAATGGCAGGGTCAGCACACTGATCAAACTACTTTCTATAAAATAAAGATATCGATTTACGAAGTTTCTTGGTGTTTCTTATTCCTCCCCATTTCTAGCTCTAAAATATGCATGATTTTGATCTTTCTCCTTTCCCGTCTTTTTTTTTTCTTTTGTAATGCCTTAGCTTTTCATGCTTTAGTCTTTCCTTGTATTAGCTTTTTTATGTTTGGGGGGGTTGTGTGTGTGTGTGTGTGTGTTGTTTTTGGGGTTGGTTTGTGTGTGTGTGTGTTGTTTTTGGGGTTGGTTTGTGTGTGTGTGTGTTGTTTTTGGGGTTGGTTTGTGTTCTTTTGGGTGGTTTTGGTAGGTTTTTTTTTGGGGGGGGATGTCGTTTTCTGGTTTTGTTTGGGGGCTTTGGGGAGTTTGGGGGAGTGGGTTGTGAGGTTTTTTGTTTGTTTTTAATTCAATGCATAACTATCAGTTGTAATCAGTTCTAAGTAATTTCTCAGTGTAATGGGGCTGTGGTGGTGATGGTGCTTTCTGTCATTTCTTCCACAACCAACTTTTTTAAGCCTTTGCCTGTTTCGTTTAAACTTTACAGCCCGCGAAGGCCCCGGGGAACTCCACCTCTGCAGTTTTCCCACCCCGGGAAGAGACAGACCGATGCTCTAGTTCTACTCTAGGCAGCAAGGTGCTGCCAAAATTAAAAATAATAATAACAAAAAAAATACTTCATATACATCTCGGTAGAACGAAAGAAGAGGGGGTTTGGGGGCTTACCCTCGCAATAACTGTAACTCCTCCGTCGGTAGCACAGCCGGAAAAGACGCAAAGAAGAGCAGGACCCCAGCTTCCCGCACCGGGGCTGTGCGTGTTTAACCCCCCCCTTCTCCACCTGGTGTTCGCTCTCCGAGCGGGCGGACACTGACCGCGCGGCCGCCCGCCAGCTGCCGGTGCGGGACTAACGGCGGGCGAGGGTTGCCCGGCCTTCCCGCCCCGGCGCGAGCGGTGGCGGGCAGAGCCGCCCCTCTCCCGCCCGCCGTCGCCGCGCCCCGCCCCGCGGCCCGGGGGGAGCCGGGGTTGCCTCCGCCGCGCCCGCACCGCCTCGTCCGCGCCGCTCCCGCCGCTCCCGCCGCCAGCCCCGAGGAGGCGCCGCCGCCCCCGCCCCGCGCGTACACAGTAAGTGCCGCCGGCTCCTCGCCGCGGGGGTCCCGCTCCCGCCGCCGCCCGGCAGGCCCTTCTAACCTTCTCCCCGCCGCGGAAGGAGCGGGCGAGGGCAGCAGCCCCGCCGCGGTTCGGGAGGGCCCGCGCCCGGCGGCGCCTCAGCGGCAGGGCAGGCCGGGCCCTGGCGGTCTCCCCGCTGAGGGGAGCGGCCGTGAGGGGGGCCCGGCGGCTGCAGGTGGCGGGGCGGCGAGGGGAAGCAGAGCTGGGCTCCCAGCGCCGCCACGGAGTTACTCGGGTTTCAGTAGGGGGGGGCGAAGTGCGGGGGCCTGGGAGGAACTCGGGAAGCCCCCGCGGGGCCGGGGCCGGGACAGGGGCCGGGGCCGGGGCGCGTCTCCGCCGCCTCCCGCCCCGGCAGCACCTGGGAGCGGCTTCTCCAGGTGGAAACTGCCCAGAAATCACTCGCGTCGAGAGTTTCGTCACGCAAAAAGAAAAGTATTTGGGTGAACGCTGTCGGTGGGCTTCCGCTCGGGGACGCCCGACTGCCTGCCCTCCCTCCGCCGCGCTTCCCGGGCGGCGGGGCAGTTTTCTGCCTTTTTTTTTTTTTCCTTTCCCCAGAAGTATTTCTGCTTTCCGCCGGGGCGGGGGGAGAGGGCCATCCCCCTCGTCGGGGTGTGCTTGAGCACGCTCAAAGCGAATCTGTAGCTCTTGAGGCACCCAACACGTGTGGTTAGGCAGCTGAACGCTGCTGGTGAAAGACAAAACTTCCCAGAGATAGGCGAGTTTGGTTTTGAAAATACTGCGAGCAAAAGTGCTGCCAGTCAAATTAGTTTGTGCCTTATTTGCATACTGCTAATTAAATAGGAGAGACGACAGTTCAGAGTGGGCTTGTCCTTGCTGGAAACCTGAATGGTCAGACCGTCCGTGCTGGAGGTCTGCGTGTCTCTAGAGGTGCACGTTCTCAATCTCACTTGACCGCACACGTGCACTGGCAAAGCAAGACACTGTCCGCATGGTGTTTGGCTCTGCACGTGTCTGGCTTCGGTTATGCTCCTTTGCCAATTAATTTCATGTAACAGGCCAGTGAAACTACTCGCGTTACAAACTGCCCGGCCAGAACTCCTCCGAGCAGAGAGAAGAGTCTCCGAGTGGACGAGAAGCTGCTGGTCGCACTCACTGGCTGGGCTGGCTGCTGCCAGCGCTGCTTATCTCTTGTCGGCTCTAAATAGGAAATCTGCTCTGAAAGAGCACTGGTAGCAGAGCCGAGCGCTTGCAGCCCTTGCTGCAGCAGACTAGCCTTTCGGTTGCCACAGACCAGAGGTTGGGTCTGAAAAGCGTCGCTGGTCGGAACCTGATCACTTGTGGGCATTGCTGTGGGATCCGGAGTCACGGTTCTTCGCTGGCAGAGCTGAGGCCAGTATGGCAGGGGCAGCACAGGGTTGTGCCCTGTCTGTAAAGCCTAGATGGAGCCCTGATCCCCCACACCATTCCTGTTCCCGAGGTGGGAAGCACGTTAGATTTAGATGGATGTTGTTTAAAAGCATGGGAAAAACCACTAACGCTGTGTATTGCTTATTAACTCTTCCATTTAATGGCTTTTGGTGGGAATGTTTATTTCGTTGTGGTAGAAGTTTCTGATTATTATTCCTACTTTGCAGTGATTAACGAGCATTTTAGTAAACTTTGGAGACAGTGCAAGTCTGAGCTATTACAACTTGAAATCAGGCTGAATGCACTCCCTTCCTCATCATGTTCCTTATATCGTTGCCATGTATTAATAGTGCAAAAATGTAACATTGCCTGTTTGCAGACCTCAAAGAAGGACATGATCCATGTATTCCATGTTACATGAACGTGATACGTTTTTACCTTCTCCTCATTTAAAAAATTATAATGAGGAGGAGAAAAAACATCCTCAAGGGAATCAGCTACTCGAGCATTAGGAGAAGGTGTTTGGATGTTCCTCACTGCTCCATCCCAGAAGTCTATTTTCTAAGAGGTGGGAATCATCTGCTGTCTGTTAAATAGATCACCCAAAAGTTTGCTGACACTCTAAACAGGAATTGGTAGAAAAAAATAAAAGTCCAGAGAGGAAGAGTTTTGCAGTGGAAGGAGGTCCAAGACCTTTATTTAGAAGACAAAACTTGGTGAACTTGGAAGATGCTTAGAAGCAGGAAGAAGGAATTAAATGTTCTAGTACATTTACATGCTTATTTTTATGTAACCTGGAAGCAAATTTCATGTGGAATATTATCAAAACAAAACTTATGGTGCAGATCTTTGCAGAAGCACAAAACGCTCAGGCTTGAAATGGAAGTAGCTTGCTGTTTGCCCTAAACAACAGGAAGCTGCTCATTTCCGTTAAATAATAACTAGCCTAGTCTGACTAAACCTAGATTTCAGTGTACTTTGTGGCTTAATTTGACTATTTTGAGTTTTCTTTAAATACTCGCTGCTAGGTAAAGAATAATAATGGTTGCTTAAAATGTCTGAGGAGATCATCAAATGGTTGAGAATCTCAACCTTGGTCAACTTCTTATTTCAGAACATGAAGACGAGTCCTCCACGTGATGGACAGTAAAATGCCTAATAACCTTTGAAGCAGATAATGCATCCCTGCAGATTATTTTTATACAAATAACAAAGTATGGTATGTAAATAGTATCTGGTTCGAGAGAAGTTACATCTTTATCATGAGCATTCTTCCAGTTTGCAGATGTTCACTCTTGAGTTTACCTCTTAATAGAGATTTTGGCCTAGAATTTCCCTTTTTTCTTTTTTTTTATTAATTCTTATACATGAACAGTAAAAAGATAAAAAGGAAAAAAAAAGTTACCAAGTGATATTTGTCATGATCTTAGCATTGGATATATCCGCTTAAATTACCTGCTTAATCTAAATGGTTGGTAGTATGTTTTCCATAGTTTTTACTGTATTGATTACCTTCTAGCAGCTTTGACTACTGTCTGGGTAAATTTGGTTCTTGGATAGCTTCTTACATCACTGAGATAGAATACAAGGCATTTGGTCTGTACTTCACTTCCTTTCTTTTTTTCTTTTTTGTTTTGTGTTCATCCGTTGTAGGTACATTTCTTGCCATTTCTTGTATTTTCCCACCTGTAGGTAGAGCATTCAAACTACTTTCATCTTCCCCCACTGACAGATTTCCTGTGCTTTAAGTTAGGTTTTGTGGATCAGAATGATCTGATGAAATAAACAAAATTTAACTGAAAATAAAGTATATAGGAAGAATTTTTTCATGGGGAATGTATAACTTGTATACAATATATCTTGAACAAGCGTCGAGACATATTCCAGTGATATGTATCTCAGTTTAACAAATTCTAGTACTCTTGTCTGTGGTTTGGAGTATCAGTACACAGAATGTCGTGCTCCAGGAGCTGATGATTTAATGGCAAAATAACTTAGGGACTTTTTAGCATTGGTTTGGCGGTTTTTGGTGCCTATATGCACACAGCCATGGGTAGCCATGTTGTCAGTTTGATCTGTAGTAGAAATGTTTGCAACATTTTTCAACTGTGATGTAGCGGAAAATGTAGTCCTCTTTATTTGAGACTGGCTTCATAATCAAACAAAGTGAGTATGGCTTGAAATTAGTTATGTTTTTTTTTTTTTCCTTATGCCTCCAGCATCTTCAGATCATAAGACCCAAAATTAAATGTTTTGTGTGGTCAAGTAGAAGTTAAGATGGCATTTTCTCAGTAAAGCAAGCGAACAAGAAGTTTCACTCAGCTTTTTTATACTCTCTTTCTCAAATAACGCTTTGCTCAAACCAGAATTTCCTTTTTTAACTGAAGACAGACGGATGTCACCCCCACTGAGAAGTGTGATCTCTGTGCCCTGAGGCTGAGGTATGTAATGTGCAGAGCAGTAGCACATGTCCGTTTCATTAGCATCTCTCACAAGTCTCAGAGAAGGCGAAGAGTACAGAATACATGATTCAACTTAGAAGCTAATAATCATGTGCTTCAGGTGCTGTTCTCTGAACTGATCATTGACACTGTTGTTTTAGACAAAACATCACTTCTTTCTTTTCCATTATTTCACAGTGGTGGTTCCTAGGATCTCTGCAGCAGCCTTGAATTTAATAAGACAGGTGTGTGAGATGGAGTATCAAACAAAATGCACACCCTTTAAATGATGCAAGTTAAAGCAATTACTTAATTTCAATTCTATTTTTGTTTAGAAACCCAGATGGTGAAAAGTGAGCAAACCTCACAGGAACTTCAGAGGTGTTACATGCCTTTTAGATGATAAAACTAGTTGGCAAAATTAGTTGGCATTGCCAGGTTAATAAGATGTATATTGAGGATAAACTCCAGAAGATACCAGTACCAAAATCTGCATTTCTTTCAACGCTTTCTCATTAACCAAAAGCTTATCTCCTAACAGGTGAATATGCCTGGCTTAATCCAAGATCTCATTTTTCTTCCAGAAATAAATAGGGTTGATTTTTTTTAAATACCTAGTTTTGAAGTCCAATTTATATTACAGAATCAACAAAACTAGACATGTTAAAACCCAGCATTTTCTTCCAATTTATGGAATAATGCAGTGTAGACTATAATAGGCTTATCCTATGGAAATGGGGCTGGGTGCAGTCATTGCTAATGGTGGTTATTTGGACACATGTCTGACCATGAGTGATAGTTGTTAAATCACCTGGAGGAGGTGTGTGTGAGCAATGGGCTGGGCTTTCTACGTCCGCAGCAGAGTATTTGCCCTGTTTCGTATCCGTGTCTGGAGGCCACAGAATTCAGACTGAACTGGTGGAAATTATGTTTGCCATATGCATTTGATATTTATTAGCTGTGTCCATAGCAAAATTTTTGTTGTGTTGCATGCTTAAGCCTTCCTCAATGAATGGTTAATTTTTACTTTTTTTTTAGGGAGCATGTCTGAATTCTGTGCCCTTGCTAAGGAGCTGCTCTTGAGAGCAATTCAGGAAATGGAAGAGCAAAGCAAACTGTTTAAAATAAAAGTGGCTGGTGTTTGATAGTTGAAGTTTTTACTTCCTTTTAGTGTCTTCATCTGATATTTATAATCTATCTTCCTGCTAATCAAATATTTTTATAGAGACAGTATGGGTTTTCTTGTTTGGTCTACAAAAGTTACTGCGGCTCAGGTATACTCAGGATTCGCTGAACTAAAGAAAAACCCATAACTATAGTCCATGTTATCCCTCTACGTAGCAAATATCTGTAAAAGGACAGAATATATTAAACTATAAAGTACTGTGAAGTGGGAGAATAAGCTCTAAACTGAGAAATCATACCTCCACATATTTTCAAACATGTTTGTCTGTTGAGCTTTGAAGTTGAATACCTAATTTGTGAAGGAAGTAAAAAACCCCTTTCTTTACCAGTAACTGATTTTCAATCCCTTTATCCTCTCCAGCATACATACGACACACAGGTAACATAATAAAATTGGCTGTCTTGAAAGGCATTTTAAGGAATAAAGCAATAAGTGATCCAGGGAAGGGAAGAAAATATTTAATCTCTTAGGGGGGGAAAAAGTGTTTAAGGAGGAGATAATAGTTTTATTCAAAGACTTGCTGAAGTGGAGTTTAGCAAACAATATGCTATTTAGCAAGCAAAATGCATTTCAGTGATTGACTGGGAAATACAATGTCTGTGATCACTGTGATTCTCCATGAATTTCCCTTTAGTTTCTAGCTGAAGTAGGTTGTTTTGGACCCAATTCCCATAGAGCAGTGTCAGTCGCTTCCAATGTGATGGGTAGTACTGAGCTACTAAAAGCACGTTGGCATTACTGCAGAATATTATACTCGCCTAAAGAACATGTTTTATCTCAAGTATGGCTGAAGTTCTGGAAGTTACTCCAGAAATTCTGAAAAAAAAAAAAAAAAAAAAAATCTTTCAGGTGATGAGGAGCATTCTCTGTCAGCATTCTGTTGGGTAGGTGTGCTAGCTACTGCTCCAGGCGTATAGCACTGCTGTCACTCAGGCCTTTAATTCCTGCTTGCCCCAGCGCTGCAGAAATCTAAGACATAAGCGAGTCATTGGTGTCACTGTAGTATTGTTGACGGAGGATGGGGGGAATAAAATCATCTGTATGGACAGACATTGATTTTGAAAACATTGACATTGAACATTGAAAATGTCAACCTTTATATTGGAACTTGACCACTAAAATAAAAGATCTGCCTGGGCTCATAAATCTTCCACTGCACTGTTCTGATTTCAAAATGTGTGTTATGCAGTAGATCCTTTTTATCCATAAATGGTCCACTGTGTAGCAGAAGTCCTTATCCCCTCCGGACATAAATAGCGAAATGATCCTAAAATATGGCTCAACTTTTTTGTTACAATGCCTGAAGTAAATAACTGCCTCTTGACTTACTGAAATCATTCTAGTGTTATTTTTATACAAATAGTTATGAAGGGGGTTTTGGTGCTGCTTTGCTTTGAGGAACGAAGAGGAAGTTGCTGCTATGTTAATTACTATTAATCAAGCGTCACAGTTTTATGGGAAGCAGTCAGTTTTTAGAGCTCTCTCTGGTACATTGTGGTTAAGTAATATGAAATATGTAGCAAAAATATATCTCCATCTTTCCCAAAATGTTTCATAGTTTATTTGGATTATTTAGATACTGTTGTTTCAGAAGGCTGTAAAGAAGTACTGGTTGGCACGGGAAGGTACCTGTGACTTTCTGGCTCATCTGCTGCAGAAGATACTCTCCAAGTATTGAGTGTGTGTAGGCACAGAAAAACCTAGATAGAGTAAATCAGTTAAATATTCTGTAATTAAGCCCTGATTGTAGAGCCCATTTAGAGTGTTCATAATTTGTGTTTATTTATGATATCCTTCTGCTTCTTGGTAGAAGAATATTTCTGTTGCGTATTTGCTTAGCCTATTTTCTTTAGTGTATAAAAGTAATTTTTGAGTCCTGTGGAGGAACCTTTGCCCACCTTCAGCTCACCCCACATCCTTCCTCCTCAATTTGGAACATAAACTCTGCATTTTATCAGCTGCACTTCAGCTGAATTTTGTATTTAATGCTTCTTTACAAGATGAAACAAAAATCAACAAAAATTGTTCAGTAAATATTTTTTAAAAACTTCCAGCTCATCTTCATGTTTTATGATCAATAAATGTTCATATTAAGATTTGATCTAATGCTGCTGTCTTTATGACTATTAACTGCAGAATTGTTTTATTTAAAAAAAATAAAATCCCATTCTGAGCATACCTTGGCAACCTACTTAGAGCTTTATGTCCTTGATATATTTTTAATTGTTGAATGTATATTGAAGAAAATAATTTGCTACTGTTGGGCCTCCAACTTGTAGTGTTTGGGATTCCAGATGTAAAACCTCTCTCTCAAGTAGTCTAGACTTGGTCTTATTTGTGGTATTGCTCACACTTTTAGCAGTGTTATCTTTTTGGCGTGATTGGAATGATTTTGTAAACAGCTAGGGGGGTTTAGTTGCATGTGGAACTTAATTATGCTTTTTATGAGATTAAAAAGTAGAAGCCTTTTGCATAAGATACAGGGAAGAGGAGAGGAATGTAAATAGAGGGTAGAGCAAGAGAGACAAAGATGAGCTTATTTTAGGAGCTTTGAAGTGTGCTTAGCTGTCCAAAACTTTGCAAGTCAAGTTAGAAGGAAGTAGTTGATAATCTTCATCTTTAGCTGTTTAGTTATGGCTATTATCACAGTGTAATATGGAATAATACAGCTCAAGGACTTTTTGCATCTGTGCTGTTCTTGGAATTTTTGTGCAACAAAATCAAGAAGCTGTGTTGTTTTATTTGGTTAACCTTGTGATGCAAACTGACTCTCTTGCATTTGAGCAAAAGGAGAGATCTGCATTGGTGGGATAACAGGTTTAATATTTCATATTCCACCCTCCCAACTTCTTACAAATTAATAAAAACAATTATATAAATATGTGAGGTTCATTTGTAGGGATATCTCCTGCTGAAGTCTGAAGGGGATTCAGGATGAGTGTAGCAAAGTTTTTCTGAACACCTTCCTGTGGTTTCCAACAGTTTCAGAATAATTTAAACACGCTGAGGGAAGGCTAATTTTTTTTTTTGTTTGACTACAGTTCAGTTTTCTTTTCTTGTATCACTAAGTAGTATTTAATGTTAATAATAATGTGGCTAAGTTCCAGAATGCTTTAGCCTCCTATCTGACGAAATCACGAAATAAGGTAATACGGATTTGTTACTGTGAACAGCGTAATGGGAATTGTGATACTTTTCTCTTTAGCTGCCAGTCCCTCCCCCCCCCCTTTTTTTTTTGCTAGTACTTGACGGCATATTGATAGGTGGAATTGTTCCTCATTTGACGGTATCATTCTAAAAATAGTTTATATGATGTTCCTATATTTCCATGAATTTCATTATCAAGGTCTTATCTGCTACTTTATGTGAATTCAATTGATTGTTTACAGGCACATACACTTAATTTATTATCCACTAAAATGTTTGTTGCAGTGTATTAGATTAGTCTCATGTTAAAGAAAAAAGAAATCTGCAAATCCATTTTTGCTTGGAGCTTTTGAAAACTTACTAGAAGTTACATGTAGCATTAAATGTGATTAACCTTTGAATTGTAGAGAAATCTGTATAATCCAAGCTATGAATTTGTGTTGTACTGGTCTGCAAAACACCACACTGGGCAACGATGCAGAAAGTATGCTGATTGCAACCAAATGCTTTTGTGCAGATTTGCTAGCAGTATTTGCTGTACAAGTGGTTTTGAATATGCAGGTGAATAGTGTAAAGTCACTTGAAATGTGAATTTTGAGCTAATACCAGGAGGATAACTGGGGAATAGATGAGTACTGAATGTGAAGTCAGTGATGGACAACACAATACTGTGTATATTTTTATTTATTTATTTCTGTAAGGTGTTCAAATACAATCTCAGATAATTAGTGGTTTATGCATTTCTTCTGCTTCAGATATCAGGCTGGTTAGGAGAGAGTGCTGGAAGTTTGGATTGTTACAAAAAGATCTGTCTGGTGAAGGCGTGTTCTAGGTGACATCAGAAAATGAAGAGCACAGGACACAGCCCTTACTATTAACTGCAGTTTGTACAGTGCTGTCCATCTCGTCTGGCATGCCTAAACACTGGTGGTTTGCCTCTGTTTTCCAATAAGCTTTGTGTGCGTTGTTTTTTTGTTACCTGTAGTTTTTTAGAAGTTTCTCAGTATTTCAGCATACACGTTTTAATCACTTGCTTCAAAGTTGAAGACCTTTAAAAAAATAAACTGGGTATGCAAGAAGTACCCAGTTCCACGTATCAAGTGGATATCAACGTATTTAGTTGTGGTGATCACAGAACATGGTGTATTGAAAACATTTTTGGAGTGTTTGTGTTCAACTGATGGGGAGTTGGCATGTGAGACTTATAAAGTCTGCAAGGGTCTAAACCCAGAGTATGTGCTGCTGTTACGTACACAGGAAGCCATGTCACAAAACCAACCTCATTTTCTGCTTAAACACAAAAGGCTGTATGTAGGTGACTGAGTTTGGGAAAGGAGAGTGTATCATTACAGTGGACTTTGAAATTTAATTTTAAAATGATAGGAAAGCTGACTTCTGTAATAACCAAGCTTAAACAAAGCATGCACCATTTAACAATCTACTAGTTTTAAAATTGTGACTGAGAAAAATAGTGCAGGAGTCTGCAGCTAAAAATGGCCAATTTCACCTTTATTCGTTTACAACTACTTTGTTTAAAAAGTGAATAGTTATAGTGCAAGTCTGAAAGTTGGTGATGTCTTGATAGTAGTAAATACATTGATAGAGAAGAATGGCAATTAACAGATAGGCAAAGTGATAATTGAATTCAGAACTTGATCCAGTACTGGGATAGGAATAAGGAGAAGTCTCAAGGACCTTAAATTAACTTCTTGACACCAAAACAATAGACTGAAAATAAAAACTTTATGTATGTGTAAGGGCTTTTTTCTAAATATTAAGAGCTGGATAACACCATAACAGTGTAACCCAGAGCTAACCAAAAACATTTGACGGCACTGCCAGGCAGAAGAGAGGTCTTTCTCACAGCTTGTTCATGCTACAGAAGAAGTGGTTTAGACACCTAGCATGACAGTCTGAAATTATCTGACTGTGCAGTATTTTTCTGCGCTCCGTGAACTCACGGTTTGCTATGAAAAAGTGGCAGAATCAGTGAACTAAAGCATTTTTAGATACTATTTCTGGTTTGGGTGGATATGAGCTGAAAACTCTTAAGGGAATTTTACCACAGTAAAAGCATGTTGAAGGTGTGTTGGCTTTAGAGCACACGCTTGCCTCAAGAAAAGCTGGCAGACCCTGTGCGTACCATTAATTGAAGCTCGCAAATGGGACACGGCTCTTTGTGAGGGTCAATAGCCAGCGTGGTGCCTTGGACCACAGGGACACCTGGAGCAGAAGCACCACATGTGGCGTGACTGTTGTGGGTGGCCCATGTCTTCTGGGGGTGACCGGGGCACCCCATCAGCACATCACATAAAGTGCCTTGCAAAGTCCTCATACATGTTATCTGCCTGGTTATCTTATGGTTGTCTACCTGGAGTAACCATCCACCTTCAGTAATGCTCTGGTATCAGACAAGGGTATTTTTGTCTCCTGCATTCAGGAAGGTGACCAAGTACAAATTTTCTGAGGTTATGCTGCACACTTGAGGGAAATAAACATTTTGTCAATTGATGCTACACAGACGGCGGGAACAGCGGTGACCATTGCTTAATTTCCTCTGCTCAGGTAAATTCAGCTGAAGTTCCCTCAAGGGCAACGCTACTGTGCCTGACTAATTTGGAGGCAATTTGTTCAGGTGCTTAATGTTACTGCAGTATAACCCTGAAAATAACATGCCTTAAGCTTGTTTATACCTTAAACAAGATGGTATTGTAATTATGATTTTCCAGCTATGGAGTGAGTGCTGCTTGCTGAAGCTGTGTGTCCTGTTAGCAGAAGCCCTTCATAGAGCTGGGGAAATTCTGTTCTCTGGACATTCCCCAATCCACTCTCAACCCCTTTTATTGAAAGAAAGTATTAGGAAAACAGTAACTTTCTCCAAAATTAAACATACAAAGACCTGTTAGAATCTGCTAGAATTTTGAGTTAAAAAGCACATTGTGATATTATCCTCTCTATTCTCCACATGTGGCTGCAGAGCATCTTTGACCACTTGTTGAAGTCACCAGTACTGGTCACCTTAGTTTGCAGTCACAGTCCTTTACAAGCAACTGAAGACCGGATCACCTAATGGATCTACCTGAGGAACAAATAATTTGCAAACAACAATTTGGTTGTTTCCCTGGGCTGATACATCCGTTGCTATGTCTGCCCAAATAGCATGGTGGTAGAGCCACCAGCCCTCAGAACTTGCCACGGAAAAGTTGTATTTACGTACAGTTGATTTGAGAGCTGGAGCATCCATTTTGTCTGATGACAGTTCTAGGAGATGTGAACGTACCCAAATGGAAGATGACAGAGATGTATGGTGGGTGATGAGAGAGGCTGATGGGGTATGTCTCAGCGTGACGGGCTCCCACCACTCCTGTTACTTCTGACTTCAAGGCCTTTCGGCGTGCGCTGAGCCTGCAGCAGAGCACAGCGGTGGGCGATCGTCTCCTGAAAGTTATGCTCGTGTATCTGAAAACTTCGCTGAATACAGTTAGGCTTGAAAAAGGAAATAGTTGCCTGTACAAATACAATTATTACTCAGCAGTTATTCTGTAATACTTAATTTGTGGCAGTTTATAGCAAAACTAACTCCTATTTTGGATCTGAATCTTGAAGTGAAACTTTCAGTGCAAGATCGCTTTGAGGGAATAAAAGTCAAGTGCTTCCAAAGGATGACCTCTTTTTTTCTTAAAATTATTTCAAGGTGTGGTATTTATGCATAACTTAATTTTTAGCTATAAACAGGCATTGATGGAGTAGTTCTGATACTTAAAATGGGAATCCTGAGGCTGTTCGCAAATCCCTGTCAGGAAAAAAGTTAGAGCAATAATAATTTGGCAGCCTGGTTTAACAACTGAGGGAAAATGGGAAGATAAACTAATGATGTTAACCTAACATAAGCTAGTGAAATAAACAGATGAAATTCAAAAATTGTGGAAAGACTTCAGGCAGTATCTTGCCTGCTCCCTTAGTACCAGCTTTTTTTCCAGTGCTCTAAAGGAAGTTAAACTAATTAATTTTACACCCATCTATTCTTGTCGTACCTCTGGCACTATACATGTACGTACATACATATAAATGTTTACTCTGACTAGCAAGTTTTGCAGTTCCTCTTGTTTGGGTCATACTTCCATACAGGACTTGTACTAAATTCTTATTTTCCATGCTGCTTTTCTCCAGAAACCCCCCTGAGATATTTGAATAGTGTAAGATGAAAGTAGCCTGAGATGACCCAGTAAGAAATAATCATCACAAAAGGAAAATGGGATCCTTTTCGAGTACACAAAATGTTTTATTGACAGTAGAGGCGTGTAAGTGAATTATTGCTGGTAGCTATACAGCTGGTTGTGCGATCCAGGGTAACTATGTTTACAGAGGTTGAAGTGTTGTCTGTTTTGAACAAAT
Source organism: Rissa tridactyla (assembly GCF_028500815.1). Classification (NCBI taxonomy): domain Eukaryota; kingdom Metazoa; phylum Chordata; class Aves; order Charadriiformes; family Laridae; genus Rissa; species Rissa tridactyla. The sequence continues at coordinate 19,496,264 of NC_071497.1, forward strand.
CTAAACCAATCTGAAGAGAGTCTGGTGGAGGAAAGCATTCTCTGTGAAATATTAAGCTCCTTTTGCTCAACAGGCATGGAAGAGTTCAGACTTCTCTTATTTGGGTAAAACTTCCTTCCACATTGCCAAACAGAATTACTTAGAAGTACTTGATTTCTATTACATTTTGCAATCATTTAGATAGATTTTCAGTAACTGATAATATTTGATCATGAGTATAATTTGAGATAGTTTTCTTACATAACACATGCCCATTTTTATACACAGTTTAAAGGTAATTCATACAAAACTAAACCTTCTTATACACAGGAACGTTTCTCAGACACCTGGTTTTAATGCTTGTTTATTGAATTGATTCACTAAATGCAAGGTGCTTTAAAAATTTTCTTTGTCCCTACAATTCATATCACGTATCTCTTCTCTTGATTGGTTGTGGGGTTTTTTCTCAGAGTGCTAAATCCAGACAGGTTTCTCTAAATTTCTCTGTAACAGCTGAACGTAGTTACACGTACATCAAGGAAGTATAGTGGATCTGAATAGCGTTCTCCTCTGCATTGTCATAACATACAGAAACTACGGTGATTAAAGCTTTTCAGTGCTTGGGACTGTAAGCTAAATTGCTTCTCAAAACCTAATTTTTTTCACTTGTTCTTTCAATGGATCACTATAGGACTGAAGAAAGCGGGTCCAGATATTCAGACCTGCATGTTCATTCTTAACTCCTTCAATATTTTTTAAACAAAACTGTAACCCTGAATTTTCTTGAAAAATGCCTAGTATAGAGATAACTGCAGCATCCAGTCATTCTATTTTTTTCCTTGACTGTGTGGTCCCTTTTTTATCAATATCATAGAATAGTTTGGGTTGGAAGAGACCTTCAAAGATCATCTAGGTCCAACCTGCCTGTCATGGGCAGGGACATCTTTCACTAGGTCAGGTTTCTCTCAAAGCCCCATCCAACCTGACCTTGAGCACTTCCAGGGATGGGGCATCCACAGCTTCTCTTGGCAGCCTGACCCAATGTCCCACCCTCATCATAAAAAAATTCTTCCTTATATCTAATTTAAACCTACTGGCTTTCAGTTTAACACTGTTACACCTTGTCTGGTAAAAAGTCTCTCTCCATCTTTCTTGTAAGCCCCCTTTAAGTATTGAAGGCTGCAATAAGGTCTCCCTGGAGCCTTCTCTTCTCCAAGCTGAACAACCCCAACTCTCTCAGCCTGTCCTCACAGGAGAGGTGCTCCAGCCTCTGATCATCTTCGTGGCCCTTCTCTGGACTTGCTCCAACAGGTCCATGTCTTTCCTGTGCTGTGGGTGCTGGATGCAGTACTCGAGGTGGGGTCTCACCAGAGTGGAGTAGAGGGCCAGAATGACTCCCTGGACCTGCTGGCCACACAGCTTTTGATGCAGCCCAGGATGTGATTGGATTTCTGGGCTGCGAGCGCACATTGCCGGCTCATGTCCAGCTTTTCATCCAGCAGTAACCCCAAGTCCTTCTCTTTTATCCTAGTGTAGCTTGGGTGGGAATTCCCTTAATCTTATTTAGTACTCTTAGGTAACTTTATTTAGAAATGCAAATATCATGTTGGCATATTTCTAATACTTGTAAGTAGAATGTTTAAATCCTTTATTTTTGGTGACAGTTTTGAGTGGTACTTATAGTTTATTTATTCTGGAGTTGAAAATATGCAGGAGTTGTCTGATTGTTTAAGCCATTTTGGTAGCTACTTCATCATAATGAAGAAAGTGTAAAGCAGCTTGTGTTTTCTAACATTCCCTATTTTACTTCTAGATTCCCTTGCATGCATGTGAACATATTTACAGTTCCCAACTCTGTCCTTAGCCTGTGCAGCTAAAATGTTACAGATGGGCAATAGCTAGTTCTAAAAAGAAAGAAAGAAAAGCCCTGTAATGAAAGTCACAAGTTATTCTGCTTTAAAACATGCCAGTCTGTATTATTTTCAGGAAAATTAGCTTAATTTTATGAAAAGCAATGCATGACCTTAATTCTTTAGAAAAGACAAGTAAAGTGAGAACAGTGAAAGTGGTCATTTAACTGTGGCAGGTGACAGCCTCAGTAGCTTTGACTACATCCCAATGCTGTAAGAATTTTCAAGGAAAATTTGATAATATTTATGACTTTCACAGACATACCTGCATTTGGAATAGAGTTCCATTTCCAAAAAGAGATATTCCTAGCTAATGCAAAACAAGATGGAAGTTGCGTGAGGCTGAAGTCATTTATCACTTAGCTACGAAACTTTCAGATCATTGTGGTAACATGTAAACGCTTAAGAATTTTGTATTTTTTTGTGAAAATATTTCAAATCTACATCAGACTTCTAGAAGCTTTAAATAGAAAAAAGTCATCATTGAGATCATTTAGAAGAAAGAGACAGTTAAGTGCAGAGTACTACACCTTTCAAAGGAACTGTTTTTGGGTTTTTTTATTTATATTCAGAAAATGTATTTTTGGATCGGCTCTGTGTATTTTTATAAGTATTACTTATTTTGGTGTTTTTTTTTCTCATGATTCCTGTTTATGTATAAAGCACAGCTTGACTGCGGAAACACAGGCAGTGACTCCTGAAGTATGACATTCACAGGTTCCCCTTTATGGTCTTGACAGGAGGGTGCTGCTTCAGGGAATGCACCTCTCCGGAATTGCAAGAACATCTTTTTTGTTTGTCAGCCATGGGAAGCAAGCACTTTCAGCCTTTTCATGCTTGATTGGGTAGCATATGTAGATTGGGAACCTGTTTTTCAGAGGCAGAATTATGGAAATTCGTAACGCTGTTGACAAGTTATTTGCGTAGCCTAGAATGAAATTCTAACAGTAACTCAAAATAGCAATTAAAGAACCTCCTTGTGTTAACTACAACAACTGGCATAAGAGAGCTGTAAAGAAGCATACTTTGTCAATATCCATATAATAAAGAACTTTTACAGGGTGTCCTTTGGATAACGTCATTTTTTTGTTTCAAATGCACTGAGTTTTGCTCACAGTACCTGGTGGTAAAGTTGACTAGTTACAGCACATTCCAGGAAGCGCAGATGTTTGCCCTCTTGCAAAATAATGAATATATTTGTTTTAGAGACTGTGCAAGGAGACGAATCCCCTGGTGACTGGTACTGCTTTCCTTAGCAGAGAGCTTGAAGCCAGGAATCTGAACTGTTAAGAAACTGCTCCAGCCGATGCGTGTTAAAACCAGCATAAGCTTTTCCAGTCATAGACTGAAACCAACTCTCATGCTGCAGTCATCTGCCACTTTGACTCAGATTCTTCTCTTCCATTGTTTTTCAAATAGGAACTGTGAAAAATGTCACTTCTCAAGCTTCTTTCCTGAAAGAAGAAACTAAATTTACAATGGAAGCCTGTTAAAATAATTTCTGACATGGCAGAAGTAGAAAAGTGTCTATGACATTACTAAATGTTGATTTTTATTTTTTTTTTCAGTAGGAAGATAAATTTAAAGAAATGTAACTTTAAAAGTTATACTCCTGATACCAAGTCGATCAGAATCAAACTAATTATAGGTAATTTTCTTAGTTCCTCTTGCTTTGCATTTTAAAAAAAATAATATTATGTCTTCGGACATAAATGTCACTGCTGTTCTTCAAATAATACTGAATACTATCCACTTCAATTCATAGAAAATCTGCTCTAGTGTTCTATCACTAATCACCGTGGGAGCATGCTAAATATTTTTGCTAATATTTATGCTGTTAGCTTGAAATCATGTGGTGCCAGCATTTTTGCCTTTAATAATTAAGACATCCCCTAATTCTTTTTGCTAAGAGGAGGTTTATAAGAAAGAGGGGTTTCGCTTTTGTCCTGGTCCTGTATACACTCATAGCATTTCATTAGACTGGTGGTGGCTGCGTTGTAGGAAGAGGTAACTGGAGGAAGCCTGCCTTCTCAATCACTGGCTCTACATCCCCCTGTAGCAGGCACCTGTCTCTCATGGTGTGGTCAAACCTCATTTTAATTCTGCATAGGTGCTTGCACCCTCTGCAGAGGTAGGTGGAGGAGTGGTCTAGTACTGGAGACTTCTGATATCTTTTGTGGCTGCTCTGTTCTCACTTGTTTTTGTATCAGCCTGTGAGCTGAAATAATTCTTTCCGTTACCTGCTCTTCAGCCCCTGGATGTTTTTATAGACTGAGGTCTTCTGTAATGAGCTTGCGTGTTGGAAGAGTAAATATGCCAAACTCTTCTGCCTGCTGCTGCGGATGGGCACTCCCTCCCCTTGACGGCCACGCTCTTCCTTTGCGTTTCCTCTGGTTTGAATTCTGCTCTCCTGAACAGTGTAGGTATGTAAATACTTTTGTTTGCATACATACGTATACATCCATCATAAGTAGCATCCGCAGTTAGAGTTCTGTCTCTGCTGGAACTACTTCTCTTGATTTTTTTCTTTTCTCTTCTTACTGGAGAGAGTGCTGTCAGGCTCCTCTGCAAAGGGTTTCATAATGCCAGAGGCACAGGTGTACCTCAGTGTTACCTGTTGTTGTATTGCAGCAGCATTTCTGGTACAGCTTGGAAGACTAAGCAGGCTTAACTGGCTGCATTACCATGGGATTGTTATGCACATTACTAGCAAACATATGGCAAGACATGTTTTTCTTTGTGCTTAGCTGTGAAAGCTGCTCTGAGCAGTGTGTGTGATGGTGTAGCAGATGCTTTTGGAGCTCAAGGGCATATGGGGCTGTGAGGTCTTTGGTGGCTTCAGCCCTGCTGTGTGCTCAAGGCTGTGAAGTCCTGACTGAAGCAAAAAGAGACGTGGCACGTTTGGCCCCTTCACTTTCTCCATGTGAGAAACAGTACGGACTGCTTCGTTAGCAAACGTTGGCAGGATTCATCTGTTTGAGACAATTGCAAAAATGGTGGAGAATCTGTGGGCAGATGAAGTTATCTTTGTGTTTGTTCTGAGCACATGCTGCTGAGGTTGCTGCTCCTCTAGAGTTGGCTTGAGGGTGAAAAAGGCCCGACTTAATAAGATAAATACCCGGTCAGCAGGAGAGAAGCTCAGTGATGTTTGTTTATATTGAAAAATACAACATTTCAAGCATCAATAGGTGTGGGGATTGCGGGTACGTGAGCCTCAAAGGAAGCCTGTGGGGTGAGCACTGCGCTGGCGCGATCCCAGGCTGTTGTGGGGAGTGGTTCTGGTGTCATCTTCTTGCCCACCTCCACCAGGAGAACTGGGTGCTGTGCAATGAAAGAGGTGGTTGCTGAAATTAATGGTATCAGGTGTCAATGCTGACAAGGCAGGTGTGATGCAATGACAGCCAAGCTAGGGACGTTGTCGTGGCAGGCCTGAATTTTGGTCTTGAGATGGTCAAAATGCTGTCAGGTTGGGTGCAGGGTGAGTGGATAAAAAGAAATGTGATGCACCTAGGAAAAGCTGTTGAGGGCTGGAATGTCCCTTACTTACCAAGCACGCTTAATGCCTGGGTGAATGTAATGGAAATTTGGGCTGAGGAGTAGGCTATCCAAGAGTAGTATTTTTGGAAGAGTGTGGTGTGTGAGTGTTACTTCAAACACAGGAGTCCCTGTGTAATCAGTAAGTAAAGGATTGGGCATGATAGACACTGCTAGAGCACTGGGTTGGTAGCTGTGGTCAAGGGCTGAATAACTGAAGGAAATACTGTAATGCGAGCTAATAAATTTTTAACCTCAGAACAGAAAAGAGATTACTGGAACCATTTGTTGGCCTATGTGGTAGCTCTAATTGGTTAAAGGGATTATGATACTCACTTACCACTGAGTACGGGGTAAGAAACAAGGCATCCCTAAGCCCACACATTTCATGCTTTCTGTGAGTTTCTGTAGAAGAACTGAAGCTGTGGTTTATTGTTTAATCGCATACCAAGTGTCTGTGTCTTTCACTGTATGCAGATAAAGAGTCTGTGCATTCCACCGTTGTTGTCTTATCTTTTTCAAAGCAGTAACAGATTGGTTGATTTGTCATGATCTTGTGGCACAGGGCCTTTTTCCTTTTGTTTCCAGTTGATGATATCCTCTCTTTGCTGAAGGATTCAAGCGAGTAAGCACTAATTTCACGCACATCTTTGGCTGCCAAAAATATCCCTCGGTCCTGCTCCCATGCTTGTATTATTTCCTTCGTTGTGTCAGCAGAAACATTCATGTTCATCAGACTGGGGAGCTCGATCACGAGATCAGTTAGCCTTTTTTTTTCCCCACAGCAGTTTTTTTCTGCAAATCAGTTCTGCAGTCTGGTGTGCTGTGCAGCTGAACAGATGCTTAAGCTACCGCAGGGACCTCGCAGCCTGGGGTGGGAGGAGAAGCTCCAAAAGCAACCACTTAATTTGGAGGCAATGCTTAAAAGTTTGTATTCGTAGAAGTCTCTCAGTCTTACTTTACACTTAGAAATACTCGTCAGTATCCCATTTCGCTGAAACTAGCCCTGGTCAGATTTCCTCACTTTCTCCTGTGTCTTTTGTCTATCTGTGTTAAGGATGCCACTCAGCTTTCTGGGAGGCATCGCACAAACTCTCACGTTCTTTTGAGCCAAGTTTTATTACTGAAGTTTTGCTTAAATGTGTTGCAGGGTTTAGCCTTACCTAAACTGTAGGAGAAACCTTCTTTTAACCTGATAATTTACCCTGCCACCACTCCCCGTTACCATTCTTCCTTTAGCAAGTTCACTGTCCAACTACACACTAATAGTCATCTGTCATTCACTGGTAACTTTCCATTTAAGAAATTAGATCAGGAAAGATAGTAGGTTATTTTCACATGACCTACTTTTTGAGGTAACCATTTCTGAATTATGTTTCAGTTTCATTAACCTCTCTTTCTTTAAAAAACTTTCCATAACCTGGAATGCTGCTGTAAACTAACAGGCTTGTAGTTGGTCAGGTCACTTTTTTCCTCTTTCCATTCCCCTGTGTTGTTTCCTGTTTTGCAGTTTTCCTAAATTACAGATGTAATTTATTCAGCCTTAAATCAATATAATCAACACCTCCGTATAAGAATTGTTTAGGAAATTTTGTAGAATGTTTGGATTCTGAAATATGTTTAGGAAAGGTGTTTGGTTCTCTTTAAGCCAGTTTTTAAAGTATTTTTTTTTTGTTGGAGTATTGAGTATTTGGCTTGTTTCTGAAATGTAAACTTGCATACCAGAAAAACCTATCTTTCAGTAACGCTTATGATCCATAATGTGTATATTATGCTACTGGAGTTTTTGGCATTTATTAGTGCACCTTGCCACAGTAAAGTGAGAGATTTACCTTGGAATGTAGGGAAATTTGACCCAGGAATATCTAGGTACAATAGATGTATGGAAAACAAAAGATGCTGGGCACTGAGATTTTTTTCATTAATCTTAGCCTTTCTTTAGCTATGGCCAGGGATTTAATTTTGTAGTTAACTCTTATGAATATCTGTCTTCTCAGTATCAGCAGTGGCAGGGTTGCATTCCAGAATGGGTATAAGAAAGGCTGATGTCGCATCTGCGATCCACATGTCTATGTATTGTGTTTTAGATAAACCCCTTCCTGTATAAACATCTCAGTAAATAAATGTGTAGCTGACATACATATGCATGTCAAAATATTCTTATGTTTATTCTAGTAACCATACAGTGTTTTAAAAATAGGCTTCTTTAGCCATTGTTTAATTGTTTCAGTATAGCTTTTCAATGCAAATGTCAAGTCAGTGCACGTGAAGGAAGCACTGGGGTTTTTAAAAATATTTTAAATATTAACTAAGGCAGGAAAACTGGTAGTATTTAATCCTGATCTGCAGTCTCTCTTTCAAAATATATGATTATTTCTTAAACAAGTTAGACCGAATCCTGAGTGATTTGCTGCAGTTCTCTGCTTCTCTAAAAGTCAAAATACAGAAGAACACTTAAAATAGCATTAGGTGTGACAATACACAGAAGCCAAGATGCTGTGACTTGCTTCCCTGTTTCAGTTGTATTTTATTAGCTGCTGAACCTGATTTTACTGTTTAGGAGTTTTTTCAACTTGTTCAAGAGATAGGTTGTCTCTTGAAGCTCCATTGTTTACAGATTTGTAACATACCTTTATTGAGCAGGGTAAGGTATTTATTGGTGGCAGTAGAAAGTAGATGTAGAATGTAGATGGTAGGATACAGAACATGAAGTGCGATTGACGTACATACTTTTTCGTGCTTCTGCATAAACTCACACTGATAGTTCCCTCATCTACCACCACTCAGATAAAATAAAAAAAATAAATGCCATAACAGGAATTATTTTGGATGATTAAAAGAGCATGGTTTTTTGAGGTGTCTTCCTGTGGATTTTTTGTTCCTAATTCTTAAGAACAATTATCTGGTAGTACACAACACTGTGCTGACGCAATTTCTCCCTTTTTTACATAAACTTAGTTTGTCTTAACAATCCTGATCTTTCCTGCCCCAAACTTATTTGTCAAAAATATTAAGGAGGACAAATGCCCTAGAAAGAGACCAGGTGCTGGAAAGTGGTGGAGATCTCCACTGGATGAATTTTGGCTTAGAAAGCAGAGCCCTGCGGAGCTCAGCTCTAGCAGCTGAAGTGGACAAGGGCAGTAGTAACAAAATGAGTCCCTACAAAGCGTTTCAGGTTTTCCTTCTTGGGGTGGGGTGACACTGGCCTGCAGGTAAGTAGCCACCTAGTCACTTGCCTACTCCCACAAAGGGGTAGGGGAGAGGATCAGAAGGACAAAAGTGGGGAAAAAAAACCCCCATGGGTCAAGATAAAGACAATTCAATAGGTGAAGGGGGGAGAGAAATAAATAATGCAGAAGCAATCATTTACCACCGGCAGACCAGTGCTCAGCCCATCCCAGAACAATGGCTACTTTGGAAAAACTACCCCCACCCCAGTTTTCATGCTGATTAATGCGTTACATGGTAAGGAAAATACCTTTGATCAGCTGGGGTCAGCTGTCCCAGCTGTGTCACCTCCTCAGTTCTTGCCCACTCCCAGCCTTCACATGGGAAGGGGGGGCAGAGTGAGGGACAGAGGAGGCCTTGACGCTGCTCAGCAGTAGCTAAAACATTGGTGTTATCAACACTGTTTTGGTCACAAATCCAAAACACCTTAAGGGCTGCAATGAAGAAAGTTAACTCCATCCCAGCCAGACCCAGTGCACTTCTATTGACTTATGTGGAAGGCAGAAAGTACAGTAAATCTTAGTAGGTTTACTAACTTTGCTCTGAAAAACCAAATAATCATACAAATTCATGCTAAAGGCAGCGCTCTGTCTTTATCTGACAGATAACATTTTAATTTAATTCCCAAATTAAGGATTAAATTCTAATGCCCAAAGTGGACTTCTCTACAGTTTATTGTCAATTATCACTTAATTCCTCATAAGCTCAAGCCTCCCATCTGAAGCCTCATTAAATTAAAACAATGAAAGCTGCTATGAATATCTAAATCCTCTTTCTAATAATTACACTATTTTCTTGCTTATTAGTTCATGGTTCTTGAGAATATGTTTTGGAAGTGTAAATCAGTTAGCTACTTCTTTTTTTTTTAATTAACAAGAAGCTTACCTTCTCTCTCTGGTTAAAATTCTTCTTAAAAATGTTCAATATATTCCATATCTCTAAATTTACTCATGTTTTCGTGAGTACGTAACTCATGACTTTCCAACATAAGCATTCTGCTGAGGGCTTGAACTGCTTACCTTCCATTATGTAACATGCTGTACTGTTTTGTAAACAGCAGCAACTGACATTTGTTGAAATCATAAAGAAAAGGAAAAATAATTCCTAGAGTGTGGAACCCTAAATCTTCCCTTAGACTACAAACCCTTTCATTTAGACTGTTTCATAATTCAAAGAAAATGCAGAAATGCAAGTAATACAATTAACAGCTTTGTGAAGTGGATATAAAATCTAGTTGTATCCTTAGAAACTCATATCCAATTGACAATATAAAACCTCCTGAAAGTAGCTCTTACCGCTGTCTATTGTTGTGAAGGATTTCTAAAGGCAGATTCAGTTGAAAGCAAACAAGTGCGTGCCATCCTCCAAACTCGCAGGTTGTAAGCCTGGTTTGACTCAAAAGCTTGACTTGACAAGCCCTATGAGATGTGTCTGCCATCTGTACAGGCAGATTGTGTCACAAGCTGTTGACAGGTCGTTGTGATTAACAGTTGCTCTTTATGAAGAGACTGTATAAACCAGCACAACTCAGTCTACGGGAACATGCTTTTTTGAGTCCTCAGTCCCAGTCCTCAGAGCTAGCTGAAGCACCAGGTTGGTTTCATAAGAAATCTGATGGTTTACTTGCTGTCTGCCAAAACATCTAGGAACTCATGGCAAACAGAAGCTTCCAGTTATTCAATGAAAATGTTTTGCTTGTCATTTTTAGCAACTGAAGATGTAGTGGGAGTGTACATGGTGCTTCTCTGCTGCGCTTGTTGGGTAGGTTGGTTGGGCATCTACGTAACTGTTCCAGGGCTTCTGAGAGTGCTTTGGAAGATCCCAGACTTGTCAGTGAATTAGCCCAAAGCCCTTGGGACCCAGCATTATTTTGCAATGCTGTTTCTAAAAACTAGATCCAAGCAGAATAGATTCAGGTTGGTTTGTCTCCTGTCAAGAGAGGTTGCTGGAGCCTTTCAGAAGCATTTGCAAGATAAATGTGCTGTGGATGTGGGGGTCCTTATTACTTAATCAGCAGTTAGGAGAAGTGGGCAGGTATAACAATTGCAGCACAGTCCTCAGACAAACTGAATTAATATATAACATCATTATAGTGTCTTTTTAAAGAAAAAAAAACAGACAAGACCATAGTAGTTTTGATAGTTTCCTTTTTTTTTTTTGTCTTACACAAATGAACAAAAGTAGATCTTTTGAATGCTTTACAAATTAATATAACTTTTGTTCTAGTTTCAGGCTCACTTTTACAATATAAACAGATAACTCCTATTTTTTAGGACCCTTAATTACTGTAAATTAAAACAAATTATTAAATGCTAGTCCTTAAAGACTGAGTATAAATTTGGTCTAGTACTCTAATAGGTACTTATGCTTCATTCCACAGAGGAGTAATATTTCAGAAATGCAGATAGGTTGATACTGGGACTGGATCCAGCAAATAATAAATAAAGCATTTGTAACCTTAAAACATGAAAAAATTGCACAGATGTTTGAGTATACAAGTAGTTGCCATGTAAATCCTTTAAGTAAATGTTGTCATAATTCTTAGTGATCAATATGATGTTGTCCTCTGGTATCTACACATTAGTTATACAAGCTAAAAGCTTTAACCTAATGAGTTATGAAATGTATTTCCCAAGTTACAGATTTATGAACTCTTAAATGTGTTCTTGATCCTTCCTGTTCACATTTTTCTCTATTTTTATTTATTAACTCCAGTGCTTTCTCAGATTCTTTTGTGTTGTACGTGATTATCTACAAGCTGTCTCTGCCTCTGGTGGATCCTGAACTGTGGATGGTCAGAAAGGTGGCTGGTGGCAGTATCACTGTAGATGTCTTGTGCTCTTTTGGCCACTGTTGAAGGTGGAGTTCTGGGACAAATTAGACCTTTGGTCTGGTCTGGTGCAGCTGCTCTGTGCGTTCGCAACTGATTACTTAAAGTGAGGAAAACTTTTAGCTGCATTTTAAAAAAAAGTGTAAGTTCACAGCAGCAAAAGCTGCTAACGCACATGCTTCACTGGTAGCCTTAACTTTTGATCACCCAGCCAGACCTTCAAGTGTGAAACAGTGCGTGAACTGGGAGGTTTCTAGTGCTGTAAGCAATGTGTGTTTTTCCTAATGAAGAGCCTAATGTGTTCTGAGGTTTGAAGGTAGGGTAAGGAAACAGTGCAAAGGAAAGCCTGCCTCCTGGCAGGTTTTTTCTCCAGTGTCAGGCAGAGGCTGACTGACACAAACCACTGGCTCTTTTACTGTCGTTAAGAGGAAAAAAAAAAAAAAAGTGCTTTATGGGAAGATTCTCCACTCCTTCCAGGCAGGTATGATTAACTCAAATAGCAGAATACCCTAACTTGTCCCATCTCACAGACAGTATTGTAGCATCTTCTTACAAATCCTGGCAGTCCTGCAGATGGTGTGGTAGAAAAGAACTACCTGAGAAATTGAAAAAATGTGTGCAGCCAACTTCCCTGAGATTCTGAGTAACCTCAGGGTTACTCAGGGTATTTGGCATTCTCCCTTCATGGTCAGGGGCAGCTTTGGCTGCAGTGGCCATAAGATGATGGAGTCCAGGATCCTAAGAAGAGAGAGCCAACTTCTTCGGGGATCTGCTCAGAATAATCCCATGGGATGTGGCCTCAGAGAGAAAGGTTCAGGACTACTGTCTGATACTCAAGGATCACCTCCTCCAAACACAGGAAAGAACCTATGCCGATAAGCAGAAAATCAGCAGAGATGGCAGGAGGCCTACATGGTTGAGCCAGGAGCTCCTGACTAAACTCAGACATAAAAAAGAAACGTACAAGAGATGGAAGCAGGGACAGGTGACCCAGGAGGAATACAGAGCTGCTGTCTGAGCATGCAGGGATAGTGTTAGGGAGGCCAAGGATGACCTGGAATTTAATCTGGTGAGGGATGTGAAAAGCAACAAGAAAGGCTTCTACAAGTACATAAGCAGCAAAAGGAAGGCTACGGAAAATGTGAGCCCACTGCTGAATGGGGCAGGGGAACTGGTGACAAAGAAAAGACTGAGGTACTCTACCCTTGCTCCCTCGCTTAGACCTAGGGTTAGAGAGCACTTAAACTGGATGTACAAAAGTCCATGAGACCTGGCAAGTTGCACACACTTGTGCTGAGGGAGCTGGCTGATGCCATTTTGAAGCCAGTCTCGACTAACTTCTTTCATGACAACTGAAAGAGGTTCCTGCAGACTGGAAGCAAGCCAGTGTCACTGCTGTCTGCAAGAATGGAGATCTGGGGAAATAAGAGGCAGATCAGCAGCACCTCAGTTCCTGGGAAGATGATGGAGAAAATCCTACTGGAGGGCATTTCCAAACACATGAAGGACAAGAAGGGAATCGAGAGCAGTCACCATGATTTTACAAAGGGGAAATCATGCTTGCCGAACCTTCTACAGTGAAGTGAGCTTGGTAGATGAGAGGAAAGCAGTGGATGTTGTTTACCTCAACTTTGGTAAGGCTTTTGACGCTTAGTCTCCCATAACATCCACCTAGACAAACTGACAAAGTACTTCTTAGATAAGTGCATCGTGAGGAGATCTGAAAACTGGCTGGACAACTAGGCCCAGAGGGTTGTGGTCAGTGGGAAAAAGTCCAGTTGGAGGCAAGTCATTAGTGGGTTGATATCAGGGCCAATGCTGTTTAACCTCTTCATTAATGACCTGGATGCTAGGACAGAGTGCATCCTCAGCAGGTCACAGATGATACAAAACTGGGATGAGTGGTGGATACATCAGCTGGTTGTGCTGCTATTCACAGGGGCTTAGACAGGCTGAGGAATTAGGCTGAGAGGAGTCTCATAAAGTTCAACAGGGGAAATGCCAAGTCCTGTATCTGGGGAGGAGTGATGTAGAAGTACATGCTGATGTCTGATGGACTGGAAAGCAGCTCTGTAGAGAAAGACCTGTGGGTCCTAGTGTGGACACCAGGCTGACCATGAGCCAGCACTGTGCCCTTGTGGCAAAGGCTGGAAGTCTTTTAGGCTGCATTAGGAAGAGACTTGCTAGCAGATCAAGGGAGGGAATAACTTTTCTCAGCACTGGAGAGTTGGATACAATACATCTGGAGTATTGTATCCACTTCTGGGCTCCTCAGTACAGGAAAGATATGGACTTGCTGGAACCAGTCCAACAAAGAACCACAAAAATGAATAAGGGACTTATCATGTGAGGAGAGTCTGAGAGAGCTGTTAAGCTTGAAGAGAAGCCTTAGGGGAATCTTATCAGTGGAGAAGAGAGTACTACTAGATTCTTTTCAGTAGTGCCAGTGACAGCACAACAGGCCTTGGATACAAATTGAAATGTATGCAAAGAATACACTTTTTTACTGTGAGGTGGTCAAACAGTGGAATGGGTTGTGCAGAGGTTGCAGAGACCCTCGACACCCAACTGGATGTGGTCTTGGACCTGCTTTAGCAGTGGGGTTTGACTAGGTGACCTCAGCAGATCCCTTCCAAATTTGCCTTAACAAATCTGTGATTCTGTGATTTTGGTGACTACTGAAGTAAGAGTGGAACCAACCCTGGTAAAATATTTTACTACAACTCAGCTTAGAATTTCATCAGACCTTGATCTTTCTCCTCCTCCATCGAAGAGGATTGTTCTCATAAGTGGAGACTTTGGCCATTTGAGCATCAGCACAAATAAACTAAGCTCAGGAAACACTCGGGTCTCCCTCGTGACATTTTTAACCAACGAGCACAGCATTCAGAGCCATCATTTCTGGATGATCCTTATGTTTACATATCTGTTTACTCTGTTTACAAATAGTTCAAAAAATAAACTATTTCTTGTTTTATTTGTACTCATACAACCTCAAGTTGCATCCTCTTCCACAGGGACAAGAAAGGATGTAACCGTGACTTGTTCTCCATCTGCTGCAGTACAGTGATATCTGAAATAGTCTTCCCTGCTGCCTCAGTTAAGGGCAGTATAGTCCTCCAGCATCTGCTGGTACCATGAAAGATCTTAGGGCCTTTCCCAAAGTTGCTGAAATATATGGTGACAAGTCTGAGGAATATGACAAAGGCTCTGAGGTTTTCTTCTGGTATCTGATTTCTACTGAGATTGGGGTAGGCTGCTGCCAGATGTCAGAAGCAATGAATATCACCATATTCTACCTATACAAAATTACTGGAAAAAACAAGTTTCACAGGGTTTACTGCTAACTCCGTGGCTGCTTCTTTCTCTGTCTTGAACTGATTTCCCTCATACCTGTTGACTATGAAAAATAACTGACAGCTTTATTCTGGTTTTTTGGCAAAAATTTGTATATGTCCTGGTCCTTGTGATAACACTTGTATTTCCAAGCTACTCTACAGATTATCACAGTAAATTGAAATTGTTTCTGTCAGCATTAACAGTTTATATTCACTAGACTTAAATGGTTAAATCATTTCCTTTTCTCAAAGAGGTAAGCTGACTGCGCTTCTTTTCCAGAAGATCATCCTGCTTTGAATTTTCCCCACAAGAGGTGCTGGAGTCACAACTGCAAGGGCTTAGAGCTTTGCCACTAAGGAGTTCATCTTCTGCACTGTCTCTGAAAGAAGCTAAAACAGAATTTAACCTTCTCTAGAACCGCAAACTCTGCCTCTGTTATTTAACATTGTGGCCACTCATAATCGTCCACATATTCAGAACAGGAAGCAGTGCTGTTGCTGGTAGACTGTCTTCCTGTGTTTGCCTCCAACTGCATCTCACATCCACCACATCTTTGAACACCTGCCAGAAGTGGGCTGTTATTCTTATTTCTCTCTTCTGCATTTGGACACAGACTGTATGTTTTCCATTTTGCTTGCAGCGATATCATCATGCTCATCACTCCTTATGTTTGTGACATCCTGCCTAACTGTAGCAGAATGTGTGATGTCATCAGCTGACACAGTATTTCATACCATATTGCACACAAATTGGTGCAAGGCGTCAGCACTCCCTGAAGACAGCTGTGATCGCAGTTCTTCTGAGAATTTTAAATTTCTTTCTGTGTAATACAAGGCTAGACAAGGTTTTTGGGGAAATAGCCATCCAGATTCAGGTGGCATGGAAGTTGCTCTCCTCCGCGTGGTAGCACACTTGGATGGGTAAGGCACAGCATTTCTGTATACCTCTGCACAGCAGCTCCATGTGGTACAGGATATCTAGAATCTTCCCACTGAATTAACAGCTGTCATGCTTTAGTGTTGACAGTTAACAACCATAATGTGTCACAGAAACAGAAGTATGAGGTCTTTCTCCCGTGTAAGAAAGTCATTGACTTTTGGGAGGTTATCTTACAAGATAACTCAGTTTGGTTAAACATCTGGGCTGATAGCGAGAGGCCCAGGACAAAGGTTCAAGATAACACATGTTGAATTAAGAATTCCTAAGGCTTACCTTTCTTTTTAATTTAAGAAGTAATGGCTTTTCTGTTTCTGAGCCTGTTGATTCTCAGCATTGCAATTGGACGCATGCCTTTCTCCCCCCTCAGTCTGAGGTACGTGTTTCTACTGAGCATTTCTGCCTCTTCTTCAAAAAAGCTCAGGAATCCCTGGAGTGCTGGAACAGCTTCCCTTCCCAGATCCTTCCCCTGATGTCATCTGAACTGTAAATGTGTGGATTTCTCAGCATTTGTCAATTTTAAGTGCATTTGTCAATTTTAAATGCAGCGTTATCTATGCAAATGATATCCTGTGTCTTCGTCTCAGGCCTCAGTTGGGTTCCTTAGTATTTTCCTTTCATCAGGGATAGTGTTTCACAGGGCACCTTAGTCGGGCATCAGTGTCTTGTGTAAAGGAGCCTTTCAAGGTTTCAACCATGAGTGGTCATATGTTTCTTCTGGAGGAAAACAAGGGTGAACATGCATGAGCACTTGCCTGAAGGAGATGTGAAGGCCATTTATTAATCACTAGAGGTTTTTCCAGATATATTCCGTATTCACGTCCATAGTCCTCTGTCTTTCTGCCTCAAGTGCTGTCAGCTGATTTTGAGATTCAAAGATTGTAAAGAAACTGAGAACGCAGCAGCATGTTCCAGCTATTTCTGTCCTCCTGGAGGGAGGAGATGTGAGCGTGTCTCCTGTCCCAGCAGCTCCAGTCGTGCTTAGTCATGATGTGGCTGGACAGTATCTCTTAAACGTATTGGTTACTGGTAACATACAACTGCCTAGGTGGTGTACAGTTCAGGAATATTCCTAAGGCATGCACGCTTCACCCACAAACCACGGTGCTTTCCATATCCACTCTGCTGTATTCCTAAATGGATGTAAAAATATAAATACATATTTCATTTTGAGGGAATATCAGGCATTATGAATACAGTTAAACAAAAGCCTTGCAAGTGCCTTCACAGATGCTAACTGTGCATGTTTTTCTCACTACCTGGACTTTATTTTTCATAATGTTGCTATCCTTGTTTTTGATGGAGGCATATCAGACACTGTGATCAATAGCTAGTCTCCGGTTCAATGCAGAAAAAGATACAATTTATTTGTTGAGGGTTGGCAGTTCTGCTCAGATACAGAAGATAAGGTTTCATTTGTCTTATTTAGTCAAAATAACATTTATATCTAGTTTGAGTTTTAGTATAAAACACCTGTGAATAATTAACTGCCCTGTACAGCCCATTTTAGTGTAGGTATTTATTTGTAGTTACAGTGTTTTTACCCTATGAAACCAGTACTATGTGAAATCAGAAACCTCTTCCTTTATACCTGAGGGGTTTGCCATAAGAGATTTGGGGAGGAAAAAGCTGCTGTCTTGTTCACTGAGGGATTTCAGCACACAGCCTGGGTCGGACATCAGTACCCCTGAAGAGAGCTGGACAACTTACATGGGATTCATGACCACCAGTAGGTTGGGTAAGGGCTTACCTGAGCATCAGCAGAAGAAGTTGACAAGCATGAAGTCCTTGTTCCCCTCTGGAGAGAGGCACTCTACTTTTAATGGAAAGGCAGTGCCTGTTTGGCCCCAAAATTGATATCCTGGAGCTTTCACCTCTGAAACAAGGCCTTTTGATGCATGAAGGTTGCTAATACATGAATTCAGACTAAATATCAGTTGTGGGGCTTGGGGTTTTTTCTTTATATATTGAGGTTAGTAACAGCTTCAAGACAATAAAAAAATCTTATTTCAAGTCTCAGTCTAGGTTGAGCATCTCAAATCCATTTCAGTTCTGATTTCAGTTAGAAACCATTTGTTGAAAAGCCATAAGTAGCTCCAACTTGGGGATCAGATAAGATGAGCATGAATCTCTGTGGTCATCAAATACATTACTTATCTTTGTTGTACGAACATTATTAACTGTGTTGTTCCTGGTTTTTGTTGTGCACATTGGCCTGTGTACATCTATAGTTCTGCAAAGAATTTTTAAGCTGCATCTAAAGGAGGGAGATGGCATCAATGTGTAATGCTTTTTGAAAGGTAGAAATTCATAGAAACAATATCTCAAAGGATCTGGAGAAATAGATAGACAGTAGGTACCCAACAGGTGTTCTTTGTGTGTGTGTGTGTATGCATCATCAATGAGGGCTCCACAGAAACCCGTACTGCCCAGAGTCATGCAGGGATTACTGACATTTGCTATACCTTATCACTTAAAAATGCAGTATTTCATGATGAGTGTAACTTGCATGCTTCTTAAAAACTAGAGAAATAAGAAAATGCATCCAGTTCACAACTCTAAGACAAAGCAGCAGTGTCTGTAAAGAATCAATCATCACAAAATCATAGTTTTTATTAGCAATTTTTTTAAAACTTTTTAACAATGTTTTTTGCCAAACATTATATTAAGACAGATTTCTTTATTGGTATTAGATACTTGCATATTTTAGTGCAGTAGGTTCTTTTTTCTTTTCATTATTTCCCTATGCATTCGCTACTAAGTGTTTGTATTTCACCTATTTCTGATCAGTATTGCAATAAATGCCAGAAACTCCCTATGACAAATAGGAATTTCTGTTTCTTCCCTGCAGTCAGTACAGTCAAAACCCTGTAACTACTGATGAGATGGCTATCCTTGTGCTTCCTATCGTGCCTGTGATTCTTACGGCGAAGTTTTCCCTTCTTCACTTCTGATTGACTTTGTTTGATAAACTGGTACACTTACTTCTAGATTTCCAGGTATTTACACGTGGAGCCTGCTGTGTTTAAATTCCCTAAGAATTTTGAAAAGAAATTTGATTATTTGTGCAGCGACTGCTGAAGAGCTATCTTGAATTGGTCACAAGCTTGAAGGTCAGTCTGCATTTACAGTATAAACTGTGGAGTAAAAACCACAGAGGATTGTGAAACCCAAACTCTCAGGAAATGGGGAAACATGATGGCTTTAGTATTATGTTGCCCAAACATGTTCACTGTTTACTGTCAGATAGGCTTCTACTGGCTTTTTCCAGATACCAAAAATAAGTTGTGTTATGCAGGTGTTGGAATGATCTGTTTTGGGAAGGCGTTGCATTAGCTTTGAGTCAAATATATTTGTAGTCTGGCCTCATAATGCTACATTTCACCTCTGCTTTTCCATTCATCGACTAGACTTGCTACTGTTTTCTGCCTGCAGTCAAGTGCGCTGAGATCAAGTAAGCCTGTTTGGATATAAAAATCCAATTTGAATGGAACAGCTGTATAGCCAAGTGAACATAGGAGCTTTCTGCTGAATAGGTGATGTTTTACTGCTTTCAGTTAATGTGTTCTTTAGTACCATTCTTTTAGTTTCACAGTTAAGACAAGCAGGTCATGTCTAGTATTTGATAAAGAACGGAGATTTATTTTTTCAATTTCACTTACAGAGATGAAAAACGTGCTAACTCCACATTGACTTAAAATATGGATCAAGAAGTTGGGGAAAATCTTACCTGCATTGTTTAGAGTAATGGGCATATTTTAAGTGGTGGCAATTCCGGCTTCATCTTCTTTTCATGGGGAATGTGAATGCATTTGTTCAGAGGTTTATTATTAAATGCTTCAAGGTGACCAGGAAGTAGAAAACATAGATGTAGTCTTTGTTTTATTTTCTTAGACTTGCAAACACATGGTAGGCAGGTGTCTCTAACCAACACTGATTAAACTAGAATAGCCTAGTTTGTCTTACTGCATCTGTGTTACTATAATTTAAAAATGTCTGCTAAGATTTTAATTGACATGCAGAAGAAATAAGTGACTAATACTTGGGGGGAAAAAAGATTGGGGGAATGTTCCCCAGATAATTGCAATTTTACAGTGTACACAGAAACAACTACTCTTTTGTAATTTTAGGTAAACAATCCTTCCTCCACCATTTGAGTTGCTCTTAATTTTCAAAGGAAAAAACTCCTCTGACTTTTTGAGTTCTCACAGAATTACTGAGAATTTTTTTTTTTCCTGGAAGTGACGCAAAGAAAAACGTAACTCCTGGGCGTGTTTTGCAGGCTTAGTGAAGGTTGTATGTGCAGTCTTTGTCCATGGCATTCCCCGGTTATAATGGGCATTTTAATTCTGCACAGTAGTGATATTTGTGATTTCTTGGCATCGGACCTGATATCACTGCTACACACCAGGTGAGAGGCCATCAGGGTTCCCGATGATTAGATGAGGGCTGGGGCTCATCTCCCTTCCCACACAGACCTTCCCCACTGCTCTTTCACCCTGTCTGTGCCTTACTGGGGACCTAGGACCTATTTTGGCATGATCTCTCTTCACAGAGGTGACTAGAGCATGAAGAGTCCCTCTTCTATTTGAATTCCTGAAATAGGGGAGACTACTCCAGTACAGACCCCCCTCTTTCATACTCTACCCCCTTGCATTATCTGCTATCCCCCTGATTTATCCTGTCTCCGCGCATGAAACAATCCTGCGTGTCTGGTGAGAGGAAAGGCTGCCTCTGACTTTGGAGCTGGGAAGGCGAGTTATAGGTATCTTAAAACCTCTCCTCCAGGGGGTGGGGGGAAAGGTTGTGTTATCCCACTTCTGAAAGGCCATGGCAGGATAGGGAAGGGAAAAACATACAGGCAGAGCAGGGCTTGATATTGGGGGCACAGGATGAGCATCATGAGTAGCACAGTTGCATCTGTACCTTGAAGAGATACTTGAAATTTTAGTATGGTTTCAAAGTCACAGAGCCAAGTTGTTATCACTGTATCGGCCATTATGCTCCTGTCTTGATATAAGCATCCTCTAGGTAGATTTAAGTCTTTTTTAAAACATATCTGGGATTTGGCTAGCGAAAAATAATAGACGTTTCCTGCTGCTGCCTGGTGTGTTGACAGCCAATTTCAGGAGACAGCCACTGTGTCAAAAGCATTTAGTTCTCCAGATTTTCCATTCCACCATGTACAGACAAAACACAATTTCAGCCTTTTTGCGTGAGTTGCAACGTGAAACGTTAACATGGGGCTGTACGTGAAGCCACTCGACTTTTTTACTTGCCCTTTGCTGCTGGTCCTGCTGTGTTTCCTAGGCTGGAACAAAACACAATCCTGAAGACCTGTTTGTTTTTTTTCTCAGGGTGCTGTTGCCACCTCGTGGCATTGGCCAAAACCAGCAACAAATGGTCTGTGACCAACATCAGTCGCTGACAGATGTTGCGAGTGAGATGGATGTGGGATGTGCACGCAGGAGTGGGTGGGTGCATGTGGATGTGGGGGGGGTCTCTTTTGAGGCTGTACTTCTACACAACGCTCAAAAGTTGGTTATGTGGGTGCCCTGACCCCTGTGCATCAACAGCGGCACAGTTGGTGGTAATCTTTATTCTTTTTCTTCTTCCAGTAATTTTCTAAAGTGGACAAAGATATTCACTGTTGTCCATACTGAGCCTCACATTTTGAAAACACACTGTAAAGTCCTCAGCCTTGAGGAAGAATTGCAGTACCACAACCCCGAGAGAGCAGCCGCCTAAACAGTAAATCATTTAAACTATGTTCCATAATTCAGCTTTCGGCAAACGAGATGTTGAGCAAAAAGACTAGGAAGTCTTGTTCAGATCTTGTTATCCATGTCTCTTTTTTTGAAACTGAATACTTTAAATAGTTCATGAAAGTCTTGCAATAACCCTGTGAAGTGGTATTCAGTTTGGCCTAGACCGAGTGCAAACTCTGTTATTTTTGTTGCTAAAGCATTTTGAGAGCTGGAGTATGAATTTCCTGTAAAGTAGATAAAATACTTGAAAGGTTAGACATGCTTCTACTAAACGAACTCATTTGGGCTCCAGCAAAAATTCCTGAGGTTTTTTGTTTTTGTTTTTAATTGGAACTCACAGCAAAATCCTGAGTTTTTGGAAATCATCCAAGCCCTTCTTTTGTGAGAGAATTACTTAACTTTTAGCTGCAATTCATTTATTATATATTTATTTAAAAAGAAAGAAAGAAATAAAAAAAAAGGTCAGAGAGCTATTTTAGGTTAAAATTCTCCTAGCCAAAAAATAAATATTAATGGTAAGCTATAGCTGGGATCTTCCTTATGTGGACACTAGTGCCTATGCTGGCATGGTAGGTGGAAAGAAGAGGAACATGGTTCTGCTCTGACAGTGACTCTCACTTGGTCCAGCCTAAAATGCTGATCTCCCGAAGTGTGCTTTAGTTACAAAAATGTCACCATAGGCCAGGGGGAGCAAGTGCTGAAAATCTTCCTTGTAAGGCTGCCATAAGAGATGAATTTTTAAATTTGTGTGGGTACTGGGAACTGATTTTCAGCACTTGTTCAGCATAGTCTTAGTTAATATTTCCCCAAAAGAAATCCAGTCCTTGCAAGTACTTTTCCAGACTCTTAATGTGGCTTCAGTCTAAGCTTTAGGCAAATAATAAACTGATTTAAAACTGATTTGGAACATGCAGAAATCAATATGGTTCTTTGAATGAACACCACATAATTAGGTACATCTGGCTTGTGAATGTAAACTATAGCTAAACTGAATTTTTAAAGAGCAAGCTTTGCTTAGGTTTAATATCCATTTAAATCCCTCTTTTAATCTGTTTTAATTAAACTTGAACTAAAAGGAGATTATTCTCATAGCTTGGTATTTTTCAGCTTTGTTTGATTTAAAGTTTTATCTAGATAAGATTGCATTTGATATGCAAGTGGTGTTTTGACTGTTTGCATGATTAATGGCTTTGGCATCGAAAAGAAAAAGGGCATAGTTTGATTGTTACGCGTTAGCAAAACACTTGGATCGTTTGCTTGGGACTGGAACCCAGCCCTCGCAAACTGAGACACATGTGTTTTCCCATATGTATGCTGCTTTTATACGAACAAAAGCCTTTTTTTAAGGTAATATTCAATTTTCTGTTCTGCCAGCATCACCGCCATACCTGTAAAAAAAAAAAAGAAAAATGTACTTTTATTAGCCGTACACTCCAGTAGCACTGTTTAAAACATACTGTATTTAGCACTAGTTTAGGCATTTTGTGTTCAAGCTCTTTTTGACTTTTGGCTGCGTGATACTAGATTTTCTGTTTTTAATTAAAATACCCCTTTCAATTAAAATTGTTCCAGCATTATGTTTTGGTGCATAAGTATCTGGCAGTACCTCTTTTCTTAGGTCTTGCTGAGAGTGGGTCTGGTGTAAGCATCTCTTCTTATGGTCTGTGGTGACGCTGTCAGTCTCTGTGTAGCACATTGACTCCCCACTCATCTGGGGAATCTGTGACGCTTTTCTGTGATTCCTGTTTCTGATGCAGGGTTTTTTCGTGGTTATGTTTTTGGCATTCTGCCCCTCAGATTTCTTCTTAGACCTTTCCTTCATTTTTTCAAAGGCTGCAATGTCATGTAACAACACAACTGTTTCATAAGAATTTTATCATAAACTACCGCTGGGAAGCTTATTTTTCTGTGTGACAAAACTAGCACAGATCTGCTGTATTCTTTACCAAACTGGAGGATTGCACCTTCCTACTCATGCAGGTCTCTTTGTCATTGTCTCATTCTCTTCAGCGCTGCCTTTTGCTTGGCATAGCTGTGTTGGCAGTAGCAATCTGCGTGCACTCCTTTTAAAGGAAAAAAATAAAATAATAAGGGAAGTTTTTGGTGTCTGGAGAAACAGTGCTATAAGCCTGTTATCACCTGTTGCAGTCCTTGGTGCAAGGCCCTCAAAAGACAGCTAGCCTTGACAATCTCTCTTTTAACTTCTATCACATCCTCTCTGAACTCCTGAACATTCAGCAGCCATCATTGATTATCACCTATTTGTGGGTAGCAGCCAAGTCACTGAATGTTTGCTCTTGAGAAATTGTTTATACTTGCTCCTGTACTGAAACCTTGTCTTCAGTAACTGGTAACTGCTGGATAAATAAGAGCCTCTCAGTGCATGGCATCTACATGGCTACAGTAAAACCATGTTAATTTTTAGTGGGTTTGTACAACATGATACCTACAGTCAAGGCAACAGAATTATATCAGAGTTCTCCGAAGTCATGGCATTGGCTCTGTGTGTGAATTTGCAGAGTTGTTTTGAAAGAAAAAAGGTAAGCTCAGCTCGAGGCCAAAAGTTGGGGATCAGTGTAAGGCGGCGTCCCAGTCCTGTGCTGAGGCTGCGCTGTGGCTGAAACGACCCTCAATTAGTGGCAGATTCAGATTAAGTTTACAAAGGCTTTTTTGAGGCTAAATTAAGATGTTTTATTGCCTCCTAACCACAGAGCGTTTGAGTAGAGGCAACGGCAGCTTAAAAACAACGGTTGCTATTTGGAAACCAACAATCTCAGCGTGTTTGTAACAGGGACAGGGGTTTGGAAGGTGCATGCTGCGCAGTACTCATGGCAGGTTGTAAGGTGGTTACTGGTATGTTGTCTTCTTGGGCTATCAGCACTGAAAATACATAGGTGTGTGGCCGTGGGTATTGCACGGGTGGACATTGTAAACTGTACAGATGAGACCACGGGGAGTTTCAAATTTCATAGCAAAGTTATGTTCAATATTAAGCAAGTTCAACTTTATGAAGCCTTTTGTGCATGTATCTTCCTACCCTCTCTCTGTTTGCTCTCTGGGGGAGGAGAAGAGCCGAGGAGAGAAGCCTCTGTGAGGCAAGTTTTACTGTATCCATATGGAAACCAGGATCTGTCCCCTAACTTGGTGGGCTCATTTGTGAATCTGTTTGTCACCCCATACTGCTGCTTATTCTGCCAGTTTGTTATCAGAAAGGAGGTCTTTAGACATACTTTTGTGCAGCTTACTCTATGGTGGAGCCCTAAGTTTTGGTTCCTTTAACTGAAAGCCACACCAGCAGTGTGGTGTGGGTTCGTACAACAGCAGCTTTGCCATACGTTTCTCTTGCCATTTGGAAATGAAAGAATGGACAGCCCTTAATAAAGCCCTAGCAGGTGGAGAATGGATGCTGAACAGGAGGGTAGAGAAACAGGCGAGGAGGACAGCACAGGGGAGGGGGGTGAATAGGATGGAGCACTGGATGCCAAGCATGGTGCAGAAGCTGTTGAGGGATCTCCTGATCCCTTGAGCTGGGACTTCTTGTAATTCGTTAATCCCATGGTAGAAAGATACACCAGAGTATCATTTGTGGGTCTGCCTGATAAGTGGAAGTATTGTGAATGCTTCAACAAGTGCCACAGACATTGTCATCTGCATTGGTCTGAAGTCTGATGTACAAAGGGGAAATAATGAGTTAATGATATGGAATAGCAAGCAGTGACCCAACAGGCCAAAACCAGGAGTACCGATATTTTTCAGATCTGGCTTATAGATCAGTCTGCTAATGTTTTGGTTTATTTTGTCTCTCTAGCTTTCAGTGGACTGAATTTTCAGAAGATGAAAACAGTACCTGGTGTATGGTTTATGCATGTGAAGACAAATCGCTGAAAAATTCTGCACCATAGATAACTGAGATGTTAAGAGTTGTGCTGTCAGATGAAAACGCTGAATGCTGTATGTTGAAAACAGTATTTCTGACATCAGTCAAAACCTAAGCACTGTTTAGATTATTTTGATATATGTGTGTTTTATGGTAGAAGATAAATAGAAATCAGGAGTAAAGTTTGGCTACAGCAACAAAACATGGGCTATTACACCTAGTACTTTTAGTTACAGAACTGTATAAACAGTGCTATTAAAATCACACAGCTAATCAAAACTCCTCTTTTTAGTGTAAAATAATATTAAACCCCAAATTAACAAAATTGCATAAGAGTTGGAATTTGTTTTTGCCACACCCACACTACACAGACAGTGCATATTGCAAACACTCTCTTTTGCAATAATAGAAGTAACACAACTACAGATGGTGTTGCTCTACCTCTGGGTTAGGAAATAACTTTAAAATAGCTTCTTGGTTTGCTAATTTGAATGTCTGTGTGTAACTGTTTAAGTGCATAACTGAAAGCAGAACAACTTGGATACAGCACAGGAAAATTGAATTATTTTTTTTCCGCGACTCTGTGCTCCTGCCTCCAACACCTTTCCTCTCCCTGTGCAGTGCTGTGCACCCATGCATGCGCCTCTCCCTGTGCATGCGCCTTGGCACACAGGTGATGTCTGTGTGTGGCAGCGGCAGAAGGCACAGACAGCAGCCAGGGCTGCACTGCTACGCACCTGGGAGGATGCCTGGCAGGTGGGTTTCTGCATCTAAGGAGATGGGCAGTGCCGGAGGAGGCAGCAGCTCCTTGCTTTGTGCTGGAAGATCTCGGTGCTCTGTAGGGATGCCAAAGAGCTCCTCCACCAGTCCTAATAGGGAAGGGCTAGAAAACAAGAAGGTCGCCTGTTTTATAAACCTGTGCATCATGAAACTTGGTGCAGTTGTGATCTGCCTGCCTGAAAAAATGGTTGTAGCGGTACTGGAAGAGACGCATTAAAGGACGAATGGAGCAGGTCGAGGGCACACTTCTACATTGTCTTTGACTGTTTACTCAATCAGTAACTTCTATAAAAAGATCTTTCTTTTTCTAAAACCTACAAGTTAACAGGGCATCACTTGCAGTTAATTTCCTAATGATATCTCAGTGTGGCTTCCAGGCTTTTGAATGTAACAGTTTGCCCTCTTTTTTCCCCATGAATGGTTGTCTTGTACCTTTTTTCTGAAATACAGTATAATTATCTTGTTGCCCTTCTGATAGAGCAGCATATCTGGAGATTCCATAAATGCGTACAGACCAGGCATGCTGTACGTATTTCTGCTTGGGAGATCTTGAATTGAAATACAACAATCTTACATCTCGTTCCTTTTAGTTCTCAAACATTAGTTTAAGAAAAACTCACGTATTTGAGAATTGGTGAAATGCATTTACAGTCATGGGTGTATCACATCGTTTCTCATTACATTTTGCAAATGATACATATGCAGACATAATACATGTGAGTGTTTCAGGTCAGTATCCAATGTTCTCGTCCTGTTTCAAAACTTGCATTATGTGCCTGTAATCCACATCCATTGAAGAGTGTCAGAAGTTGAAAATTTGTCAACCCAAACCCCTTGTATCAGAAATAGGTACAACTTGTTGGGGCTGTAGAAGAGAGAGGGCGTAAGCTTTCCTTATATCACTGCACGATTGCTAAATGGCAAAGTTTACATAATCCCTAGGTTATGCATCTAAGTATGGTATCTTTGAGTTTACTCTGTGAAAACAGCTGGTTGAAAAGCTTTGTTTGTAGTACTACTGTGGAACCTAGTACTTTGTTTAACTATACAGTCTTACATGGGACAGTGTAGTGCAACACTTTCTCATCATTAATCCACACAACGTTCTCCATCCATGCCAGTTCACAGCAAAGTAAATCTCTACGGCACAGCTATTGGCATAGCATAAAGAAAGCATACCTGCAGTTATGTGTATTATGATCTTTCAGGGTACTTGTATACCTCTTTCTTTTGCATCACAGTTGGTAGCAGGGTGAGAAATCCAGATTTCTTGAGTTGCCATCAGAATTCTGTCATGTGTCTTCAAATAATTCAGTGCAGTTATGGGTGGCAAAAGACATGCAGTTGGCTTAGAAAATGATTGGTGGCTATTGTCTGTAGTAAGGAGCCAAAGTTGGGCATGGACTGTATTTTTATTGTTTAAAGGTTTGCAATCCATTGACCGTGACATTCTGTAAGAGCAGAAGTGATCACCAGACAACTTTAATTACATTAACCAAACATGGGGAGATATTTTTAAAAAAAAACAAACATGAATATGTAATGTCTGAAGTGTTAGATTACCACTTCCTTCCCTAGAACTGTTCTAGGGCTGCATGTTTTTATTGCAGTAGGAGATTGAGTCTTGCTTCCATGGCAGCTGCCTCTTCTTGAAAGCTTCTTCCTGATACTTTTCACGTAGTACTGCTGCTTCCTCTTTTTTGTGAACCAAAACATTACAGTCTTTTTTGATATTTCAGCATCGAGCTTCAGAATCTTCTTGGAGTAATTTTAGCACCATTTTTTGGGCTACTCTGATTTTTATTACTCATTTTAAATAGTTATAAAAGATGTGATAGACTTGCCACCTGTGTATCTAATAAGAAAATGCTTCTGTAAACGGAGCTGTCTCGGGGTGCGTTGAGACACAAAACATAAGCAAACTTTTGAGCTGGGCTGGGGATGTGCTGACACAGCTACCCATCCTTTCACAATGCCCCGCGTATTGCTGGAGTAAGCCAAGGCCTGGCTACAGCCTGTTCTTTCTGTGGTAACCCTGCCTTGGCGTTAGCAGAAATGAGGACAATTTATAAACTATGAGCTAAAAAACAAAATCAACTAAGATTTTTTGTAAAGTAAAACCAGAAGTTTTTTGTTTCAGCAGAGAAGGGTGTAAAGGACCACACTTCATTGTACTCCCTTTTCTTACCCTGCTTCGTGGCTTTCAGCCTCTTAGCCACTGAAACTTAGTATGTAAACCCATTTTCTGGTGCGTGCCACACAAAAGATTTAATTTTCCTCTGGGAATTCTGGCCTTCCCTCTGAAACTGAATCTGTCCAAATGTGTAGTGGGTTTTAAGCACTTCATTTTAGGAAGTTACTTTTCTTTTCCCTAAGAGAATCTGCCCTATAAAATTTAGCTGTATCTACTGAGTCTATTTTTAGAGTTTTTGTCATCTTTGTTTTGTCCTTTCTACTCTGTATCACATGCAGAGTTATGATTAAAGAGGGTTTTTTTTAAGCTTCCAGGCTGTTTACTCCTCAAGGGATCCAAAAATCAGTATGGATGCTTTGACAACTGTCTCTTCCCTGCAGGTGAGGTAGTGTCACCCCTTACCTGGGCTCCTGTGTTGTCCACAGACTCTGCTTGATTTTTCCCTGCCTTATGCCGTTACTTTTACTGGCCTTCTAAGTAAAATTATTTGGGAGTTCATTGGGTGCAGATTCTGAAGAAGGTGATAATGTCGTCATGACCAAATGCCATTACAAGTCACTGCTTAACTTAAGATCATAAAATTACCTACCTTAACACTCTTCAATCTGGTTGGGTCTTTTCAGCATATGCATGTGTTTTTAAGAAGCATAACAACCAAAATGAAACATAAAAACCCCACACTTGTGGAGTCTGAATTCAGATGCTGTATGCAGGAGGAACAGGGCTGAGTGATGAGATGCGCTCTTGTTGTCTCTGTAGGGAAGAAACAAAACAAAATCGTTTGATTTTTGTTATCGGTCCAGGGAGGTCTGAATTTCTGAGGTATTTGAGAAGTCTTATTTTCCAAAACTTGCTGACATTTAACCACAAGGCTCATTATCTCTCATATCCATCTGTCATCTAAAAAACCAAAAGGCATCTATCTATTGTGTAAATCTGTTTGCACAGGGCTCTTGATACTGGCTTATATTCTTTTTTATCTCTCTACCAACACTCCCTTTGATTAAAGGACCTCAAAGGCTATTGCAGTTCATCTTCACTATGTTTCTTCCTGTTCCTCCTCTGTTCTGGGGGGAGTGTGGTGGGGGGTTGAGTGGTTTCAATCTACTAAACAATAATTACTCCAAACCAGTACTTTTTTTTTTTTTTTTTTTTTTTTTTTTAACTTGCAATGTGTGGTTTCTTTAACTAGTCCAGCATTGTAATTCCTTTTTCTTCTGTGATACCGCTTAGGGTAATGTTCGCTTTTATTCTCTGTGCTTTGAAGGATGCAGCTGATGTGCTTTGCCACACCACAGGGCACAATGAGGCCTGCAGAAGACAGCTAGCTTCTCGAGGAATGTCCTTAAGGGACCCATGGAGTTGTGTGTATTGCAAAATAAAAAATTGGCAGTGTCACCAAGAGCCTTTAAAATGAGATCTGTCTGTCTTGGGCATGGGAGAAGTACATGGCAAAGGACAGTCCTTATCATGAATAAAACCACTCAAAATAGGACAAAGGTTGCTCATGTTCTGAAGTCTCATTTACCCCAGTCCCCAAACCAACTTTGCCATAGCTTGAGAATTCATACTGCCCTTCCTGACTGTACCTTTTACTTACCGAGACCATCCTACCTACTTAGAGTCTTCCCATAAGCTTTAATGAATACAGCTGAATGTTACAATCAGAAGTGCTTAATGTTTTTTTTTTCCCTCCCCCAATTTTGTGCAGCTGACAGCTTTGGCTCTTTCTGACTTCATCTTGAAATACACTTACTTATACTTGACTCTAGTAACATGCTTGCTAGCTGTTAATACGATTACTTCCACGAAGACCCTGACAACCCATCAGGCGCACATGTTTAACCCTGTGAGGGGGAGGTAGGTGGGAATTCAGTTGCCCGTCAGCTGCCAGCGTTCTGAGAGCTCACGCCTCTTGTTTTTGTCTCAGCAGTCACGTTTCCACTGAGGTTTTGTCCTGTTCGCTGTGCTAAAAATACATTAAATGAGTAAGTAGGAAAAGATGGTTCCTTTTGACGGTGATTTTACTGGCGGCTGTGCCAATTGGAAAATAGGCTTCCAAGTAATTTCCCAATTTTGATCCGAAGGCATGTATGATGCGTGGCGAGTTGGGCAGTGGCTGCAAAAGACCCTGGTTCTCTTGCTCTAAAACAATTCAATGTAACAGTTAAAACTAATTATCTTTTCTAGGATGCAGGGGGATCTGTAGCACAAAGAAATCAGAGAGTTTCTCCAAGAAGGAAAGGTGAATTGCTCCTTTCAGCGTAGATGGCACCATGCACTGAGCATGAGTGAAAGAAAAAATAATTATTTAGTTTAAACTACCTGAAAGAAAGCTGCTGCTTGTCATCTTTTAAGCATGTATTTAGTCATCCTGTATTAGTCAGTGTAATTATGGAGGCTACAGAACTAATTCCAGATAGTAACCAGTGTTGAAATGTACAATTTAGGCTTAAAAAATAATTGATTTAAATTAGATTCTCCTGCAAGTTAAGAGAGCCCCGGCCTGATTGTCAGTTACCGCAATCAGACATTGCTCCGCGCTCAGGGCTTTTTTTGGTCTCCCCTGCTTGCTTTCTCATACCACGTTGGCAAGCTGCAACAAGTGAAACTCCACCCTTCCTACAGACTGGGGAGAGAATAAAATGCATAAACGGCGACTGCTGGCGAGTAAAATGAGGGTTTCTGCGAAGGTGCTGGTTTTCCAGACAGTCGCTGGTGTGCAGCTGAGAAAGGGGCGGGATCATTTTCAAGTAGCTTAGTTGTGATTTGTTGAATTCATAGACTTTTCCCCTTAAAATCCCAACCCTCTCTCTTTTTTTTTTTCCTCTTTTTTTTTTTTTTTTTTGAGAAGTTGACTTGCGGCTGCTTCTCAGTGCGCACGTCAGCTGTAATCTGGTCCCCAGTGCCTTGCGCTGAAATCATGAGTTCGGAGGCTGATGAACCCAAGGAAGGTACGTTTTTTTAACTATTTTCACAGGAGAGGAAACGTGTGCGCTCGCTTTGCCAGTGCTGCTTTTGTGAGCGTGGAGGAGAGTTTCTGCTCGCCTTAGGTTTTGGGTATTCAAAGGGGAGGGAAATATGCTTTGGCAAAATCGTCCGAAGCCATGCCGGTTTTGCTGGATGTGAAATGACCGAAGTGTTGGCACCCAGGGATATCTGTCTGTCTTGGCAATGGTAATTTACCTGCACATGAAATACTGATAAATGGAAGAAATGGTGTTTCAAAACACTAGTAGCAGAATATCGAAAGAGGAAGATTTTTCTTTTATTTGGAAGCAGCGTATTTTTCAGCAAAAGAGGAAGTTGCATGGGGAGAAGTGAAAGGATTATTTGGGGAATAAGCCTGATGCCGCTTACTTCCCTATCCAAATGAGTGTGCGTGCACGCGTGTGCCTGTGTTTGAAGCACAGAGCAGTGTGCCAAAGCTACAGGGTTTCATTTACTGCGTCTAGAGTGGAACGTGTGGAGGAGCTGGAAGTGCTCCAACAAAAATACAATTATTCACTAGTGTTGATTGGGAGGGGGTGCGAGCCAGGGTAGGACAGTAGGGAGCAAGTGGGGGAGGAGGGGGGCAATTTCCTGAAAGTGCCTATATACAAAAGAGCATTTATACAGAAGAGGGCACAGGGCAGTAGTGGGGTTATACACTGGATTCCTTAGAACAGAATTGATGTTTCATGGTTATGAATAGTCCTTAGGGAGACTCACACTCACAGAGATCCAGTATAGCTCAGAAAAATAACTAAAAAAAAACCCCAAAACAACAGATAAGGAAGCAGTAGGGCAGCCGAAGCTTTTTGTATTTGGTGAAAACAAGAGATTTTCAGAATATTTCAGATGGTTTTCCCCTTGTACTCCATACAACTTCCCCCACTTGAAGAATAACATTATCAAGGACCTGTATCTGGTTACTTGCGTAAAAGAGGATTTTAAGTTGATTTGCAGAAAAGTCAGCTTGGACTGTATCAAACTTAATGCTAATAATGATGATAGGACCTGGTTAGTAATAAAGCACAATAGCCTGTGTTTTGACAAGAATTACATCAGTGCTCTCCATTTTTTTTTTCTTGTTTCTTCTCATCAAATTAACAGATGAACTAAAAGGCGGTTTGTCCTTTTTTTCCAAGAAGATTCTGTAGGACAGATTTATTGAAAAGCAGAACCGAAAAAAAATATTTCTCTATAGAAACTGTTCGAAAAAGAGAATATGTAAATAAGAATATGGCAATGTGAACACTGTCCCTCAGTTTTACAGCAGGAGAGATCAGCATGCATGCCATAGAATGAAAGATCCTCTGGTTTCATGCAGGAAGCTCCAGACGATTTTACCAAGTTGGCTATAATATTTGAAATGTAAATTCTCTTCTTTAAAGAAACTTCTTACCTCCTCTAGATGACTCAGATTCTTAAAACCTCCTGAAAATACTTTTGCCTTCTCTGCATTTCTTTTGAAACAATTTGAGATGCCAGGATCTTCATGCTGAAAAAAGCATTTGGAGCAGGTGGCTGAGATAGGAAAGGAAGGGTAGCTTTTTGGTTAGTTATTTTTAGCTGGGAAAATATTTGGGGTTTGCTGTCCTGTGATTTTAGTAGGTTAGAATGGAAAATAAAAACAGTAGCCATTGTGGGAAGATAAGGTATAGATGTCACTGAGAAGGTTTTTCAGTCAGTCTGTAAATGTATTCCTGATAATACATGCCCATCTGTAAAGGAATAATTTAGAAGATGCATGAGAAATGGAGGTTTTGTGTTTACAAAGACTGAGATTGAGGTGAATGTGTAGAACTGCAGCTTTTACACTACTCTGCCTAGTCTGATTGAACATGTCATGAAAGATCACTGATCAAAATACTGAAAAATAAAGTCAAATACTTGTGCGTTTGTAGTGGTCCAGTGTATGTGGCATAAAATAGGCATTCAGAGTCTTTCAACTAACTAGCTGTGTTTAACCAAGAAACTGCTTTTTGCATAAAGAAAATTGATGCTTCACAAATTCAAACTGAATTTGAGGCTCAGGCTTTTGATACTGAGGATATATAATCTTTTAAGTGGTTTACCAAAGGGGAGGTGTGGTTGATTTTTCCTTTAGGTGCAAGACTGAACATCACTCTAAAAGAGAAATTCTGATTTACCCACAAATTATGAAGTCCAGACAGGCAATTAGTAGGTAAAGGTTGTGACTGATTATGGAAGAGGTAGAGAGTACACTTGGACAATTATAAAATAGTTATTGTACAAGATTCTGTACATTTCAAGGCTACAGCTAGTGAGGAAAGCATAGTGGTTAATATGCTGCATGCTAAAACGTGAAAGGAGGAGAAAACTACAGGAAAGATGTTATTTTAATATTGTTTGTAAGCAAAGGCAGAATTTTTCTATTTTCCTTAAAGCAGAGATGCTGAGGTGGCCTGGGAAGCTTCACTGGCCAAGAGCTAGTGAAGAGATACATACGGAGCTCTGAAATTCAGTTGCATCTTCCAGATGTGACTCTTGGACCATGTGTTGGAAGATCAGCTTGAATGAAAAGGAGAGTTGGGGGCGCGGTAATAGCATTGAACATCATGTATGTTCTGGCAATGATGTGATGGTGAAGTGAGCAATGCTTCACTTCCAGCTGCTTTATGTAAGTGAATCGCAGTATTGGGACAACATTGGGATGTCTGTAAAAGTAGATTTAATGGATTAATATGGATTATTTTTCAAAATCTGCATAACAGGATCAAAGACCATAGGTTTTACTACTGTAAAAGTGAACTATACCCATTGTTACAGTGAAACCCAAAATCAAGGTCAATTTTGAATGGCGAACTCCTGAAGATTTTCTTTTTTATGATTAATTGAATGAAGGTAGAGTCTTTGAGCTCAAGTCAAATCTTATTTTTTTAGCAAGGGCTGGGAGTAAAAAGGCAATGCTAGAAGACAATCATTACGTCACTGTATTTTGTACTGATTTCTGGATATGAGGTATGCAGCAGTGTATGTGGGCTTTTCAGCTTCTGCCTTTGATCTCTGCGTGGTCCGTATTAGAATGACAACATGAAACAGATCGGTTTTTTCTCCCATCATGCTGCTTAGTAACATTAGAACAATCTTTTTATTCATCTATATACCACAGTGCTGTATTAAATATGTGTGTGTGCCTGTGTGTGTTGGTGTGTGTGTGGCATCAATCTGTATTGCCTTTACAGATTCCAACAACTGTCATGATATAAATAACCCTGGCACATTTTCTTGTAGTTACTTTTGCCCTGGATGAAATAAAGAGCATGGTAACATCAAGAAGCAGTGTATAGCATTTTAGTGCATGGCATAATTTCAATCTGGTATACCAAGGAAGGTACCAAATGGTTTCAGGCTGTTATTTGACTTAATTCCTTTCTGAGATCTGAAGGAAATGTTCTTAATGCTGTCACTATATTAAAAATACATATAATTAATATACCTTTTTAAATACATGCCAATTCCAGTTAAAATTACTGTGTTGTCAGTGGATTTCTTACATGGTATTTCTTCAATAGAAGGAAGTAGTAATTTATGTAAAGCTTCAGAAAACTTCAGCTTCATTCTACAGGCTTTCTGTTGTAGATTGAGAAAACAGCAGGAGATAAATTTAATGTCTCAAAGGAAAAGTAAACTAGTAACAGATATTAGAGTTAATGGAATACATTTCTCTATAAAATAATGCATATTGTGTTACAAACTTGGAAGCAATGAGAGCCTGCATTGCACCTTTATCATACTTAGCTTTTAGTACCACATTTCATGGGGGAGAAAAATCTCTGCATTCCTACAAGTGCTCGGAGCTTTTTTAGACACAATTAGCATTTTTTAATCCAAATGAGATTACTGAGGAATGAGCTCACCTGTTTTGTTCCTTTAGAGCTCAGAACAGAGACACAGGGGTTATAAAATCACAGAGCACTCACTGTTTTGAGAAGTCAGTACTCCCTCTTGTAAGTAGTCATGGATTTGCTTTGACATTTTGCAGTCACCTCTCACTGTGTGAAAGTTTTCCAGGGTAGAATCATGTTCATTTAGATAAAAAATTGTCTGCTCTTGTGCTCCTTAATCCATCCAAAACAGCGATGGGAATCTGTAATGAACCTCATGAAGTTCAACCAGGCCAAGTGTAAAGTCCTGCACCTGGGTCGAGGTAATCCCAAACACAAATAGATGCTGGGCAGAGCATGGATTGAGAGCAGCCCTGAGGAGAAGGACTTGGGGTGTTGGTGGATGAGAAGCTCAACATGAGCCAGCCATGTGTGCTCACAGCCCAGAAAGCCAACCGCAGCCTGGGCTACATCAAAAGAAGCGTGGCCAGCAGGTCGAGGGAGGTGATTGTGGCCCTCTACTCTGTTCTCGTGAGACCGCACCTGGAGTACTGTGTCCAGCTCTGGAGTGCTCAGCACAAGAAGGACACGGACCTGTTGAAGTGGGTCCAGAGGAGGCCACAAAGATGATGAGAGGGCTGGAGCACCTCTCCTATGAGGACAGACTGAGAGAGTTGGGGTTTTTCAGCCTGGAGACAAGAAGGCTCCGGGGCGACCTTATAGCAGCCTTCCAGTACCTAAAGGGGGCCTACAGGAAAGATGGGGAGGGACTCTTTATCAGGGAGTGTAATGATAGGACAAGGTGTAACGGTTTCAAACTTTCTGAAAGAGGGTAGATTTAGATTAGATATTAGGAAGAAATTCTTTACTGTAAGGATAGTGAGGCACTGGAACAGGCTGCCCAGAGAAGTTGTGGATGCCCCATCCCTGGAAGTGTTCAAGGCCAGGCTGGATGGGGCTTTGAGCAGCCTGGTCTAGTGGGAGGTGTCCCTGCCCATGGCAGGGGGGTTGGAACTAGATCATCTTTAAGGTCCCTTCCAACCGGAACCTTTCTGTGATTCTGTGCGTGATTCTGTAAAGTGCTAACAGCCAAGGAGGTAAACTGCAGCAAACCCAGTTTCTGCTATTTCCAGAAATAATCCAAACTTTACAAACTGTAGAAAAGAGGTTAATCATCCGACTCTCTCCAAAACTAGCATTTGTTAGAACCTTTTATGCTTTTATGATAGTGAACGGGAAGACCCAAACTATGCAAGTAGACCGTTATCCATACATAATTGGAACAGGTACCAGGTGATGACAGTCCCATTTCATGTTAACCTTTGAAGGCAAAATTGTAATCAATGGCATGAAAACCGTAAGATTAAACAGGAATGGGATGTCTCAGTGTCTGGTTTTGGATAACCTTTAAGATAACCCATCTGTGAATGGATTAGGTGGCCACTGTCTCTCTTCATGTTTGGAAGTCCATATGGAATAGTTATCTTCTGTAAAACACTTTGTACCCCATATATTTAGCAATCTCTTCCTTGTGCTGTTGGAGCAGATGAGGAAGCTAGGTGGTAATTTGAGCAGAGGCCACGGGATAAGCACTAGCTGTAGCTGGTAGGTTACTTCAGAGAATCACTGAAAACTCTTAACAGGTTAATCATTTAGCTGCGATTGTTGGGTTGAATGCTACATTGCTTTGAGAAAATTCCATTAATATGATTATACTTGTGCGATCAAATCTTTTAATCCATAGCAAACTGCAAGACTCATGTGTTTAATTTCAAACAAGATACGGTCCCTTGAGCTGTTTGGTCAATAGAGAGAATCATAGATTAACTGAGGCTGCAGGGAACTTCTGGAGGTCATTGGGCACAACCTTCCACTCAGGGCAGAGCCAGCTTTGAAGTTGCATCCAAATGCACAGTTAAATGAGGTTGCTTAGGCTTTTTCCAGTCCAGCTGATAGTGTCTTCAAGAGTGGTGGTCCCACAACTTCTCTAGCAACACATTCCAATATTTGACCACCTTTGCTATGAAGCATTCCTAATGAGAACTCTCCTTGATGCTTGTGTCTGTTGCTCCTTGCTGGTTTGCTGTGTGGATACAAAAAGACCCTGGCTCTGTCTTCTCTGTAACTATTCACTTAACAAGTTAGATATATTGGGTAGGTCCACTATTACTCTTTAGGTTGAGCAAACCTACCACTCTCAGCCTGTCCTCTCAGTTGTGCGCTCCAGCTCCCTAACCATCTTGGTGTCCGTCTGATGGACTTGCTTCAGTTTGTCAGCTTCTTTTTTGGTGAGATATTGGGAAGCCCAAAATTGGAGATGGTAGTCTGCATATGGGAAGATAGTACTTTGTTTCCAGTCTTTTCCATCTTACAGAATTCATGTCATACTGGAGACTAAATTTTCCCCATCTTCCTTC
This sequence comes from Rissa tridactyla, assembly GCF_028500815.1. Taxonomy (NCBI): domain Eukaryota; kingdom Metazoa; phylum Chordata; class Aves; order Charadriiformes; family Laridae; genus Rissa; species Rissa tridactyla. The sequence continues at coordinate 19,533,889 of NC_071497.1, forward strand.
CGTTTATCTGTTGTTGACAGCATTTGCTATATTATGGTACTTCTTAGACCCTTGGGTTACTTTCTTTGAGGAATTTGCAAACTATACGTTGTCATAAATGAGACCAGAAGTCAGAGATCAGGGAGCAAAAGTCAGTGAATCTGTGGAGTATCAAAAGAAGTGTCTGGGGAAGGGAAGGGCCTTACACCTACATTCAGAAAGGCCGTGTTCTTGATCAGTGTTATTTCCAAGTATAGCAACAGGCTGAATGAATGGCTTCTGAGAATAGTGAGTATTTTGTAATACATGTGCCAGGGATAACATAAGGAAAATGTAATACTTAAAAATTAATTCTAATTTGTAATTTTTATTCAAAAGCACAGATCATTCCTTTCATCAGTAATCATTTATCATTTCATCAAATCTTCTGTTAAATATGACAGTTTCATAAGGGTTACTAAATACTGCTTTTGGAGAAGCAAATTGCTTCTCTCCCCGCTCTCCTCAGGCATTTAGAGCCTCTGTAAACACATTTGAGTAATAAATACAGCAAATGAAAACTATATTGCAGGTGTTATTCAACCTTCTGGACTTTTTTTTTTTGTTACAATTTGATTACAAAATACAGTAAGAGGAGAGCATTTCATAGAGGTGTGAAAGAGCTACTGATTTTTCTGCGCTTTTATGAAACAACTTCTGTTTTTCTTTTTTCATACATCACACTCAATAGAAGAATTAGTAGGCTAAAAATAATTTAATCTATTTCATAATGTCTTTAAAGCCAAAATGACTTATTTAATGTTTAAGGATTAATTTTTCATGTTTGCTTATTGGGTAGATGCTTCATAGATCAGTAGTATCCAGTAGCAGTACTGTTAGTAGTAACAGTTGCTGTGTGTGATTTTGAAAGAAATTGGAATGCTTACACTGACTGTTTCTGCATTAATAAATAGCACTAATCTGAATGTTTGTCTATTGACATTAACATTTTTTTTTATTGTACCGTGCAAGATCTGGAAGCTACAGATTTTCATGTTTTCTCTGTCTGCATCAGTATATTTGCCAAGTTCCTTGTGTTTTTTAATGGTAGGTGTTGATGCATCTCCATCATGACTACTGAACAGGATGCACTGTGGGATTAGCAGTGCAAAGGCAACTCCCAGCAGCTTGGTTCTTTTAACCATAACATCAGCAAAAGCACAAACCTTAAATCTGCTGTCTGTTGGGCACAGTCTTGTTTTGAGCAAGGAGGAGAGCAACTGTGAAGCCTGTCCTTTGAGAGCTTCATTCTACATTCATCCTTTTGGGGTGTTCTCTTAGAAATGTTGGTTTTCTTCATAAGATTCCCTGACTGGGTTGGGGTGTGATTTGATTCAGTTTCATCAGTTGATTCCCTGTCAAAATTCACTTTTGTCGTTCATTTCTAGTGCTTGACTGGCTAGCAATGAGAAGTAGAGAGCCTGCACTTCTGCATGGCATGGCGGATTCGGTCTGATGAATTTGCGATCCAAAACACCACAGATCTGTTTCAGCAGAAGCAATGTAGAGGACTGAATACACACTGTATAAATAAATTTATTTTTCACTACCTTTTGTTGAATTCAGTACTGATATTTGTAACTACGCAGATTAGTAATGAAAGGTCAAAGATTCTGTTTTGCATAGCAATAGGTGAAACCTACATTTCAGTCTGACATAGAATATACAAATGTTGGGTTGTCTGGAGAGAGTCCTGTTCCTGATGGCAGTTTACAGTAATGAGAATAAATTGCAGTAAAGTAGGAGTTAGTGTTTAATTTATTTAAGAGTGTTTATCCTTGAAAGGTTTGTCATTTGAAATCCAGGGACATATTCTGAGATGTATTTTACTTATCTATGAAGGTGAGTAGTTGCAGGTTTCTCTATGGCATTGGTAGCTGACCTGTGATTTCAGTGGACCCCTAAGAATGTGATACCCTCAAGTCTTGATCCCAAAATGTTTACATTTCACTTCATACAGGAATTAATAAAGCACTGAATCAGTGCATGCACAGACAAGCTCCCACTTAATTAACTTCATTGAGGTGTGTAGGAAACTTTCACTGTGAAAAATGCAGAAATTCCCTTGTTTTAAAACAAAGCTTTCATGAGATCTGTTTTTGCTTTTACTATGTCCACTTTACCAAACTACTCTACAAAGATAGTTTTATTTATAGAAAGAAGAAAATCTTGGTTTAATATTAGGAAAAGCAAGTAAATGACACACTGGTGATTCCAAGGCTATTTTTTCCTACTTGCAAAAGAGAAAATGAATGAATGTTTCTATTCACTTAAAAACATTTGTATTAAAAATATTTGTGGAGAAAAAGTGATTTAAATATTACTTCAGAAACTAATAAAGGACTTGAAACAATGAATCATGAATTTGAGCAGGTGTGAACAGAAATAGTGGATCCTTCAAGAAGGGGGAAGAATAAAGATTGGCTCTGGTGTCTCCATCTATGATAAGATGACTTCACCAAGCTCACAGCCTTGTTCTCAATGCTGGAGGTTAGATATTTAGAAGACTGTGATGCAGGACATCACTGTCATGGATTTTCATTTAAAATAACCTCTCTTTGCAACAAACAGCTGGTATAAGAATAAAATGAAAGAGATGAAAATTATGGTGGATTTGGATGTTGATCAGTAGGTAACAAGCCACAACAAAATGCCATGCAGTTTGGGAGAAGACGATAGTAGTATCATGGTGAAGTGAAGAGAAACTGTTGACATTTTTATTTCTGTGCAAAAAAATGTAATCTAACTAATTTGAAATTTAGGTTTATGGTGTTTATTTTCACCACATGAGTCCTTTCCTTCTCCAGGTTCAAATTTGCATTCCCTCCTTCTTTGTGCGTAATAATCCTGAAAATCTCGAGCTACAACAACTTTTCCTGGTGGTGGATCTCCCTACATAGCTGACCAGTGCTGTTCATCACCTACTTAAAAATACCATTTGATGCCAGTGCAAAGTAAAGAAGCTGGACGTTTAAATTCTACAGTAGTCAACAGCTGTAAAAACCAGTGCACTCAATCTCCTATGCCTTGCCCTGAGGAGTGAACTACAAAATAGATGCAGGTTTTACAGAATCACAGAACAGTTAAGGCTGGAAGGGGCCTCCGGAGACTGTCTAGTTTTAGCCAGTAAATATATTTGCAACATTTAAAAATAAATAGGCTTTCTAGTGCTTTGCTAGGTATCAAAGTTCTGTATCCAAATGATGCTGCTTACTGACATAAAAGAAAATTACAGTGTCACACATATGATGTTTAACCAGATTTAATTTTACAGAAGAACGAGTTGCTAACAGTATTAAAGACATGTTTTTTCTCTTACACTTTATATTCTACTAGGATTTAATGACACTAATGAAAGCAAAACCAAACTCTCAGGATGTGTGGGGTGGTGGACCTGTTTTTTGACACTTAGTTTATACTTGAGAATTTAGGTGTTGGTTTGGGTTTGGTTTGGTTTTTGTTTTTGTTTTCCCCCAGTAAGTGTTATGTATGGAAATACTTCGCGTATTTTTTCAGCTGTTTTGAGCATTGGTTTTGACTGAGAGATGCCAGGAATAAAGCAAACCAAGTGGAAACAAACAGGGGTCAAAGCAAAGCCTCCAAAAGAGAGACTGTGCATTTGGGTCTTGGGGAGCCTGTTCTGAATTGACAGCAATGGTGTAAGGAAATGAAGGAGGGAAAATACTCTCAACCATTGATTTAATGTCTGGAAGTTCGGATGAAAGTCCTGGTAGCTGTAGTATGGACACAAAGGGAGCAGGCTGTGGCTACTAAATAATGGGAGAAAAAATTAAAACTGAGGGATTGGTTTATTTTGCTCCTTGTGGATGAGGAAGGTAAGGGAAATGCGTGTTAGCAGTGTTAATGGAAAAGACCACTACAGCCACCAAGTCCTCCATAATCACAGGTACCATGAACGACTGGTGCAGAAGAGTAGACAAAGCATATATTCTATGGACAGCCATGCATTTAATGCCAGAAAACATATCTTTCATCCTTTAAAGCAGGTAGTGAAAAATTAAAACCTGCAAAAGAGATGAAAGGTGTCACTAGTGTCCCAGGCCTAAAGAACAGCCAGTATCTGATACGTAAAATATACCATATATGGTATATTTTCTTGTGGTTTATAATCTGCATTTCAGTGTTGATGTTGAAAAAAGTATATACTAACCAGACACCTGAGAATGGAGTGCCTTGGGAATCACTACGGTTTTTTTCCTGTGTCTGGCCTGTAGTTGTGTCAATCTTGAGTGCCTCACAAGTTTCTTTAGAAAGGAGAAGACAGAAATCAAACTATGTATGTGTGAGACAGGTGTCATTCAGTTTCTCAGGGCAACCAGTGGAAGATACAAGAGTAATTTATATAAACAAAGTTAGAGCTAGCAATCCAGCCTTCTTTCAACGTTACACTGAAAGAGAGATCCCGAGGGACTCCCATCCTGTCTGCAAGAAACAGACAGGGTGGCGAACAGATCGACGTTAAGAAGAACAGAGAACCAGAACTAGAAATCCAGGAAGAACATCATTAACTACTTTCAAAGCCATTGTAAGATCACTCACAAACCTTTCTGTCATTTGAACTCTCTGAAGCCTCTGCTGTGGCTTTCTTTACATGCTATTCAAAATGTATGCCCTTTGCAGTTTGACAGCCGCGTTGCTACCTTCTCCTCGTAATCAAGTTCCCTGTTCCTCTCATGCAGATTGCCATCTTGTCTCAACCTTCCGGTTCATTGTATTTTTGCCACATGTATCTTAAACTTCCTCTTAACTTTCCCCCTCCGGCCCCCATGTCAAATTTAAGTCTCACCAATGGATGCAGAGCTCCCCAGGGCTGCTGGTCTTGGTGTTTTTCCTTCTGCATTCCAGCCAGAAGCTCTCCGGTTGAACTCTAGGTCCTGTGCCTACAGCTAAGGGTTTTTTGTGAGAAGACAGTCCTTCTGCCAGGATGTTTGTAAGAGCAGTTAGATACCTCTTTTTAAACTTCAGCTTTTGGTAGAACATTCAATTGTTAATGGCCAGATTATTTTATTGGAAGTTCCTCTTGGGTTAGGGAGCTTGGTGCTGTTGCCTTGCTGCAGTTGGGTACACGTTTCTTATGCTGGACAAAAAATACAGTACCTGCATTGCATTTGCTTGATCAGAACGCATACCTAAGATACCCTTTATTTCCTATGAAAAGATTTGTGCTATATTACTGTTGAGTGTGCATGGACACCTGGTAGATACAGAGGAACTTGACGTAGCCCTGAAATGGCCAACAGCTGAAATATACAGGCTGCATATTTAATACCCCAGCACCTGTTGTTACATTCCAGCGAGGATAACAAATGGTGGCAAAGAAGTGAAATACCAAATTAAGTTCATGACCCTACTCAGTGTGACTGTCATTTTCTCAGTTTAATATCCAAAATATTTTAAAATATGCTAATCTAAGAGCAGTCATCAGAAGTTAATCTGATTTTTTTTTCTTATTAAAGTTGCAGTGTTAATTAAAAGCCACACAGAGACTCTAGGAAAAAGGGCTTTTAAGAAGGCTTTTTAAATTTCTAAATCAGCTACAGTATATGTATCATGTGATGCACAGGGTGGCTGTGGGAAGCACAGGCACGTAAAACCAGAATAACTTGTTGGCACAGACTGCTCTCATGGGACTGCAGAACTCTGCACTCACATTCTTGTTGGAAATAGCATCTTCCCGTGCCACACTGCCCAGCCTTAACCTCCAGGTACTTTTTTTGGCAGTTCTTCTCACCTCTTGATCAAAAAAAGTATTTTGTTTTCTGTTTTCTCATGGTTTGTTTCATTTTTGCAGCTAGAAAGTGGGTCATCTTTTGCTGTTTGTCAGATTTTGGACATGTGATACATTAAGGCTAGAATCAAATAGCAAAATCAGGAAGCATATAACAATATCATATGTGTTTTGCAAACCTATTGATAGTGACTTCTTCAGCACTTTTTTGAGTAAAAAAAGGTGTTCCTAATGGTGCTTGCCAGCTTTTCTTATCTTTCCCGTGTTCCTGCTGTGGAATGTATGCTCACTCTTAGTATGAGTATGCAGGTTAGACATAGTGCATATTTAAAAAAATGCTTGATTAGCTAGATTTCTTTTCCAAAATTGTTTGATTAACTCTTGCTTCAGAGTGACTTGCAGCCTCAGAGCTGACTTCCAAATCCAGTAAACCTGTTCACGCAGTATTTGCCATGCATTAGGCTTGGCTTCAGATTGGGTATTTTTTCTTTTGAAGGCCTTCCAGTGTGACTGTTAAAATTAGTACACATTGCTCGACTAATTAACGTTCTCATAATATGCTCAGTAAGTAAAGATTATGGTGAGTGAGAATTTAGTACAATTTACTGTACCTATTAAGAGAACTGTAGGCAAAGGTTACTTACCTTTATGAACGAATGCTTTGTATGCGTTGAAAAATTCTGTTTAAACTGTTTTCTAGTTAAAATTGATATTCATATATAAATCTCCCTTTTCAAAAACAAAGTGCCAAATAAAATATTTGCTCTTTGAATAAGGACCTTGTGTACCTGAATCATAAAAGTAGAGATGTATGTGGAAGAAATAAGTACTGTATAGGGCCCTTGTTTTTTTGGTGTGTTTTTTTTTTTTTTTTTTCCCCTCCTTCTGCACTTAGTCGTTTGCCCTCTGGGTTTTCCACTGCCTGATGGTGCTTGCCCAAGCTATCTGCCCTGTTACAGTCCTTTCTTCCATAAACTCTGTGGCTGCCCTGGTTTCTTCTCACCCCTGCCATCAGCCAGCTTAGAAGTTGCAGTCCCAGTGTCTGAGGTTGAAGAGCGAAAGCTGTCAGAGCGCTGTCTGGTCTTGCATGTCTGGTACGAGCTTCAGTTTTCATCAGCTTTTGAAAAGCCAGCAAGTGAAGAGACGCAAACGTGCAGACGGGCCAAAATGCTGAAGTGGCCGTCTGGGGACTGCTGTGTTTTTGGAATGATTTCAGCGTTGCAAGGACTTTATCTGTGCTTTTTAAAAGTTTAAATTTAACACACCTTTCACCCAGGAAGCTTTGAAATACTTAGATAAGAATCACAACACTGACTCTTCTGTTTTAAAAAGAAAAAAAAACGCACACCAAAAAAAGTTCTTTGAAACCATGACTCACTCAGGTGGTTATTAAGAAGAAGCTGTAAATCATGGTGGCAGCTAGAAAAATCAGCTTACCTTATTCATATGTGAAGAATTCATAGTCTGTGTCCTACCACTCATTTTTTAATCTTATCGTCATGGAATAAGTACCTTGTGAAAATTGTTACAGCCCTGGTAACAGGTTTATGACTCTATTTCTGACTGTTCTGTACTGCAGGACTCGTTGGTTCACTGATGCTAACTCTTGCAGTTTATCGCCATCAGAGCTTTACCTTACTGAAGTCATGTATTTATGCATGAAGTCATATATTTATATGCCTCAGTGTATTTATTTTTCTAATGCTTCTGGCCTTTATCATTCCTGAAAACAAGGGTAGCCCTGCAAAGACCCAGAAAGCAGAAGGCACGAGAAAATGTAAAAATTCAGTAATTTTTTTTTTATCCCTGGATATCTAGGCGATCTCATGATTTTGGAGGTGCATGACTCATGGTCACATACAGCCAGGGGGAGCGTAGCCCTGTCAATCCCGCTTGATTTCAAGTTGCCTCCCTCCAGGGAAAGGATGCTGTCCCTCTGCGGGAGCCTGGCTGAACGTGCGCTCAGTACGGCGCGCGCGGGCTTTTTGCTGCAGCTCTCACCCGCGGTCTGTAGAGGGGCAAACGCACTCGTCCACACAGGATGCCCGGCAGGAAATCGGTTGCCACATTTGCCAAAGCTATGTGACACAGTCTTTTAAATGCTGCCTAAAGTGCTCGGTCGGTGCTGTCTCTTTCCTCCTAATCCCGTGTAAATGTCCTTTGTGCCTTGCCTAAAAAAGAAAACCTGTCATTTTTGGACCTTGCGCTCACCAGGTACTGGTGCAGTGCGTGGTATGCCAATCACTAAAATGAGAACAGGATCTCAGGCAGCAGCCGTTGTTACTAATGGCTTCACAGTCACATTCTCTCTTCCGCCGGGACTGTTGTATCAACATAGCAAGTACGTACACTAGAAATGCAGGTCATGTCAGAAAGCTCACCTCCTGACTTGCCCATGGAATTTAACACGGTTCACTGGAAGTTTTTACTGGGTGCTTTTTTTTTTTTGTCCTTCTTTATTACAACAAGATTAAAAATACTCCGTGACTCAGGTATTGTCGATGTACATGAGATTGAATGCACTCAACGGCAAGTGATGTTGAATCTACCGTCGGCTGTTACCTTGTGGAAAAAACATCCTGCCTTGATTCAAGGCAGTGAAATCATCTGATTCAACTTTTTTTTTTTTTCCAATTACTTTTTTTTTTTTTAATTTAGTTTAAATGGAGTTGAGAAACACGGTATTTGGTAATAGGCATTTGCCACAGTGTGGAGGGAGGTGTACTTGCTTCCATGTCAGGGAAAAGTCAGCATCACAGCCGTAAGTAGTAGCCTTCTTGTACTTTTATACCAGTCTTCTGAGAGCTTATTAACCCACAATTCTAAATTCTCATATACTTCCACCACAGTTTTAAGGAAAACATGTGTAAGGTAAAATATTTTGGGGAAAACCGATCCAGAATGCTACAGGTCCAGTATTTATTGACTTTAACAAACAAAATACTATTGTTAAACAAACAGACTTGGTTGCTGAAATCCAGAAGTTTCATAATTAATAAGCTTCCAACTTTCACAGGAGGCAGTCTCTATCAACTTGTGTGCTCCTCTAAATCATAAATTAGAAGACTCTGCAGATGCTGGAGTTATCCCTAAGACCATATGAATTTTGAAGTAGCGGAGGCAGGATTTCCACTGAGAGTCTTTCCCCTTGGTCTGCTCTCCCCTGCGGAGGGACGGCTCTACTGGAACATAATCATGTTTATTTGTGTAGATTGTACAGAAAATGGCATCCATTGATTTCAAAGGGGTATTTTTTGATGATACGCTTTTAAGAAGTGAAGTGTAAAACTGCACAGGAACAAAACCAGGAGCTATAAAGAGTAATCATGAGGAAAAACTATCTGTGAGATGCTTAAAATCAGTGAGATTCCCTGCCCAAATTCTGGGTGTGCTGTAGGCCACCAGAGAAGTGGCACTATTTCAGTTGTATGTGCAAGGATGGGACCTGTCAATACAATAGGTGTGGTCAGAGATTTATACATCCTGGCCAGCTACTGTAGTCACTCTTAAAAGGTGACTACCTACAGTCAACCCTAAGCGAGTGAGGCTGCCCTAAGCAGTTGTCTAAATGTGGATTTACAGGCTTATTTTCAGGTGCTCGCGTCTGAGATTGTAGTCAGAGGTCTGAAGGGGGATGCTGGGCTGCCCTCGCATTGGGAAGGGGGGGCTGGTGACAGGAGCAGCTGGCGGCCGCCCCTCACCAGCAGCCTGTGACCCGTGAACCAGGCGTCTCCCATACACACAAGTATCTGCAGGGAGCAGGTTAATGTTTTAACCTCTTCTTGACACGTCCCCTTGCCCTTTCGAGTCACAGGACCTTTCTTCTCCCTCCCTTTTCTGCTAATTGTTCCAGTTGTCAGTTAGCAGTAACGGCCATTGGCGTTGCTGTGCTTGCTCAGCAGTGCAATTTCCTTTCGGCTCGCTTTTCGAGGAAGTGAAACCGCCGCGATGTATTTTTGCATTCTGAGGTGCCAAAGCAAAATGAAGCGCTGCAGGTCGGAGAGAAAGGTAGCTGAGAAGAGCTGCCGTTACGGTGAGGGGGAAAACCCCCCGTTCACTCTGTGATAGCTTCTGACAGCGTTTCAAAGCGCATGATAGCGTGTGTGCTGGGTTTAGCGGAATAAATAAGCCACAGGACGGTTCTTCACCTTGGGTATTTTGCTTCTCTTTCTGCTGTCGGCATTAACAATTGCAATTCCGTTTGATGAACAAGTAAGTAATAATTTTACTATTTTTTTAAGGAAGTATATAAGTTTGGTCCAAAAGAGCTCTATAATCTTACTGCTTAAGCAATTGACTGTGATACACATTCTAGGTCTTTCTGCCATCAGTGGCAATAAGGGAAAATTCTGGTTATAAAATACGAACAATTTGCAAGTTCCTTTTTTGGGTTGACTGAAATACTGAAGTATGATATTTATGTATTCAGCAATAAAATTAGAACCCATGTAATAACACAGGGAAAATGAAGCTGACTTCTAGTGTACTGCAGAGCAGATAGAAAATAGGCCGTGATGGGTAGTCCCAAAACTTACACAGTTTTTAGAGAAATGCCATTAAGAGCTTAATACCTCTTTGCTTAGTATATGGTAATCACACGTTGAGCTCCACTTTGTCAAATGTTCAGTGATGTAATGTAAGGGGGATTTTGTTGAAAAACTGTAAAATTTTTAGGAAACTGCCATGTTTTCACTTTCTTGAAATTGATACTTTGCAGGTTATTATGTGTAAATTGTTAGAGCCATACCTGAGTTTGTGTGTGACTTGCTGGAAGCAAGCATTCTGTGCGATATAGTTGGCATTTTATAAGAATACCTACAGCATCCTGGAAAGAACATTTTAAAATACATATATATAGGGGGGAGGGGGGGCAGATTCTCTGCAAATTTATGGAAGACACTTTGAAACAACAACTGCTATTAGTACGAACATCTGTATATCTTTGTGGAGTGTCAGACAGAAGGCATCATGAGCAGTTAGTAAATGGGAAGTCTTTAAGAAGTAAAAGTTATGAAAGAACAATCAATATTCCTGTTTTGGAGGAAAAAAAGCTATCGTTCATCTGTAGGTCTGTGTAAAGCATTGGCTTTGAGTTCTCGCATTTGACCACCCTTTGACATACTTTGATTAGTTTTATTTGAATAGTAACAGTTGCAGTTCTATATTTAAAAACACAAAAAGTGAATCAAATACTTTCAGTTCAGATTGACTACTTAGCATCTTTAACGTCTTCCTGTGGTTGAGAAACGTGTCTGTCTTGTGATCGTGAATGCTTTGCCCAAGATAGTTAACAATGGGTTCTTTGGTTTTTGAGTGTCCTCATGTAGTAGAGATTTTAAAAAATGCGCTCAAACACTTCATGCTTCAAAACGAAATACAGGTATGCACTGAAAGTCTCTTGAAACAAACCTGCTTGAAAGTTTCTGCGATGACAAAAAAAGGAGCTTGTTACTAAGTTTCTCAAGGGTTGAAGAAAAACTGTTTTCTTCGACAGACTGTTGAAGAAAAAATATAGATTTGTGTCTCACGTGTCCTGAAGGACAAGTTCCTTCTATTTGCAGGAACCCCAGAGGCACCCTGCATCTGAACACACCCAGCTGCCCAAATACAAACGGTTAAGACGAAACCTTTTCCAGACTCAGGGACTTGCTGTTTGGCATCTGCAGAGTTTATGTTTTCATTAAAAGAAAAAAATAAAAAATGTTTCCAGGCCCTGTGTTTGCACCTTCCATATGTGAAGTAAATGTAAACAGATGAACCTTTCCTTCAGCCTGTCTGAGACTCCAGGGAAGCTGCAGCGTAAAGGCTGCCGTCTCCCAGACCCTTCAACCTGGAAGTACGAATTCACATCTGCCTTGGTGGAGAAGGCGCTGCAAAGGGAACGTGGTGTAAACAGTTGTCACATGCAGCAGAACACGAGCAGTAACATTTCACAAAACAAGGTTCTGAAAGAACATTTGGGGCCTTTTAAGTATTTGAAGGAATTACAAACCAGTCATTGGGTATATTGGTGCAAGTAAGCATAGTTTTGGAGGTGGAAATCTGCTCTAGGATCTACTGTATTGGTCACAGAGGGATTTCTTATGAGGTTATGGTAGCACGTGTTATGGCGATCCATAGACTTTTCAGTTTTGGCTATTTCTGCATTAAGTATAGGACATAGAAGTGTTAATCTACACTTGTTTCCCCTCTGAAAACTAGCTGCTTCAGATTGCATCCAAAGCATCTCAGTATTGGTTTGGTAACAGTACAGTCAGTATTGTTTGCTGACCAAGGATTTTTGTGTTTCTATTTTATTTTTTTATATATATATATATTTTATTTTCATATATATATGTATGTGTATATGTATATGTATACATGTATAAAATATATCTATTAAAATATAATAGATGTGTGGGATCTGAATTCACTGACCATGTAAAATGCTAAGCAGGAAAGAGTTTTACAATAATCAATTCACTGAATTACTCTCTCTAATTGAGTAGCAGTGGTAATTGTCACGACATTGGGTTAGTCATGGTTTCAGATTTCATTATGAATATGAGAATCAGGTCAGACTTATGACTCATCTGATCAAATAGTGCAGGTTTACTGCCTCAACTTGAAAATCCCCATATATAAACCTCTATATATAGACAGAGGTTTAAAACCATTTTTGAGCAAGTTCTATCTCATTTTTTGTTTTCTCAGAAGTAAAACAGTCTAAAAGACTGTAAACCTGAAGACAACAGAGTTTTAGGGACTGAAAAGATGTTGACTACATACATAAGTTTGCATTATTTTTGCAGCAGTTAGGAATACTAATATGAATGGATAGACATGAAAATATTCCTCAACTGTCCACAGTACGTCTGTTACTAAGTATTGACTGCATGCTTTTTTTTTTCTCCCCCAGTGGCCACAGATGTCTTCAACTCCAAAAGTCTGGCCATTCAGGCCCAGAAGAAGATCCTTGGAAAAATGGTGTCCAAATCAATAGCAACTACTTTGATCGATGACACAAGCAGTGATGTTTTAGATGAGCTCTACAGAGTGACAAAGGAATACACACAAAATAAAAAGGAAGCAGAGAAAATCATCAAAAACCTCATTAAAATAGTCCTCAAATTGGCAATTCTCTACAGGAACAACCAGTTTAACCAGGATGAAATAGCGTTGATGGAGAAATTCAAGAAGAAGGTTCATCAGCTGGCCAAGACCGTGGTCAGTTTCCATCAGGTGGATTATACCTTTGACAGGAATTTTTTGTCCAAACTGTTAAATGATTGTAGAGAGCTACTTCATGAAATCATTCAGCGTCACCTAACTGCAAAGTCACATGGACGTGTCAACAACGTGTTTGATCACTTCTCTGATTGTGAATTTTTGGCTGCCTTGTACAATCCCTTTGGACCTTATAAACTCCATTTGCAGAAACTTTGTGATGGTGTCAACAAAATGCTAGATGAGGGGAACATATAAGTACATGTATTAAAGTTGACTTCCTATGCATTATTTGTAGATGGAACACTGTTGATTTATGAAGGAATAAGGGAGCATGCAAAAAGGTTTATTTTTTACATTATGGCAAATATTTCCAAAATACCTTTATTAAATTGATTCCTTATTATGAGGTATCTGTTGCTATTCACTGTCCATCTGGAAGAAAGACTGCACATGACTTTTTTTACTGGGCTTTGCCTAAGGAAACAGCTGGATAAAGACAATAAGACAGAACAGTCCAAGTAGAATAAGAGTCGTGCAAGACAGATATACAAAACAAAAAAATAGACTGTCAGACAATCCACATCTTTCATAGATTTACAGAATTATTTCTAAACTATCAGAGTCCAGTAATGTTGGTAACAGACTATCATGGTGATGGTACCTTCTATAATTTCTTTGACTGATTTGTAAAGTATATATATTTGATTCATTTATAGTCCTTTATGCTCTCTGCACGGATCACAGCTTCCTAGTGTTGCCCTTATGAGGCATTCGATTTTAAATAGTATCAGTGATTCTGTCACGCAGAGTCTTAACAGGCTTTTTCATCTCCAGCTCAATGCTGAAAACTTTCTGTCTGCAAGGCTACCAAGTATAGATCCTTATAGACTCGCACAGATGCTTGCTTCCTTTGAATATATGGGGATTATTTGAGGAATAAGCTACAATATAATAGCCTAACTGGGGAAGGGTATTCCCTAGAAACCACCTGCGGTACCTAATTTTAACTCTGCCTATGATAAGGTAAAACACAGTGACTTATCTGTGCAATTCCTTAAGATATTTAGACTCCTGCTAATAGGTCACAATTCTTTTTGAAAAGGTGTGAGTCAGTATATTTTATACACTAGGCTGATGTATATGATGATGTGAATTCAGAAAGCTTGATCACCTGAAAATAAATTCCAAACCAATTTGCTTTCTGTACAGTGGAACTAGAAACAGAAATTAGTTTTATTGTTGTGTTATATACTATTTAACTAATGGAAAAATGGAATCTTGAATAATTTTTTTTTCTTCTTTTCTTCCCTCCTACCTTTCATCATTCTTTTTCTCCCTCATCTTCTACTTGCCTTGCCTTTGGGGATAAAAAAATGTGACTTTCTAGACACTGTAATGTACTTAAAAGCATGAAGTTAATACATTTCAAACACATAAAGACTTTTTGTTAGGAAGCATATAAAGAATTTGCTGTTTATTTAATTGCCAGTGTTTTGCTGTTTGCTGTGTCCTTTTGTTTTAATGAGTAAACCAAAGAATATTTGCACTGCGAACTTCTCATGCCTTTTTTTTTACCTTATTGCATTTTAAATTATGAAGAGCAAACTTGGCCTGTGCCAGCAACGAAAGTATTGCAGCCTCTGACATACGACTTCAGCATTACTTGTGATTTTTTTTAAGAGAGAAAATTCACGATTATTCATGTTCGTTTGGTCACAAGGCTCTGAATATTCCCAGAAAGGTGACAGAAAAGTACCAGAGAGAGAAATGTGTGTTCAAAGTATGAACTCGCTTTATACAAGCCACTAGTGTCCAGTAGAGAGAGAAGATTAATGTACTACTGGGCTGGAACAACTGGGAACTGATGTAAGGATAGTACACCAGAATTTGCCAAGAAGCAGATCATTAGGTTGACATCTGAGGGAATGTCATTTAAGATCCCTTCCCATGTTTTACTTAAGCAGTAAATATGTTGTACTTTGTCCATCAGAAGTCATGTATAGGAATGCAAGATCATGAGGAAAATCCCACACATTGTAAGGAGTATAGTCTCTGACTTATTTGCTCCACCTATTTCTTGTCTTTTCCCACCTAGAAAGAGAAAGCTACTTGGTTTCCTTCCCAGTTCTTCTCTCTGAGATGGGAATTAAAAGGAACTGGACTTCTAGAAATTGAAACAGTTTTCTTTACAAATCCTATTTCTAAATCATGTTCTGATTCCCCAAAACAGCATAGTTTATAATGAACAGTAACAATTACTGAAAGGAGGACAGGACAGTACCTTGTTTAGAACCAGGTGTAATATATGCGTGTGCTGTGTAAACCACAAAGATTTTCTTCAGCCATGACCCAGAATATTTTGCTCAAATTTGAATTTTCTCTAGGACAAAAATTTTTTAAATGGTCTTTGTACATGGTTAACCAACACCTGCATACACATAGACGAGCCATATTGCAGTCAAACTATGTATATCTGCAGTGACACAGTAACTTCGTACTCAGTTGCATTATCTGGCCATTTACTTTTTAAGAAAAGTGAAAATTGCTCATGAAGACTTTACTATAAGCATAACAACTTGACAACTGGGAGCTCACAATTTAGCTCGCAATCTAGTTACATTCTTCTCAGATGCTGTAACAATAGTTCTTGTCTGGCATTCATTTTCAGTTACAAAGAAGTGACTTCTGTAATGATGAAATAAAGCAATTGTACTGAATTTTCAAAGACCTATCCTTATAAATAACACAATAGAGCACTCAGGCCGTATAGTTTTGCGGTTAATGTATTTTTCCTGCAGGATACATAAATAGTGGCTTTAATTATCAAAATTCAGAAATAAATTGATAGCATTTTTCCTTGTAATACACTTGTGGTGTTAAAGCATTGACTTTCTATCATAAACTTGACATAGTCAAGAGTTTTAAAAAGGTTACAGTAGTCCTGTTTAATTCTGGGTAGGATAATGCCATTCTGTGCTGGAAAACTGATGCAACACTGTTAATAGGATAAAAATTATTAATATATTAAGATCCAGTTATCATGGATTCATTTTACAATAGGCTTTTAAATCTCAGTACTTTAGGTTTTGTATTTGTAATGTCCTTTCAATGTTTAGTAAATACGTAGTGTCTAATGCCATCAAAATGTATGTTGGTGAAGTTGTGGAAGTTAAAAGTAATGTTATAGCCTTCAAGAGGCGTTGAAAAAGTGGTCAGACCTTGGATAATTTTCGCAAGACACGTCAAACAACTCTGATCTCAGTCATAGAAAGAAATCAAGATACAGGGAGGTTACCATGGCCATTTTGTGTGTACTATCTTAAAAGGGATTCACTAGAACTTTTGGCTGCCCCTTAATTATGTTTGTATGCATTTGTGTGCGTGCATAGCCAAACAAAAAGACACAATTGGGTCAGTAACAGGCCTTTTTCTTGTCCTTAAGCTCTTTTGGGATTTATCTCCATTTAGAAGGTACAGAGATTATCAGGAGTCTGGGAGCTTTCAGCAACTGGTGTGGTTTTTTTTGCTGTAGGAAAATACCAAATCCTGTCTCTTCTAAAAAAAGATTCAGCCCCACCCATAAAGCAAATTCCTGTACAATAAAAGAGTGAGGAGATCTCCAATCGCTTTGTCACATCACTCCCTAAAAAGATTGCATTGTCCCAAGGAAGCAGCAAACTGATTTTGGTGGCAGTTGGCTTCAGTTGCTTTCCAGCCCTTTGTTGCAGCTGTAACAGCTATAATGTCACTATTGAAAGGTAAACTGGAATTCTGCACGTAACTCTTCAAGGGACCAGGACATGCTAGTTTTCATGGTCTAGCAGAGAGGAATCCACGCTACTCCCAAGTCCATCATTGGCAAAGATGACCGTGTTATGAGGGGGACGGATAAATTGCACGTTGTGTGGGCTTAGATATCTCTCTGTGATGAGCATTCACCATCTGGTCAGCTGCTACCATAGCTTGCTTTCAGCCTTACATGCTCTCTCCCTGCCCTTCCGAGCAGCAGAACTACTCTTCAGACTTCAGTCTATTCCTTCCCTACTCTTTTTGTCCCCAAGATTATATTACATTGTATATGCATGTAAGGAGAACAGTAGATAGAATATGTTACCCACTGCACTTAATGAAAAGAAACAGAGCTAAATAGCAGTTTCCTAGGGGTTTTTTGCAATGTAATTTGAAATCTGAGAGACTAATCTACATCTTGATTAGTTGTTAATACTGTTTTGGATTTAATCTATACCTTCATCAGTATAGTAAGCATTTATCTGTGATTTCAGTACATGTAGTTCTGAGCCTTAAAAAAAAAACACAAAAAAATCCAAAACCTAGTCTTTTCGAATGCATTACAGAGGGCGTACTTCAGCATGAACATGAAATGAAAATTCCCGTTTGCATAACCATTTGCAGAGAAACCTTCCTGTTACAACTGTTTTTCATTGAGATTTGGGCAGGTCAGCCAACATTCATGGTTAAGTGGCAAACATCTGTGCTTTGGATAAAGAAACTGTCAAAGGAGGTTATAGTTGTCCAGAAAAGTTCTGTAATATCTTTTTTTTTATGTTTTGCACATAAATGAAACTTCTTTTGCGGGAGGAAAGTTTCCTATCTATCTTTAAAAAAATTGCTACCCAAAACCACACTGTGGCAACTACTCAGAAAGTTTAGACTAAGTAATGTAGTTGTTAGTTGTTAAAAAAAAACCACCCAAACTTTGCATTTGTTCTTAAAGAAGTTCTAAAACGTTAATCCATACTAAATTACTAATCTGTTTGTGCTGAAGTCTGAATACTGCAGTTGACATTATATTGCAACTTTGGCATTCGTATCTGTAGTATTAAATATTTTAGGTTACCATGTGATTTCTTTTCCCTCTACGAAAATAAAGGAGTAGTATCTCCTTACAGGCTATGTCTAAGAGCTCTCTCTGTTACAGTTGGGCTTGGTCTATATCACAAATCAGTATTTCTTAATGTTTAAACCACTAGTTACTGAAGTGACCTCTCTTTTCCGCCTACTGATTTTTAATATTTAGAGTTCTGTTTTCCAATTTTAAAGCTGATATTCAAGGGCAGGACATTCCTGAATCAATACACACATTTTCTTGTGAGCTTGGGAAATAGAGGAACTGGCGTATATCTTTTAAGAATCAGTGAATTTCTACTTGCTATCACACCACCAGTTTCTCGAGAAACATCCCTTACGGCATTTCTTTCTACTAGGGAGCAAATTGAAAAAAGGCAGCTTGTAGCTTTGGGATGCCCCATAATTACACAGTATCAAGCAAAGCACATTATAATGATTAAGGATAATGGAATTAAGGACGTACGTTACTTGCCCAGCTTTCCCAAGCAACCGAAACCTGTTTGATATTTGTTGTTCTCCCCTGTGGGAAAGTCTTGGTGTGGTAGGTGGAGGACAAAGGTGGAGCTTCCTACAGTTACTGTGATTTAGATATAAATTACTTTTACCATCACATGTAAGACCTTCCACCGTCTACTCTAAAAATCTTACCATGGGATTTTCAAATCATACTTTACACTGGCTTCATGACAAATTAATTCCTATTTCAGTTTGTATTAAATATTTGGGTTTTAAATGTGCTTTTATTGTGCACATGAATATCAGCTGAAACAAAACAGAAGTCAGCCTTCTGCATTGTATCTTTCTTCCTAGAAACCTTGTTTTTTTCTTCAGTCAGTAGGCGTTTTGCATGCTATAAAGAAACTTCGTGGTGGATATAATTCTGAAGGTGTTGATAAATGCAGGTTGTTCCAAGAGAAAATTGTTGGCTTTTCACCACTTGTTCTCCAGTTCCTGCTGGCACCTTTTCAGAGTATCAACCCTGCTGGTCTTTAAACATGGCAACCTAAAGCTCTTCATTTGCAACACATTTTTGTGACATTTTGAATTACATTTTTCAGAATTCATTTATCGTTGATTGTTCTGGGCAAGCCACAGCTAATAGTGGATGAAAAATATTGTTACACTGAAGTTGTGTGAGGGTTTTCTTTTAATACTGAGAGTACAATGATGTAGATGGAATAAATCAGCCCAAGTAGGGCCTATGTACCACCAACCTTCTCTTCTTGCATGGGAATGGCAATGCACCAGTTCTACTCCATTACGGAACAGCATTGAAAAATTGTTTGGCTTTCTTGAGCAGAATTTAGTCTCCTTTCATTTGAGGAATCTGTTTCAGCTGGGTCCTGAGAAGAAAGTCCCCTGCCTGTTGATAGACTACTGTTAATTAAGAGTTCCTGTGACATGAAAGAACAGCCTTTCCCCATTCCAGAAGCACTTAGCTGATGATTTCAGTTTACTTCACTGACTGGACTTGAGATACTGCAGTATTTTGCTTTCTTTGTTTGGGGTTCGGTTTTACTTTGTGGAGAGTCAAGACCTACAACTGCGTATCATCTGCTAGGCCTGCTAAGAAACTGCAGAAATAAAACAGACTGACGCAAGGCTTTGAGCCAGTGGGGGAATAACTGCATTGATCCTGAGACATGACATGAGATCAGCTGTTAATTTCAAGAAAGCTGGTTCTGTATCTCAAGGATCTTGAGAATTCAGCAACAGAAAAATGATCTCATCCTTGGAACTAAAGTGAGTCTCTTTGCCCAACTGAAAAGCTATCTCAGTTGCAGGCTGCCTAACTTGATTTCAACGGCATGGACACTCCCAAAGGTACATCTGCTGTGCCATCACACGAGAAACTATTAGGGAAAAGTGGAGAGGAAAGCTCAGCACTTTTCTGGGAGAAAGGGCTGTGATCAGACAAAGATCTCATTAAGTTTGCTTTGCCATCTTCACTGTGATAAGGTCTACTGCTTACCATAAGCAGAGGCTTTTGACTTTGGCTAAGTAAGACAATATGTTTAAGCTTACAGTTCCAGTATCCTGTGACGCTGCAATCTTACCCCAAACTGCAAGTTTACCCCAAAGCTAGAACTGAGAAGCTCATGCTACAAAATACGGAATCAGGAAAGGAGGCCCTTTACAAAACCGTATTGATGAAAACTAGTCTATTTTTTTCTGGTCTAGAATGCCCTTGGTGGCAGTTTGACAGATGAAACCATTTTAGGAGGCACAGTTCAAAAGCAGCTTTTGTGCTCATTTTCTATTTATTAAAGGAGCTGTCTGGATTTATTCTACAAGCAGAACCTCTTGGAATTTTTGGCTGCTCTAAAGCTCAACATGGCTGTTAACTCAGGAAGAAACTGCACTGAATCAGTTTTCTCAGGAGGCATCTCCAGTCTTCCATCTATTCACAAAAGATTCAGCTCATCTGTGGAATCTATTTACCCGTAACTTGGTAGTAGTGCCAATATGCATCTGATTTCCACAGAATGTGACATATGGTTATTTGCTAGTTTGCTAGTTATTTTTACATCTTATTTTAGTCCATGTGGGGTTTGTTCTCTCTCTCTCTTTTTTTTTTTTTTTTTTTGGCCTTCAAGGAGACCACGTTAATGGATTTTTCATGAAGAATCATTTAGGATGAAATGGAGTGGTTGTGTTACAGGAGCAACACCATAACCTTCTGCTGGCACCTCCCTAACATCTCTCCACAGGATGTATTTTCAAAGCTGTAGAGGTGCACAAGCAACTAGTTTCTGCGTAATGAGTTTGTTCTGCTAATGTGTTACTACATACCAGCTCAGCAGTCCACCAAGCCCTGACTGACCCAAAGCTTCAGTGTCCCATAAGCCCTAAGTCTCTGATGGAATCAAACGGAGAACTTCCAGAGCGCTCTGCTTGTGCCCCCAGCATGGATTTTCCACTTAATTGAGTGGTATGTGCGACAACTGCCAAAATTAACGTTTCCTGCCAAAACAGGGACATAAGACCTCCTGTAATGTGGGTTGTTGACAAGAGCTATAAAAATGTTTGCATTTATATTTGGAGTTGGTTCATAAGAATATATCCACTGTTAACTACACAGCAGGCTGCTCCTCAACATCACATGAGGAAAGCTGCTTTTCAAATCCAGAAGGTGACAAACAATGGATTCAACGGCAAGAAAAACCCCACTTACTAACTGCTGTAGGCCTACAGAAAAATAAAAGAACACAAGAGAATGCGAGTTAGAATGGAAATAATACTATTTGCTGTTCCTGCAGATGAATCATGAGAAACACTGTATGCAAGCTATGAAGAATTCCTCAGTGGGGGTTCCTATCACTTAAAATTGTATACCTAATCATAATGAGTAGTTTTCTCTAACCACTTTTGCTAAGAGACTAATGAATAGGGTGAGCTGGGCCATACAGTTGGTTTGTACGAGATGAAAATAAGTGACCAGCGCAGGGCTGAGACCCCTCAATGACCTCTCTGCACTGGCAGCCAGAGGACGGCTGCAGAGAGAAAGAGAGGAAATGGGGACGATGACCTGGCTGCAAGAGAAGTCCCTTTGGTCACAGCAGAAAACATCTGTCTTCAAGGCTGTAGGGAGGTACCGTCTGTTGCAGGCCAGGCTTTTGTAGGTGGCCCCAGCATGGGGCAACAGTTTCAGTGAAGGACGCCATAGTTTTTAAGGTGGATTCAATATCTAGTTGTTTGTCATGGCACGAAATATCTTGTCCCCCCTTCAGGCATGTTTGTACAGAAATCTTTGTTGCTAGTCAATAGGCCTCTACAAATCTCCATGAGAAAACCATTTAGAAAGCAAATAAAGTACTTGAAAGTGAGCCTTAGTATCCAAACAGATCTTTTAGCAATATTAAAAAATACAGAGTAAAAGCAAGTCAGTCAATTCTTTATTCCCCCTGAATAAAAGGTTTAAAGATGCTCACTGTCTACAGCAGCAGAACGGTAGAAAACATCTTCAGTGGGATTAAGACTCCTACAGGATCCACAACACATGCGAGCCCAAGTTTATAAAAGAGACAAAGTGAAAAAAAGCCCAATTATCTAATCTATTAGTCAAAAGAATAACTTTAGAACATACACCAAATTTGGTTTAGTGCACAACAAGAAAATTCATTGTTTATAATTCACCATTTATAAAAGACTTACCTGCTCTAGGCATTGAAGCATAACAGAAAAAAACATAATCATACTCAGTATTACAGCTTGGGGTTTTTGGCAAATTTTTCCTGGTGTAAAAAGTCTGCTATGTCAGTAAAAGAGTTAATGTTAAATATATGTTAGTTCACACTGCCACTAAGATACAAAATAAAGTAGATTTGGTCTTCCTTTATGACTCACTTAATTCATTACCAGTTTCAACCACTTTAAACACTGCCTGTCTGAGTTTGGAATCTGGATATCCTGCTATTAATCTCACACTATGGCTCACTCATTCAAAACTCAGTTTGACACCTGCTGTTCATTTGTGACTTGACACCCACTCCATTCAAGTTTCCACACTTTGGTTAACAGTGGTAGTGTTTTTCCCTCATACCTTGTTTCAGATTGATGCAAATATTTTCTGATAGCTGAATGATTTTTGGAACAAATAAATTCCGCCTCTTGAGGGAACCCATTAAATCCCTTTCCATTCTGAGTGGTTCTTTGTATTTTGATCTTTTTAATACAGACAGGTTTCACTTTAAAAATGTTCTTTCACTCCAGTGCACTTTCTGTTGTGTTTTCCAGAAAAAAAATCTGTTGTGGAAACTCCAATTTTGCTTATTGTTTTGAAGTGTGAGCTTTTTGCTGATGCTAATGCCAGTCTATGCACCAAAATCGGGAAGCTATAAAACATCCTGACTTGTTAACAAGGGCTGTTTGGTAGCTAACTGAAGAACAAATTATGCTACAGACGTACCTCATGGTCTTCTCTTACCTGGGGCACATAACCACTAGCTTCCAGGTAAATGCGAGAGTATAGTCCTTTCCTTGAATAGCCCATTATCTAAAAAAAACCAGGACATAGAAGACTATGGAAGCTGAAAGGCTGGAGCTGAATGGCCTGTTCAAGATCATGTAAGAAGCAAGAACCAGCACCGAAAATGAATCAAGTTCTCCTAGGATTCGTTTATAGCCATGCACACAGAACTATGCTGCTTTAGATAGATACAATTATGTAAGGGATTATGCAAATAAATTTGGTGGTGTAAGGATGACCACATTACTTCCTGTGAGTATTTCCAGTCTGAGCTAGGTATTTCCAGAAGCGTATGCACAGTTGACTAAGCTGGGTATTTGTGCTTTTAGTTTGCACTCATTCCCCTACCCTAACAAATTACATCCTAAATTTACTGGACAGTATACAAACAAACCCCTAAGCCCCCTAATAAACGCATGGAAGCGAATAAGGGTACATAACGCTCAGCAGATAGCTGAGTGCATGAATGCAAGGCTCTCTTCAGTGCACTTTCCCTTCAAAAGTACACCGTGTGTCACAGCCATGTTGCAGGGTCAGCCAGCACTGCTCTTGTCCTGGAGACTCCCGTCTCTTCTCCCAGTTGGAAGCCCAATCCCACAGTGTACCAACAATAAACAAAACATGGAGTGTTGATGCCGAACCAAAGCTCACAGACGGTTATGAGCTCAATCTGTTAACTTCCTCAGGAAGAGCAATCACAAACTGACTCACAGCTCTGCTCTCCTGGGGAAGAGCTTCCTCCTGCTGTTGATCATAGTACAGGCGAATCACGATCTATGATGTTCTCTCTGCAATGCACCGCCAACTGCACCGGGCCTCTCGCCGTTGGGAAGTTTGTTCTTGTGTTGAGTTGCGTTCAAATGAAATAGGCAAACTTTGGAAGGGTAGTTAGTTGTGAGGGAATTTTGTGCTGATTAATACTGTGCCAGAATAACACATATCCAGTGCAAGGGGTTATTTCTGCACACATTCAACAATATTTCCCATACTTAAAACCTGTGACTTTTTGTAGACTACTCATCTGTCCTGTGTTCCCTTGCCTGCCTCCAGAACAATTTTTTTGCAGTTTCCAGGGCACACACATAAGGTGCCTATGCTGCCAGAAGAATGCCACCACGCCAGTGAACCCATTGGCTAAGTAAACCCATTGTGTATTAAGAGCAGCGTCCATTTGGCTCGATCTCTGCGTAAGTCTTTTTTAGGTTCGCCGTATATGAATTTCATTACTTGTGGTGTGGTTATCTGCAAATGCAGCCATTTGTCAGCTTTACTGTAGCGCAATGCTCCCCCTAGTGCCCAAGCTGTAAATTGCAATTTTAGTAGTTCAATGCAGTCTCTCCCTTCAAATTGAACTGCGTGTAATAAAATCACAGGCAATACATCTCTATTCCTAACACGTCTGAAGGAGTAAATGTTACTGACTACTTGAGGTCAGAAATGCTAATTTATTCTAGTTTGGAAGTCTCCAAATAGCTATCACTTGGGTAACTACACCCTGGGCTGCATCAAAAGAAGCGCGGCCAGCAGGTCGAGGGAGGTGATTCTGCCCCTCTGCTCAGGTGAGACCCCACCTGGAGTACTGCATCCACCTCTGGGGCCCCCAACATAGGAAGGACATGGACCTGTTGAAGCAAGACCAGAGGAGGGCCACAAAGATGATGAGAGGGCTGGAGCACCTCTGCTGTGAGGGTTGGGGTTGTTCATCCCGGAGAAGAGAAGGCTCCAGGGAGACCTTACAGCAGCCTTCCAGTACCTAAAGGGGGGCTACAGGAAGGATGGGGAGGGACTCTTTATCAGGGAGTGTAGCGATAGGACACGAGGTAACGGCCTCAAACTGAAAGCGGGTAGATTTAGATTGGATATCAGGAAGAAATTCTTTACTGTGAGGGGGGTGAGACACTGGAACAGGCTGCCCAGGGAAGTTGTGGATGCCCCATCCCTGGAAGTGTTCAAGGCCAGGCTGGATGGGGCTTGGAGCAGCCTGGTCTAGTGGGAGGTGTCCCTGCCCAGGGCAGGGGGGTTGCAACTAGGTGATCTTTAAGGTCCCTTCCAACCTGAACCATTCTGTGATTCTGTGTGTGATTCTGTAAAGTGCTAACAGCCAAGGAGGTAAACTGCAGCAAACCCAGTTTCTACTATTTCCAGAAATAATCCAGACTTTACAAACTGTACAAGAGAGGTTAATCATGTTAGGGCTACAAAAATGATTAGGATGATTAGAGGAGTAGAACATCTCTCTTAGGAGGAAAGGCTGAGGGACTTGGGTCTTTTCAGTCTGGAAAAAAGACGACTGAGGGGGGACGTTATCAATGCTTATAAACACTTAAAGGGTGGGTGTCAGGAGCATGGGGCCAGGCTCTTTTCAGCGGTGCCCAGTGACAGGACAGGAGGTAACAGGCACAAACTTGAACATAGGAAGTTCCATCTCAACACGAGGAGGAACGTCTTTCCTGTGAGGGTGGCAGAGCACTGGAACAGGCTGCCCAGAGGGGTGGCAGAGCGTCTGTCTCTGAAGACATTCCAAACCCCCTGGACGCGTTCCTGTGCCACCTGCTCTAGGTGAGCCTGCTCTGGCAGGGGGGCTGGACTAGATGATCTCCAGAGGTCCCTTCCAACACCTACCATTCTGTGATTCTGTAATCATGAATTAAACTTCATCTGTGTGGAGGCAGTACGTAGATGATTTCCCCAACAAAATAAGCTAGTCAGCTCCTCTGAATTCTGGGCGCTCCTTACACCATCCTCTGCTCCCTGAGGCTCTCAGTCAGCTGGGGGACTTGAGCAAGGAAGAAGGACTAACTCCATGAGAACCCTGTACATGGTTCAGATAAATTTTGTTGTCACCTGAGTTGAGTGGGTGATACTGGGAAATCCTAACTAGATCTACTGCTGAGATACAGAGCGGTGGCCCTATGAAACTCCGACAGTTACACATTCTGAATGACACCGTCTCACACTATGCCATGCCTGCAATGACATAATGAATAGGCATGTTCATTCCTACTTAACCCACCAGCTCGGTCCGCAAAATACAATCATCTCTGCGGCTCCTTCTTCCTCACACTGTTCCCCTGCGTCACCACGGGGTCCTTCGCACAGGCTGCAGTTCTACAAGAACTACTCCAGTGTGGGTCTTCTCCATGGAGTGCAGTCCTTCAGGAACAGGCTGCTTCAGCATGGGTCCCCTGCAGGGTCACAGCTCCTGCCAGAAAACCTGTGCTCCACTGTGGACCCCCACAAGCTGCAGGGGGATGTCTTCTCCATCATGGACCTCCACAGGCTGCAGGGGGACAGACTGCGCCACCATGGTCTTCAGGTCTGCAGGGGAATCTCTGCTCCAGCACCTGGAGCACCTCCTCCCCACCCTCTTCACCAACCTCGGTGTCTGCAGCGTTGGTCCTCTCACAGTTTTCTCACTCTTCTCTCACACGCTGCCATGCAGTGTTTTCTTACACTTTATTAAAACGTTCTCACAGAGACACCACCACCTCGGCCCCTGTGGTGGGTGGGTTGGAGATGGCTGTCCCCGGCCCGGGGCAGTCCTGGACAATCCTCACAGAGGCCCCTGCAGCCCCTTAGTACCAACCCTGGGCACTGACACCCGCGACAGCCCTGCACACAGGGAGAGGCAACTGCTGGGGGTGAAAAAGGTGGTATATTTCACATTAATTGTTCAATCTAAAGAACTCCCACAACCAGGGAAGCAACGGCTGCAAGCGGTGATTTGGATTGGGAAATAGCAAGCAAAGCAAAAAATAACCCAGCACAAAGATTAATCTAAAAGAAGTAAGCAAAGATTAACTTTAAACAGAGGCGTGATGTCTACATTCAGGCAGCCTGTTCGTGAAATCCGCCCTGCCCAGCCGCGGCCGCTCAGGCACCTGCGATGGCGTGCCCGCCGTGGGGCAGGACGGACGGGATCGCCTCTTAAAAGCCCGGTATTTCACAAGCGTCCCGCCCTGCCTGCCTGGAAAAATATGGATACACGGGGAGCGGGCTGGCCTGGAGCCTGAAAACAACCACCTCCCCCCGCCCCGGGACGGCGCTCCGCCCTCCCCTCAGCCGGGCGCCGCCGTGGCCGCCGCTGCATCCCGGACTACGTTCCCCAGGGGGCGGTGGGCGGTGGCGGCGCATGCGCGGTGCTGCCCTGCCTTGTCTTGTCCTGCCCTGGCGGCGCCGGCCGGGCAGCGCAGTCGAGCGCAGGGCAGCGGAGCGGCATGGCGGCGGGGCTGAGGTTTGACGGGCGGGTGGTGCTGGTGACCGGCGCCGGAGGAGGTGAGCAGCGCCGTCCCCTCCTCTCCTGGGCTGCGGTGTGGCGGGGGGTTTCGGCCTCCCGGAGGAGGCGGCTGGATCCGGGAGGTCGGGTGAGGCGGGCACCCTGCAGCCGCCGCTGCTGTCGGCGACCCTGACAGGTGCCCCCGTGCCCTCCGGTGGGCAGCCGGGGGAGCCTGTGAGGGCTTCACTCCTTAAAAAAGGGTTATTTTGTTGGTTTGGTTTTTTTTGTTTTTGTCCTCCCGCAAAAGGGAGAGGTGTGGTGGAGGGAAGGAGGCGCGGGGCTGTGGGGGAGGCCGGGCCCGACGGCGGCCCCTGTCAGGTGCCGGCCCTCGCCCGTCAGGGCCGCCGGGTCGGTGCCAAGGCTGTACAGGGGTTACGGCCGCGGCTCTCGCCGGGCTCTGGAGCGGCTGCGGTTTGATCCGAGCCCCGGTACTGCTGAAAACGAGCACTTTGGTACTGCCGCCAAATGCGTTCTTTAAATACGCGGGAGGGGTAACGCTGCTTCACGCCAGTCAGTAATGCTTCATGTACTGCTTTGGCGCCCTGATTCCTTCCAGGTTTGCCTTGGAACTAGTAACTGACGCCCGTAACCTGCCCGGTCTGAGACAGCGGTGTTCCAGCAGGGGTTCCCGGCGCCGTTGCGGAAAGCGGCCTCCGACGTGCTGCTGCCTTCCCTGGGCGGCTGCGGCTGGGAGGCAGCCTGGAGGCAGCGGGGAGGTGGAGGGAGGGCTGGGGAGAGAGTTCTTTCAGCAGCAGCAGGGCTGGGCCTGTGCTCTTGGTGGGCTGCGGGCCTGGCCTTTCCAAGGGGGGTGGTTCCGCGGTGGAATGCTTGGGTTTGCCAGGAAACTTTTGTTTTTTTGGTATTTGTTGTTGTGGCGTGGGGTTGGTTCGTTGTTTTTAGTTTTTCTTTTTTCCCACTTTTTGTTTGTTTTTTTCTTCTGAATGCATGCTTTGACTTTTGCCTACTCTGGTACTTCCGGCAAAGATATGGGCTGTGAGTGTGGGTGAGAGAGGGGCAGTTTGTGGCCGTGACAAGCTGCTAAAGGATCTTGTTCTGCCATCCTCTAAGAAGGTTCAGCCTTCCCACAGTGAAGGTTTGCTCTTTTCTTGTGGAGCTGCACGTAGCCAGAGGAGTCATTTTGGGGGCCTAGATTATGTCAGGTCTTGCAGAGAAGGACTAAGAATATGAGATTTTGTGGAAACCATTGGGTAGTCCACTCACGTCACCTGAAGGTGACAAATCTCAGAATAATTGAGGCCAGACCTCTGTATAGTGCTTTTCAGTTTTTACTGCTTTTTTCAGCTTTTTTCTTTTTGTGCTTTTCTCTATATAACACGTCTCACTGAAGAATAGGTTAAGACGTTAGGTAATAGCAAAACCAAGGCACTTTGGCAATAACAGAGCTTCTAAAAGGCACTGCATGGAGCAAAAATTGCTTGTCATAAGTGTGGGTACACTGACTCTTATACTTCTAGTATTAGGCTGCTCACAAATGGTTTGTTAACAGAGAAAACTGTCCTTGGATGTTGTATTTCACAATAGATTTTTGATAAGTGGTTGATTAAATTTAAGCCAAGATAAAGGGAAGCCCTGTTAACTTCAGATTAGTTGTTGTTTTGCTTCTGTTTTGTTTACAGCACTGTAGTTAGACTGTACTCCTGATAGCATTGTTTGTCAACACTGATTTTTGAATTGGATGCTGCTGAAAAGACCAGAGCAGGGAATTTATTTAAAACATCTGGATCATTAATTTGTTTTAAAGTGAGACCTGTTTTCACACACCCCAGTGTCTAAAAATACAGTAGTTTCTTTTCATTTTGGGCAAATCCCTTGTGAAGTACTGTTCCTGCCTGTCATGAAGCATTGTCAGTGTTTATATGATTCAAGCTATTTTTTTTTTTTAAGATTAGTTTTGATTCTTAAGCATTCCGTCCTTGCTTGCCAATTGAGAATACCACCACATATAACATGGTCTGTGTTTTGTGCACTTCTCAGTTCCGTGGCTTTTCAAAACAAAAAAAAAGTTTTCTTGTACTTGGATTACATCAGGCAGTGGATGTATGTGCATCTTGCATGTGATACTCTCCATTGCAGAGGCTTATAGGAGTGTTAAGGAAAATTCCAATTTGTTAGTGTGAGATTAGTGTGTTGCAAAACAATCTAAACAGTTCTGACTTTTTTTTACCCATTTTTACTTTTGAGAGCTAGCTTTGAATGTTTTGTTGAGGGGCAAAGAGATACTGTTGCACTCTGAGAAACTTTTTTCTGACCGATAATCTTTTGATCGTTCAAATCTCAGTTTCTTTTGGAATGAAAAAAAAAAATTGTTATCATTGATATCAATAACTTTTGACTGGTACAGTGGATAATATCTCTGTAAATCATTTGTTGTAACAAATAACTAATGTATAACACACGTAGAATCTAAGCTAGAGTAAAGGTGCAAGAGTCTTGCTTTTGCGTGTGAGGCAAAAATGACAGTCTTCTCTTATGATAGGTAAGCTATGGGTGGATCTGGTTAGCTGTGATATTAAGTGATTCCTTTGTATCCAAATAATTGGAGGGGTTTTGTCAGTACATCTTCAGTCACGGTTAAATTTTGTTCAGTTTCTTCTTTAAATCTTAAAGACTAACTTTAACCAGGGAAGTGCCCTGTTCACTTAAAATGTAATCAATTAACTTGAAACGTCCCCTCCTTCTTTGAAGTTACATCAAGACATTAAACTTTCTGCATTACAAATGTATTTTTCTATCACAAGCACAAACTCAGCAGCAGACAGCTTTCCTGATGATTCTGTTGAGTGCAACAGCAAAGAGTAAGCATCGGGATTTTTATTTTTTCTCCTGACTGGAGGTTTTGTATACAGTTTATCTGTTTGTTTACTTTTATGTTTTGAACTTACATGAAACTTTTAACTCCTGGAGGAAATAATGTTTTGTGTTGAACCTTCAAGATGTTTGTGTTGATTTGGTGCATTTTTCTTTGTGCAATTAATTTTTGTGTAGCTTTTTCTCTGAATTGTGATCCAGGAGACAAACTGACTCTTGTTACTTTTGTTTTTTTAAACTAGGACTGGGCAGAGCATATGCTCTGGCTTTTGCCGAAAGAGGAGCTTCAGTAGTTGGTAAGTTTTGTGTTAACTAACTTGATCTAGAAAATAACCTTTGCCTTTTCGCATAGCTCATATTGAACAGTCCATGCCCTTTTAGACCATAACCTTTGTTATTTAATGGCTTTCTGTCTTATCTTTTGCTATTTAAATTTTGCTTCTAAGCTTTATTTTCTTATGAAACAAGTTGCCCAAGTTTGTCCAACAGCTTATCTTTGCTGGAAAGCCGATTTGAATCATATCGTTTCCTGGACTTGACTTTCATCTATGCATCCCAATCTTTACTGTGGGTTGTCGCCAGAGAGAGTGTTGTCTTAGATGAATGCTGTTCAGAAACTTCTGATATAACCATTTGAATATGCAAATATGTTGTCTTCTAGTACCTTCTCCCACAAAGTAAGTTACTGGAATGCAATGTAGTATCACTAGTGCCCAGAAAACACAGAATGTGCTGAAAGTGCACTGCATTGTTTCTCTCTGCAGTGCATCAATGAGAGGAGCCGTCTGGTCTCAATGGCAGTGTCAAATAACTCTCAGTAAAGGGTTTGTGACAGTTTCATAGTCATTTGGTTGAACCTTCTTCAGGGAATGTTTAGTGTTGCAAAATGCTATATCACAAGCTAATTCTGAAGGTTAAGTTACATTCTTGGGTGCTCCCTGTCAGTTGGCATTGCCATTTGACTGCCTACGAATGAATTTGTATGGATATTGTTGATGAGTTCAAAGTTAAACGTTTAAACAGATTATGACAAGAACTTGCTCACTGATTTTTAGTAGCTTTCTAATAAAAATCCCAATCTCAGTAAATATTGTTAGTTTTTACTTTATTGATTAAATATGAGAAGTCTGTGTAGATAAAAAAAGTGCTAGGTATTTTATTTCTGGTAGTTGCCACCTTTGATATTTACCTTCTGTACTAGGAACATGAATACTTCATCTCAAGTTCTTATTTAACAAAAATTAGGTCACTAAAGCAACCCAAATGTTTAATTGTATTGACTCTGTCTAGTTAGTGGTGTTCTGACTTGCCAGAATGATCTGAAAGAAAAAGTATTATATTGCCTGACCACAGCTAATACTCCTTTATCTCATGGCCCTGTTGCACAGTAGATAAATCAGTAAGCTAAGAATCGACTGTCTGTGAGGGAAACTTCTTGCTTCTCTTTGGAAACTGCACCTCATTTCGCCTCTTCTTACAGTAGTGCTTTGCAATTACCTTTACCTGCTTGTATTTATTTTTCTTACTCTTGTGCTCTTATTATTCTGACTTCAAAGAGTTGAAGTTACTTGCATGGATTTGAATTTTTTAAACTAAAGTAGATATGAGAGTCATATCTTGTCTTTTTAAAAAAAAGTTCCCTTTTTTAAGTTATGGAAATGAAGGTATGTTGTAAGAATAGTGATCAAATTCTCTAATGGAGGGACACCAGTGGGTCCGAACATGGGAGGTTTTTCTGTCCAGTCCCACATCTCTCTCTGTGTACAACCTTCTGTTGAGTGAGTTGCTGTTGGTGTGGTTAGACTGACCAATGCAACCCAAGTGGAAATCTCCCTTTTCTTATCACCCAAAGTCTGTCTGCTACCGCCTTTTTTTGTCCTGCTTCATCTCTTCCATGATTCTCATCAGAAAAAGTTGAAAGCAGGAGGAAGGGAATGCTTTGGTTTTTGTCTTGCAACCTGTATTATGTCCAGACCCTACTGTTTCTTCCTTTTCAGTCTACCTGAGGGCTCTTCTGTTTCACTGTTTTAGTTTCGATTAAAGTCATGCTTTTGAAGCATCTCTCCTGATTTGTATCTATTTGTATTTTTGTTTGCATTGTGGCATGTTATTGTTTGCATTGTGGAGTTCCTTTGAAAACTAAACTAGAAGATGGAATTTAGCAGTGTACCTAAATTGTTCCAAATGTGTGTTTGGTTTGTGGCACCAGACTACAGCAAGAAATGAGCTGTTGTTTTTTTAAAAAACATGTATTGGAGATTTCAGGTCCTCAGCACCAACTGTTTCACTCTACAGATGCTTCTGCTGCTCTGCACTACTTGATAATGACACACTCATAGCCTTAGAGGAATTCTCTGTGGTTCAGACTATAACTGTGCTCTGTCACAACTGCTACAGTCTCTGGCTCTTTTCTTCTTGATGTTTTTCCACTGGAAATTGTATGATGTAAAGGTTGAGCTTAAAATAATGTTCTTTATCTGTTGGTTTGGTGGCTTGTTTTGTTTTGCCTTTTTTTTTTTTTAAATTACTCTATCACACTTGTGGAGTTATTTTATCATTTTCAAAGCCTAGAATAGCTCTGTTCTTTCTTGTATACTCATTTTTGCTTCAGCTGCGTTAGTACCTGAACTCAGCCCAAGGTGCTTTACTGCCTCTGGAAATTTTCCCAAATATTTAACTAAGCTTTTAAAAGTGAATTACTATTGAAGTGAAGGATAAACATATATAAGTATGTCTTCCATAGAGAGATGTAGTGTCTTAACAGGACTAACTGAATGGTTTTTTTATAAATGTTTACCACAAAATTGTCCACTCTTCTTTCCCAGGACAGATTAGAAATCCTAGTGCTCTTCGTCACTTGCTTTTCTTTAACATTGTGTTCGAGACCTTTGATGTTGCAGACTGAGCAGTCTGCCCATGTTGCGTATTCTCAGTACACTTGGAAATCTTCCCTAATGCCTCACCTGAATTGTGCTAGCTGTATGTTTGAACTGTTTGATATTGTTCCATTTAGCTTGGAGATTTTGTCTCCTTTCTTTTTTGTATCAGTCTGTTAAGGTACTTGGGCTTATCATCGTGTCATCATGTCTTAATTCTTCCTGCTTCAGGCTAGGTGGCTCTTCATTTTGGTTTGGTTTGTTGTTGGGTTGTTTTGTGGTTTTTTTCCTATTCTTTTCATGGTTCATTTCTTCTGGGCTTTGGCATTTTTATTTAGTCATGCTGACTTTCTGCAGTGTTTCTACATTTCTGTTGAAATGCTGCACACAAAGTTAAATACAGGATTCCAGATGAGACTTTCTTGGTCTGAGTAATAGAGAACGATTTTTGTCATGTGTCCTCCAAGCTATGTTCCTCTTTACATGGAGAGGTTAAAAAAAAAAAAAAAAGAGCCACAATATGGGTTTATTTCCTGTTGTGACGATATATCAGACTTACAGTTGCTGTTCATCATCAAGACCAGCAAGAATATCTTGCCTATTTTGTGTATTTCACTATGGCTGGCTTCTTGAGGACTTAAAGTAGGAGGCACAAAGCTGGAGTTCACTATAGCAGAAGACTGTTTAGCAAAATACCAATGTTGTGTGTAAATCTACAGTCAGTTCTGGTTTTCTTACAATTTCATTTTGCACCCATTTAAATGTACTTCTTACCATTTTTTGATTCTTTGTCCAAGTATTATGCGTGTATGGATTTTTTGGGGGTGTTTTTGTTCCTCTGATGAATTCTGTGAAACTGTGGGACATGCACATACACAGCAATGCAGCAAACTGTGGTGATGATACAGCGCAGCTACCGTTAATGATGCATGCCCCAGTACAGAGAGCAGCCTGGAAACAACCCTTTGTTCAGACCACTTGGTCTGTTCTATAGTGAAGTATACTGGTAATGTTCTAGCCACTCTATTAAACAGGAACAGAGTCTTCTCAGTCTTGCCTATGGTTCGTGCAATAGCTGTAGCAGTTTGACAAGAGACCAGAATTAATCACTTACGATTGGTGTGTAATCTTCATCTTAATCTCTGAACTACAATAACACAATGAGAGAGGTAGCCTGGGCAGGGCAAGCAAGTTGAATGCATGGTGGAGAGAAAAAAAAAAAAAAGAAAAGTTCTGATTCCCATGTTATTTTTAAAAAATTAATAGTGTGACTTACTTTCTTCTCTAATCATCTGAGATTCTCAGTAGGATCCAGATGCAGCAGGTTTTATTCATAGTCCTTATAACTTCCAGCATGATAATGAGATAAAGAAATGCCATGAAGTTTGAGTGTTAGCAATGAAAAATTTCTTTGTGATCCACAGTGAACGATCTTGGAGGTGATTTCAAGGGATATGGCAAGAGCTCCTCAGCTGCAGACAAAGTTGTCAATGAAATCAGAGCAAAAGGAGGGAAAGCAGTACCTAATTATGGTATGTTATTTTTCTACACTAGTATAACGCTTTATCTATAGGAATAGTGGACATGTTGTACGAAAAGTTGACAATGTTTAATAAAGGATTACTGCCAGCTTGCCAATACCATATAAATTGAATAGTTGTAATATAATGTGGAGTAGGGAGACAGAAGCTAGAAGCAAGTGCATAAATTGCTTTTTTAATACTTGTCTAGTAATGCACTTTTCATTCATGTGCTTTCTTAACATTGAAATACTAAGACACTGATCATCTGCAGTTGTTAGAGGCAAAATGGGAACGGATTATTCTTATTTGCTTTGCTTCTTGTTTTTCTTGCAATGGCAAACATTGTGCCATTTTAACTTACTGTGTGGGATTTGCTTCAGGCCACATGCAAATGTGGCTGAATTTGAATTTATTTTATATTGGGGTTGTACACGATTTTATTTTTCTTAGCTCCATGTAATTAGTTCTTAATATCCTGGAAATGCAGTGTATCCAGTTAATTTTACTTAAAAATTCATACTTTTTTCTTACAGATTCTGTGGAAGATGGTGAAAAGCTTGTCAAGACAGCACTTGAGGCTTTTGGGAGGATAGGTACAGTTGCTTAATTCTTGTTGTAACTTGTTTGCAAGTGCAGAGCCATTATAAACAGTGCAATTGAAAGCAAGGGTATGAAGTACAGTAGAACTCACCAACCCTTGATGGCCTTAGTCAGTGAAACCTAAATCAAGGGCTTTCTACTTTAAATCCGAATGGGCAGATTCTGTCTTTTTGGTACTCTTTAGCAGAAGTTTAAAGCTCAATGTATGATTCTTGTTTTCCTGTCCTTCAGAATTTTGGTACTTCAGTAGTGGTTAACAGTTTTTATCTCAAAGCACAGAGTTAATCAAGTATTATAACTAGGTGCATAGCATAGAATTAGGGTAAATAGTGTTGCTGAAGAATCAGAGATGCTCCGTCTTGGTTTGGAATCTCTTTTGCCTATGTGAAGTTTAAAATTCTTTAACACAAATGAAAAAAAAAAGAAAAAAGCTTGAGCTATTTTATCTAGCAAGTAATGTTCCTCTATACCATATGATTGCCACTGTTTGTGATATTTAACTCTGGGTTAAATGGCTAAGAGTACACATGATCAAAGCCAACAGGAACCAAATTAAATATTTGACAAAAAATTGTTACGGTCCAGGTTGCTTTAGTGGCTCTGTGGTTCTTCCAGTTATTATTTGGGCTTACTGCAACAAAGATGGTGGCACAAACTGCATAGTCATGAGCACTCGGGAATTCAAAGCAAGCTGCAAAACTGTGCAGTTTTATATCTGCAGGTATTGTGTTCACAGGTATCCATCACTTCTCAGCTATACCTCCCTGTCAGGCTTTGTTTCGTTGGCAGGCCAAGGTTTTACTGAAGTATTCTGCTTTGTCTTAATTGTTGTCCAATGGCAGAGTTCCACTATTAGATAAAAGGAACTATAGAATAGTAATATGATGTATGTGTGCAGTGTTCTTGTCTATATATATTTTTTAGAAGTGGGGGAAAAATACAAAACCACAGTTGTATTTTATTGGTATTTTCACTTAGTTTCTTTTCTTTGTTTGTTTGTTGTTTGTTTTTTTTTTTCCAGATATTGTTGTAAACAATGCTGGGTGAGTAAACCTGAAGGGTTTTTCCTGTTTGGTTGTGGGCTGTCAGTTTTGTGTAAACAACTGTTCATCTTCTTTTTTTTTTTTTTTTTTTTTTTGCTTTTGTTCTCTTAATGATGCATTTTAGGATCCTAAGAGACCGTTCATTTGTTCGGATAAGTGATGACGATTGGGGTAAGTTGATAAACTTTAAAGTATACTTCCTGTGTCAAAGATGAAAGGTACATCCCTCCCATTGGCACGAGGAGGAAGAGAAGGGGGGGGAAGGCTCCCTATGCCAGATCAGAGAATTACCTTTTGCCCTGAAAGCTGAGTGCTAAGCTGCTTGTGTTCAGCTGCCTTGTATTTAGCTTGCAAACCGGGTCTGTGCTGCAACGCATGGTAGGCGTATGTATTTCCAAAGGGGAAATAAGGCTCTAGCTGCCACTCCTAGTTGCCGAGTGGAATACAAAAAAAGAGCCATGTGAAACACACAATAGTTTTTGTGAGCAGAACACATTCCTAGTGCCAGCACTGACTGGCTGAATACTAAACAGGCTTAAAAGACCCAGAACTAACAACAGAGGAAAGAAAGCTGATGTGCCAAGGGACAGAAGAACAGGCGGAACCTTCAGCGGGATGGCAGGTGGTGATAAGCCAGTTGAGCAGACTTTTGCAAAGATGATCTAGCTTCTGTAGTTCTTGTTTGACTGTGCTTAAGTGCAGGAATTTTGAGTGCTTGTGAATTCTATACAGAAGGGCCACATCCAAGAGGTAGGAGAGGTGATCAGTGTATGTTCAGGCAAGCAGTTCAAAATGATCTATAAAAAAGAAAAGGCCACCACTTCTTTAGTAACAGTTTGTGAGTGTTAAGAGAGTACAATTTTTGTCATGAAGAAGAAACAAACGTGTATTGCAAGTTGGGAGATTAAATCCTTGAGATATTAAACCAACATTAATTTGTCCCTAGATATAATTCACAGAATTCATTTGAGGGGATCGTTCCTGGTCACCCGAGCTGCATGGGATCATATGAAAAATCAGAAATTTGGCAGGTAAAAATTTGTCTTTTTTTTTTCTTTTTCAGTGGGATATAACAGACTGATACATTCCCTGACAGTGAAGGAGGAGTTTTTTGTCCTTCTCTTTCACTGTCACTGGGAGGGAACAAAATCAGTCCAAATGTGTAAGCCCTTATCCTTTCAGTTCTGCCCCGCCTCTGCTTCCCCAACCAAATGTTTAAAGGTTTTTTTTCCATGTAGATGCAAATATCCCAGTCAGGAGCTGTAGGGTTATAGAAATACCGTTTCTTTTCATGAGGGCTGGTTAAAAAGGTTTGTTAATTGCATATTACTACAAATCCAAGGAATTCTTCTGCTGCGCCTTTGTACTCAAGTGACAGGTACATGCAGTTCTCTGTGTGGGTCTTGGACTGTTCTTTGGGTTTTTTTTGTTTTTTTTTTTTCTGCTTTGGACAGGTGTCTTAGAAGTTGTGGGAGTGTTCTTAATCTATTTTGGCATGTGTTACTGTTAGCTGAAAGAGTGCGGGGAATCCAGACCTTTAAGTTTTTTCACTTTTGTTGTTCTTCCCTGTCAAAACACTGATGTGATTGTATTAATCTTAACAACCATACCCACATGTTGAAAGCTATATTAGCTTCTTTGTCATTTGTGACCAAACTGACATTCATTCTCATCCAGGGAACTGAACTATAAGGAAAGAGATCAGCAGGCAGAATACACAGCTAGAGTCTGAGTTGCATCCATTTAGGAAAACGCTTCCCTTGGCTCCTCTTCTGTATTTGCTCAGATAACAATGGTAGCAAGTGCTTCTGCAGTTTATGTATAGACTTGTGCCATCTGCAAAATGCACAAATTGCATAGATTTTGTAGCTTTTTTCATCTTGATCATATTGAACCAGTACTTGTGACACATCTCTTTATTTAGATTAAAAACAGTGGTTTATTGCCAGTGAGACAAATAATGAAATAGATTTTGATCTCAGCTATGCAGTGTGTTTACAGTAGATTGGAACAGATTCTGATAAGGCTTCTTTTAAAAGTGAAGGTGTAGACCCTTTTCTTTCGAATTCCAATTTATGAGAAGACGTGCAGCACAATGTTGTCTTGCCTCAAGAAGTTTTAGAGCTTTCTTGTGAGCAGTTCAGTCATTTCCACAGCAATAAAGTTAGGGGAGAGCAAAGGGCAAGACTTTGCTATCTACTTCCTTTGTATGTTTAAGGAACATTAGGATTCTTTGAATGTAAATTCTGTAAGCATGCATCTTCACATATTACCAGGTAGATAGAAAGGTGAAGTAATTTTCAAGAAAATAATTTTCTTCTGACCACTTAAGCTATTTGTTAGTTATAAGAATAATGCCACTTGAAGTGCAGTTAGAACTGAAAGAAGAGAAAATACTTTTCTCTATATTGTACCTCATTGTCAGAGTATGGCTGTTCTAGTGTTGCAGTATAACACAACAAGGCTCATGAGTTTGTTGGTTTTCTGCTACTGTGAGAATGCTTCAGGATTTATCAGATGTTTGCTATCAATCAAACATAAAAAAGGCAGCTGTTCATTAGCAAAACCGACAAATAAACTTTTCTTCTTTGCGTACATTTCTTTTGTGGAATATGGAGAATGTAATGCCAAAGCTGGAAAATGCTGTTATGTAGAATTAACTAACTTGAAGAAATCATTGTTTGTTTGTTTGTTTTCTCTCTCCTATCCCCTAAGAATAATTATGACTTCCTCAGCTGCTGGAATATACGGAAATTTTGGTCAGGCAAACTACAGTGCTGCAAAACTTGGCCTTTTGGGTCTTTCAAACACAATTGCAATTGAAGGCCGGAAATACAACATCCACTGCAACACAATTGCTCCTACTGCTGGATCCAGACTGACCCAGACTGTCATGCCACAAGGTGAATCATTCAGGGTCCACATGTACTGATATTTTTCAGTGAATTGAAGCACAGCTAGCTTTCTTATCTCTTAGAAAATGCAAATCTTTTACACTTCATACAGTGCTAATTCATTATTCCTACTGTCTTTTTTTGTCTTTGAAGTGTCAACTTACTTACTTTGTCTGTTGTAAGGAATTCTTTATTTTCTGCCACAAGATAATAACTGATTTTTCTAACTCACAAAAGCAATTTTGTGTGGCAAGGCTCGTTAGTTATAGTCTCTTCCAAGATCCTTCTATGGTAGCGGAAGGGCTTATTTGTTTCATCAGATGTGGAATTGGGTATGTGCATAAAATGTCTGCACTTATTATAATATTGTCTAATTGTAAAATACTGTATTTTGCATAACGTGTCATGTGTGTACTTCTTTGTTCCATGATCAACAGGAGATGATAATTAACTGAGTTGCCTAATATATTATGATTTTCTTCATTGCATAGTTACTAATCTTTGAATGCTTGAACAGGTTTTAACAGAGCACTGCATTGGGAAGTCAGTATAAAGAACATTGTAGGAGACAGCTGTGTGTAAAGTGTAAATTTAGGATAAATAGAATAACTAATTACTCTGGCAAATGACCAGAAGAAACAAAAAGAATTTGGGAAAAAAAAAAAAAGTCTGTAAAAGGAAATTGCTCTCAGAAAATCTTTTAGACTCAGCCTGTTTCACTTCCCTCCCACTCTTCTCCCTAGTAATAGGCAGATTTCAAAGCCAAGGGAGTCACTACATTTTTCAGGCTGATATACAAGGTGTTGAAGAGTAATATATTTTATACATGCACGCATGCATGGATCAAATGCATGATTTTGTTTGACTAATTAAGTTCTGTGTAAAGTATCCTGTTTTAGGTTGAAATAATCCAAGTGATCATGACATCTAGCACCTCTATAGGTTGTAGGTTCCAGGGATTTATTGCGTTTACTGACAGAAGAGTCGAATACATTAAGTTTGCAGTGATGAGTTCCTGAAGTGTACAGTGGAGTTCAGAAGCTGGAATGTCCTGAAGATATTTACATACAGTGATAAAACCACCTCCTAATTTTCTTTCTTAGTCATTTTAGTAAGAGTAAGATCCTTTGGTCTGCCTAGAAGATAGTTACATCTGTGATCATTTATTTCTTACCTTTCTCCCTCCCTCCCTGTCCAGGTTTTCTAATACTCCTCAAAGGTGTAGACAACAGAACTTTAAAAACATTTTCATATGTCTGATCAAATTATCTTTGTTATCTTACTCAGTACTTTCCTGTTCACCTTTACATGTCTGCAAGCACCTATGCTTTACCATTGCCACAGTTATGTATGTTCAACTTGGCCCACTTACGGTTGTTCTTGCTATAACTCTAAATGTAGTTTGCATTTTTTGTGTGTGGTTTTTTAAACTTCTACCACCTATTTCTTAATTCATTTAATGGTAGATTAATAGCATTAGTGATAATGCTAGCTAAAATTAGCTATAGTGCTAATTTTTGAGACTATGGTGCGTGGCATAAAATGGAATACTTTAGAAAAGGCTTTTGTTATGCGCTTATAACATGGCACGTTAAGTGGAGTTCAGTTTCCTTTTACCTTTGTGTAATTTCTAAAAAGGAACTTCTGTTACTACAGCTTTACCTGGTTTTTCATAATTACCTGTAATGCTAAACTTTCCCAGCTCTTCATCTGTCAGCATGTACTTGAAAATGTTTGCTGAACTTCAGCTGAGAAACAGCTATGTATCTATTGCTGTTGAAAGAACAATATTCTAAAAACTGAAAAAGGAAATAAAACAAAGTTATTTTTTCTTTCCAGATAGTGAATAGAAAATGTGTTAAGAGCTGCCTGGACAACCACACCCTGCTTTGACAATATCTCCATTTTCAGATACTTTTCTCTTGTGCCAGATTACAATGATGTGCCAAAATACAATTAATATATAAATTTAGCAGGCCTGATAATTCCAAATATATTATTTGGAAATACCAGCATTCCAAATGGGATTTTTCTCAAATATTTAGCAGATTAAATTCTTACCATATTTTCTTTTCTTTATAACTGACTAGCAAATTAAAAGGGAAATAGCCCAGATACATCTTCGTCAGGGTTATGTCTAGCTGGCTTGTCCTTGTTCCAGGCTGCCTGTCAGATCGAAATTTAGGAAGGCACCTGGCTTTGCATTCTGCATGTTACTTTGTTCCCAACATTTAGAAAGTCTTTCATCTGTCTGCCTGAGAGCCAGTGTCATTGGGTGTGAAGGCATACATGTGTCTCATGAATTGTTCTCTTCAAATATTTTATTTCATTTGTCCTTTCTTTTCATGGCAGAATGCTATTGGTTAAATTCTACCTGGCTCTGGTGTTCATCAGGTGTTAGAGTAAGAATAATTTGTTGTAATCATACAGTGTTTCTATTTTATGATTTCCCCTCCAATTTGTTCTAGATCTGATTGATGCTTTCAAACCGGAGTATGTTGCTCCCTTGGTTGTTTGGCTTTGCCACGAGAGCTGTGCGGAGAACGGCAGTCTGTTTGAGGTAACGTTATTATTTTCCCTTTCGTCCTCCTCTTTCCCTCCCTTTGCCCTTCCCCAAAAATCAGTCATTTGCTTTAGCCTGTCTGG
The DNA here is from genome assembly GCF_028500815.1 of Rissa tridactyla. Lineage (NCBI taxonomy): Eukaryota > Metazoa > Chordata > Aves > Charadriiformes > Laridae > Rissa > Rissa tridactyla. The sequence goes on from NC_071497.1 coordinate 19,575,390, forward strand.
TCTTAACCTTTTTGCTGAAACCGAGTTATCATGTGAAATTTACATACTCAGCATAGAAGAACTGTTGACCCTGTTGTGCTTTATATGACAAGTACATCAGGCAGTAACAACCTTTTGAAATTCTGGTGTGTGCTCAAATGATACTAATTTAATTGTTGCAATTCTTATTGTACCCTTATAAGTTTGAAAAGGTAACAAAGCAACTACTTCAAAAGAAGTTTTTGCTTTCTAAATCATTCAAACACAGAAACCAACTTGCAGGAAGGATGAATTACTTAGTCATGGAATACGTTATAGCTGTTGTCATCAAACTGCTAGCTCCTAAATTGGGTGGAAGCTGTTATCTTGTTCTTGAAGTTCATGTTGCTCACATTCCAGTGCTTAACTAAACTGTTAAATACAATCAGCAGTAGTTCAGAAATTTTTATGACGTTGAGTTTGTTCTGAAGTATAGTTTTATTTCTCTGTATTACCAAAACTTTGCTTTGTAATGTGTGGTAAGCTGATGATTTTCTCTTCTCTGGGCAGGTGGGAGCTGGATGGATTGGAAAATGTAAGTACTTTGTGTTGCCGAATTAATTTTGTGTTTTGAAATGACAATAAAAGTGTGGAAATCGTCTTTGCAGTTAACCTCTGCTGAAGATGTTTTTATTTGGGGAGCGAAGATTAGCAAAAGCCTAGGGTTCTGAGGAGGCTGCTTATTTTAAGTAAAAGTCACAAATTTCACTAAGTATCTGGGAAAGTGGTAACTTAGGTAAGTGCTTTGTTAAGCTTTTGAGCTGACTAATAGTAACTGAAATTCTGCCTAGGTAACCATAACTCTTGGATCCTGAGGGTATGATTGAAGTAAAGAACAACCTCCACTTTTGGTGCTACGTATACGTTGTTGCCTTTTCTTGATAACTTCAATTTTTCATGGTATAAAATTAGGATGTGCTGGTAAACAGGCTGCTTTTTAGTTGCTTTCCACCATTACTTATACTTTTATAAAAATACTAGTGATATGCATTGTCATGTTGAGGCAATTAGCCTTTTTAATAACTGGTAGCTATGCGAGCTAAGTATTTTCATTGAGTGAATACAATAATTAGTTTAAATATGAATGTAAAGAAAACTCGCAGACAATACTGAGGGCTTACAAGGTGGAAAGCTTATTTCGGTGTGTGAAATGTCTTAACTTTTTTCCTAAATATGTTCAAAGGACTTTTCAGCCTACTTGAATATCACCAGTGGGTTGGAAGTAGGGCCATTAATTCAAGAAGTGGTTCCTCCTTCTTCCAAAACATTTTTTTGCCCACTTAATAAAGATTTTGTACATTTCTAAGTGTAGATGTTCTGGTGGCACTGGAATAGCTTTTGCCAGGTAGTGTATTAAACAGATTAAACAAATTGAGACAGCAGCGTAAAACCTCTTGCTGCCCTCCACACGGAGGCTGACTATTAATAGAACCGAAAATTGGTGCCTTCTCTTCTCTGCTCAAAAGAAAATACCATTTTTCGTCATTATAATGGCTACTGTTGAAATCTTTGAAATGAAAACAGGTTGTTAATGAGGTACCAATATGGCCTTATTCATTGCTAATTGTTAATTAAGAGCAAAACCAACATGACAGATTAAGGATTAGTTGCAATCCAGGAAGTCTGTGTCCTTCCAGAACTGATTCCGTATTTGCCTTACCAGTGTCTTTCAAGTTACGGTATTGAATTACAACTTCAGGAACCATTTGGAGATGCTGGCTACTGGTATTAACACTCTTTCATAGTTAAAAAGTGATTTTCGCATTTCCCCTATATTTTTCCAAGGCTTCCAGAAGATTCCTAAACTTTAGTAGGCAAAATCATGTCAGAAGAAAATGTCTGTAGATATATACTAGCTGCAACTTCTTACTAGACAGAATCCTTCTGAAACTGTTGTAATATTTTCAGAGAGAAATCAGTCTGTTCGGTTTTAAACTTCATTAAAGCCACTTGCCATTCCTTTTCTAAATGTTATTTAAAAGGAGTGAGCCCTTTTAGTCCAGCTTGAAGTTATGCTGGTGAATTCTATTGGAATACTTATAACCCTTCCTTTCTTGTACCATCTTGAAGGTAGTGGCCTAGATGGAAGTGATCTAAAGAAACTTAAATTTCCTTTGTTTGTTACTTGAACTCTCTGGCTTATGTTTTCTGTCAGTACGCTGGGAGCGATCCTTGGGTGCTATTGTCAGAGGAAAGAATCAGCCAATGACGCCTGAAGCAGTGAGAGATAAATGGGAGAAAGTCTGTGACTTTGATAATGCCAGCAAACCCAGAAGTATCCAAGGTAAAGGGGACTTTGATAATGTGGATAGTTTGGGCAAGCAAAGCTTAGAAGAGAATGCTTTCTTTTCAGAAATTTTCTGAAACTTACTTCAAAAGTCTACAGTGTTACCAAAGACAGGCCTCTGCTTTGTTTATAACCATACACTAACTAAAATGTTGATTGTTTCCTACTAACCTTCTTACTGTGTAAGAAAATAGCTAATTACTGACCTTCTTACTGTGTGAGAAAATAGTTAGTCACTAAGCTGATGTTACAGATAGTGATAATGAGGAGACAGCCAGAAGTAGCTAATCACCAAGGATGGGAGAACAAGATGTAGTTAATCACTTCAAGGTTCTTTTATGTGTCAAGTAGGTACCCCTGTACCAATTAGGACCGAGCTGTGGCTACTTCAAGGAACATGCTTATTATCCTCAAGAAGTTGGCAAACTTACAGTAAACTCTTACTGTCCTGAGATGGCTCAATACCTTGAAAGGATAATGTGAGGAAGGGTCTCCTTACCCAAATGACCGCCAAGAAGCTCACACTTGCGCAGAAGTGTTTTGCTGACACAGCAAAACTTAATACGCATGTGGAAAAAGGCTATTCGGTCATCCTAATGAATATGTAAGTCTAGGTGGAGTTATGTATTAGGTAGGTGGAATTATGAGAATATTTTGTGTATAAATAATGAGTGAATATCCCTGGTAAGATGTGCTAGATTTGTGGGTTTTCCCCCTAGCACCCGACGTCGAATAAAGCGATATCTCCTCCCTAAATTACTTTTGGGTTTGGGAGCTTTTATTTCACGTAACCACAGAACCAGTGAATTCTTTTGTAAATGTGTAAAATTAATCATTTACTGTTTCAGTACAGTCAGATCTTTTTAAGGAAACTTTTTTTTGTTCTTGCCTTTAGAATTAAAACAGTTTTATCTTTCTTAAGAGTTGCTAGGGAAGCGACATCACTGTCATTTTATGTATTACAGCCAGACTAAGGGTAATGTTTTATTTGATTGCACCTACGAACAAGTAGTAGCAGTGTAATAGAGAGACTGTATTTTCTTTTCAGTCCTGGAATCTTTTTTTTTGGTAGACATTTCCACACTAAAAAGATCTGACTGGTTAAGTCATTTGGTATAACACAGCAAACAAGTTCTTCCTTACTGCCTTGTGTTCCTGGGGGAACATCACTTCCTTAGCTGGTGACCAAGATGACTTTCTCTTCCGGTTCTTTGCTTACTTTCTTTGTTCCTTCCCATTATTTGTTTGGTTTTTGTTTGTTTGGTTTTTTTTTTAACCCAAAGTGTCTCTGATCTTTCCTGCTCCCATACTTGCATCTCTTTCATCTTCCAAGCTTTCTCTTTGTTGTCTTATGTCTCTCTCTATTTAGATCCATAGTTGCCGTAGTTCATAAATGAACCATACAGACTGATTTTCACAACTGCTTTACAAGATTTCTCAAGATGTTACCTTTTGTCTGTTAGTGTGAATTACATGTGCTTAGTATCACTGATGGTTGTTTTGTTATTATGCATGCCGTTATTTAGGTCAAAGTTTCAGTATTTGTCAAATTAGGAAACACCAGCATTTAAGTGTTTGGGGGAGGAGGGAAAGAGGCATCCTTATGTACAATGTCAGCTGAATTTCAAAGATACTTAGATACACAGTAGATGCTTAAGCTGTTGGTCCTGAAATCCATTAGGGCATTTCTTTAAAACCTTAGGGATGTGTTTTTAGATGCCTAAACCAAAACCAGAGTAGGAGACAGTTTGTCATTTCCCTCAGATCTTGGTAGAGGATTGTTACCAGCCACACAGTAGTTCAATATCACCTTACTGACTGTTTTTGCTGATCGTTGGTTTACAGCTGTCCCATTTCCAAATGTACGTCAGTTTATAAACGTTTTCTGCCCTGCTATGGAATGGTATTTATAACAACATGATTCCAGCTTTATAGCTTCTGATCTGTTCTCCAACCTGTCACATGTACTATGTTATTTTTATGGGTTGCTAGCAGAAAAATGTTGTAGAAAAAAAGTTGCATATGGAAATTTGCTTCAGCATTACATATGATATTCCACATGATAGAATGATTCCACTCCTCTTGATGCTAGTGGGAGAAAAAATCAGACAAGATTCTGGGCTTTTGAAGTAAATGTGTTTACAATACAACATATCAGGTTTCTACAGTCAGGAAATTGTAGATATTACATTACATTGTATACATATCTACATAATTGTACTATATGTACAATACTGTATATGTACAATATATGTATACAATACTATATTGTATACATATCTACATAATTGTAGATATTACATTAGCATGAGTCTCCCATCCAGTGTACATGCCTTAACTTCTGTTTGGTTATGAACTTAGCCAAAATACAGCATTGTCCTTTCAGTGTGTCCTGGTTTGAGGTGACACAGATGCTGTCAGGCTGAATGAAACCTCTTGCATTAGTTTATTGTATGTGAGAATCAGCAGAAGCGTTGAGGAAAATTCTGAGGAAGTTTAGCTGAATACAACTTTCAGTTCTATATTAAAAGTTTTTTCTACTGCCAAAGTTTCCACCTTATTGCTTGAAGGTATTCAACTGTCAAATAAGGGAAACTAATTAGAGTACTTGCATTAAAAATGAAAAGCTACAATACCTAGTATCTGCAAGTTTAAATTCTCCCAGAAGATTTCATTAATTTAAGTAATTTGATGCTATGGAGAGCAATCATGTACTAACCATTATGTATGCTTATAAAAAAATACCAATTAGATGAAGTATTTGCTTGTAATATAGTAGAAAATCCCATAATCAGAGATGTTAATCTTGTTTCATAATTTGGGCATACTGATAAGAGCAGTTTGACTTTATTCGTTCTAGACTGGAAAAAATAGGAGCTTCATCTGTCAGTTGGCTAGGTTTTTTTTAAAGGTAATTTTTCTTACATGTGTAACAGTCATTCATAACTGAATACTTGGATTCATGTTGTACTTTTTTTTTTTACTTAGAATTCTCTTTTTTGCAATCATAGGGGGAAATCATTCTCTTAAAGATAAATAAATTAAATGCTCCACATCTGATGTCTGAATGATCATGCATTTAAGACCCTACCTAGCAAAGCACTCATCTGATGTTTAATTACAGCATGTTCATAGTTATATATTTTAGCTGGGGTCGTTCTGCCAGAGATGCTGAACTCTTGAAGACTGAATGGAACGTGGAATTATTTTTCTTAAAACCAGTTTAAGTAAAAAGATCGAAATTTTTCTTTCCGACTTTTTTAAACTTCTTCAGTTTGTAGGCTTAACTTGTTTTCTTGGCACATTGAATCAAGCTAAAAACACTCTTGCTTGCGTATCAGAATATGATTTTGTAGGGTTTGTGCAATTTTAATTAATAGGAAATAGCTAATTGTCACTTGATTTGGCAGTTGATGTTAATTCACAAATTGAAGTTTTTCAGATATCATGATAATGTGCTCCGTAAAGCAATCTTTCTTGGTAGAAAAAGATCCTAGACGAGCAGCTGCTGATTGTGCACTACAGTCTTTCACCCAAACTCCTCCCCTTACCCCAAAAGCCATCTGATACAGTTGCTGAAACTGACTATGTCTGCCATTTCACTTTCTTTTTAATGCCTCAAGGGTCTTTGAATGTTCTCTGTAGTTATTACCTAAGCTTTACAGGCTTAGTCCTTAATGTACTTGGAGAAGTACTGGCAGTTCCTCTGTACTCCCACACAGTTTCAGGTATAGTTCTGTTAACTAGCAAAAGATACGATTACTTGTGGATTCACTACATGACGTCTTTTTAACAACAGAAAAATCTCAGAACAGATTTTTTTAAGAAGCTGTGTGAGAATTTAGGCTTTAGGAAATTGAAGAAGTAGAAGATGTAGTTTTGCTTGCTTGTATTCTCCTACATTTCCTTTACCGGGAGTGAAAGTAACCATCTACTTAACGCAACATGAAAATGTTATTGCCTTTGAGGCAGCAGTGAATCTGCAGTAACTTAGGTGTTAGAACTCTTTCCTAATTTGCATGATGATGTTATTTTCTTACAATGATTACCCTAAATAATAGTTTTAGCTTACTTTATACCACTTCAGAACAAGCTAGAAATCTTTCAAGAAAATAAGCAGGGCATAATCAGAGCCTTAAGGTTAGGACACAGAATCAACTTCGTGTACATCAGTGAGTCACTGTAACTGGCTCCCTGTATGCCCTTAGGCAGTAGCAATTGCAGAATAACATGACTTGGCTTAACTAGTACTAGAAAAGAATTGCTCCGGCTCTCATCTGCAGCTGGATCTAGTGAGCTGACATATTTGTCATGGTAACATGATTCTGTATTTTGAGATACTAAGAGGTCCTGTTCTCCTGTGCATAAGCAGAAAGACCAAATTAAACATGATACAGAAGCTTCTGAATGTGTGGTGCATGTGCCGTAGGTCACAGTTGCACATTGCACTGCGCGTTGGCATGTTGTCTCCGTGTATTCCGTCTCAGACAAAGCTAGATCCAGTAGCCCTTGCCTACATAGTGCACTACTTGTTCTTGTGTTCTAGTCCGATTCTTCCTGTTATGCAAAGGGAGTAGTCAAATTGTGTTGTGAGGAAGGTAGAAGACAACTATCCCGATCTTGGAGATTGTATACTGTATACAGCATTTGGTAGTATATATTGCATAGGTTAGTATATTTAGTTGTTTTGTTATCTAGGAAAACAGAATTAATTATGTCTGTCACTGTCGTGGTTTAGCCTCAGATGGCAACAAAGAACCACGTGCCGCTCGCTCGTGCCTTCCAAACACAGGAAGAATCGTAAGAAAAGGCAAGACTCTTGGGTTGAGACAAAGGCAGTTTAACAGAACAGCAAAGGGAACAGGCAAACAACAACAACACGGATAGGGGAATATACAAACGTGATTACGGAACCGCCGCTCCCCCGCCGCTCGCCGCTCGCCGGCTGGACCCAGGCCGCCCCAGCCCGCTTTTAAGCAGCAACTTCCTGCCCCCTCCCCCGGCAGCTCAGGGTGGGCGTGGCTCACATGGCATGGAATACCAGGAAAAGTTAACCCTATCCCCACCAGAACCAGGACATTATCCACCCCTTATTCCATACCATCTATGCCATGCCCAGCAGGTTCCAATGAATTGCCACCACTTTCCCCTGTTATATATATATATATACACACACATATAATGCCCTTAGTTTATGGGTCATCCCTCCAAAGTGTCCGTTGAGTTCTTTTAATCCACGGCTTTGGGCTCCATCTGTTAGAACAGTCTCTCAGGGCAGGTGAGATGCTGGGTGGTGCTGGTCTGTTGCATGCTGTATTTTTCGGAGCTTGTGACTGGTGCACCTGGTGTGGCTCATGCACGCAGTCCGTGGGCTGAAGATGTAGATCTTGAGGAAACTGCTGGGCGCCGGCTGCTGAGATCAGTTCTTATCCCATCATCCCTGTGCCTTACTTGTAGTACAACTAATAGCAATTATAGCAATGAGGACATACAGTGACAGTGTTACTTAGCAATTAACAGCACACAATCTGATTCATTGGCTATTCTCGCCCAAAATCAGATCTCCATGAGGTACACATCAGACTTCCCCATCCTGCCGCATCACCCACCAAGTGCACCCAGGTCCTTGGGCAAAAGCAATCCCGCGGATGGGTTTGCCTTTGCCTGAGGCAGGACTAACCCAGACTGTCTTCCCTAGCATATTCTTCATGTGCACTACGGGGACTTTATCCCCTTCTACAGTACGTGGAAGTTTTGATTGGGCAGGGCCAGCCCGATTGTTAGATCCCCTGGTGTTAACTAACCAGGTAGCTTTTGCTAAATGCGTATCCCAGTGTTTGAAAGTCCCACCACCCATTGCTCTCAGTGTAGTTTTTAACAGTCCATTGTATCGTTCTATCTTCCCAGAGGCTGGGGCGTGATAGGGGATGTGATACACCCACTCGATACCATGCTCTTTGGCCCAGGTGTCTATGAGGCTGTTTCGGAAATGAGTCCCATTGTCCGACTCAATTCTCTCTGGGGTACCATGTCGCCACAGGACTTGCTTTTCAAGGCCCAGGATAGTGTTCCGGGCAGTGGCATGGGGCACAGGGTATGTTTCCAGCCATCCAGTGGTTGCTTCCACCATTGTGAGCACATAGCGCTTGCCTTGACGGGTTTGTGGCAGCGTGATATAATCAATCTGCCAGGCCTCCCCATATTTGTATTTCAGCCATCGCCCTCCATACCAAAGAGGCTTCAAACGCTTGGCTTGTTTGATCGCAGCGCATGTCTCACATTCATGGATGACCTGTGCAATAGTGTCCATGGTCAAGTCCACCCCTCGGTCACGAGCCCATCTATATGTCGCATCTCTCCCTTGATGGCCTGAGGAGTCATGGGCCCACCGAGCTATGAATAGTTCACCCTTATGTTGCCAGTCCAGATCCACCTGAGCCACTTCAATCCTAGCGGCCCGATCCACCTGCTGGTTGTTCTGATGTTCCTCCGTGGCCCGATTCTTTGGTACGTGGGCATCTACATGGCGTACTTTCACAACCAGATTCTCTATCCGGGCAGCAATATCTTGCCATAGGTCAGCAGCCCAGATGGGTTTGCCTCTGCGCTGCCAGTTGCCCTGCTTCCACTGCTGTAACCACCCCCACAGAGCATTTGCCACCATCCATGAGTCAGTGTAGAGATAAAGTACTGGCCATTTTTCTCGCTCAGCAATGTCCAAAGCCAGCTGAATAGCCTTCACCTCTGCAAACTGGCTCGATTCACCCTGTCCCTCACTGGCTTCTGCAACCCGTCGTGTAGGACTCCACACAGCAGCCTTCCACTTTCGATGCTTTCCCACAATACGGCAGGACCCATCAGTGAACAGGGCATATTTCTTCTCATTTTCTGGCAGTTTATTATATGGTGGGGCCTCTTCTGCACGCGTCACCTCCTCCTCTGGTGACATTCCGAAATCCTTGCCTTCTGGCCAGTCCATGATCACTTCCAGAATTCCTGGGCGACTGGGGTTTCCCATTCGAGTTCGCTGCATGATCAGTGCAATCCACTTACTCCATGTAGCATCGGTTGCATGATGTGTGGTGGGGACCCTTTCTTTGAACATCCAACCCAGCACCGGCAGTCGAGGTGCTAAGAGGAGCTGTGCTTCTGTACCAACTACTTCCGAAGCAGCTCGAACCCCTTCATATGCTGCCAATATCTCTTTTTCTGTTGGAGTGTAGCGGGCTTCGGATCCTCTGTATCCACGACTCCAAAACCCTAGGGGTCGACCTCGAGTCTCCCCTGGTGCTTTCTGCCAGAGGCTCCAGGTAGGGCCGTTCTCCCCGGCTGCAGTGTAGAGCACATTTTTAACATCTTGTCCTGCCCGGACTGGCCCCAGGGCCACTGCATGGACTATTTCCTGTTTGATTTGTTCAAAAGCTTGTCGTTGCTCAGGACCCCATTTAAAATCATTCTTCTTCCGGGTTACTTGATACAGAGGGCTTACAATTTGACTGTAATCTGGGATATGCATTCTCCAAAAACCCACAATACCTAAGAAAGCCTGTGTTTCCTTTTTACTAGTTGGTGGAGACATAGCTGCTATTTTGTTGATCACATCCATTGGAATCTGACGGCGTCCATCTTGCCATTTTATTCCTAAAAACTGGATCTCCTGCGCAGGTCCCTTGACCTTACTTTGCTTTATAGCAAAACCAGCGTTCAGAAGGATTTGGACTATTTTACTCCCTTTCTCAAAAACTTCTTCTGCTGTGTTTCCCCATACAATGATGTCATCAATGTACTGCAGATGTTCTGGAGCTTCACCCTGTTCCAGTGCAGTCTGGATCAGTCCATGGCAAATGGGTGGGGCTGTGTTTCCACCCCTGGGGCAGTCGATTCCAGGTGTATTGGATGCCCCTCCAAGTGAAAGCAAACTGTGGCCTGCACTCTGCTGCCAAAGGGATTGAGAAGAATGCATTCGCTATATCAATCGTGGCATACCACTTGGCTGCCTTGGACTCCAGTTCGTACTGGAGTTCTAGCATGTCCGGCACAGCAGCACTCAGCGGTGGCGTGACTTCATTCAGACCACGATAGTCTACAGTTAGCCTCCACTCTCCATTAGATTTTCGCACCGGCCATATGGGACTGTTAAAGGGTGAGCGAGTCTTGCTGATCACTCCTTGAACCTCTAGTTGACGAATCAGCGAGTCTCAGTTAGTGCGATACTGCCGCCGATGCACCGTTGTGGTAGCAATCGGCACCTGTTGTTCTTTGACCCTCAACAACCCCACAACAGAAGAATCCTCCGAGAGACCAGGCAAGGCAGACAACTGTTTAACTTCCTCTGTCTCCAAAGCAGCTATGCCAAAGGCCCAGCGGTACCCTTTTGGGTCCTTAAAATACCCTCTCCTGAGGTAATCTATACCAAGGATGCATGGAGCCTCTGGGCCAGTCACAATGGGATGCTTTTGCCACTCATTCCCAGTTAGGCTCACTTCTGCCTCCAGTACAGTCAACTCTTGGGATCCCCCTGTCACCCCAGAAATACAAATGTGTTCTGCCCCTCTATAGCTTGATGGTATTAAAGTACACTGCGCACCCGTGTCCACTAGAGCCTTATACTCCTGTGGGTCTGATGTGCCAGGCCATCGAATCCACACCGTCCAATAAACCCGGTTGTCCCTTTCCTCCACCTGGCCGGAGGCAGGGCCCCCCTAATACTGGTCATAGTATCCATTACTCACTTCTTGCATAAATGACTTGGAAGTTCCTTCAAGAGGATCAGAAGCAAGATCAGGCCTTCTGCTTTGTCTGGGGAACGGCCCACTGGAAACTGGGGCGGCACTTTTCCTGGAGGGATCCCCTTTTGTGGTTGTCCTTCCTTGCAACTCCTGTACCCGTGTCCGCAGGATCGAAGTAGGTTGTCCGTCCCACTTCCTCATGTCCTCTCCGTGGTCCCGCAGGTAGAACCACAGGGTGCCTCGTGGTGTGTACCCTCTGTACTCTCTCTCTTGAGTGGGGAAATGCCTGCTTCTAATAGCTGAGATGCTGGCCCGTGCAGGTGGGGAGTAGGACATATTCTTTTCAAGTTGCTGGACCTTCCGCGACAGTTTCTCCACAGCTGAGACAAGGGGGGAAGAGAGACTTTCTTCATATTGCCGGAGCCGGCCAGCTACCTCATCCACCGTTGGTCCCTCTTCACCTTTCCATTCCATTACTGCCAGGGAGTTGGCATATGACGATGGTGCGCTCCGTACAAACTTCCGCCACATGGGCCTTGTGCATCGCACCTCATCAGGGTCTGTGGGTAAGTCTGCATTGTCCAAGTCATAATAAATCATCTCCCGCACGGCTAATTCTCTCAGGTACTGGATACCTCTTTCCATGGTAGTCCACTTGCTTGGCTGACATACAACATCCTCGCTGAAGGGGTACCTCTCCCTCACGCCTAACAGGAGTCGTTTCCAGAGGCTGAGGGCTTGGGTCTTTTTCCCGATCGCCTTGTCAATGCCGCCTTCCCTAGACAGGGATCCCAGCTGCCTGGCCTCCCTACCCTCTAATTCCAGGCTACTGGCCCCATTATCCCAGCACCGGAGCAGCCAGGTGACAATGTGCTCGCCTGAAAGTCGGCTAAAATCTTTTCGCATATCCCGCAGCTCACTCAAGGATAGGGATCGAGTAATTATCTCTGGTTCTGCCTCTTCCTCCTGCTCTCGTGATGGCCCTGGTTCATCATCATCTCTTACTAAGCGAACTGATTTCTTTGTGTACTTCTTCTTCTGTATGGGGGCAACTGATACTGGCATGGGTTGGTTCCCTGGTTCAGTGGCAGTGGCTGCTATGGGGGTTGCAGTAGCCGCAGTGTCTGTCGCAAGGATTGCAGCAGCCGCAGGGGCCGCCGCAGGGGCTGCAGCAGCCGCAGGGGCCGCCGCGGTGTCCGTCGCAGGGGCTGCAGCAGCCGCAGGGGCTGCAGGTCTGGTTTCCATCTCTTCCCCTTGAGGGTGCTGCATAATTCTGAGCAGTGCCTGGTAGATACTGGCCAGGGCCCAGCACAGCGCGGTGAGTTGTGCCTCTCTAGAATAGCCACAGCATTTTCCCTTCAAATATTCTACCACTTTATCAGGGTCCTGTAATTGTTCAGGGGTGAAGTCCCAGACCATTGGAGGTGAGTAGTTCTCTAGGTACCTGCCCATGCTCTCCCACATGCCATGCCACCCCTGACTATCCAGCCTCGGAGCAGATCTCCGGGTGGTAGTCTTAAATAGTCGCTTAACCCTAAACAAGACCTGGAACGTATTCAGGAGACATAGCACTAGGAACACGCTAGTTTGAGTATCCCAAGGATATTCAAAATTCTCAAAAGCTGTCATACCTGACCCGAAGGAGAAAAGGGAGGCAAAAGGGCTGGGGAAATTATTAACAAATTCTGAGAGACGGTGTCCAATGTACGGACAGGACAGCAAAACCACATAAACACCCCAAAATAGCCGTCTGAACAGTGATGTTATCATATCATAAACAGATATTGCACAGGACAGCAGAATGATAATCCTCATCCCTTTTCCAGACATGGTAAACAGCATCGCAGGGAGTACATAAGCCATATAGGAATTTATGTAACACAGCCATGAGAACAAACCAAGCAACATGATGACCAGTGACTACTTACCTAATAAAATAAATGCATACAAAAAAAAAACCAAAACCGTTTTTTCCACGTTCTAGTTGGATTCTGTCGTTATCTCAACCCTTCGAGCCCCACATTGGGCGCCAAAAAGGACTGTCGTGGTTTAGCCTCAGACGGCAACAAAGAACCACGTGCCGCTCGCTCGTGCCTTCCAAACACAGGAAGAATCGTAAGAAAAGGCAAGACTCTTGGGTTGAGACAAAGGCAGTTTAACAGAACAGCAAAGGGAACAGGCAAACAACAACAACAACAACAACACGGATAGGGGAATATACAAACGCGATTACGGAACCCACCACTCGCCGGCCGGACCCGGGCCGCCCCAGCCGGCTTTTAAGCAGCAACTTCCTGCCCCCTCCCCCGGCAGCTCAGGGTGGGCGTGGCTCACATGGCATGGAATACCAGGAAAAGTTAACCCTATCCCCACCGGAACCAGGACAGTCACCCATATGAGGCAATCCCTCCCTCTTTCTCTGTCTCGATTTCCTCCTTGGTTGTGAAGATACAAGCCAGTTTCTGCTAAATCTGGTATTGTAGAGGTCTGTAATCTGCTGTTAAATTCAAATGCATTTTTAATTTCTTAGAAGCTGTCTAGGTACAGAAAACAACTTGAGTCTTCTCACTGGCTGACTTCTGGCACATTTCAAAAGCTTGTCTCTGGTACAGAGCATATTAATATAAAACGCAGGGAAGGTCTGTATATGTATTTATACTTTGTGTGTATACAAAGAAAAAATTTGCATAAGAAGAAAACTGTTCCAGCTTCAATTTTAGCTTTCTTCATATGTGCTTAAAAAGGATTTAAACTCTGGCGCTGTTTCCTCCATAGTTAAGGGGTATGTTTCACATGCAATGTTCTCTAATTGGAAAGTGAGAGGAAATTTTTGGAAAGAGATGGGCTTTGCCATGACTATTTTCAACCTTTGCTCTTCAGGTTAATCTTTCTCAGCTGTCTGCTAATCATTTGCTCTATAATAGCAGACCATCCTGGAGTAGTAGACATTGAAGGTTTTTAGAATTCACTGACAGTGTATTAACTGAAAAAAAAATAACCCCCAACCAATATTAAAAATAATTATATTAGTGAAAAGGTTTCCTACAAGGTTTGCTTAGCTGCCTTCCATACCTAAAGGGGACCTACAGAAAAGAGGGGGAGGGACTCTTTATCATGGAGTGTAGTGATAGGATGAGAGGTAATGGTTTAAACTGAAAGACGGTAGATTTAGATTAGATATTAGGAAGAAACTATTTTTTCTGAGGGTTGTGAGACAATGGAACAGGTTATCAAGTGAGAAAAGTTATTCTTGCCAAAATTATACCCTTTGAGCTATTTCTGTCAGCCTCACCTCTGTGCCTGGGAAGATCATGGAACAGATCCTTCTAGAAGCTATGCCAAGGAACATGGAGGACAGGGAGGTGATTTGTGACAGCCAGCATGGCTTCACCAAGGGCAAATCCTGCCTGACCAGTCTGGTGGCCTTCTGTGATGGAGCTACAACATCAGTGGGCAAGGGAAGAGCTATCAGTGTCGTCTGTCTGGACTGCTGTAAGGCCTTTGACATGGTCCCCTGCAACATCCTTCTCACTAAACTGGGGAGATAGGGATTTGATGGGTGGTCAGTTTGGTGCATGAGGAATTGGTTGGATGGTTACGTCCAGAGGGTAGTGCTCAATATCCACATGAGCTCTCTATTGGTATCAGTACTGTGTAATATCTTCATGAATGATGTAGACAGTAGGATCGAGTGCACCCTCAGCAAGTTTGCAGACAACACCAAGCTGAGTGGTGCAGTTGACACGCCTGAGGGATGGGATGCCATTCAGAGGGATCTGGACAAGCTCATGAGGTTCAGCAAGGCCAAGTGCAAGGTCCTGCACCTGGGTCAGGGCAGCCCCTGGTATCAGTACAGGCTGGGGGATGAAGGGATTGAGAGCAGCATCCTGTGGAGATGGACTTGGGGATAGTGGTGGGGATACTAGACTTGAGCTTGTAATGTGTGCTCACAGCCCAGAAAGCCAACCATATCCTGGGCCGCATCAGAAGAACCATGGCCAGCAGGTCAAGGCAAGTGATTCTACCCCTCTGCTCTGCTCTGGTGAGACCCCCGCTGGAGTACTGTGTCTAGCTCTGGAGTCCTCAATATAAAAAAGATATGGACCTGTTGGAGCAGCTCCAGAGGAGGGCCACGAAAGTAGTCTGGAGCGCCTCTCCTATAAGGACAGGCTGAGAGAGTTGGGGTTGTTCAGCCTAGAGAAGAGAAGGCTCCATGGAGACCTTTTTGTGGCCTTTCAATATTTAAAGGGGGCCTACAAGAAAGATGGGGAGAAACTTTTTAGTAGGGCCTGTTGCAACAGGACAAGGGGTAATGGTTTCAAACTGAAAGAGGGTAGCTTCAGACTAGATACAAGGAATAAATTTTTACAATGATGGTGGTGAAACACTGGAACAGGTTGCCCAGAGACGTGCTAGATGTGCCATCCTTGCAAACATTCAAGGTCAGGTTGGACAGGGCTTTGAGCAACCTGATCTAGTTGAAGATGTGCCTGCTCATTGCAGGGGGATTGGAGTAGATGACCTTTAAAGGACCCTTCCAACTCAAACCATTCTTTGATTCCATGATCTCCTTAGTGTTCAGTCAGACACTCACCACCAGCGCATTGCTTTGAGAGTCCAGTCATATCATATATTTTGGTAGAAAGTTCCTTGAGAAGGAGATTGTAGTATTCTTCACCATTATTAAATTACAGGTTGCCTTTATACTGTTTGTCTTAATGATGTCATTGCATGTAGAATACACATTGGTAATCTTTTCAGATTTCACCATTAAGAATGGTAGTTATGTTCCTGCACGGAAATGGGTTGTGGACATGAAAAGTTGAGGAAACGTTTAGGTTTACTTGGAGGTCAAAGCTGTATTTTGCCTTGAAGATCTTAAAGCAATGTGAAAGCCTGCCTTTGGTTCATGCAAGAAAGGTAGAAACAGCCTGTTATTTCTCCCAGCAGCTCAGTATTGCTTTTCCTTCATTCATTTCATGAATAAAAAAAGGGATAAAAGTGACTATCTTTTAAAGGGTTCTTATAAATTACAAATCTCTTGTTTTGCACACTTTCACGTTATATAAATGTCATAACCTCATGTCATGTTATGACAGCAGTCATACCCAAAGATAAAGCTTTTCATTAGTAGAAGATGTGACAACATATGTTTGTTTCATAGATGTTCCTTTTTCTTCATGAGATTCAGGCCACAAATAAAACATTATGATGGTACTGGCAGTGAGACTGGGAAGCAAGAAATAGTTTAGGAAATCAAAATTCTGTAAGAGGGTATGCAGCAAACTTGCAGGATATTGAGAGGAGTGCTGTGCCAATAGAGCAACACAGTGTTAGTCCAAGCAACAGTGCAAGTCAGTATGGGTAAAGGGGTTTTGAAGTGGAGGGGAGCAGCTCCAAGGTAAAGGTAGTTAAATAATGATTTTGGGCTCCTCTGATTTAAACACTTTTGCTGTGCATGATTCTCACCACTTCTTGTTTGATTCTTTCTAATGTATAATATTGATTTTAGCCATATTGATCTTCAAGGAGCAACCTGTCCTTGATGGCCTGCCTTTACTGTAGCTGGGTTCTATATCTCAGCCACGCATCATCTCATTTGTAATCTTGGTATTGTTCAAGCCTCAGACTTATTTATTTATGTGTCTTGGGAAAGAAGGCAACTACCAGGAGATGAGACCTGTTACTTGTATTGCAAATAATCTTCAAGATAAGAAAAGCAATACTAATTTTCAGATATTTACTTCTGAGACAGTTGACACGTAATGCTGATTATCTTCTCCTTAACACTAGTTCAAGGACTAAACCAAAGTATTTGCTGACATGTTCCTCTTGGCTTGAATAGTGACTTATAGCACCAGTTGTGTTTCAGGTACTTGAATTAGATACGTGTCATGGTTGACTGCTGGGTGCAGAACTGATGGAACTGGTGTAGAGATCACTGCACTTAAAATGCAGCACTATGCTCAATTTGCAGATCTATATTTATTTTATTTAAAAATTAATTGAGAAGTACCAGGGTATATCTCATTTGCTGGCATGTTTGTTGCATATCTAACCGCAGTGTCTCTTTTATGGCTATTTATAAGTAATTTTTTTCAATGTCTTTTTCTAGAGTCCATAAGCGTATTGAATGATGCTCTAAGTCAGATAGAGTCTCAAGGCAATGTTTCTATGAATTCAACAAGCTCTGGATCAGTGCTCTCTTCATCTGTTGACACGGTAAGTACCTCAGTCTACCAGATGCAGTCAAAGTTAGGTGAAGACCTTGAGCAGAGACACTTATGTTGCCGATTAGCTTCTACTCTGGCTTGCTGTGTGCAAAAACTAAGGTGGGTTTTAAACTGTGAAGGAGGCAGCAGAGTAAGAAACCTCTCCAGACTCCACTTTTTATTTTTCTTATTGATGATGGGAAAACTTAAGGCTAAATAGACTGAATAACACAGAATGTAAATGCTTGTAAATTCTGTAAGCCTCTTTAGTTAGGGTATCGTTCAGAAAAGGGGCAGGGGATAAGTCTTGTTGGGCAAATGTGGCTTTGCTCTGTCTGCTTCTCTATGGATAGATAATTTTTCCTCATTTCAATCTTATTACAGTGTTACTTTCTTTCATTTGTAGTTTGTTTTAAAAAAATCCTTGTGCATTGCTGGGAGCAGAGCAATAAGTTAGACTACTTATTCTTGAAGTAAAATGCTTGCAGCAAAATATGATGCATTACATTAGGGTTGCTTGTACTGCAAAACGTACATTAATATTTTATGGTATATTTATTTACTCCTACTTCATGTTTACATGTGGCTATAAAGAGAATGCTCAAATGTGAATTTCGTTTGGTATGAGAATTATAGAAAGAATACAAATGCAGTATTAATTATTATAAAGCTTTATTTTATACGGACTTTTAATTTCCAGGCAAGCATTGTTGGCCGGGAATTGGCTACCAACGTGTATAAATATACTCACTTAGAGCCTATTCTATATGCCCTTGGTGTGGGAATGTCAACTAAGGATCCAGATCACCTAAAATTTCTCTTTGAAGGAAGTGAAGAGTTCTGCTGTTTACCTAGCTTTGGAGTAATTCCTGCTCAGACTTCGATGTTTGATGGTGTTCCTTCTATTCCAGGACTAAATATTGATCTCGCAAAGGTATGTAAGGGTTAAGTATCTATTTTTGTTTGTGCTTTATATAAATAGAAGGTGACTTTAATTAGTAAGTTTGTAATATTAGTAAGTTCCTTTTATTCTAGAAAAGGGAAATTCAATGATTTGTATTCTTACATCCTAAGAAATTCACACCTAAGATGGTATGAATGATCAGGTTTTTTGTTCAATTTTAATTTGTGGTCACTGTGCTTTTATTAAACCAGAAAAATTTAAAACTTCCTTTGAAAATACTTTCTATTGGGGATGAAATTGGAAAAACAAAATAAAAAAAACTTGCAGGGTTTCTTTGTTTGTTCTAAACACTTTCTAAAATAATTGTATATTTCCTTGCAACTGTGGTGGGGGAAGCAATAGAATATATTGATTGTTGTTACAGTGCTGCCTTTCTTTACATAGATGCTACATGGGGAGCAATACCTGGAACTATATAAGCCACTTCCAACTTCAGGTCAGTCCATTTGTGCTGCTGATTTGCTTTTCAGTATGACAACAGTTCCTGTAGCCATATTATAAATGGAAATAAGGAAGCTCTGTTTCCAACTGGATTTTTTGCATATTCTTTTCACAAGGAGTCGGGGAGAAGAGACATAACCTGTTACGTTATTGAAGGAATTCTGAACCTCTGTGTTCTTGGGATCAGGTGTTGCTTTTCTATAGTATACTTAATAAACTTATGCCTAAACTTATGCCTAAATAGGACGAGGGGCAATGGTTTTAAACTAGAGCAGGATAGGTTTAGATTAGACATTAGGAAGAAGTTCTTTACACTGAGGGTGGTGAGACACTGGCACAGGTTGCCCAGAGAGGTGGTGGAGGCCCCATCCCTGGAGACATTCAAGGCCAGGCTTGATGTGGCTCTGAGCAACCTGGTCTAGTTGAAGATGTCCCTGCTGACTGCAGGGGGGTTGGACGAGATGACCTTTAAAGGTCCCTTCCAACCCAGCACATTCTATGATTCTATGATTTGATATAATAAGCAAATACACTACATGCTGGTGTATTACTCATATAATTTGATACTGACTAGCAGAACTTTTAATTCTTTCTCTAAGGTTTTATCATAGAACTTTGGGGATGTTTACCTAAAACTTCAAGATTGGTTGCATCTGTCTGCTTGTAAGAGGATAAGATTTAAATTATGTATGTGAAGGAGGAATGGACATCTCCATGAGGACGCTAAAAAACAATTACTTTTCTTCCTCTCAAAACTCTCAAGATAGTAGTTACTGCAGTAGCAAGCTGTTTTTGCAGATGGCTGTGTTTTCCTAGATTACAACACTTGAGAGGTGCTCGTTAGACTCATTCATGATATGCATGCATGTGCCTGGTTTTCTTCATTAGTAGTAAAAAACTTTTCTGGAGTGGAGAAGGAAAACTAAGTACCTTACAAGCCACAGAAAAATGGCATAATTTCTTTTTGAAACAAAAAGGAGATGTTTGAAAGTTATACCAACTTCAAAGAAGTCTGATAATCAATAATGGCTTGCCAGGACTTCATAAAGCTTTTTATTTTTCCATTCCATAGGCTGATTATGTAAACATACATGGTTACATATCTCTCTAGAGCAATAACCTCTTTAGAGACAAACTTCATAAACCCACAGGCCCAAGCTCTGAGCTGAACTTCTCTTCTTTAGAACTGTAGTTATCTCAGCCCTCTTGAAATTTGTGGACAATCCTTAAGTGACTGGAGCTATCTTTCAAGTTAGAGATGTGTTTGAGTCTGAAATGTGATTTATCTTTAGCTCTGAATACATAAACTATAGCAAGATTCTATTCACACACACACCCCAAATTTAAATAAAGAAATAAATCCCTGCCATCTGCAAACCAAGGTTTGCAAAGATTCCCAGACACTTTTATTCTAATCACGATGATTGTGATTACTATGACTATTACTTTCATTATTGTGAGTGTTGTTACTATTGCTAGTAAGGAAGCATAAAGCGTGATCTGTGGACTTCATTCCTGAAGCAAAACCTTACAACATGTATGTGGTGTTCTTTTCTTACAGGAGAGTTAACTTCAGTTTCAACCATTGCTGATGTTCTTGACAAAGGATCAGGAGCAGTCTTGCTTATAGATGGTAAGAAGGTTTGTAATTTTTGGAGGGGATGCAGTAAAATTTGACAGGCTCAGTTTTTAACTAGCTGTACCAGTAACCGCCAGCCGTTCTACAGTAAAAGCTGTTAGCTTATTAAAGCTCAATGAGAGATGAGAAATGAGCTAATTAGCAATAGCTGTGTAAATGTATGTTGTAATTGTTCTTGGGCAGTTAATGTACTGAAGTAATACCAGTGTATTTGGAAAATTATTTCAGAGAAGGTTTGTTGTTTTTTTTTCCTGTGTAGGTGCAATAGTGCACTATGCAAAATGAACAAAGTTCTTCAATGATAATAGCTGGTTCTATCAAAAGGGAGCCATTTTAGATTCTGCCACCCTTCAGCAAGGGGGTGTGTGTGCGCATGTGTGCCTGTGTTTTGTAGGGTGGCTTTGCAAAGGTTAGTCATGTGTGTATATTGTGTAGATTCATCGGCAAAACAACCATCTTTAACAATATGTCCCGAGTTCTTTTTTTATGTCTACATTATTCTTTTCTAAACAAAACACAACAAACCCCCATTTCCTTCCTCTTGTATCCAAGTTAAAGGATCAGAATGTCTCTGGAAGTTGATAAGTTGTCATTTTCAGAATTTTGGTATCTTTAGTTGTGGATATACCAGAGTCCCTTAGGAAATTAGACTGAAAGAGTAGGTTAATAGGCAGTGAATTTCTAAACTCTTGAGCTTTTATTCCTTCAGTATAGAGATAAAATTGTAAAAAGGTCTTTGCTGTCACTTTTTTCCTTTTAGCTGTGTTTTCTTTCTATACTGGGCTGACATTAAGCCTGTCTGTTTCTGTAACACATTAAAGTTCTTTTTGTGAGCAAAGTCTTAGTGGTTTTAAATTTCTTCCAGAACTGGAAATGAACATTATTACTAATACTGTAAATTTCAGTCTAAGGTGTGAGGGAGTAGAATAGGCATGAACTGGAAATAGGAACCTGAATCTCAATTCAGTGTAAGAAGTTTAACTTCTTCAAAAGAAGGAACAGATGACCTTAAACTAAAGCTTGCTCTGGAGCTCTTTTCATGCAAGGTATTAGTACCACTTTTTGTATGAGTTGCTAGTATGCTTTACACACTAGGGATTATTAATAGCCTCTAATACATCATATTTTATGGCACAATTCTATCATATTTAAATAAATTGCTAATGCAGTGTGAGATGCTGAAATAAATACTAATTTCATCACTCTGCTGTCAAATATTTTTAGCACCTTGAATGCCATCAGCGTTTCGATAGCTTATTTCTTAATGCTTTTGTGTAGATAATGATAATTTTATTTGAAACCGATCATTAGTCTTCAATAGTCAGGAAGTGACTTGCAATAGTGCAACGTGAAAGTTTGGCTATTGTCCCTTCAGTTGTTAAAATGAGCTTTGTCATGTTTGAGGCTGAAATTTTCTGTTGTAAGAACACATACTAGCTATATGAAAAAGGTGATCAAAGACAATATATGACCTTCCTGTTTTGTTGTCTTTCAGTGAATACCTACTGTGGAAAGGACCTAGTGTGTTATAATCAGTTCTCTCTGTTTTTTGTTGGAGCTGGAGGATTTGGGGGAAAACGAACATCAGAAAAAGCCAAGGTAAATTCACGCATATTTATATTTTAAAGAAACCCTTAAAAGCTCCTGTCAGCACCGCAAGAAAAATATTTGCTATATCAACTAGGAAGGATAAACTAGCATTTGAGCAGTGTGGTGGTACAAACTCAAATGGAATTTAAATAGTTCTCCTCATTGAAGAGCGTGAGTGAAAAGGCACTGTTCAGGGCCTGGGAAACCAGTGGTTTTGTTTTGACAATTAGGGAGAAAAGTGAATTGCTAAACATGCAACTGACAAGGTATTCTTACATTCAGGTATTTAAAATTATGGATGTGGAATATCCTGATGGAAAAGAGAATAGGAGATTCTCTGGAAAATGTTTAGAATTTAAATTCTGTGCACTTGGAATTAGAAAATGATGTCTGAAGTTAAGATAAAATTGATATAAAATTGATAAAAAAATTTATATAAAATTCATGATGGTGTGGAGAGAATGCTCCTCTAGAGGATTTGTATTAGATCTTTTAGAAGAGGGTCTTTTGAAGTCAACAGTGTAGCAGGCTGTAGTCTCGCCCAATTTGACCCAATTAATTCCACAGAAGTGGTAAAATCTGCTACATGTTGTACATCAGGCTTGCTAAACTCCTTAAAATTCTGCTTCTGTAGGTCAGATGGAAGATGCTTTCAGTTCAGCTGTCCAATTTGGCAAAAGTCTTATTGACTCTTGGTTTTATGAAACCCAAATGTAAGCTTTGCAAACAGAAGAAACTTTACTTGTTTTTGATTTTCTGTATTTAGTTACTCCCAGTCATGCTCTCCATAAATGAACAGAAGAGGAAAGTTTTATCATTTCTTGTTAAAACCTAGCTTGGGAAAGGTTTTATTTTCTTCATCTACTTTTGATCTGAAAAAAATTTACAGACCTCTTAGATGAGAACAAGAAGAGAGAATTGGCTTTTATTTGTAAGTATTGGCTTTCTCAAGTAGATTTGGGGAGCTTTACCTCTCTAATATGTAGCTTTAAAAGTGGATTTTTTGGCTGCTCTTGTTTGGGTATTGGCAGCAAGAGTGACAAAGAAGTTGAGATTTTACATACTTTGTCTAGGGGCCTGCTACAGAACTGTTGGATTGTACCAACTAGACTCATAACAGAGTCCTGATTTAAAGTTGTCTCAGCTCTGCTCTCATGATTGCATTTCAATTTCTGCCTCACTGCTTACGTCTCCAATTGGGAATACATGATCTATGTGTCATCAGTTTAGCATTACAGTGTGTTCTGCTGCTCCACCTCATATTGTCTTTGCTTCTGTTTAATGGGGTGGGAGGGCTTTTTATATTTTAAAATAAATTGATACCTAGTGATAATTTCATGTGTATGTATACAGAGTGTTCATGTTTAGTTTAGTAACTTGTTTTTCATGTGTTAAATTTATGCTAACAGGTAATATTGCAGGATGTTGCTCTAGTAAAAAGACTAGCTTAGTAAAAAGCTGAGAAATACTCAAATATGTAGTGTTAGGTGTGAACTTGCAATTTCTAGAAGAGATCTCTAGGTGTAGCTCTTTATAAATCTGTGTCTGTGTGAAAGAGGTTTGGAAAGCATGAAGAGGAAAAGTGAAAAGTAGCATTCTAGTTTCTCACTTCCAGCGGAGTGGAACTCCTGCGTTTTGTGAGGGAATTAGCAAATGACAAACAATATCATGTGAACACATAGTGTGTATTTCCAAATGCTTGAAGTAGCTATTCAGGTACCTGACATAACTATTTTTTCCTTCAATACGGTGTTAAAGGGTAGTGCCAGCTATGACTGAACGTTACTGGGAACTAGAGCATTGAGGCACTACAGTAATAAACAGTCCAAGTGAATAGAGGCCATTTTACGTTCATTATTTTTGAAAATTTATAATGGTTTTGTACATCTGTAATACTCCAGGTAATGTTCTTTGGGATTTTTTGGATGTAAACTTGCAAGTTTTTTGATTTAAATCTACATCAATTATATAAAAGTTTTCACATATGTAGCTTTGCAGATAAAATCTTGAAATGCCTGCTGCTTCAAAGAGAAATTGGAAAAGCCTCTGTATAGTATAAAAAATTCACAGAATATTATTGCAGACAGTGCATAAAGGTCATTTATGGAACCCTTAATTTTTCTGTCAACAGAATTTATAATAGTGCCTGTAAAAAAAAAAAAAAAAAAAAAAAATCAGTGCAAAGGAAATGTTGCTAGTCTATAGTGGTGGCATCTGTAAGTCCAGTGTAGTGCCTTGGCACCTTTTAGTTAAAAATTGCACTTTAGGCAGATGCAACTTTTTCACTCTATTTTGTGAAGTATGAGAATGCTATAAAAATGATTTTACATTTTAAAATACAAAGAATACCTGTTTCAGGCAGCAGTCTTTCTTGTGATAGAAGAAAACAAAACGTACTCTAGTTAAGCCAACGCAGAGATAGCAAATTCAACAGCGGCCTCTGCATGCAAGAGACCAGTTTCAAAGGATGAGTTTCCTGCTTTGTCTTTGCAAACCTTCCCAACTAAAAAGACTTCTACGTCCCTCTGTGCCAAAAAGAAATCCCAAGGGCTGATCAGATGTATTTTATAATGTGTCAGTTTACACATTTATTGTATCCGCAAACTAAGAACAAATTTCCAAGTTAGGGTCTATGATGAGCAACATGTGTAAGTCATGTCTCTCCTCTCGAGTTGAGGTTCTCTTGCCCTCCTGGCAGAGAGGTTTCCTTAATTATTCATATGTTGGCTAGTTTTAATGTCTTAATGGCTTGGTATGTCAGGCTGAGTTTCTTTAAACCATCTAGAAATAGATGGGCAAGCCATTCTTGTTTTGAAAGCATGTTAGGTAGTGTCCTTGTTATCAAGCTGATTAATGTGTGGGTCCATTGTGGTTCTTTGAAGTGACAAAAGCAGGAGTAATGTTATCAAGTCTTCCACGTAAGAGGTGGCTTTGCTTTGATGGTTTTAGATGTGAAACTACACAGCACTCAGTTTCTTTTGATTTATCTTTTCTTTGGTAAAGAGCTCACACAAACTAAGATAAAGCAGAATTACTACAGGTGGGACTGAAGTTGGTTCCTTTCATTTTAGAGGTTATGCAAGTTTCTGTTTGTTTGGATACTTTTTTTGTTTGTTTTGAAAACCGAAGAAGAAGAGAGGAAAAAAGATTTCAGCTACTTTTATAGTTTTGAATTGGTTATGGTGTTCTTTGTGTTTATCATGATTTAGGATGTTCTCTGTCAGCCTGTTGGTGAAGTTTGTATCTTCAAAACTGAAAAATGAAGCAGTAGCTTGCACAAGGAACAGCTTTTTACAGGAACGTGGGACTTAATATGCAGCATGTAATTGTGAAAACAAAAGAAAAAAAAGTGATGTAGTCCATGAGTGAAGTAGTAAATAATTTTGTACTCCATTGTGCTTTTTA
Organism: Rissa tridactyla; assembly: GCF_028500815.1. Classification (NCBI taxonomy): domain Eukaryota; kingdom Metazoa; phylum Chordata; class Aves; order Charadriiformes; family Laridae; genus Rissa; species Rissa tridactyla. Next base: position 19,600,675 of record NC_071497.1, read on the forward strand.
AAGTATTCTTTTAAAAGCTTCATAATGTTCTATCAGACAACTATTTTTTCTGAGTGAATAATTCTTGCTTGAGCTTTTTTGGATAGTTGGTAAGAAATGTAATCAAACTGATCAGCTATAACATGTAACTGTTAGCCAAATCTGATGACTCAGGATTGCTATCTTTGTAAAGCCAACCTTAATAAGAGACTTTTTATATTTGTCTGTAAATGTAGAAAGGCTAGGAGAAACTTTAACAACTTTGTAAATGGTGTTTCTTTTTATACGTACATATTCTGGCATGGGTATGGATAAAAGATTTTTGCAGTGGAATATTAATACTACTACTTTTGCTTTAGGTAACAGGGAATCCACCCAAGAGACCCCCTGATGCTGTAATTTCTGATGTCACAACAGCTGATCAGGTAAAGTTTTGTATGTTCTAGGTGTGGAAATGTTTGTTTTATTTTGAGAAAGGAGCCTTATATGACATTCACTAATAGTTCAAATTTTCTGATATAACTCAGGTATTTATATATTTGTGTGTGTTTATATACCTATGTATGATGTGAAGCTAAAATTTGTGCTAGGTTAAGTTATGACAGTGTGTTTGGTGTACTATCTAAAACATTCTTTTCATGAGGCTGATGCAATTTTATAATTGTTTATTACAAAATTCTACATAGAAGGAGGAAATAAACATTTGTATTCTGTTGTAGTTTAAAAAAAAGAGGTTGAAAAATCTGTGAAATTTACAACAAAGGAAGCAAACAGAGCATGATCAAAAATAAAAGTGTTTAAAGTTCACAGTTTTGAAAAAGTTACGTTTCTGTAGTAATAGTAGTCAGGGAAACCTGAAATACTGACAGATGTCTTTCCAGGCGTGTTTCGATCTGTCCACAGTCCCATTGGTTCCCAGCATCTACTTTCCATAGACAAAAACCTGAGTAAATAAATGTATCCTCCTCTGAAGGTAAACATATGCAGGTATCAGACAAATAAGACAAGAAAGTCTGGAGCTACCACTATCAAGACACTGAGTAGTATTTTCAAAAGGACCTTAGCCATGGCAGGAAGCCATAGCTTTTGGAGATGCAATTAAAATGTTGAGCATCAGCTGAACTGTGGTAACTGTGATGTCTGCTTAGCCTCTGATTATATATGGAGTAATTAAACTTAAGTCTCACGCAGCTGATTCATGTGCTTGAAGTCCAAGTTAGCCCTACTCACTTAAACCAGGAAAGGGAGTTTAGATCAGCATTTCTGTTTTTATCACTGATGTACTTGCTGCGTCCAAAAATTCACAACGTTGGTCTAGAAGGTCCAGATGTCTAATTCTTCTGAATAGGCTTGTTTGAAAGTTGGCAAGATGAGCAAGGAGCAGGGAATGGTGAGAGAGTATTTTGTTCCTGGGAGGTGTTTAAATGTAGTGAAAGGTGCTCTCTAGTAGCTGGTGCTTTATTAGAAAACACATAGGAAGCCTAATGCCCCAGTAGTTAAAAAATATTTACTTTGAATGTTGGAACCCTAGTTCAGATTTCCCTCTGTGTGATTATATCAGAATTGATTCCAGGTTCATTAATTTTCAGATGACATTTATGATCCCCTTGTTCATATGGTAATCTTAATTTCTGAGCCTTAAACTCTTATGTCTGGAATTGTTACTGTGTATAAAATGCTAAATTCATGAAATAAAAGAGGATGGTAGTGACCCTGTAATGCAGAGGTTGGGAAGCTTCTGCAAAATAAAGCTGATGACACAGAGTAGCCACTACACTTGTTTTATTTTAAGATCAACTTTGACAGGTAGGTATATGAAGAGAATTCCTCTCCAATTAGATCTTGCAGGAGCCACAAGTGGCGAACTTTGAGGATTGTAAGAAGGCTTAACTGCCAAATTATTCAGTAGCATCTGTGCTTAAGTGATGATGCCTGTGTACAGGAAGGGTAATGTGTAGAACTTGGGAACTTTATGGGCAGGAATACAGACTTTAATGTGAAGGACAGCTTGGGGAAATGTTTTCAAGATTTTACGTTTATGTGTCTGTGGAATGACAGATAACTGCCTAAAATCCTTTTTGAAAATGGAAGCTGGCACACAAATTGCATCGAAGTTTCTGAAATTTTTTTTTCTTGATGTTCAAATGAAAAAGGTTTTGGCAGAAATGGCTGTTGCCATTCAGCTCTTGAATTAGTATAGAGTATGAGACAGACTGAAAGAGTCAGTTTGCAGACGGCATTTGAGTTAACTTAAACTGTATTAATTTCCAATGATAGCTGTGACATTCACCGCTCAGTTTTTGTGTTACCACAATTAAGTGGCTAAGCTGCTTTTCATAATTACCATTTTTCTCCCTTAACTTTTCACAGCATGATCATGTAGTAAACTTCCTGATAAGTAGACCATCATGCGTATTTTAAAAATGCTTGCAGTGATGACTGCTATCTTTCACTGAAGTCAGTGACTGGTTATATTGAAAGTTATATTCAGTTCTAACTCAACTACGCTGGGTTAAGTTTTTTCCAAGAGGAAGAATGTTTTTTAAATGCTTTCAGACAGGAGGATGTGCTGCGTAGTGAAGAGGATACTAGGAATAGAGGGCTAATAGCTGTTTTTGCCCTTCACCATGTGTTTAGCAGATACAGCCACCTACAGTTCCTTGAAAAATGATTGTAGTGTGTCAGTGGCTGTTGACAGAACAAACTGATCCTTTTGGTTAGTGGTATCAAAGACTAATAGCAGGTAGTATAATAAATGTTTATCCCTTTCAAATCTGTTCCCATTCCTTAGAAGTTCTTTAAACACCAGCCGGTGCTTATGAATGAGTTGCAGCACTATGGTGTAAGCTGCTTAAAGATGAAAAATAACCAGTTAAGAAAAATTTAGAAGTATCTGACCTTCTCAAAGTCTTTAAGGCTTAAAATTTGCATCCTGCTGAAGAAGGACATAAAATATTTCTACTGTGCGTGTTCATGAATATTTCTGCAAAGAACTAGGTGACATTTTTTCCATCTTGCCCTGTAGACATGTGCGCGTGCTGTAGTATTTTTCTAGCTTGTTCTCTGTTCTGTAACTTGAGCTGTACTTTACTAGATATGCTGCCATAAATCTTTTGAATAAAATGGACCTTTTGACAGAAGATCAAGAACTCTAGAGCGTGTTTGACTATTGGGCGTTTAGCAAGAAATGAATCATTCGATTTCAACCCTGTAGGGAATGTTTAATGTAGTTACAGAGCATCAGTATCATCAAGCTACTCTTGTCCTGCCAGTTTTTGAACCAGGGCCTTAAATTAATCAATCAAGCAGATTTTGCTGAATAGTTCCTAATGCAGTTAAGAATCACAGGCAGTGAACGACTTGTATCTCTGCAGGGTTTTGTCTCAATAGAGTTTTCTTTTTACTCTGTTCCCAAACGTTTTGATTTCTTGGGAATTCATTTTCTGATGACACACAAAATAAGCTGCAGTGGGTATTTAAAGTGGATGAGATCCAAGTGATGTAGGTCACTTTTGAGGAAGGAAACAAATATGGAGTTGGGGGCATTCTGTGGGTTTTTTGTTTGTGTTTTTGTTTGTTTGTTTATGGAAAAACTCACAGCATTCTGATATTGTGCACGTTGCCTCCCAAGAGATAAACTGTTCTCTATCTTCAAATTTCAGAATTAATATTCAGAATACACAATGTTGAGACAATAAATAAACAGTATAACAGCAGCCCATAAAATGGCATTTTTCAAGAAGTCGTTTCAGTTTTAGTCTTCTGTGTTTCCTCCCACTTTCTTCTGAGAGCTACCTGTCCTGTTTGTCATTATGGAAAAAGTAAAACAGTAACATGCAGAGTTTGCAGGACTTCGAAGTTTTTGTTAATGTCAGCTCATTTCAGTAAAATGTCTAATAATTTTAAGAGGTGATTACCAGCTGAAAAATTCTCTTTCCTTTTTGCTTGCAACATTATCATATATTTCACTAAAGCATCTTCCTACTGTAAATTCTGACTTTGTGTATTTGTTACGTACATTGATATGGAGAAATAGACGTGACAAAGAGGTAGAAAAGATAGATTTTGAAAAATATGGTGTCTCAGCCTACCATGCTTTGGAACCAGCTGTTGTACATGCAACTGTGCCCCCCTACAAGTCTCTGCAAAGCTGTGTCGTGTGACCTATCAATCACATGTGTATTCCTACCAGAGCTACTTTTCCATGCAACTTGGGTATCTCAAGCACATGATACTTCAGCTCTGTGGTTTCCAGGGTCAGGAAAGTTGGGTGTCCTTGCTTTCAAAAATTTCTAAATTCCTTTTTAGAGCTGATGAAACTCAGACTGATATCTGTCTGTTGGAGGAACAGCTTTTTGATATCCTGTCATTTTTAAGTTGCTTTCATTTGGAAGACTACAATGATTTTTTTAAGTGTTGCAGAGTCTCTAAAAAGATAAAAATTCCAAATAAAGCTTGCTTTGTTTGTAGGCTTAATCCCCTTTGTATGCAGTGCTTTGTGATATGATTTTCAGTCATGTAGGCATAAATTGGTGTGTTTATTCCCTCTCCTTCAAGAACTCCTTTCATGGGCAAAAAGAGAGCTCTAGGCATGACCTGAGATAGATAGCATAGTTTTCCTATGTTATTTGTTGCAAGAAGTTGTGTTCTGAGAAGAAGTAACGAGAGGAAAACAATCTTATGGTTAGTGATATGTTGGAGCTGTAATTCTTCAAAAATGGATTTTCTTTGCTTTGTCCATAAAATTCCTATGGCCTGTGGGCAGCTGTTACCTAGATATCCCAAAGTACTCAGACATGGGTGTTGCTCCTTAATCAGTGTCTGATAGGAGGGAATGAGACGCTGGAATTTGGAGATGAAATCTGGGAGTTGGACTAGCAGGAGGGTGTCTGAGCATCACAGGCTGAAATTGAAATTGATGGGGTCTCTCCTGTGAACTTGTACAGTGTACTTTGAAAATGTGTTGTGCTTTGAAGAGTTAGGCCTTCAAATGTTAAATTGGGGAGCTGGAATTGGTTTCTGCTGCTGACAATTATGACCTTTTCTGCTGTGTTATAGTTTCCAGTCTATAAAGGAAGGATGTTTATAAATGTTTGAGGCATTTTCATTGTACAGAGAATGGTTAAAGGAGTGGTGTACAGCATCTGATGGTGATTTTTGAGAATGTGATACAGTGAGAAGCATAAAAAAAACCAACCCAAATACACAGCTTAGTGTATATAGTGGTTCTTTACTCATTCAGAAATTTTTAGAGAGATTCAGTAAATTCACACCTAGACTAATCTGATAGGTTTTAAAATATATAACTGTGTAAAGTCTTCTGTTCCAGGTATACATCAGGCATTGACTGACAGGGTGTGAAGAAATCACTGCTTTTTAGTGGTTGGTTTGTTTGGTTGTCTTTTTGGTTGTGGTTTTTTTTTTTTTTTTAATACAGTTCTTTTCTGTTTTCTCTGAAAGTGGAGTAAATATTTGGCACCTGCCATGTTTCCAGTAGTGTCATCGGCATGCTGTGACTTAAGACTGAGGAGTGTCCCTTCGCTACCTGAGTCATTCTTAGTCTTGCAGTCCTCCTGCTTATGCTGCTGTCCTCTAGCTACCTGAATTTAATTTTTCACTGTGTCAAGTTCAGCTAAAACTGCAGCTCTTTATGTAAATGGAAACAGTTGTGAAGACAAATATGCACAAATCCATCTTGTTGTAGAAGAGTGGACTTCACAATAAAAACTTATTAAAAAGATCTTGGAAGGAGAGGTGCATGGGAAACATTTAAGAGCCTAATGAATTATTGAACTAAAACCTACTGTAAAATGTCCTCTGCCTGATGGTATGATAAGACCCTTACAAGCTTCTGTGTAATTGGGATGTGTATGCTTACCTGTGGAAAGTCATCTTTTATTATACACAGATTTCATTTATGTTTTCATTTTAAACATCTGTAAATATTTGTGTGTGTTTTTAGAAACATATGCATAGGTAGAATAAGTAATCATTAAAATTATATGGAAAAAGAAAGAAGTTGGTTATTTCCATCTTATGTTTGTTCCCTTGGGGAGATTTTATGCTTATTTTAAACAGATTAGAAGGAAAAAGTTATAGGAAGGCGAACATTTTGAGTTAAGGTCGTTTTTTGAATGAGTGCAATAAATCATGTGAGAGAGAAGTGATGAAAACATGTGCATGGATGGGGAAAGTATGGTTGGAGGACAGAGGGGTCTTTTATGTCCTGCTCTGTAAAGATTGTAGGACAGCATTGCCTGAAAACATGTAAATTTAAATTAACTTCAGAGAATAGCACAAGACAGCCTCCTGAGAGCCTCAGATGATTTTTTTTTTACTGTTTGTAGCATAAATAATTTGTTTCATGAGAAAATGAAGTGCTGCAGTACGTTCACAGATACGGAGAGCAGGCCAGGAAAAAAGTGCTTAACAACAAAGGATGATACAAGCAAAACAAAGAGATGTGAAGCCATTGCAAGGATTTGATAATGTTTTCTTAATTTGTCTAGAGATTCCAGTATGCAGAGATGATACTCTCAGAACCCTTGAAATTGTGTAGTGAGTGAGCATTCATAATAGTAATTACTTTAAAAGTTTGTTACAAGTTATGAGGCTGATTTCAAGACTTGTACACACACACACACACACACACACACACACGTGTTTATTCCTGTTGGGAAGATCAGAATGTAATTTTCTAATCATTGCGATTTTGAAAAATAGTTGAGGGCTTGGATTACACTAGCATTTTGTGTGGTAAGATGATAAAAGAAGAAAAGGTACTAGCCTGGTAGTTATTTTGTTTAAACAAGATGCTCTTTATTAGCAAGAGTTTGTTTGCTCCCCTTATCTATGCATGTCCTAGTAAAGAATATAAAAATTGTTACTCCATTTAAAATTCCCCAAACCAAAGTGGTTTGTTCGTTTGACTAAGAGAGCACTGTTAAAGGAAAGGCTTCTTGTAGATTTGACATTCTACTGAAAAGTGGCTAAAATTCTGTGAAGCTGGTGCCAAAACATATAAATTGATTTTTAGATTTGAAAAATATGTGGTAGGGATAAACAGTAAAGACGTGAATAGTGTGGGGTGAGGAAGGAGAAAATACGTAGTGCTGTTTTATACCTATTCCTTTTTATATCTGTGTATGTGAAGGTGTTTTAATTGAACATTTTAGTAATTCTTATTCTTGAGGGAGTCAAAGGTATGTAAGGAATAAGGTGGGTTTGGATAGTCCAGACCACTGAGAACATATAATTGGAAACCTAAGGCAATCCAGGAAACTATATACTTGTATTTTTTAATTACAGTTTTGTTAAAAAGTGGAATCATGTGTGATCCAGATTTCCACAAAATATATTTAGGCATTGGAAACTATTATGAGCAACTTAAACTGCTGATTTTGTTTATTTTTCACGTACGCCTACTTTGAGAAAAACGGTTATCTGGAGGAACAAATAAATCCTTTTATCTTTCTTTGTGTTGGTTTCTACCAGTTGCACTTTCCTAATATCTCTCCTTACGCTTACAGAGATAATTAATTAAAAAAGGAGAAATGGCAAATGGGGATCTCAAATAGCCAAAGAGTAGCTACTTAATTTTAAGTACACTGAATTACTTAAGTACTGTGCTAAATTTGAGCCCTAAGCATCAGCACTGCCAGTTAAAATGGAAGCATTCATTATTCTTAATGTAAATTGAGCTCATTGAAATGTGTAGATGAGATTTGTGGCTTTTTAATTCATGAGATTGCTTGACTGCGTGCTCTTACTTAAATAAGCTGTACATACATGTACGCACACATATATACCCATGTACTTGTTAAGATAAGCTCTTGGGCAGAGCTCTTTTACTCCCTGGTTAGAAGGGAAAATATATGGATAGTTGGCTTCCTTTTTTGTTAGCTTTACCACTGACCTTTATTGCAGTCTGCAGGCAAGACTGAAAAATTGGCACAGACAGGTTGGATATCGCCTTTTCTTTTGTGGCCTGGCAGAACTCCTAAATTGCTAGGAAATGAGACTTGACAGTTTGTGTTATTAATTGGAGAACAATCTAACCATATTATGACTGACTTCAATCTAATGTCCCACATCAGTTGACTCTTGTCATCCTCCAAGGATGCATCCCTTTTTCTCTTTTTTTTTTTTTTTTTTTTTAATGCTATCACTCAAGACTTCAGGAAATGTCATTATTTGAGGAATATAGAAAGTAGAGCCAGCAAGGCTTTAAAACAACTCTCTCTCTCTTCTCATGTAGAATGTAATCTATATAATGAAGTAATACCAAAGACTGTGGTAAATGAAAAGCAGTTTGTTGGCAGACCTGACTTGGCTGCATTGAATCTGAAATAACCTTCTGCGTGACTGTTTTATTCAGTTCGGCCTGTATGTTTTCTAGGTGTGACTAGTGCCACTCTAGTTGTTGAAAGTACAAGAAGATAAGTGTCGTCTCCCATATTCATGTGTCAGACTTTTAGTTAAATACATTGATCACATTTAATTCTCTGAGCCTAATTATTTTCTAAATGCTACACTTATTTTGTTAACGAAGCACAAGTATTTTTTACTACAGTAATTTTGAAAAGCATTTGGTAGATTTATTGTCTCCCAAATAGTGCTTATTATCACCCCCAATAAATGGCTAGTTCTTATTACAGCTTTAGTAAGCAATAGTTGCTTTCAGCTTAGTTGAGATCTGAGCTTAAAACATAAATTTGTCGGTTTTATGCTACATAAAAGAATTTTCCAGTACTTCAACTAAATGTTATTTAGTTTGAATTAAAATTTATTACAACAGCTCCTTAGTGAAAATAGCCTCCTGGCAGCTTTTGTAAAAATTTAAATTAATGGAAGAATGAAAGTGAGACCTTTAATTTAGTTAAAAAGTCATTTAATTATTTAATTTCATAATTTCATAATTTCAACTTTTATTTTCTAGTTCTCAAGAGTGGCAATTTGCTGTTAGATTTTAGACTGTCTCGAAAGGAAACTTCAGTAATGAAGGGCGATACTCTACTTTGTAGAATTCTGTCAAGAGCAGCTCTCTTTAATTTGTCAGGTTTAATTTTTTTTTTAAAAAAGGAACTAAGGGTCTGTTCCTCTTCCTCACTAAAAGTCTCTTTCATAGTGTTATAACTTTGATATTGGTGGCATTAACGCCTTAGACAGGTTTTAGCAAAGAAGGTAGTGCTACATCAAGGTTGCTCATCTCTACCTTTCGACTATGAAAACACAGTTTAACAACTGCTCAGGGGAAGAGTGGAAACAAGCGAAGACTTGGCAAGTCAGAAGAGCAGCATGTACATGTTCTTCTCTGAACCCCTGCTGCTGTGCGGTTTTTATGTGTGTGATCGGGAGTGTGGTGGCACTTTTAGATCCACGTTTTTCTTGTATTTGTGTGAGCATTGAGATAAGAGAGAACAATAAGTGAAGGGAGCAGGTCCTTGCCGTGGTTCGTAATTATTAGCCTGTTTCCAGCTGTCTCTTACCACTCATCACTTTAGTTCAGCTGCCTTAGTGGTGTAGTAGAGTGTAAATATTTACATTGAGTTTGCTTTCCTGTTCCACCCTCATCCAGCACTGTGTGTTTCACCACACACTCGTTGGGTGCCCCCTATAGAATTGCCTCCGTGGCGTAGGATCACTTGGCAGTCCATTTGGCTTTCTGTTTTGGACTTGATTGGGCTTGTAGATTGCTAGATTGCTAGCTGAAGAGTCCTGGCACTGGAGGATACTGCCTTCAGGAGATCTTGACTTTATGCTGCTCACCAGGTGAGGTATTTTAGTGATTTCTACTTCTTGGTGATGCTATAAGATTAATTTCAGGTTATCTGTTCCTTCAGCCGAGTATATGCCCTCTCCTTTGTCCATTTTGGAAGGTCAAACTCACACCCATCTGAATGGTAGTCTTACATTAATATAAGATTTCCAGTCTTTACTTTTTTCCTAAGAATTTATAGTATCAGTTAGAAGATAATTACAAAAAAAAAGTTACAATATGTTTTGGGCAAAAGTAGAATCACAGTTAGAAATTTCAGACCCTCGTATTGATACATCTTTTTTTTTTTCGAAAGAAAAAGTGTTTCCAAAAGAGTAAAAACCAACATAAGCAGCCATGGAGAAGTATTAGCTTAGTACTCACCTTTCTAAGGTTTGTGTGCTTAAGCTGTGGTGCAGTTTAGGATTTTCTTCTTGCCATTTTTAGTGCATGTATCCAGTTCTCACACACAAAAGCAGTGACAAGCTCTTCTACTTTCCACCATAACTGAGACTCAGAACAATTGCTGTATTGATGAAGGCTACCAGGACAATTAAGAGAGAACTAGAGCTTAGTGTGAAAGCTGTATATACTTGAAGAAATGGACCTGAATATTAAAAGATTAAAAATAAAACAAATGGATTAAAATGACAATATGAGTACAGAACCTCTTTAGTTACACAGTCCTTTGCATCATTTTTGATAGAAGAAATGGTGCTAGACACAGATCAGAAAATACTTCCTTTGGGGAATCTTTCTTCGCCCCCCCCCCCCCCCCCCCCTTTCTTTTGAGTAGTGTGTGAGCTTCTTTCCTCCAAATAGAGTTTAGTGCAGTTTTCCTTAATTTGGATAAACACATACGATTTTTTTAGGATCCCAGTCCAAAATGTTGGTAGAAAATGTTTAGTGATAAATGGTTCCCAAAAATGTGCTCAATTAAAATTATTTTTTTTTTTTTAGTTTAAAAGCTCTTTTCAATTAAATTAATGTTCAATTTGTATATGCCATCATATAAAACTACTAAATTCTTGAAATCTTCACTAGTGTTAGTTAACGTGATGTACTGATTTTCTGTGTACTTTTGTGAATGTCATACTAGAGAGTGCTCCACAATCATTTAGTCACTGGATTTCTCTGGAATCTGATAACCAGGGGTAAGTTTTTAGTCCAGAAAGATGCCCAAGTTGGCTGGTCACACCTGTCGTATTACGGACTACTGGCCACTCTACACATGCAGCAAATACAAGTTTTGATAATGAAAATGCTAAGGCAACACAAAGACAGAAAACTGAATACAGTAGCCATATTCTTCATCATTTCTCAGGTTTATTCACATTCACAGTACATACAATACATTACATCCATATTTCTCTAGTTTTTGCTAGTGAAAGAGAATATTTAACACGAAGCAAGTCCTCTAGAAAGCTTGTTGTTGTACTTTGGGGTTTTTTTTGTTTGTTTTTAATATTAGGACCAGCTACCCATGAAGCTGCTAAGAGAGAAGAAGCTGAGAAGACAGAATTATGTTGCTCTAAAAAGGGAAGGATAGGGATATTTCTGATCTCTGTGAGATTAATCAAATGTTGAGAAAGCATGGTAATGTTTTTAAACACACAAGTGTGTGTTTAAAAAAAGAAAAAGAATTTTTATATATAATTTTTTTTTTTTAAATTGTGGATGAATCTGTCATGGGAGACTTTAAAATTACACTTCGAGCTAATGAACCTGTGGACAAATTCTAGAAAATGCATTACTTTGCTGTTGTGAAATTTTAGTGAAGCTGGATCTGTATGTCAGCAGAGTAGGTTGTTTTTTCCTTCCATTAAGCAGTTGTGTTATTTTCTTATGTACCAAGACCACACACAGTTCTTGGCACATTTCCTGGAGCTTTGGCAGTTTGCGCAGTAACAATTTCTGTTTTACCAGTTTTTTTGTAGAGTATGTTATCTAAGGACTATTAAAATAGATTATGATAAATTTGTTAATCTGTGATAAGTTTTTGAGTGACTCCTGCTTGTTTCTCCCAAGCATAGCTAGCCTCCCACTTTTCTTTCTCTGTTTCTGCAGGCTGCCTTGTATCGCCTGAGTGGGGATTGGAATCCTTTACATGTTGATCCAACTTTTGCTGCTCTTGGAGGTGAGCTGAGGGATACCATTGTACTAATATTTGGGTGATGGATGACATAGATATATTTTTAATCTTCTTTTCACTTAGTCTGTAACATCTTTAACAAGATGGAAAAAAGTGCTTTTTTTATCGCTTTTCTTAGAGTCACCGTTAGATGTCTCCAAAGTTCTGTGTGACGCTTTGCTTTAAAGCATTGCTTCTTGTAACTAGGAATGCAGAATGATGCTTGAACTCTACCTACAATGGAAACTGCCTCCTAGCCCGTTTTGCTTTGAGAAATTATTTGTTGCCATTACCCCATCTTTACAATCTCTGTTTCATATGCAGAAATAATTGACTATCAAAAGCTTCAGAAGGAATTCCATAAATTCTTTGATAGATAATCCTTTCCATCTAAATTTTGAGATTATATTGGTTTTGGTGGAATTCTTTGTGCTTCTGTGTAGCCTTCTCAATCCCAATGAATCTCAGGAGGGCAGGAGGGAGGGAGTTTGTCACCTCTTGCTAGTGCAGTAGCTTTTCATTTATGTAACGTTACATGCCAAAGCATCAGACCATAGGCTGCATTAACTGATTCTTGCCGAGATGTTATTATTAAAGAAGGGTCTTTTTACTTAAATTTATGTTGTAAAGGTATTTTTTGGAGTTATTTTCAGGCCTTACTAGTAGTATTGTTTGATTAATCCAGGCAGACAGCAATCTGATTTACTTCAGAAATTTTCTTGAATATGTATGCTGTCATCATAAACTTTACATGAAAATGCTTGTCCTTGTTTGAAGTCTGTAATAATTGATATGCAGTTTTCCAGTGACTTCCTTCTTGTATAGAAGTATCACTGTATGGGTGCTTACCAAGATAAATAGAGCAGAGCTATGCTTCTTTGCTCAGATCTCACTTAACGTATTTCCACAAATCGTCTCCTTTCGTAAATACATACTAATTGTTTGGTTAACTCTGTTTTGTATAATTTTATGTAAATTTGTGTTAATAAATAATGATAATCAAATACCAGCATCCATAAAGAGATTTGCACAGTTTATTAAACCATTCTGTTTGTTTGTTCAGCTGATGATTTTGGATAAAGATTTAGATAGAATCACCCAATTACTATTGGAGATGCTGGAGGACAAAAATACATGTTTATAATTGAAACCCCAGTGTTTAAAATAATGATGATAACCCTATAAAAACCTTACAAAAGAAGAGGAGTAGTAATCTTTGACTTGCTCACATGAAGAGGACTGTCGCTTAGACACAGTCAAAAATGAAATTAACTCTGTAGATGAGGTGGTCTCTTTGAACAGAAAACTGCCACACAGGATTTTGGAACTGTGGCAGTCTCCTACTCAAATACCTATGCTAAATGTAGGCTCAAACAAAGAGGAAGATGACTGTAGATATATTCCACAAGTCTTTTTTCTAGTTATACGAAAGCTGTTTTCTTTGGGCATATTCACACACCTTCTTCTCTTTAATCTCTGTAAATGTTGTCTTTGACTGGCTCTCACCAGTGTGCACTGGATGGAAGCATTCAGGATCATGCGCTCAGAGCGTTCCAGGATTATTGTTAAGCCTTCCTGTGGGTGATGTTTCAGAGGAGATATGCTACATGAAAACACTTGTTTATATTCTTGAGCCTTTATTCCTGTAGCTTATGAGTATTTCCAAGATATTAGAAAATGAAAGCAACATTTTTTTTTTGGTTTTTTCATTTTAGTCTAGATAACAAAGTAACTTGGTTGCCTTCTGGATTTTTCTTTGCGTACGCATTAGTTTTTTAAAGAAAATACTAGGGAGAATATATATTTGTCTTTTCCTTAGTTCTGAAAATAGTGGTGGGTTTTGGTTCTTGCGTGGTGAATTGAGCTAAGCTTTTAAAGAGCTAAATGTCACTATAACATTCTGTATGAGAGATACTGAATACTGGTATTTTTACAATAATGCCAGTAATCTGTTGTAAAATTGACTGCATGGTGTCTTTGTACTTTCAGAAACATTCTGTGTGCAGTGTACAAAAAAGAGTGCTCCTAAAAGTGCATATTCAAATATTTTACAGGAAAGAAATGTCAGAATGGAATACTTATGGCAAGAAAACAGACTCATGTTCCTTTTAGCCAGTCCTTCTGTCACATCTCCTCTCCTACCCTAAAGAGTCAAAAGTTCTGTTTCTCATCCTTACTCCTGATAGCCTTGTCTTCCCTTTGGGCCACGTCTGAGAATTCCCATCTTTCCCAGCATTGAGTCCTAGTGGGTTTTTTGTCTCTGTCTTGAAGGTGGTATCTTCTAATTCTCTGCAGGCTGGTCTTTCTCCTGTCTCCTCTTTTTTGTTTGGTAGGTTTTGCTTTTGCTTTTTTCTCCCAGCTGTTGTTCTGAGGAACAACTTTTCATGCTGTGTAGATGCTATGATGCGTTGTTTAGAGCTTGGGAAAAACAGACTCTGGCAGCTGAGAGTGGCAGATGAGTTCCAGGCAAAGCAACTGGTTTCGGAGCTGCAGACCTGTCTCGAATTCATGGGCTGTTGCAAGCGTGATCAATTACTGTTCACATGCCTTGTCAGGAAGAGCAACCTGTTAAGGGATCAGGACACACTCAGTACAAGCAGCATCTTTAAAACTTAACTGTTGCACTTTAGTAAATGTGAGGTCAGTTTCTAAAGGTTTATTTTGACAGACTGACAGGACTGGAGAAAGATTCAGCACTAATACAAAGATTATCGTCTGCCAAGGTTCAGTTCCTGCTCCAAAGCATAAAAGTGCAAGGAAACTTGACCAAAAGTGTCAGTGTAAACTGAACACTGGGTTGTTTTTTTTTTTCTCTGTTTTGTTAGATGTGTTCAAAATGCCTGAAATCTTTTCAGGGTTTTTTCCACTTCTAAATAAAGAAAAGTTAATCCTGAAGCTTGCGCTATATTTGGAAACTTTTGGCAACCCTGAATAGAAATTAAAAGTGTGAAGCATCAAATAATCTTAGTATCACCACTTCTTAATGATTACAATACCTCTTGCCCTTGATATGCATTCTTCCATGTAACTGTCTATCTGGTGTACCTATACACGTATGCTAAAACAGCCAATCTCCTTATTTTACATTTTGTCACCTCTACAGGCAGGGAATAAGAGTCTTACAATAGCATAGGCAGTGTTGGAGTGCCAGTTCTGAGTGAGCACTTTCCTCTGCCTCAAAGTAGAGGAAGCAATAAATGGTAACAGACACCTTTTCAGTGAGATAAATTAGGTTAAAAAGGACTAAGAACGTTATTGGAGGAAAATACTATGAATAAAATATAGATATTTGTTTGTACAAATAGAAATACATGCAGACTCCTAATATTACAAATGCTAAAATGTTACTTTTTAAAATAGGATTTAAGAAGCCTATACTTCATGGACTATGCTCTTTTGGGTTTGCTGCTAGAAACGTTTTGAAGCAGTTTGCAAATAATGATGTGAACAGATTCAAGGCGATCAAGGTCTGTGTGTTCATTCTTTGCATTTAATTTTTTTGATTTTTCTGGTTTTAGTGACAAAAAGTTCTTTAGGGTGGGAAGAGGCTTTTGCACTGTCTTAACTACCACGATTGCATTACTTATTGCTGCATGCATTTTAATGCCTCGATCTGCACATTTACTTAAATATTTAGGCTTTCTACATTGCAAGTTGACTGATTTTTCTCTTTGCTTTTTCTCATTTCAGTAAAGCTTCTGTTTTTAAGCTTTGTGTGTACATATGACAGATCTGTTCACAACCTCACTTTTTTTACTCTTTTTTTTTTTCCTTAGGTTCGCTTTGCGAAACCAGTCTTTCCGGGACAAACTTTACAAACAGAAATGTGGAAGGAGGGAAATAGAATCCATTTTCAAACTAAGGTCAGAACATACTCACCATTGTGGGCTTCAGAGAAAGATGTGTTTGTTAAAAGACTGGGGGTATGAGGGGAAGCAAAAAAAGGGATGCATCAAGCACACCATTGAAGAAGGTTTTGTAAAGAAATTAAGTGAATAGAATGAAATAATTCATACTTATTTTATGGTGTCACTAAGTTCCTATAAAAATACCATAAAAATAAATATAGAAATAAAATATAAAATTAAAAATAGTCGTAGGACTTAATACACTCCTTATATTAAACAATGTGAGAACTTATTTTACGGTATTGCGTTTTCTGTTTGTCTGCTGTAGAAGAGCAAAAAGCAGCCATTCTTAGGTCAGCATAGTTTGTACTTGTTTTCTGCAGTTATTCATAAACTTGTGTATGCATCTTTTTTTAACATTTGTGTCTCTTAAATGAACTCCTGACAGTGTATGCAGGTAAACTTCTACAAATTTAGCTTAAATTGAGGTAAACTTAAGTTGTATCTACACAGAACAACTTACTTAAACATGGAAGTTCATAGCAGTTGGACATAGTAACTACAATACAACAGAGTTTACACTTTAGAAATTCAGTTTTTGCATTATTCTCTTCTCTTTGGTGTTGCTGTTAGCATTTTGTGTGGGTATCCACTTGGTGGATACTTACTGGAAGCTAACAGTAAAATACCTCATGTAGAGGCTAAAAGTAAATTCTCATGACTTCTGTTGTAGCATCCTATGACACTGTCACTTTCTTAACCTATGATTTGCTACTGGTATTTGTTGATGTGTGTGCAATTTACATTGCTTTGGCTGGCCAAAGTTTTGCCACCCTGTCTCTGTAAAAATGTAGCCAGCTGTTGATTAGTGAGTACAGCAGCAGGGACAGTTGCAGCTGCAGAGAGGACTGGGCAGGCAAAACCAAATGAGGAGAGTCATCATAAGGACATGGGATTGCTGTTTCCATAGGAATACAGCTTGGTAGAATAAATGTTGACTGAAGGAGGTAAAATTTGTTTGCAGACCTCATGAGTGTTAGCGGCTAGAGAATTTCAGAATGATAAAAACATTGAGGGTACTATGTATGAACACTCCATCTTTGGTTACTAGTAGTAAACAAGACTGACTGGTGCCTCAAATGAGTTTTGCAGATTACTATGTTTATACGTAGCTATATTTGAAAGGTACTACCACCCAGTCCTGACAGAATTTCTAAATGTCAGGTATTTACTTTTGAGGGTTTGCATATACAGTGTAAATTAACAGAATTCATTATACGCTTCCAAGCTCTTTGGAATATGTAAATGGAGGGGGGTGTTTTGTTTTGTTTAAAGGCTGCATTTGTTATTATGCTTGGTTTAGTCATTGCTAATGCATAGAGTTTCGGGGGATTTTGCAACAGGTTGTTTTGGTTTTTTTTCCTCAAGTGTGGAATAACTTATTTTGGAGAGAAATTACAAAGTTTAACAGCATTATAGAAAACCGTCTTGTTTCAACAGTTATGAATTGTGCAGAATTCTGTTTCTTATTGTATGTTGGATGAGTTTGAAGTACAACCATCTTTGTACTAGTAATAAACTCTGGTTAAATCAAACTAAAACTAGTTAAATGCGGTTTAAATCCATTTTCAGCATTGTCTGAAGTGCAGTGGCAGTAGGTGACAAGCTGTTAGGTATCATTTGAGTAATCATTATTATGTAGTCTTTCTGTATTAATTTCACCTGTGCAATAAGCTAGGCTGTGATACTGGGTATTCCTCTGCTTTGGCTATTCATAATATAATTCTCTATATGCATTGTCAGTGAATCATTTTGCCGTCTTCTGTTTGCTTCCGTAAGTCAGAACGGTTTGTCAGGTGCCTTAGAGACAATGCCAAATGAAACCCACTTTCTTCTCTGACTTAACTATTTCAAAAAATTAAAACAGAAGGCAATTCAGGTATTTGCAGTCTTTGCTCTTGTAACGTTTCTGGTTTTACAATGCTTAAAAATTGTTTCTAGTGCAAGTTGCAGTGTAAGGCACCTAGAGATAGTGAAACTGTCTAGGTGAACTGTTGACAACTGCATACCTACCTTAAGGAAAAACATTTTAGAACAATATCTTTCTCAGAACTATTTATGAAGTAACGTTAACAGCAACTTATAACACTGGAGGTAAATTTTCAGATAAATAAGGTTTTCTACGATTTTGTGAACAGAAAACCAGCAAAATATTTTGGTATAATTTTTCAAGAAGCAAATACTTATTTTGTTTGAAGAACTGTTTGCAAAGCACAGTATACTAACCTGCCTCAACACTACAATGCATTTATGGGGTGGTTTTTTCACTCTGGAACTTTTATGTTTTCTCTTTTCTTCATCTCTGACTTTTAAAATGTAAGGAAGATTCCTTGGTTGCCCTTCTGTTGTGACTTTTTTGGATTACTTTACCTCTGTAATGCAATTTTTCCCCCACCACAGGTCAAAGAGACTGGAGAAGTGGCTATTGCAGGGGGCTATGTGGATATAGTACCAGCCTTGGATAAGCCTTCTGCTCGGGAGCCTGTGAAGGTAGGGGGAAGCAATAGAAGTCTTAACTTGCAAAGCAGCATATTTAGGCTTTATTTTTGCAGAAAACTTGGCAAAAATACTTACATCACTTACCAGTCTTATTTGCAGTACTTGGGTGAATATTTGAATTCAGAGATGCGAATACACACATTGTTTAAGATACAGAGGTTCATGGATCTATTTGAGGCAAAAAATACAGGCGTTTTAAGATATGCAGGATGGCTTATGAAGGTTGAAGTGCTTGATGTCAATTGAAGTGTTAGGATAAGCATCACACTATATGTTACAAAATACGTGAGGTGTGCACCAGTAAGGGTCACAAGTTTTGAGCACTTGCCATAATTTAAGGTTGGAATTAGTCCCTTTAATTTGGTGCTGTACCTGTAAAATTAGAGGAGTTTTGTTATTTTTTAGATATGGAGATCAAACTCAATGTAAGTTGTAAAATCACGTGACTTCAGAGAGAAGTCTTCAGAGACTTCAGAGAGACATGGGGAGAGTGGCAGGAAGGCATTGGGAGAAC
This sequence comes from Rissa tridactyla, assembly GCF_028500815.1. Taxonomy (NCBI): domain Eukaryota; kingdom Metazoa; phylum Chordata; class Aves; order Charadriiformes; family Laridae; genus Rissa; species Rissa tridactyla. The sequence continues at coordinate 19,619,463 of NC_071497.1, forward strand.
AGAACAAATGAAAATGAGATAGTGTACTCGTAGGAAAGAACAGATATGTCATTGAATCGTTTTGAAAGAAGGGTCTAATGGTTGTTTGTGCGTGTGCTTAGACCTAACACACAATATGCACTTTATACTATATATATTTTAAAAAATCCTCTGCATGCATGCATTAAGCCTTGGGTACTCGACTTGCCACAAAAGACAGAATTGTACATGCAATGCAAAGGATGTCCTGGCTCCTTAATGTGGTCTAAAACACATGGGTGCACAGTCCATTGCCAAAATAAACTATATGTTTTTTTGCCCCTATTGATTCCTGCCCATGAAGGATGAAACATTAATGCATTGAAGTTTATGAAGTACTGAGAAAGTGACATTCGTATAAAGCTTGTGATATATTCCTGGAATCTGTTTCTTTTTGCTGGTTGTGTTTAGTCCTCTGACGTTCTGAACTGTTGCCAAATCTGCATTTGAAGTTCAAACACATAAGCGTTAGAACTTTTCAGTGAAATAATTATAGAGATTTATTTTTTTTTTAACATGGTCAGAACAGGTATTTTTCTTTAAGCTTATTCTGAGGAATTAAGGAGCTTTGGCAGAAGTTTGCTGACAGAGGCAGACATCCACCAGAAGAAACTACCCTGAGTGAGTGATTGGCAAATTTAGATGTCATCAGTAACTGTTATGTAATGGAAAATGTTAGTCTTAACCAAAGAGGTGACAAGATAGCAGCGTGAAGAGTATTTCATTCTGGTGTACAGGTAGGTATGGCAGAAAAACTAAAGCTATGAGAGCTTCTTTGCTCCCATTCTAGTTAGATGAAAAATGTCACTGGAGGAGCTTCTTAAAGTGCAGCATTTTATCCAGTACAAGTATTTATTAAAGAAAGACAAAGGTTTGCAAATTAATATGTGTTTGGAAAAGTTGAAAATGTAAATGTAGCCAATCCCACTCTTAAATGATAAACACTGGAGTTCTGACTGTGTTCGTAGTGCAGTATATTTTGAACATCTTCCATGTCGTGTTAATGTAATGTACTGGTAAAAACATTTTCATGTTCTAAAAACTAACATACCATTCACCATGGAAAAAGTGGCAATGGGCATCCTCTGAAGGGAATAAAGGTCAATTAAGAAGCCCTTAGAGCCCTAATTATGATACATATCTTAAGTTGTAGTGATAAATGACAAAAAATGCAAAAGTAAGATTTGAAATAATTCTTAAGGAAGAGGCCATGAAGCATTTTCTGCTTGAATGTACTTAATGCTGACAGTTGTTAGAGATGGTTGGTTGTGGTGGAAGAAAACTCAGTTGCATTTAATAATTCTGCGATAGAGACTTTCCTAGACACAGTGATTGAACTAATAGACATATTTAGTACATCTTTAACAGAGTTTCAACTTTAAATTCTTCATGCTCGTTCTCTTTTTTTAAGACTGCAGGCCTGCAGAGTGACCTTGTGTTTGAAGAAATTGGCCGTCGTGTAAAAACACTTGGAAATGAATTGGTAAAGAAAGTAAATGCCGTATTCCAATGGGACATCACTAAAGATGGAAAAACAGCAATGCAGTGGAGTAAGTTGTAGCTTTCATATAATGCCCTGATACATTTTTTTTTAAATGAAGATTAATTGTACTTACTCTAATTGAACTGATATCTTGAAAATAAGCATAACGTACTAGATGAATATTCACTGGGACGTAAAAATCTGAATGCATACTGAATGCACAAGTGACAAGGAGGTCAGAAAAAGTTTCATAATGGCAGTTATGGAACATGCTTCTGTGACTTGTCTAGTCAGATGTAAGCATAGGCAAATCATCCTCTAGAACTTCAGTGCATTTCTATTTACATTTTCCAGAATGGATCACCACTACATTTAGAAAAGTAGTCTAAATTAACCTACTAGGAGCTCTGTGTTCCAGTGTACAGCTGGCAATGTTTATGCTAACTAATCTAAATCAAATAAGTATTTATTTCTACTGCATTGTTCTTGTCACTTCAATGAAAATATACCCCAATTTGTTTCCATTCATATTTTCTGAGAGCAAGGTTTAAAGAAGGTATAATGATGCTTACGCACCCTTTAAGCATGGGACTGGGTTGATGAAGAGAGGCTAAAGCCTGTGATAGCAATGGGTCAGAGGGGAAGCGTTTCCTGGTAAGGTGGATTATACAAGTATGTGAAATGGTCTGATGGGGGCAAAACTACTTCCTGAAAAAACTTCTCTTCTTAAATTCTCTTGTAGTCAGTTTGTAAGGACATGTATTTTTGCAAAAAGCAGTCCAATTTTAGTAATTTGATTTATTTAATTTTCTTTAGAGTTATTCGAGTTTTTTTTGCTGAGGTGTCCTAAATTGTCTATTAGTAGAATTTAAAGTTTTTCCAAACGGATAAACCATAGTCAGGTTATAACTTCCAGGCCTTTGCTATTTTGTGGAGACACCGAGTCTTGGGATCAAGTCTGTCACTTAGACTGCTTAATTTTGATTGGTTTCAATGGTTGGATGCAGTCAGAACAATTTTTGGGGAGATACAGATGAGGTGGGCTGCCCTTTGATAGGCTGAGGGGGAGAGACTGACATGTTGGTAGGTCAGATCAGGTCTGCATTGTGCTTTGTCCCATAGACTGTGACTTTTTTTACTATTGTTAAGTCTTTGCAATGTCTGTTCTCAATAAAAGGTTATTGTGTTTAAGAAACTGCTCTTCCTTTTACAGAGTGGTTTAGAAACCTATCACTTCGCTTTCTCTTTTCCTAATGTTAATCAGCAGAGATTCTGAGTACCCAGACTGCTGTTAAGTTTCAGGAAAAATATTATATGTATATTGATCAAGATAGTTCTGTTCTGCCTGTACTGCCTTTTAAGCAACTTTTGGGGGATAAGGAGTGATTTTTACTTAGATAGCAGTTAATCAATATATTGAATATACCTGTGTAGATTATGCAGGTTGAGTACCTATACATCAAAATGAGAGGGGGATAAATATTGCATAGTTCAACTCAGATCTGTCTTGAAACTCATTGCTGCTCTTAATCATTCCTACCATCTGCAGTTTTCCTCTTTTACCCTCAGTAATTTAAATGATGGGCATGCTTAGAACCTGGACAGAAGGCTTATGAAGTCTTTTCTGTGTTCTTGCTTACATTTTGAGAAGATGTATTACAAGTGCATAGATTGAACTCCAAAACACTTAAAGTGGATACTTGTGTTTGTTAGAGAAACCCTCTGTACACTACATCAGTCATATCTATTGTTTTGTGTGTAACTAAACGTAGTATAAGAGATGGTCATGTTTATAATAACCTGAAAACTATCTTCGAGATTATTTATTGTTGTCTTTAATTTTGAAACTGCTCTGTTTGTCACCTAAACTCAGTATTATGTGTGCTCAAAGAATGGAGGGACAAATCAATGGAAGAAAAATCTGATGAGGAACGTTCAAGACATGAATAAAATTTGTCTCTGAGGAAGACCTTAAGATGCAAATTGGCCTGACCTGCCTCATGAGACAAAGTTTTATTAGAGGGGAAACAGGTGGATGTTTTTGCCCTTGTATCCAGAGAGAAAGAGAGTACTTGTGCTCTGAGTAAATCAAGGGTCAGCCTTTTCTGTTTTTCAAACAAAGCTTGCCCTCTCTTCTGTTTCCTACTGAAGCAGTGGGAGGAAAGTAGTGCCTTCTTCCAATGCTTATTTCCCTACCTAAAAGGGATTAAACAGACATAACTTTTCTTTGTCGTGTTCCCTCTGCTTCTGTTGCAATGAACAATATCTGTACTTTTTTACGAATTTGGAACTATTTAAAGCTCCCTGTGGGATGTAGTGTGGTGGTAATCTAGGATGGTAATCTAGTATTTTAAACATTTCCTGTTGCTGACTACTATTAGGAGCTTAAACGAAACATTTCCAAAAACCAGAAGGTTTCTGACAGATCTTTATATGGTCATCACCAAGACTTTTGTAATGCCCATGAATGATAACAGCGAACTTAGAATATGTAACACTGACAATGTCATTTATTGACTCGAATACCTGACTTTTTCTGTTGTTAATAGAATGGAAGCTTCTGTACATAATGAGAAATTTTAGCCTTTGACAAATTAATTTTTTACTTTAAAAACTGAGGATGGTAGTAAGATGTTACCATTGATATAGCTTGAATTTAATTATGTGTCACTATTTTGACTGGTTTAAAACCTGCTTCAGACTTCAATGTTAGTCAAATATGTCGGTAGAATTGCACTTCTTTACACTACATTTAAATTTGACCCACTGGTTATTAATTCATCTTCTGTGTACAGTAACTTAAAATCAGATTTGTAAATGCTATGCTGTTAGATTATAACAATTTTGAATTCTCTTTATCTCTTAAAGTAAAATTTCTGTTTTGAGAGCTAGATCCCATAATGTACATAGCTACAATAAAGCAAAGAGGAAAATATGACATTAAAATTAATTTAGAATTCGGTTCCTGTGAATAAATATTGCATACTCCTTCAATTTATGGTCAATATTCTTGGCGTGGTATCCCTGAAACAACTGAAATGTGAGGAGGTAGATTATTTTGGGACAGGTATTTTTTGTTTTGTTTTAAGCCTTGAGTTGATGCTAATTGTTTCATTATCTATCTTCTTTTTAGGTGTCTCATTCTAAGGGCCTCCAAGGCCTTTACAGGCAGTGTTTGTGGTTCTGTTGAGCTTCTGTTGAGCTACTTGCTAGGCCTTTTTCCCTTAATAAATTTGTTATGTGGTTGTGCTAGCTTGTCTCTTAAATTTTTTTACTTTTGTCACTTTGGCACAGCTTTGTGCTGTTGTGAAAACTGCAGCAATTGACAGCACTAGAAACAATCCAGGCCCAGCAGCTCGTTGCTGTCTTACTCAATGATTGTAGCTCCAGCATCTGCTAATGTCCTGGAGGCTCTTAAGATCTGGGAAGGAAGCAAATGAGAGAAAGCAGCGGTATTAAGAACCGCTGTGAAATTTGCCCTCATGTACGCAGTCGTTCTGGTGTTTTCCAAACTTTGAGGAACCAAGTTTTTGAAAAATTTTGTATTATTTTTAGTGTTTTATTTTAATTGCAACTGTAACCATTTGATCTCTATTCTTTGCAGTAAGCCAGGATTTTTGTTTATTACTTTAAATGAATTGGGATTTGTGAATTGGATTTAGCGTTTGTTGCTAGAGAGACACTTCTTATGGTAGCACTAATATTATTAGTAATACTAGGCTGTTTAATTAGTGATGACCTTTACTTTTATGTAATTCTGTGTGGATGGTATGAAGCCATGGGGAGGTGTAGAACTATTGATCTTGCACTCAGCATGTGAAATTTTGGACAGCTCTTTCGCTGTCCAAACAACGCTGAACTGTAGCCACTGACAACTGGTCTTAATTAGTGGTATGTCTTTACAGAAGGAAGCTGTTCTAATTAAAAAGGATGCTGAAAATCCTTTTAAGAAGATAAAGCAATACAGATTTTGGCAGTATGAAAACCTAAGGAATAAGCTTAGCAGAACTGGAGCTATCTTTTTTTTTTTTTTTTAACAAAATTCTTAATTGAGATCCCCCAGCTTTGGCTTCTCCATTTGGCTTCACTACCTGAAGCATGCTTTGCACTCTCCTGCATATTTATTACTGTACAACAATTGCCTTTGTTTCCAATGGTTATAAAATATTTATCTTAGAGTTAATCTATTTCATTACAACTTCTCTTTCCATAGAGAAAACACATTGCCATTGAGATTTGTTAGCTGATAGTTAATGGCTGCCTAGAACAGTACTCAAAGCATTTACCCATCTGTTGCTTTTCATCATGCTTCTGAAGGCACTGCTGAAGGCAGAACATACTTTTGTCCCTTTTCCATTCTCAGAAGAATAAAACTTTGTTGGGAGAACTGGGGAGAAATCATTACATGCAGTTGATCGTGAACATCTGACAAATTAGGGCAAAACTGCTTAATAATTTATGATGCAATATGACTTGAGGTAATGAAGAGTGGGTGACACTTTTTCCCATTTGCATTGAGGATGGGTCTTGTATTGCAGTTACTCACCTTTTGTAAAGGAGAAAAAATACCCAATCAAAACAAAACAAAAAAAAAAGTCTGACCCCTTAACATTTCTCCTCTAGAAATGGTAAGGCACTCTTTGAAGGCAAAGCAAAACCCGTGCCCCAAATCTTAGATTTTTAGGCTGTTTGGCTACCTGCTACATGATGGCAATGTCTAATGTTTTAGCCTGTGTGTATATATATATGATTTTTTTACCTTTTTATTATGTCTCTGACAACCGGATCATATGAACAATAATGATTCATAGATATTTAATTACTGTAATATAACACTAACATACGCAAGTAAAAACTAAAATTTGAAGGATAACTGCTGTTTTATCCACTGAAACTGCTTGATTCTGCTTTTCTGCCAGGCGTGTAATAGTGAAATTTTACATATTTAAGAAGCTAGTTGATTTTTAAAAGGGACTTCAGCTTTAAGTTTAGTTTGCCTTGCTACACGCAGTATTGAGGAGTACCACAGCCGTGTTTCAAACTTCTGTTTTTGTCTGGAGTGGATCAGCCATGTGAGTGCCTCAGAGAAGAGCTGTATCTGTATCGGCCATGGAGGGCTACACATTCTTAGGAGCAAAGAACACCAGGGACACCTTTAGGCTACTCATCTGTTACTGCTAGCAGTGGAGCGGCACTGGCATTGCGTGAGGTAGTTGCCTGGCAGCTGCCCAGGGCACCAGCCAGCTGAGCACTGACATAGCTATGCCAGTACCAAGTTGTTATCAAGCTGGTTGCCGCAATCATAGTGCGGCGTGCAAGCTGCAGTGACGAGATGGTAGCTATAACCATAGAGACATGTATCCACGACGTACGTGTAGAAGATACATATAGGACACTTGCATCAAGACTGTTTCCTGCCACAGCAGACAGCCATGTTTATATAGCTTTAGCTCATAAAGTTGGATTTTACAAGAAGGCACCCTCTCTGTTCGTTTTGGAAAGCTAGAATGCTCTGATGATTGGAATCTGATCTGGTATTTGGCTCTTCTTTCATTGCTAGTTTATATCCATTTGTCCATGTGCTAGTGCTGTAGTTTAGTCTCACTTGTCATCTGAATACTCTAAGCTAGGTGTGCATCAGGAGGCAAGAAAAATTATGGTCTATGTTTGTAATCCTTTTTTCTTTTTTATTGTTTTTCCCCTGAAAAAAAATAAACGAGCAAGTTTTCTGGGTAGTTTTCCATTCTCTATAAGGAGGGGAGTTCCTTTCCCCTCTCTAAAATACCAACATACAGTATATCTAGGATCACTCTTTCTCCATTGTGGTTTACTAGAATTCACCCACTAGGGCTTATGTATCAAGTTTTGGGATTTCATTTCTTCCTGCTAGTTCCTTTGGGGTTTTGTGTGGCTTGCTTTTTTTTTTTTTTTTTGACTGCTTGCATTAGAGATGTCATAACTCATTTATGCTAAAGCTTAAAAAAAGGAGTGGGTCAAGTAATAGTAGAAGGTCGTTTACGCTTTTGTGAAAAAGACAATATGTGTTGTCACAGAGCTCTTCTCTTTTGTGGCTGCTCTGTTTGTTTGTTGTTTTTTTTTTCTTTTTTTCTTCTTCTTAGCAAAAATCTTAATGCTCTTTAAGAAGAATAAGGAGGAATTGGAAATTATATTTTCATATTTTTGGGAATCTAACATATTAGATTGGTCCTTTTTTTTTTTTAGGATTTCTAATGAGTTTTAATTTGAGATGAGTTAAGGATTTAATGTGATTAAACATAACAGTTTTGCCCATGGTACCATGATTATGCAATGTTTCCAGGCATATTTGTGCTTTGAGAGCTTACAATTAATTATAGATGTGGATTGATAAGCAATGCTCTTGAGATTTGTATAGGAAGTGGAGAAGGAGATTGGGGATTGTAATGATGTTAAGTATGTACTATGTTCAAGATTAAAATCTAGGAGTTGCTAGAACTTGCCTGAGTCACTATACCTTTTTAATTTGAACTTTTTGTGATCTAAACTTTACACTGCTGAGATTGATGGGTGAGTATTATCAATGAGATATGTCAAAACTGCTTTTTCAGCCAGCGCTTAGTAAAGAAAGAGAAGAAGAGTGTCTGTTGTTTCTTGGGAGTTATGTCACCATCTGGGTTCCCTTCTGGAACAGTCTGGGAATGGGAGGGACAGACAAAACAATTAATGCATGCAAAATGAAGCACAAGAAGGGACTTACGCTCTTTTGATTTCTAAGGTCCAGAAGTAATTAAAAAAAAAAAAAAAAAGAACTGTAAGCATCTGAGAATACCACTTGTGCGTTTTGTGAGTTTACGTGTGGGGCTTGCTCACCAGTGCTATTTGTCTCAAAGGGAGCTCAGTTTGGCTACATTTCTATGGTTCAGAACATTGCTAGCATTTGGGTAGAGGTATATTTTAAAAGCACGTTGACAGTTAAGCTGGGGAGTTGGAATCCACTGTGAAACTTTCATCTCAATTCAATAGATGATTTTTTAATTTTTTTTTAAATAATAGTTTGTTGCTGCATAAATGATAGGAGCAATGTTTAAAGGCTTGCTTACAATGTTAGACTATATAGTAGCTGGTTTGGATCAAAAGAATGTTACACAGCTCCCACCCGTGAACACAGAAGGCATAGATTGTTCATCTGGCGCTCAGTAATTTTTTTTTCTTTCTTCTCCTCTTATTGCATCAAGTTAGTGATGTACATTAAACCCGTTCCTGAAATTGTCATTTACCTTAAAATCAAGTGGATAATAATAATCCAGTATGTCACTTCTCACTGAGCATTATTGTACACTTAATTCCCCTTCTAGTTTTATTATAACTGGATAAATATTACTTAGAACTGATTTCAAAAAATGAAAGACCTAACTTAAACAGACAAAAGCTGTTCCCAGTCTGTATAGTTCACCTTACCCTTTCAGAAAAATTATTTGGAAAAAAATACATGTGAGAGAGTTTATGCAGAAATAGGTCTCCATAGTTAGGCCAGTGTCTTAAAATTTGACAACTAAGAGAAACCAACTGACAGTATTAGTATTGCCTAGGCAGCCATGATTCTGTGATTAGAGATGTCATGTCCTTAAGGGAACATACACTTGAATAAAGATTTTGTTTTGTGCTTAAAAAGCAGGAGGAGAACAAGAGGAAAAGGTGTAAAGGGAAAGACTGGGAATTTGCAAAATCTGAGAATGATTTGGTCACCACATCTTGTCAAAATACTCTTCTAATATTCTTTTAAACAAATGACACAATACCTGATAGTCTTAGCCTTGTAATGGATTATTTTGGCAAGTCATTTCATAGAATCATAGAATCACTGAGGTTGGAAGGGACCTTTCAGATCATCTAGTCCAACCATCGACCTAACTCTGACAAAAGCCATCAATAAACCATATCTCTGTCTACCCGTCTGTTAAATACCTCCAGGGATGGTGACTCAACCACTTCCCTGGGCAGCCTGTTCCAATGCTTGAGAAGCCTTTCAGTGTAAAAGTTTTTCATAATATCCAGTCTAAACTCCCCTGGTGCAACTTGAGGCCTTTTCCTCTTGTCCTACTGCTTGTTACCTGGGAGAAGAGACTGACCCCCACCTCTCTCCATCCTCCTTTCAGGTAGCTGTAGAGAGCGATAAGGTCTCCCCTCAGCCTCCTTTTCTCCGGCTAAACAATCCCGGTTCCCTCAGCTGCTCTTTTCATAAGATTTGTGCTCCAGGCCCTTCACCAGCTTCGTTGCCTTTCTCTGGACCCGCTCCAGCACCTCACTGTCTTTTTTTTTTTTTTTTTTTTTTTTTTTTGGTGAGGGGCCCAAAACTGGACACAGTACTCGAGGTGTGGCCTCTCCAGTGCTAAGTGTAGGGGGACTTCCCTAGTCCTGCTGGCCACACTATTTCTGATACAGACCAGGATGCTGTTGGCCTTCTTGGCCACCTGGGCACGCTGCTGGCTCATATTCAGACGTCTGTCAACCAACACCCCCAGACAACTCTTTCTGCCAGGCAGCTCTCCAGTCACTCCTCCCAAAGCTTGTAATGCTGCATGGGGTTGTTGTGACCCAGGTGCAGGACCTGGCACTTGGCCTTGTTGGACATCATACCATTGGCCTTGGCCCATCAATCCAGCCTGTCCAGATCCCCTGGAGAGCCATCCTACCCTCAAGCAGGTCGACACTCCCACCCAACTTGGTGTCATCTGCAAACTTACTGAGGGTGCACTCAATCCCCTCATCCAGATCATTGATAAAGATATTAAAGAGAACTGGCCCCAATACTGAGCCCTGGGGAACACCACTCGTGACCAGCCGCCAACTGGATTTGGTGTGGGAAAAGAACACTCGGAAGCTCCACACACTTTGAGGAATTTTTGGCTTTCCATAAGAGACAGACAGATAATTTGGCAAGGCTTTAACTGCTCTCTGCATGAAGCAGAACAGGCTTTATTGCCTGTGGGGCAGAATGGGGAAAATGGCAGCAGCATGTTTGAACACCACCACATGTGCCTTTTCTGAATATAGGAGTGCTCTAAAACATTAAAGCTTTTTTTAGTAGCTTTAGCGTTTTTGCGATAATTCCAAAAATTAATATCTTGTGAATCTTAAGTGTTATTTAAAAATGGGTTTTGCCATCTATGCAAGAATTTTCAAATGTCAGTCCTTGCTGTAAGCCCCTTCCCCCTTAGTACAGAAACAACTTTTTTTCTATTCTAATCTCAATTATTTTCTTTCATTAAAGAACAAGAATTAAAACCCTTTCATTTTCCAGGTGACTGTTAGCTCAAGATTTATGCGTGGACTGGATGCTTCATAATAATAGATGGGGAGAATAGTGTTCTTTAGGCTGAAAATTTTATCTTTATTTTGAAAAAATCTTTGCTGGTTCTTTGCAGCAATTGACTTAAAGAATGGCTCTGGATCAGTGTATCAAGGACCCGCAAGAAATTCTGCTGATACCACCTTCACTCTCTCGGATGAGGATTTCATGGATGTGGTACAACAAAAGACCAACCCCCAGAAGGTATATCCTGTGCCTCACAGACATATGCACTTGAATGGGGACATATTATTTGCCTTGAATCAAGTTCTGGTTCATGACTGTATGCATTCCGAAATCCACAATGCTAGATGTTTTGACAGTGTAAACCAGAGTATACCCAGGTGGGGTATAAGCGCATCACTACTTTATACTGAGTTGGAGGACATGATGAGGAATTTATGCCACTTTTGTCATCTTGAGACAAAGATACCTCAAATGGCATAAAGCCTGGCAGTACAAAGTAGTAGTTTGTTTGTTCCCTGGCACTTCACATTTGCAAGGTTAGGTTTTTGTCAGTTTGATCATTCAGGCTGTTTTGGTTGGTCATGTTGCAGGAAGTTGGTTTTTGTTGCAGTATTCTCATTTACTGCTACTACTGCAGCAAAGAGAAGTCTCGGACAACGCATGGGTGTAGATCCATTGAAACTGGTCAAAATTGATGCAAACTAGGTAGATTTTTAAGGGAAAGAAACATTCTAAAAAGATAAGTAATCTTGAGCTGCACTTTTAGCTTCTTGGAGTAATCAACTGCTTAAAACTACTAATTTTGCTAATAAAAATGCCATGTGTAAAAGTAAATTAAACTGTCACAAATTTAATATGTCAGCTTACAGATTAAAGCTTGAGCAAATGAAGACTTTAATTAAGCACATCATATATCGAACAGTTCATTTTCTTTGATCCCAAGCAGTAGTTGTTGGAGAATTTCATTGTAAAATTGGAGACTAACGATGATGGCAAATGTTTAAGTCCTACATACCACATGAGTAAAATCCTTTGTGACCCTCTGTATATAGCAGACATAAAGCATAAACAAACAAGATGTTGACGTGTAATCTTCAGAATGCTAAAGAACAGTGATTGCAATTCAGGAACATTATCTGTTCTTAGGCACTAGTATTTCCTTTGAGTTTCTGTGAAATTTTTCATCTAAAGAAGCTCAAAGCATCTATTCAAATCCTTTTCTGGTGGCTCTCTCTATTCCTTATTTGAATGTATTTCAAGTTAATGGAACTATGCAAAAGCACATTGTTTCAGAACTTTCAAAGAGCTTTCAAATTGCCAAGCCACAGCGAAGCAAAACTAGTTTAAAAAAAAATACTGAACCAGATTGAAACAGGGTATACAGCTCTTTGAAACAGGGACAATAACAATGTGATACATGAGCATTTCACTGAAAATATTGGTTGATACATGATTCTGCAAAAGCAACGAAATCTTGTTTAGTTCCTGTTTGTTGTAATATGCTATGTATAAAGTCAGTGCATTTCTTTGTACGTGTATCGTGTAAGTTCCCATTTGGATTTGTTATGAATTTGAGTGAGTAGTTGCTGACCTTTTCATTAGGCCTTTAATTTTCCTTAAATGTCCTTTTCATTCCACTTTCTGATTCCGTATAACGATACATGGATATCTGTAGCATAGGAAGGGGAGGACTGAGAGCTTTATTTTTGTGCCTTGGTGAAGTTTTGCCATCAGCTTCTGTGAAGAAGTTCATCTTACACCAGGAGGAGTGCTCTGTGCTATACATAGAAAAGAAATGGAGGCCACTGAAGTTGTTTTGTTTTGTTTTGTTTTCCCTGAGTGGTAGACTTGGCCTTGCCTGCACTCTAGATAGAAAACTGTGATTCTGGATGCTAATAAAATTGCACTCGGATGGTTTTCTCTTAATTAGCAATGGACATAGCACACTGAAGGCTTTCTCCTGAGCACTAAACAACCACGCTTACCTTGTTTGGTTCTAGCAACTCTTTGGATTGTGGGTGAACAGTTGAATACATTTCTTTTTTTAATTTCCTCTGCTTTTTGTAGGCATTCTTTTCTGGTAAATTAAAAGTGAAGGGGAACATCATGCTGAGCCAGAAATTGGAAATGATCCTGAAAGATTATGCCAAGCTCTGAACTGCTTGATCAGGTACCACAGCAGCGAAGAACTTCAGAAGACAGAAGCTTCAATTAGTTCAGAATCAACGACTGAAACATTTGCAGGCTACTTAAAATCAGTGTACTGATTCATTATACTGCTAATAAGCAAGCTGTTTTAATTGCTGTAGGCAGAAAATTATGAAATGAATGTAACTGTTAATATTGTCCCTCTCTTTTTTTCTCGGCAATGGTAGAGAATCATACTTTTCTCATTGCACGCCTTTATCTAAATAAAATGTATGTAGTTCTTACAAAGATGCATATATTTCTATTTTAATTCTGAAGAAAATTAAACCAATACAACTCTTTGATATGTCCTTCTATGTGGCTGTCAGTCTTCATTTATATTGCCTTAGACTGTCTAATTTCTATGAATCTAGCTGGTTTGCTATTAAAATTAACATTTGCGGTTTTTTTTGTCTTAAGTCCTCATGGTCCCATTAAAACAACTGGAAGATGGAAGCCAGTTCCATTTATTTACATCTTGTCATTATTGTTTTTTGCTATACAGGAAAAAAACTCTTGAACTTTAGCTCTTCTCACCTTATTTATATGGTCATTTTTATATAAGTTACTCATAAATTACACGTAAAGTGGTAAGCATTAATTCTTTAGGGGGAACTTTTTCATGTGAGCGGTATTACACTGCACCAAAGGCTGTCACTGTAGCCAAATTGTTCTTCATGTAGATTCATTCTCATGAGGACCAGCATCATGGCAGCAGGGAAAGAGATAAGAGTGAATTCCTCATTTTGTACCTGTGTCCAGAACTGAGAGAGCAGCTGTGGCTGTATGTTTTCCTGAAGAAAGTATGCTCTTAATCACTGATAGTCATGCGAACACCTGGAAATTTCACCAACGTGGCCAACATTTTATGTGCTCAGTATGGTTTTTTCCTCATTCAGACTTGTTCTATGTTGATACTTTCTGAAGTATTCAAGCTATCTAATCTTGAGTCTCCTTGCTCAGAATGACAAAATCATTTATCTTAGAGGATGGGTTGGTTTGGGTTTTTTGGTGTTGTGTGTGGGGTTTTTTTGTCCCAAAACTGGGAGGTACATCACTGCCCTGAATTTGTGAGTAGATAAAGCCATTAAAGAGCCTTTTGGGGCTGCAGATGAGTTTGGCAGTTTGAAGATAAATTCTACATGTTGTAATATTGAGTCTAATTCTCCACAAATGTGTTTCTTCACAGCTGTACTATCAGCCATGCTTTGATTCAGGCAGAGAAACACAATTCTGAAGTATGTCAACAAGGATCTTGCATAAATTACATGAATAGATGGGAAACAGAACAAGTTTGATGTTCACCACCTCAAAGAGGCCATCCAATAGAAATGATTGGAAAAATGTCCTCAACTACTTAATATTTACCTTTTTCACAGCAGTTATTTCAGTATATAAGTAGGACCTAATCATTGCCTGTACTGCCCAGCTTCTGTTTACCAAGCAACTTTGTGAAAAATAGATAAAGGTGTCTTCTATTACTTTCTCTTAAGAAATTTTATGAGAAAGACAGATTGATTACAGCTGTGTATGTTTATGCATGCACATGCTATACCAAAAAAAAAAAAGAGTTTTCTACGTATGTCTTTCCTGTCTATAATGTAGATAATGCCATAAAAATATGTGTATTAAGAGAAAGTAACTGTGTGGAACTAACTTTGAGTCTAGGAATGCAATTATCAGTACATCCATTTAGGAATATGATATTTACTGTAGGTGACATGGTCTTGAAAATTCACAATAGGTTCTTTTCTTTCTCAGCCCCATAGATTATCTGAAAACTTAAAGCACTGCCCTGCAAGGAGGGAACAGACTGCTAATAAGCTTTTTTTTTTTCCTCCACGTTGGAAGTGGAAAGCGAAAATATTCCGTCAAGGCAAGTTGGTACTGTTGAAACCTGTTGTGATTTCACAGGTTAGAATTTAGTCTACCAAAGAACATCAGTTCACTAAGGATGAAAGAATAACCCAAGAACCATACGTGGTGGAGAGAAAGAGACTTCACTGTAAGGTTCAGACTAACAGTTTATTTGAATTTCACTCACAGGTCTAATGCGCCACTATTGCAGGTTTTATGGATGCAACAGAGAATTCACTATTGCAATTTGAAAAGCAGTTCACAGGATACACTGTTACGACCCACATGTGGTGTCCGGAAGGTACTACCGCAAACCACAAGCGGACTACGTATTAATACTTTAAAAGAGTGCACTAATCATGATCTTAAAGAATGTCAAATACTATACTTACATTTCTTAATCACTTACCCTCTCTCTCAGGTAAGGCCTGGGAATCCCTGGGAAATTACCTTGTACAGTGTCCTGGACAAGGGGGGAAGACTCTTATGGGCCAGCTGTGTCGTTGGAAAAGGCTCCTCATTTTTCTCCCCAAACCTGATGTTTTTTATTTCCTGATTTGGTGGGTGGGCAGGATTATGCCCGAGTGGATTATACTATCTGGAATGTGTATCTCTGGTGGTGTGACCTTAATCTGTACTGCTAATTTTGTGACGTCTAGTGCACAAAGTTACTGAATGGTGGTGGGATGGGACTCAGGGCATTTTGTTTAAGGGATTATTCAAGGCTCCATCTGGGTTTCAGTTCTTAGTATGACGCAGTGTTCAGGCAAGCTCGGGCTGAGCCATGTCCGCAGCTCCCCCCAGTCATCTCTGCGTAGATAAGGATACGTCAAGGCAAGACGGAAGCAGAGTTGAATGACAACTCCCTGCGTTTTGCCTTTGTGCTCCAAAACCTGTTTAGCTGGGTGATCCCATACACCGTATCAATTATAGGTACTCTTGTGATGATTTCCTGCATAGTTTCAGTTGGACAAAAAAATCCACATGCTTCAGTTTTATCCCCAATACTGGCCTTAATTAAAACCACAACAGATACACCCCAAAGTTACACTGGTGTTTGACATACACATCCTAGACTTAAGCCTGACTTCAGCTTTTTCCTGCACCATGACTTGGTGTTAATCTCGGGTGGAACAGAAAGTCCTCCCTACTCTACCGCAAAATGCTCCTTTTGCTCTCCTTACCAAGGCTAATGGAGCACACCTCAGTATTATGGTAGACTCTTTCCTAGGAACACAGCGCAGGTGTTTAATTCTTTCATCTGCTTTGTGGCCTGAATAGCCATTATTAGTGACTTTGGCATGTTGGTTTCATCTCTACCCCAATGCATTTACCTTCAGAATGTTCTAGGTAGCTCCCGCTAACTAGTAACTTAACCTTGGTGTTGAAGGTAAGGTGACTCTGCTATGTTGAATGTATAGCTGAAGTGATTTCGAGGTTTTGGGTTTTGTTTTCTTCCCAGTATGTGAAAACCACCTGTTTGTGGTTGATAGCTTTTAAGAGTAGTGTTCTCAGAAACAAGTAATAAAACCACTATCTTTAAGAGAATCCATGCAAGGAGATGTTACCCAGTTTGGTAGGTGGTTGTTTCAGTCTGATTGGTCTCGGCTGCTTTCATCTAGAGCGGTGTCATTCTCTTTTGGGGCTTCATGTTTCAAATCTGTCCGTATTTCTTTCATCTGAAGTGCTTTTGGGGACCTTTCTTGTCAATCCAGCAGCAACAGTACCAGTATAGTGTAGCATCCATTTCCACACAGGACCTAGAGACATGCAACAGCACCACACCACATTCTTTTTTTCAGGGCAGCTGCTGCTTTGAATGTTTCTAGGGATAAGCACCATTACCTTGGATTGCAAAGCTCCGCTTGTTTGCCAGACATCTCAGGTAGCTCTATAGTGATATCGCTAAATTGTCTAGCAAATAAGGAGGCTCTTACAAGCATCTTATCAGTAAAGTTGTTAACAGTGCATATACTGTATTTAATGCAGAGGAGAGCAAGATTGTCTGCTCCATGTCCATGTGTGCTTTATAGTGTTTTGATTAATTCTGTCTGCATGTAAATAAGGTGCTGACTGGACATCAGACTTTGTAGCAGTTGGTGGTTAAGAATTCAGTTATTTGTCTTTCTGGAATACTTGAGCTAGTGCTAGACCTGGTTATGTAAATTGGTGTGATTTTCAATCATGGTACAGTATTGCTTTATTTTTCTTTTTCCTTCTCCTTACGTTCATTACAGTCTTCCTGTTGGCTTGCAATTATGTCCATCCTCCAAAAAGAAAATTGCAGTTCCACTGACGTATGTCTTCTTCAGTCATTTATGGGTCCTTTAATTAAAGCAGGAGAGCAGTAATAACGGATGGGGAAAGTTACATAAGCTTTCTATTAGTGTTGGGTTCAGAGAAGCCTGTGCTGAATTTTATGCTTTCTAGTCACTAGAATTGTTCTTAATTAGTTTATTTCAGAGGAGTTCAACACACCTTGCAGCTGTCATCAATAATTACAGATAACAGCTCTTTAAATGTTGACAAGAGCATCCATAATTAGAGAATATGAAAAGGAGTAAAATGGGGGAGGAGCGGAGGCACGAGAGAGAGGTAAACGAGCAACTTCAGACACAGAAACTTACATACTGTCTTCTCTAAGGCTTATTCCCTACAAGCACCACACTCCTAATGGTTATCTGTATTCTAGTCTGTTCGGCTGTGCTACTTGTAAAAAACGAGTCGCCTTGATAAATTAAAATACTTTATAACATGGAAGAATTCAGTGGTATAACAAATAAAGTATTATAAACTGGATAAGTACGCATTTTAAATATTTTAATGTACTTTTTTTTAAAAAAAAAACAACTTTTTAATATGATGCAATAATCCCTGACAGAGGTCAATGTCACGGAAATTATATCTTCTGTTACCCTCCACAAGCCTTAGGGGCAGAGCAGCAGTCAGACTTTGTCTTTACAAAACATTGCCGCCTCCTAGCGTGAAAGAAGATCTGTGTAAAGAAAGGGTAAGTCTCACTGCAGTGTTTTCATCATTTGATCATGATCTTTTAAAGGGTACAGGGAGAAAGGAAATACTAATATCTCCTAATTCCTTCAATGTTACTTTCTTTTACTTCAGTTGGTGCAAATACCTTTCTATTCACATGAGAATGAGCTCTCCACAATGACTCATCGCAAGTAAGGACTTCAGTCCTTTAGGCCATCAGCTCTATCCAGCGGACTGACCTACACAGCATCGGACATCAGCAGATCTGAAGTCAATTAGTCAATTATGACTTCTACATTACCCTCGTGGTACAATTCAAATGTTTCACCTGTCTAAAAATCAGTGCGTTGAACTGGCATGGTAGGATCTTGGATCAGTGGATAGACTCAGCTCTGTAAGAGGTGGGTCTCTTTCTGTCTCTCACTGAGTGCTATCAAAGTTCCCATATTCTGCTAAATTAATCCACATATGCTAAGGTCACTATGTCTCAAAGACAGAATCAAGCAAGGTACAATAATCTGTAAAGTTGTCCAAATTGTATGGTGTAAATTGTATCTGTCTTGCTAAGAACCATTTTAGAACATTATTCTTCTTATGTTTCCCTATACTACATATGCCTTGATGATGTCAAGTGCTTTTTTTTCACTAGAATTTATACTATTTTAATCAAAAATGGGCATCACATAACCTGAAAGAAAAATTGAGAATATCCAAATTTAAAGAAACAGCTCATTTAGGTTAAGGTTAAACTTTTTTGAATTTCTAATTATAGAAGCTTATAAAATCATGCAATCTTAAGACATTTTTAAAAAGTTTCAGGAAGTCAGTGTACTGAATTTGTCATGTTTTTAACCAATACTTCCTCTTTCTCCTTCCCTACCTATGCCCTCTCCCATTTTGCCAGTTTTCTTGTGAAGGCTCGTTAGAAGGAGCACAACCACAGATAGGAATGTCAGTAGTTTATGAAGACTTGAATTTGGAATGGGAAAGAACAGTCTATTTTGGCACCTAGATAGATTTCATCTGGATCTCACTCAACCTTGAGTCAGGACAGAAATAAAGCTGCCAGAAAAGTCTTGCAGGTGGGATTCAGCACTTCTGTGATCTAAGGAAAAAATGGAGTAAGTAAATATAAGTTTGGGTTTCTATGCGAGTTTCTGTTTCTATCTGCAGCCCACTCAAAAAAGCATGTTACTATAAATGCTAAAAACAATCACAGTGAATTGCTGAGGTTTGACTGCGTCCTCTAACTTTATCCAAATAATTTCCTGCCCCTGCAGGATCAGGGGAAAAAAAAAAAAAAAAGAACAGAATGAATTAATTTCATACTAGAGTCTAAAAGTCTATAATCTGGTTCATGTTTCCAATGTTATTAGGGCAGCAGGTTCCCACAGAAAATAGAAATTGAGTTGCTGCTTGCATCAATCAATGTGCTTAGGTTAAATCTCAAAGCACTATATAAGTATTTTACATTGCTTTTTTTTGTGTTCCATTCTTTACTTGTACTAGTCTGTCCGTTGAGATGAAGCGCATGAGTCTCGTGAACCTTTCATGAAGCTGCCTCGACCCTCCTGTTTTCTGCTCCCCTATGTCTGTTTCTTTTCTGGTCAAAACTGGTCTGTGCTCTGCACTGTTCAGCCTTCTGCTGTGTGAAGCTCAGACTGATTTTTATGAACAATGGGCAATGCAATTCTGGATATCTGCTGTAACCTTATCAGAGCTCATAATAGCTATGGTGCTGGGAGCATCATAATCCTGTTAGAAAACAATGATAAAAGGTAGCAGAGTTTCTGACTGAATGTAATACATGTGGTTTTTTAGGTGTTTCTTTTTTCATAAAGATAAAATGAGGCCACCTGAGGACTGTATCAGGGAAAATATAACCTTCCTAGCTGAAAACATATTTTAAATGAATTTTTGATTATTTGGTTCTTCAGTGCTGTTTTTCACATATGTGACCAAGCACAGCAGGGAAGACTATAAATGTAGAGAAGAAGAAGGGAAAAAACCCAAAACGCCACCTGTCTGTTATTTTTCATTTTCTGAAGAAAAAAAATGAAAAATTTTAAATGAGGGAATATGTTCCTTGTGTGGTCTGTGACCCACATCACCGATTTGTTTGGGTTAAGCAAATGCCCAGAAGTCATCAATCTGTGAGGCTGGTAATGGCCAAAGCTGACTAAGCTTCAGTTTGTCTTTAGGAAATTCTTCTGATAGATGATCTTATTCACCTCTAAAGTAAAACTCTAATGTCTCATCACTTGCAGTCATTCGAAGTTATTGTGGAGGCTTGTGGGGTTTTGTTTTGTTTTCTAAAGAGATGTGTTTGTCTGTGTGCTTTTTGCAACTTCAAGCTTGGTGATTAATTCCAGGTCCACTTAATGAGTTTGCAATTTCAGTAATTTTCATTGCCAGCCTAAAATTTGAGGCCAATGTTGTTGATTATCAAAATACCTTATTTTGAAAGAAAATACCAATTTACAGTTAAGAAGGCATGCTTTTATTTAATTTTTTCACTATTTCAAAAGGACCAGTGAAATCGCTCTTGAGAAGTCAAGCTCTCTGTTAAAAATAGTGCCTGTTTGATGGTGTGAGATCACACAATGGCCTCTTGCTATTTCCTCGCAGGATTGTGATTAGGGAAAGAATTTTCGTGGTTATTTATGGCAGTTCCTGTAGGCATAGTAGCCAGTCTTACTAAGCTAGGCTTTGAGAGTCTGCAGCACGTAGATATTTGGGGAAACTTTCTAATGAAGGTCAAGGAGACCTAAGAAAAATTAACTGTTCCCCCCCCTGCTCCAAGTGACTTAGACACCAGAGGCTGTAATGTACCTAATACTTAATAGCTCTCATAAAACAGAGCCATCAGGTAGCTTTGGACTCAGAAGACTGTAATAAAATATATATAGATATGTTTCAACTTGTTAGAGCTGTTTGCAAAGATCCACCAGTAACTGTGTTGCTACAGTCAGTTAGAAAGCTATTTTTTCAAGTGTCTTCTCCCTGTCAGAAATCTTTAAGGACCTTTGGTGGTTACTGAGATTTTGTAGCTAGGGGAAAAATTACATAAAAAGTCGTTTTCTTGGGCTGATAAAATGCTACTTGTAAGTAGACCAAAAACGGAGACATTAACCCATCCCGAGCTGGGGAGAGCAGTACTCCCACGCAGTTTGCTCTTACCAAACCATTCCCCCTCAGAAGAGGCCAAAAATGAAAGCGTCGGTGGGGTCCTGGCTTTTGAAACACTGCTGGGTGGGAGGTGCAGAGCCTGTTCTTTACATATAAATTAAACCACCATGAAAACCGAGTCTGGCTGTAAACATCTTTAGTATTCTCTGTACTCCAAGAGTTTTAACATGTATATTTAATGGAGCACTCTGTCACTCTGTTGCTAGGTGATTGACAACAACCAAAAGACATGCTACATTAAGGTTTTTTCACTTATTTTGAAGTAATTCCTGGAGGAACCAGTCTGTACTTTAACGGCGTAGTCACTGGTTTGATTGCCTTAGAGTTGTTTTATGAAGAGCAAATAAAAGAGGACCACAAAAGATCATCATGACTCTAATGAATTTGCACATGACTGACACTGGACTGAAGAAACATTTGTCTTAAAACCAGCTGTGCGGTTCCTGACCTCTCGGTCCTGCTCCTCGAGAGGACCTCGTGCAGGCAGTGCTTTCCACAGGCATGCCTGGGAGCAGGGAGCCTGACTCCAGCCGGACTGGAGTGTAACCCTGGATACTGAAATTACAGATTTAATAAAGACACTGGTTTCATAACACATTGCCATTTCCCTCACACTGTATCTCAACCAAGCCCTTAGTGATCTGCAGGTAGTAATTACTTGTGTCTCTCCCTCCCACCAGAGATAATGACTTACCATGTTTGTTGCTAGCACCCCTTTATGCTCTGGT
This sequence comes from Rissa tridactyla, assembly GCF_028500815.1. NCBI lineage: Eukaryota > Metazoa > Chordata > Aves > Charadriiformes > Laridae > Rissa > Rissa tridactyla. Next base: position 19,641,211 of record NC_071497.1, read on the forward strand.
AGTGCCAGTCACCATTCTTTTTCAAGTGCTCTAATTATCATGGTTGCATTAACTCAGAATAATTATTCATGTTGTGCATTTAGCTCGAAATTACTCCTGGTTCGTACATGAAGTAGCAAAATGTGCTTGGGGGCATTTCTGGCTTTTACTACAGATATCTGTCGGCTAATGCAAGGTTTCTGGTAACCTTAGTTGTTAAAAGCTGGTTAATTTCCTGTTTCAGTTTCTTCAGGTTTAGTTGTTTCAACATAGATGGACTTGTGGAATTATTGCACTGTTTTGCTCATTTATGTCCTTTTTCATGAGGAGTAGTTGTCCTATGTTACATGCAATGAATAAGAAAATCTAATTGTTAGGGAAAAGTCATCAGTGAATTTTAGCAATTCTAACTACATTTTACAATGGACCTCAGCATGTGCCTTTTAAAAAAATTGAAAGCTCTCATGAAAAAAAAAAAGAAAAAAAAGATGCTATCCATACACTGTGTCAATGTATTTGTTTCACTAGTCTCTTCTGTTCTTGGCTGTGAATTGGTATTTGGAGCCCATGCTGTGTTTTCAGACATGCTGCGTATGCGTTCCAGCCTCCTTGGTTTTACTGTCAGTAACTGTGTCTTCCTGAGAGCAGCTTTGCTATGCCGCTGTTTCCTGCCTGTAATCAGAGATTTTAGCAAACTAGAAGTTGGTCTGTTTGGTTTCTTCTTCATAATGGTAGTTTGAAACTCCCAATGCTTCTTGCTTGGATTTTTAGCATTTATGCATTTTTTTAAGGTTAACTTTGGAGCAAGACAAATGTGTCAAGTAGCTGAAGTCATGATGGGAGGACAAACTGCACTTTGAGAAACACTTACAAATTTAACAATTGACAAATAATTCTGTAAGATAGTATTTAGTGAAATTCTGCTGATACAAAGGTGGGCATGGAAGTTATCAGTAATTAATACATTCAGTGCTATAAATAATGCTAGGTTTGCTCATCACAAACACTGTATCATCACTCTAACTCCAAGTAACAATGCATCTTTAAACAATCTATTGTTTTGCTTTTTTGTTGTCATGAAGAAATATGCAAATGCATCAGTTTGAAATTCTGATTTTATTAACAAGCATTGTTATGTAGACTGGAATTAATTAAACACTACATTAACTTTGCACGCACCCTGTGTCTTGAAACTGCTGGTTCCTCCTTTGACGCTTACAGTATGAAGAAGTGGCATTCAAATATATATAAAGAGTCCTGACAATCTCAGATTGTGATCTCCAATTTAGACTTCCAGTCAAAACCCATTCTGGTTCCCGTTCAGTGATCTGGGAGCTCCTCTGGGTGTATGAGGCAAGAGGAAGGAGCTGGTGAGAAGGAGGGTGTGCTCTTCCAACAAATGAAGTTGGAGTTTTATTTTTTTCAGACATAGATCTATCGTCTGCAGGAACTTAGGTGCCTCTGCTATGGTCCTGACACAGGTTCATGATGTATGGAACGCAACAAATACATTGCTTAAGCTTTTGAGATCCATGTGGTGAAAACCACCACAAAAGCGTTCTAAGCTATAGATCTGTCAGATGAGCATATGTGTCAATGCTGCATTGTGTGTAGCCACTTGTTTACATTCAAATGAAGGTGGAAAACATATCGCTTGTCCAGAAAAGTTCTTTATGTCTTGTGCAATTTGAATATCAATATTGTTTTCATGGTACTCTTTATGGACAGATAATGAAAACAATGTTATGATAAAACCAAAATTACAGGCACATTACTACCCATCGTTACCCACCAAAAACCTGTTACGTGAAGGCAATGTCCTACAATCCAAAATGAGGGAAAAGCCAGAAACTCCAGGTAGCCTGTCTAATTAGCACAGCAAGTGGTTAAGCACAATAGGACTGGTCAGCAGTATAAATCATTAATATAGATGGAGTGTTTTAGTAATATTATTTAGCTACAAGGATAACTGAAGTTTTAAAGGGTCATCAAATCTTGTGTTTCTCTGTGTACTCTATTATGAGTGTAATTGCTTTCATTGATTGCTAGTACTGTTACAAAATAAGTGGAGTGTTGCTAATCAATCATTTCAGAGAACCAGAATAGGTTCTGATAATAAGTTCCTTGAAAGTTTTTCTTTAATTAAAAGTCCAGACAGAGAGGAAGGAGAGTGAAATCATTAGCAGTGCCGTAGAGTACTTCTTACAAATTTGTAGGTGAATATTAACTCCATTCTGGCAACACAGTCAGATGGAACACTTTCCCTGGGAGGCTCAAACATCAGTATCTTTCTCCACTACTTCTATATGTGTTTATACTAAATTTCATTTTCATTCAAGCACAGAAAGAAAAAAGTTCAAGAAAAAAAGGGGTTGCAGAGGCATACTTGAAGTAATTAAACCTACAATATTAGTTATTTTTCTAGGCTACAGTTACTACTGGTTAAATGTTATTTTGCATTCTAAATTTTCTACAACATTTGGTTTCAGAAGGTCTTAAAAAGGAGTGGTGTCTAGGGGTTTTTATTTGGTGGGTTTTTTTGTGTTTTTTTTTTAAAAGCTCTTGCATGGTATTCTGGTTTTGATTTGGTACTGGTACCTTCCTTGGACAGTACTTACCCAGTACTTATCTTTCTGCTGGTATTGTTTATGTAGTCTCCATTTTCATAACTTTTAAACTCATCAGAATAATGGACAAATTTGGCACACAGAAGCTACTTGCTTGTGGACACATAATAGATGAGTAGAGTAGGTTCTTAAACTAAGTTCCCAAAGTCCTACTGTACTGTGGAAACAACTGGGAGTTTTTCTTTGCATTTCCTCAGGAGACCCATAGTCAAAAGATACCCAAACCAGAACTGTGTAAAAATGCCAGTCTTCTATAAGTCTGAGGGTTATGTAATAACTTATATAAAACTGGGTCTAGAACATCTGAAAATATCAGGAATGCTTGGACTGGAATTTCTTTCTAATAATTAAAAACAAGACTTTGGTTCTGGTGCTGTGTTTCTTCATTCGTTACTCTGATCTTCTTTGTTGCATTAATAATACTCTCTTAAATATTTAAAATATTTCCCCAATATGCTGATGACAGTCCCCTGCATGAATATCTCTTTAAAGTCATGCACAGACATCTGTCACAGAAGAATTAATTTAAAAAAGAATCTTCAGCAGCAGAATGAGTGAAATCTGAGGGAAAGTGTTATAAATCATTAATAACAAGAATACATTAAATCTCCTCTAAGAGCTAAAATCAAAATTCCCTTGTTAGGCCTGAATGTAGTGTTTATTTAGCAAAGGCAAAGATGATAACTACATTGTTGGAAAGACTAATTTGTTAACAGTTCTAGAGTAATTTAAATGATAGATCAATTTGCAAAAATCTACATGTATTAGTCAAGATGACTGTTTTGTCTTCATGCTAAAGTGCCCCAGGATTTCTTCCTGATGAATGTATAATTGTTGGATTCTCCTCTCTCAAGTGGTATCATAGGTGCCATGCGTAGGTGACAATGACAACTTGTTCCATTGTGTCAGTGTTCCACTGAAGCAGCCAGTGATTATTATTTTCTTCTTCCATTTTACAACTGAACCCAGAACGTTAAAATGGTGCACTGAGATGTGCATATTATGTAAATTTTACCTGGAAAATTCAACATTTCTCACTGTTCCCCAGACTTTAGTGAACAGGAGTAGTGCACTGCCATCGTCTGCATTCACACAAGGAAAATAAAATTTAGATAATCTGATCAAATGGGAACTGGCATGTTGCTGAGCTCAGAAAAATTCCCTGTTAGATCTCAGTAAAATTTGAGCATCCTCAGCTTACATGCTTTATGCATCAGGGGGAAGTTTTTCAATTTTATAGTGTGTTTTATAAGATCTGTGGCATTTCTGATTTGTCTTCTTAGGCACCTGGTTTTGTCTATTTAAGATTCAGTGCCTGTATGAGAGAAATCTGCTGGTAACCAGTCTATAATTTTATTGCACTCAACTGAGCGAGGTCGTAGCTGCACTGGAGAATGAGTAATCTTGCCCTGAAAACAAACAAACATGCAACCTTATGCTTTTCCAAACATGCCCTATTAATAACAGCATTTATTTCTGTTGCAGGAGTGTGAATGTCTCACTAAAGACATATTGTAGTCAGATCCCACGGTGTGTTAATCTCCACAGTGGGACTGGGTTTTCTCTTCTGTTTTTTCTCCTAGCAGGGAGAACTTGAGAGATGCCCCTGTTATTCCTGGAGTGAGCACTGCAAATCATGGGATCTGGTGCTTTGCCTGTCCCGAGGAAGCTATCCCAATAAACTCTGAAGGCATCTTACCAACATTTGACACTGACCTTTTGAAGTGATATTTATTCTTTCTGATAAGGAGAAATTATGCACTTTTTTGACCTACTAAGGTGTTCCCAGAGCAAAATCCTAGGTTGGTAATTCTCAGACTTATGAAGCTGCAAGTAACCTTTTGAATAATTACTTTTCCCACTGATGTGTCTTGATAGAAGATTTCTCTCATCATGGCAAAAGCCAAGGATTAAGAAATATGTTGATGACTTTAAAGTCATTTAAAGTTCATGGCTTCCAAAGGTCTGTAGTGAGCCAGCACTTTAAATTAAGAAGGAGAGAGAAATCCAAATTTGGATCAAATTGGGAAACCACGAAAATAAACTAGATGAGGATATAACAACATGAGCTGTCATGAGATGGTGTTTTGTTGCCAGGTGCAGCCACATTATATTGGTTCTATCTGTACAGTGATATTCTTCTAACATGACGAGTATTAATATTCCCTGACTCCAGTAACATCCATTTAATTGACTTATGTATTGAGCAAATAGAAACAATCAAGTTAAAACTGTTGTGTGGCTTTGTGGTAACAATATCTGTGCTACTGTCATCCTCTGTTTTGCTATAATGACATTTACTAAAGGCTCTACAGTTCCCATTGCTAACCATAGCAGAGGACAGAGAAACAGTTATATTTTGCCATCTTTGATTCAAAGTGATGTATAGAACATTACTTTCATGTTAACTGTTAAATTACTTGAATCATCATTGCTTGAAAGAGAAGGTTATCTGAACGACTAAGAAACCATGAAAATGATATGCTCTGTTTTAGTGCCCTTTCCCTTCATATTTGAAATACTTCCATTAGGGAATTGTATTTTTCATCTGAAATATTACTGAACCCACACCCTGGCTGGTCATGATGAACATTTCTGTGCTGGACAAGGTCAGATTTGTTCTACTGCGTCTCATGGACTGGGTGGTATGATTAAAATATACCTGTCTGAGCTCCTAACAACTAAGTGAAAATCTTCTGCTTTTGGTTTTTGAGAATGGATATGATTCATCATTGCTGTGAAAATCCAAGCAGCCATGAAGAAGACCTTAAAGTCTTTAGATGATATGCATATTTTTATTGCAGTATTATGCATGCTTTTCTACTCTCTAGAAAACTTTTGTGTAATAGATCTTCTATATTCAATGCAGGATATTTTAAAACGTCAAGTCATATGAAATGATGATCTTTATGAATGAATCATTTCCAAATGCAAAGAGATATTTCCAGTGTGTCTGCACTAGTTTGGTGAAAAAATTGGAAGCCATTAGAAATGTTTTTTTGTTGTATTGATCTGGATTATGAATCAAATTTTTAGTGACTCTTTTTCAGCATGTTATTAATGTGTTTCCATTCTTTATAGGAGCAAAATCATAGAATCATTTAGGTTGGAAAAGACCTTTAAGATCACCGAGTCCAACTGTAAACCTAACACTGCCAAGTTCACCACTAAACCATGCCCCTAAGAGCCACATCTACAGGTGTTTTAAACTCCTCCAGGGATGGTGACTCAACCGCTTCCCTGGGCAGCCTGTTCCAATGCTTCACAACCCTTCCCGTGAAGAAATTTTTCCTAATATCCAATCTAAACCTCGCCTGGCACAACTTGAGGCTGTTTCCTCTCATCCTATCGTGTGTTACTTGGGAGACCAACCCCCACTTCGCTACAGCCTCCTTTCAGGCAGTTGTAGAGAGCGAGAAGGTCTTCCCTCAGCCTGCTTTTTTCTGGGCTAAACAACTCCAGTTCCCCCAGCTGGTCCTCATGAGACTTGTGCTCTAGACCCTTTGCCAGCTTCATTGCCCTTCTCTGAATGCACTCCAGCACCTCAATGTCTTTCTTGTAGTGAGGGGCCCAAAACTGAACATAGTATTCGAGATGCAGCCTCACCAGTGCCGAGTACAGGGAGATGAGTCCTGCTGGCCACAATATTCCTAATACAAGTGTATGGGCAAGATACAAGCATATCATCTTACTGACAGTGATAAAATTAATTAATGTTTTTAAATACTGTTGCAAGTCAGAAGTTCCCAAGTTTGTAAGCGAACAAAGACAAAGTAAGTCTCTTTCTCCTTAGCAATCTTTCTTTCCTCCTTATTATATTTTCTGGATTGTAAAAGTTTAATTGAAATATTCTCAGAGTTGATTTTTAAAAAAAACATTTCTTACACACACCCATATGATCTCAACATCAAGGTGAAATTCTGTGAACTGAGTAAGAGGCAAAATAACCCCTCAGTGCTAGCCTAGTGCATAGTGACAATGGCAATGCTATGTGGCAATGAAGCCTGATATCTAATAGCAATTGCTAGCAGTTTGTGGTGGTCTTCCCTTATCAAGGGACTCATTTCAGGATCTAGTGCAAAACTCTTGAGTTTCAAGATTCTTGTTCAACTTGTCTCTGTACATCCAGAATTTATTTGTGTCTGCCCTCTTTTGCTTACCTGGCACTGTTCTCCTTATCTGCCCTTTCTGTAAATCTGAGCACGGTAGCTAGGTATGTACAACTAGTGTTTTGAATAACTTTCATGTATTGAGTACTCTGGTTCTTTAGTCTAAATCTGAAGACGCATCTCCTCTGCCTGTAAAGTACATTTCTCTCTCATGCTGATTTCTGCAGTTACACCACACTGCCAGGGAGTTTGGTTGTTTATATTTACTTCAAAGATGGCTCAGATGACAAAGATTAATTATTTCAGGCTCGCTTAACTCACTTGATAGGAGGAAACTGTGAAATTTGAGTTAGGGAATTTGTAGAAAACCTCTTTGAAATTTTAATGTTATTTGATACTTGGAGGGAGACTTAGATTAGTGTTGGTTGCCCCAGATCTCCTTATGTCTTTTAATATCTTTCATTCAGAGAAACCTTTTCTTCTGTGTCTTCTGTTTGAACTACTAGGCTTGAAGGAAGAAGAGATTCAGTTTCAGCAGGTGAAGCTCTGCAGTCGTTCCTGCAGCCACAGAGCTGCCTGGCAGAGGGACTTCTAAGGACTTCAAAGTAGCACATGAAGGCTGGTGGGAAGCAGAGCTCAGAGTGGGCCATGCAGCTCATATTGACCTCTGTACTTCTGCAAAATATGCTTTTCAGCGTACTTTGTAACCACAGCATCTCGGTTACAGATAACCTGGTGTCCCTTTGATGAACTGTGGTTGCTATACTGGCTCCAGTGGAGGCTTGTTCTGAAAACACAACAAAGCTTTTCTGTGTGGAGATGATGAGATTTCCATGCATTTGCTGCATGGTTTCGCTCCCCTCTTCTTCTTGACTCTGGAAACTGCTGTTTCAGCATTACTGCCTGTGAACCTGAGATGCTACCCATGTATCTGTGAATTAACATGAGGCTTTAACTTGGTAATTGTGCTAAGCTTTCTACTTGCTACTTGGAGGACAGAATGGTCAACACGGCATCTGACAGCCAGGGATTTGTTCCCTGGAAATGGGATGAATGGGTTGTTTTTCATGATGCTAATTTTGGGGGTTTTGTTATAACGTTTTAACTGTCCAATTTTGTTATTAATGATTTCCTTCACATGAACTATTAAGGAGGCAGCCTTTGGTAGGGCTGTTCTACTCGGTGAAATGTCCTACCTGCATTCTGCTGACTAGATGAATGTAAAGGTCTCTTTCAGTCTTCTGATCTTTAAGCAACGGTGATGAATACGTTGCTTCTTAAAGAGCAGTGGGTGTAACACATTCCAGCAGCACTGCTGCTCAGGTAAGTTGAACAAACTTTGAGCAGTGTCAAGAAGAGAAGTGGTTAACTATGACATCGCACTTGGGGAGATGTTGATATAATTGTCAAAACATCTGGGGCACGCCCAACAGACATGATGACTAGCTCAGCATTGGTCACATTGTGAACATCGCCCCTTGAATATTGCTCAGATTAATGCAGTTCAGTGACAAGTATGTTGGCAATTTGTTTCCTCTAGATTAAAGAAGTGATATCACATTGAGTTCAATGTAATTGTAGGTTGGAGGTACTTAATAAGAACAAATAGCATGTATTACTGTTGCTTCGTTGTAAACCTAGACAATGTCTTTTGATTTAGAAACAATTATAAATATTTCATACAGCAGTGGCAATAATACACAGTAGATTTTCCAGTTGTTAATTGAGATGCATTATTGGTGAACTGAGCTACACTCTGCTTGCTCAGATAGCCAAAGAGCGAACTGACAGTCTAAGTAGCATGTTAATTTATGGGCAGACTGCTGCCCTGAGAATAAACACTGCTCGAAAAGCTCAGCCGCTTTCAGCTTAGTGAAGCAAAGTAGAGAGCTGGCAGCTGCAGCTAGTGCCACCCCCATCTCCTTGTCAGGACTGCCAACTCCGCTCCGCTTGTTTATCCTGGATCTGTTTGCAACATGTATCTGCCTGATCCCACCTTGCTTCCAGGTTAGTCCGGCTAAACCTCATGACTAAGTACAAGTTACAGCATTAGGTCTTTTCCATGTGCCTCCTGTTGCTTTTGGTCTCGGGCTTGTGGTGCAGAGATGTCTGAACATCCTTGCATACAGCAGCAGCTACCCATGCCCGGGGACTGTGTGAAACCCAACATAACCCAAAATGAATGAAATTAATGGCATCTCTTGTTCCACGCTGGAATTTTTGATATGGTTGGTTGCTTTCTCTTTCTGTCCTCCAGACTGTTTTTCTCAAAAAATGTCTCTTTTGGTTTATTTGGGGGCAGGAGTTGCGGATACTTCAGAGCACAGACCTTTGGTCCTGAGGTCAAATGAATATGAAGATTGTTTAGAATAACTCATGGAAATTCAAGTTTTATGAATTAGCAGCATTTATTTGAGTAGTCCTGTCTGACTGTTTACCTCATGAAATTAAGTAATAGTATTATATAACAGTTTTGTCAATGGTATGTGTAGAACAATATAAATAGTTTCTCAGAAAGGACGTGAGAAGAATTAAGTCGTTTATCCAGCATATTTGACTGAGTTAAAATTAAACGCATTTGTGCAGGGATTGTAATTTATTATATATCTATCCCCTGACTACCACAATAAGCTTGTACTTTTTGACAGTATAAGTTTTAAACAGCAATTAAACACAGATTCTTGATTATAAAGAGTCTGTAAAAGCAAGTAGATTGATACACACATTTTGCTGCTCTGGCTGTCAAAAATACTTAAGAATTACCCGGACTATGGTAATTGTTTATGCAGCAAAAGCACATGTAAAGCAATTTAAGGTTTCAAAACACTTTAAAAAGGGATTTGGTTAATATATAGGATAAACTAGTATTGAAGTGATGCTGGATAGTGTGGATTGCTCAACAACAACGTAAATGCTTGGGGAAAAAATTCAGATGGGATCCTTTAAATTTCTTAAATATTTGGTTCTTACAATGGGACAGGCAGTTTTTATCCTTGTGCTTTTCTCTATTTTATTTTTTTTGCTTTGTTTTATTTTTGTTTTTGTTTTTAAAAATGAGTAGTGCCTCAGTAATCAATTCTTCACATACAACGTGAAAGACACAATGCCTAGTGACAGGAAAAACGTGCAGGTACTCTAACCTATCAGTGGAGGAAAGTCTGCCTACAGCCTGCATGGCCCACGTTTCACTCTGTTCACAGCAGAGAGGTGTTGGTGCTAGTTCGGTTCCATGCCAAATCTTGCTCATTTTGTCCAGCCAGCAGTGAAGCAGAACGTTTCACCACGCAGGAGGGGTCTCAGTGCAGAGCTGGAGACCAGATGCTTTCCTGATCCAGCACTTTACCTTTTCTGGTATTTGGAATGACTCATACAAGGTTAAGATAATGTAGCTTTTGCAAAAGCTTGGCGTTAAACCCTTTTCTCTGAGCACTCTTACACGGTTATGGAGGCTGGCAGAAGTCATTATGCAGTGGATGGTAACTGGGCTGGCTGCTACATTCAGTGCTGTCTCCAGTTGCACAGCAGCTGTGGGTGAAAGCCATTCTTATTTTTGCTGCCTTTTCACTACTGACCCTCTAAAATACTGGTGGATGGTTAGGGTTGGTCTTGTATACAAATACAGTCATCCTAAATACCTGTCTTACTCGTGAGTGCTGGCACATGCATTCATCCTTTCCTTTGCAAGACAACCCAGGCAATGGAAGGTGAGAAGGGTTATTTCGCCATCCCTGGCATACAGCCACAGCCAGCAGGCCTCTGCTTTGCTCATCTCCAAACTCAGCATCAGACAACCACGTGGCAGAAGAGGAGTTGGATACAACAGGCTACTAACCAAATATTAGCCATCGAGGTGATGCTGCTGTAAAAAGGTGACTAGACACCTGGGATGGGTAAGCAGGACTGTTAGGCTATACACAGCCATCTTATCCTCACCCTTGTAAGGCCTCAGTAGTGATGGTGTGTAGGTTTGTGCTGGCTGTAGGATTACTGTGGTAGCTGTAACATAAAATTTGTTAACACCTCAGTCCACCTAGAATGAACAGTATTTTATCGAAGAGCTTAGCAAAGTGATTATACATCAAACAATGTTTGCAGCAGGCACATTAGTGATAAAATACTGCTTTGAGGAGAAAAAGGTATTGGTAGATACTAATATTGACACGTTACCTGAAGGCCAATACCAATACGTACATTTTGGGGGGAGGTATTTTTTTGTGTTGGGGTTGTTTTTCTTTGACGTCTATATTCTTCTTCTTCATGTCTTCTGCTTTTCTCTCTTGCCTGAACCATTTTTTTCCTCCGTTTTCTCTTACTCCCCCCAGCCTTGACAGTGCTACAATGTTGTTCCATGCATACATCTGTTGGAACAATAGCTGGTTTAATTTTTCCGAACACACCTGGTTATCAGTTGTGAGGGAATGATCATTATTAGTACTTACCTAAGCAGTACATTCTTCAGGTCCATAATCGTATTTCAGATTTTTTTTCCTTCTGTCACCCCTGCAAAAATGTTTTATTGGGTGTACTTAACCACGATGATGACACAGAATAATATCTGCACTTTCTGTTAAAATATTCTCTTTTCAGTGGTGTGTCTGACAGCACAAAATATTGGCATGGAAAGCTTTCTTTTAATATGGGTGCAACTGTAGCTTTTCAAGGGTAAATCTGTGTTTCTTTACAACAATTGCAGAAGTGTATGGATGACCCTATTACCCTTTCAGTTGTCGGTTGTTTTTTTTTTCCTCATGCTTTATTTATTCCTGAAAGATTACATAAAAGGAGATTTTTCTTATCTACAGTAAAATGTAAATGTAATCAATTCTGATTGAACAGCCTTTTAAGTTGGCTTTCTTCTGAATCCTGGGCAAGTCCAGTTCTTGCAGCATAATACTCTTCTCCCTGATGATCTGAAAAATATGCAAGGTAGCCGGACTGTTACTGTGAATATTTTTTCTTTGGGAGAGGAGAATACAGTGAAAGGACACAGATCATCCACTCTTGAATCTGTGTGTTCAAGTACAAGGAAGAAGCTAGTCCCTCTGGATTTCTCTGTGTGCAAGGGCAAGAGAGAGACCGATAATCTGAGACACAGTCATTGAAGAAGTTCGTCCCCAGTCCAAGACAGACTCAACGTTTCAAAGAGGCAGATGGGTAAAATGCCTGATGGATGTAGGGTGGTTTGAGTGGGACACGGAGAGCAGGCAGTGACAGAACACTAGTCCAAAGAGAAGTGAGCGTGTGCCTATTCCTTGGGTTACTTTCTGCTGTCCTAAAGATGAGGTTTTGTTTGTTGAAGGCAGAGACAAGTGTTATTTGGGTGAGTGGGGTGGGATGAGAGAGACTGTTTCACACCTTACGTGCCCCCAGAGTACTGCTTACAGGTCACAACCACCACACGCTGGAGGGGGTGTGTAGCTCCGTGTGCAAGTGTGCACATCTGGATCGCATTGGTGGTCTGAGTTCTGCTGTCTGCCACGACACATACTGTGTGTACTGTGTTTCTGTTACACAAATAAATAAATAAATAAGTCTGTCACCTTGAAAGAGTGGTGAGTTAGTTCCCTTTCCTTCATCACCTCTGCAGCAGAAAAGTAGAACTCCGAAATTCCATCAATTTTACAGCATCTCAACATGTCTGAGTAACTAGTTGCTGTTTTAACTCCCTTGCAGGATGTATATACTGTATTCTGAGTTTTCAAACTCACAGGCATGTAGCGTTTCTATCCCTAACAGTGGTATCATTATTCTTACCCCATTTAGCTGAAACTTTGCGTTTACTTGGACTCATGCCAGGTGAGAAGCTCATTATCGCCAGCCATCCCTGCAGTGCTTCCTGGTAAAACCTTTGAATTCTTCTATCTTCTTTGGCTGTGGACAGCACTCAGAGCTCCTCAGGAACTTTTGACTTCCCTAACCCCTTCATTAATCAGTCATTTTCCTCCTTATTCCATATCCATTATTCTTCCTAGGCAGTATTCTTTTGGTTTATGATTAATGTGAAAGCTGGGGCTTAGCTGAAAACAATTGTGAGAGAGAAGGAGAGCATGACTCCAAAAACTGCTTGTGTCACAAGTGCAGTGTTTATTTTGGCTTTGTTTCCTTACTAATTATCTCTGAGATGGTGGATCTTAGAACTTTTTGTTATGTTTCATTCTTCCTTGTTATCATAGTTTACAGTAGGTGACAAGATGATTACCTTCTCTTTACAACGAAACTATCTTTTTTAAAGCTGTTATATTTGATTTTAAAAAATCAATATGTGTGTTCTGACTTGAAGCTGTACTCATAATTGGGAATTGGGTTAAAACTATCAAGCTATCAAGCTGTTGATATGAAAACTGTCTCCTGGTCAGAGGTGAACCAAAATGTTTCCTTTAACAGTATTAAAAAAAAATAATATATAAATAGCCATGGTAAAACTTCATGAAAGCAGAAATGAGTGATCTTAACTGTATCTGTTTTCTCCCTCCTCTGCAATCTTTGGAAAGCTGCATTAGGCAAAGATTTTTGGTCTTTAGGAGACGGGAAATAATATCAATAAAAAATAATGGCAATAGGAGGAGCACACTTCCTGGACTGTATATTGCCTGTTCCATAAATGTCTGGCTTTCTAGATAGCTGGCAAAACAGCCTGTGGTGTCTTCCAGGTCGGTTACTAGCAATCTCCTCCATGTTCACTCTGCAACCTCATTCAGCATTTCAGATCCAATATTGTTCTTCTTTAATCTGCTGTCATGCAAGAGGTCTCGTTTTTGATAGGGTGTGGTGAATCCACTCACAGGAATTTATTACTCTAATTGAAAATACTAGCGTATTTGTTTTCTCACATTCCAGATGGCGATATAGTCCTATGTCTTATGTTGCTCTCAACATCTGTTTCAAATATTTTTGGAAATAGTCCTTTCTATTTTTATGGTAACTTGTAACAATTAGCATCTCATGCATGGATGCTTTTATGCCAGTAAACTAAGGGATGATATGCCTATGTAAAACTATGTCAGCTGGTGTTAAAAGCTGCAGCTTGGGGTGTGAGACATTTTTCCAAAGCTTGTGTCAGACCTTGATCTGTGGGGGACAGTGATTTCATTTATATTTGTTTGGTTAAATTTCTTTTCTAGGTAAATTGAAATTATAGACGTTGCTTGTGTTTAGTGCAAGTAGAGATGAATCTTTTTTAACAGATTTTTTTTTTTACCATATATAAAATTTCAGCAATGCTGCTCAAATAACAAACTTTTTTATCAGTGAAGCATTTTGACATTTTAATTTGAAAGTTTTTGTTTAGAAATTACTTTGAAAAGTTGCAGTAAACTGAGCTTACTTCATGTATCTAAAGGGCGTTTCCAGTATATAGAAATGCGTTTGCTTGCATACCTCTTGTTATTGCCACAAGATGTCTCTGTCTTTGCATTCCTTATAAATGATCATGCTATATTGTGAAGTCACATCTGTAAGAGAGGAGATTCAGTGGAACTTAGAAAATATTGTAAAACAAAAACAATCTTCAGGTTTTAGTCATCTCACGATCAATTTTGAGCTATAAATCAGCAGGAGGTTTATATACTTTTTCTGTTTCTCCCTGAAATTATTGTGTAACTATCTGGGAACCTTAAACATAATCTCTATTTAGATGTAAAAGCAGAAGATTTTAGATTGGTTTTACGCTGCGCATTTATAACAGGGATTGGTAGATATTTTGTGCAACGGCAGTCTTCTGTTTAAATAAACTGAAATAAAGCAATCAGAATAAGTGAACAGGAAATAAGATTGAAGGCATTAGAGATAAAAAAGTGTCTAAAAAGCATATTAAAAAACAACGGGACAAAGAGGGCAAAACTGTTGAGGTGCACGGTCAGGTTCTGAGGAGCAGTTTGGAGAAAAAGCCTGATTGCCTTTTGTTATCCCATAACATGAACTCTCTCTCTCTCCGATAGCAAAGTCTTAAAATTAATCGCCACAGTATACATCTATTTTCTCTCTTTTTTCCTTTCCCTCTCAAACCTGCTGTTTCATGACATGCTCCTTCTCTGTCGACCGTGACGAATACTCCCTGTGGCACTGTGCTTGGAGGAATATAATGGGGAGCGAAGCAGAAGGTACAGTATCTCCCACCATCCGCACTTAGGGAAGCCAGCTTTGTATCCCTGCCTTTTTCAGACTGACTGTTAGTCTTGTTCTGGACATTACAGAGTTACAATTCAGCAGCTTTAGTCTCATGAGGCTCAATTTAACAGTACCATGTAACGATTTGCAAAGTCTAAGAGATCTTCTCATTGAAAGATTTCTTTAAATAGATTGAAAATGCTTCCTATGCAACATAAAATAGCTCTAGAACCACTGAAGAAAAATGAAACTAAGTGTCTGACTATTCCGTTTTTGAATGTCAGTGCTGTAGGGAAAAAAACCTGACCTTTCTACTGCCTGCCTCTGTCATGGATGCTACCCAAAGCCACATGAAAGAAAAGATGAAATTCCTAAAAGTTAACGAGGAGCTGTGCAGTGTCTTCTCGCTTTACCTCTGGCTCCTTTCCAAGTCTTAGATTTGACAGTCAAGTCCCAGGGTGAGAAGTGCTTTCCAACATCTGCCCTTCTAGAGTGCTGTGCAGAGGGGGAAGGATGTGGCTCTGAACTTGAACGCCACAGCAATCGGTTTTCCTTTGTATAACAGGTGAGGCCTGGAATATGTTAAGCGTTTCCAGAAGTTTTCAGAATATGGCTTTTCCTCTCTGTTAATCAGGTATTCAGAAAAAAAAACCACCACCACCTTCTCAGAATTTGAGACTCATAACTGTTTAAAACCTTAGCAAATACCACAGTATGTGTATACTCTAAATGTCAGCCATATTTTTCTGGGGAGATTGGATTTTTGCAGGAGAGAGTGAAGAATATCAATCAGCTGTAGCCCAGTGACCCTTTACTCCTCAAGCTTTTTGTGTGTAGTGGATGTGTGTGTAGCTTTTGATCAATGACAGAGTGGACTGCTTCAGGTAGGATAACCTCTCTGAACTATGGAAAGTACTTTAGGAGTCTAGTGCCTCCATCCTTTTCCCTTTTTTATTTTGCCTTTGTTGCCTTATAAATGAAATTTGACATCCTTCCACATATTTTTATCTGTGTGTTTATTGGCTCTTGGGGGACTTCAAAATCTACTGCAATCAGTTTCTTGCTAAGACTTCAATTTTTCTGTAGTTTTCACCTTTTGTTTAGTAGGTATTAGTCTTCTCTGTCTGTAATCTCTGCCACCTTCTGGCTTGTCTTTAAAAATTGTATCCTTGGACAGCTTGAGCTGCCTTCTCTGGATCAGTGTTGATTCTCTGCCTTATCTTGTGAATATTCTCACTTGTGAACGTAGCTTAATCCAAGTTGGATTGCAAGTATTATTCCCAGATGATATGCCCCATCAATATAATAAGGCAGGAAAAAATCTATTTATACTGCGCTGCCCAGCAAGATACTGTCTTCTAAAGTCCTAGCAGAGCTTTGAAGATCATCTGTCTAAGCAACGGCAAGAGGGCAGGAGGGGGCTGAATTTGGACAGAAGAGATGTGACCTACAGCTGCTTTTATCTCTGTCAGATTTCTCTTCTCAACTCCTGAGACCAAGCAGAGCCTGATTTATTTTGTACGCTAACTTTAACAGTGGGAGAACTGTTATAAATTTGCTTTTTACTTAACTGCTTGACCAACACCAGATTCCTGTAATAATTCTCTTGTACTAGGAAAGGGGGTGTTTTCTGCTTCATACTTCATTTTATAACTGCAAAAGAGAAAATTCCAAGCTCATGATGTAAATTTAAACACATTTAAAAGCATATAAAAGGAACCATTAGTCTGTCAAGGCTTCTTTAAGAAGTAATGAAGATACTTGCCCTGCAGAAAAGACTCATTCATACCTCAGTTGAATCGAGAGGTGGATATTGTTAAATTGCGGTCCTTTTCGTCTGAATTGCATGCATTTTATCTGCTCTCAGTATTTTGGTCAATTTGCTGATGCCAGATTCTGTCCATCCACAGCTGCAGCAGGATGTGCCAAGCAGCATCTGAGCAGCCCCAGGAGGAGTTTCATCCATCTCTGCTCTTTCTTACTTCCTATCAGAGAAACCTGCAGCTGGCACGTTTCCCCCTCATTTCCAAATCTTTGCTCACTGCCTCTTACTGGTATAGAAACCATTACCTTCAAGTGCTCACTCTGACCATTCTTCCTCTTCTCAGGGGCGGTAACTATAGGAGGGGAAAAAAGCAAAGAAAAAAAATGAGGCTACAATATTCCACACTGAAATTTTAATGAGCCTCTTTCTAGAGACAAAATCTTTGGAGTTTTCAGTGCTTTAAGATGAGCAAGAACCACAAATGTGAAATGAAACACATTTAATTTTTAGAAAGCCTGTGTTGTTGTCTATACGAAAGCCAAGGGGGAAGATATATTTTGTCAGACCTGCATCCTTGAAAAAAGTTATATGAAAATGTCTTGAAGTAAGTAGCTATTTTCTTAGTACATTCTTCCCCCTTTTGGGGGATCATAAATGTTAGCATATTGAAAAGTCAAAGTTGCCAACACCGACACATGGTTAACTTTGTAGATTTACAGCCTGAAAGACCTTGGGAAATTTGATCATCTAGTCAGAAATGTTGTCAGTGTAGACTGAAGTGATTTTCTGAATTAGAATTGAAGTATTAGGGGGAAAGACCTGATTCTGAGTTAAAATGGCCAATCAAGGAGATTCCATTATGATTTGTAACATCGTTTTGTACTGTGACCTGACTTTAAAGCAGCTTTGGCTTCCACATACTGATGATGTTATATTTATGTTGCCTATGGTATATGGAGATTACATAAGTTTTGTTAGGTACTTACCACCTTTTACCCTTTTGTTTGAGAATTAAAGGAGATTGAAATGCTGCAGTTTGTCATAAAGCGTGCCTTACAGCTTTATTATTTTTTGGCAGCTTTTTCAAGTTCTCTTTGATTTATCAACTTTCATCTTCAAGTGTTGACACCAAATTTGAATGAAATCGTAGAGTGATTGAAGTTCTTGGGATTTCTCTGTTAATCCAATCAGGAAGAGCACTTGTCCTCCTGACCTAGGAACTGATGTTCAGCTTTTTACCTACTGTGATTCCCAAGACCTATCTGGAGTTGCAGCTTCCCAGGATGATGCCTCATTGTGTAAATATTTACTGTGTTCTCATACTGCTTCAATTTGGGCTAACACAAGGCTGTAGCAGTGGTCTCTGTGGCAGCAGACAAACACACCGTGATTTCATGCAATCCAAGAGGCAGCATTCCTACATGGTGATGACTTCTCCACAACGTTATCAGCTGTCATTTGGTTTGTCATCTATTTAATTTCTGTCATGGTATTTTGTAGCCTTCTATAAAAGGCTATGTTATATTAGGTATTTTACAAAGGTCTAATTATATTGCATTGATATTACTTTGTGGTGGGTTGACCTTGGCTGGCTGCCAGGTGCCCACCAAGACACTCTATCATTCCCCCTCCAACACAGGGGAGAAAAATATGACAAAATCTCATGAGTCGAGATAAGGACAGGAAGGTCATTTGCCAGTTAATGTCACAGGCAAAAAAGACTTGTCTTGGGGAAATTGATTTAATTTATTGCCAGTCAAAATCAGAACAATATAATGAGAAATAAAGACAAATCTAAAAAACAGCTTCCCCCACCCCTCCCTTCTTCCCAGGCTCAACTTCACTCCCAATTCTTCTGCCTCCTTCACCCTCAGTGGTGCAGGTGAGTGGGGGTTGTGGTCAGTTCATCACACATTGTCACTGCTACTTCTTCCTTCTCATGCTCTTCCCCTGGTCCAGCGTGGGGTCCCTCCCATGGGAGACAATCCTCCATGAACTTCTCTAACGTGCGTCCTTCTCACAGGCTGCAGTTCTTCATGAACTGCATCAGTGTGTGTCCTTCCATGGCATGCAGTCCTTCAGGAACAAACTGCTCCAGTGTGGGCCCCCAACGGGGTCACAAGTCCTGTCAGCAAACCTGTTCCAGCATGAGCTCCTCTCTCTATGGAGCCACAGGTCCTGCCAGGAGCCTGCTCCAGCGCAGGCTTCCCACAGGGTCACAGTTCCTCCATGGCACATCCACCTGCTCTGTCATGGAGTCCTCCACGGGCTGCAGGTGGATATGTGCTCCACCGTGGATCTCCATGGGCTGCAGGGGGACAGCCTGCCTCACCATGGTCTTCACCATGGACTGCAAGGGAATCTCTGCTCAGGCACCTGGAGCACCTCCTCCCCCTCCTTCTTCACTGACCCTGGAGTCTGCAGGGCTGTTTCTCACGCTGTTTCTCTCACTCCTCTCTCCCAGCTGCTGTTGCACGTTTTTTTACCCTTTCTAAAATATATTATTACAGGGGTGCTACCAACATTGCTGATGGGCTCAGCTTTGGCTGGCAATAGCAGCTTCTGGCATCTTCTCAGAGAAGTCCCCCCTGCAGCCCTCCCACTACAAAAAACTTGCTACATAAACCCGATACTTACTTATATCAGCTGTACATGTAACATTATAAGATAAGATGTTTTTAGTTGGACAGAATTCGTTTTGGATAAACTCGTGTGAGACTTACAGTTCTTCCTTTTACCTCCTGATTAAGTGATGCCTAGGTTAGTGAATCCGTTATTTTGACTTCAGTGACATTTCTCACTTGCTTAAAGTATAATGTGCTCTCAGACTTGTAGGAGTACAGCTGTAATCGGAACATTTGAATCCCTACTATGGGCTGAAAAAAAAGACGTCATATTTTTGAGATTTTTCCTCCTTTCTTCCCTCTTAGCTGCAGAGCTGCTTGGCAGCCCAAGTTTCTACACCATTTTACTGTTGTTTATGCATCTTCAGTCACAGATGTTTTGAATTATCACATTATCATTTTTACAGCCCTCCATTTTCCACACTATTTTATCTGAGCTCTGTGAAGGATGCTCAAACCACTAGGATCAATTTGTACCAAGGGCACAGAAAGCTATAATATTATAATAGGGCTAGCACTTAATGGGATACTAACTGTTTCCATTTGTTGCACCAGTAGAACAATTTGTTCCTTTGCCTCCCTGTTAGCAGTATACTGTGAATTCATTTAATCATTTGTTGGTTTCGCTCTTGAATCCGTTTCCATTTTCTAGGTGTGCTTTTACTATCAGCACATTTTTCTAACCTTTCAGGAAATATTTAGTGTGCAAAAGAAAAGCAGAACCTCTGTTGTCTATTTCTTGCCTTTGTTGGAACTTGTTTTTGGTAGACTTTAATGATTGCATGATGTTTATTGTATGATGCTTATTGTATGATGACATGGGAAAACATTAGAAGTATGTGTTCTATACAAATGTACTAATAAAAACAATATACAGTTCCAAGAAATGTTTGTGGGTTTCTTCTTACTGGTGTTTCAACATTGGCCTTAAAACAGCTGTAAATCAGAAAAGTAATGACATTGACTTACATTGTTGTAAAAAACTGCTCTGAGTTTAGTTTAATAGCACAGACAGTTCCTTTCGCTAATTTAATTAGGTTTTGGTTGTGTTGCAATATGCAATAGTGTGCAATGTTTTGCCACTGCTTTTTGGTGTAAGAGTGGTAATACAGGCTACAGTTCCATGCTTATTAATACCAGATCTGTGCATTAGTATGTCACCTGACCGCATTATTGGGTTTATACCAGCCATAAGCCCATGGCTCCATTCCTGTAAGTTATAAAAAAAATGCAAGTAATGCCATGATGCTTGTGGGAGAATAGGCAATATGTGCTGGAAGGAAGTACTTGTCAAGCAACCATTTTGTCAAAACTCTTTCAAAATGTTTTGAACAAACTTGGATAGAGTGAGATCATACTGATTGAGCACTGAATTTGGGCTACTTAGGTCAGTGGTTTAAGACTTATGAAGTAACGGCCTTGTTAAAACATGCCAACGTGATCACAAATGATCATCTGCTTTTAGTCTTAGACATGATCACAACTTGTAGAAAATCAAGCTGACATTTCTATGACTGTTTTTTTTTTCTTCATATAGTTAAGAACTAACTGCTTAGGCTTCTTTGGGCTTTTTAATAAGAGTGTTCAGCAGTTTTTTGTTTTTTTTTAAAGAGGATGCACTGACCAGGAGGAGGCTATTTGCATCATATCACGGTCATTTTCTGGAAAAAATGTATGCTGTGTTGTGGGAGAAAGATGGTAAGAAATCAGCAGCAGGGTGCAGGAGTTCCTACTGAGGGAAAGAAACGGGCAAAAGGGGAAAAAAAAAAGTAAAGGAGGCATTTTGGGTCATACTGGAGGGATGATTGCATGTTGAAAAGGCAGGCTAACAAGAAACTATGGTGTTGAGAAGTTGGAGGGGATTTGAGAAAAGAATCTGACAGCAGAGGTTAGAAATAGACCACAAAGACCAAGTGCCACGAGGTAAACTGGCGGCAGTTTACAGCGTTCAGACCAAGCCGTGGAGCCTGCTCATGTCTGTGCTCTTTTCCCTGTTAGAAATGCTGGGCACAGAAAGTCGTTTTAATGAAGGAGACCGTGCACAAAACAGCCTTTCTCTTTTGTTGAGGGGTAAGATATATTGGACTTTGCAGGAGAGAAAAGATGGAGACTGAGTACATGAAAGCCTTTGTTTACTTGGCAGTAATTCCTTGCATTATGACAGAATGCACTTTGCAGGAACTTTGAAGGTTTCTAATCACAAACTGTGAACCATTGATGTACTGTTTTGTACTGCATTGTGCCTATGTAAACAAAACCTGCCTTGAATTGTTGCAAAGACTTGAAAACTTGTAATATATTTCTAAATGCACACATTTGGTATTCCAAATGGTATTTCAAATTCCTAAAAGATTCTGCATAACGTTTCAGAATTATAGTGTCATTCCCTCTGATACCCCAAATAGATTTGTCTGATTTTCACTTTGCTTGGGTTATGTTGCACTGTTTTCTGTAATGGGATTATTTCATACTTTGGATTTGTGAAAATGTGAAAAAGTGAAAACTCACATCCTGTTATTTCTGGTTTGTTAATTCCGGTCACCTCTTGCAGACCAGCACTCTGCTCTCTGGAGAGGTTCCCCTTCTGCATTGGCACTTTCTTCTGTGTTCTTCACACCATTACTTCTGCCTCATGGACATCAAAGAGTTTCGAAAGTGCTTCACAGCTGTTGCTTTATGTGACTTGACCTTCATTTTGTTCCAGAGAGGGTCTTAAAAGTGATGAGGAGAGGAGGCTTTTTAAAATCTGATCTCACACAGCCTAGAAGATGTGGTCAAATACTTTCTTGGCTGAGAGGAATTGGTGATGTACTCAGGTATTCAAAGCAATCCTATTCATATGAAAAAATAAATGCTGTTGAGTGCCTCTAATCACACAGGAGTCAAACATCAGGAAATTGTTAATTAATAGTTCGTTTTTTCTCATAGTTCTACGTTTAAGTCAACCAGTATTCAGCACCAGAACTCTTTTCTTACTTTCCTCAGAGTTACTCCGCCTGTCTTTTCAGACATGTCTTCTGTCTTATTTTTTTCTTACTGCATCTCTTTTAATTTCTATGCACTGGTGCATAAATGTGAAAACTGCAATCGAGTCAGTCCTCCCACTTTGGCATTTAACATCAGCCCATATAATTGAAATTCCTGAAGGACTTCCAGTGTGGCATGTGGTTTGTGTGATGGCTTTTATTGTTTCACCATCTCTAATCAAAGGGACATTTCACTGTTCCCTTCGGGCTTCAGATGAAAGGTGTTTCTGTTTACCAGATTTAGTCTGTTTTTTCCCGAGCCATAATAAAAGTCTTATTTTCAATTCTTTATAAAATTGAAGATTGAGAATTGCACTGTCAGTGCTAATTATACATGTTGTGGGAAGAATAAGGTAAGGATATGTATGTGTGAGGTTTTTGAAAATGAAAAAGGAATTCTTGGGGAAAGCACTTCTGTAGTCCTTTTGGCTTTCCCAAGCCTCAGAGCAGTAAACAAAAGAGAAAAAAATTATTTTGTTTATTAGGAAGACTATGAAGATTTAGCTGCCAATCCAAGAGTAAAATTTGATGGATTCGAATGAATGTTCTGCATAGTAAGAGTGAAATTTAAACCGTACAAAGAAATTTATCTCTCAGATGAGCTCAACTATCATATCCCTTGCTAAAAATTTTCTGTTAAACTCCATATATGCACTTAATATTACTGGTGCTACATGATAGTTCTTCACAACTTGAGTTCTAATTATAGTATGTGGTTCTCCTACATATAACGTTGGAAATTTTATGTATGCTAAGTCAGGTTCTTCCAATAACACCTAGTATTTTATGTGTTTACTGAGCAATCAAGCAGCAGTCATAATAGTGTACATGAGAAATAATTTTTACTTCACCCTGGAAGTGTTTGTGTAAAGTGTACTACTTCTCTGTCTCAGTTCTTTCCCCCTGATAGAAGCTTATCTTAGTAGTTAATTGTATGCTGAAAATATTTCTGAAAAAATGGGTAACTGTAGGTTACTTTGTACTGCCCTTGGATAATGCACCCTTTACAAACTGTGCTGTGCTTAAGCAGGATTAACAGAGACTGCACAGTAGTCACAACACTTTATCCTAATTAATAGAAAACCACAATCCTTTATTTTTAAAAGACCGGGGGGTGTGGTATGAAGAACAGAGTGTCATGGGGGGGCTGCCATAATTTGTTGAAAACCTTTAAAATAGTGTGAAATTCAATATTTTTGCCATTATCAATATTTTTCAACTTCTTTAATAAGGATGCTATTAAGACAACCATTTTGCTGTCCTTTAAAACCCTAATGAAATTGCTTTAAAAAATCCCTAAAATGTCAAGCTGACATTAATTTTCATTACTAAGAACTTAAATTAGTCAACATAATGTGCTGCTTTAATCTGTTGCCTTATTCTCTTTTGTATTTGCTTTGATGCTCATTAATAATCAAAAATTTTAAAAAAATCTGTTTTAATACTATTTTATTCCTGTTTTCTTAGTCAATAATGGAAATAGCCTAATTTTATAATATTAATTACAGCTTTTCTGCTGTACGCACAGAATATGGGAAACAACTCTCAACAGACATAAAAAAACATTCATAAAAAATGAAATTGTGAAGGCAGAATGATTAATGGAGGAATTTCTTCTGCTTTTGTGTTGTTGTCACCCATAATGAGCAGATGGGCTTGAGAAGACCCTGCTAGCTCTCTGTGTCATGCTGGAAGGGGAGGCTGGCTGTGATTTAGGCTTTCTGAAGCCTGGAGCAGACTCATTCCCTCACACGGTGCTTTGAGGCCACGGTACTGTAGCTCGGAGAAAGTCTGAGCTTGTAAACACCATGAGGAAGAGGGCTGAGAGCTGTTTCATGGGAATAAGCAGGCTGAACAACGGTAAAAATGCTAGTTATGGAATGACAGCACTGATAAAGGGGCAGACGTGGTAGTGGAGAGCGGCTTGTGCAGGTGGCAACCAGAGTGGTTGATTGCCGAAGGGAAGGGTGGACTTCTAGTCCTTCGTGACCAGGCCAGGAGGGTCACCACTGGCAGGCTGTCATTACCTGCCTTTCTGCCTACATTCTCCTGAGCGCTTGGGACAAATATTAGTTTTGTCTCAGACCTAAACAGCAGAGCACACAGCAGTGTATCAGAGCCTGGGTGAACTATAGGGCTAGGCTGGGGTGTGCTTCTGGCACTGTGTCAGCGCCGCCCGGGGACGCCTCGGGAAATGTGTGGGACTCAGGAAAGAGCTGTGCAGGGGTTTAAGCTGAAAAATACTGAACACTTTCTTGATGCAGCTCTTTTGGTCTTCTTGGGACCTAGTCTGGGTGTCATTACAGAGCTGTATCCTGCTGTGCCACGGGGCTCTTGCAGGCTACACAAAGCATGCCTGCTTGGACTCCATCTTGTGGCTCACTGCATTTGCTGTTTAGACTTA
Source organism: Rissa tridactyla (assembly GCF_028500815.1). Lineage (NCBI taxonomy): Eukaryota > Metazoa > Chordata > Aves > Charadriiformes > Laridae > Rissa > Rissa tridactyla. Next base: position 19,665,851 of record NC_071497.1, read on the forward strand.
AAATTCTGGAAATTGTTATAATTGTCTAACATCTTCCAAGTCTATTTTAGGTTGCTTATAATTTGCTTATCTGTCATGGTTAGGCTGAGGTTTTATATGCTAGATAAGTGTTTCCACTTGTTTTGTTTGGTTTTTTTTTCTGGAAACACGAAACGACTAAACTGTTTCTGACCAGGAGAATAGGGAAAAATACTGTTTGTTACTCTACATTAAAAAAATGGGCAGGGAACCTGAACTGTGTCAGTGTGGCTCTGCCAGCCATATGACATTTGCCATAACTGTAAAAATCTGAACAGGTGCATCTTTTAAATGCCACAAATTGCTGTTTTCAAGAGAGACTTGAAACTCGTTTTCCGAAGTTTTTTTCCTAGCTCTTAGTGTTTTCCAGAAAGGCCACATACTCTTATCACTCAGTGACTGAGCATGACAAAAATGTTGTTTTCTGAAATCACTACTAGGGTGAAAAGATGTTGGCAACTTAACCATGACTCTTTTTCTACTGCATAGAGTGATACCACGTTTGGCTTCCAGGCTCAGGAAGAGGGAAGGAAAGGGAACAAAATTTAGGAACAAAATTAGAGGGGAGCAGGTTAGGGCAAATAATTTAGTAAGATGTGGACTGGTGTGGGAAGCAGAGAGAAATCTTGCTCTAAGTTAAAAGAAAGAGAACCAGGCTGCGGGTATTTGGGATTTTCTTCCCCATCAAGGATGGGGAAGAGGCTGGGGCTATTTGGCTGGATTATGGGATCTCAAATGGCAGGAAATCTAGGCATCCATCCCAAGCTGCAGGTTTGGGTTGGAACATTGCATTTTGCCAGCGATGTAGACAGATCTTGGCAACGCTACGAAGAAACGGAGGACTAGTTACTGTTTGTGGTCACTGTGCTTAGGAAGGGATCTGAGAGCCAGGAAAAATTGCTCTAGGCAGGCGTCCAAGCTGTGAGTCCAAATGTATGGTACTTGGACGAGCTTGCTCAAAGCTGAGGCTGGTAAATCACCAAATGGACAGGACTTAGCAAGACTCTATATTGTATTGAGTGCTAGAACTAGCTTACATTTGAATTAGCCAGTCTTGAGCTCTCTTGATGAGTGCTGTATAGCTTGATTTTGTGTGTTTTTCTATACTCATGTACAATGGGCCATGAGGCTTTCGTAGAAGGGGAAATTTTATTCTAGAGGTTCTCTACAGTCTTGCTGTCCTTTATTAACATGAAGCTACAGCTGGAGTGCTCTGCTAATTATGCTATTATGCCTTGGCTTTTGGGGGGAAACAATTTCTTACACAAGTAAGATCAAATTAATCTCTTGAAGTAGGTCTCTTTCATAGGAAAAGGATCTTAGATGATGCCCATGTATTTTGATAGACTTCTAAAGGCAGACTGACTTCAGCTATGCATTCAAAAATACCTCATTGTTGATGTCACTGGCTCACTTTTGATCTTAATTTGTGTGAGATGTTTACTCTGCTTTAATCCTTGATTTTGAAAGGGAATCACATATTGATAGATTCCACGATCTAATGTGTTTTAATGTATTGGCATGCAAACCCCTTGGAGTAAAAGAAGAAAATAATTTTTGGTTTATTTTTATAGATTAAAATTTGAAAATCTTTACTACAAGATATTGTTATGCATAAGAATTAAGAAGTTTGGGGTTTTTTTTGGTTGTTTTTGGTTGTTTGCTTTTTAAAATTGTATTTATCAGTACAAAAAATGTTGCAGATTTACTTTAATTTTTATTTCATAACACATGAACAAATATTTTGCTCCATGGGATGAGACATCAATAAATTGCTGGATTTAGAAAACTTCTCCTTTAGAGCCAGATTATCTCTCAACAGTTTTTGGGGAAATTAAAAGACCAGTTACAATTGTTTTCCCAGCAGGTAGGAGGGCTGGAGGATTAAAAACCAATAAAGTACCGTTTACAGGCAGAGCTGGCACCTTAGCATTGATTGAGACAACTTTCCTGGCGCACTGTTAGGATGACTTGTGGGAGATAAGTATCTGCACCAACACCATATGTTGTCATTCAATTAATATTTGAAAGACCACCACAGCTGGCTACATGTGTATATGTTGTCTAGGTGTCATGTCTAAGGAGGAAAAAAAATGTTCTGAAAATGTTGATGTTAAAAGAGGTAGGAGCAGCTTGAGAGCTTTTCAAGTGGAGGACTTTGCTTATCTGAGCAGGACGATGTACAAATGCAGGTCTCCTGCTTCTGATGTGAAACTGGTGGCTCATTTTGAGTACTTCTGTGCTGCAAAGGAAAAAGAAGGGATTTAAGACTGGTGTCTTAAACAGACACACACACATATATATGGGTGTGTATGTCTGGGTCGATATACATATGGCTTGTTTTGTTAATCTATAATAGATGCAGTGTCCACAGAAGCAGTTCAGGAGAGGTCACCATTCTGTGGAAAATATTTAGATTTAGTAGGTACTAGAATAAATGACAAAGATGCATACGTATCATCAAGAGGTGTGAAATTACAGGTATAGAAGTAGAGCTGATTAATTTTCATTTTGCCGGTACAAGATGACCAAGATTCTACTTGGTGCGTGCAAACACTTCTGTTGTAAGGAAGGGAATGTCCTGTGCAGTAAAGTAAGAGGCACTCTTGCTTGTTGTCACACTCTTCTTCTGGGTTAGACGGAATGTCAATTATGACAGGTCTGTCTCCTATGCCCTAACATTGCAGCCTATTGAAAATTTAATGAGGTAGCACTACTTACATTTCATATTCTGCTCTACGTGGCCACTGAAAGTGATTGAAAACTCTCACTTTATTAACACTCTGGCTGAAAAATGATGGAAAAATCAGGAAAATACTTGCTTGTGACACTCCTGCAGTCCTGCTGGCAGAGAGAACCCTCCTAACAAAATCCATGACATCTGAAGAAGAGTAATGGTTTGTAAAAGAGAACCACTAATGGAAGGAAAAAGAGAATTCAATAATGGATAATGTAAGTGTGTAATATAGTCACCTGGAAGATAAGACAGGCCATATCTTGAGAAGCTGTCGAGAAAAACAAATGAGCTGTAATTAAAAAAACAAGTGTAAATTTTTGATGAGCTGTTAGAACTACTATCCGTTGATTACATTCAATATTTGCATCAGAAATGCTGCAACTTTTGCTAGACTGAAGAACCTTCGTGCCACAGGAACTGGATCATATTTTGAAGCCACTGAAAAGTCCAGTCTATTAACACACATAATGTCTGACCAAGATCCTTTTGGTTATGCTGTTAGTAACCACTTAAGGTTCACCTAATACAGTGTTTTACATGTTGTGAGTTGACCTCTGCTGAAGTAGCTGTACTCAGCTCCTGTCCTATTGTTTTTCAAAGATCTGAATATTTTAGTATAGCTGTTCAGCAGAATCATTTGGTAAAATCCTGACTCTAAGTCTTGGAGAAATGTCAGTCCGTCATCCTGTCCTTCAGGACATCAAACACGGGCCAAATTAATAAAAGAATAAAATTTTTGCTTCAGCATCTTATTTGTGGCAATGACTCAGTGGGAATTATACATGTGATCTGTCCTGAGAAAGTCACATCCTATAAAACCTTCTGTCAGATTCTGTAACATTTGCTCTTGGGGAACCGCAGAAAACCATAGTCTTTATGTTGGGTCACTGTCTTGTCTTCCAAGCAAAATTTTAGTGTTGTATTTAAAAGGAGCTAACTCATTTGCATTATAAAAAACCTCATAATCTTGTTATGCTGATAGATACAGCTACTTATCCTTAATTGACAGAATTAAGTAATTATATTCTATTGTTTTATGGCAGAAGTGCCTAGACTGGAAAACCGAAGTGCTGCAGAATGCTAACTGGTATTTTTGAAGCACTGAAACGCCTCGTCTAGTTAATATGGTACATACTAGAAACAGCATTTATTTGCTGTATATGAGTTTAAAAACTAGCCCAGGAAAACAAGGAATATATTGACATTCATGCACTGACATCTAATTCGGTTTATGGCAACTCAGCTAAGAATGGCTTTATATGAATCTAAGGAATTAATATCTGTAGTGTAGCCTGTTACTTGGATCTGAAATCATTCATGGTTTTGCGAGCAAAGATCAAATATACAATCATCATGCAATTAAAAGGCTTGTTAGAATGGCAAACGTACTTAAGATGCTGTACAATCTATATGTAATTTGATTTCGTTCTACTACCCCTAAGCTGGAATGGGGATGTGATATATGTGCTCTGGGATGTGGCCTAGAATATCTCACCTGTGATTACCCAGCATTTCTGTACTGAAATTGGATTTTTCTGGCAGAGAATAACTGGATTCCAGAAGACAGCTTGAGTATGAACATTCTGGGCAGTTCAGATCATCTTTATCATGTCTGAAAACAGCAATAAATCTTCACCCTGTCCTGTACAGCCTGAGAAAATAATTGGCATGCTCATTAGCTTTTCTTCATGCTGAGAGCTGAGTGAAATTTACCCTTATGTACTATATGAAAAGGATGGATGTACGGCTTTTCTTGACTTTGTTGTGTCTTTGCAGAAATATTTATTGTGCTGTTTTCTTTGCAAATTTTCCCTTGTAGCTATTTAAAAAAAAAAAAAAAAAGCTGACAATTTTTTCTACTTTCCAAAGAGACTCTTCTGCTTACAATTTGGCCACTTTGAGTTATAAATGACAATGGAAGAGAATTATATAAAGAAAGTGGCTCACAGTCAAAATATGGAACATGAACCAGTCTAAACAAATCATCTGTTAGTCATATTTAATATTTTTGTTAACTCTAATTTCTAACACTGGTTTGCTGACATTCTCATGGCATTCTTATTTCTAGTCTTAAGAAACTTTTTCCATATCCTCTACAATGCTTTTTATTTTATATTGACAAAGAAAAAATAAAATCTGTGCCAAACAATTTTGTAAGCATTTAGGTTTTAGGGAAAATAATATAAGCCTGAGTACTTTTTATCATTACCTGTTACTCTTAGCTACACTGAATATAAGAGGTTTGGTGGTTTTTTTTGTTTTTTTTTTTTTTATGTAAAGCTTTAAAACAAATTCTGTGAAAATACCCTACTGGATACTACCAGTCTGATTTTAAGAAAACCTAGATGTTTAGTAATAGAGATAAGATGTGTTGTTGAATCATAATAATTAAAACTGGAGCTTTTGATGCTTATTAAAATAGATGAAAAAGCATGAACTGAAGAGGTGCATAGTTTGAAAGGAATATGACTGAGTTTATGAATTCTAAGAATGTATGACAGATATACTTCACATTTCTTTGGCAGGAGTTACCTTTATATGGGGTGATAGTTGTAGGCTCTTCCTTAACCAGGCTGAGAACGTGTCCATGCCACACAGTGGAGCCCAGAAAAGAAGAAGCAACTTTGTAAAAGCAAGCTAGCCATCAAATCAATTTTAAAGGAAAACCTGAAGACCTGGCTTTTCAGTGAAGTGCAAAAGTGAGGTATAAAAGGGGGGGACATGATCTGAAATAAGCTTTTTTTTTCATAGAAGACGGAAAAGGAAAAAGCCTGGTGATACTGTTAGACTTAGGTGAAAAGAAGTAGTTTATTTACTGTCAAACAAAATGTTTCACTTTCATTTGGGGCATTTCAATGAGTCAAATATATGGTAAATCTGTGACTGGTTCGGGGACAGGTGAAAGAGTTGCTATTAGAAAAATGGAATTTTTTTTTCCTTTTTAGGACCTTTCAGGACTGAAGTTATCAAATGATTCTGTCTATGTTCCTCAAATGTACCATTTCTTGGCATAACCGGTGAGGAGAGGATTACATGCTTTCTGTAACAGAGTGAAATATGTGAAGGATATGGAGGGCACAATCTAGACCTGGTGCCATCCGCGTCTGAGTCACACTCAGGTCATAAAAAGAGGTATTAGAAACTATCTGCTTCCAGTTCGTAAGGTAGTAAGGTATAGTGTTGTCACATGCAATTTTATTTCCTTTCCTAGTGTAATAAGGGTAAATACAGGTATGCAGACCTACCCATTTCTTACTGCCTGGCCTTTCAATACCATGCAGAGCTTTTTTTTTTTTTTCTTTGGTTTAACGTGCTCTTAAATTTACTGAAAAAGCAAATCTCTTCACTTTTTCATTTATCACTTTTATACTGTACTATCTTTTTCCCCATTCTAATATTAGATTATATTTTGAAAGCATATTAGGAGGAAATAGGCAATTTAAACAGAACTACTTCTGGCACTGTAATTTTTAGAAATGGTATAGATATTAGAACCCTTGCTATAAAGAGTAGGCAGGATTACTAAGAAAGCCCCCATCACTGTGACTGTAGTAAAGAAATGATGTACATAAACAAAGAGAGAAAATCCTGACTGTGATAGGTGTCTGAAAACTGTATGGCAGGCTCTTGTCCTGATCCCTAATGAATGCCCCTTTAACTTCAGTGAGACTGCAGGGTCATGCAGCCCGTGCTCTCTGCAGGTCGTTCATTAGCGTTCTTTGTGCCCTCAGACTATCAGCCCTCTCCTCATCCCTACCCTTTCTTTTGCATAAGAGGCTGAGCTGCGTTGGCTTCGTTGCTGTCCTCAAGGCAGCCTACATTAGCTTACAGCTTCTGTACTGTTAATGTTCTGAAGTAAATGAATTCTCTGCTGTTCTGTGGTTTGATAACACAATGGTGATTATATTAAGAGAGAATTCACATCTGAATTGTGTAGGTTAGGCAGTACTGACCACTATATCTTTTCATGGCATGTTTGTCCTCTTCTTCCCCTTTTCTTTCAGTGGAAATTGAATTTAAAACCAGATAGTTGTTCTTTGCAAATAAAATACTGAGGACTCAATAATTTTCTTAGTAGTCTTCTTTTTGTTCATCCTGATCTGACAATTCTTTAAAAGACAGTTTCTTTGGAGATCTGAATTTTACCATTCCCGAAGAACAAACAAGCCCAGAAAAAACCCCAAAAAAATATTTTGGCTTTTGAGGTATAAAGCCAGGTTAACCTCTCATTATAGCTTAGTATTGTTATTTTTACATTAGCATGTGTTCTGTTATTTCTTTGCCTCTCTCTCTTTCTCCCTGATCCAGAGAAAGCCATGTCACACCCAAATATTTATCCTTTGTTTCTGTAATTTTGAGATCGTTCAGGTTCAGCTGAGAACATGCTGCTGTTGGTGGGGCAGATGGGCATTTTGGCTGTCCTGTCTCTGAGACCTTTCATTAATTTCAAACTGCCTTTGGAAGAGCATCCCAAATTAGCTGTAACTCTCTAACAAACACACTTAAATCTCTTCATCATCCTGAAGAGTGCTCCTTGGTAACCTTTCCTCGTCTTTAACAAGTGGGTTGGTTTGTCTGCTGAGACTTGCTTAAAGCAGTCAAGTGTGTTTCTTCCACTTTCATTTGTGAAGCAGTTTGCAGCAGCTCTCCCCAGTGTGGACTCAACTGCAGCTAACCACGTCTTTATTGCTGCTAGACTAGAAAATTGCTATATCCTGGAAAATGCTCAAGCACGTTTTTTTGTTAGTGCAGGATGAAGAGTGGAAGGACGCTGTCAGCTGATGATTTATAAAATCCAACCAGCTCAGCCAGTGCTCATAAAGAAGCACAAAAGCATAAAATAAGCTCCTGTTATCCCAGGTGATATCCCAGAGACAGGTAGAGAGCAAAATGGTGTTAGACCCTGGAGCTTCTTCAGGCACAGCAAGTAACATTTTCCTGACTTTGTGAGATCTGTGTTGATGTGATAACTGTGTCATAGAGAAGTCGTTTAATCCTTCAGATATAGGAAAATACATCAGCATCCAGACACTTATTTGCTTGCTCATGTTTCTGAAATACTTAACAATATTGTGGTGCCTATGCATAGCTGTGTTTTTAAGTGTTGCCTGTTTACCTAGCCAAGCCTTCAGTGCAGTCAAGTCTGGACAAATTTCCTTGCCCCAGCAATTCTTTATTTCAGCTTGGGTAGAGTAGTGTTAGGACATCCTCGCGTTAAATGAGGGAAGAACAACCAGGATTATGCCTCTCTTGGTTTGCTGTGGCATGATAAAATGTTCATTTTTCTTTTTAGTCTTCCACAAATAAGGTTGGCATTTTTTTTAGTTAGAAAACTATGTTAGAAAATGTAGGAAATGTTAAGGATTAGGAAATGTAGAACTGGACATATGCCAAATTAGTTTTATCTAATTCATAAAGTAAAAATAAAGACAATCGGTATGCCAGGTGACCAAAAAATGTAGGATTTTGTATTACATATATTAAGTGCCCACATGGATATACCTGATTAGTATAAAATACAACTTTTTTTTGGAATTCATTTTGGTTATCAATCAAGTTAAGTTTTCTCCAGCTTTTTATTTGCTCTCTCAATCATGATTTTTAACAGAGCTTAAAACTGACTGACTAATCAATACAGACTGGCTAAATTCCTAAGTCTCATTTCCTGGAGCAGAAACATTCAGACAGGGCAGAAGAAGCAAAGGCAAATGGTATCTTCTTAGTACTCCTTGGAGATCTCACTACCAAAGATCTCACTACGTAGTGAAATATCTGTTAATGTCCACAAAGCTCCTGTGGCATTTAGCACTCTTGATTTTATGTTGTCTGGTTTTGAAACCTTATAAAGTGTAATGTTCCCTAACCTTTCAAAAACATTCATAGGTGTGATGTCAATGTTTCCTAAGTACTCAGCTTTCATTATTGTAAACCTGACTCTGTTTACAAAAGCCTAGGCTGCAATTCACTGCATTGTGGGGGGAAAAAAAAAAGAAGAAAGAAAAATAAAGGAATATTTTGCATCTTAACACTTTCTGTATTTTCTCCTTGAAATTCTATTCCTCTTTGATAAGTGAAATGACCTTTTTTACATATGTTTATTTAAAATTCACTGCTGTGTCTTGGACTTTTGTGTTATTTGTCTTAACATTTCAACTTGTGTTAGCTTTTAAAATTTTTTTTGTTGACTATCATAGTTATGCCAAAACAGTACCCCTTCCACTCTTGATTTTTGTTTAATCCAAATTAAGGTAATCTGTACAGTTAGAAATTCATCTAGTAGAAAACTGCAATTGTACAATTTATATCTTGGCGACTTGCCTGTAATTATCAGTTCTTCACTTTTTCACTATTCCTTTGATATGATAAACATATTTTTTTCCTATAATTTTATAGTTATTCTTTTCTACAATAACCCATTTGCAGAACTGAAGAAAATATTAAAAAAAGAAAATATCTCAGTTATGTCTTTGGAAGTTGTTTGTCTCTATTGCAGGTTTTGACATAGTCTGTTTGCACACTGAATATTGAAAGCAATAGGGAAACAATCACAGCCATGCTATCATCTCCAGTCTGCCATTTGGAAGCACAGCGGCAGCTGAGATGCAGCAGTCATTTCCCATAGTTGTGGTATGCCTAAACAGGAAAGATACCACTCTTTCAGTGAAAATGTGAATTTTGGTCTATGGTGTGAATGCTCCGAATCTAAGTGCAGTGTCAGAAAGTTTCCAGTGTGGGAGCAAAGTAACTTACTGGTCGTAAGGATGACCATATGTTGGTGGTGGTATGAAGTCACTGATGTGCTGTTAATCCATCTGCATCCAGGGCACAGTAAGTTCTTCCTTGGAAAGTATGGGCAGTAGCTGTTGACTTATTAAAAACTTTTAGTAGCAATCACTGTGTCCTCACTAACTGATTCTTTTAAATAGAATTCATCATTAAAAATCCAATAATTTTATTGCTGAATAATTGATACTGACAAAAGGTTTAGCCAAGGCAATTTCCCTTTGCTATTAAATTAAATAATATCTGTTTTTGGTATATTAAAGTATCTTTTTTGTTTTAGTTTGCTTCTTTAATCTCTAGCTTTCTGAAATTTTCTTTCTCGTTTCCATACATAATCTCCTTGTTCTTTGCTTTCTTTCTCACATGATGGGTGGTGATTTTGAAGCACACCAATGACATTCTGTAGCAGTGACTGATTTTATTTCGTTTGAGGTGTGTTGGTGGACAGTGATTTAAAGCGTTTATAGCCTTACAGAACAATAGGAAGATGGACTTTCTTCAAGTGACAGCTGACCACTGAATTTCCAGTGGGGTACAGAAATTTGATAAAGATATAAAAGGCAAATATTTTTATTTCAGTTTTGTACATAACTGAGTGGAAGAGGGAAACCAAAGTTTGTAAGGGTGGATCCTAAATTTGCAGCATGAGTAAAATCTATTGTGTTGGAAAATATTTTTTTCTTTTTCCTCCCCAGGAGGCTAAAACATAAGCTTACTGGCAGCAGTTGCTTTGCTTCACTGCCCTGAGAAACAGATCAACTATTTTAGGGAAACAGAATATGTACTTAAATGACTGCCAGATTCCCTTGACAATTGCCTTAAATTCTCATAATCTCTGCTTAAATTCCAGTTTAGTTGGTTTTATCCATAGCCATTTCCACATAAAAATGTATTTGTTATTTAATTTATTATCTTTGTTGAAATAAGAAGCTAATGACAAAGGTTTCCCAAGTTGTCATCATGGAAAATGGTAAAATGCAGCAAAAAATAGGAAAGTTTTTGTTCGGTTTGTTGCTTGGTTGGTTGGTTTTTTTTCTGTTTATTAAAATGGAAGGCTCGTGGAAGTAGGAAGTCTGTGAAGTGTCTGAATAACCAGATTAGCATTTAAACAATGTTTTGCCAGTCAGCTGTGGTAAGTGGTAAAATAGGCAAATAAAAGTTTGTGGAGGAAATTATTGGAATAAATTCAAGAACAGCGTAATTATTGACTTCTGCTATTTGAATTAAATTGGTAGCAAACACGATTTTTTTTTTCTCCCCCAGAATAGTGACCCATAAGAACATGGGTATGCAAAAAAATCCCAAATTCTTGCTAGGATTTAATACCAAATTTTAGCTGCAAGAGAGGTCTGTTCGTCGTTGCATAAGCAAAATGTCTTTAAATCTGCAGGCAGAAAAAGGTATGACTCTATGGGAAATGAGTTCAAATGGCTTACCTGTTTTCTTTCATATGCAATATCAATTATTTTGATTGTCTCCATAGATAAGGAAAGACATTTCATTTGTACTAAAATTTCCTTTCTTACATAAAGAGCCTGAAAGCACCATTCTTATGGATATAAGCAATGAATTATGAACATTTGAGCTTTTTGTTATATTTCACACTACAGACCTAACTGTCAGTTTATTATGTGTGGATGTTGATATATGATACCTCTAGATACATAGTAATATGGAAAAAAGTGCGTCTGAGCAAAAGCTAAGGCTATGGAAGTAGTTTTCTTTTAAACTGTGAGATTAATTGATTAGATCACATGACCTAAAAGTATTAATTTAGGGGACATATAGGAATTGTTATTTTATGACAGTGAAAATATTCTCAAGATATATAATTACATGAGGGGAGATGCATTGTCATAGTATTTCTCTATTGATTTTATGCTTGGTAGCTTTGCAGAGGAAGAGACTGTATTTTTATTTCTACAGCACTTTTACTAGAATTTTGCTGAATCTCTAACCCTGTTTCATCTGTCGTAAGTATGGTTTTTCTTTCCTAAATTCTACTTTTCCCTGAATCAGTTAAGGGAAATTAGGTGTAGAGGGAATTAATCTGAATATATTTAAAGCTCAATTGATCCTTGTGAATTTTTTTCAATTAAATACTGAGTAAATCACAGAAGTTTAAAGAGAGTGCTTACAGTAATTTTGTGTGACATTCAAATAATTTGCACTAACCCTGAAGGCAGGCACCAAGTAATTGTATTTGTTTTTAAATTCTTCTTGGGGCTTTGTGCAAGAAGCTTTTCTGAGCTCCCAGCTATAACCATTGACTTCTGCTGAGACCAAAAACTGCCTTGCTGATGGACATGTCCTTGGTGGGAATGACATTGCACTTCAGATCCTAAGCCTGCCTGAAATCCTCTGGTGGAGGAAGTCAGGGGTTCCAAAAGGATCAGATCAGGGACAACACACTCCTGGGTGCCTCTTCTCTCAGCCACTGGCCATTTTGTGAGGTGCTTTTATGTGTCGCCACTCATTGCAGCATATTGCTACCAACTGCTGAGGTTAGCTGTCAGCCGTGAAGCTCTGCAAGGTGCTCCATGGATCTTCAAGAGGCAGTTAATTATGCCTCTTCCTTTGCATGACAATAACAAATGGGCTTTATCAGCCAGTCAGATAGCTCTGCTTCTACCAGCTACAGTGATTTTGACAGTTTCAAATGCTGAATTGATTTTTTTTGGTGGTATGTACAAAAGAAGAAAAAGCTATTGATAGGGTTGTATGACAACAGGTGCTTTCCTTCGCTCTCTGTAGCATTAGTGGAAGACAACAATGAACTTTTCCTATCTTATGCAGTAATTTATTTTTGTTTATCTTCTACACCCAGACTATCTCTTTACAGGCTCAAGCCATGCTTGGTTTTGCAGCTTGGGAACAAGAACATTAGTAGCTCCTAAAACCTGGAGTCAGTTCTCCTCAAACTGCAAAAATAGTGTAAAGCAGCTCCAATTAAATCTTGTGATTTTGGTCAGTCTTAAAGTGACCTCAATGTCTCTATTTACCTTATTGCCTGCTTACATGCAACACAAATGAAATGGAGGAAATGAGTACAGAGGAGCTGTGATAGCCTGGACTATATGTAAGCTTCCTTTCTCCCTTTCCTGTTTATGCCGTGGCACTGGTCTGCACTGACAGACAATGCTGTGTTTAAAATCTTGGGGGATGGAAGAAGCTGAGTGCTATTAATTCCCAATTCCCCCACCCCCGAGAATATATGCAGATTTACTGTAATGTCTCTGGAGGACTATGTTCTCTGCAGCATGCCATTAAGACAGCAGTGAATAAGAATTAGATAATAGTCTTTAAATTATCCTTAATGCTGACCACTGTGTTCAGTATTGTAGAAAGCAAACTGAACAGAATTATGTATAATCTTCTAGGCACTGCATATAGCTGTCTGTCGTTTTCACAAACAGGTTGTTTGACTCTAACTATATCCAGATGGTTTCCTCGTTACTCTGCTTGTACAATGGCAAAACCTTTTCATTATTCTGAACACTAAAAATGTGAAGTCTAGATATCTTCACAACCAGAACTACGTTCAGGCAGCAGATTGTTGCAGTTAAGAGGCGGAAACACTAAACAGGGGCTTCACAGTAGGAAACATTTCTCTTAACGTTTGCCTGACATGTAAGATTTGGTACTTTGATATGGAACTGGCACATTTATGAGATTCCCTCATGCCACAGCTGCCAACTTTGGCTCTCTGTTTTTTGACAGATTGCATAGAGAGCTGGGGTTTTAATCCATTTGCAGCACCTGCCATTGATTTATTGTTGGTCATTTTACTGATACGGTCTCATTCTTTCAGCACAGCTGACCTTTTCTAGCTTTCTAGTCACTTCTTTATATATTAGTCCTTTTCCAGAAGAAAAGCATTTTTTCACTGTTGTATTTCTGTAACAAGAACTTGCTGTGGAAAAAGAGAATTATATATTCTATGGCCCATCCAGAAGATTTCCATGTCGAGATTTAACATGCTTTTAGTGGCACTCATTTATATGAGAAAACACAAATAAGAGGTATAGATGAAAGAGAAATATGAAAAGCCCGGTTTTGCTTTGGGTTCAGATCTAAAAGTCCCAGACTATTCCCAAGTCCTGTATGTTCTGACTTTGAATTTGTAAGTCCATCCTTCAAGTTCAGTGCCCTTCACGGCTGACTTTCACTAGAAACCTCTTTACGTTCTGTGTCTGTGCTTAACATGTGGCACTACTGTGAAAAGTGATTATAAGAGAGAGACTTTATTATTCAACAAATGTGTCCTTTTGTGTATTCAGTGACATATCTGCTGACTTCAGTTATAAAAGGAAGAAATGCTGCATTTGCTCTACCTAACAAGGCAGAGTGAGCACAGCCGGGAGAAATAAGTTGGATTCCAGCCCATCTTGTACCTCACCAACAATTTTGTGCTGTTTGTGGGTTTCCATCAATTATGCCTACTGTCTGAAGACGAAGGTGTTGTTTGTACATCAGCAAGGCCATTGCCTCAGGGTATGGCTGGGGGCTTAGGCTGTCCTGCAGGGAGGTAATGTGAGCAGCCAGAAAGGAGACCTGGTTAGAAGGGAAAACTAAGGAACGGAAGAAAAAGTCTGCTGAAATAGTGTCAGAGAAAATGCCTGCTAGCTTGGGAATTATTAGCCTGGGAACCAGGCCTGTGAAGCATCCTTGAGAAGTGCAGCTGGAATTTTGAAATGCAGCTGGGCACCTGGAAACTGGACACATCCTGAAACACCTCTGGTAAGCACTAAACCAAGGAACTGTAACAGCTACTTATCACCTGAAAAGGTGGAAACATCCTGAGAAATTAAGAATCAGTGGCTGCCATTGGCTGTTCTAACTGCAAGAACAGGAAAACAGTCTGGAAAATTAAAAACTGATCTGAGAGGATAGAAAATAGCATTATCTGTTGGCTGTCCCAGGTGAAATTAACATCTATTGGGTGCTTTAAATGGTGGAGACCCTCTTATGTCTCCATGATATTAAAAGAACTTAATTTTTATCCAAAATGGAGCTTCTCTCTCTGACACCTTCCTATAGTGCATGTAGCATTCCTGCTCCTAAATGTGTTGAGCTCTATGCATGATATTTCTATGAGATTTTGGACCATTGCTAGGGGTGCCTGGCTCACTCCAAACTCCATGATGCAGACCATCTTGAACTGAGACTTTGTTATTTGTTTGCCCCTCTCTGGGCCCACTTCTGGAGTCAGTTTTGTTTGTCCTCCCCTCTGGGATGCTTTGGCCCCCTTCTGGAATGTGTTTACTGTGCTTGTTACCATATATATAAATAGTATTAGGCAGTATTAGGTTATCGGTTGGAATTTATCTTAAAGGGCTCTTCCAACCAAAATGATTCTATGATTCTATGCCGCTGTTACACCTAAGCAAAATATGTTAGAGCACTAATACCAGAAAAGTCCTTGGAGTTCAAGTAATGCAAGGTGAAAAAGCTCTTGTCTTGATTGATAACTGTCACATTTTCCATTTATGCTCTCTTCCATGGGCTGGGGAGATCATCCTAAATTTTTAGGACACTTACATTGGTAAAACATGCATACTTCAAAGCTCTTCAGCATATGTAAGTCTTATATAAGTCTAATACAGAGTAATTTCAATAAGATAGGCTGATTAAATCTAAATAATGTAAATTTGGAAATGACATCTTTCTGTATATGGGAATGGAATTGAAATCAACGTGGGTAATTAGCTTCTCCAAAAGAGATTAATTTATCTGACCACTTCAAGGTCTATTTTCTTCTTTTTCTGCTGATGCGCTTTAACTTTATATGTTTCTTTGTTTAGTTTACTGTGCTTTCCTTTGGTTTATTTACAAGCAAATGAAAATAGAGACAGGCATGCAGCTGAAAGTTTATTGGCTGTATTATTGCATCCCCTTGTGAACAAAGTCTATGTCACCCAAGCTGAAAAATTTAGATATGAGAAAAATGCCTTCTGCAGCCCCTGACTTTGTGTTTCCTTCTGGTGGCTTTCAACATGTAATGATTTAATTCAGATGTCTTATCCATTATTTTAGTCTTAATATCTGATTCACATCTTTTTTGTACTAAGCATAGGATTTGCTTTTCCTAAAAGATTAAGATCTTATAGATGATATAAATTTACAAACTTGTTTGCTCTGTACACATATATTCTTCTCGCTTATACACATATGAAAAATTTTCATAACATATTTACCACTTACTCAAAGATGCACAAATACCCTTAATATTCAATTTCTTCTCTAATCTCAAATATAAACAGAATTTAAAAATAAGCCGCAGATAGAAGAATAAATTTGGTTAAAATCTGAAAAATGTGCTCTGTGGTCTTGATTATTTGGAATCCCAGTCTTTCAATAAACCAATACATTTTTGAATAAAACAACCTCTTTCCATCTCTAAGTCATTGCTACTTAATGAGCATACAGACTAATATTAAAGCAAACCATACGAATTTTGTAAGATGCACTCTGTATATCCCAGCAAATTTGTGTGGGTACTGTGAGGGGCATATTCAGGGTTATTTGTGTTTGGGTTACACAAGATCAAAGACAAACATTTGGAGAAAAATTCAGGATTTTAAAATCTGGCATGGATTGGAAGAGATAGAGACCTTTGACCTCCAGACCTGGGCCCAGCACTCGACATGCGGCCTCACCAGGGCAGAGGAGAGGGGGAGGATGACCTCCCTCGATTTGCTTGCCACACTCTTCTTGATGCACCCCAGGATGCTGTTGGCCTTTTTGGCCACAAGGGCACATTGCTGGCTCATGGTCTCATGGTCAGCCTGTTGTCCACCAGGACTCCCAGGTCTCTTTCCACAGAGCTGCTCTCCAGCAGCTCAGCCCATAACCTGTACTGGTTATGGGGGTTATGGGGCATAACCCATAACCTCCCCAGGGGCAGGACCCTACACTTGCCCTTGTTGAATTTCATAAGGTTCCTCTCCGCCCAACTTGCCAGCTGGTCCAGGTCTCGCTGTATGACAGCACAGCCTTCTGGTGTGTCAACCATCCCTTCATTTTGTGTCATCAGCAAACTTCCTGAGGGTGCACTCTGTCACTTCATCCAGGTCATTGATGAATATATTGAATGGGACTGGCAATTAAGACAAGTTAAAGGAATTTCAAAAACATTTTAGGATGCATGCAATAAAATTCCTTGCCTGTCTCTGTGGAAAGGTCTGAGATGGTGAATCCACAGTAGACATAAGAGTTGTAACATTTCTAGCTAATGCAACACCTAACACAACGTTTTGGCCTTGCTCTCACCCTTTACTGTGTAGCAGAGCCCTACAGTCTAACACAGAGCTCTAGGGCAAAAACAATGACAAATCACTTTTTGTAGAGCTCAATGTCTGTCTGTCTTTGAAGATCCCCAGACTCTTGCCTCTTGCCGAATCTCAGCATCTTCAGTCACTTTTGGTGACTTCTTTGGCCACTTCTAGACCAAATGAACATGTAAATATTGCTTTGAAAAGGTGAATTTACTAAAGCAATTGCTTGTAATAGGTTGGCTTGTGATACAGATTAACAAAATGATGGTAAAATACCATCAATATTTGCATTTAGGTTAAAGCATTGGCAGGGAAGTTGACAGAAAAGAAAAGGCTTTATTACAAGCATAATGAAGGAGAAAGGCATCTTGTAGGCATGACTTAGTAGTCATCTGAAAAGGTTTTACTCCATAAAAAAGTATCATTTGTTTAGGTAAATTGTGTGGACTGAGGATACGGTGAAATAAATACAGAAAGATTCTGTAAGATTTCTGAAGGTCTAACTTCGTAGGCGTCCATTACATTCAGCAAGTTAGTATGACATGAAGACGGCATGAACAGCTGTGAACTTTTCTTAATCTTTTTATGTATTTTCTTTGTAGGAAGACTGTCATAATTTCAAACTGTTTATATGTCTTTCCGTCATGTATTTGTAGATTACTGACACTTATGAAATCAGAGAAGCTCTTGCATCCAATTACTGATGTAGATGTAAGCTTTTAGTGTAACTGAAGTAAATAAAATATTGCTTATCATCTAAAGATAGTTCATCATTGGTAATGAAACAATAGAACTCAATGCTGTATATTTTCTCAGGCCTTCTTGCATCAAAAGCAATGCAGAGCAACTCAATCTGAGATTTTTAGCCTGTGAAATTAAACATTTGGAAATCACTGGTACATATTTGATCATATTTTGCAAAAAGAGTATTTAATTCTAAAAAATTACCTTCGCTTTCTATTGCATTTCTTGTAATGACCTCTGAAGGCCAGATCTTAATGAACTGTGATAAAGCAATAATTCATTTTCTTTCTTGGCATGTTTCATGTTTTTCAGAATAACTTGGTTTTCTGTGAGAACATGAAATGTACTATGAATTTAATTGGTCTGTTTCCTCTTTAGCATTTCACCCACTAACTTCCATTTAAGACTGTGTTTCTTATGGTATAACAGCAAAAACTAACTTTCAAGTGTGAAGTTTGGTTTCATAAACCTTTTGTAAAACTTTAGGATGTCAGCAGTTCCTCTTTTTTATTTGTTCTAATTAAAGATTTAAGAAGTTGATGAAAAAAAAGTCATTGTGAAAGAGTTTTCACCCATTTAAAATTAAAGGTGTTGTTGAAATGGAAAGAGGAAAATGAAGATGTGATGGCTAATATCTTTGAGAAAGCTACAAGAACTGGGCAAAAAATCAGGTAGTAACTAAATTATATAGATTATACATACAAATACCTATATCTATACATCTCTATATATTTTATTTACCTAAAAAAGATAATGCTAGCACTTTCAAAATGAAAAATCTAATTTTTTTGCCAGCTATTTTTGTTTGTTCCCCTTGTCATTGCATTTCATTTTCCATTTCAGGTTTATTTTGCAACCTAAAACAGAATAACATTTATCTTTGCAAAAATATACATATCTTTACATTTTTGGTTGACCAAAACAGCAAAAATGTTCAAAACAACACAAAAAAAACCCTGACCCAGAATACACACTGCTCCTTTAAATGCACAATTTGAGACGGAACCTTCATGTCCTCTTTCATTGGATGGGGTTGTGAAGGAATGTGATGCAAACTAAAAAGAATCTGGGAGGCTGAAGTATATTGTAACGTAGGGGAGACGAAAGACGTCTGAACAGAAGGTGGAAGGATATTTTTTGCTTTGAGAGATTGAAGTGTCTGGACACCAAGTTAAGTACTTTAAAAAATAGCAAAAAAGTGAAAGCCCCTTGTTGGAAAGATCTTGATTTTAAAAAGTAAATCATCTCATTTTTGATGCATTTTTCTAAGTTACTTGGATATAATTTTCAACTTCCTACTTCCTCAAGCCTCTGGATTTGGGTGTTTTGTGTGCAGGTTTAAACAACTCCAGATTTGTTTGAAAATAGAACACGATCAAAAGGGGCTCATGAAGATACCAGCCGGAAGATTAGAGTACTGTTTTGAATGTTAGATTATGTGCATGCTTAAGACATCCTTGTTATGACTTATTATTGGAGGGGAAAAGAATAGTTACTTAACTTCAGAGCAATCTTTAAATGATTGAAAATGATGGACCAATGTTCTAGCCTGTGAGTATCCAGCATGCTCCCAGTGCCACAAGAATAAAATAATCAATTTTATATTCTAAAAGTTACTAAGGCTTGTTGTAGGCAAAGGGATATGTAGTCAAAATAGGTTCTGATTTCACATTAAAAAAAGATTTGAATAGCAAATATGGAGATGGGAGATGTCATCATGTAAGATTAGGTTCATGGAGCTCAGTTTTTGATAAATGTAAACACTTTAAGAACTTTGTTTGTTATAAAGAAGGGCATGTTACTATGGTGACAACTGCATGATACAAAATTGCATATGTTCTGTTACTTGAATAATCCCTGCAGTGAGTAAGCAAGATGCATGCATTTGCCATCGTTTCCAAAACCAGCCCCTGCAAGACATGAGATTTTGCACACTGCTCAACGTTAAGAAATTTCCTGACAATGAATAGGTTATTTTTAAATAATTATTTTGGATTGATTTATTTTTTTGTTCTGTAATTTGTTAGTTCTGATGAATATTTATATCATTCCACTAACCTGGACACCTTACAAGCCATAAATACATTTTGGCTTGTTATGTCTAGTGCTGCTTTGTTAAATTATTTACCAGACTAGGAAAATTTGCTTCAGAAAAAGGGAAAGACCTCTCATTCCAGTGCTCAAATGCCTACATACACTTAAAACCCTTATAACCTATCAGAAAATTTAACTAGATTTAAATTTTAATTTAAAAATTGTAAAAGAAACTGTCAGCAATCTGTCTTTTAAATTTTTTACCATACATATTTATAATTTTCTTACAACAATGTTTCTGCTGTGGTTAAATTTTGATAAGCCAACACTAGGATTACTACTTATTTCTGGGACAGTAATTATTTCATTTAAAACAGGTAATATATTTCACTGCATTCTTAGGCCCCCATTGTCTTGTGCCAAAGTCTTCTTATACTGTAACAATACAGTCAATTTGGCTTCAGCTCTGAGCTGTATAGGGCAAGAAATGATTAGAATAATATATAAAAAAAAGGGTATAAAAATATACTAGAATATGTGGCAGCAGTTGATAAAATTCTAATCAGTTTTTTACTTTAGAGATGAATCATCTTTGAGGGGAGGAGGCTCACAACAGGCTGCATTTCCCCCAGGAGATAAGGACTGTGTGAAAAAGCATATAATAATAGTTATTATCTAAAGATTCTATACTGAGTCATGCAAATACCAGTTAGTGATTATCATGGCAAGTAAGGATGTTGCAGTGTAAAACAACACTGGACTGTAGTAATCTTTCACTAATAACGACCCAGTTCCTTCAAAAGCAACTCAGAAGCACATTACTCTCAATTTGTTTCATTGAAGAGTATCAAACTGTGCTTCAAAATATTGTTCTCCAACTTCAGTCCACAAAAGGGGCCTTCAATAATTTGTTCCTTATGTCCTGAGACCAAGACATTTAAGATTAGCTATTAACAGGTCAGGTGTTATTGATGCATCAGATACCAATTTGTTACCTGTCTAATAATCTGAATTGATGAAAGTGAATGCTAGTATGATGAAGTGAACTTGAAAGATCCAAGAAACGCCAAGTAGTAAAATGTGGTCGTTCTGTGCACATCTTTATAGACAGAGTGGAAAGCATGCATGTTGGGAATCTGACAGTCAATCCAGTCTAACCGACATCATCTCGTGCTGACTTGCACGAGAAGTCAGCATTTGCTGAAATATTTTCATGAAGCATGTGTTTATGTAATTTTGTTTATTTTTTTCTTCATCACTAGTCTTCTGTGTATTGTATGTTCTCTGTTTCCATGCCTAAAAAGCTATACTATCATGTGGATGATAGTTGTGAAGGGTGTATCATTACTTCCACTGCTGTTTTCTTTGTGTTCATTTGCAATATATGGCTATGGAGAAAAAAAGGTAGTATTAGTGAGAATATTTTCATAATTTTCGTGAGGACTACCTGGGACAGTAAGCCTGACACAAGAGGAGTTACTGATGTGGCTCAGAATTTTTGATGTGAAGACTCTTAGCTAAAATGCAAACATACTGGAAAAATCTCCTGTCC
This sequence comes from Rissa tridactyla, assembly GCF_028500815.1. Classification (NCBI taxonomy): domain Eukaryota; kingdom Metazoa; phylum Chordata; class Aves; order Charadriiformes; family Laridae; genus Rissa; species Rissa tridactyla. The sequence goes on from NC_071497.1 coordinate 19,686,996, forward strand.
AGCCTTGAGTAAACTAGGTGTGATTTTTCTCTCAAGGAATTGCCTAGACAAAGATATGACCGCAATAAATACTAATTTCTATACTAATATCATAGAAGAGATTGAGAAAGATATTCAAATTTGTTTGGCATAGTATCAAGGCACCAGTGTGTTTCAATATGTTTCTTTTAGTGGCTTTATGAGATAAATAGGCCCTATTGTGTAAAATTAATATACACTCTGCTCAGAAGACTTTCTTTTTTCGGTAGTGGCAGCCACAATTAATTACACTGCCTTCTGTCTACTTTTACTTGCTAACATTGCTAAATCAGCATATCTCCTGGATAATGAAAAGAAAACTTTATGATATAGAAAATGTTTCTCCTGGTTCTTAATATAACGCGGTTAAGATATTGTGTTAATCCAGTGTAAAATCTCAATTTAAGGTGATAAAGTATATCATGTTAAACTGAGTGGCCGCAAAACCTCTTGGCGTACTTGCATTAAAAGTACATAGGGTTTCCAGGGAGGCAGCCACAAGGAAGCAAATACAAAGGTCAAAAAGAATTAGTAGTGATAATGAACAGATACTGATACAAATGAAAGATGCATAGAAATATTTCATCATTCTGATGACAGTCCAAGTGTTATATGTCATGGGGGAGCATAGGACATGTCATTGCACCTAACCCTCTTCAGAGGCTTGCAAATGTTAGACAACATATGATTCATCCATCTTCTTGTTATGTAATGACCTGTTCAAAGTTAAAAAATATAATACACTTAGAAAGACTCTACTAGTGCATCCTGTAGAGGTCAGGGCACTTTAGATAGACCTGATGAACAGGTGTGCTGTATAAAGAACCAAACGTAAGTGTGTCTTTTCAGGTCAGCTGGTGGAATGAGAGGTGGGGGAAAAACAAGTGGGTAGAAGTATAGGTTTATTCTTGGCCCATGGAGCTGCAGGCTCTGATCTGTGGAGCTGAAATGTGTTGCTGCTGCAGATACGGGAAGTAGAAGTCTATCACAATGAATGCTGAATTTATACATTCTAGAATTTTTGGAAGAGATAATATTATAAATAAAATTCTAGGGGTTTCATGGAGAAAAAAAATAATCTCTGAATAATGTGGAAGTCTGAGCACTGGCACAGGTTGCCCAGAGAGTCTGTGGAGTGTCCATCCTTGGAGTTACTTAAAAACTGTCTGGACACGGTCCTGGGCAACCCACTGTAGGTGACCCTGCTTGAGCAGGCAAGTTGGACCACATGACCTCCAGAGGTCCTTTCCAACCTCAACCATTCTCTGAATTCAAGTATGTCATTAAAAATTGTTATAAAAATATGAAGAGAAATTACTGGGAATATGATTCCTTTTTTTATAAATCAAATAGACTTATGGTCCACTGTAACCATAATACCATCTATATTCCTGTGTGAGCAGGTGAATCAATAATTTAGAAGTTCTGGTCATTATTTTTGAAATGTCCTTCCTTAAGGCCATTATGTTTGTCACACAGATGGTTCTAGCTGGACCACAGCAGAACTACCACAGGACACAGCTTAGCCCATCAGCCAAGTAAGCGTGTGGTGCCTCTGTGAAAACACATTTAAGAAATCGTGATAAACACCAAGAGAAAGGAACATCAAGACCAGAGGAGAGGGAGGTGCTCCATGGTGAAGCAGGAACACCTGACGGTACTGTGGCCTGTGGGGGACTCATGTTGGAGCAGAAAAAGTGGGTACGAGGGAAGAAGCAGCAGGAAAAAAAAGTGAGAAACAAGGAGTGGCACACAGAAACTGCTTTGCCATGACTCCAACCTCCTGCACCACCTGTGGCCTCACAGAAGGGACTGATCATAATCTACAGTTATAGCTGGGGGTGTGGAGAATGGGAATGAGGGAAGAAGGTGTCTGGAGTGAAGCTGAGCCTGGGAAAAGTGGAGGAAAGGTGTCTTCCTTGGATGTTTACATGGTTGTCTTTTTGTTTCTCAGTACTCAATCACTAATTAAATGTTTTAAATTAAGTTACATCTCCATTGTTGAGTCTGGTTCTGCCTGTGACAGTAAAACCCATGAGACTTTTTCTCCTGTTCCTTATTTTGTGCCTTTCCTACTTGGAGCAGTGAGTAAGAGGCTGTGTGGGTGCTTGGCTGATAGATGGGGCAGCCCACTACAATGTCATGGGTTGCCACTGAAATTGCACCTTGTTTTTTTGGTCGTGTGTTACTGATGGCTCAGTTTTTGTACAAACTCAATATTAAACCATTCAACAGAACACAACAGAAAAGAAATGGAAGTGTTAAGTATGAAAAAACCCTGGGATGGAGTGTGAGAATAAATTTTGCAGGTATTCTGCAAGATCAGGATGCTGTGTTGTGCTGATTTACAAAGGAAGATCAGTCCACTGAGAGCTGTTAAAGACAATGCTACGTGAGTATTGGCTCAGGAAGCCCAAAAACTTCAAAGTACTGGAGTCTGGGAAAAATAAGATTGTCCTGTTCTAGTTATCTTCTTCATGCATCCACTTTTAAAGAGAGGGGCTAAATGCGTCTTTACTCTGATTCAGTACAGTTATTCTAACATTCTTATCTAGTCCAAGAAAACAGTAATTTACTTTACTTTAGGCTTATCTTTACAGCAGCAGTATCAGATAAGGAAAACAAAATTAGAATATGTCAGATCAAGCTTAACAGAACCAAAGAGGGAAAGTATGAAGTCTCAGGCAAATATCTTTTCCCCCCATTTTCTACTGTTCTAATCCTTTTCTAGAGATTTTTTTGCTCTGTTCCCATCAAAGATACCTTGGGCACTAGAAAAATAACGTGCAGTGGAATTCTTTGTTTCATTGGGAGGCTACTTACCTCTCTAGTCTGCACCATGGGCTGACCAGAGTCTCAGCGCTTGCATTTAGGAAGGTCCTGGAGCTGCTGAGCCCACCTTTGACAATGTTGTGAGGAAAAGGGTCTGAGATTAGGCATAGCATGTGGAGCTCTTCTTTCCTGTCCTCTCCCTCCACCAGCCATTAGCAGTGAAGCAGAGCTAAGCTGTATGGAGGGAGAGATAGGGAGGTGCCGTTGAAGCTACAAAGTGCTCCTTTGGGTACCAATAGATCACCCAGAATACTTGCTGAGATGTGAACTGTACAGCATTTACTTTTGAATGACAACCATGAAACTGCATCTTCCTACACACTGTAGCCCTTGTGTAAGTATCCCACTAAAAATGATACTCAAATTCATAGGATATAATGAAAATTAAAATGTGGTTCAGTTTCGATTAAATACTTAGAAAAATTTTATTTTTAAGTTCTGTCTTATTTGTTTTTAAGTTCTGTCCTATTGTTTTAAATATATTTCTCTATGCTTGGCATTGATTCCACATAAATAACAGTATCAAAATCAATGTGTGATTAAACAGAATTTTACCAACTTTAGTGAAGCACCAGGTTTAATTTTTTGTCTTAGAAATTTTTCTGATTCTTTATTCACAGTAGAGAAAGCTTTTCATAACCATGAGTATGCATTTTAATATTTGAGAAAAGCTGATGCAGTTTTGCTTAATTTGCTAGTCAAGCAAAACTTCTAGACATTTATTGCATTTGACGTCGTCTTCATCGTTATGTTAGCTTCTGAATGCATCATAGCTGTCTACATGTGAAAATATGGTTGGTACAAAGTACAATACATTTTTGGCAGCTGGTATGTTGTCAGGAACGTCACGAGATACAAATATGACTAGTAGATATTTGACTCATCCTTAGCTGACTGCCTTGTTGACATGTTCTGCTGGACCTGAGTTATTTATTTTCTTGAGAAGTTATGTAAATTCCTTGAAATAGATATTCATTCTCTTGTTTAAAACTGAAACAGATTAATGTCTTTAAATATGTACAACAGTGCGTTTCCATGACTACAGTGCTGTTAACACCTTATTGGGATTCTCAGAGCTAAGAGAAGATAATTGTTTTTAATAATACAGCAACGTTTTGTTATTGGCTGTGACTGATAGAAGCTAGTGGAGTTGCAAGTGGTCTTTAATTCAAAATACAAACAGGGACACTACTAATTTTTTTATTTTTTTTTTAAGTCAGACTGCCAGAGAGGCTTTCTAGGGTGCTGTGTAATCCACTAAGCTAAATTGGAGGGGGACCCTGTTGTATTCATCACTTAATATGTAAATGCTGTTGCACACTCTGCAAACTGAAGAGAGGGGGTAGTAAGGCAATAGCTTGCTGGAAGGAAGTAGAAATGTTGAGGTCACCCTTTTTAATTGAGACTGCAATGGATAAGGCCAAGAGACCACAGACACCAAGGGAAAAGTTTCAGTAGTGGGTTCTTACCATTCACATTATGGATTTACTCAAAATCCGTCCTCCCCAAAACTGAGGTCTGCCAGTGGCTGGTGCTCAGCTGCCTTGAATGTGATGGGTCCCAACTCTGGAGAGATTAGGACTTGAAGCAAGACATTGAGGAGCTGGTGTGGCAATCTAAAGGATTTAAGAAAGGGGGAAGACTCTAGAAAACTGTATTCAGTTTTTGCAGTTACATAGCAACTTAAGGGCTATATGAACATTTTCTGTGAATTCAAGAGAACTGGATTGAGTTTTTTCAGTACTTCTTCTGTGATGAGTAATTAGTTATCGTCAGTAGACTGACTGGTATTTTTCAGTCTGTACAGAATTCAGTCATGGAGTACAAACCGGTAATGCCCTGCACAGTGTCTACTTCATCTATTGTACTGTTCAAGTTTGTCTTTACTTGTTTTCCTACCTTTGCTAATGATCATCACAATAATGTTGCATAATTAAGTGAGTGTATGGGGTGGTGAGGACATAGTGTCCATACATGTTGAAGGTGGGGATGGTCAAGTAGAAACTGCTAGCTGGCAAGAAGGTTGACTGAGAACTGGCTGCTCCACAAGAGCCATGTGTGAAGTTCTGCAACTTGAGTAGGGAGGGCGAGGAACTGATCGCTGTATAGAAGACAGCCTGCTATCTTGAAATGACCATGTAGGGGACTTTGAATCTGCCAGCAGCCATTGTAGTGTTTTGTTGCAGTTCTTGAATTAATATTTTTCTAAATTGTATGAGAAGTTCACTGTAGGATGATTTCTATCCCCACTCATTGGTCTTAATGCCTCAGAAGTGAGATTAGGATGTTCCCTAGTTCTTTGTTGGGTATTGTGAGCTCTGTTTGCTGGCATAGCTCAGAAGAAACACTGTATTAGTATGTGAATTTTGGGCTCACAAATGCACAGAGATTGAGCAAAGGAACTCTGCAGAGTGCCCTAGAATTTGCCAACACACTCCAATCCTGGCAGAATGTAGCTTTTATTGTTTTATTATAGTGGAACTGCATCGATTCCAAGTTACACATATGGAGAAATATGCCAGCTAAACCTTTTATCAATTGCATCAATATACTTGTGTCAAGAAAATTAATTTCTCTCTAGTATAGACATACGAGACAGAGAAGGAAAACTTTTTGTTTCTTGTTTATGTAACATTGTTTTCAATTAGCAGTGTCTGGATGTTCATGCATGTTACAGGCGCCTTTTAAATTCATTTGGGCTTCTTATTGGAAAACACCAGTGGATTATGTTCCAGAAAGCATTTTCCCCTTTTTGAAATTGAAGTTGGATTGACTGGATTTGCTCATGACTTTCCATCCTGAAAGACTTCTTTGTTCACGTGCATTTAGTTTAGTGGTAGTGTTTCTACTTTGAGGCACATGTAGCATCCATCTTGCATAACAAATTTATTGACTTGTAATAAAAGTAATTTTCTTATTTCTTCTGGATAAATTTCATAGGTCTTATCCTTCTGCGGCTGTTGTGTGTTTATCTCTGGGAGTAAAATAGGAGCTGAAATAAGTGATGAATTTGGATGTTCCTCATCGTAGTTTAGATCAAAATCTTGTTGGTTTTAGGGAATATTTTTTTTCCTGCTGACTGGGCTTTCACCAGAGAGCTTTCACCAGAGCAGCACAGGTTCAAATTAGCTAAACTGTCTCTTTTGTGCTTGCATGCATTAGCTTAGTTTTAGATTTATTATTTTTTTTTTCCTAAAGATAATTTTTTGGAAGTGTGTTTTTGCAGTATACTCTCAATTCAGGGTAGGTACACACTCTAAAATACTGATTTTCCATGCGTGTTAATGTCTTCATCACTGGTCATTAATGAGCTTAAGGTACTTGGACAAAATCTTACTAACAAGCTAAGATGCATCAAACTTCCATAAAAAAACTGTTTTGGACTCTTTAATTAGAATCTTAATGAAAATAATTATTTTGTGATGTATAAAAATATATGTAACTTTTCAGACTTTCCAGTGTGTTTTTGAAAACAAATATAACACTTCTTAACTTATTTTTATTCCATGAGAAAGGCAGTTTATTTAGGAAGGCATGTTTTAAAAAACATTAAGGTGGACAGATGAAAAATGGAATATGCATTCCTATCAACTTGTTTCCTTTGCAGCTCATCGGGATATATGCCTCAAGAGAGTTGGATATATTGGTAATATATAGACTGGAAACTATTCTTTTTGCCAAACCACTACCATATAGAGACGTTCTACAACATGACCTTTTACAGTTTGTTTCTGTGATGTAGGGTTAGGTCTACTTGGAAAAAATATTTAATTACAATAATTGGAAAGAAAATGAAAAGTGTCTCTATATTAATACCCTAATTTTATGTTAAGATTACTTTTATAATTTTTAAGAGACGACCCCCCCACATTTTTGCTGTTTAGCTGAAAATTGTACAGGTTCTTATGTCAAAATTTTTTAAAGTTATGTGGGAGATAAGATGAAATTTAACTGGTGTTTTAAAATGTAGACTTTATTTTTGTGGTTTAGTGTATAATTACTTAATTCATATCTGATTTTTTTTGGGGAGGGAAATAATACTTGCTGTGTGTATGTACAAGAGAAAATGTGAAAATTAGATATAATTTACTAAATCCTTTTTCCTGGTCAATGCTTTTCTGAAATTGTGTGCGTAAGACAAATCTTATGTGACAAAATTATTGGCATTCACAGTGAGGTGGCTGGGGAGCCACCTAACAAAACTGCAAAGAGCTCCCCGCACATTCAATACAAGTGTTAAACCAAGGGCAAAGCCATTGCTCAACTTACCAAGGCATTCCTCATCCAGAGAGAAATCACACAAGAGGTATGTATAATTTGGAGCAGGATTAGCCTAATGATTTCCCAGCCTGGTTGTTTCTTGTGAGGAAGTCAGGTATTGACTGTGGGCTTTCAAGCCATATTTAAGCACAATTATGTTTATTGAGCACTAGAATCTCATCTAAACTTAGCAGGCAGCAGCTCTTGAGTTTTTATTATTGTGACCAAGAACTTGTCAGCACCTTTGTGGAAGTATTATGCAATTTGATATTGAATATGATAATTTACAGGCACTAGAATGTTTCTTTTGTTAAGGTGTCACCTGGTAATTTTTTTTATGCAATGACTCTGAAGTCAGACAGTTCTTTTGCTATGAATTTGGTGTCAGTTATGCAGTAAAACAATGTTTTAATTGACAGCTTGAGTAGATGGAATTGTGGAGATGTTCTCCAATGAAATGGTTGCCTTGCATTATGTTATGTCACCAGAATTCTTCAGTAAAATGACAGCTTTTTTACCTGGAACATTGCTGATTAGCAAAAAGCTGCAATAATTGCTCTGGCAGTACAGAAGATCTGAAATTTCTTTACCAGATTTCTTTTGGGATGGAAAGTATTAGCAGCCTCTGATAACTTCGAGACAAGAAAGAATTTATAGCCAAGTGTCCTGGTTCCTGTGGGGAGAGGGTTAATTTTCACAAGAAGCTGGGACAGGACACAACTGGGGCGGCTGACCCAATCCCTGATTGGGAGTAGGCCGAGCATTTTGGGATCCTGTGCATGGGCGTTTGTGCATTAATTGTTTCTGTATATTCTTTTGTCAGTATTATTGTTGTTTTTTTTTTTTTCTCTTCCTTTGCTCTTCTGTTAAACTGTCTTTATTCCAGCCACTAGTTTTGCCTTTTTCTTCTGATTCTCCTCCTCATCCCATCAGGAGGGGGATAAGCGAGAGAGTGGCCACGCGGTTCTTTGTTGCCAGCTGAGGCTAAACCTTGACACCAAGTATTGCACTGAAGAATGTCTGTGCTGGAAAGATGAGTTTTCCCTTAAAATCAGGTGTCAAGTGTGTGTGTGTGTATATACATATATATATACACACACATATACGTATATGTATGTATTTATTCACGAAGATACAAAGAAAACGTGGCCTCTAAATGCAAATAATTCTAGATACCAAATATGATACTAAATTATAGATACCAAATACAATCATTATTCTTGCCTTTATTTTTAAGTAATGCTTCATCAATAGGTGTCCTACAGTTTCCTGTCCTTGGCGATATTCTAAGTCAGAAAGTATGGTTGCTTCTGATGACCTGGGAACTTAGACATTGCTTCCCTATACAGTTGATAATAATTGATTGAATGTTCTATGTCAGTGTTGAAGAAATGTCCATTTTTTGTCTTTCAGGAGTGGTAGCTTTAAAAATGAGCTGGAAAATATCCTCTGCCCCAGGGCTGAAATGAAACAGCTCATCACTGATTTTAGCCAAGGTGCTACACTGTTTACCTTGTGATAATGTATGCAATGAGATACACATTCTTGTCACTTTCAATTATTTAAAGCTATTCTGATCAAATTTGTGGTAATGTATTATTTATGTTTTTATTGTTCATCGGAAAAGAATAATAAGCCTAGCTCTGCTATTGCCTGAAATAGCAGAGCTTTAAATTTTAGTCAGAAGCAAGATGGCTGTTTGTTTAAAACAACATCTTTGTGTATTTGCAGAATTTAGTTACAAGAAAAGGTAGAATCCTTGCGAGAATAAGCTATATAAAGTACCCTACAGTCTGGGTATGTTCTCAGAACTGTTAGAGGGAGAAGAACAACCAGATCACCGCCTGCAAATCAGGTGCACTGACATCTGGCATCTCGAACATGCCACTGTAATAAATGATTGCTATATCTGTACTAGCACCAGGACTTTTCATGTTTAAAAAGTTAAATAGAGGGGGACTAACATAATTTTCTGTAATGCTGGAATTCGCAAGGTACTGTGCAGAGGGAAAGGAAATAGAGCCTATTGATAGCCAGCTTTTGTGACTATGTATATGTCAGAAATTAGTGATTTCTGACCTTCAGAACCTGAGAATAGGCTGAAAGTCCTTTTATAAACCCTACATTTTCTGTCCAGTACTATCAGGAGACAGGATTGTGCCATATGTAGGTAACACAGTATACCTGTTGTGCCAGGTCTTGTTGCAAGTGTCAAAGGAAGACTGCAAAACCAGCTTTCTGTCTATTCTCAAGTCAGGTTAGCTTCAACACCTTCAGTAGAGTTTCACCAGTTTACACTAATTCCAGCTCTGCCCATTATGTACATGCCTGGGAAAATTTCCACTGGTGTCATCAATATTGCTGTGGATGTGAAGTGGATTGCCCCAATATTTTCAGAAGTATTAATCCATTTTCCTGACATATCTACTCATTAAACATTGAGTTAAAAGAAGAAGGAATGAACAAAATTGCAAAGTGCTACAAAAAGCTGTATGTAAAAAAATTTGTCAAACGGGGACTAAGAGAGGCTGGGTGATTAATACCTCTCCTCAGGTAACCTCCTCTGGCCTTGTCTACTACTTGGACTTCAATTTCAGTACTGAATTTTTATGTGACTTCTTTCCTCTTCAGCTGGTGTGCCTATGTACACCCATGTACAAATCAGATTACTAGAGAATATATACTATTTTCTTCCTGGCTTTAGTGGACTTCACAAATGTTCTGCTGTTTTCTGTTTTAATTTCCTTTAATCTCTGTAAAATGAACACCTTCCCAGTTCGTTCTTGCCAGTTGAACTCAAGCCAGTAACACAATTCAGAGCAATTTCTCCCCTCATTCTTCCTCTACAGTAGAGGGTTTACAGATTTACTGTTCTGTTTTGTTGTGGTCATGCAGCTACAGCATGAAGGATCAGGTCTGCACTTGGGGAAGGAGTCAGCTACAAAGCTGACAAAGTGAGAAAAAAAGGAGATATTTCTTCAAAGCTAACTCTTTAGCCCTTAAATTAAAACAAGAGACTAAACCAGTATTTATAACACTGCTGTCGGTTAGCACCCCTAGAAATATTGTTTGCATGTCACCAAATGTAGGAATCATGTGGCAGGCCAAGGAAGTCTTCAAATTTACATAGCAGCACAAGGGTGCCTTATTAACTGTGCAGAGTAAATGTATAACAGCAGCAGACCCTGAAAAATCAGGTTGAGATGATGAGAAGGAAAATAGATTACCAACCTTTGTGAGCAGCTTTCAAGCATAAAATGAAATAGACTTTTCAAATCCAGGTATAGACAGTAAGAAAGGGGTGTCAATAGTGAAGGCCAGCCACTCTGGTCAAGTGTCTGTCAGCTTCTTAGTCTTTTTTGAACCTTTGCTGTCTGGCGTAGTGTAATTATCACCGCACAGCTATAACCTCTGCCTGCTGCTAATACTATGTAAACAAGCTGATGGGTGAATTGATGATGTTCATTTGCCATTGTACAATTTCGATAGATATATCACACCAGGAATTGTTACCGTTCTTCAGACTGACAAAAGTAAGTATGCTGTACTTCAGAAATTGTACAAAATCCCCTTGATTCCTAGGAATGCCTTCTTTCGCATTGTCAACTTTCTGAGCAGTCTGGTAGGCAGAAATGGGTTTTAGGAGCAGTTCATCCATATCTGTGATATCCATATGTGATGCCAAGTGCAGCGACCAAACTGGTAGGATTATACTAGTAGACTCTGCAGATAGGAAACAGCATTTGTTTCAATCTGGTGACTGGGAGCTCAAAGAGAAGGGATTAAGGTGGCCAAAAACCTCGGTGTTGCTCAGTGTTGGTGGTGAAGGTGGCTGGCAGCACATGCTATTTTTACCCTGGTGAACTGGTACTTCACAACACTCTCGGTGGCCCTGCACACTCGTCCCCGTTCATGCAGATGGTGTGTATGCCGAGCATCCCCTGCATCCAGCGTTGGGCGTGCTGCTCGTACTCACTGCGCAGGGCAGCCTATGCAAAGGCAGTAGCTCTGCCTTCAGCTTGTTTGTGTCTTCTCCATTCCTCTTACAGTAATTCCCTTGCAAGTTGTGGCCCGCAGGGATTTACTACATATTTCACAATGCTTGTTAATTTTTACTGTTTTTCTACTCTCCCGTATTATCATGTTTGGTGGAACCTGTTTCCTTGCTTTGAGGATCTAACGGCAACAGTATGTGTTACATTATCAGTAACTGCTGTCAGCCAGCTGCCAGCATTAAATTTACAATTTTAACAGCTATGCTTACTTGGTTACTGGTGCTAGTATGTGATATAGCAGCAGATAATTTTTTTGCCTTTGTAAACTACATTGTCTGCAAATACTTTGAGTTCTCACTTGGAAAATGCTCAGCTCCGGATGACACAGGTGATGAGGTGGTGATTTAAAAAATCAAACCCAAAAGAATTGTGATTATATATTGATACCTGCAATTATCTCTGACAATTGGGAAATGCCAATGAGTACTCCAGATGAAGCAGACCTGGAAAATTTTAAAGTCAATTTGAATTTACGGTATATTATGTATATAAAAAGAAAGATAAAACAGAATGTGACGCCAAGTGGTTCAGTGTTTCCTGTTCCAAAAGTTGAGAACAACTGGCTGTGATACCTGGACCCAGATGGAGTTCTGATCTCAATACATTTGTTCTGGGTGAACTCCTGGGCATGATTCTCAGATGATCTTAGTTCCAATATTTATTACCATTTGTACCTGACAACAGAATCACACCCCAGAGATATACTGCCATTTCAATCATTTTTAAAATTAAGGCAATTTCTGACCATATCTGACAAGTACAAATAACATAAGCAGCTGAAGTATTGTAATTCCCACACAGCACACATACAGATGTGATTTAATGAAATGTTTTTTGTATTGTTACAGGTGAAATGTCTATGAGATACAACTAATAGTTTAATGTAAATATGTGGGAAGATGGAACTACTGTTTCACCTACATAATTTATCATATCATTACTTTCTGAGAGTTTATGCCACCTCTCTGACAATACAGCTCATGCTGATATTAATGAGATTAATAATGGTGCAGTTCTGCCCTTCTAGCAAAAATGAAGTTTTAGAAATATGTTAATCAAAAGCACAACCAGTTATACCTGCTTGGGAAAAGTGAGTAGCTAAGTAGCACAATTTCAAAACATACACGCAAAAAAATTGAAGTTAACATTCTCAATGTTTCTATGACTACGCTGTCTTAAATAGGTACCTTCAAACCACCATTGACCATATCACAAATGAATAATATTACAGTTAGTTTGTAGAATAGTTTTGAATGTTAACAAAGAATTTAATGTATCTTTTTTTTGAATACTAAAGAATAATTGTATAATATTTGCTAAGTAGAAAAATAGGTAACTGGCCATTATTTCTGTGTGTCTGTGGCTTTCTGATCCCAATTACTTATGGTCATATAAATGTGGTATTTATAGCATTTGTTATTTTTTATTTGTCATAAAGTATCACTGTTGATCTGTGCATGGATATATTTTGTAAAATATGACCTAATAGTAGTCTGTATTTAAGTTTAGAAGTTAGCTACCCAGAATATATGGTTTTGTTAATTCTCTCTTATTAGATCGAATGTCTAAAAATCAGAAATAGCAGTTTATACTGTTTCAAGCTATCTTCTTTTCTGGGCTAGTTTCCCCACTGGCTGTTATGTATAAAGTGGAGTATGTATCTGTACAATTCATATTTGACATTCATGAAATAATCTGGACGACTTCTGAGACACTGTGAATGTAATAAGAAAATCTCAAGGAACGTGTTGTTAATTCAACTATTAATTAAATTTATTTCATTAAACTTAAGGTAGAGTAGGCAGCTGCAAATGAAATAATTTCACTCAGAAAGGGTTCAGCAAGGTCCTGCAGAGGTCTTTTTATGTGAGCTGATATACCAGAGGGTTCTGGTTTTAATGATTGTGCCTTATTTTTTGTCTCTGCCTTATTTCTGTGTAAAGCTACCTCTGGATGTATGCGAGCAGGCTTTAAAAATGTACCAGAGTATAATTAAATTATCAATCTTCCTATATGTCTGAAGGTTTGTAAAGTAGCTTCCCCAGGAAAAAAGTTCATTGCTTAGTCCCAGGAAGCTTTTTGTGTGCTAGAGATTCCCTCAGATCTCCACTTGACACAGCGTAACACCATCTCCAAACCTCTGGAACCCGTGTCCTGTAATCACCTAGGACTAATATTGGAGAGAAGACATGTAAGCTGGGGTCACAGACAGAGGGATCAAAAGGGACATAAAGCTTTACACATGTAAAACTAGGTTAGCAAGTTCATAATTATTCAAAAGAATAGCAATATAATGATGTCTCAGGCTGCTGGTAGTTCCCCTGGTTTTTGAGCAGTGCTGCTGTGTAGGACAGGGAAAACAAGCCAATTCAGATCTCATTGTGGATCTCAAGCCTCCTGTGTTAGCTCTGCCAGATCACAGGATTTATTCTTATACTGACCAGAAGCTGTTTGGGAGAAAAAAAAGTCCTTGATAAAGGAAAAGAACAATTTATGCTGCAAATAATGGTTCAACTGTGTGTGAAAATACACATGCTCACAAAGCGCGGTGAAAGCACCCCAAGACTCAGTTAGTTTTTAGTTATTTGGAAAAAGAACTGACTGCACTGTATCAGCTACTAATGTGTGTTTTTTTGTAAATAATAGCCAGCCCTGTGTCTGTAAGATACAATTTTGCACAACAGCAGAAGGAGCATTTTATGAATGCAAGTGCTGGCTGTGATGCTCTGAACAGGGTTTAGTCATCAAGTTTAATGGCATTGCTATTTTACTTCTCTGTTTTAAGTTCTGTTGCTTTTTTTTTTTTCCCTGTGTTTCATTGTCTTCTACTAGTACTTGCTCTCTCTGGGTAATAGCTGCAGATTTAAAGGCATAGGAGGATCCATAGTGGAAATTTTCAAAATTAGCATTAGTCAGTGAAATTCAGATGTCTCTGCTTTCAGAAATACTGCTATGTTCCCAGCTGTAAATTTCTGCATCTAAATTCTATTTAGGCCTTCACAGAAATCCAGATATAGCAGTTAAAAGTGATGAACTTCTATCTGCAAATATTACTTGCATTTCACTATATAATGGCTTCCTTCCTGGTCTTTTGTATACTTCTCGGGTCTGGAATATTAGTTGCTTTTTCTGTCCTCTTTTCCCCACCTCCCCACCGCAGTGAAGAAGTTGGGGGCAAAAAGTACAGCTTGCTCCCTTAGTTTGTCTTGAAATGAGTCTGGATTTTAAAACACCTGAAAAGATTAAACTGTGCTTGCTGAATTTTCCTGCAGTTTAATAATATGATGTCGTTGACTAAATAGTCTTTTTCATTACATCTATCAGATTTCTCTACTCCTGAGGGGTTTCACGTTACAGAGTAATAACAGTGAAAAGCGCCTAAAGTAACATGGATCAACAATTTAAGCAATCTATGAATTTTTTTTTACTTTCCACATGGAATTTAGTGGACTTGAAATAATAAGATGATGGTTATTATTTGATGCTGTATGTGTATCTAAACCCTACCTATCCTTTGTGCTAAAACATTTTGTAATATGATAAGTGCAAAATACCACTGGGAAAAGATGAATACTCAAAAAAGCGTGTGGATTATATTAGTAGAGTTTTCATGTTTTAATAGAGTTTTAGTAGAGTCTTTGTAATATTCTTAAAAAATTAACTGTTTAGTCTGCTCAGCCTCCTTTAAAAATAATATGTACTTACTGCTACTGTTTTGTAGTATTTTTAATATTTATAACATATATTTGGAGTAGTACTTTTGTTTTTTAAAGATAAATTTAAAAGGCCTCATCTAATGTAAAGTGCTTCTTTTTAAGGTAAAGATGATTGCAAAGTATGTATACTCAACTTTAAGGTGCACTATTGGTCAAGTAGCTACCATGTTGCTGACTGTCCTCAGGAGCAATCTTAGGGTCAAACTCCCTGAGCCTGTTCACCATCTGCTTCCAGTATGCCCATGCCCTGCCCCAGGGATGTCCCACAGGCCATACCATGACAGCAGTGTCGTGGTTTTGGCCAAATTGGCCAATGGACAGCGACACATGATCTCCCTCACCTCTCGTACACAGAGAGGAGGAGGAGAGATAAAGAGAGATTTACGAGTTTAGAAGAAACTAAACTACTTTAATGAAATATTAATAATAAAATAAAAAGGAAAATAATGAAATAGATACAGTATATACAAAACCGTACTAAGCTCCTGGGATGATGTCACCTTCAGGCGCTGGGGAAGTCCCAGACTGGACTCAGTGACGAGTGGGAACTGGATTCCAGAGCTGCAGTCAGGAACCCACAGATCAGGATCAAAGGCAGATGAACAGACGGGGTCCTCCTCAGACGTTGGCCATTGAAGAAAGAGAGTTGACCCTTTGATCCCTCAGTTTTTATACAGAGCATGGGGCAGACGGGATGGAATACCCCTCTTGGTCAGTTTTGGGTTGCCTGTCATGTCCGCTCCTCCCTGCAGATGGGACCCCTCTATGCTTTTCCATTTCTGACCCTCCAGTGGGGCAAATAACAAAATTAGCTGACCTTGGTTGTTATAGCCGTAAGTATAAGCAAGAGTCTCTCTGCATACCATTCCTTGGCATAAACTGTAAACATTGGTCTTACCACTCTGAGAATGGACCGTTTTTGGCACAACATGCAGTTAATTTCAGAGAGTTAGAAAAGGCCTAGCTAAGAAGTAGAATTAGAGAAAGAAAGTTGGTTCTGTTTTACCTCAAACCAGGACACAGCAGACAGCGGAGATCCAGCACGCTGCTGCTGAGATTTGCACACTATGGATTGACTACTGCTATAACTCTGGAGCACATCTCAGCGCAAGCATGTGGGCTGTTTTTGTAGAAAAGACATTGCAGATGCACATTATATGACCCCGGTGGAGGTTGCTGCTTATTGATGTCACTTGTGGCAGGCTGGAAAGTTGTGTCCCCCCCATCTGTTGGGAAGCAACAGATACATCAGGACAGTTTTGGCCAGGAGAGCTGAGCATTATTACCCATCTCCTGCTGGTCTTCGTGAGGCAATGGTAGCCTCCCCAGTGCTGGCTGCTCGTGGGTCTCCAGAACTGCCAGCACCTGGTTGGTAAGAGCTTGGTAGCTTCAGCTCCAGATGTGCCTTTGTTACAGTGGAGAATATAAAACATATGCTGGATGTAATTACAGTTGTAGCATACACATAATAAAATGACACAATACAAAGTTACATATCATGGCATAATAAAATAGTGAGGGCAGGATTCTGGCCAAATCTGCCAATGTTCTGTCCAGCTCTGCCTTATTTGAAGGATTTTTGTTGTGCTGGACACCAGTGCTTTTTTAACAGCTATTTTTCTATCTTGGCTGCTTTCTTACAGGCATCCTCAAAGCATTCACACTTCTTTAAAAAAAAAAAAATTGAAAAAAAATCTGCTTTCTCAGTGTTATTGGCTGCAGAAGGACACAGTTTCACTGTGGCATTTATGAATTATTGTGATGAAGTCTTATCAGAATGAACATGTTTTTTGTGTTGTATGATCTATTTCCAGTTTCTGATTTAACTAGGTGAATTTGCAAAAAAAGTAGCAACATTTCCAAACCCGCAGTCTTGATTGCGGTACTCTATTTGAATAGAAACTGGTCTTTAAAAACAACTTTGGCTTGAAAATACAAATTAAAGCTGGAATTGCAAAACTCTAGAAGAGATGTTCCTTTATTAATTGTTGCATTAAGTTACTCACAGAAGATGAAGGAAACCTGGATCCAATTTCCTCCTCAGTCTGAGGGCAGTTCCACTCTTTCAGCTCTTAGGATAGATCTGAATAACTAGTATTGGGAAAAAATCATCAATTCCATTCTTTTAGCTCCTCCATTCCTCCCCCCTCCCTCTAGGGTTTTGAAATATTGGTTGACTTTGAGAGTTAAAGAATAATAAAAAAGTTGATTAGGGTTCTTACCTTATATTTGAACTTCAATATATGATTTGTTCGCACAAAATGGAACAATTTCAATAGGGAGATTGATAGTTGCACGGTGGTGATACAGTGCCTAAAATTATTGGCTTATCTGGAAAACAAATAATAACCCTCCCTATCTCCCCGCAGAATCTTAGGTATGGGAAATGCATTCTGTGATAAAATGGACTTTAATTTGGAAAAATAATTACAGACTGTGGTCACTGTAAGTGAAGTGTGAGATGCATGATGTTATCTCTCTTTCACTGGGTAAAAAACACTCAAGCCTCGTAGCCTAAACCCTGTTTATTGATAACTTCGGTTATTATTTCCATTGCTAATACTGAATGTTGATAGTCTCTGAAAAATCTATTTGTTTAACCTGTGAAAGTTGCATGCCAGAACTCCTATTTATTATCCATTAAGTAGTGTAAATATTTCTGTATCAGACTATAGCCATTTTTGGTTTTATTTGTCTTGGCATTGTTTAATGTTGGGAATTGGTTTAGACTCCTGGTTGTACTGTCAGACATGTTGCAAGGTAATCTAATTCAAAACAAAAATGAAATGTATGTGCGTACAATGCAAATATTGTTACAAAAAGTGTATTAGCAAAAGTCTCACTGGTCTCTGTTTATTTACTTTGCATCATTCCTTGAGATTTTATACAGTTCCCTCAAGACAAACGATGATTGCTTATTATTCAAGTTTTATTGTTAATGTGTACTAAGACTATATTTTTTGTACCTACAAAAGCTTAAAATTATCTCTTTTATCAAATCACTGATAATCTCACACTCAATGATGCCTGAACAGCATCTGTCAAACCATTTCATTTTTTTTTGACATTCATAATCAATGCAACAAACATGGTTTTTCATTTCATTATTGAGCAACAAAGAAAGTCTGACAGTATCTAAAGCATTAATTGCTTTGATTGAAACATTCTGACACAAGCTATGTTTTAATATTTAATAAGCCTTCCATTTAAAAATTTATATGAAACCCCCTTCTTCATCAGTGGTTGAACTTTATAAAGAATCTCTCTGACATTTGATTAAACCAGCTTAACATGGCCTCGCTGTCTGTATGTGTGTCGAACACAGCCCACAAAACACCTGAGATCAGGCCTATGTCTTTTCTTGGGAGGAGAAATGTTTGAGCAAAGAATACAACTTGAAAAAGCAAATGCCTCTCACCTTCGTGCTGCCACTGAAGGAGCAGAAAGGGGACCCGTGGGTGCTCTCCTGGAGGACTCCACAGAGGAACAGCTCTAACGTGAGTGCATTGCCTGTATGTGTGTGAGCACCTGGGAATGCATGACATTGTTTCCCCCTCTCTTCCCTGGAATCTCCAGCATGGATACAGGAAGCCAGGATGATACAGGAAGATGTGGTAGGTAAAGGTGACAAGATCTTGTTAAGAACATGATGACCATCCTCTGTGTTTTCAGAGGCATTCACCCATGCTGTTTCCAAAAAATCCTCTGAGCTATACAATAAGCTCAGTGAGTCCGGTGCTAGGTGATCTCACAGCACCATAGATGGTATATTTTTGTAATGTTTTTCCTCCCCACATTTTTTTTGTGTTTCTCATTCTTGTGTTATCTCCCTTGCTGAGTAAATACAATCATGGAGTGGGGAACTCCATGGTAATGCCCCTTTTCTGCTCTCTTTTTGTGATCACAGCTTCTCATTCCTGTCATATAGAATCATAGATTCAGAATGGTTGGAGTTGGAAGGGAATATATTTCATAAGGATTAATGAATGAAAAATTTCTTGTTATTTTTATGCATTTTTTCTGAGTAGTTTTATCTGACTTGTAGTGGTAATTATTTTCTGCTACTTTCACAGATCTCAGCTTACAGTACAGCTCATTATGTTGTTCTGTAATTTATACTCCTCTCTGTCTAGCTTGAAACATTCATTTATAACAGGACATATGGTCTCTGAGGTTGGGCTCACAATGTAAATTGTTGCTATTATTATGGTATTATTCTCTGTACTACTTAGAAACAACAATGTTAGACCGTAGCGTCTCCAAATCTGGGGCAGAAAGCTGACTCCTGTCCCAAAGAAATTACCATTGAAGAAAGAGATAGCGTGCACAGGTGGATGCATAAAGAATCAGCTGACTATATCAAATGTTTTGTTGACAAGTGCTTTTTGTGTACCAGCAGAGTGACTTTTGCCTGTTTTCAGTAGGCATCATGGCAAGGATGTTGAAAGAGAAGTTTTCAGGCAGTTGCTATAGCTCTTATCAAGCTTAAGAGGCAGCTGCTGTTTGACGGTTACACAGATTGATGATGGAAACTGTTATGGACTACCACAATTAGATACCAAACAAGGACTTCTTGATTTATTTTATTATTTTTTTTTACATATTCTTCTTCATTTTTGACAAAACAACTGCAACTTGAAAAAAGGCAGAGGTATCCAGATGACTGTATAAATGTAAGTCTGAAACTACACTTAAGCATTGTTTTCTTACTGGACCCAAAGCGAGCCATAGAATTCTCAAACATAAGTGAATTACCTCAGTCCTCTATGACCTGTATTCATTTGAAATTAGTCTGACTGCATACTATGATCATTGGGACTGGTTGTATGCATCAAGTTTAATATCATATGAATATTTGTAGTTTGAAGCAGAAGCTTACAAAAAACAAGCAAATGGATTTTAAAATCGGAACACTAAATTGACATAAAAAGAAATGAATGGAGTGGTATCAGCCTCCATATGACAATTGAGAAAAGATGAGTCAGGAAAAAAAACGTAGGCAGGCACTTTGTTGGTTTAAGTAAAGGAAACACCATTACAGAGAGTCTGGCATGTCACTTCTAGAAGTTAGTAAATAGATATTTCCATATTCCTTACCTTAACCATTCCTGATTTGCAGTGTTTTGCAGGGTAACAGTTTTTTGATTTAACTTATTGGCAGCAATTCTGATGATAAGGGAATGCATGGCGAGATGGTAATATTTTCTTGTTAAAAAAGGCAATGCATTCCTGAAGGGAGTACTTTTTTGATGTGATGTATAGCAATAGTAATAGGTGATTGTAGATTTAATAGACAGAAATAATTAAAATTACATTGGCAAGCTCAGTCTATCTAGGGAGGGAGCTCTAATTAAGCCACATCTCTTTTGCATTATAGCCATTCTGTCAATTTCAGTGTGATATATTTTGTCATTTTTATATAGATGCAACTTCCAGTCTTTAATAGACTAAAGAATTTACGTTTTGGCAGGACTATGAAAGACTCTGTCATTTTACATTATCAGAAATATGAAAGACTTGAGAGCTAAACCTTCATGGCCTGCCTACTCCCAAACAAAAAAGAGAAAAGATAGATGTGAAATTTCTTTAATAACACCAGCTAGACAGTATTTATTAATGTTTTAATATTTATATTCTTTCAGGGTACAATTATGTAAGAATGAAATTAAGCAGATTAATTAATATGAAACAGTGCTCAGACTACAAATATGACGAATAATAATACAGAACCTCCAAAATCTTCAGCAAAAGGGAAATCTAATTGCTATTAAAGGATGTACAATGCATATATTTTAAGTAACAAGGTTTGATGTGGTATCACTTCCTTCATGCATGAGAAATATGTTACTTGGGAGCAACTAAAGATTCTGTGTTCATATTTTTGCTTGTTTGTTTTTATTGGGATTGCTTTCATGGAGACATCAGGTATTCAGGCAGAGTCTCTCTTTTATCGCCCTATGAACAGGAAGGGCATGAAATCCCCAAACCCTTGTGAGCATCTGCCAGGGAAAAAGTCAAAGACTCTCGTATTATGGAGGGAAGTAAAGCATCAAGTGGGATAGAAACCAGGAGGAACAAGTGAGGTGGCTGTAAAGAAGTAAGGAGGAGGGAGGCTGAAGCTTCCAGAGAAAACGGCCATCAAAATAGGAAAAGATCAGAGGCCAAGGAAGAAGCAAAGAAGGAAAGAAGAAAAGAAATGGAGAAGGACAAAAGAAACGGAGAAGGTCAAAAGAAACATCAGGAACGGTAAACATCTACAAATATTCTGGGCAACAGTGTGGAAAAACCGTTACATAAGATTGTGATGTATGTGCCTTAATAATGGGATTGGATTTGATAAGCTCAGACAGCATGACCAGTTTTGTGCTCTTAGGGTGCTCAGCAAAAAAGGCAAAAGTTTTCAGTGAATATGTCTTTTGTAAGATGTAAGAAAAAGAAGAATCAGAATACATCAGTGATGTACTTTTAGCTCTCTAATAACCTGTAAGTCATTGAACTGTGTGTACTTCAGATCTACATCAACCAAATTTTTATTTCACCAAGACTGACCGATTTGCAAGATACTCTGAAAGAGTTGGCTGGCCCATTTTCATTGAATCTTGGAATAGTTGGAACATCTTCTAGCAAGAACATTATTAACAAAAAAGCAAGGAGGATGATGAATATGAAAACAGGCTAGTTAATACATTATTCCTGAGCACAGTAACTGAAAAGTGAAGGTGGAATTCTGTCCAGAGATAAATTTAAAGTATTTATATATCATTAGTAAAGATAAATAAAATTTTATGGATAGCTACTCTTATTAAACACATCTCTGAACGTTACCTGCATAGGTATGATGTGCTTAGGCTTTCCTTCAAAAGCCAGGGCAAGGAGGGCAGTATTGACCTCTGTTTTCAAAGCAGTTTGCCTTTTGAGGGGTGTAATTGGAGAAATCAGCAGAGTGCACCTGCAGAGCCCAGCCTGGCCCTGGTGGGTGCTGATGCCATGTTAGTTTTACCAGCTCTGCAAAATGTTTATACATGTGCAGGCATGCGATGCCTTAGATGCTAGTAAAAGCAGTAACTTACTTTGTAACATCAGTTAGTATAGAGCAATAAAAAGAATACAGCTGGAAAATGACAGATGGCCATTCAATATGCATTTTCCCCAAGGCTTTTTCACCGAGAAATTAAGTTTCATGAAGTTAATGAAGATAACTTTTGTCTTATCTGCAAATTATAAGAAAACATATATACAGGTATCTACCAAAGGTATAAATAGAACTTGACTGGAATTTGTGTTTTGTTTACTGCTCCCTTTTTGGTAAAAACTGAACTTAAGAGGCTGTAAGCCTCACAATACATAGGTTCCTTTGCTATTTTATTTAACTCTTAATTGATTCCTAAAATTATTTCAGACTACTGCGTGACTAAATAAAGGAAGATATAAACTGCATTTAAGGGAGAAAATACACCTTGGAGAGAAAATAATACGCTAAGAGAGGCAGGTAGGTAACAGTGATGAGTTTTCCCTGTCACCAGCGCACATCTCCTGACAGACTAGAGAGAGCTTCCACCTTTCCTTAAGGAGGGGAAGGAGCCCTCTGCCTGTGGAGGTAGCGAGACAGCCCCAAATCGTTCCTGGGTGAAGACCTTGTATGGGCAGAAGATGCAAACTTCAACGGAGAGCTTTGCAGATGCCAGGGCACAGAGCTGCGTGGGCTGGCCCTGGGCAAGCCTCCTGCCTGCCTGTGCAGGAGTCATTTGGCCACCACCCAGCAGAGAGCTGCTCCTGGACATTTGTCTTGGGTTTGGAAATATTGCTCTGACAGCTGCCTGACAGGGAGAAAACTTGAAAAGATGTGTCAAGTCTTCACTTACACCAAGAAAAAGATCCTAAGGGAAGGAAAGTGTTGCTTCCCTTCCCCTCCCCGGTGCTACATTGAGTGAATCCTTTCATTAATCCTCAGATCCTGACTTTTTCATAGAATAGGTGTGCATAAAAGTATACTAAAAATTTGAAATCCCATGTTTTACCTGTTTACCTATGTTATCAAAAAATCTAGTCTAGACAACGTGCTTGAATGGAGGAGACTTAGCTTATTAAATTGAAGTAGTATTTTGATGTCCCATTTAAAACCTTCAGCCAGATGTAAACCCAATCATTTTTGCAGTGCTTTGCAATGCATGTTGAAGTTTGAGCTCTATTAATTCAACTACAAGGTTGAATCTTTGCATAGCTGTTTTTTGGGTTTTTTTCTTACCTTTCCTGTTCAAGAGAGCTTGGGTAAGGCTGAGAAACTCTGATAAATTCTTTAATGATGAAGCTAGGAAGAGGGAGTATGTTTGATTGCTCAGTTCAGGCTTAACTCCCTTGCTCCCTTTTCCATAAGCTCAGGGAAAGAGGAAAAAGTGTCCTTCTGCAGCTTTTGTGGATGGGAATGAACTGTTACCATTCTTCTCTTACTGGCTCAGCTCCTTCGTGGGTTGTCATGTTAGTGGTTTCTGCTCATGAATAAACCATCTGCTATTTCATATGTAGTCAGACTGTAATTTTTTCCTCAACTTGATAGTTACAGTGTCTTTGCCTCTGTGGAAGCTTTCCAAGCATCTTCAAGCTAGAGTTTGAACAAAGACCAGAAACTCCTTGACGGGAATGAGGGGAGGTACTGCAACTTTTCACTGGATATTTCCCAGATGGTGCCAGTAGGGATGGGAAGTTCTGCAGTCTTCAGTAAATGCATTGTTTTAATTTGCTTCGTTTTCTGAAAGATTACTGCTGGTCAAATTCCACTCCAGAAGCCCCAAATCTTCTTCTTATATGCATATATTTAAAAAAAAATAAATTCCCGAATGCTGTCTTATAAGGAATTGCTGAATAAGGAGTTACATTACAAGGAATTGCCTCCTTTGCACACTAGAAAATTTACTGTTGGCTTTCTGATGTAAATATATGCTTAAACTTGTCAGATACCAATGAACTGCTCGTTTAATACAAACATAAGTTCAGATGATAATATATCCTCTAAATTAATAGAGTGTTCAATAACGTAATGTTGCTATAATTTACACAAAACATAACTATTAGCATGAAAGGGTATTAGAATTTACGCTGTGGAATTTTGTCTTCAAGTAAACATTATTTGTTACTTCAGGAGAGGTTTGCTATCATTAGTATTTAAGAAGTAAGGAATGTTAAAATAACTGAAAGAAAACCTAAGTTATGTAGAAGCAAGCGTATAATTTTCAAAAATGTTATTTTCTCTGAGCTGTTATACACATAGGTTTTTCCTAAGCAAAGAAGAGCAAAACACACTTGGAATTTCTTGAAATTCATGTATTTTATCTAAGATTGCCAGTTCTAAGCTGAAGTTTACAGTGATTGTACTGCAATTCATGGATGCCTGGGACTCAGAGAAGTTTTCATCCCTGTGCACATTAAGGTCAATAGCTATTATCATACCAAGTGCTTCTAATTCATAGATAAAAAACCTTCATCAATTCATTTAAGGAGATAATAAGTTTCGTTTGTTATAGTGGCTCTGTAATACAATTATACAGAATTTAGAAGCCTCTTCAATGATTACTAAGTATATGATTTTTGATGCAGGAAATAATCCTATATCTTTTCTAGTACAAGCCTTCTGTTTTCCAGTGGGACCTAAACATGCATGGGTTAAAATCAGTTTACTAGTAAAAGCACCGTGTTCTAGGTTTTCACTACCACTTTGGTAGAATGTTTTTCTTAACTTTCTGGTCTCTGTGTTTGTGTGCACAAACATGCACATAGCCCTTTATATATGTCTATATACAAACACAAGATATTTACATCTAGATTTATATAAACTTATTGATAAAAATTAATGTGCTTCTTGTAGAGCTTAAAATGGATTATAAGAGACTGAGACACATAAAACCCAATTGAAATCCTCATCACATTGTGCAGTAAATGTGCTAACACAGAATGTATACAAAGAGGTCACAGATATCTGTCACTCTCATTCCACAACTGACTGAAAGGAAAATACTAAAGCATCTCAACAACAAATGCCATAGAAAACATCTAGAACTTGACAGGTGAAAATATAGCCATATGACCTTTGAAAACTAACTGATTCTTATTATTTTTGAAGTTCATAGCAAAAAAACTGTATGTATGTTGGGATTTCTGAGCATGGCTGACGGCTGACATTTCTTGATTACCTCCTCCTCCATACTTAGATGTTGAAAGGAGTGAGGGGGAAGTAAACATGAAGATAGGAACTTGTTTTCTTGACTGGCCACGTTCACCTCTGTTGAAATGAATTTCTGTAAATCTGAATATGATACTGTAACATTCATACTAAGTACTTGAAAAGAAAACACCCATATGAACATTTATACACATAGTTATAAATATGGCTGTATGTGTGTATGTATATATGTTTGTGCCATATTTATGTGTATATATGTCTCTAGAACTTACTATAAAGCATATTAACATAAACACAGAACTAAATATAAAAGCATAGGTGAGGAATGTCCAAAAATGAAATTTACAGTTACAGTACTAAACAACGTGATGTGGTCAGCTCAGTTTCTTTTATTCACTAACTGAGAAGGTGCTTCTTTTTTCTTACAACTTTGCAAATTTTCTTTTTGTTTTCACAGGAAGTTTGCATTGGTGTTGAAGCAGAAAAGATAAAAAAATTAAAAGATGCAGTAGTCAAATTTTAATTAGCTTACATGGTAATACAAGAGCAGCTGAAGTGTGACCTTAGTCTGCTTATAATGGAATATAACTAGATCTATTTTTTTTCATTTATAGCATTACATTGTTTTTTATATTTTCTATATTTTCCTTTTTTTTTCTTACTGTATATTGCAAATCTTTTGTCTTGGAAATTGGATTATAGGGAGTTCATGGATATTTTCCTGGGCTTTGCATATGCACCTATGCCAGTTATTTACAAAAATGCGCTACAGCAAGAACAAAGAGATGTTGAGACACACCCATATACAAGACATGTGCTTATTAGCAGGAAAAACATCAAACATAATTGCTCAGCAATGATTCCTTAAAATAAAAAGGACTCTAAAGACCATGACCAGCAGCTCTAAGGAACACAGGTAAGGTTGATGGGTGAAGTACTCATCCCTGCTTTCTAATACACAGAAGGGCTCCAGTCGTGCAGAGCACCCTGTACAGGGTTGCTGACAAAGGAGTCTGCCCTGGGGGAGGAAAGACAGATCATGTTGGGAAAAGTATGCAGCCTCTTTGAGATACTTGGCTGTGTGATTTCCAGTACAGTCGATACAAAAATGAAGGTGCTTTTGTAACACAAATTGGCCTTTTATCGAACTCAAAGCATCAGCCTGACTAAAAGTCAATTGTGCTGCGTAGATGTTTACACAAAGTCTTGTCATTGCACAATTGCTTGCTTCATAATTAACAGAAAGAAGTAAGATCAATCTAGCTGATCTATTTCACTTGCCACTTTTAAGATGAGCATGTCCCAGACCTTGCGTATCAGCTTCGCTATATCTCCACTGATTGCTGAACGAGCCTTAGATGAGTGGGACGGATGCAGATGTCTCCATGGGACAAGCCTCCATTTACTCCGGGGAATGAGGAGCCTCCCTTTAGGAGGCTGTTTAGGTTGCACTGATTGAGGGGTAAGTTCAGTTTTAAGGCCCTATCATGCTAATTTTTCGACTTTCAGAAGAGCAAATCTGCAAGCACTTGCATCTTCCTGACTGGGTAGCCTCTTCAGTTTGGGCTGTCTCTAGGGACCCAAGGAGGAGCTGCAGACCTGGAATTGTCCCCTGCTCTGACTCTGTCTCTTGTCAGCTGCCTGAACCTCTGGAGAGACCCTGAATGACATCAGAAGCTGTCTTCTGTGCAGAGGCATGGCTTCCACTGCTCCCAGTCTCCCCAGAAGCAGGGACTATGGAGCTGCAAAACACCTTACTCCGACAACTTCTCTCAGGCTGTCCCTGGGTCTTAGACAAATTCATGTTAAGAGTAACCCAGATGATCAGAGCCTGGAGGCTTGGATTGTTTTCAAACTCAGCACCAGAGACACTATAACCCCAAATAATCTGAAGGGCACTAAAGACTTCAGAGCAAGAGCACAGACCTTGAGACACTACCAATGGCAAACTGCAGAGATGACCATTTTTATGGCCAACTTTTTGTCCTTACTGAAGCTTTGCAAATGTTAACTTCTGCTTCTTGGTTGAAGCAACTCTGTAAAGAGGACTGGAAACACACAATTTTTATTCGCAAGACCTGTCTGTAGACTGGACCCACCTGTTTTTGTGAGCAATAGAAAGCATCAGGAAAGAATCATTGTTCAATTATAAATTATCTTTTTGGCAATATCTTCCCAGTCACAACCAATTTATAGATGACTCAACAGTATAATAGTTACAAAGAGCACACATGACAAGAGAGTACATCTTCGGTCAGATTCCATATTTAATTGAAAATATAATTAAAATCTTATAAATTCTATGTTTATATGTATTATACATATGCACATTACCCCTATAGGTTAATACAATCAATTAGTATTTGATTTTTTTATGAATACTCCTTCATATATTATCAATATTATTTTGTTGCTGTGTCCTTGCACCAAAGCCCTTTTATGTGAATTATATATGAAAGGATATGAGCTACAAGCAGTTTATTTACCTGTGCTTTTCTAATGGCTTCTGTCCTTCAGTGTAACTTTGTAAGCCTATCCCTTCATCAGGAAAAGACTCCTCTGACATTACTTTCTGCATTGACTTTATGTCTCTCTGCTTTCTAAGCCCCTATTGCACTTGCATCTACTTTCCTTTTTCCTGTAGTCTCTGGTAGCTTCTTTTCCTCTGAGCTAATCACCCTTTTATCACTGTACGAAGTCTTATGACAATGATTCCAGAGACATCAGATTGTTATTTACATATTTCCTATTATAGTGTGTGCATAATGCCGTCCTCTACCTGCCTTCTCCCTTCTCCTCTGCTACAATCTGTATCTTAGTAATTCAGAGACAAAAAAGCAGTGGGAGGATGAAAATGAGAATTTATTTAGATTCATTCCTCACAATTAAAAACTTCACTGTCTTCTTGCTTATGAATCAACCATTACTTTCTTATACAGTATCTGTAGCTTTCCAGTTCAAATTTGTTTCTTTACCATTGTCTTCTGATAGTTCTTTGTAGGACATTTTAGTCTCCAGGTCTCTTTTGTGTTACTTTCTCTTGAACTCTTCGCAGAGAAGGACACTTTGTTAGTAGAGAAAAAAATCAGTGTAAAACACCATTAAGTCAGGTACAGTCTTTTTCCAGAGTTTCCAGCACATTGTTCCTTGGTACAGAGTATCCTTCCAGTTGGAAGGGGCAGATGACTCTCCCTGAGCTCATCTCTCCCTTAGAAGCGCAGAGCAGATGATTTGTGCCTCGATATTGATGCTATTTCCCATATCAGTCAGCTTTCTATTGACCTGGAGGAAATTTTGCTTATTCTCCTTTAGTTTTCTTGCACACCCTGATACAACCAGGTAGGTGTGGTGAAGGCTTAGTGTCAGCATTAGCGCAACTTCAGGTAATGTAATTTCCCACTCTTCTCCAAGTGGTTTCCTGTTCTCAGTGGGGTAACTCAGTTCATTTCCCCCAACACCTTTGTCATAGTTCACAACAGCAAATGCACTAGAGCTTCTAGAAAGTGCCTATTATGTCCCTGCTCTGTGACAAATACATCTTTGTTTAGAAAGCTTGGTTTGTATTGCCCATTTTTATTACCATTCCATATTGCAAACTCAATGAGTGATTTTTGCTGTCTGTAAAGAAAAATACTAAGCAATTAATGCAGTAGGAATGGACAGTTTCTGACTTCCAGTATGAAACAAAATGCATGAAAACCAATTTTTGACCCTACCAAAATGTTCTATTTGGTCAAATACTTACCTCTGATAAAGGCAGCAGCATTAGATTCTGATATTATTTCATTCTGAAGTGACTATGCTACTGTGAAAAAGCAAGTATTCACTGCACCTTTGGATGAAACCTACGTTTTCCTGAAAAACATTTCAATTCTATAGAAGCAGCATTCTCTGGTGGAAAACTATTCCGTGGGGGAATTTCTGGACAGCTCAACTGATGATGGAAAAATGAACTGCAGTAAATATTTTACTCTTCTTTCCCCTTAATTTGGCTCCTAGGTGTGGGAATAAAAAGCTAAAATGACTCCATTACTTTCTTGGTCATTCTGGCAAATGCAGCTGCTGCTGGAATTTCACTGCTCAGGAAAGAAAGGCTCAGACAGGGGCCCGGGCGGGGGGGATTCCTGGTTGAACAATGACCTTCCTCCGTATGAGCTAGTAAAACATGCTCTTTATTTCTCTGTAGCCTTGCTGCCTTAATTAGAACACATTTATATTTATGTACATACTCACTAGAGTTATCAAATTGGAGACTGTAGCAACACATTGTTTTTAATCTTCACAGACTGATTGTTTTTTATTTGGTGTTATTTGCAACTGCACATATATTTAATTTGTGAGAAGCTTTATACCCTAAGCTAGTTAAAGAAAATGCTAATTAACCATAGTCCTAATCCTGCTTTTGATGAAATCTCATTTCAACAGCTTTATTTATACTGCAATATTGCATATTGCTTCCTACTTTTGTGGTTTTTTTCATAGTCTTTCACATTTCTGCGATATAAATGTTTGTGATTATAAAGCTAGTTGTACATTTGCCACCTATTGGACTTCCCTGAATATGTGCTTTCCAGCTCTTGAGTTTGGGATCTAACTTTATTCGGAGGGGAAATTCACAGTAATTTCCAGAACCCAACTCTATTGTTGCTTATTGTTTGTATATTTCATCAGCTTAATGTTCTTTTTTGGTAACCAATGGTGTTGACCAAAGCTTTATTTCAAACCAAGGTTTAAGTAGCAGTCATTACTTGCATTTCATGATGTTCACTTTTTACTTTGCAACCTTTTTTTCTTGCTTATCTCTATTGCAAGCACTATTACTAGTCAGACCAGAGTGGCCTGGGGAACTAGACAAGCATTATTCTGAATCCAGCAGCAGGGCAGACTCTGCCATAACCAGCATGAAGAAGATAGATGTGGCAGCCAGCAAGCTGGAAATTAGCAGAGATGAAGCAAAATGCTGCAGGCAGATTGTCTTGATTGAGGGTCACCAAGGAATTTGTTATCTTGCGTTAGTGGAGAAAACCTTAGAAGAGAACTTGATGTACGGAGAAAACTCTGTAATTGAACTTTGGGCATTATGTCATCACTGGAGGAAGAGTAAGATAAACTGGAAATTGGAGCTGGATAACGATTAATCTGCTGTGAAGATCCCAAGAAGGAAAGGGTAGACTACAGAGTTGATAAACCAAATGATGCAGTGTGACACACAGAAGATGAAAGTAGAAGAAGGCATTGTAGGCTGTTGTACTAAAGGATTTTCTTCTGTAAAGGTTGGGATGAGAAATCAACAAAATATGTATTCTTGGGCATTATATACAATAAGTATAGATACCAGTCAGAATTTTTCATGCTAGGGCTCTAAGACTTCTAAATACGTATGGTAGCTCAGCAGTTTCCCTGTCTCAACTTGGGACTGAAGGACTTGGGCCCATTAATAGGCAAGAAAATAAAAGGCTTTGTATATCTTTTATAACAAACTAGAGATTCTAGTTCACTTGTGATAAAATTTATGAGCATTAGAATTCATGTAAACTCAGGAAAGTAAAATCACAAAGCCTTATATACAAAATTTTCAGTAATAATCTTCAAATTAGAAACACAATATGCACAAAACCACCTTTGTATTTGCCTGGCTTATTAACATTAATGGAGTTCACAAACTTAAACATTAGGACCACCCAGCCAAAATAATTTAATCATCATTTGCAAACTGATACTTCTTAATTTAGAAGATTTAGGTAGACAGTGGTAAAATTATAGGATTCAAATTGGCTGTGATTGTTTTAAGTGCTGCAATTAGAAATCAGCACTTCACCTAACAGTATTTTAAGTTGTATGTTGAGATTCATCTACTCAGAAGTGATACATGCAGAGAACAGTAAACGTATATTGGTCAGCCAGAACTGGGGCTATGATTTAAGTGAAAAACTCTATAGCTGCTGGAACCATTGTTTCCTTATAGGCACTTGAAATCTCAGCACAAATGAAAGCCCAAGTTAATGTGAACTATGTCCTTACGGGAACAGAAGGTACTAGGAACACGAAGGAATTTATGAGCAGCAGCAGCATGACAATACCTAATTTTAGGTATCTTTTCAGCTAGTGAAACTCACAGGTGGAAGGATTTTCTTGTAGAGTAAACATTAAAATTAATTTACTTGAAATGGAAGCTAAACAGTGGCTGCTTTTTAAAAGGTATTCTTCAGGTTTTTTATTAATAGCACACTTGGGGGACCTCAGTGCATGAACCAAGCACCCACCAACAGGTGTCACATATTCCTTAGGCCATGCCCCTTTACATATTTATGCAGCCCAGTAGAAGATGACACACAAAGCTCTGGGGTGCTGGGATCTGAGCTCTTTCACTGCTGTAAGCCATCTACCTGGTTGCCACAGTGCGGCACTGACCCTGAAATACCAGCTTGGATCAATGCAAGTGGTGGCATGTCACCAACCAGCAGCAAAGGGATTCATGGCTGTGAACTCTTCCCTATGTAAAGGCCTAAGCCCTCTTTCAAAGCAGCCAAGCAGTTAGAATATTTGTTTGTGATATAGGAAGCAAAATTAAACTAATCAGAGAGTATTTGACAGTTCAAGAAGCAGGCATACGTGGTGGAAAAGAAAGATGATTTTTCAGTCACAGCATTTAGCCCAGCTCCAGAAGAGTGAGTTTATCATTTGAGACCTTTCTAAGTATCATAGGCTGAAAGAACATTTCAGACAGAATGAGGCTTAAAATATATTTGCGCAGCTCTCAGGCTTAAAATGTATTTGTCCAGCTCTCAATCATAAGATGGTCCTTGTACATGCTGGAAAAATAAAGAAGCACAGACAGGTGACAGGGTAGAGACCTACTTGAAAGTGCTGCTAACCAAGACCTGAACTCTATCTGCCCTGTTTTAAAGTTTAACAAATTAAAAAATGACAGGGAAAGAAACAGAGAAGCAACAATGAATTTTTAACAACTTTACATCTTTGTAACTCATTTGGGGCAGGAGGCCAGAAAGCAGTAGTAACTCAGGTAACAACTGTTAATTGGCTTTAGATGCGGAGAAAGTCAGAGAGATTGGCCTGGGGCTAGGTGACTATTGGTGGTTTATGTGGAGCATCTTGGTTAGAAAGCAAGAAACAGTGAAAATAATAACAGGGGAATAGTATCCAGGGATGTTCTGCACCTCTCAGGAGGCAGAGCTGGAGGTGAAGGTGGTACACGGAAGCCATCCACCAGCCTGGACTTGGACAAGGTGACCGGTGGATGCCTGTCCTGTGCTGTCCACCTGTGCTGCTGTGGGGAGCTGGCCTTGGGACGGGGGCCACGGCTGGGGCGAGCGTGTCTGCACAGACCGTGCAAGGGTTGCAGGACAGAAACCACCACCCACCAACTGTGCCCATCCCGCTCAGCAAAGCCGCCTCAGGTTTTCTCTCTGAGCATTGTGGTTCTGCTGCTGCGGCTGCCCCTGGGCGCGTAGCACCAGTCTGCAGCTGCTGACAAAAAGGAGTTTGTTGTATATCTAAAAGAAAAATGACCTCCTTATTATGTTAGTTTTATGGGAAGTAAACACTTATAATTCAAGATATATGTTTAAGGTTCAGCAAGTCTTTTAAAAAGAGAGGTGCGTGCTATTTTAGTGTGCTATTTTAGATACACAGATCATAAAGTAAACTGACTACAAAAGCTGGGGGTTTTTTTAGTCTTTCTGTTCTTTAGCTTTAGCTTTTGCATTTGCTTTTCCTTGCCCTTTTCTTTGCCCTTTGCCCATAGGATAGGAGAGTGTTGGATAAAAAAAAAAAAAAAAAAAGCAACAGTTTTCTTATATAGCAGTCTTTCCCCTATTTCCCCAAATCTCATTGCTTTTAATTAATGTCATGAGAACATTAAGCTTCTTGTATTATACTGAAATAAAATAAATCACAACTGCGATAATTTGACATGGTAAGATAGATAAGATACTAAAATTGGGCTAATTTTTGTCTTTTGAGTGAAGAACATTTTAAATTCAGGATGTTCTAGATATGTAAGAAGTTTTGAGTACACTTGAAATGCTGCGTGACATCTGTTCAGTTTCTATTTATTTTCTCTACTTACATGTTTTGTTTACACAGTATTTTTTTTGACATTTCATTTTCTTGACTGGTCAAACAAGGCCAGAACATTTTTGTAGGGAATATTTCATTGAATTTGCTTTTTCTTATCTCCTCTGCTTGGTCCTAAAAGTGTTCTAAAAATGAAAGAGAGATCTTGGGATGACTTTCAGTTCTGAGTTCTGGGCCACCTTCATCTTTCAGAGATGAAAAGAAATTCACTATAGATGGAGAGCCAAGTTTGCATTCCAGAAGCATGTCAAAATAAAAAAGGGGAGGATAAGTGGAAAGAGGATAATGAAAGAATGATTATCATGTGCTTAGTGATAACTCACAATTTCATATAGTCACACTCTTGCTATATTTACTAGCTGGAAATTAAGCTAAAATACTGAGACCAAGCATGAGTATACTGGGGAACATTTTAACTTTTCATGAAAACTAACAAACCTCCGTTTGTTTTTGCAGAGGTTTGACAGTGGAGGTAGTTGGAGATACTTTTCAAACTATTTAGTTTATGACTCCTGTGTGATTATATCATGGTGTAAAGAGCACTGTCAGTATAAGCATACTTCTAACTTACGTGCTGTTTATTTTTCTTTTTAATTATTTTTGATTGATTGCTAGGGCTGGTGTTTCACACCTGCAGATTGAGAAAGGTTGTCTAAGAGGTTTCATCACTAACAAATTTCTTGTAAGGCTCACATTTAGTTCACTGTCCCACTGTGGCCACTGGCTAATTGTTTTGTGTCTATCTTTCATTTGTGATTTAAAATAGGGAGAGAACAGCGCTCCACAACAGCAGTCCAGTTATGAAGGAAGTTAAGTTTGTTAAAGCAATACGCTATGTAAGGTTTTTGTAAGAGACAATTCTGTACAAGTAGACACTTGCATGCATCCTTTTGGTCTGTAAATATACCTACTTGCACTTTATTTACAAAGCTTAGCCTAAAAATCACTGTTATATATAACTATCTAGTATTTCTACACTGCCTGCGGATGAAGATGAAATTCACTGTTCTTTATCAGAAAATGTTTGTTTTCCTTTCTGTAGGACTCCAATCGAAATATGATCATTGCTAGAGGACCATTTTCCAATAGTTGTTGCTGCATCAGTTTCCAAGGTAATTTTTAATTTTCCCATTTTCTTTCTTTCTATTTAAGATGGCAGGCACAGTACACAACTCAATACTTGAGTTACCGTTTTGAAACATGAGCTTTAGCAACCTTGACATGATTATATTCTGTTTGAGGTTGAAATATTGTGGTATTATAAGACATTATCTTGTGCGCTGACAATAGAATATGCATATTCTGCCATGTGTGATGATCTACTGAATGTTTAAAATTGTTTATAGTGTTGAATTTGAATACTAAGGACTTAATATATACATCAGCTTTCAGTAGGATGCTGTCTGGTTATTCTCTCCAGGTACATTTTAAAGTCTAAACAAATAAAAAAAGTGTATCTGTAGGGTATATGTACACCAGCAGTATTTTGCATCAGGCATACCTGCAAGCTCTATCCATTGTTACATTTTTTAGTTGCAAGTTTTACATCAGCATAAACCCATTAAGTTTCCTTTGGCTGAAACTAAGAGGCTGAACACATAGGTGAAGTACCAGGCATTTAAGGCACATAAACACTTCATTGTCAGTGTCTTAACAAGGGAATATATAGTTTCTAGTGTTAAACACATCTTATGTAGCAAAGATAGATGCTTAAAGTTCTGATCTGAAAGCATTTAAATATCTTAAAGCTTTACTAATTTGCACGTTGTTAATCCAGGTATTCTGCAATTTGTACACAAAAGCCAATGACTTCTCTTCAGTCTCTACAGAGATTTAGAGGAAGAAAACTATTTTAAGGTCATTACACATCACTGTTATCAGTAATACCTTACACAATATCCGTTAATACAGTTTGAAGTTTTATAATAACCAATGAAACTAAAACTGACTTGCCCCTCACAGATGATGCATTTGGATATACTGTTACTCTGTGTCTTCTTGTATTCTTTCTTTGGCAAAACTAAGCTATTTTCAGTAGTTTTCCCTGTCTCAACTGTAATGAGTGACAATATAGGCAGAATCTCACTGGTGCTGTGCTCACTGCTGGAGAAGGAGGGTTCTTCAGGGAGCCAGTTACGGTAAATTTCAGGAGGCGCTTAGAACCGGCAGAGTCCTCCTGCTGACTAATCAAGACTCAAGTCTGAATTTGCTGTGTATGTGTATAGCTTCAGTTTAATATCTCCCCCAGCACACTCCTTGGAGACAACAAATTACTTTGACAACATACTGCCTGCAAACCCTGTTGCCTTATTTTGTTCCATTTGCCCATTTCAGTCTCTTTGACACTGTTCTGAAGACCTAATTCTTTTCTTGAATAAGAATGGAAATTAAAACACAAAAAAAGGACAACCTTCTTTCTCATTAACTATAGGTGGTTTGTGCAGGCACATGGGAGTGAATGCTGATTACAAATAACTTTTCCTCACAGGGAATTTCTGTAACAGAAGGCAGACATTTAGCATTGGATAATACAGTGCAAAGAAGAGCAAATGAAAGGAGAAGAAATACAATAAATTTTCCTGATCTGAGCATGCTTAATTTCTGAAATGCAATCCTTAACTCATTCTGACTTTCTGGATATTAATTCTGTTGTTTTGTGGGTAGGAGTTTTTGACAGTATCAGGCTTTGCAGATGGGGAACATGATCTTAGAAATATTTGCTTTTAAGATTGCTAAGCCTATGATTGCAATGATGGAATAAATTTTGTAAGGGCACTTTGACCAATGTTTTTTAAATGAATAAAAAAAAATGGATTCGCTTACGCAGAGTTTAAAGTAGGGACTACCATTCAACATTTTATTTTACTTCTGCCACTGAAATATGCAATTTTGTTTTCCAGTCATGGACATCTAAACACACCATAGCTAAAGTGCACAATTTATGCAGTCTAAGTGTTCTACTTTCTATAAGGTTAAGTATGACTCATTGGAAACATCTAAATCCTGAATGGTGATTCACCACAGGGGTGAATTACTGCTCTTGGATACACAGTGGCCAAGGTAGGTCGTCAAAGTAAAGGACAAAAAGAGAACAAACAGATGACTCATAACATTGCCAGAAAGGCACAAAAATCATTCAGAGTTTCGTGATCAGTTTAACAATCATTCTCGCGAGAAAACAAAACTGAGCTTTGATGTCGCGCTGCTGTTTCCTTGCTTCTACTGCAGTAATGTCTGAAGGCTTAAATAAAGTTTCAGTGTCCATTGAATGAGCACATAGCTAGACAAAATTGCTAGTCCAAGGAATTTAAATCTAATTTTAAGTAAGTTGTGGCAAATGAATGAAATGGGAGAGTGGGAGAGGATGAGTGGGGCCTTAAGCCAGCAAAATGATATACAAAACTCTATGCAGCAAAACAAACCAATGAGAAGCATTTTTCATACCACTAAAAAAAATGAACCTGTCTCAGTTACCTCCAGAAATAAAAATGGATTTTTACACACATCACAGCAGAATATAGTTTCATTTTGGCACTGGGAAGAGGAAGTGTTAGTCTGGGACATCAGTTTGCAGAAATGTTCCTGGCTGTTGGGAGTGTGCCATAAGGCTGAGACGTACTTTTGAGAACATCCCAGTATCAGCCTGTGAAAGCTGGTGTTACCTGGGCAGCATAAGGGACAGTGCCCGAACTGACACGATTTCAAGAATAAAAATATCAGACCAAGCAGAGCTGGAGGTGACCCATAGGTAAGGAGAGATATCCAGAATCAACTCTAAGTGAGAAAGGGAAGCTGACAGGGTAGCGGGATGGCTTAAAAAAAAAAAAAAAAAGAAGAAGAAAGTGGGTGATCTTGGCAACTGCAATGCTGTTATCAACAAAAACTTTGCAAGAATAGCTAATGTATGTGACGTGTATATCTATATGTATTTTTGCATGTTTTTCTCCAGAGATGGAGTTTACAGCAGGACTAGTAACATCTCTGCTAGACTTTTCTAGAAAAAAAGACTTCTGTGGAAAACTTTTTGTTCTAATTTTACATTGTTTATGATAAGCCATGAGTTGCTGCCTGCGCTGTAATTGTTAAACAGTTATATCACCTTAACTTTATGTTCCCCAAAGCTACCTATGTTTCTAAACTAGTTTGGACTGACAAAACTATTGCTACAAGCCAGGCTTGTCTCCAAAGGTTACAGTGAATGATAATTATCTTAGCACTGTAAATATAAAAAGTATCAACCCTGCGCTTCTCCCCTGTCTGTAAATACCTGAATTACTACAGAGCAGTGAGTGAATGTCTATATAATAGTCATTGGCCTCCAAAAATGTCTATGCAGATGCCTGTAAGAGTTTCAGAACTTGATGTCTGGCACTTGATCTCTGCTCGTCTGGAGAAATTAGATCAACAGAACTGTCTGAAGGTGGGTGTCAGCCCAATATTTGCAGATGACCAAAGGTCAAGAGTTTCAGTGCTCTATACAGTGCTTTGATAATGTAAAAAAGGCTCAGGTCCTGAACTGAAGGTTATTCTGGTCGTGCACAGGTAATGTAAACGTTAATGAGACAAATAGCCATGGCCATTCTGTTCCTCCCTAACACACAGCTAAAGTGCTCATAAATTGCATCACACTGCCTGTATTCATTATTGTCTCAGTGTGTGAAAACATTCACTAAGTTCATAACCAGTGTTAGAAACTGACTTTCCTAAGAGCTTGTTCTTTCATAACTCTCTGTGTGTATGTGTGTGTACGATTGCTCTGACTTCTCAAAGATCATCAGGAGTAGTTACAAGTTTTAATATATCCACAAAACCAGAACATGTAGACTCACTCACGGTATCAGCTGTCCCTGGATGGGTTTAATGAAGGAAAAGGCGTGCGCTGCTGATTCCAAAACCCCAAATAAAATGCAAATTTGTATAGACATAGACCAGCCTTTTTTTCATGTATGAAATGGGAATCAGTCTTCTGCTTAGAATTCATAATGTTGGTGCAGCTATTAGTACAGTAATTAACAAATCAAACAAAGCCTTGGGTAAAAATACTACTTCTGTTTTACAGATCATATCCTGATAGGGATAGGGATAGATAGAACCCTATAAGTGTTATACTAGTGCCCACTGTGATGTGAAGGAAAGTATCAAATCTGAGTGGGGAAATTGGCCCAATCAGTCTTTGTAGTAGTGCAGCTACGATTTCTATGCAAATGTGGTGTCATATAATTAGCAACTTAGTTGCTAATTGCCAAATCAGTTATGATTATTGGTTAGTGCAATCTACATACTTTTTAGCATAAAACATTCTAATGTATGCTTCTGCTATAAACACATGGGGCATTCTTCTCTTGAGAAAATGAACAGCTTTCAAAACAGCAGTAAATAACCATGTTTTATTTAAAGCTATTGACACAGTACTGTTTAATTACGTTTAAGCATGCTGGGTTTTTTTACTGCTTACAGTATGAAAGTGGTTGCTGGAGGTTTTCATAGCTGATGCTCTAAGTAAAAGTTTCTAACATTTCATTCAGATATAGAAAGAAAGGAGAATTTATACTGTGTTTCTAAATTAATCAAGAATACCTTTGCTTGCTGAATGCAAAAAGTACATATATCAACATTTTTATTCACTGGTTGCTGTGAATTTGTTCATGAAGACAGGTAGTTTTAATGATTTTAAAGTAAGTTTAACTAACCTGGCCGTCAGTACAAAGATAAATTGCAACAGGAAATTTCAGGTATCATTATGCCTTTTGTGTTTTCAACAGCAATTGACCAAACTGGGGCAGAGTTTTTGGTTTAGGGGTAGAAATGCCGTATTAAAATGGGGCATCTGAATAGATTGCATCTGCAATTACAAGAGATGTAGGTTTGAATGTGCTGTGCTGGGAAGTGTTTATTTTTACGCTAAAATGCTCTTGGCTTCCTACATACATTGGTGAGTGTAGTAGGGAAGATCAAAGAGGTGTTACGTTGTGGTTAGAGTTTGCCAGAACTATGTGCACTATCTGAAGATGCTGCTGTGGCCATAGAAGCACATGCCCTTGCTATTTGTGTTGGAGGAGTCTCTAACTGCAAGGCAGCTGGCAAGGATCAGAGATGTTGGCTCTTACCACCTACAGAGAAGCCTTTCTATTTTCTTTGTTGTGTGGATGACTTCTTTTGACTTGGCACTTGTTGTTGGGTGCTCCTTGCAACTGTCATCTGTTTGAGGTAGTTGATTTTCTGTGGTCTCTTTTTTTTATTTTTATTTTTTAATGAAGATCGTAGGTTTCTTTGATGTGATATTAAAAGACAGCAGTAGAATTTCAATCATTTCTCCACAAGATCAGCTTACGATCACCACAAGAAGCAAAGGTGAAACTCATCATTCCTAAAATTCTCTGTTCCCTAAGAAATTGAAATGAACATGTGTTTTAAAGTTTACTTAAGGAAACTAATTTTTAATTGTACAAAACTGCTTTCATGCGGGTTTTTACTAAATATATTACAGATGTATTTTATCATCTGATTTGTATGTTATAACACGCATTAGCTAAATCATATGGTGATCATTAGAGACCGTAGTAAAGACCAGAAGACTTATTGTTATAGTTACTTGATGCTTGCCTTTTGCAAAATGAGTCATGGAACAGCTAATAAAAATATAAAAACCTGGAAGAAATGAAGCTGTAATTGTGCCATATAGCATATGCCATCTGTTTACAACAATGGGCAATCACAATGGGCAGAGGGACGCAATCAGCACTGTGTCTTTGCACAGGGGTCAGCCATCAGTGTTATCCTGGCAGCCAAGATGGATGATGATCTGCTGAGCTGGGGTGGTTGGGAGAGCTGTGCTGTTCTGTATGAGGACTGCGATGCCAGTGCTCCTGAGGGCAGGATGAAGACTTTACAGGGCCTCCAGATATGATCTCTAGTTTAACACTCTTCTTATGAATGTCAAATGAGTTGGTTAGAGACATGGAAGTAAAAATTACTCTGTGCTACATTTAATTGCTTAGCCATGGAACTCAGTATGTCCTATATTTTTATTTTCAAAACAAAGAGCAGTCCCTTTTCCTGGATCTCAGCTGTAGCCAAATGTTTCTGCATCATGCAGAAGGTATTGTATCTAGAAATGGTTTGAAGTTGGACCTGTTTTCCCCAACTGCATCCATACTGTGGGTGGATGGCTATGGGGACGCCTGCTGACTGATGTTGTCTTATGCATAGCCTAATTCACAAGAAGGCCCATCCCTTACGGTACCTTTGTGTTGTATCATTACACAGAAGTGTTCACACTTACGCCCGCATACATGGATGGAGAGAAGTACATTTGTATGCATATACTGAAGTGCTTGTGCCACAAGCTTGTGCACAACCAACTAGCCAGAAGCGTGTGACTTACATATTTACAGGCACCTATAGTCTGTTTGAAATACTCTTTGCATTAGAACCTGTGCAGAAAATAAGTCTCAATTAAGAGGTCTGTACGGCTCCAAAGAAATGTCAAAGTAAAACATGGCCGGTCACTTTTGAGCGATAAAGAATCAGAGCAGACTGTCATTTTTGTGCAGATAATGACTGCGTGTGAACAAGAAAAAAAGAAAAAAAAGAAAAGGAGAAAAGGTGAACCTCAGTGGATACATTATTAATAATAAATTGATCTCTCAGTTACAGTTTTCAGCAAGATGAACATTAACTACAGTAAGCTCCAACAGGCCAGCTTTAACTGAAAAGTAATTTCTAAACATTTCATGGTTTCTAACTGGCCAGAAGGGCTTATCACTTTGCAACATTTTCAGGCTGCCATTCTTAAGTAAAACGAGTGTGGCTCTTTCCATTCAAGCAATTTGTGTTGAAGATGGGACTGATTTTCTACTGTGTAGAGTAATTTGAGCATTAGCACAACTCTCTGAAAGTGAACAGAGCCATGGTATTGTGAAAGCATCATAAAGAAAAGAATCTGCCCAGTTTAAGAAAAAAAAAAAGAGAACAGTTACTCCCTCTCAGTTTCTCACCCTGTACTATCTCTAAAGATAGTACATAGAGTTGGCCAATTTATGACCGTGGTGGATTCTGATAAAAGCTGGGGCCAGCCTGAGCATCTTTATGTTTTGATGTTGCATAATATGAAAATTATTTAGAACAAATTTAGAGTAAGTATGTTAGGCAATTTTGAGAAGTCCAAAACATTGAAGATTCTTAAAAATCTTTGCATCATGTTTTCTTTCTCTTTTTTTATTTCCAGGATTATTGGTTGAAAAGGAAGGCAAATGACGTTTGCAAACAACTGCTGAAAGCCATTTCTTCTTTTGCGTTCCCAGTTTTTCTCTTTGCGTTCCACAAAATACCCTGATCTATTAGGCCTATTCGTTCTCTTGGCTGGCAATGTTCCTCTCAATTTTGAGTTAGAAATATCTCAGAACTGAGCAGTTTTTAATTGTGCTAGTGTTGAATGCTATGCACATTTCAAAATCTATTAAGCACGACCTTTTACAATCCTGACCTTAACTATGCTGTGTTGAGCTCAGGAGCTGTGCAGACATTTTGCCTGAGGTTGAATAGGGAGACACATAAATAAAGGCTACCAGAGCTCCTAGGCAGAGGGAAGTTGCCTAATGCTTCTCTATTTTGTGAGATGCAGCTAAGTACTGCTGCCAGCTAGCTCTCTGTTGCCCATTTTAGGGCATTTTGCGTGGCAGTTGCATGCTTTATGTGAGCACAAAGTAGGATCTCTTTCCATTCCACCTCCATTCTTGCAACGTGGTGCCTCTAGGCTGTGCCAAACCTGGGTCTTGTGATTGCAAATTTCTTACTCTCTGTGTGATAACCTACGGCATGCCAACGCAGCACTGCTCTTCAAAAACACATTCAGACACTTTCCCTGCAAGATCTTGCTTGCCGAACCAACCTTACCTTGCTCTTGTCAGTTCAGACCTCAGGGGCATTTAGAGCTGAAGATGATTAGGATTGATGAGCCCTGGTTGCACAATAACCCCAAAGGTTATTAGTAACTTTCAGATGATGGGTATAAAATGTCACATGATTTCCTTCCTGCAGCTTTTATGGTTTTGCAGACACACGTGAAAAGGGCAGTTTTCACTGATATGACGCATTCTGACCAAGACTGTATGAAATAATTCTTTTTTTTTGAATATGTGTGCCAGCGACCTATTAATTACCTTTCATTAAACCAGATTAAAGATTAAACTAATTTTAACAAAAGTTGTTATTGATGCTTAGGCAGTGCTCTTCTCTGAGGTTTCAGGTGACTACTGGTGTTTCAGAGTTTTCTACTAGTACAAAGAAAAAAAATCAGACATAGTAACAAAAGGGAAAAGGTCTACATTTAATGCTTGTCTTTCTCAAAGCCTGACTCCTAAATGCATACAGATTATTACATTTTCTGATAAGGAACACTGAAAGTTTTTAAGCTACTGACTAATTCTTTGTATGGTTTCCTAGGATGGTTTAGGAGGTTTCTTTGGTCCCAAACAGTAACAATCTCAGTTTACTCATTGGATTGCTATAGAATAACACTTTCTTTTTTCTTTTTTTTTTTTCATAATATAGTTAGCTAAAGGTTGTAATAAAAGTTGTACAATGGAGCAACAGGGTCATGACCAAACTGTCAGAGAGTATGACTTCTGTGTTTGCAGCCATTAGTGAGGGAAGAAGACTAGGTACAAACTGATAAGATGTTAAAGTTACATTCTAGAACTGTGGCTGCATAGTTGAGACTGCTAATAAAAACATGAAGAGCTGGAAGACAACTTGCTTGGGGACACCACTTAATGCCCAGTAACACATTTTTCTTCCTTTGCTTCTTAGCTCCTACAATGTAAGGATTTGTTTGGAAATTAATTAAACTCCAATAGCTCTTAACAGTTAATGCAATTTCAGAGAATGAAAATGATCTATTTCTCTATGGATACAGGAAAGCAATTTATATGAAAGGCATTTCTAATAAACTATTGTTTCAGCTGGAGTGAGAAAACACATTTCCTGGATTTCAATCAACTCAGTACTGGCAGAACTCTATTGTAGCAATTACATTAAGAAGTCATTTGT
Organism: Rissa tridactyla; assembly: GCF_028500815.1. Taxonomy (NCBI): domain Eukaryota; kingdom Metazoa; phylum Chordata; class Aves; order Charadriiformes; family Laridae; genus Rissa; species Rissa tridactyla. Next base: position 19,730,198 of record NC_071497.1, read on the forward strand.
ATCATCACAGGATATTAGTTTTGATGGAACTGTGTTTTCTTCCAGGTGAAGAGATGATTTATTTTAATGTTTTATTGTTCATAGTTACCAAGATTATTATTTATAATCTGGGTATGTCTATACCATGTTGAATTCTTATTGTCTATGCTTCGTGGTATTGATCCTTAGTAGGGGGTCAACCATACCTTGGTCATGAGCATATTCTGGGAGCTGAACATTTTCATTTTAATGCTGCCACACTGTGAATTTTTGCCACTTTGCTTGTGTTATTATTCATCTAAACTGTACATCATACAATTAAGGTAGTAATAACTATGTCATGAAATCTATCATTACCTATATTTTCATGTAGATTGGAGAAAACATAAGGACTCTTCCAAATTCCTGAGTCCCGAATCACTTGTAATCACTTGTAAGGAAAAGAAACCTGTGAACTACTTAATGATAATCTCAGGTCAAAAAGCTGAAATCAAGAGATTGTGTGAAGAAAAAAAAAAAAGAAACTCTTCTGGCAAGTTTTGCATTCCTTATGTACTTCAAAGATGAGGTATATTCTTGTTGTATTTTAAAACAATTTTAAGCTGAACAATGTTTTTGCAAGTGAAAATAAACTTAAATAATTGCAGTTATTCAGGGAATCTAAAATTCATTCCTGCTGCATACCAGAGTCTAGTAGGTTGACAGAATACTTGAAAGATTTAGACAGAGAAAGTTGTACTTAAGTGTATAGAATGGCAAATACAATTAATAGTGATAAAAAAGCCCTACTATGATCATGTTACAGTGGTTCTTGTAACTTTCTCTAGTGCTGGAAACTATTAAAGCATGACAGTAGACGAAATAGTACCATCAGGTCTGTAGCAGTCCTGGACTATTTGAAGATCTGCACCCAATTGTGTCTCACTTCCTCATGTCTCCCACTTTGCAAACATAAAACTACATGGTGCTATGTAGTTTTATAAACAACCTCCACTGTCTGATGTGGTTTCTGCCTGCTATTTCATAAAGCTCCTTATGATCAAGGATCTCTCCCATAACTTGGGGTCTTGACTCTATCACAGGAGTGCTTCTAGTTTGTAAATAATGTTTTTTATTAGCTATTTGATATAGCATCTCTGGTGACTCTCTTGCATGTTAGGAAGTAGTATAGCTGCCAGATGTTGCACTGAGTTGAGAAAAGTCTTAGCTTTACACCAAAAGTGTTCACAGTGTATGTAATCCATGTAATGTGCTTCACAGGGGTGAAAGTGTTAACTTCCATTTTCTTTTTCTGGACCATATCTTGTGTTGTTTAGCCATTATTGACACAAAATTCACATTGATACTATTAATATTTTGCTTAGGTAAAGAATGACAAAGAAGCACAATATTTGACCTTTTTAAAATCTCTTTTCATTGGGCTTTTAATCAACAGAGTTGTAATTTGATTTGATATGCTATTCTCTTTTTGTGTTATAAAGTACTTCAGAGTACTTGGATTAAAGGCTCTTTAACATAAACAAAAAGGATGGTCACATAAAACAACCAAACACTTACTTCAGTCTAATGTGGCAGGCAATCCCACATAAAATTTTCCTGTTTAGTCTCCTTTCCAGACTCTCTTGTGCTCCTTTAAATACTTCTGTACAGCCAGTTCTGGTGCTGATCCGCTCCCTCCTTCCTCTCTGCAGACTCTACAGCTGATGTGTTTGCTGTCCCACCACTAGATCCAGGACCTCTGAATCTCTTTTTTAACTTCTGCTTCTCAATGGAAATTTCTTGCATTGAACTCCGCCTTCTCTGCAGAACCTGTCTGTCTATAAAACAGACACTTTTGGGTTGGGAGAGCCTTAGACTGCAGTACTGTTTATTTTCTCCTCTGGTCTTGGCAGTATTTGGCATCACTGAACAACATCAGGAACACAGCTTGCCACAGAAATGTAACTTTCCTGTGTACTATGCTGTGTTTGAGAAATTAATCGCATGAACAGGTACAGAAGTCATATTAGTAGTGACTAATATGAAAGTGAACACAATGTACATAACCAATCAAAAAGATTGCAATTAGCAGCTGGAGAAAATAATTTGCATAACTTCCCCCTAAGTATAAGAAACCCAGCTCAGTTTGTGTTCTGAAATTCCCAGCATTGTTCACATATCATTGGACTTACTAGGATTAAAATGGCCTTTCATGTCTTTTGTGGCTGGCTTAACGCCTTTTTCCTTTCATTCTGCCTAAATACATGAAAATTACTATGTGGTTAACTATGGAAATCCTTGATAGTTTCTCTGCTGCTATTGGTTTTGTCTTCTTTAAATTCCTCCTGGCTCTACTTAAGTTGAGATATTTGATCCTCAGCCTGCTTTTCTGGAATCACCAAGGAGGTATACTTGGTTACCTAAATCATGCCCTAGTGCCAGTCTGAAAAATGTTATCAGGTGTTGTTCAGGGCAGTTAAATGGTTTAGCTCTATGCTGGATGGTGCATAACAGACTGAACATTGGAAAAGTATGTGAACCCTTAGCACATAATGTTAAAATAAGGTTTTTGGACTATTGCATTTGGGAAGTCTACCGGGGGGATATAAAGTGTATTTTCAAGAAGCAGTCAAAGCTTGACAATTGGGGCAGTCAAACCTTCCTTATAATTCATAATATATACTAAGAGCCCAAATGTGAATGTCAGTCTTCATACAGTTTTCTACTCTACTGTATTTGTCATTTGTAGCCTGTCAGTGAGTGTTAAATAGGCACTCAGTCTTATGTTTATTATAATGAATTTCTTTGTCACTGATTTCATAAGTATTTTAATAGATATTCTGTGGTAATTTGTCTCTATTACTAAATTTGATGAACTGATGTGAAATTGCAAAATGTGACACAACAGTAGAGTTTCTCCTGTCAGCTGTATTGCGTTAAATATTTAATATTTCTTTGAATATTTCATTTACTTTGATTTATAATGTTCAGAGAATACTACATTAGGATTCAAATGAGCTTTGCATTTTTCTGCCTAAGCTCATATGATAATTCTCTTAGCGTCAAAATGAAATATAATTATTGGCACTATTGTTTAATTACATGGAATAGTGCTTCTACTGTATCTTTCCATTATGTTTAACATATTGTTAAATTAAGTTCTGAAATATGTTCTATCACTGGAAAAGAAACTGTAAGTATGGAATAGAAATCACCTAATTTGGGAAGACTATTTCAATGTAATCTTCAGGCACCATGTGGATTTATTTGAATACAATTATAATATTTGTAACTATTAATAGCACCCAGTGATAATAATCCGTGTATGATTAGGACGAAACTTCACTCTGCCCCATACAGGTCCCTGTGGGAAGAATTCAAAGTAGGAGGAGAAAAGACCCTGTGAAAATTTACCTGTATTCTTCTGAACTGTTTTTAACAGCAGGTACAAGATGTTAGAATTTGAGGACATATTTGGAACAGTTCTTTAAGAAAAGTTTTAAAGAGACATTAGGAAAGGACACATTTTACCATACTGACCTTTCAGATGTAAAACTGCCAGTGAAAGATGCACCGGCATAAGCTGGTCCTGCCTCCCATTAAATAAAAAGTCTTATATGTCTTTGATACGGCTAGTTACTCTGCTGATGAAAGCTGTAGCATCAGACTAAATCAAACATATATGTTTTTGAGTGACTCCAAGGAAATTATACAGGAAGGATCTGACGGCCCTATGGGAGCCCATGCTGAAAGCCAAGAACACTTGAGGACTGTGGTCGTGAAGAAAGGCATAAAGAAGGTCCTTGATCATTCCTGTAATAAAGAAATGGAAAGTGCTTCCTGAAAGTCTGGGGAAAGCATAAGTACAGGCAGTAGAAAGTATGCGAGGAAGCTGACTTATTCTATACTACAAAGGAGGAAAAAGGTGAAGAGCTTCTGACAAATGAAAGAGCGCCAGGCTTCCTCCATTTTAAAACAATGGAGAAACCATAAAAGAACTTTTGCTTTGATTGAAGATAAGAACAAGCAGAGTACATATAATTTGAAAGTCTAGTAGATAGGCCAGAATTACTTCCTTTTATTAAGTTGCTTAGGAAGCCACTTGAATTTGTGTTAGCATGAGGAAGATAATTCTAGAAGCATCTTACTATGAAGGGCAGATTTTTATAAAATTTAGTATATACCTCTGAGTACTTATTTGTATCTCTGCACTTAGTCTTAGAGAAGACTGAATAATATTATCTGAATTCAGTATTTTTGTACATTATGTGGTCAATATATTTTCCATTACTCGTATTTCTCTGATTATAACCTATCTTTCCCTAGTGACATATGTGATTTCTTAAAATATTAAGGAAATAGTTTTTCAAGTGTGTGATAACCCAAGTGTTAATCTTACATGCTTAAATACTGTAGTAAAAAGACCTTAGATAAGATACCACAGTTTTAAGACTTTTTCATGTTAGTCTGAATATGAAATTAACATGATTAGACAACTGCCAAAGTTGTAGGTGACTTGCCTGAGATGTAGAATTGAGGTTGAATTAATAAACCCATGTTTCAATTTTTGTCTAAACCCTCATTTTGTAAAGCTGAAAATGCCAAAAGAGATTCCCCCATGAAATTATTTTCTCATCAAAAGTGGAATCTTATGTATAAAATTATTGCTCTTTTCTTCCTGCGTGCGTGCCACTAAAACTCTCCACAGCAGTACTTTTCCTTGTGCCATTACTCAGCAGGGCTTCCCACCTAGCTGCTTAGAGATGTGATCTTAAGGCACCTCTTTTCTCCTAGCACCAATATTCCAAGCTGAACTATTTTGCACTTCAAAATTTCTACAGGGCAAAGTGTAGGTTCCTGCAGAATTAGGATAGCTATACACATATGCACATTGGAGCCTTTCTTAGCTGGTCACTGTATCAACTCCACAACAAAAGTGTGGAATTGACTGCAATTAAAGCTTCAAGATAAAGCATAAAAATTCTATCAATTGTATCAGTTCTTGCCTTTCTTATTGTTATGGTATAACTCAGGTTTGGACATTTTTTAACCTTGCTTCTAAATTTAATGATAAGCACTACTTTTCGGCTGCTTACTACTCTGTTGGTACACTGGGCAAATTCAGTCACGGAATTAATGGATAATTCTGGAAGTGCTTAATCTCTCTGTATTTATGTTGGAAGTACTTGCTTCAAAAAGTGAAGATCTAGAGTTACCAAAGTGCAGCAAGATGACGTACAGTGTGAAAATAAAATCCTGAGAACTGTTTTCCCTAGTGTTGGAAAGTTAATTGCGTTACATTCAGTCAGCCAAAGCAAGAAAGCGATACAAGGGGAGAGAACTCTACGGTGTCAAACTAAATAACCTAATGTTTTCTAAACAGTATTGGAGAAATCATTGGGTTTTATAGATACATATTTAAATAGAAATCTTAAAAAATTCAAAGGGGATTGGAATGGTTTGACTCTTCTTGCAAGCTTGTAAGGTCTTGGCTGTCAATGTTTAAAGGGCATCTCAAAACAGAAATGAGTCTAGCCACAGTACATTAAAGCCATTCAGAGGCGTATCTTATTCCCAGTGGCCTTTTTTCCCCCCATGAGCTATCAACCTTTACATAAGGCAAGAAAAGGGAAGGCATTAGACTCATTGTATAAATCCGAATGTTTCTGAGTCTAAAAAATGACAAGAGATCATTTTGAAGTAAAAAGAATGCAGATCTGAGGCACAAAAATTCCACCTTAATCAGTCAGTGCAAACAGCAAACTGAGAAATTATAACTTCTTTTTAAAATGCGTTTATCTATCTGGCTATTAGTAATGATAGCGGCTTATATAATCATCAGACATTTTCCTTGAAAAATGGATGAAGTTAAATGAACCCTTCCTTGGCGTCTGACATCCTTCACTGGCATACTACTGAAAGAGTGTATTAGCTATAGATTGAAAGTGATGTACTGCACTGCAAATGACATAAGTTCCTTAGCTAGTTCTTTTGAAAGAAAAATTAAGACAGATGAATATTCTAGCAGTCTATGAAAAAGACATAAAGTTTGAAAGTGTCTGAAGTGCTGACAAAGACAGCATATACTACCTTCGTTCTAGCACTAGACAGGGAGGGGTTTGCACTGTGAAATAACTATATTTTTAAATACAGTTTTTTATTTGTCATGGTACAGCATTAATAAAAAAGAAAAGAAAAGAAAAAGATTTAGAATTCCGGTTGAATTCATAAACTTATATTATTAAAGCCAGTGGAATTTTTGGCATTCAACTTCCTTTCATTTTACTGAAATTTAGAAGATTGTACTACTGCAAGTATATGCTTCATGTGTTTTTGTGTCCGTGAAAATTAATCATACCAAATTTTTTTGGGTGCTCTGTCATGCATTCTACATTATTCAGTGTGCAACAAAAGTTAGTAGTGTGCCTGAGGGTTTTACAGGAAGCTGGAGGCATAAGAGTCCTGAACTCCTGCATCTTTGACTGAGAAGCACTGCCACAGAAGGAAGACAGATGACAAATTAGGCAAGAAATTAAAGTACGAGAAAATACATAAGATGGCAGAACATTTGGGACAGTGGTGGAGGATTTTCAGAATTTTCAGAAAAATGTGTTAAGTCTTTCCAGCTGTCCATGCTAGACTAATAGTTTTATTCATGTGTGAACGTACCTCTGTTCCTATATTTTATTTTACTGCATGCAAACAAAGTCATTGTTATGGCTTAGGTCAGCAAAAAAACATAACAGCAAAACTCGTAAACAGGACATCTTTGCAGCTGAATTTTGGAGAAATGAAGACTGAAATGGCCGTTATCAGCTGTCTTGTACTTTAATGGACACTTGGCTTAACTTTATTGACACAAATATTTTCCATTAAACCTCCAAAGTGATATAGTTGTTTCCCTCCTATGCTGTGTTCTCAAGTGTCCCCAGTTCCACTGTTCCAGTCTGAACTCTCACATGCCAGCGTCTAAATCATGTCCTTTCATCTTTTTCTGGCAGACAGTATGGGTGGGTTAAGCTTTCATTCAGCCTTTAAAAAGGAACACAAGCTTGGCAGCAATTAAAGAAAGCATTTCTATGTGATGGTGGTGTATCACTAGTCTTGCTAGACAGCATACAATTACTATTGAATATCTATTGCTATTATAGTATGGTATATTTTTTTGGTGAAAGTGTTCACTGTTCTTAATTGTATCACAAATCCATACTGAAGGACCAAGGCCTGTAAAGTGATTTTCCTGGCCATCTCTGTGTGAATAAAAGGCTCAGGAAATAATTCTACCCTGAGCAAGAAAGACTCCAAGTAACATCAAATGAATTTATACTTTACTGCACAAGCTAATCATAACAACTGCAAAACATTCAATATGCTGATTGAATTTTTATTTTGGACTGTGTCAGTTAGGTTTATTATCCTCCCCGCACCTTTTACCATCTGTGCACATATCACTTGTAAAGAAAAATAATGTAGACCCTGTGTGTTTCTCTTTTTTATAGGATTGACGAAAGCAAGGTTATATTGTCTATTTACATGGTGCATGACGTTTATGGATCGAAAAGGTGTATCATTGTAAATACCTCATAAAATACCTGTTATCTGGTTTTATAATCTGGGGTATAGTTTCTGATAGATTCACCCTCAGTTCACGTCCCCAGAGGAAAAGATTATAGATTTTAATGGTAGCGTGGACAAGAATAAGATTGTAAGAGACACAGTTATACAGAGAGTTCCATGATAAAAATCATCTTGGATTCAGAGGGTATTCAGCCCAAAGCTTTCTTTGAAGAACTGTTTTCATTCAATGAGAAAAAAATTGACGTATGTGGGTTAAAAGTATTTTAACAGTTGCTTCCAAAAGTTTATAACATTAAACTTTGAGTTTTAAACAATATGATTAGGAACCTGATCTGCAACGTTTTACTTCCATTGATGCATATGCTACTTAACATGAAAATACCTCTTTGAATTTGAATCTACTGTACTGTAAAGAAAGATATATACAAAAATGTTTGCTTCTAACAGCTCAGATTTTTATCAAGCCTTTAAATATATCATAACAGATGATTTTTTAGGGCAGGGCACTTCAGATTTATAATTAAAGATTTTAAATTATACAAAAGCAGATTAAAAACTCCATACTCCTGTTTACATATTTATATTTACTTTTTATGTTCTTTAACATAGTTTTTGTTAGAGTTAATCTCTGCATGTTTGGCATTTTCTTTCTATGCCCTCACTATCCAGTTTTCTCTACCTATTCTATCTTTTGTATGTGTGTGTGTGTGGTTGTTTTCTTTTTTTTAATTGTTTTTAATTGTTGTGTTGTTCTGTGTTGTGTGGGGTTTTTTTTGGGTTTTTTTGTTTTGTTTTTTTTTTTTTTATTTCAGGTATATGTTTTGATCTTTCCTTTGGCTCCTTCATTACTTTTACTTCTTACTTTCCTGTGAATGTAAATACCAGGTTTGACAGAAATCTCTAGCTGTGTTGAACTGGCCCTTCTGTCTATGAGATACAGTTCTGCCTTTTTCATTGAGCCTAAATGTGTCCTTTCAAAGTTCATTTTTTAAAAAGTGTTTCTGAATTATTTACTGTTTAAGTGACTTGTATTACTTCATTGATTACTGATTTCTTTAAAATTTATTTTTAGTTCTGTGTCCTGATCTCTTAACATGATATGTTAAAAAGTTGCTGTCACTGAGAAAGTTTTCACAGCTGGCCCAGCACCAGCAGTACTGGGATTTTCCTCCAAAAGCTTATTGTAAATAAAATCTGCACTGTGCAGAACTAGTGGGAAGTGGCTATGCGTTGCCCTGAAATATCAGCAATACTGATAACCAATTTTTATAAGGCCTAGGACAAATTTCAGCTGCTTTGTGGTAACTGGACTGTTTCTGCTGCTGTTTTATCTTTCATAACACTTTAGATCTCCTAACGTGTATACTGATCCTTTTCCCTAGCATTAAAGGGATAAAGGGGAGTTACTGGTATCCAAAAGGCAAGATGTGTGCATATTCTCTGTGTCCCAAGAGCATCTTCTGTGGCAGCAGGCATGGGAGTAGTAAAAGCTGCAGATGCCTTTCTTCTGGAGTGAAGCAATACTCAGAATACCAGCAGCCAGCTTTGCTGTCTACCCGGTGGCATGTCAGAGAGTGAGAGAGCTGGAAGAAATAGTCATTGTCATATTTAAAGGACCTTGGCCAGAAAACCTTGGAAAGCCTTCGCTATTACGTTGCTGTAACTTCTATAACCTTGAACAGGGTCCTACTAATAGCTTAAAGAAAGGGAACACAATCGCATTTTCTGTATTCTCCTTAGAAAGAATTATCTTCTGTATTCTTACCACGGCTCTTTGCTTTCCTGTGACCTTGTTGTCCATGGGGCTTGTGGATCAGTGGTGATAATCTGTCTAATTGGAAGGATTTGGATTTTTTTGTTTTAGTGCATCATTTTATGTGATATGTCTGTATGCTGTTTCCCCCTCAACAGACAGCCACAACAGGGTAAACAGCGGCTGCTCATCTGCAGCCAGAACAATTCAAAATCAAAACTCGGCTTTACCTCCTGTCCTGGTATTGGGGACAGCTGCCTTCTTCACAGCTGGGGAAACACTCTGTGACAAGTGTTTCCAGTGTATGCCTGAACGGAAAGGAGCGCTTCAGCTAAGCTGGACCTTCCCCACACTGTTCCTGTCGCTGGACTCATATATTCTATGATGTTCATGCTTAGTTCATTCTGATGCTGTACCAAAATCTCAAGAGACACCACACTTTTAGTTTCAGTTTAGGGAAGACTTATTTCTTGCCCCTGATCCTGGCTAAGGTGCTTCTGATGCTTGTGTGCTACACAGTTTTTCATTAGGAGTTTTTGCTCAATTAATTATCTCACTTGTTTCCCTGCACCTCCAGACAAACTGCATTTTTTATGCTGTCTTAAGTGCACACACAAACAGTGGCACTTTCATGAAATGCTGATTTAATTTTAAAGCAGATGCTGGAAAGTGCTCAAAGTCTATTTTTCCACTTGGATGCTATTTTTTCTCTGCTGTCAGGGACATGTTTGGTGTCCTTTTCCAGTCATTTTCACTCTCTGCAAAAAAAACCATTAGCATATTACACGTTATACAACTAACAAGTAAATGGTAGATCACGATCTGAAATGGTGTACATTCTGCAAGCTTAATAATTTTCAGAAGAAAATATATTACATCTTAAAATAAACTAGATGTTCTATTTTTCTTAAATTTAAGAATGGACTTGATATGAAAGTATGGATACTTTGATGTATCCATATGATGTCTTCTGATGGGATACACCGTTACAACTGTCCTGTATTCACAGAATCACAGAACAGTTGAGGTTGGCAGGGACCTCTGGTGGTCCTCTGTTCCAAACCCTGAGCTCAAGCAGGGTCATCTACAGCAGGTTGCCCAGAACCATGTCCAGATGGCTTTTGAACATCTTATAGGAGGGAGAATACACCTCCCTGGGCAACCAGTGCTGGTGCTTGGTCACTCTCATAGTAAAAAAATGTTTCCTAATGTTCAGAGAGAATGTCCTGTGTTTCATTTTCTGCCCATTGCCATTGGTCCTGTCACTGGGAACCACTGAAAAGAGCCTGGCTCTATCCTGCTTGCACCCTCCCTTCAGTTATATGCATTGACAATATCCCCCTGAGCCTTCTCTTATCCAGGCTGAACAGTCCCAGATCTCACAGCTTTTCCTTATGTAAGCAATGCTCCATTCCCTGTGTCATCTTTGTGGCCCTTCACTGGACTCTGCACAGTATCTCCATGTCTCTCTTGTATGGAGGAGCCCAGAACTGGACACAGTACTCCAGGTTTGGCCTCACCAGCACTGAATAAAGGGGAGGGATCACCTCTCTCAACCTGCTGGCAACACTTTGTCTAATGCAACCCTAGGCATCATTAGCCTTTTTTACCACAAGGGCACATTGATGGCTCATGTTCAACTTGGTGTCCACCAGGACACCTAGGTCCTTTTCTGCAAAGCTGCTTTCCAGCTGAGTGGCCTCCAGCATGTACTGGTGCCTGGGGTTGTTCCTCCCCAGCTGCAGGACTTCACACTTCCCTTTGTTGAACCTCATAAGGTTGCTGTCAGCCCATTTGTCCAGCCTGTCCAGGTCCCTCTGACTAGGACAACCCTCTGGTGTATCAGCCATTCCTCCCAGTTTTGTGTCTTCTGCAAACTTGCTGAGGATACACGCTGTCCCGTCATGCAGATAAGTAATGGTGTTAAACAGGATCAGACCCAGTACTGACCCCTGGACTACAGCACTAGTTACTGGGAGTACACAACACATATTTACACTGGCTAGTAAACATGTGACCTAGCTTATTTCCATAATGTATAAATTTCTTCATAGGATATATGAATACCACTGAACAAAATAGCAGTTTGCCAAGCATTAAAACTTTTCAAAGCTTTGTTCTGAAGTGCTGATAACGGATGCCATTTAAACACATAAATCTCTTCAGGCTTACAAACCAACTTAGGTAAATTATATCTCATTGCTTTACAGTTAAGATTTTTTCACTTAAAATTAACTGTAAATTAAATGGCTTTCTTTATTCTTCCATCCACACAGTAATGGCCTTCTAATCCACGCTCTCCATAAAGACAAAATGAATAAACATGTAAACACGGTCTGTTTCATCTTGAATTAAAATTTGACAAAGCGTATTCAATTCATGTTAAAGTCTTGTTCCATCTTGAAATATCTAGACTGATCTTGAAACGAAGATATATTGTGACTATCAATCAAGCCTGTATCAACATACATCTGCTTTGTGTGTATAATAGATGCCCCAAGCAAGAAAGTTTGTTGTCCTATTGCTGCTTAACCGGAAAATATAATCCATCTGGTTGTAAAAACCATTAGAATACCATACTGCATACTTGTTGGCTTAATGTGCTGATGATTTAACTTTTTAAAGGAGTCAAAGATCAAGGAATTTGCACATAGAAATTCTAAATTACATCATGACTGAATAGTTTGCAAGTTTTCTACCTGTCTGATGTTTACAAAATGATGAAAGGCCATATATTTACATGTAAGACATTTGAAAATGTTTCCTATACTAATGTTTTTTAAATATATTATCATAATTTAAACACTTAGAATATCTAATCTTAAAATGGTCCAAACATTAAGAAATTCCTAATTTGAAAACTATACAATTTGGTATCTGAGTATAAATTGAATTGCAAAAAATCTGTGTTTAACATTTTGGCTGTAATTTCTAAGAAATCTTGGTATATAAGCTATAATGATAAAAATAAACAGAATTGTTAATCAAGTAAACCTGCTCTTGGTTACCTTTTGAACTTCAAAACTCTTGAGGTATTCACTTGACTAATTAGCTCTTCTATCCCTAGGCTTGCTATTGTCATTTCAGATTCTGCTCAAATTGTGGGGGATATTATGTACTGTTGATGCTGCAGAAAAGATCTCTGAAAGAGCAGCGCTGTGGCAGACGTCCAAAGGAGAGATTCCATATGGGTGATCTTCCCTCTTGGAATAATGGGAGATTAATTCAATTAACACCTCCAAGACATTTTATTTCAGATGGTGTATATCAAAAATTTCTTCAGTCAAAATCTATAATAAAACGTAGGGAGGGAGAACCCTAGTGTTCTGAGTATCCGTTATTATAAAACTCTCAGAGATAATGAGATTTTTTAACTGCTTGTTGTGATTCATATTATATCCCTGAAAAAGCCTACTTCAAGATTTTCTAAGAAAGTCAACACTTCCACAGAACACATCCTCCCGAAACTCAACATAGTCAAGGAGATTTCTTGTTAAACTTTATTATTGATTATAAGTGCAATAAAATAACTATCTTGGCATGCAAATTTTTTTTGATGTATAATAGCAACAGAAGTTAACAACCTTACACTTCCAAGCTAATCTATTGCCCTGTCTAGTTACTAATCTTCAAGAAATATAAAATATCTCAGTGTTAGTTATTGCTTCAATAAAATTTGGGTATCAAGAAACAGCAATATGTTGCTATGAAGCCAGTATATTACAAGAAACAACTAAGAAACGGTATAAATTTACAAGAATCTTGAAGGAATAGACTACATTATAGGTGATAAATCATCTGCAATATAAAAGATGACTGAAAGAGAGCAATTTAATGAATGAAAAATATGGTGAATGCCACATGCAGAAAGAAGAAGAAACGGCTAATCTGTTACTATTAAGATAAAAAAAAGACTAATGGGAGTTAAAAATATATGCATACATGGAATCACTGCAAGAAGTTTAGTTTTACATGCAGGATCAGACCCCAGAGGAGTATGATAATTTAAATGTCTTGTAGATCTGCCATATCAGAGTATGTTATGAATTTTTTTAATCCTAAATACAATTTTTCCTGAATTCCAGCTTCTGTTCCTAAGGAATTCCTAAGGAATTTCATTTCTTTTTTATCAAAACAGAATTGTTTTGCCACTTTTCAGAATATACCCATACTTGATTGCAAGCAGGGGAGTTTCATATTTTAACTCCATATTTATTGTGTCTGGCACTTGAAGCTATTGTCTATTGCTAAACAAAGGCAATATTTATTGATGAAACTGAAAGTAAGTTATTATTTCTGTTGATGCACGGCCAGGATGGAGTGATCTTCACTCTAAGATACTTTGAGGTGTAGCAGTATTGCTAAAGTTTGTATTCTAGAGCTCTTTTTTGTTTTCTCTAGTTGCTTAGAGATTACAAGCTTTGTTTGCATTGTAGCCAATTCAGCATCTTGAATCCACACTGTGTGCTTTTGATGACATTAAATACATTAAAAACTGCAATGAATTCCATGACTCTGTCACTTAGCTTAGCAGTTCATTGCAGATCTATATTTAGAAATTAGAATCTCTGTATGCAGTATTAGTATTGACTTTTAAAATACGTACTGGGATAAGACCATCTTACCTGAAAGCCTCTCGCCGTGGCATATTGCTCTAGGTAAAATCTGCAGTGTCATTCAGACTAAGAATTTTCTTATCCCTTTCCTCTTATCTAATACTCTCTTTGAGAACTTCTTAGCTTTGGGATGTTTCTAGGTTTCCCAGATCCACAGTAGCCAAAAACCTGCTGAATTCAGGGAATGCTGCAAAGCATATATTAAGAGAGCTGTAATAGCGTTAAAGGAAGTTCAAGGTCTCTAGTCTGGAGATTCACTTGCTTGAGCTTTGAGTCTTGCTCTGATACAAGTCAAGTTTTAAGCATAAGAACACCAAGAGAGGGAATCGTATACCTACCTTTATAGCTTCCTTACAGCACTACCAGTAGATTTTGGTTTAAATCCAGCAAGATAGATAGGATTTTAACTTGTGTTTCTTCTACCTGTGCTTAATGGTCAGTCAGGAGCATTTTGGAGAACAGGGAACCCTGCCACCAGTTTAGCAAATTTAACTCAAGCTTCTCTTGCTGTTATGAATAACCAAACCATACCCTTTGGCAAATAAGATGTTTACTTAACAACAGCCAGCTGTAGTTATTTCATTGATTCATAATATTAACAAAGTGCTGGAGGTTCTTACAGTGTTCACATTGGTCCCTCTCTGTATTAGCTGTATTTAACCTAAATTAAAATAAATGGGGAAAAAGTTATGGAAAAAGGGCTCAAACCCAATGTTTATTTCAACATAGCATGACCAAAGACTTAACAACAGTTTTTTCTTAGAGTCCAGGACTTTTTTTAGTAAGTTTCCTAACAATTGCACTTGTATGAACAAAGACATAGCATGTTAAACCATAAAATTTTCATGAATGTAGAACTCAGGATGCACTTTATTTGAACTCTAAAGTTATCTTATTTTTAGTAATTTCTACGTGTCTTGTGTCTCTTGCATGAAAAGCTCAGCATCGAGTGATGGACGATCTGTGTTGGTGAAATTCTAACGCAGCTAACCAGAGAAAGTGGAAGATACACTGCATACTATCTGCCTTGTATTTCAGAGATTAAGGGTTTTATATCCCATGATCTTTACATACATTAATGAATTGTGATTCTCTATATTCAAAGAACTGTCTCAAATAATGCCATCATAAGGCAGAAAGGTAACACTGGGGCTTCTTGCTAGTGTTAAGAATGGGGTTTACTTTTTCAAATTCTTCCGTACTACTCAAAGGAAATAAAATGATGCTTTTTCCTTCTCTGTCTCTGTTTCTCCCTGAAGATCTTTTGCCCTTTACATCCCAACACACACTTTTTTCTTCCATAGGTCATGCTTTGTATCTATCCATCTGTTCTGCTCTCTAAGCTTGGTTTCCCCGTGTGTCATGTCATAAAACTCAAGGTAGGAAGAAATGACTTGCACAGTTGGGTAAAGAACACAGGGAAATATTTGATGTTTGGGTAGAATTTTCCATGTATTTGTAGAGAATCTTGTGGTAGCTTACAGTAATCCCAAAATTGTTTGTAGGCAGAGTTGCTTATCCTTGTTTCCTTGTGTGTGAAAGCAAGGAAGATAATCAATGTAGTTGAAGTTCATTGATTTAAGAAGACTGAGAGCTACTTGTAAACATTCCTGCTACACTGCAGTATCTTGTAATTACAAGCTTTTCTCAGGTAGTCGTAGCTGGTTGTTGGGTATCAAACATTCCCAGTGTAGGAGGAAAGGCATTAAGTCTTACTATATCTTCAACCCTGTTTTCCAGCTTCTTTAAGGGCTGCCTTCCCCTAGTCTTCTACTAGCAGCTCGTAGGATCTTGCACACCATAAACCGGCACCTGTCTCTAGGATGGTGGGCAATCTGCTTGCTTCCATGTGCGCACATGTTGGGAACAGGGGGGAGGAAGATACGAGAAAGGCTTTGCTAGATTCCCAGGTTAAAAGCAGTGTCTTCTTTAGGTTCACATGTAGTTAGTTTTTGAATAATTTAAGTGTTGGACTGACAATTTCATGACAGGCAGTTCTCAACTTCTTGCGTGATGTGGCTGCTCTCCAGTGACCTTCTCCACATGGCAAGCCTTGACACTTCCTCGTCTCTCTGCTTCTGGATATGGCACCTAATTCAGCTTTAACTGAAGAAATCCTAGAGATCCGGGAGAAATGTATACATTACTTCTTTGTGTGTGTGTGTTTGTGCAGCATATTTGCTACACCTTCAACATATTCCTCACACCTAAAAAGAGCATGTTTCTTTCAGTGGGGAAAAATTAAGTGTGGACAATACTTACCTTTTCATCCTCACAGTCCTTTACTTGTGGAGATGTAAAGGATGTTGTACTGGCAGGTACTTCCTAAGATCTGGCAGCTTTTATAGGTATTTGTTCAATGCAGTATAGCAAATATTTCCCAGAAATTTTCTGTTATCAAAAATTTGAGGCTCAGTTTGAATTTTTAAACTCTGCTTAATATGTGTATCAATGATCTGGATGAGGGGATTGAGTGCACCCTCAGTAAGTTTGCAGACAACACCGAGTTGGGTGTGAGAGTTGACCTGCTGGAGGGTAGGAAGGCTCAACAGAAGGATCTGGACAGGCTGGATCGATGGGCTAAGGCCAATGATGTAAGGTTCAAAGAGGCTTGCACTTGGGTCACAACAACCGCGTGCAATGCTACAGGCTTGGGGAAGAGTGGCTGGAGAGCTGACTGGCAGAAAAGGACCTGGGGGTGTTAGTCAACAGCCGGCTGAATACAAGCCAGCAGTGTGGCCAGGTGGCCAAGAAGGCCAACAGCATCCTGGCCTGTATTAGAAATAGTGTGGCCAGCAGGACTAGGGAGGTGATCGTCCCCCTGTACTCAGCACTAGTAAGGCCACACCTTGAATACTGTGTTCAGTTTTGGGCCCCTCACTACAAGGAAGACATTGAGGTGCTGAAGTGTGCCCAGAGAAGAGCAATGACGCTGGTGAATGGGTCTAGAGCACAAGTCTTCTGAGGAGAGGCTGAGGGAGCTGGGATTTTTAGCTTGGAGAAAAGGAGGCTGAGGGGAAACCTTCTCACTCTCTACAGCTGCCTGAATGGAGGTTGCAGCGAGGTGGGGGTTGGCCTCTTCTCCCAGATAACAGGCAATAGGACAAGAGGAAATGGCCTCAAGTTGCATCAGGGGAGGTTTAGAATGGATGTTAAGAAAAATTCCTTCCCCAAAAGGGTTGTCAAGCATTGGAACAGGCTGCCCAGGGAAGTGGTTGAGTCACCATCCCTGGAGGTACTTAAAAGACGTGTAGACGTGGTGCTGAGGAATATGGCTTAGTGGTAACTTGGCAGTGCTAGGTTAATGGTTGGACTTGATGATCTTAAAGTTCTCTTACAACCATAAAAATTCTATGATTCTACTGCTCAAACACTGGCCATAGCTCCTGCTTTGAACTTCATTGGCACAACCTATACATTATTTCAGAGCAATAGTTCTTATTTGGGGAAGGGTGATCATTTAACTCTTATACATAAAGTGTTGGCAGGAGAAAAACATCCAGTTTGGGCTGAGTCATCTGAAAGAGTCTGAATCCAAGGTAAAGTATTAGTCAGTGTGAGCTTTCCTCTGAAATGAAACATGAGGTTTTTATGAAGTTCTTTACAATTGTTTAAATGTTTTATTCTTGTGTGTTATTGTACTGCTCCGAAATCTAGCTAGTAGGAAAGTGCTGTTAGAAAGGACAGTGTGATTTTGTTCTTGGCTTGCCTAAAGACAAATCATCTTGGAAATGTAGTTTGACAGCCAGTTGTTTCAGTTAAACCACATACGTGACAAAAGTTTGGATGATTTGGACAGGGATTCGTTGGCTCTATCAATGTTTTTCTCCAGTTATAAGACCTAAAGGCTGCATGACATTAGAACCCTGTTTTGGATATTAGTAAGAACTGCAAATACTTCCTCTAAAATGTTTTTTTAATTTTGATATGCCATTTCTTTGGAAAAAACCCCACACTAAATAAACAAACAAACAAAACCCAAAAGAAATTAACAAAAGATGAATGCTTGTAATAATTATACTTTTATACAAATAAGCATGAGAAGACATCCAAAGGATGAAAAGTTTTAGATAAATGTTGACAGTGTTTTTCTATTTATCAATCAACTTTTGCAACTTTGAAACAGCTTTCAACCCAACAAATTGTTTCCAAGTTTACTAGTGGTGCAATCTATTATAAATAAATTTTAAACCCTTTTTCTCTTCTTCAATGTACTAAATAATTAGAAAATGGGGCAGGAAAGTAGTGCCACAGAGTAATAAAGAAACTACTTCACTTTTTTTTGCACTGATTTTTCCTATGTGTCTTTTTTTGACTGTTTGGATTTTAGAGAAATATTCTTATTATTTCCTTGCATACTAGACAAGATAAGAAAAATTTAAAACATTGACAAGAAACCTGTTGGTTAAACATGTCATGCTTTTAGTTTTTTCTTGTTCAGAGGGATTTGGTTCATATAGAACAGTAACAGTGAATGACTTGGAAGAAATCTCATCTGTCTTCAGATGAAAAATTTGCTTTCTATTTTCCCACTTCAACTGGTATTGCACTTTCAGTTTTATTAGTACAGGAAAAAATGGTTTGCATGAGAGTGGTTTGTGGGTTTGTGTGATCTTTATGTAGCAATGCTTTTTATGTAATCTTTCATTCAGGCACTTAAGTTCATAATCCCTTGAGTTCTTCTGTTGTGGTTCTGGCAGCACTGCTCACTTTATTTTAATCATCTGGCTTCCTCTTTTGACTGTCTAAATGACTGCTATTCATCTATTTTTCTGTGTCTACTTGTTATACACACATTGTGATAGAGGGGTATATCCTGAAGACTATTTTTGCCACCAGCTGTCACAGGATAAGCAAGCATGTGGAGAGCTTTTAGGTGAAGAAATGGCATATTTTGATGTATTGCTGATCAAAAGATACAAAAAAGCTTTCATTTACAGCAAACAGTGTACAATCAGTTTTATTTACATAGGTAAAGCTTCTGATAAGCTATTAGTTGCCTGAAATGACTAGCAAGATATTTTGCAGCCTGGCCCATCCTCTCACTGTGAGATTTGCTAATGCAAATGCAAACAGCTGTCAGAGAAGAGGCAGAGACTACCGCCAATGAGAAGAACCAAAATCCTAGGTTTTAGGCTTAGGAAAGGGGGAAACCTGGCTGTTCCTCTTCTGGGCAAGGGTTCACATGAAAGATATCCGTAATTTCATTCTCTTGGCCTGATCTTCCATAGCATATTGCCATCAATTGTCAGCAGTGACGTCCAGACTGTGATGATGAGCACATCCTCATTCAGCTGCTTCTGCAACCAGTTTCTGTTACCAGCACCGCTTCTTTAGCTTACAATGGCTCTGTAAAATATAACCATCCCAGAGAACAGCGAAAGAGATGCCAAGACATGACAGTCATCACTTTTGAGTAAAAACAGTGTGAATACTTGACAGTTTGAGAAAAATTAGTTTGGCAGGTTCTGTGTTCATGAAGACCTTTGCAATGTAAGTTAGATGCACATCTGCAACAGAAAGTTGCGGTGTTTGGCAAAATTTTAAAGAAAGTTTAAAGCCTAAGAGGAATCAGAGAAGGAAATGAAGCTGTGCGTATTCACACTATGGATAATCATAATTCTGTTCTGCATATGACACTTTTAAAAACATTCATTTTTAGAAATCAAACAAGTAGTCTAAGTGGTCTCCTCCTTTCCGTGTGTTCGTATAGACAGGTCTCTAGCATCTGTAGACTAGCCCACCTTTCTCTTTCTTGTAGCAATTACTAATTTATACATTATATCATATATATTCAGTTTAGCTTGCCTGATACTGGAGAGTGCAAACACATTTCAGACTACTTTCTTTTCCCATTCAAAAAGTTGATTAAATGTTATTTGTGAAAACATATATGGGTACTTTGCCTTCCTGTGGATCCTCAGTCAATCTGTTTGATTCCTATGGGCATTAGATTCTCAACTCTTGGAGGGACTCTGACTTGACTTTTTAAAGAAATTTGTTGCCAAGAAGAGAATATTACTTTTGCAAGTATGTTTCTATGTAGGGCTGTATACCACTCTGCGAAGCTAAGTGCTGTACAGGACATGGAAGCCAGCACTGAATATGCTTAAAAGAGCAGTGTTCTCTGTTTATTTTCATCCTTTGTTTTTCACTGTTGCTTGCTTGTAAAAGTCTCCCATCTTGTTTGCTCATCCTGGGACATTACTTTTTAAAAATTTCATTAGTATTATATATATAAATATAAAATACAAACATTGTCTATATATGCTATTGGGTTGTGTGAATAAATAGGGTTTCTTTTGTTTTTGGTGATATTTGCTTGCTTAATTGAATAGTATTTCCCCAAATCACCCAGGCATTTTCTAACAAAGGG
Source organism: Rissa tridactyla (assembly GCF_028500815.1). Lineage (NCBI taxonomy): Eukaryota > Metazoa > Chordata > Aves > Charadriiformes > Laridae > Rissa > Rissa tridactyla. The sequence goes on from NC_071497.1 coordinate 19,750,479, forward strand.
AATTGTTTTCCTCAAAGGGCAAAACCACCATATGGTAGAATAATCCTTGCCTTTCACTGTGGATACCATGGGTATTGTTACATGCATTGATATGCTGGTACCCTTACTTCAGAAATCTTCAGCCTCTCTTGGGTTGTAAACCAAAGTCTCCTGCCACCTGAATAAATTCATAACACAGGGAATTACAATGTATTCCAGAAAATGGTTGTCACTTTCTTTTCTTAACCCAGTCCTATCTGCTATAAAATCCTGACTTATTTATTGGAGCTGGGACTGAAGCTGTGATTCCCAGATAGTACTGTAACTGTCAGGCTTTGGAGTAATTCTCTCTCTTCCTCACCCAATTAATCACTGACATTTTTGAAATTTTAAATACTAACAGATATTTGCTTTTAAGTGAGTGAACAGGGACAAAGCTTCAGCCTGCTTCTTGAAAGGTTGCTATTTCCAAAATTGCCTTTAGCTGTGGGTTTGGTTCTGTGGAACTGAGAGCTGCTATGATCCAAAATATTTCTCTCTCATATAATGTGTAGAAAGTATTTTGCGATGTGCATTTAATTAAAATTAATCAAAATTATCCTTAGAGGTTTTAAAGTATATCAAGTTGTAAATTGGAATGTTTTAAAAATGTCTTGTATCCTGAGGGCTGACTCTTTAACATCTGGCAATTATTGGGTAAAGAGCTAAATAAAAGTATTTCTGATTTCGTGCATATGAACTGCATAACACATAATGCTTCTTGCTTTGTTAATTAAAACAATGCTTTTGTTTGTCTTTCTGAAACATGTTTCAGAGGAGGAAAATAAAGAAAAAAAAGTAAGGGAAAGGAACAGAGAAAGATAAATATTATTACTTTGCATGTGTCATGATCTGTGGAAAAAAGTGTATACACTGCCAGTGAAGAAGAGAAGCAATAACTCTGACCCACAGACTCTGTGTCCATAAAACTGTTTGATGGGAGATCAATTTCTTGCCTTTTCCTGAATCTCCTCTGTAAGTACCTTTTAATTTATTTTTTTTTAATCTTTGGAATAACGTGAATAATACTCTGCTATTAAATCTTGACTATGTAATAAGACAATTATCACTGATACCCCGTATTTTTCCATTCTCTCTGTCTTCTATCTTAATTTGATTTTTCTTTGACATGAAATGAATGAAGTAAAACTTGACAACAAAAAGGCTACGGCATAGCTGGTTTATTTTTATAGGAACTGTCCACTTCACCTGCTGTAAGAAATACCCCTGCAGTACTGGGGTGCAATGCTAACTCTTGCTTGCAGATATAGTGGCATTCATTTTTGCCCTGTCTGGTACTTTATGTGGAAATCAGTAAAAATTGATTTCAGCCAAAATATATATGATACTGTTAAATTAATACTAATCAAGTTAGAAAGCCAGTTAAACCTATTCCTTATGGTGTTCTTGTCACGTCCCAGTCTTAGGAAAGAGGGGGGCTAAGTGACTTCAGATTCGTAAATTCTCAATGGTGTGGACTAAGGTGAGATAAATCTCAAGGTCCATATACAAACATTTATTAGCTTCCCAAAATGGTTAGTATAGGTCTTAACACGTCCACGATAATTGGTTAGGTATATAACAAATTATGGCAAGTGGTGAGGTATGCATTGTGTTACTTAACAACAGTTACAGGACAATTTATGGCAGGTGGTACTTAAGGTCGTACTTAAGGTCATTACTGAACAACTCTAACCATTACTTAACAATTCTAAGAGAAAAGAGAAACTGAGGGATAGAGAAAGGAAAAGACAGAGAAAAAGACAGAGATAAAGAGATCACCGGTCCTGGTTCCAGCGTCTTTTTCAAGGAATATTCACAGGCATAATCTTCTTCTTTCTTGGGAATAATCTTCCCAGGCAATATCTTCTTCTATTGTTTCTTCTTTTTTCCCCCTAGGGGCACTTATTTTCCCCTTTTATGTTTGCCGAATTAGCATGGTCCACCCCCTTTGCTGAGGACAGCCTCATCTCAGGTTTCTCCCTTCTGCCGGGTGATGTGTAGCATGATTTGGGTGGAGAGCCAGGTGCCATAGTCATGTCTAGCATGATCTCTATAATCTTCATTAGCACATGTAGGGGTGTGCACTTTCATATGCATTTCGCAGATAAAGAAGCAAAGGTCATTTATTGGATATAATAGCTTTGAGAACTGAGAACTAGCAAGCTCACCACAACAGTGGCAGAACTATCTGGTCTTCACAAGACAGTTCTCCCACACTTTCAGGTGCTAGAAGTGTTAGCCTTATCAGTTCTTTGAAGGCCAGGCCTGCATTATTTATTTCCTTGCGAGTGTTTGAGGCGTTCCATTGAAGGCTTGGAGGGCCTTCTGCCCCTCGTCAGGGAATTTACAGTCTGTCTCTTACAGCTCTGGATGTCTACACTACATTAATATTTTGGTAATTAATGATTAATATCTTACCTCTTGAAACTGTGTTATCAGTGATATTGTGATAGTGCTATTGTGATATCAGTCTATCTTTCTGAGGAGAAAACAGAATGAAGTTCCTTCATGTACTCTCTTTTTGGTACAAAGAAATTTGCATTCTATGTGTCTAGTTTTACATGTGGACCATGGGAAGTAACTCAATCTCTAAATATCCGAGGCTATTTTGACCAAGTCTCAATCCATTGGCTCAAGTCCTGTAGTCTTCTTTTCAGAAAAAGAAACGTGGAGTTTCTTTTCTTTCTTCTATTCTGCAATTTCACAGTTGCATAGAGATCTATCTTGCAGAGTGCGAAAGAATAAAATATATACATAAATATACAAAAATGACAGTTATTCCAAAAAAAGTTCAAGTGACATACGAGTTCACACACTATTCTTATTGCGTTGTCTATTCAGATATCATCACTTGACTATAGGCAGCTTCCTAAAGGTAGCCAAATTTAAAATGAATGAATAATGTTAGTCATAAAAGGAAGACTAGGAAAACTGTGGTCCCTCTCTGGAAGGAAATGTGAGACCCGGTCACTCAGGATATGAAGAAGGCTGAGGTGCTCAGTGACTTTTATTGCCTCAGTCTTCACTGGATAGGGCTCTAGCCACACCACCCAAGTCACAGAAGGCAAAGTTAGGGACTGGGAGAATGAAGAACTGTCCACTGTAGGAGAAGACCGGGTTTGAGACCACCCGAGGAATCTGAAGGTGCACAAGTCCATGGGACCTGATGGGATTCATCCGCTGGTCCTGAGAGAACTGGTAGATGAAGGTGCTAGGCCACTATCCATCATATTTGAGAAGTCGAGCAGTGCAGTGAAGTTCCCACTGACTGGAAAAGGAGAAACATAACCCCCATTTTTAAAAAGTGAAAAAAGGAAGACATGGGGAATTGCAGGCTGGTCAGTCTCACCTGTGTGCTAGAAAAGATCATGGAGTAGATCCTCCTGGAAACTATGCTAAAGCACATGGAAAATAAGGAGGTGACTGGTGACAGTCAACATGGCTTCACAAAGGTCAAATCATGCCTGTCAAATTTGGTGGCCTTCTATGACAGCTTTACAGCATTGGTTGCTAAAGGAAGAGCAACTGATGTCATCTACCTGAACTTGTGCAAAATATTTGACACTATCTCTCATGACATCCTTGCCTCTGCATTGGAGAGACATGAATTTGACAGATGAACCAGTTGGTGGATAAGGAATTGGCTGTATGGCCATACTCTAAGAGTTGTGGTCAATGGCTCGATATCCAAGGGGTGACCAGTGACAACTGGAGTTCCTCAGGGCTCAGTACTGGGACCAGTCCTGTTTAATATCTTTGTTGGTGACATGGATGTTGGAATTGAGTACGCTGTCAGCAAGTTTGCAAACAACACCAAGCTGTGCGATGCAGTTGACATGCTGGAGGGAAGGGATGCCAACAAGAGGGACATGGACAGGCTTGAGAGGTGGGCCTGTGCAAACCTCGTGAAGTTCAACAAGGTCAAGTGCAAGGTCCTGCACATGGGTCAGGGCAATCCCAAGCACAAATACAGGGTAGAGAGTGGATTGAGAGCAGCCTTGAGGAGAAGGACTTGGGGGTGTTAGTGGATGAGAAGTTCAACACGAGCCGTCAATGCACGCTTGCAGCCCAGAAAGCCAACCATATCCTGGTCTGCATCGACAGAATTGTGGCCAGTGGGTCGAGGGAGGTGATTCTCCTCTTCTACTCCGCTCTGGTAAGACCCCATCTGGAGTACTGCATTCAGCTCTGGAGCCCTCAACATAAGGAGCACATGGGCCTGTTGGAGTGAGTCCAGCGGAGGGCCACAAAGATGATCAAAGGGCTGGAGCACCTCTGCTATGAGGGCAGGCTGAGACAGTTGGGGTTGTTCAGCCTGGAGAAGAGAAAGCTCCGAGGAGACCTTATAGCAGCCTTCCAGTATTGTTAAGATGAGGGAGAACTAAACTTTCTTGATTATAAACACGGCCTTCCTACTCTATCATGCAAAATCTCACAAAGCATACCAATGGGCATATACTCAGTTTTCTTGACAGCATCTTCCTAAATAAAAGTCAGATATGATTCAAACTAATGTTTATATTAATTTAGGGTGTTCCCAACAAAGAGGTTGATCTCATGGGAAGGCTACTAAATCGCCTTAGCCTCAAAACCAGTGGGAATGAGCACCAGCTGGGTAGTTGCTGGGACACTTAACTCCCAAATCACACTCCTAAAACTACTCTGTGGTGTGGCAGTTGTCACAACCAAAAGTATACCAAGGACGCTCAAACATTGGTAAAGAAAACTGCATTCCAGCAGTTGGAAATGTTCCTGGGCATTATTTAATTTGCTACTATAGATTTAACACTAGAGGCTTTTGTTGCATGAGACCTCAATAGTGGAATCCCTTGTAGGAGGTTATAAATAAACTGACTATTTTCAGACAATTCATGCTATTGAATTGTTGGGAGACAAAACCAATATCCTGATTAAAATGAAGGAAAACAATTTTTTATGTTCAAAAAAGACAGATAAATATTACTGATGCGAAGCTTTGTGAAGACATTAAACAAAGTTCTTTAATGTAAAACACATTCATATATAAGATTTTATCATGAAACATGGTTTCTGTGATCTTCTACTTTAAAGACAGAGGAAATTATTTTGGATTTAAACAAATGAAATGGACAAATATGTCCAGTTTTTATCCTGTGTAGTCTTCCAAATCTTGCTGTGTATGGAGACAGAAAAATAAATCTGGAAAAACTTCAGTAAAGAATTCTGCTACATCAGCAGGAGCTAATGAGAAAATGGCAGTTCCATCACTAGAAAAATGAGCTATTACTAACATAGCACCTTCCTTCCTGTCTTCATACTGTGTTTAAATTTTAAAAGTATGTGTATATTTGCACAAAAATATTTTGCTTTTAAGAAGAAGAAAAAAAAAAGGAAGCAAAAACTGGGAAACTGAGGTCTGGCAAGCATCGAAAACACTTTTCACAAAAGCTGCCTCTTCTCCAACTGTATGAACTGTTCCTATAAAAAGAATATTGACACTTCTAAATGGCTATGATTTCTTTTTTTCACCTTGATGCAAAATTGTCTCTGCAATACAAGCTGTACTTGGTGGTAGAAGATGGATGAGTGTCAATAATTGCTGCCTGAAACCTGCGAAGTTCAAATAGTTTGTCAGGGGTTGGGCAGGAAGGGGTTTCACACAAAGCGGAGGCCTTCAGGGGCTCAGAGTAATTGTTCATCAGAATCCAGTGATAAATGAGATGTTGTTTAGGAATCAACATGGACTATTTTTGTCACTCATGACTGGAAGGAGCTGATCCACAACCACACTACCTCCTGATCCACACTGGGTCACAAGTATTGGAGCTAATTTATTGCAGTCAGGATATTGAACTTGGTATTAATACCTGATGGAGATAACTGAGAAGCCTGTGAAGTATTAGGACATTGTTATTGTTGTATGTGGAATAAAAATAATTTGAATTATTTTTCTCTTCCTTAAGAAACGTTTGAAAAGGTTAACTGGGGTTTTTCCCTCTTGATTGTTGTTTTTGTCCGGTTTCTGAATAGTATTACAATGTAAATATTGCAGTGTGCATATCCACAAGTGCCGGCTGTGAAATAACTGTAAATCAGTAGTTATTTCCAATAGTCAATAGAATTACTTGGAGTGTCTCTGGGACATGCAAAATCAGTATTATGCAACAAGGGATCAAAAAACAGCTTTTTTTTCCTTCTTTTTTTTTTTTTTCTCTTTTGATTCTATGAATACTAAAACCTGTGAAGGAGATTTGGTCTTTTGTAAAAGCAGTTGAAAGGTCAGGATGTTGTCTTAATTATGGTAAATTAATCTGTCATAAAGGACACTAATGATTAAGGGTGCCAAATTTCCACTTTTTCTCAAGTAGTTCTATCTCTATTATGTCTTTCTCATGAATAACTATTTTATAAAAATTCTCAATTGGAAAAAGGGCTAATGATATTATTATTTCTAAGTGTGATGCAGTATAGCCTAACCGAGAGAGCTCTGACCCTGAAATAAATTTTTATCACTTCAAAAAAGTTGGAGAGAGAAATTTGACACAGTATTATATAGAATTGTATTGTACATATTAGAGTGGAGGTACTGTAAGATGCTTTGCAGCAACAAATAGAATGGGAAATCACAAAGCGCACAGTTCCTGACACCTACTTAACACAAAGAGTGAAAGTTGATTAAACTGAAACAAAAAGCATAATAAAAAAGTTAATGAAACAGAGAAATTTTCATTTGCCTCTGGCTATTTTAGCAGAGTTTATTACCTGTGCTATCACGTACATGACAGAAGTGTGCAAGATTATTGTACAGATTACTGAACAACAACAACAACAAATTATTTTGATGAAAAGAATCTCCATTTCCTATTTACAAAGCTTTTGACAAATGTTTGCATCAAACCACACAGCAGTTTGGCTTGTTAGAGTAATTACTGGGCTGGACTGGTATCTTTGTTTCATTTACTTTATGTCACAAAAACCCATCATCCTGAAGTTTCCCAAACTTTGAGACTAATCTTATTTAACATCTCTGTAACTGAGATGACTGCACAAAGCTGACAAGAGTTGTTGAGGGACTTAAGGCATTTTAAAAGAGATCAGAATTTTCCTTTTCTGAAGGACTGGATGTAATGTTGTCAATTTTGCTCGGGAGAACAGAAATCTTTTACAACCTGAGTACCTCAGGATGGAAAGAGTTAGTGGGATCAATCCAATTCTCAATTCAAAGAGAGGAGAAATCTCATCATGACTTAGAAGTTGGTATTGCCAGAAAGACTTTGGAAAAGACCTCAGACTTCTGGATCGTCAATGCCGTTAAAAAATGAGATTTTAATCCAAGGGCATATTATGCCTCTGATATCATGTATCGATAACCCTGCACATGTATATTACATGTTGAGGAACTGGCTGTATCATCTCTCATTTTCCAACTCCACCAGAGATGCATCTGATCTTCGGTCACAGAAATTCCAGTTTAGAAATCTAAATAACTTCAATAACTCGAGGAGCAACATAAATTTGCATTAGATACAGACCACATAGGACTTAAACTCTTCCAGTGCAGGTTTATATGTTTGAAGGAAAATGTATGTTGCTTGCTTTTCATGTTCTTTTAAAGATAGCTTAATTCATGCCATGACAAAAAGAGAATTTAGCACAAAATCAAATATATTAATTGTGATAACCTATGCAGTAAGAGTAACATAAACTGGCAATTTGTCATACAACTTGAGTGCCTGTTGCATGCAGCTAATTTTGAAACCTGAGAGGCTTGGCATGTCCCTGTTTTGTGAAAAAAGTCTAGGTAGAAAGGGCAGAGGGGAGCGGTGTGTGTGTTTGTGCTGTTGAAACCTTCTGACCACAACTACCCTTGCTCTCTGGTCTTTTCAAAGCCACTGAAATCACCATAATGCTGTACACTACTTATTGAAGCTTGTATAAATGTTTATATATAGACTAATTTAAGGGTTTGTGGTACACTATGTGGGCATTTACCTCCAAATTTTGTCCCAGGCTCCTGCCAGTGAATCTTAGGAACACAAAGTAGAAGTTTTCCCCAGGGTTGTTCTTTGAATACTCAGGAATAATCCAATGTCCTAATAAATATGCTAAGTGGACATTTTGTTACTCTTAGGTTTTGTTTGTTTGTTTGTTTGTTTTTTAATTTCTGCTTTTCCTACAGCACTCATCTTCCTAGAGAGACAGACTTTTTTGTTTTACAAGTATTTGTAGACAGGCATCGTTTTGTTAGCTTGGCTTTGATTTTATATCACTTTGGCTTGTGTTTTGATAATCTTGTTATCCAGAGCTTCATGGTATTTGAGAAAATCCGTTGTCTTTCCCTCCTGGCCTATATAATCAATATGGAATAAGTTATTTAAGTTATTCAAGACCATTCTGTTCTTTGTAGCACCTACTTGAATAAAACAGGCTCCCTTAGGAACTCAGGAACTATTGAAAATCTTGTCCTGCAAGTGAGTTTCTACTTGGCATGTATCCTATTCCTCTCCAGGTTAGTTTTACAGCACCTGACTTTGCCTACTTTAGTTATACTATGTAACTCCATTTATATTCTGAATTGTTTCATTGATTTTGAAATATGGCATGGAAGGCACAGTCTGGGTCTTGTGCTGTTACCCAAGAGCCAGAGACAGTTTATGATTTTTGTATGAGTAGCTCTACTATTATAAACAGGAGGCAGTAAATCAGATACAAAGACGAGACCTCAGGTTTCTCAGGAGAATAAAGCATAAATGCTGTGGCAGTGGATATTGGTGCATTTCCAACTGCTGTTTTTCTTCTCATAAACACTTCCAACATGGGCAAGTGCATCAGACTTAACACTGAGGTGAAAAGGTACATATTAAAAGAAAAAGAGAAAACTGGTCACTTTGCTGAGACTGTTGATACAGTTTGTAAAATGCCCCTACAAGTTTCTAGGCAGCGTGCCGTTTATTTTGGTGTTCAAGTCATGGTGGTGGTATGTTTCCTACTGCTGATGGTGACTGTGGCTGTACTATATTACAATACAGCTTTTTATAATTCATTTGTAACAAGTAATTTTGTGCTTTATACAAATATGGGGGATGATATCCTCTCCCTGACTTCATGGTCATCCTCTGGATGTAGATAGGTACTGACTACAAGTAAGATTTTAAAAAGCTACATTGCCATTTGGTTTTAATGGGAGGTTGATGTGCTAACCTTTGGCATTTCTGAGCATCCCCCATACCTCCATCTTAGTCTCTAGCTGCCTAAATAGCTTTGAAAATTCAGCAGGATTTATGTCCTTTGCAGCCGTGGAATCTTTTCACCACCATAGCTGTTCAACAGCTTTTGTGGTTTTGTTTTCTGTTTTCTGTTGGAATGATTTCTTTGGGAAACAATTAGTTTATATGTTTGCTGAAACTCACAAGCATTCTCACCCATCCCAAGGGTGAGGGTTTTTCTGGCTTTGTGTTTGTAGCTTTATTTTTTATAAGCAACTCAGGTTGCTGTTAGTTGCTTACCATTCTGTTATCTTGCTGACAATGCTTGATTTTTTGAGCGATTTTGTTCTATTATCAATTGTTTTCAGAATCTTTTTTTAACACCTAAATTTTGCTATACAATGTTTTCGTGGACATTTCTTTTGATAGTAGTGGCGGATTAAACAGCTTTGAATTTGTTCCTGCTCCTATACCCTTCTCATCCTGCGCTTGTGTGCAAGCAGCGTCAATCTGGCACTGCGGCTGAAAGAAATTGTATTGGCCCATGCTTGTGATTTTTTTCACCTTCCTTTTACAGTCTGGTGGCTTCCCCACTGTGTTTGTGCTCTAACAACTTATTTCCAGGAGAATGTGAAAGCAGTTGATCCATCAGTAAAATTTCATCACTAATCCTAGTTTTCAGAGTGATGGTTTAGAAGACTTAATTAACTTTTTTATTTTTTTAACTTTTTTTGTGTGTGTGTGTGAATATATTTGTGTGTGTGGCAATCTCAGATTGACTTTCCACACATTGTTTCTGTTTTATGGTTTGGTAGGGTTTTGTTAAATTTGAGATTTAGTTCAGCTAAACTTTCAAAGATTGCAAACCAAGATGCAGATCTTTAAAGGTATGTCATGAAATATAGGTATTTGCTTGTATTTAGTACTATTGGTATAGATCCTGAAGTAAGTTCACATGCTTAAATCTTTGCAAGATTAGTTTCAAATTAAGAAAATTTCCCCGGTGTCTATTTGCAATAGATTATCAAACAGCCCTTGCTCCAGTCAGCAGTTTGGGTGGCTCTCTCTTCTGTTATAGACACGTTGTAGAAAAGGAAAAGAAATGGGACCTGAACAACAATGCCAAGCGCAAACAATGGAGAGTCTTTAAGGAAGGCCATGCCATTTGGTGCAGTGAAGGGTGTGAAATAACTGTCCCATATCCAGCGCCTCTGATTTTAAAGGAAAAATCACTAAAGATGTACACAGTGAATTTCACTGCCACTTCTGGCCTTTAGGTGCTCATTAATCAGCATTGCTTCGACTTTTGCTGATAGAACAGTTTTGTACAGAGTGGTGCCTTCTCAGGAAAGGTCATCTAACTGGCACAGAAGGGAGGATGGAGCTTTTGACTTTTTACTAAAGCCCTGGTGCTTACTGATTATAGGAATAAAGGAAATCTGTCTGGAAAATAAAAAAAGCATATTCCATAGCAGTTGCCTTTAATCTCAGCCAAAGGGTATGCTGGTGTGTCATGTTTTTGATATTATTCCAACACTGAACTTGTGCTCTTTAGCACTCAGCTGGTGCCCTGCTCAAGCTGTGTACTCCTCAGTGCTTTCCAGCTGATGAGTTTGGGAAAAGCAAACCGTCACTCTGAGCTTGGCTGTTCTGAAGAATATAGTGCAGTTTGACAAAGCAAGCTGTCATTTCCTTTGAACTTTAGTAACACTGTGGGTTTTGACTGCCTTGTACTGTAGGTCTGGGCCCATCCTAACATTTTTACCACTTTTGGCAATGTTCTTAAGTCTGATTCATTTGGGGTTTATTTTAGAGATTTGATGTATCTATTTCAACAAGAAAACTTAAGCCTGGAGGGTTTGTTGTTGTTGTTGTTGTTGTTGTTTTCATTGTTGGGTTTTTTCAAGTTGTTTTTTTTCCCTCCTACAGATCTTTATTGCGTTTGACAAAAGGGATCACTGTCATAATCCTTATAACACAGACCAGTCAGAGCAGTGCTTATTACATAAGCTGACTCTGTTTGGCTGTGCTGATCTCCTATGTTATTGAACATACAAAATGCTGAAAAAAAGATAAACATTTAATTAGAGCACTAATTCACTGACCTATACTCAGTAGATTAGCTTTCAACTTGTAGAGTTTTCCCTCTCACTAAGCAGTGTTTGTCACCTATATCTATTTTATTAATTTATGTTTTCTGTTTATTCTTGGTTAATAAGGTTTATACTAAATATGTTAACTTTAAAAATGAAACAAAATTCTTCCACTTGCCAGAAACACGCCCTAAACTCTTTTGAAAGTATGTGCCTCAAATTCACCACGCAAAACTTCAGTCTACCGAGGGGATGTGGGAGCGGGAGGGCAATAATAGATCCTATAAAGGTGTGGCCTAGTTTTAAATTATTCCCTCAGCTGATGCCCCATTTAATTGAAAAAATCAGGTATACATTTATAGGAAAGAAGAGATGGATAGTCTTGTCACATCAAGATTAGAGCATATTTTGTTAGGCAATTAAGGAGCGCACCTTCTGGGGTCCAGGCATAATCTTTGTCCTTATTGCAAATTTGTTGTCAGCTATGGTTCTTACCAGTCCAGATGATGCGGAGTAACACAGTGCTGGTATCAGTACATATTTTACTGAGGTCATTTGTTATGCAAGACCATTAAGTTTGCCAAGGTGAGCGAAGATAGAAATAGTAGCTTCATTTTTAAATTAAGATTTCAAAGATGTAAGCATACATTAGATCTGCTCTTTCCATTGTTTCCTTATCCTTAGCATGCATTTCATATTTTGTTTATGTTTTACGGAATCCAGTCTTAAGACTGTGTGCTGCAATAACAGACTATGTGTAAAATGTTATAGTTTTTATGAGATAATATTGTGCAACTTTGTATAACTTTGTACAATTCATATGGAATGTTCAAGTGTGGCTATACTAAATCTTAATCTAATATATTTTTCAGAATGATTTCCATATTATTTGTTTACTTGTATCAGGAAACTTTTTACCGTTTTTGACAACACTTATTTCATAGAATGGTTTGGGTTGGAAGGGACCTTAAAGATCATCTAGTTGCAACCCCCCTGCCCTGGGCAGGGACACCTCCCACTAGACCAGGCTGCTCCAAGCCCCATCCAGCCTGGCCTTGAACACTTCCAGGGATGGGTCAGCCACAACTTCCCTGGGCAACCTGTTCCAGTGTCTCACCATCCTCACAGTAAAGAATTTCTTCCTGATATCCAATCTAAATCTCCCCTCTTTCAGTTTGAGGCCATTACCCCGTGTCCTATCATTACACTCCCTGATAAAGAGTCCCTCCCCATCCTTCTTGTAGCCCCTCTTTAGGTACTGGAAGGCTGCTATAAGATGTCCCCTGAGCCTTCTCTTCTCCAGGATGAACAACCCCAACTCTGTCAGCCTGTCCTCATAGCAGAGGTGTTCCAACCCTCTGATCATCTTCGTGGCCCTCCTCTGGACCTGCTCCAACAGGTCCCTGTCCTTCTTGTACTGAGGACTCCAGAGCTGAATGCAGTACTCCAGCTGGGATCTCACCAGAGTAGTGTAGATGGTCAGAATCACCTCCCTCGACCTGCTGGCCATGCTTATTTTGTTGCAGCCCAGGATACAGTTAGCTTTCTGGGCTGCAAGTGTGCATTGCCATGAGTCTCATGTAAAAAGTATGAAAATTGTTTTTACCTAATTCTTTCCATGTACTAAGGAAAATTATTCTTCCTAGGATAGGTTACATTCATTAGCCTCCCACATTCCCTAAAAAAATATTTTTGGATGACAAATGGTAAGAGCAAGAAAAGCTCTGTATTGTTAAAAATTGTGTGTAGTAAAATTAATTAAAATTTGGGCTTCCATGTCCTTGATTTTATTTTTTTTTTGTCAGTTGTGCATTAATTCATACATTTTTATTCCCTTGATTTTTCCACTGTTTAGGGAAATGCCCATTGACCAGATAGAAATTTGTATGTAATGAACATATGGTGTATTGTGCAGAAAGAACATTCATTTCCTTTTAATTTACTCTCAGCTGCTCATGGTGAAATGTTCAGAAGGCTTTATATCCAGGTAACACTTGCTTTCATGTACATAGGGTACAGCTTTAATTCATGTAGATACTTTATATTATAAAAAAAACCAGTTGCGTTCAATGGCATATAGCGAGCCATCTGGCAATTAAATGAAGAGTGCATAAGTTTAAAGGCAAAATTGCCTTTATAGAACCCTTAAGTTACATACACGGGTAGGCACAGGGATAACAAATTTATGTGCAACTACAGTGGGAGAGCAACTTCAGAGTACAATTGCGTACGTATATATATACACAAAGCAAATCCTGCCACTGGGACAGAATCCAGTTGAAGTATAGGTGTGTTTTTCTCCTTCCCCAAATATTTAGACTTTTCACTAAAGCACCTGAAACTTTATTGTAGCGCTGAAAACAAAAAATATTTTATTTTTATTACAGATTCAGGACAAAATAATGCTGTGTTCACATTTTGCAGGATCTTAGCAATATCACTTGCTTCTGAAGAACCTTATCCTTCAGCACTCATATTGTTTTAACAAAAAGCTATTTTTATAGACACTGCTGTAATGGAAAAGAAGAGGTTATGGTGTTGATTTTGCATAGAGTTTCAATATGCTTAGCTTATGGATGTCACAAGTACTGCCCATATTTAAACATAAGCACATGGAAGTTATAAAGGAGGAGACCAGCAACTGAAAAATGGAAAAAAAGGTTCTTTCAAATCATTTAAGTGAGTAATCTGTTGAAAAGGATGTAAAAACTGTTGAAAGTGTTCAACAGAATGTAAAAAATTTTGGTTTTGCTTGAAGACATTTATTTTTGAGCACTCTCAAAAGAGAATGTTTAAATATTCTCTAATTATAAATATTTAGAGACCTCTTTGTTTAATGATTATATTTTTCTATTGTAATTTTAAATGGGACAGTTTTCTGCTGCTGCAGAAAGTACATTTACAACAACCAGTCTGCTACTCACAAAAAATACTACAATCACACCATAGTAATTATCACTATCGTTGTTCACTTCTTACAAGTCAGGCATTTTTTAACACATTTGTTGAGATCATATACTGTCATTCAGTTTCCAGATGCGGTGCAAGCAGCCTTTATAGAGTACTTCACAATAAGCTCCACATAAAAGTCCCCTATCTTTTTTTTCCCTGTGACCATTTAACTACTTCAAAATCAAGAATCAAAATTTGTTGCAGTAATCTTTCTTTTCCTTGTCTCATTTCAGAAACATTCAGTATTTACAAAATAGGCTTTGCATAAACAAAAATTTAAATCTATCTTAATCGGATGATAATGAATTTGATGATAATGAATTCTTTAGTGACAATCCAGAGTAGCTTTAAGTTACAGTTTTGCTTTTTATTCTAAGTCAACATGTTGAAAGAACAGCTTATGTTTAAAGAGAAGTAAATCTAAAAAAGAAGAAATGATAAATTAGGGAGTTAAAATAAATGATCTAACAGATAATTTTTGAGATTTAAAGGTCATCTAACTGTCATTTCTAAAATGCTTTTATTATATGGATGACGAAAGACAAGTCCAATAGGAGGATTAGCAATTAGGATCTCAACATATCTTTCATTGGAAACAATAACTGAAGTTGTTATAAAGCTGAAGAAAGTAATATATCTGTTTAGACCACCTTCACTGGTTGAAATATGGTGTATTCAATCTGACCTAAATCATGTGAAAGAGAAGGGTAGAGACCATTTTAGACTGTTCACACACATGAACCTACAACAATACTTCTAAGTCGTTACAACACCATAATTTTTGTTGAAATGGTTTCACCTTGTATGCAAACTAAATGAAAGAGTATTGCTTCTTTTAGTTATTTTCCAGTGCGAATAGCAAATTGGAAGACAAACAGGAAGGCCAAGTGTGTATGTAGTAATTAACATTTACTGTTCATTGAGGATTTCTGAATACCAAAACTATAGTCACGTTTCAGTTATGAAACTCAACATTAAATAGTGAACCTGCCATTTTCCTATGCCTGATGAATTGATTATTTTTCTCTTTGTTACTATGTATGCTGTAAAGTTTATCATATTGCTATGGCACCTCAGCTATAAAGACTGATTGCCCCATATTCCTGAGTAATAATCATGAATGTTTAGCATGAAAAATAAGAGATTGCTTCAAAACCACAGGTGTCCTCAGGTAGCATAGAAGGGTGTAAACTAAGGACTGTTAAAACTGGACATTCTTTTAGCTTTGTGGGTAGGTACAGGTCATAATAACCACAAGCACTTTGCCATGTTTAAGCCACCCCAGCAGGAGACAGCCAGGCAAACCACATGCTAACATACAGACCAACTTATTAAATGGAAGTGTTCTGAGGTAAAACTTATGTTGTGCTAATTTTCTTTCTTTTTAGAAACCAGTATTTTGATCACAATTTGGGAGTTCTCTGGAGGAAAGTAAGAGGCAGAGTCTAGTGATAAGAAAAGTGCCTTTTGCGTAGCATTTGAGTTGATTAAAGCTGTTGAAAGCTTTTCCAGTCAATTACAGTGCACAAATTTATGAGGAATCGGGGCTTGTTTCTGAACTGAGTTTCAGATTGTCCTCTCTAGAGTATTAGAAGAGGACAGTAAGCTCAGTCAAGGTAAAAAGTTAGCAATAGTCAGCCAAATTTGCTAGGAGAGCACACAAAAATATAGAGAAATGAAGCCTACGCTGTTGTATGACATGTACTCCCTTTTATCTCCTTGCTTAGGATCCTTTTGACCCCAACACCCAGTTTCAAGCAAGCTTGACCCTCTGACTCTCATGGAGTTCCTACACATTTTATGAAAGTAGGCAGCTGGGCAAAGGGGAGATTTTGCCCCTTCTAAATGAAAACATGCAGTAGCACTAGTGCTTATATTAAATCCACATGAGAGAGAGAGAACCAATGTAAATGCAAAGCATAAGATATAACCTCATACAGAACTTGTTCTGTTTACAGTTACAAATGCTACCAAATCATTTAGCTTAATGTATAGGACCGATTTCTCTCTCAGTGTTACTATTTTTACATCATGTAACACCTTTGAATCCAGGGTATGTTTGCTGACTACACTAGTAAGAGGGGAGTCTACTGTCAATACTTTAATTTACATCCTTTACAGCTAAAGAAGAATACATACACTTTTATTTCAATACATCTTGTAGGAACTACCAGACTTCAGAAATAATGACACACACCTTTCAAAAATCTGATAATGAGAAAAGTCTTATTCTGGAGTTGGTCTCATTTTCTCAATGTCACTGGAACTTCTCTGTTTTATTCCTCAGACTGAGAAATCTGCTCTTGACGCGCTGGTTATAAAGAAAGTTAAATATCCTTTAGAGACCATACCAGTGAAATTTCCCTCACATCCATCCGTTTCACCCCTTCTTACCTTGGATATGTTCTCCAAGTCTTCTCTTAGAACATGTTTATATAGCTGGGTTTCTTTGACACTCCTACTCGCTTAATATCTTACTCAGTCTGAAGTAACACTGCAAGACCTTCTTTCTAAAAAAATTTCCTTTAGAGGATGAAATACAGAGTGGAACAGTGCTGAATATCCTCTGCAATCTTATAATTACTTCAAAAAACTTGCTTATTTTTCTATTTTTTTACATCACGTATACTGTGACCTCAAGTTTCCTCTACATCAAAATTGTTTATAATGATTGAAAAAGATTTTAACTTGTATTTAATTGGCCATGGGAAGGATTCATTCCTCTTAGTATCTTGTAATACTTTTTATAATTTACAAAAGCTGGTATTCAAAGAAACTACATGTTTTTGCAGTTCCTTTTTGTGGCCTTAGACTTCACTATTTTTTTTTTTCTGGTTAAAAGCCACATGCAATTTTTCCTGCCTGGTACCCTTTGCAAAGACCAGGATTTAAGTGAAATGATCCATAAGAGTGCATTTGCTGTTTGTTTTGTTGGGGTTTTGTGTGGGGTTTTTTTGTGGTTTTTATTTTTTTGGTTTGTTTCACTTTAAAAAAAAAATACAACTTTAAAAAGTGTTAAGCAGATGGTGCTTGGTCCCTCAGTAACCTCCTAGCGTGATAACTCCTTCTATGCACACAATTTCTTTATCAGTAGAAAAGAACTGTGTGGGAGTGAAAGGGAGTAATTTAATTTGAAGGGGCCCGTTTGTTTTGTTTGGGTATCATGAAGTATCTAAGCAGTGATACCAAAAGGGTAAAGTAAGATTTCATCTTATAGTTCTCAGAAGTTTTACTTCCACTTTGTTTCAAGTTTCGATCAAGGTTTTGTAAGAAAAAAACACCCTTTAAATCTCATGTACTGGAAGAAGTCTAGCAAATAGCCACAGAAATACTTGGCTTAAATATGAATCCTCTAGTTTCTAAATCTTCATTTCCACCCTGTGCAGGACAGTTATACTTTTATTTCAACTAATATTTTCAATGAAATTTTAATTTGGGTCTTTAGCATGGAAAAACTTTTCATCAAATCTAAGGTAGCAATTTCTGGGTGAAGGAAGATCAGAAGTTTTGTAGGAACACTTGTGCATTCTCCTATGAAAATGTGCCTGTCTATTTTAACACAGATTAATAAATAGAGATGATGACTGACAACAAAAAGTAGCTTTTTTGAATTATCACTTTACAAAAATTCTCTTCCTTAGAAGGAAATTTCAATTGCTTTTACTATGAAGGTCCTGACTTTCTTCTAAAGGAGGAGGTTGCATCTTCCCTACAGCTAATAGGGTGCTTAGTTCTCAGATAAGATTTCCCACTTGTTCTTCATCAGTTCCCTTCTGGTTTTGGTATAAAAGTGATTTGTCCTGAGGTCTTCCAAAATTTGTTAACTTTCTGGTTACAAAGATATGCAAATAGAAGGTATTATCAGCTGAATCTGTTCCAGCTTTTGAGAGAGTAATACAGCCATTGAGTCTGAGATAGCAAATCACAGTGAGTAAGCCCAAGAATAAGAAAAACACAAGAGAGGTAGGATGACCATTTAATTATACGAAGTAGGACAGTTTAGTAGAGAAGGTATTACTATCAAAGAGAGGGTTCAAAATTCCCAATTATAGCTGTGTTTGAAATAAACCCTTCCAGTGATAGTGTCTAGCCCCAAGCTGTTAGATAACACCAGAAAAGCGTACCAAACCTAGAAAAACCTCCCTCACATATTTCCACATTGTGTCCTGTTCACTTATTTTTGGGCATGTTTTGAATATCACTGGTGATGTTTTTCTTATTTACAGAGAAGTATATTTTCTACTTTGCCTTCAATGTCTTCAGAGGCATCATTTCAGAGGGCAGAATTAGTGCTGCACACAAGAAACAGTTGAATTATGAAGGAAAGTCCCCTTGTCAAATACACAAAGATAAGATTTCTGTCTTTCTGTGTAAGACCTTTGTGCATGGAAAATAAGGAGCATCCACATTGTTTTAAAGCAGCAATGATCCAGTTGAACTTAACAAGTTTCCCAGTGCCCTTCTTGTCAATGCCTTCCTCTTTCCTTGAGAAATCATATGTATCTTCTTGTTTGCCTTTGCATAACTTCTGACATCAGGGTAGTATGAAAATGGGTTTTGGAGACTAATAACATGTATATTCTCTTACTCCTAGCCTCCCCCTTTCCCTTTCTTTAGGTCACCTTAAAAAAAAAAAAAAAAAGATTGTATATATTCTTAGATACATGTGCCTCTGATACTTTTAAGTTTAAAAAGTAATAACGGTAGCAAATCCTGGCTAGACCAAATACATCTGTTATTTGAGTAAGCTAGAAAGCAGGCTGCCTTTACTCATATCGTAATGGAAATAGTGATTTAGAATTGCAGTAAGGATAAACATCCAAGAGCTCACATTATGAAGGATTAGTGAGGTCCTCACTAAAAAGTCAACAAAAATCATCATCAAGCAGTCTTTCTTTTCATACATATGCAATCTGCTGCAAATAACATTAACCGCATTTTTCTCATCAGTGGAAGACAGATCAAAACAAAAGTTTTAATCAAAATTTTATTTCAAAACTGTGTATTTTTAGCTTATCATAGGCTACATTTGTGATTGATAATCCCAATAGGGTTTTTGTTTTGTTTTGGGTTGGTTTTTTTTGTTTGTTTTTGTTTTTATTTTTTGTTTGTTTGGTTTTTTTAAAAATTATCATTCTGTCCTCATTATGAAAGATTCATACTGATCAGTGATTATTGACTGCCTGAGCCATATTTGAATATCTACTTAATGTGCTCTCCCAGACCACAGAAGTTGTGATTACTAGGTCTGCAGTCTAGTTCCAACATCAGATTTTGAACAAGCTTTTGATGGTTTTGCTTTCATTAAAACACTAGCATAGTTTTCAAAGTACAAAATCACTCCTGTTAGTTTAGTTGACTTAACAGATTGTTAATTGACTGATAAATAAACAAAAAGGGATGAAGCAAAAAGGATGCCAGTAACCTCTCTTTGTTTCTAACAAATATTGCACTAAGATTAATATGTCTTGAGGGGGAAAAAAAAAAAACCAAGAGGAAAAGAGTACTTAACAAACACAGAAATTGGAATGAAAATAAAAATACTTGACATTCTTGAAGTAGGTTAATTCCGTATTATCAAAAGAAACATGGTGCTTAAACCAGCAGGAACTGCAGTAGAACATCACAGCCATTCCCTCTTTAGAACAAGAGTGAATGGCTTCAAGCTGCAACAGGGTAGGTTTAGGCTGGACATTAGGAAAATATTCTTCACAGAAAGAGTGGTTAGACACTGGAATAGGCTGCCCAGGAAGGTGGTGGAGTCACCATCCCTGGATGTGTTTAAGACTCGTTTAGATGTGGTGTTAAGAGATATGGTGTAAGGGAGAACTTTGTAGAATGGGGTTGGTGGTTGGACTCAATGATCCCAAGGGTCTTTTCCAACCTAAATGATTCTATGATTCTATGATTCTATCACCTAGGTTCAATACAGCAGTGAAATAGTGAAGGGTGAGAATTAACCTGGAAATTTAACAAATTCAGTTTACAGTATCTTGTATGAAAATAGCAATGATTGCAAGCAAGCCAGGAAATGTCTGGAGTGCTGGATAATTGCTTAAGCTCTGAACTGGCTCATGAGGGATTAAATTAAAAATGATGGGTCAACATACACCAACAGGTACATTTGCCTGCCCCCTTTATTTAGCACTTTAGTTGCTCATACATTCTCTAAGCTGCCTGTTCAAAAAACACACAAGCTTGTTGGGAAGCTGCTGCTGTTTATGCTTAAACAAGGTCAGAAGTACCTGTTCTGCAGGTATCTGAAAGTTCTACCCCTTCCTAAATGTAGTCAAAGTTTGTCTTCCCTCTGGAAGAAAGACTAATTATCTTGTTTCTGGCTGCCTGAGACTCTGAATTTGGAATGAAATACAGTTCTTCAGGTTATTTCAGGGAGCAAGGTATTTGGGGTGGTGGCTTCAACCCATGCAAGCTGAGCAGGGCATCTGCCTCAGAGCCTTGGACAGCATGGGTGCTGTAACTGCCACCACATTGTGTTAGGCAGGGTGCATCACAAACAGCTGAAGAAGCTTAAATTCTGCATGCAATGGAAGGTCAGACAGATAACTTCAGTGCTTTGGACCTTTTCTTAAGACCTGATAATAGTTCATTATTTGGCCAAGTGGGAAGGAGGATATAGAGGACGAAGTAAGAGACTGAGGAAAGTGCCCAGACTGAACAGAGCAGAGCCACCTCTCCTCCTCTTCAGGAACATGTACCTGTCACTCTTGACTGAGAGAACATATATGATTGTATTTGAAACAGAAGATGATATCCAGACTGTTTTCCAAGAACTCTGTTCCTGTGAGTTTGTGGTTAAGTTAGATTGCTAAATTAATTGCAGCAGGTGTTAAACAAGGTTATTTCATGTTCTTGATTTGTATATGTTGACATGTTAACTTGTGAAAAACTGTGCAGGTAATCTACCCCATGAGAAATGGTGGCAAAATGACTGAGTGAATGAACATTTTGATGCATGGTAACATGAGCCTGTAAATCAACAACCATCCCCATCTTTGATGATGTAAATTATCTAGGGAGTCTAATGTACAAAGTCTGTACCTCGCAATTGTTTGCCACTTGTGAATGATAAGCAACTAGGCCTTAAGCACTCCAGCACTGTATAAAGGCGGTGCAACATGGTTTTAGTAATGTATTTACTAAATTTAGGCTTTTTCTTCTGTTTATGAATTGGTTGCCACATGATTGTGACTTTGTGTTGCTATTAATGCTATTTCTTAACTCATAGATGCTATAGACACAAGTGCAAAGGTCCTTACTATGGCATGTTGACCTGATATTTTTCACCAAGAATCTTGCTCTGAAGAGTTTTTAGTAAATAATTCAGCAAGGGTATCCCTCCGAAATTAAGATTTCTGTTACATTTGATCCGGGTATTAGTGCATTAATGTTTCTTGTTCTCAAGCAGGTATCTGTAAAACTTTGAAGAGGAATACCAGGGTGAGTGAATTTAAATGTTAACGTTACATAATTCTGTAATATTGTGCATAATAAACATTTGCTGCAAGTCCTCCCTGCCTATAAACTCTTTTGCTTTGATTTTCATAGAAAATTGATAGTTACTACACATATTTTAAAGGCTGAATGATTAAGTGTGTGGAAATTGGGGAATAATGTAATTGTATGATAAACTGTGGAATATTGCCCATGGTTATAATCAGATATGCTTCCCCAAGGACTAGGCTGAAAGTAACTGACACAAGTAGAAAAAAATTTCAGTAACAACGAGGATTTCCTGGCTATTTAGTCAGCTATTTAGACACAGCTTCCATGTCTTACTGTTTGTTCTTTTGTGGCTGGTGTAGTTTCCTGTGAAAGAATGAGCATGTTCTGAAGATCTGGGTTCAAAGTGAAGGTAGTAGTGATGAATCCAGGCAACGCTGATACTTTCAGTGAAAGTTTCCTTCTGAGCAAACCTCCTGTATGTAAGTAGCAGGAGCTTTTCTATTTCCCTCTTTGTTGTGATATGAAAAAGAACTGTGAGAGATTATCTGCAAATTGATGATCAGCTATGGTCAGAAGATGTGTGTCCTGTGGCACAATTTTGAAAAGCATCCTCTGAGGTTATGTAGGCTTGACAGTTTTTTGGAATATAGAAATCACACAAACTTTAGAAACACAGTTTCATTATCTGAATGTCAGGTCCTGAATCGGAAAAGGTCTCTTGCAGAAAATTATTTATTCAATACAGTATTCTGTTTTCTCTTACTGAGTAAAGGGTTTGTCTTCTCTCCCGCATTCTTGAGCATCCACTTACTTAATAAAAGGACATAAATCCTAGATTATTTTATAGAAATTGAGAGCCAAACTGTTAACATGATAATCATAGCTTCTGTTTTTCAAGCAAAGCAGCTAATTAAAGGAACAAAGCTCATCACATGACAGGTGTTCAACTGTTCAGTGTACTTGCACTTTTATATCAGGTTAGTATTTGTTTGGTGAAAAACACTAAATTATGACAGATCTAAAACATTTTTTAAACATTTTTTCTCTCTCATCCAAGTAACATAGGCAGATGAAAATGAAGAGCAACCAGAGGGCCCTATCAGTACAGAAGAAGGCTTTCTTCATGAGGTGACATTTTCCCTGTTGAACCTAGCTTGCCTATTCAGGATTTGGACACTTACATATTAGCAGTTGTCAGTGTGCTCTCATGCAAAGACTACAGATTTTGTTGTCTGCCAGATGATAGCTTGCTTCCCAAGATAACATAGACCCTCACTAAAATGTATAAAGCTATGCTTTCTCGCAGTTTAGGTAACACAGTATCATGTGTTTTATCTCCTCTGTATGGACTCCAGGTACTGTCTGCAAGGAAGGTGGAATGGGCCACAGTTTCCCACACTAACAAAAAATGTGCTTCCCACTTTAAGAAGATGTAGTTTTTCCCTCATATTGCAAAGTATAACACATTACTTACAAGTTACGCATTTTAAAAATTCCCGTGGTTCATAAAGAAAAATGTTTTATTAGTTTCCACCTTCATATACAAGGGCATCTTTCTCTAATACAGTCACCCTTGGACAATTCTATTTATGCTCCTCCCATGCCAGCTGCTACCTTCATTTTCACCCTCTGTTCTAACATGGCATGACCCAGACAACTGTCTTGTCAGCTGGCACATGGAGACCAAGCATCATCTGTTCTGGCATCACAGAAAGATAAAGATCACAGGCTCTCTTAGGAAATTCCATCAAGTGTCAGGTAGATTGATACCAAAGTAATCTGGTCAGACAGCAAGCCTTCCTGCAGCCACAGTCTGCAGACAACAATGTAGCAGGAAAAAGTTAGTCAAGAACAGCTTTCTTTTTGGGGAGAGGGGAGTTTATGTCTGTATAACAATTCCAGAGAAAATGATAGAATCATAGAGTGGTTTGGGTTGGAAGGGACCTTAAAGATCACCTAGTTGCAACACCCTGCCATGGGCAGGGACACCTCCCACTAGACCAGGCTGCTCAAAACCCCATCCAGCCTGGTCTTGAACAGCTCCAAGGATGGGGCATTGACAGCTTCTCTGGGCAACCTGTTCCAGTGCCTCACCACCCTCACAGTAAAGAATTTCTTCCTGGTATCCAATCTAAATCTACTCTCCTTCAGTTTGAAACCACTACCCTGTGTCCTGTCATTACACTCGCTGATAAAGAGTCCCTCCCCATCTTTCCTATAGGCCCCCTTTAGGTACTGAAAGGCTGCTGTAAGGTCTCCCCTGAGCCTTTTCTTCACAATGAACAGCCCCAACTCTGTCAGCCTGTCCTCATAGCAGAGGTGTTCCATCCCTCTGATCATCTTCGTGGCCCTCTGCTGGACCAGTTCAAACAGGTCCATGTCCTTCTCGTGCTGAAGACTCCAGAGCTGAATACAGTACTCCAGCTGGGGTCTCACCAGAGCGGAGTACAGGGGCAGAATCACCTCCCTCGACCTGCTGGCCACATTTCTTTTGACGCAGCCCAGGATGTGGTTGGCTTTCTGTGCTGAAAACACACATGGCTGGCTTATGTTGAGCTTCTCGTCCACCAGCACCCCCAAGTCCTTCTCCTCAAGGTTGCTCTCAAGCAATTCTCCGCCCAACCTGTATTGTGCCTGGGATTGCCGTGACCCCTCTGCAGGACCTTGCACTTGGCCTGGTTGAACTTCATGAGGTTCGCACAGGCCCACGTCTCAAGCCTGTCCAGGTCCCTCTGGATGGCATCCCTTACCTCCAGCATGTTGACCACACCACAGAGCTTGGTATCATCGGCAGACTTGCTGAGGGTGCACTCAATACCAGTGTCTAAGTCACCGACAAAGACTCAAACTAGCTTTGTGGAGCAGAATCCTCGGGAGATGTTGATAATATCCAGGTCATGTTTTTGATGCTGATTGCTCCATCTACAGAAACAGTAATTTTTCCCCTCTATAAATGTTTGTATTAAATATTTCTGTGTCTTTGGGTCACTTTGAAGAAACATTCACTATATTGAAAGATACAGTTTCTCCTTCTCCTTCTCTCCGTTCTAAACTAAAGAAATTGAACCAAGTAGTATAGAATATTATTTGATTTAATGTATTTATACTGGTCTGGATTAAAGGCCATTTAAATTAAAGCAACATGCCATTTAGTTCTGTGGTTTTGGGATGTAGTTTATAGACCCATACTCTAGAATGGTGCCTAACTCATTTTAAAACAGTTTGACTTTCTTCAGAATCAAGCATCCTAGCTTATAATATGGTCTAGATTTAGGAAAACATTTCTACTACGAAGACTAACTGAATTTCAAAGTATGAAGTCAAAATTAATGAGATTCTTGACGTTCTATCAGGAGTAGAACCATGCAATGTACCTGCAAGCAAAAAGGAAAAGTATTTCTGTTGTGTGATCTGGAAGTTAAGATCCTTGATACTGAGGAATTTTGAATTAGTTAAAATTTTATTCTTTCTACCAAATAAATGTCCTGTTCTGTTTTGCTTAAGTTTTAGGGCAAAGTTTTAATTAGAGAAAAATATATTGTAGTAACCATAGACAGAAGAATAATAAAATTTTTCCTTTACTTTATCTAGCTATACTTAGCTGTGCTGAAGCCAGAAAATATGTTTGAGGGAAATAACGTAGAGGAAAA
The DNA here is from genome assembly GCF_028500815.1 of Rissa tridactyla. Classification (NCBI taxonomy): domain Eukaryota; kingdom Metazoa; phylum Chordata; class Aves; order Charadriiformes; family Laridae; genus Rissa; species Rissa tridactyla. Next base: position 19,775,844 of record NC_071497.1, read on the forward strand.
ATTTTGTCTTGAATTGGTTATTTAATTCAAAAGCAGATAAAGAATTTTCATTGAGTGTTTCAAATAACTGACACCATATAAAGTGAAATGGAGCTAAGCTTAAGAACTTCTTCAGTGGTGCACTATTTATTTTAGTGAAATGTGTAGATTTCAATATCACTGGTATTTAAAGAGATGTTTTGATAGACTGGTGGAATGATAAAATTATAAATCATTCTTTATATTTACCTCTGAATTTTACAATATTAAATTGTGAAAAGATATGCTTTGGGTCAAATTATCTTGCCCATAAATGCATTTAATAGCATGTATGAATTAACAAAAATACATGTTTATTACCCATTTAAAGATTTTTTACTACTTTATATTACATCTATTTAAATATTACCAAGATAAGTAAGGTTTCATGGTGTATAGTGGTGTTGTAACATGAAATAAAAGCCAGTCCTAATCTTAAGAAATGGGAATCTAAATGACAGCAACATGGGTAAAAAGCCCTTTGTGGCAATGAATAGGAAGAAAATTAAAATGGCTAATATGGATCACAGACTTGTAAGAACTACGTTGCTTGAAAGGAGGAATATTCAGTCTCCTTGTGCTGGTTGTTAAAGACTTATATTTTTATAATTAAGGACAGAGAATAATTCATTTTCCTATTGTTGAACCTGCAAAGAGAAAGGCTGAGAAGCAGTTCTGTCAAAAAGGCAAGTGTATTCTTGACAGACAGCATAGAAAATACCTGGATCTTTGCTTGTACAAAGTCTTTATCAAATGGAACCTGAGGTTAAAAATGCAATTAACTAAAAGAAAGCATAGATTGATCTTACATGATTAAATTTACCTCTATGAAGTTTTTAAAGTGAAATCATAAATATATTTAGGATCGAGTGATCATATCTATAAATGCATTTAATGACATATTTTAATTTATGAATAATACTTTTTCTTACATTTTCTTTACACATCAAAGAATCTAAGGAGAAAAAAAATGACAGTACATATTTTTATTTTTCTTTGGAGTGGATGGATACTTAAAAATTCTGTTAACAAAACTAGGTATACTGCTACTGAAGTATGCAGATGGTATGTATTTATGAACTATCTATTAACAGATAAAGTGCACTCAGAAAGCTTTATCGTATAAAAGCATCGCAATCCATCAAGGAGGGCCTCTGTAAAATATTGACTGACATTGCATGTAGTGATATGTACTTTCTTTTCTTATTAGTATAAATGCTACTTTACAGACAGATAGATAACCCCCTCCATCACCGTATTGTTACATACTTTATAGGACCATACATATTAGGTAAAAAAAAAAAATATGGGCTCATATTGCCCTTTTTAAAAAACATTTTCAGGTTCATTTCCTGAAGTTTACCCTCGTAAGATTTGAGTTAATTGTATGTATAGTTAAAATAATGTTTTTTCTCTTTCTCTTTCACATCACCATAGTAATTTCTCATGCAATAATGTGACATTTCTATGGATGCTGCATATATATAACAAATGTACTAAAATATCTTCTTGTGAGTTATTTGGTTGCTCTGAGCTTGCTGGCACTGCTTCACTCTCCACATTGTTGACTTTCAAAACTACACGAATTAAATGATATTCAAGGAACAACATTAGGCTGTCAAATGAGAGCACATGAAGTTGGAAAGCAGCAGTAACAGATTTATGCAGAGTGCAGACTTACCTACACAGCATGACTAATTTGAAGCTCAGCTAGCAGTGATGTGAGCAGCTGGTGTGAACAATGTGTCCACCTTTCCAGCTTCTACATGTCATTTTTGCTGTTATGAATACTCCAAATAAATCTCTACAATGCAGTAGAAGCCGTGTTATCTGCCTGGTCGAAGAAAAAAACTGATGATTCAACCAGCCCCGACTCCAAAAAAACCTGCTTGTGGTAAGGTAAGAGAAGATAATGCCATCCGGGTAGGTTGCCTTTTGTGGAGTCTAGATCAATCACAAGGCTTCTTAGCAAAAATTCTTGTACTGTTTCGTCTTATGACCCTTCAGTAATTATGTTCAGCACTGGTTTGCCAGAAGGAGACAGGCTGGATTTCAGTACATTCTTCTGAATAACTCTTATTTGCTAGACATTCAACAATTGTCCATGACCTTCATTTCTCATGTTCTAAAAGGTCGGCCTGACTTTTACAAAGGTTGCAATTTGGATTAATTTCTGTCTCCAGTAAGAACTCCACCTCTGACAACAGGGTCTCCAGTGACCAAATTTGGATAGTCAGAAGTTGACACATAAAATACAGGACACCTTTGAAAATATGAGGCCAAGGGGTGCCTTGTCTTTTTGGGTTTTTTTCCCAGTACTTTCTCTTTCTTACTATGTGGCTGAGAACCAAATTAATTTTTTGTTATGTTGATCCACATATGCTCATAAAACATGGTTTTGCTTCAGAGCTCCTCTGCACAGAAGTTATTTCTTCATAGGCAGTTGATTTTGATGTGTTGCAGGTGAAGCAGCTATCAGTTTCATTTGTAATTGTGTTTCTTCATACTGTGTATTGAAATGTCCTGGTAGTCACAAAAACAGGCATTACTCAGTAGTCTCTGAGTTCCCAAGTCAGTGTCTATATGACATCTTTATTCATGAATTCCAACTATTAGATAATCATCGTTGAGGCTGCTGATGGGACATTGTTTCTCAGGGAGAGACATGTGGGCTCAATTTCCAAATCTACTGCTAAAGCCCATCAACTTTTTCTGGCTTTAGGAGGAAGTTGTTTAATGTGGAATGGTGTTCAGAATTAGAAGAGAAAAATACCTAATTTTCATGTTTCTTTGCATTTTTTTTAATCACATCTATGTCAAGGATAAATTCATAGTTAGACATGTTCACAGCAATATAGAACATAAAGTACATAAAATTATAATGATGTTCATGGAGGTGGTGATGATTACAGCAAAATACTGTGCTGAGGCAAGTTGCTCTGCCTGATATGAGACTGTATGCTTGTGCAGACACTGGGGTTAGCAGGTGTCCTTGATGGCTGCTTCTTATGTTGCCTTTTGCTGCAACTTCCAGCATCTGTAGCCGGTCAGTGCAATCCCTTCTGGTCTGCTCATAGGACTTCAGTGGGAATGTATGATTTGAATGAGGCCTAAATAGGTGAAGATGATGTCAATGTTTGAGTACGAACACTCTAAAAAACCAGATTTAGACTTCTGTTGGTCAAGATATAAATATGACATAGAATACAGCTGGACTCATTGTCTGTGTATTAGTTCTGTCCTTGTACTTGCTACAGAGTTCTCTTGTGACTGACTGATTTGGAAAAGTAAATTAAAAAACCAAATCCATTCACTTGTAGGGGCAGCAACTTCTTGTTTTGTTTGGTCGGTTTTACCTAGCAGTTTCTATTCTGCCAAAAAGTTCCCCAAATGCCCTGCCTTCAAGCTATATTTCCTACCATCTGTCATGGTCTTTGTGGTAGGTTGCCTAGGTGGCTTGCAACTGTCACAAGCCAGAAACACATCTTTCTAGCAGATTAGCTGTTTGCCAAAAGATGACTGTTCTTTCTGTAATTTTACTTGAGGGTAAGGATGTCTTTCCTCATTCTAGATTAACATCTCTATTTCATACAGACTAATATCCCCAACTGTGTTTAGTAGTTGAGCATAAAATCCAGCCAAGGATCTATCCAATTATATGTATGCATAAAATATTTTTTAAATTAAAATCTTAATCATGATGATTTCCTGTCATGCTCAGATTATGTAAATGCTTAAATAGTCCTACCGAAGTGTGTATTTAAACACCTGTTGGCAATTGTACAAGTAAGTTTCTATTCTCAAAGGCAAGAATCAGGGCACTTTTTCTGTTACAATATCTAGAAAAAGATACCTCTCTTCTTGAAGATTTTCAATGCTAGATACCTAAATTTACTTGCTATAAATAGTCCCATTAGAACTACTCAAAGGTCTTTTTGCACTTCTGAGGTTAAATATTAGATTAGAAACAGGAAATGACTAAAAGAAATAATATGAAGAGGGGCTACTGGGGAAGGGAAGGGGAGGGAAGGGGAGGAGAAAAATGAGAATTGACTTCAGGAATTAAATCCAGCTCTATATTTTGTAAATGCTGGTAGTGATTTATGTCACCTGTCTTCATCAATCTTCAGGTGCTCAATCTGATCTTGTGATTTAGAGTTTCTTGGTATAGATCTTGGAAAGAAAGCAGAACCTCCAAAGAACTATTCCTTTATCCTAAACTAGATATCTAGGAGAAATGGGATTAATTGCGTACTGGAACTTCTCTTTTTATTTCCATTTACTGTCAAGAAAATCTACATGACTATCTTACAGTAGATCCTTCACTTTTAAATGTGTAACACTCAATGATCTCAAGCAAAGGTGAAGTAACTTTCAGCATCTGACAAGACTTTGAGCTGCTTAGAAACTGTCTACAGTGTCACAACTATAAACAGAGCTGTATGAAATATTACAGGTCTTTCATCTCTGTTGAGAATTTTCTGGTACTTTTTTGGTTGGCAGGGTCTAGTTGCTGCTTAGATACAAAAACCAATTTTCTAATTGCCAAGCATTGTCTCCTTTGATTATAAAATAACTCAGTCATTATATTTCTTTTTTTTTTCAAACCTCTCAGAACCAAGTTGAGTATGTGCAATTTGGATGACTGTTAGGCATTTGAACAAAAAGGTTGATATTCCACAGACAGTCTTTTGCTCCCAGAATTGTTTTCATGGGGATTAAGCATTAAACACACTGCTGGTCGCAATGCATAACTGAGGAACAGACTGGAAGCAGTTGAAATGACCTCTACTCAGTTCAGGTAAGTTTGATATTGCCTGTTCTAGCAAAGTTCCTTATTGTAACATATGGTTAAACTGATTATATATTGTTTAATGGTAGGAAGCAAAACCAAACTCTAATCTTCAACCTCATCCATTCACAACATGAGGTATTCCCTATATTGTCTGCAGAACCCACACACTGTGGATATTTAGTTCCTACTAAATCACCAATGATGACTCCAGAGCACCTTACTGTACTGAAAAATATTTAACTAGTCATTGTTATACCTTATACATAATGAATTGGGACGGCAAGCCATTTACTGAAAATATCTTTGGAGAAGTGGGCCTTCTTAAAGGAAACTTAAGGAAAATCCTTGTTGTTAACGCCTCCTAGCCTAACAGAAACTACCTGTGCACCCGAGTGAACTGAAGAGAGAGGAGAAGAAATTAGATTAAGAAATTTAAGGTCTTAGAAACATGTCTCCCAGCTAAATACTTACCTGTTCCAAGAACAGTTCGATGGTCACCTTTTTATATACAGTAGCACATAAAGGTAATCTTGTAAGTTGGTGCCAACAGTCAAAATAAACTTTTCTTGAATCACACTGTAACAGGAATACAAAACGGAGAATCCCAGGGTGGGATGAAGAAAAATAGTTTTGTGATGTGATGAAAATGATTAGCAGTATGTAGGATTAAGTCTCCAAGGAGCAGCTGTAAAATACCATCCCTTTTTATTTGCCTGCAGAATAAGAACTGCTGAAGAAAAAGTGAGGCATAGCGAGAGAGATCTTCTGAAATTCCCTTTCTCTGCAAGGTTTCATTTTGGATGGATAAAAAATTATCATATGAGGTAAAAGATTTGTTCCTGCTCTGTCACTAACCTGCAGGAGTGTAAACAAAGACACCCCTGTGCCTTTGTTTTACGAGTAAAGATATAGATGCTTCTTCTCATGTATAAGGACTTTGAGAGAGAGCTTACTGTTAGGTGAAAGCTAATTACGTCCTGTTCCTTAGAGGGAGGCATGGAAGACCTTCCTGGGATTTATTTTCAAAACTTACAGAAAGTTTTGTCTTTGACGATAAATGAATGAAAAAAGAAGTTGAAATAGGGTATTCCTTTTGGTTCATTTGTCCTTCCTGTCCCTTATTCATTATTAAAAGAACAGGATTATGTTTTTGAAAAATATTGTTTCTTTTGGCTGGCATTTTCAGTTTTCTTATGAAGAAGACGTTGAGCAAACTTAAGGCAACGCATTATACGTACAAACTCAATTTATTTTCTCACTGCTGACAAGATTTAACAGTATCTTGCTCCTCTTTGTTCTCTTGAACAACAAAGAAGTGAATTATTTCCAAAGAACAACAGGCTGACTGCATGGTTTTATCTATAGTCTGCTACTTTGAAAGCAGAAGGAACTTTATTGTGATCACATTGACTTAGTTTTCAATGGCCAGTGAAGTGTCTGCAAAACACCCTACCTGAGAAATAAAGGTAAAACTATTAAACCAAATACTTAAATTTTACAGGTGTCTTTGTAGCAGGGTAAAGTGCTGTCGTACTAACTAATTTACGAGTCTTTTGTAGTTCTTGAGCAACCTGTGCTAGCAAGCACGAGTGAAGTGCTCTCACTAAACTGCTTCTTTGTGAAGTTTCATCTTTTCTTCTCTCTCGCAGATGTGTGGGAAGTACTCAGAGCACCTGACATAGTTACAGCTGCACTGGCAGAATTGAAACAGCTGAAAGTAGTACAAATTGTTCATAGTGCTCCTGAGCGCTGCTGTGTTACAGCTGTGTTACAGCTGTGCCACCTCTAGCTAGCCATCTATACTACCGCTAGAGTATGGCTGCACGTACTATGCAAGCAGTCAGGGAAGAGGGTTGTTAGGGAAGCAAGATCCATTCATCTTCAAAAGGGCCAGCAGCTGTTGCTAATGAAAATATTCAGCCTGATGACTGTTTAAAGACTTGTCAGGGAGTTCACCTTTCTCAACCCACAGGAACACATGAAGAGCTGCAGTGCCCGTCTGTTAAGAAACCAACAGAAATAAAAAAACACAATAGAAGAGGGAGGAGGAAAAAAGAAAATAGGCTAAAATAACCCTGGGGAATGTAATGTCATGTTATGTGTGAAAAATAGTGAAGGTATTGTTGGCTTTTGCCATAATAACAAGGCTATAAATCTTTGACTTATAAGGATAACTAACCTTTAGTAAATTAGGAAACATGAGAAACCTCAAAGATAACAACTAACAGCAACTATGAACAAAAACATCATGAAGAAAAACATCCGAGAGAAACAAAAGAGAACTTCTCCAAAAGACTCCACAAGTTATTAACAGAAGGAAACAGATGCACAGGAGAAGGGAGTTGATGATAATCGATCCTACCAGAAGGAAACACATGCATGGGAAAGGGGAGCTGATCCTACCAGAAGGAAACAGATGCATGGGAAAAGGGAACTGAAGATCATTGATCCTCAGAAACAATTCAGAAGGAAACACACAAATAGAAGAGAAAAAGGACTACTAATAATCAATCATTATAAACAATTACTCTGTCTAAAATAGTGAATACGTATGCAATATTGAATGTATATAAGACATGGTTGAAGTGTTAGCTGGTGTGCCTCTGACTTGAGTCATGCACCCAGCGCTGTGCTTTTGCTTTATTGACTTTATCCCTATAATAAAATAAGTGCCATTTCTGTTTAAGGGATCTGGCTATTTATTACATGTATTAATGTGAAATGTTTGTGCCAAGAAAGCAAGCCTCTTAGGGCAGCAGAGTTATGATTCTGAAGATAACATGAGATTTTGACGCTGTATCAGCCCAGTTTTACCTCTAACTTGAGAAGAAATTCTTCACAGTAGGGAAAAATAGTTTGTTCTGACATATTAACTACTTCAAGGCCTAAATGAGACTAATAAATTCTCAAACCACCATCCTGAATAAAAACTGAAAACATCCCAAGTGACACATTCTATAGTGGAATTTATTCTGTGTGATTAGGCCTCCTATAGCATATTTTAGCTCATGACTTTTAGTAAGACATACCATTTAGTGTTACTGCCTTTGTGTTTATACATGTGTGGGTAACAAACCAATGGCTGCTGAGAGATTTTTCTTACTCTTACCATCCAAGCTTAAATTCTGCTGTTTACTTCTTGTTATTCTGGTATGTATTTCAGATTTCTGTTTTTAGCCTAGGCTTTTGGTTTTGCCTGTGTTATTTCACAGTAATAGCTCTGTAGACAAATACTGTAAAGTCTTTAAATTAAGCATACTACTGTATGCAATTCTGGGGCCAGACACCTCTTTCTGGATTCCCAAAGCATCTCCCAGTGCAGCACAGTGTCCTTGCCACCAAAACTTGCATGGCATGCCAGGAGGTGAGCCTCAGCTGTATCAGTCCTCCTAGTAACCAGCCAGCTTGCTAGGGATCCTACCTATGGTCCTTCCCTGTGGGAGATTGTGAGCAATACCGACATTTTCAACTTCTAAGTGTTGTTCATTTATGCCAGTGGGATGGGCGTGTCGTAAAGGCAAAAAGAGTTTTATGTTGTTGGAAAGTTTGAATGCAAGCTACTTATTGATGAATCTTAGTCTTTATGCTAACTTCGTTTTGATGCTATATAATCCCTTTGTGTCACTTCCTTTTGCTCTTTTTAATACAGGTATGATTCTTTGTCACTTCTACCTAGCTGATCATCCTGGAATCTCAGAAAGGGCCACACAGCAATATGAAGTTAACTAGTCCTCGAAACAATGTCTTTCTTTCCTGGATGCACATTTCAATAGTCCCTCCACTGAATTTATAGAATATTCGCATATGATGAATAATATATAAAGTATGTCATCTTTAAATTATTTACATTTTGGCATTGACTGTGTTATAACCAATACCATTACACCAAATTTTAAATGCTTGTGAACTTAAAAGTTTCCAAATTTCCTTGTCCGTCTTCCTCCCCCGACTTTCACAGACATCCCACAGTAATGAAACAGGAGGGAATTTTTCAATTACAGTCCTGTAATCTGTATCGTGTCTGCTCCTATTGTTATGTTACTCTCAAGAACAGCAGGAGATGTCTTTTTGTAATTTGATAAATGTACCCAGTATGCTGAGCATGAGAAATTCAATAGCTGAATCACTATCCACAGATAAACAAATGATTTTGCACTGAACATATATGCAAGAAACAGTTTATATACATTGAAGTACCCTAGCATTTTATTACTGGAAGGGGAATTTACTTAATGTAATTAATTTATTAAAAGTAAATACATTAGAAACCAAGACAGTGAGTATATGAAGCCTTCAGTTTAGTGCAACTCAGTAGATGTAGACTTTGCTAAGGAATTCACCTTCTTAAAATTTAATTTACTCATTCATCTTTTAATTTTCTTCTCTTTTTTTATAAGTGTATTTAGATAAGCAAGTAGAAATCTCTGCTCAGATTTATGCAGCCATTTTCTACGGAATAATATGAGAGATGTGTGACTGGAATTGATTGACAACTATAGCTGAGCACATAAATGGGAAAAAAAGCCCTGTGTATAGAAGAAATATAATCCCTTTATTATCATCCTTAACACCTGCAGAAAGTAGATGGCATTACATTAATTCAGGAATACTGGGTCTTCAGGATGAGTTGCTACTCTGCCTTCTTTGTCAGAATTAGACGTGATACAATTAGTCTAGGAGCAGATTTCTATATCCTTCCAGTAGTTTATCAATGAAATGTGAATTTACAAATGTCAGATTTACAGACATATTTCAACATGTCAAAATAAAGCAGTGAAAGGACTAATCAACATTTAGCTAAACATAAAATTGATATAGCAATCTTATAAAAAAATCAGTTGATAAAAAAGCAAGGCAAGACTATATACTTGGTTGACAAAACCAAAAATTCATAGAGAATGAATACTTATTCACCTCTGGGTATATCATGCTATTTCTATGCCCTATGGTACAGTATAATTCACTTGATAAGCTGATGCCACAGAAGAAAAAGGTATCAAGTTTATCAAATATGTTTAAAAAACCAATGCATTTGTTCATGTATGCAGACATTTGTCTTAATACTCAGAACTTCTTTTTTTAAAGATGTCATATGTATCATTGGCATATGGCTTACAAAATAAGATTGTTTTCTTTTCAGCTGAACTCAAACTCCAACACCAAGTGCTCCTATTGCACTTGCCTGGGTCAATGTATTTTTGGGACACTTTCCAGCATGTTTAAGGTATCCACTGCAAGAGTTGTCCAGCCTAATCAGCTGGATACTGTAATGATGCCCTAATAATATAAATAAAAGTTTTCAATCCTTTATGGAGTCTCTAGGTAATAGTCTAGGCTTTCAGATGCTAGCATTTACACAAATACTAAAAGGTGTGTACAACAAAATATAAATGGAAGCTTATTGGTTAGAAATGAACTAAGTACTTAGCCCAACTATGTGAAGGTGTGCTTCTATTCATTGTGCCAATCTCAGAAAAAATGTAAATCTGCTCCTATCCTACTTGTACACGTCAAAGAGAATATATTCAACATGCGTAATGCACTTTCATTCATAAACAGCTGAGGGTGTTACCTTCTTTACAAACTATGAAATAATCTATTCTCCCTGGTGTCTAAGTATTTCTATTTGAGTAAACAGTTTCTGTTACACCAAAATATTTAAATAAACAGGCAATCTGAAGTCAATATGAATACCCGTGCCCATATATTTTGTTAGATTAGAATTTAAACAAACTCAGTCTGAAAAAAACCCTGTTTTTCGGATGTGCCTGAGATCAGTGCCTGAGACCATGTGCTTGTCCTATCAAAAATATACACACTACAGAGGACAGAATTAAGATGCCTAGGTAGAACCTGAAATCAGAATAGCTGCTGAAAATTGGATTGTGTGAGTGTGTCGGGATTTAATATGACACTAACAGTTTTTTTCATTTCATAATAAATACATTCATAGAAATGCTGACAGGGTTCTGCAGCTCAGATCCACATTCTGCATTCCTTTTTCTGCCTTCCTTGAACATTTCAGCTCCAGGTATGTGTTGAGAGGGCTAATGCAACTTACAGGACTCTCTGGCTCAAGTGAGTGTTACCGGTGTCAATACGAGACAGCTGTGACAGCTGCTAGGAGCAAACATCCCTTTGAAAAGATAGCAAGTAACCAGGCATTTTAATTACAGTTATAGACTCTTTGGTCATCTCTGTCTTGTGTAAGATACCCCTGTTTTCTGAACAGAAAAGGAAAAAAAAATGCAAAATTGGCTCTAATAATTTTTCATCCTTTAAACACTAATAACTGGACTTCGTGCTGCAATTGTGAGGCCACTTTAATAGGAGTCATTTCTGATGACTTTCCTAAATAGCACTAGGTGGATTTTAACATACTAGCAATTCCAATTTTGATCCTCCTTAATTTTCATTGTTTTTTGATACTCTGACTTGTCATATTCTTTTGAGATATTTGAAGCTTGATACAGATGCTTTGGGCACTTTTCTGACATGTTTTCATTTGTGTTTCCCTCAGCAGTAACAGTTTGTCACTGTAGCTCTAGCTAAATGCTTCTTTTTTTCCCCATGTTTGTTCTTAGAAACTACAGAACACCATTGTGTTCTGCACTAGTGCCTAGTTTTTTCAACAGCTACAGATTTACTTTACTTTTTGTAATGTCAATATAATGTGGTATATTATGTTTATTTTCACTGGCAGATCTTTCTCCTGTCTTTTCTGTAGGTTTGAGTCAAGATGATGAAGGCTAAAGGCTCTGAAGGGAGTTATTTGACAATAAACAGCCATAAAATGTATTTTTATTCACCTATGCTATATAAACCTTTTTCCCTTTTCCAGGTTGTTTCATTGTTTGCCATACGTTGCTTTACATTCACACCTCTTTAGTGGTTTGAACTGTTATTCTAATAGACCACAGTATTTTGGGATGTGATAAATTTAACTCTTGTGTTGTTACATTTTATTGTTATATAACAGTCAAGTACTATTTTCTATTGCACAACTAATATTTACCAGTGAGAATAGTAGTCATTTACAACATGGTGGTACTTGCAGCCTTGTGTGAAATTGTGACCTATTAACTTAGGTAGATGGTCCTATCCCAAAGGAATTTTGTGATGAGCCATAAATACCAGTTATACCAGGAAGAAGAATGATTCTCAGCAATATTTTTGTGTCAGTTAAGTTGTTGCCACTCACATTACTCTGCCTCATTCACGTGATTAGATAACCTAGTCAAGGCACAAACAGGAAGGGATCAGAAACAGAGGTCCTGATATTGCTGCTTTCCCACACCCATGCCTCAAAAGTAAATGGATGTTTAAATCTTTAACCTGAAATGAATCTACTTTTGCAATATTGGCTGAGGCAATCAGTGTTGGTATTCTAACTACTGAAGGATACTCAGTAGGATACTCAAGGATACTACTCAGTGTGGTGGGTTGACCTTGGCTGGCCACCAGGTGCCCACCAAGCCACTTTATCACTCCCTCTTCATCAACAAGACAGAGGAAGAAAATACAATGAAAAGCTCATGGTTTGATGTAAGGACAGGAGGGTTGCATACCAATTACCATCATGGGCAAACCAGACACTCAACTTGCAGAAATTTATTGCCAATTACTTGTAACAAAGCAAGAGAGTGAGAAATAAAACAAAAATAAAACAACTTTACCCCTGCCCCAACATTCTTCCCAGGCTCAACTTCACTCCCAGCTCTTTTACTTCCTCCTCTTTAAGCATGCAGAGGGATGGGGAATGGGAATTGAGATCAATTTATAACATTTTGTCTCTGCTGCTGCTTCCTCCTCACGCTCTTCCCCTGCTCCAATGTGGGGTTCCTCCCACAGGATACAGTCCTTCAGGAGTTTCACCAACATGGGTCCTTCTCACAGGCTGTAGTTCTTCAAGAACACCTCCAGCGTCTGTCCTTTCTACAGGGTATAGTTCTTCAGAAACGGCCTGCTCCAGTGTGGTTACCCCATGGGTCACAGCTCCTGCCAGGACCTGGCTCCAGTGAGGGGTGTCCATAGGCTCATGCAGCTTCCTTCAGGACATGTCCACCAGCTGCACCAGGGGGTCCTTCTCCACTGGCTGCAGAGTGAATATCTGCTCCACGGTAGTCCTCCATGGGCTGCATAGGCACTGATTGCATAACAATAGTCTTCTCCACAGGCCGCAGCGGAATGTCGACTCGTGCCCAGAGCACCTCCCCCTGCTCCTTCTTTGTTGACCTTGGTGTCTGCAGGGGTGTTTCTCTCACATTTTCTCACTAGTCTGTCACAGCTGTTTTGCAGCAGTTTTTACTCTTTCTTAAATGTGTTTTCACAGAGGCACTACCAATATTGCTTAGCTTTGGCCAGTGGTGGGTCTGTCTTGAAGATGGCTGGAACTGGTTCTGTCCCACATCGGGGCATTTCCTGGTGTCTTCTCACAGAAGTCCCCTGTAGTCCACTTCCAGTACCAAAACCTTGCCATGTAAACCCAATACACTCGGTGAAGGTGTATTTGAGAGATTTGGATCTACTTGATGCTTATTCTTCATCTGTTCTATTGTGCTCCCACAGCTTATATTGTAAACCAGATGAAAATGATCTGGATTAAAAATGATCTTGCAATGATAGACTTGTATTTCTGCTACTGCATATTGACTTGAAAATATTTTTTCATGATGGTATAACTTTTTAATTTCAAACCGATTTTACTGGGATGTATGAAGTCTAGACACAGTGGCAATGTTTCCTTTTCAAAACAAACATACTAAACACATTTCTTCTAATTTGTTGGAAAGATTACATTAATTTTCTGGTAAACAGCTTTTTGATAAGGCTACCTAGCAGACAAATGCTTTGTAGTTTTAGATCTTCATGCTTTCTGTGACCTTGGCACTGTTGCATGAAGAAGTCTGCTGACCTCACCTATTTGGCAAGTGCCATTTATCAACTTAGATCATGGTTTTAGAAATGTTGGATCAAGTGCCTCCTGTTACTGAATTTTATGACAAAGTTCATAATATCAAATGTCTTAATGTTTTCAAAATAAGGATGTTGTTATTTAGTTTAACTTGTAAGTACTTTTTTTTTTTTGTTTTCTCTCTGTGTTCAGGAATAGGTGAGGCAGGTTTTCTGAATTTCTCCAGGAAAAAAGGAAAACAGTAGGAGTAATGCTGGTAAGGCTGGTAGGAGTAAGACCATCATCTGGTACTGACAATATGATTAAGGATTTTCATGTTTTCTAGAAAACTACAGGAATCAGGACTTTGTAGTAACAGAAGGTGCTTTGGTTCCCCAAATACCTGCCTGAAAAAAAATGGACATAGATAGTCCATTAAGATTTTGAAATGTATGGAGCATGAGTTCCTTCAGAAGGATAACATTTCTTGAAGAGCAGCTTTTTTAATGAGAGGAAAAAGAAAACACAGAAAAAGGAAGATTTTTTTCCTCTTTTCTCCAGGAAAAGAGGTTGTGAGAGCTGTAGAATAAGGATTAATGATTTAAAAATAATGATCTGATGAGTAGGGTCTCATGGAAAGTAAAACCAAAGAGTAGAGTTGTTGGGAGACCATTGTGCTACAGAAGATAAATTTAAATACCCAACAGAAATTCTGAAATCTCTTTTTTTTAAGGTACATGGAAAACATAAAAAAGCACTTGTGAATACATCAGGACACCCTTATTCAACTGAATTTCAAAAATAATGAAAACAAGGAAAACACATATTCTCATAGATGAGTTTAAGGAATGATTCCTGCATATAGGTATAAAAGCAAGCAGGTAAGAGATAATGACTTTCTGTTATGAAGAAGTAGAAAAAGCAATGAAAAATTACTGTAACAAAAGGGGAAAGGAAGTCTGAGGAAATTTAAGGTTAAGTATCTAAAAGTGAAGAAAAGCAAATTCTTGCAGATCCAAACACATAGCAATACTAAATGACTTAATTTCTTGACATTATTTTATAAAAATCGCTAATATTAAGAATTAAATAACTAAAATTATGGTAAAGAAAGAGATAGTACTGTTTAGAGTGAGGAAAATGAGGCCTAAGAATATGTAGAAAAGTCAAAGGTGCTCCAGTAGTGGCCTCTGATGAAATTCTTGTTAGGGTACTAGAATAAGAAAGGGGTAGTTCTTCAGAAAAATAGATCCGCCAGCATAGAACCAATAACTGAAAAGACTCTAATACAAATTACTGAAGAAGCAATTTTTTAATGTCTGGTAAGTCTTAACAAAAATCCACAGATGTGTTGTCATAAATGGATTCCCTTAAACCCTTCTTTGACAAGTGAACAAAAAAATAGAAAGAGTAGTTTTGAAATAACATACATGAAGCTTTTGAAAATGATAAGGGAAATAGAAGTGTGACCTAGAGATGCAGTATGAAGAAAAATTGCTTTTAGGGAATGAGTGAGTCTTACTTGAATTGTCATTGGGGGAACGACAAGTAGGGACCTAATCCTGCTTCTAATTCATAGAATCATAGAATCATAGAATGTGTTGGGTTGGAAGGGACCTTTAAAGATCATCTAGTCCAACCCCCCCTGCAGTAAGCAGGGACATCTTTATATCAGGTTGCTCAGAGCCTCATCAAGCCTGGCCTTGAATGTCTCCAGGGATGGGGCCTCCACCACCTCTCTGGGCCTCATCACCCTCGTTGGAAAGTTCTTCCTAATATCTAATCTAAACCTACCCTGCTCTAGTTTAAAACAATTGCCCCTTGCAAACAGTCCCTCCCCAGCTTTCTTATAGGCCCCCTTCAGGTACCAGAAGGCCGCTATAAGGTCTCCCTGGAGCGTTCCCTTCTCCAGGCTGAACAACTCCATTGGCAAATCTGATGACAGAACAATGACTATAGTTTTATCGAATTTTTGTAGTTGATGAAATGGGGAGAAATTGCAATATTTTGGAGGTAAATGTTAAAAATGAAGGTAATTGTCACACAAGCATGGCTGATCAGGCTTAAATTCAGTAGATATTTTTCCAAAGAATGAGAAATCAAATGCAAAAAAATACTAAATGGGGATATCTGTGTAAATAGCATCCAAAGGCAAAATAAATAGATCTCAAAAGCATGATGATGCTGAAGAAACAACAAATATTATTTTGGAGATACAGCTTTAAGAACGCTATTCAAGATACAAGAGAGAGTTCTGCTTGAAAAGAAAGACATTATCTAAGTATTGGTTCAGAAGATTTCAAACAAACCTGAGAGTCTAGATAAGCATAACAAGATGACATATTTCAATATGCTATTTCTATACATTTCTCTTGTTTCTCTAAGTAAAAATAAACTGACCTCTCTCCGAATACTTTCATACTCATATGACTGATGAAAGGTAGTGGCAGTTTTTGATAATAAAAATGAGTCTGTCCTCATTTGTTTCAATATTCAGATTAGCAGTTATCCTTTGTCACATGAAGTTTCCACAAACGAAGGGAAATCACTTGAGTTTTAATGTACTGTAAGCGTCGCTACCCCTATTTAAAATGGGAGACTCCAAAGGAAACATTTATTTTTGAAAAAGACACATCTTTCTAATTTCCCTATAGCAGATCATGATCTGCTGCAAGGTATCATATGTAAAATAATCACATATGAAAAAAATGTGGGCCATTCAAGGAGAGTATTTACAGAATCTCTGTTTTCCATGGCATATATCATGCCTTTTATCACATCAGGCTGTCTAATTTAAACTTTTAGACACTGCTGCTCCTCTTTGTACCGTATTAGTTTTTATACATTTACTTGGGTATTTTTTTCCAGGAATTTACAAAAGATATACTACAATTACTTTCATTGTAAGCCATTATTGATTTCATCTTTCTGCATTCTCCTCTCCTTCACCCATGGCCTCTGTGCTGTTTGGTTTTAATCTCCCACTTCACTGTTTATGTTACTTGTCAATTTAGCATAACCAATGATCTTCAAAACCTTGCTCCAATCACTTAAGTGAAGTTTGGAAATTATTCCAGATAGTTACTTTTGCAAAAAAAAAAAAAAAAATCTTTGCTTTTTTCATAACTATAAAGAGCAAATTAGAAAGAGTAGGGTCTCTGTTGCAGTTATCATTGTTTCAGCTTTTAAATAAACTGCTTTGGTACGAAACTGTATGTGTCAGATACAAGAAAATACAGTTAGACAGAGTATTTTGCATATATTCCTCTTTCAGTGTTGTTTTTCAGACCATTATTTTTTGCTGCTTAGCGTATCTGACAGCGTTTTCCCTATCCCTTTAATCACATGCTGTTTACTCGTCCGAGTCATATATCTAGCTTTATATTGCATCTCTCCTGTTCACCATTCCCTGATCAAGCCTGTTTGGTTCAGCTGCTGAAGCAAATCCAGGTTTTCTTTTTTATAATACGTAAAGTCACTGTCAGTTAACTCTGTTCTTTCTCATCGCTCTCTGAACTGCACTCTGATAAGAACTTTCACGGTTCTGAAAGCCCTACGAAGTCTCTTTCACTCACCAAACAACCTCTGGACTTCTGGTGCTACCCTGGGGCCCTAGGAGCCTCTTCTGTGCTTGAATCCCTTGGCAATGACAAAGTCAGGTTACATATGTCATGCTGTTGCAGCAGATGATATTCATGTACTCCTTTGCACCAGTGTAGAAATACTTTCAAAGCTACCATGTCACAGTTAAAGCTATCTCATCTCTGTTAGTAACTTTTTTATCCCACCTTTCTCACTTCTGCTATAATTGGGCTGAATCAATGTCAGCTGCCCTCTGTCCTCTCGAGCTTTGCAGACTAGTAGTGCTCAGCTGCCAATGAAAGTCTCGGCATGGGTTTATATAGAACTGTTCAAAACTTCTCCAAAAGGATGGAAGAACATAAAGCTAGAGTAAACGCCAAAACCAATACCTGTTCTCATAGTTATTAGAAGTAAGTAGTGATATAATTGTTAAAATGCTGACTTAATGTGGAAAAATTACGCCTCACGGCAATTTTGTTAGTTCAGTATATCTGACTAGTGTTTTGCAATGGTCAATTTTAGTGACTTTTGTGCCTGTTATCAGAAAGAGATAAGCCCCACATCTCAGTAACAAAGTATTATTGTCTGTGGAAGACAAATGCTGTGTTGTACATGTTAGAATTCAAAGAAAGAGTTTTCTAGAATACTGTGTCCAACGGTCATACTCTGTTGTCCAGGTACACCCTGTGAGATTTTTGGCCACGGCTATGCAATAGGGTTCATTCTATAAACTGGGTACTCAGAAAAATTTTGCAATGAATTCTCAGTGCTAAACAAAACTCCCCAAACAGACCTCAGAGAACAGATGTGAAGAGAAAACTCATCTGATTGATGAATCAAAACAGAAAATTGAATGTTCCACCAAACATAAGGAAAAAATAAAAGCTCTTCCACTGAGTACTTTAATAAATTGTCTAGAAAGGGGAGAGCTAGGCGGCCAGCAGAGGTGACCTAAAGCAATGTATCTTCCTGCCCTCTATTGATGATACTCACAAATTGACGAATGTGCTCTTGGAGGAGGAGCAGGTTAGCTCCTGCAGGCAGGCACAAACCCACAGGAACCTAGTTACTGCAGACGTATAACCACTGGTGTTGTTAAAAGAGTGCACTGTGGTTAGTGGCAAATACAGAAGTATGAAAGAGAGTCTCTGCAAGCAATAAAGTATGACAAAAATACAATAAAATTAAAAATAAAAGTGTCCCTTTTAATCACATCTATATTGTGGTAATGACTTTTATAGTTTAGATACATAATTTATGAGAACATACTGAAAAATTCTGTATTTAACTTGCAGGTAAACAACAGCAATGTGGTGTCATTGTCAAATGCCACTTCTTTATTTCTGGATCCTGCACGTTTAACTTGCACTTCAGTTTTTAAGAGAGTCCACTATTCTGCTGGCATGCTGGACAGTTTCATTTAAAGCTCTCTTCTTAATTCTTTTCTTTTTTGGGGGTAAATCCTGGTACTGCAAAAAGTAATAGTCTGTTATTTTACTCTTTTGATATCTGTTGTATAAACTAATGTTAACATTTTGCTGCTTGTAACCACGCAAATAATATGAATGACAAAGAGATGATGAAGTGGTTAAAAGGAAATTAAATGATAGAAGTGATAAGTTTTATCTGTTTTAAAGCCACGTATCACCGTTTTTCATGGTCCCTTTTTGGGGCTTACGATAACTTTAAAATCAAAATGCAAGTAGTCAGTGTTTACACTGTAGCTATGGAAGCAATAAAGTTGAAAGGCATTTGGAGACCCACAGGATAATTTATGCCAGCTAAAAAAGAGTCAGTTATGATAATTATCTTGTCTGTATAATCTTTATGTGTATACTTTATTTTAGTAAACTTTTTTTTTTACTTAAATTTATATTAGTTACTTGCTTACAAAGTACATAGCATTCTGTATAAACATCTCCATACAAACAGCCTTTGCAGTGATCCTCTGTCAGACAGTCTTTGGTAATGTTCATAGTCTGTAAGCTGAAAAGCACACAAAACAGCCAAATAAAATTTCTTTTAAATTAATACCTGTCAAGGTGCCACAAGCTACAGTTATGTACTTTGTGGTGGACCGTGATTTTTGAAAATTTAGGTGGGTACTAGGGTAGGTCATATGCATATTTTATGTAATTAGTAAATTTTGAAGCCAGTGAGTTAGGTATCTGAGAATGCGTACCTATCAATGGTAATACACTCTGTGCAACACTAACTATTCTGTTTTATTCTTTCAAATACTATTTGCTCTAATAATCTTCTAGTCTCATTTCCAGGAAAGTATAATCAGAACATTTGTACTTAACTTTAAATTGTCCAGAAATAGGAAGGTGAAAAAAGTTTGCACTCTTGAAATTCACAATGTAGTTTTACAACCAGCAAAAATATTTTTAATCAGTACAGTATGTGTGATTAAAAAAAAAAGAACCTTAGATTGATGGCTGATATTTCTGCTAATATACTTTTTCTATGTCTTACCTCAAAAAATATTTAGTATTTCCATTAAGGTGAGACAACTACCAAGAAATACCTTTAAGCCATTGTGACATTAACAATGCGACCCTTACTGTGGTCAAGCTCTGAAGGAAAGGAAGCATTTTGCACCTCAAACTGGTGAATAATTGAAATAATGTGAAAAGAAAACATTCAATTTGAGTTTTTTTTAAGACGGATAAGTGTATTGGCTATGTGTCACATGCCCTCTACATATGTTGCATACACATGATATATCCAGGTGGTAATCGTATTTTGATGCATGTGGGCAGAGCGTATATGAGGCTGGAATAGAAGAAAATGGGATGCTGCAAAATGAAGACAAATAGCAGGCAGCTGTTTCTTCACTTTTTGTCCCTTTTTTGTGATCTTAAAACAGATCTAATTTGTTGCTGGTAGATCATACTTAATTGTTCCAGGTTTTCTCATTGATTTTTTTCTAAATCAAATACTGAAAGCAACAAGGAATCTGGAAAAAATTAAAGGCTGATTTGATTGCTGTAGCCTGGGCGAAATTCTCTAGATGGATAATTTCACTACACCTGGGGAGTAATGCTAAGAGACCACTTGGTGATATATGTGTTACAGGTGATTTTGCTGCTGTCACAGCTGTGCTGAAATTTCCTTTTATTGGTATGACATTGAAAGTCTTGCAAGCTCTCAAAGAATAGAGATGGCACATTGAGTCAGATTTTTTTTTTTTTTCCAGCAACTGAGCATGCTAAGATGTGAGTGATGTGATAAATACACATAAAAAAATTACGGCCCCACTTTAGAAGCAGATCCTGACTTTAAAAATTGGATCTTGATAAAAAAACTGACAAAAAGATCTAAAGTTGAAAAAAATTAAACAGCTGAATTAACATAGGCTACTGTCAGAAAACAATAAGATTCTTACAAGGACATACCTATGCAAGGAGCAGTCTGAGCTGAGTATTCAGGAACTGCAATCAGTTTGGGGGGCTCTTGAGATATCTCTGTAAAACCTGCCTCCACAGTAAGACCTACTCTCTACAAAATCTTGAAAGGGATTTTGACTAGGTTGAGAGAAAATTAACAGCATTTAGAAATTCAAGGAAAAATTCCAGTCTGACATTGTGGTTTCCATTTTTATTGTATCATCATAATTTCTCAATAAAGGACCTCCTGGGTCTGCAATACTCAGTCAGGAAACTGAAAATGAAAAAGAGAGTTTTCTTTTATTTTACATGCTGAAGCAGCCAGCAGACCACTATGTAGCCTCAAAAACAGTAGTGTGAATGTTTTGGTAAACGTGATAAGGACAAGCAATGTATATTTCTTTGTGCTTGATGAAGAAGTGTCATTGTGAAAGTGATGGCAGAGCCTCAGGATTTTGACAATGAAAGTGTTAGGTGAAAAAGACTTCCCTTGTAACAGGAAAAATAAGTCAACAACCTTGGTTTCAAAATAAAAAAAATGTAGAAAATACTCCCTATGTTATGTTTCTTTTTGCCCCTCTCTCCTTTATTCTGTAGTATAAAGTAGTATAGTGTTTGTAGCATAATGTGATAGTCTGTAAGTTATTTAGTTTTATCAGTGCGAAGAAATTTTTTTCTTATTTTGGCAAATGTTGTTCTAGACTTGGTAACCACCTTTACTAAAAGCCTAGCACAGAGGAATTAGGATAAAGCAGACGTGTGGGATCTGAAACCATATCAGGGTCAGCAAGGAAATGAAAACGCTTTCTTGCTCAGTTACAGATTATTACAGAGACAGATACTACTCTGGAGGAGAAGGGGGAAAGGGCTAGTGTGAGGGATTAAAAAAACATTTAATTTATTAGAACTAGCATAAGGTAGCCAATGAGCATGGAAGTTTTAGCCCCAGATGATAAAGCCTGGCAAAATTCCAAACAGTTATAAAGAAATTGTTTAAGAGAAAATAGCTATTAATAACAGCAAGAATAAAGATCCCAGCAATAAATAAAGAATGTTTTAAAGTCAGCCCTGCACCATGACATACTTTCTTATGATATTTGAATAAATAAAAAAATGAAAATTTGGCAATTACAAAAACAGCCAGGACAGGCCTTATGGATACATTGATCTCAGGGTTTTGCAAAATTCACTTAATTTCAAATGCCATGATTTAAGAATTTTTGGGGAGGGATGGTCCTTTTCCTCCTCTTTGTATTAATTATTTTGGAGTTCGAACTGTTTACTTTAAAAGTGGGGCAAAGTAATTATTGACCTCTAAATCTCTTAAATTTCCAGATAACCAGTTTCTGCTGAGTGTCAAAACACATGGCTTTATTTACTTCACTTATATTTCTGAACACTATATGGAGCTCTTTTTGCAGTTGTTGCTAGATATCCCACCACAGAAGGGCAACTTCTAGCCCTGATGTATAGTTTTAGTAAGAGAAGTCTATAGTTAAAGTTAAAAAGGTTTTGATTTTCCTCTTCATAAATATTACCCAGATTCCTGCCTTTGCTGAGCAGACTCAGAAACTTTTTCTTAACTGCTGAAGGTAATGTCAGTAAACTGTTAAGAAAAGACTTGGCTACACTTCTGTAGGAGTAGCAAATGAGCAAAAGAGAACAGGTATATAGTTATATGGACTACATTTTGCAAATTACTTTCCAAAATATCATTAAAGGTCGTTTGCATAACTTATTCCATCAGAATTGCCACACCATGCATCACCATGAAACCTGTGATAAATTGAATTATGAATCTTAAAGTATTGGAGAATATTTTAAAGAATGCATTCTCTATTCTTTTTCTACAGTTAATATTACTGTTAAAAGAGCATGTTTTGGAACAAATATTAAAATAATTTCTACAAGTCTATCCTGGCAAATATTTATAATCTCCAGAGAAACCAAGTGAAAAAAAATTGAAAGTTAGAGATATGAAATTTCTTTTTTGTCACAGCAAAAAAAGGTAAGAAATTGAACATAGAATGAGCAGATACGGCTATGTCACTTTTTTGGCAATATTTCAAGAGCTGCTGTGGAAAAAGGAAGACCTTTGTGAAAGAACCCTGGTTTTGCGCATCTTGTTATTGGGAGAGATTCAAGTAGCTGTATATTTTATCTTTGCCCAGTTCTTTGGCTTTTTAATTTACTTACACTCACATAATTTTATTGTGAATAGGTTTAACAGACAGTATAATAGGCCTCCAAGAAATAAATAAATGCAAATATAATATTGCATAAGATTTCCAAGAATGGAATTATTCAAGTGGTTTTTTTTAATTGTCTCTTATCACAGTAGCCTGTCTGTTTCAGGCCTTTTCTCTCAGTCAGGACCCAAAGGCTATATCCGATTAAGCAGGATCAAGGAACGATCTGGTGCAACAGACCTGGCTTAAGTATTGCCATTTCTCATGTGTAACTTCTGGCTGGTAGGTTCCTCCCTGGTACTGCTGTCTGTAGTGCCTTTCTAGGAAGGAGGCTAGGGAATGATGGGGTGGGACCATCCCTTTCCTTTCTTTCCCCCTTTTGTGTCCAGGGTGTTTTTCAGCTGTGTTAACCCTAAAGCTGTCTGACAATTAGGGTCTGGCAAAGAGTTGTATAGGAGAAGACAATAAGCAGAAAAAGTATTCTAAGCATAATCTAATCTAGGAGTGATACCAAACATGGACTTTTACCATGAGATTTGAAACAGAGTAAGTAGCCGCGATCTCCTTCTGTGTTTACTGAATTTGTCACACAGGTACTTGACTATGTCTAGAGATGGATAATGTAGACCCAGATTTTCAAATATCCACTAGTCTTAGGTGCTGGTCTTAGAGAACTACTGCTTCTGTTTGTAGGTGTTAAATATTCATGGCTTTGGTCTCAGCTAGAGGCAACTTCAGTCACCAAAGGCTGAAAGCAGATGGTATTGCAAGTTCAGCAGCTAAAAAGAGAGACACAGAAAATGAGTGAATGAATTTAAAAAAAGAGTCATGACTCACCACTTGCTATTCTTGTCAATGATGAATAAAACAGTGTCCTTGAGCTTAAGAGTTGCTTTTATTTTTTTAAAAAGCATCAGACCCCCTTAGTAGCATATATTTTCCCTTTCCATGAAAAAATATTGTGCAGTGCTGAAATCATTGACTAGTATAACAGATTTTCTGTTCTTTTTTTTTCTATTAAGCACTAAATATATTTCAAAAGAAACAAATAGAAGACTATGCCAAAGTTATTTCTTGACAATAATCTGAAAATTAAATCATACCTTGCTTGAACTTGTCTCATTTGAGAATATAAACACTTTTAGTAATAGTGCTCACACCATACAGCACAGAAATCTATTTCAGTTAATTATGTTCATGTTCCCATTGTAACATTAGAATTACACTAAAAAGGTGCTTAGGAGACCACACAACTGATACTGCTTTTGTGACGAGTTCTGAGCATCTAATTCTTCAAAGAGAAAATTAAAAATACTTTTTAATACAGTGCTGAGGCATACAGCTGTAAAAATTATTTCCTATTATAGTATATGTGACCTCAACGTAGTATCTAGTCATTCTTTTTGTGTCTTTGAATTTTTCCATGATTACCGACAAGGCTCTGAATAGCTCAAATTTACTCAAAGAAAAAAAGCTTTTCCTTTTTGTTTCCTAATCTAATTCTCAGGAAGCCTATTAAAGCAAACACTAAACGATGTCTCAGATGTCTTATGGGATTACTACAGATAAAAATCAAATATCAAGATGGAGGCTTTTAAGCACTAATTCCATGGAGAGCTCTTCACTGGCATTTAATTCTACATTGAGGTATTTGGGATGTTGTGAGACTGCTAAGTATGAACAATTAACTCTGTGTTATAGTTAGTTAAGAAGGATATTGATTTGAATTCCCAGAAGGCTACTACATAGAAAGATTTAGAGACTGCCAGTCAATGCTTTTTTTTTTTTTTCTTTTTTTTTTCCCCCAACATCAAGTAGTGTGACAGGGTGTGTTGACGCTTTGACATCTCAGGGTTACTGTGTTCCTGCATATGTAGTGATTGTGGCAGGGAACTGGAAAAAATGATAGAGTATGGTGCAAGGTGGGATATTAGGTAAGAAGGATCTAACCTCTCTTCTCCCAGCTGACTGAAGCTACAAAGGCCTTGGATAATCTGAATTGGAGTTTAAATTGATTTGTTTTGGTTTTGAAGTTTTGGTTTGGTTTGTTTTTGCAATAAAGCAAGACCTGAGAAAAAGGGTATATAATGATTTGTGTCTGGGATTTATAATTTTTCTTATTTAAAATCATAGCTATTTACCTAGAAATTATTTTCTTCAATAAATTTCATAAAATACACGTGAATTTTGTACCTTAATGTAAAACTGTTCTCTTTTTTGTGAATCCCTTGCAGGAGTAAATATAATCTCTCCTAGAATTTAGAATTAAAACTGTGATCTACTAGATGGTATGATTTTTGGTTTTCAGAGAGTGCCAGAACACCCACTGAATTTGACAGACAAGGTTTTTACTGTAATTTATTAATTATTATGCCAACCAACTCCTATCCTGAAGAAGATATAATCAAACATATAATCAAAACTAAAACTAAAACCAAACCAAACCAAACCAAATTCTTCTCATTGCCTCCACCAGAAGTCTTAAAAAAGTGAAAACACAGAGTAAACAGAGTGTCAAAAGATGACAGATTTCAAAATCCCACATTTCTTTCCTAGTTACTAAACAGGAAGCCATAAAAACAGCCAAACTGGGCCAAAACAAAGATTCACTTATCCCAGGCACCTGTCTACAACTGTGGCCACAAGAAGATGCCATAAAATCAGGTCAGTAAGTGTCTGCAATGTGCTCCAGACCTCCATTATTTTAATCTCAGAAGATTTTCACAGCTGAATGCCAATTTCACATGTCTTGATGCTCATAGTTATTGTGTTGACTGTCACTACAACCCTAGGAAGTTAAGCAATAGATGCATAAATCTCTTTTTGTTCAGCTAGAATGAAAAAGAGTCCCAACCTTTAAGTGTTTTTCATTCAACCTTTCTTTCTTCCTCGCACCCCCCCTCCCCCCCCCCCCCCCGCTATTTAATGACAAGGTAAAAATTTTTAGCACAATGAAGCAAGCTATGAAGGAAGCTTATGACTCACACAGCTGTTTTTCTGAGGAATTCAAGTGTCAACTTTATATAATTGGAAATAAATACAACACAGGAAGTAGCATTTCCTCTGACTTAAAATTCCTTCCATTATAGTCATGGATTAGGAACATTAAAAAATTGCTTCCTGATTTCAGGAAAAGTATTTTAAATGTAAATAAAATTAAAAAACCAACTGTTTGTCTCTGACAGTGGATTTGGGATTTTATCAGCCTATGTAATTCCTTTTATCATGATTCCTACAGTCTCATTACCTTTCTTTTTAAAAAGTGAGTATTGCCAACTGAATATCACCCTCTGAGGCCTTCATAAGATTGGCCTAATAGACAAATGAAGATCTCAGTAGTTTGTTTATAGTCTTATGATCACGTACTGCTTTTTGACCCTTCAAATTGCCGGAGAAATCCACAATACTGGAAAAATCCGCAAACATTTCTAATTTCCCTTGATCTAAAAGGTGCTCACCAGCTTACATGTGTTAAGACATAGAACCGTAGACTGATAGAGTGGTTCGGGTTGGAAGGAACCTTAAAGACCATCTAGTTCCAATCCCCCTGCCCTGGGCAGGGACACCTCCCACTAGACCAGGCTGCTCAAAGCCCCATCCAGCCTGGCCTTGAACACTTCCAGGGATGGGGCAGCCACAGCTTCCCTGGGCAACCTGTTCCAGTGTCTCACCACCCTCACAGTAAAGAATTCCATGCTAATATTTAATTTAAATCTAGCTGCTTTCGGTTTGAAACCGGTACCCCTCATCCTATCACTATGCTCCCTGATAAAGGGCCCCTCCCTATCTTTCCTGTAGGCCTCATTTAAGTACTAGAAGGCTGCTATAAGGTGTCCCTGGAGCCTTGTCTTCTTCAGGCTGAACAACCCCAACTCATGGGCATCTGAGCTATACACTGGCAGTCACTGTGGCACCTCAGTCTAATACAAATGTTGAATTGAGCCAAATTTTACTTTGATTCAATAGAAGAGATGGTTCCCTTTCTATGCCTTTAAATATCTGGTATATTCTCATAATACATTTATAATCATAATATGCAGACACTATATAGTCAATACACTATATAGTCAATGGAGCTCTTCAGTGAAATTTGATGGAATATCTTTTTTTAAAATTTTTTTTTTTTAGGGCTTAATAGTATATAGAACATATACAGTACCTCTGTAAAAGGAGACTGCAAAAACTGTGATAATATTTAGTTCCTGGGAAGAACTCATCAAAAGAATCTTAGTATAGCTTATTAGAAAATCTTGTCTCCCACACAATGGATCTTTGGCTATACAAAGTGTAATTAAAACTGGTACAGTAGATTGAAATAATGAGCTTCATCTTAGCTTACTCACCAAAGCGAAAAATGGTACGTTTTTCTTGACTGTTTCTTAAAAAATGTTGGCAAAAGTTCAGTTTTCCTGTGAGAGATTTTGAATAGTTGTAAACTACATTTGACCATAAAAAACAGACACCAGAAATTACTGATCAGTTCTGTCTATGTGATCATTGGCAATACAGTCATTGTTTTCCTCCTCTGCTATACTGAGACAACTAATTAGGTAGAAATTGTACTGTTTGCATTAAAGATTTCTCATATCTTTGTCATTGGTTTGGAATGATTATCCATATATTGGAATGGTCATCCGTATTTCACGCCATGTGTGCATGGTGGATGATGGGAATGTGAAGGGACCCCGAAAGCTCTTCCTAAAAAGCTTAGTGATTTTAGGTTTTCCAGCTTTTATTCTTCTCTTTCTGCAACCTGTATATATGCTCTCTATATAAACTTGCATTATAAAATGTATATGTAAGTATGTATATACTTTATATATACATGATACCATGTTTTGTGGTAAGAGTATAAATACAGTGATGCTTGCAAATTTTTTTCTTATTTTTGACAGTAAATTATGTTTTTTTTAAAGAACATTTCGTGACATTAGAACTTTTACCTTTATCAAATCCAGGGAAAAATTTACCGCAAAATGTACACTAACAGTGTGCTGTTTCCACTTCTTTTGAAAATCATGCTCTACATGCCTCATTTTGCTCAGTAGAATAGATAACGTGAAAAATGAAATCTTAAAATATTCAGTATGTTTCAGACCTGTCTGGGGAAAAACTTTCATGACTGACAGAGAGCCACAATTCTTGCATTTGCCATAAATTTTGCACCACTTCTTTTCAGCAGAACACCTGAACTGGCTTTTCCCAAGAGATATCAAAGGTAATTGGGGAAGTGGCCAAAAGAACAGCTTGTGGTCTGCATTCACACCATGCATGCACAGCTGAGCAACGCACAAGGCTTTGATGAGGTTTTGTCTGTCTGTGACAGCTCTTTTGGGATTAGAAAACTGATGATATGATGTAAATTCAATGATTATCTGATGTACACCTGATGTTCCCTTAGGAATATCTCACTGTGGATAATGATTTTCAGTATTATTTGTTTTCAGGAAGTTGCCAGAGAGCATCTAAAACTGTTTTCTGTGTAACAGCATGATATATAAACTGTAAATACCTCCACTATAAGAGATATGATTAATAATGAATAGAAGTACTCAAGGAAGTTTTGCATTTTATGGTTCCTTTCGGTTAGAAATTATGTCCTCTGTTTGTGATTCTGCAGGAATGAATGAATTTAAGAATAAAATAAGGGTGGCTGCATGAGGCTGTTCACTTGCAGAGCAGGAGAAGTGCATCTGAAACGATCACTGACAAGCTAGTTTGCTACTGACTTCATTGTGTACATGTTTGCATGGCTTTGCAGTGGTGTGAGTCTAGACATGATCAGTATAATTATTTGGATGTAAATCTTTTCTCTATAGACACAGAGATCAATCCAGAAATAATCAACTCTGGCCAAATAATAACAAAGGCATATAGAATTATATTATTCTGTTGCTCCTAAATGGAAGAAAAAAAAAAAGCTCTGCTGCACTTATCTTCTCATTCTTTCAAAGACAACTACAAAACCGATGAAGATGTTCTCTAATGGCCATGCTTGTCGTTGGTATTCTTAATTGCCATTCACAGTTCAGCACACAAGCCCCACACAGTCTTTATTTAAAGCTCTATTTAGTTTTCTTCATGCATGACACAGAGTGATATTTTTACCCTGGGCTCAGTCTTGAAAAGAAATGTATCTATAGTTTGCCTTTAGTTTTTATTTATCATCAGCAACTGCTAGAGTCAATACCTTTTTATTACTAGAACTCAGTATTTTCAATGTCTTACTGCTTCCAACTTGTATTAAGAATCTTGTCAGTAAATAGGTAAGTGTTGTATTTTTAAATTGCATTAATACTGTCAGAATGGGTCTGGATTGAACATGGTAGTGATTATCTTGATTATTCTTTGCATCTTGTGGAATAAGAAAATGATAGTCATATATTTATGGGAGTAAAATGTTTATCAGTGGATACACTTGAGGAAAGACTAACACACAAAACTGTTATATATGATGCTGGTAACATATTTTTTGTTGTTATGAGAATGGAACATTGCAGAAGCAGTTTAATTTAAATCTTTGAGAAGAAGATTGTTGGAGTAAAAACAACTCAATCTTTTTCCAAAAAAATCAAATCTAAGAATTTTAAATAGTTATAAATAACAGTCTGTTTGGCCTAATCTTCACTGATAACAGTAAAAATAATTAATGAAAGGTGCTCACAGTACGACATAACAACCACCAAAAAACCCATTTATTCTGAGGGTTTCCAAAACTTTCAAGTCTCAGAAATTTAGAAAATGTATTAAATTGTGAAAAGGGGGAATAATTCAACAAAATGTTGCTCATTGGTAGATTTTTGGAGAGAGACAAGAGGGAGAGGTGGAAGCAAAAATCAAGGGGCGAAGAGAAGGACATATTAAATCAAATTTCACTATGGACTCTTAAGTTCTCTTTACAACACTGAGGGGTATATGAAATGCAGACATTTTGCATTTTGCATGTTTTACCAAACAAAATGTGTCGTGTAGAACTGATTCAGAGACTTGCTCTTCAGTATTAAAAATATTTATTCTCCAGAAAGGCGATTTTATTTGAATAGTGAGAAAAATGCCTTTCTTATGTAGTATTCAAAATTTAAGCTGATAGGAAGACCTAGTTTTACTACAGATCATGTTGATTCCTTAAGCAATGAAGCTATTCTAGTGGAAATACAGATAAGAGCTAGGGCTTTGCATATGTACAGTATTCATCTTTTATCTTCAGACCAAAGCAAATATTTTCTGTCTTTGTACAGGAGTTGTAGATGTTAGATCATGTATTTTATATATATTTTGGATATATGGGACATGGAAGAGCATTGGTCTTACTAATTTTTATTTTAGTTGCGTCATATGAAAAGCTGTGCTGCCGCTATTTCCGATAAGATACAGTATCCAAAGCTCAGGTAAGAGATTAAAAATAGTGAAAATATCACGTGACTTGTTTTATAAATTGCTTTTATAAAAAAAGGGTGATTTTATGCTAGACAGTGACATCATAGTAAAAGTGGAAAGTTAAAAACACTTCCTTTTTACCTTACTATAATGTGCAAGGTGCTTGCTTACTCTGGCTTATTCTAGATATGCTAGAGTTCACTAGCTTATTCTCTTGATATGTTCTCACCTCCAAGCAATGTGCAAAGGTTGCTTGGTGATGAACAAGAAATCTATGCTCTGCAATTTGGTTTAGTCTTATTCTGATCCATATTTTAATCTTGGCTTCCATGACAGACGGTGCCAAAGAGTTCCCCAGTTCAACTTCAGACTTCAAAGTATATCACTACGGAATGGTTCAAACTGCTAGATGGCACTCATATGAAGTTTTGCTTTGATTTGCTGTGGGATAACCTTTAACAGAAGTGTACATAGCATGGATTATTATTTGTAACCATAGAGAAGAAAAAGAAGGAATCCCAAAGTGCTAAGTGTGATTCCCTGTTTCAGGCTTGTGTTTCCTGCTGATTCCAGCCCTACTTTGTTTAGATCACCATGAACTTAGGTGTCGTCTAAAAATATATTAGTGGATAAAGCTACTTCACTTGTGAGAGTCCATAGGTAGGATACTGGGGTCAGACATGCCAGTCATAAAACAAAGGATTCCTAATCTTTAGGTATTTAGTATTTCTTTGTCCCTTTGGGCTGAAACAGCTCAGTTCTTAGATCTTAATTGTTGTCCTGTCACATTTTGAACATTATGGCTTAGATTTTGGGTATTATTTGCCTGTAATTGCAAACTTAACAGAAGCCATTATTCCCAGTATAATTTAGCTGAAAAAAAACCCCAAATGAAAATTAAAAACAGGAAAATGAGGGTTTAGAAAGCAATGAAATTCAGGAGGCAGGAATCCTCACTCCTGCAAGCAGATATTTTTAATATATGCAAATACTGGAGACTATACAAATTCTTCACACTTGCAGACTGTGATAGTAGTTGGAAAAACAAAAAATATTAAGAAGCTGTAAACTAAAACAATATGTTCGCTATTGTGTCCTATTTCCAGGAGATTAAGAATTGGTCCTTACAGAGATTCAGAGATTAGATCTGGAGTCATATGTGTTTACCATGTAAGTTAATACCTAGACATTATACCTCTAGGTTTATACCTCTGTAAGACTTGGGATATTACAAAGGAGTGCATCTGAATTTAGAATCTAATTTAGTTTCTTGATATTGAAAACTGAAGATGTAGCATTCTGAACGTTTGCTGATGGAGGGGGGCGGGGGGAGGAAAGTCCAATCTCTAAAGCTGAGAATGAAGCCATAAACTGGTAATATACAACATTTAAATTAATATTATTTAAATAACCACTATTAGCAGTGTTTTATAAAAATTTTGACCGTGATAGTTCAGATTATTATGCAGACTGACAGTTACCTAGGACATGCACTCTCCTAAAAATCTGTCAAAGAAAGCAGAATGTGCTTTTGGAATTAGCGCTCAGAGCTGACAGGACATAGTGAAACCCTTAATCATTCCCTTACATAACCCAGCAGGATTATCATGTGGACAGACTAACTATTACATTCACTTGAATCCGGGGTCATGCCAGGGCATAAACAGAAATGTGATTACCTAAATGTACAAGATGTACTGTAAACCCAAGTTTAAGCAGTCCCCTTGGTACAATATTACCAGTGAAAGATATTGAATAGCTGTCTTGAATTACTTTATCTGATAATCAGGACTGGAAATATGAGTTACTGTGTGCTCATGGTGGTTGCATGATCTTGTCAATGTAAAGCTCTCATAAGAGCTATTGGCTAGTCATTAGAGAATATAAAGTATTTTTTTAGTGTGTTCAAGCTGTGTTTTTATTTCTTAGCAGGTGAAACAGATACATTCTGAAGATGATGGAAAAAGTGTGGGGGAGAGGTAGCCTTGAAAACAGACTACCATTTTGCTGTTTTATACTTAAAAAAAAATGAAAGATGGTTACAAAGATCTATGAAGACTGCGGGGAGATGTCCTCAAGAATTTCTCACCAACCTTACCCCATATTAGGGCCTGAAGTTTCCAGAGGTGAAGGGAGATAATAATCACATGAGGAAATGGAGGTGGCAGGACTCCTAGAGCAGATGTTGGTCATTATGTTTTGCTGTGTTGTATATATGTGGGTTCAAAGGAGCTCTTGTGCTAACACTACTTGGAATGTCAAAAATTCAGGTGCATGCTGCAGACAGTGTACTGCAGAGGGCATCCAAAATAAAGTACAGCATCTCTTTCACTGTGCATTTATATCTTTTCTGTCACCTCTAAAGCTTTTCTGTCTCATAGCTAAACAAATAAGTCAGGTATTTATCATAGAATCGTAGAATCATAGAGTGGTTTGGGTTGGAAGGGACCTTAAAGATCACCTAGTTGCAACCCCCTGCCCTGGGCAGGGACACCTCCCACTAGACCAGGCTGCTCAAAGCCCCATCCAGCCTGGCCTTGAACACTTCCAGGGATGGGGCAGCCACAGCTTCCCTGGGCAACCTGTTCCAGTGCCTCACCACCCTCAGAATGAAGAATTTCTTCCTGATATCCACTCTAAATCTACCCGCTTTCAGTTTGAGGCTCTTGCCCCATGTCCTATCATTACACTCCCTGATAGAGTCCCTCCCCATCTTTCCTGTAGCCCCCCTTTAGGTACTGGAAGGCTGCTATAAGGTCTCCCCAGAGCCTTTTCTTCTCCAGGATGAACAACCCCAACTCCCTCAGCCTCTCCTCATAGCGTAGGTGCTACAGCCCTCTGATCGTCTTCGTGGCCCTCCGCTGGACCAGTTCCAACAGGTCCATGTACTTCTTGTGCTAAGGACTCCAGAGCTGGACACAGTACAATGCCTTTTCATATTTCCTATCAATGTCTGTTCTTTTGGTCAGATGCTTTTCTTGATTTTTAAACACATAAAATTCAAGCTTTTGATTTTGTCTGTTTTGTTGCGGTTTGGGTTTTTTTTATTTATTTTAAGAAAAAAAATAGATGTTGAAATTTTCCTTTTGAATTTTTCCCAGTGGAAAATAATTGAAAAAGAGAAACAGATTGATTAAGAGTCTTCACCTTTAGTTGTACATATAAGACCAGTTTTTTTCTAGAATGACCATTTCCTTTGGTTTCTCGAGTCTGTCTGAACAAATGATATTTGTATTACTACACATGGCCCGTGAATTTTTTAACTGGTGATCTGTAGAGGTATGAAGCTGTGGAAAAGCACTGATGTTTTCTTCCTTCTTTACCATGGATTAAAGGGAGAAAGAAGCAGTGAGAAAGGAGAATTCTGTCACTGATCTAAGTTTGCCTTCATCCCATGTAGAAGGAGAAAGAACAGCGCTTGGTTCCTCTGCACATAAGTGACATAATGGAAAGTAAATGGGTTTGGACTGAGTAGAAATGCATACCTTGGGAAGAGTATCCTTTTGAAGAAGGGAGAGGATTTCAGATAAAGCTATCAAGCTTCAGCACGTGAGAAAGGAGGAGAAATGACAAAATATAATTGCTGAATATAGGGTGAGAAGTTCTGAAAGCAGGGAGCTTCTGGATTGCTCTTGGGAAAACTGCTGCTAATGTGTCTTAGCCCAATGTGTTTATTGCACCTGGTATTCCCAGTCCAAGTGTCTGGACACCTTTTCTGACTGAATGTCATGACAGATGCAATGAAGCAGTGATAAGAGTAGCTGCCTCCCTACAGGTTCTTAGTGGGTTAATAGGGAAGATTTCACAGAAATACGGCCAGATAATGAGTAGAAACCCTCCTCTGTGCAAGGCAGCAATTTTTTATGCCAGTTCTGCAATGCCTACAAGAACTTGGCCCATGCAATTTCAGAGTCCTAGGAGGAACAGCAACAGAGTAAGGGAGAGTAAGAGATTGGACAACAGGATGTTGCAGAGGATAGTGAAAAAGGTTTGAGGCAGAGAATGTAACTGAAATAGAGGTTAATGTTGTGGGGGAGGAGAGCATACATCTAGCATTAGAGTTGAGATCAGTTACCTTCATCTGACCCTCCCTGATAAGAAAATAATCAGTGATGATCCTATGTCTAAGGACAACAGACAAAAAAGAGGAAAAATGAGAAAAAAAAAGGAAAAAGTGTTTTATTCAAGCTGGGAATAGGATGAAGAAACTAATCAACAGAACAGGGAAAGGGGTAGAAGGAAGCAAAAAGCATTCACAGTGAAAGTGTTAATAGTATATAGTAACTGAGGCAAAAGAGGAAAGAAGAAAGAAAACAGAACTGAAGCAGAGCTGTACTGAAGAAACTGATCAGCTCTTAGAAGTTATGAAGATATTTTAGGCAAATACATATGAATAAAATTAAACTAATATAGCAAACTGACACAATTTTATATTGGGCTCAATACTTCTCAAATACATTTGTATTATGAAGAAAACATACAATTTGTATTTACACTGTAGTGCTGCTGAAGGCGCTTGCATGTGTTTAAGTGACAGTGATTAGGTGTAAATGAAGTAAGGAGTGAATGAAATTCTTCAAGAGTTTCCTACAAGAAAGACCAAAAGAAAGCTGGAGAGGGACTTTTTACAAGGGCACGTAGTGACAGGATGAGGGCTAATGGCTTCAAACTGGAAGAGGGTAGATTTAGATTAGATATCATGAAGAACTTTTTCACTATGAGGGTGGTGAGACACTAGAACAGGTGAGACACTAGGTTCTCCAGGGAAGTTGTGGATGCCCCATCCCTGGAAGTGTTCAAAGCCAGGCTGGATGGGGCTTTGAGCAGCCTGGTCTAGCGGCAGGTGTTCCTGCCCAATGGCAAGGGGGTTGGAACTGGATCTTTACAGTCCCTTCCAACCCAAACCATTTTACAGTTCTATGATTCTAAGAAATTCTTACCTCTGACAGATATTCACAAAATCTTTTAATGTTACACAACTTTTCCATTCCTGTTGATGGCAGCAGTAGCCTGAGAAGAAGTGAAAACTTTTTTGGATGTATTCAGATTTGGTATGTTTGGTCTTACCCCTGTAATCTCATAAACTGCAGAACTTCTTGCTGTGCAGGCTATGGCAGGTAATGTTCAAGAGGTTTCCTGTGTGCCAGATGGGTTGTACTGGGGCACAAGTGGTTACAAAATGGCCTGTACTTTTTCTCAAGTTGCTTGGTTTATTTTAGCTGTCTCCCAACGATTGTAAACTTTATTCAGGTGCTTAAGAGCAAAAATACTTATTTGATCAATGAGCTTTTCTCTTTTTGTAGGAGTTGTGGGAATGTAACTTTTTAATTTTGCTGTTTTTTTCTTTCTATTGGCCTGAGCTGCAATAGAGGCTCTTTATGTGAGACAGGATTTGTGTGTGTATGTGTAAATGGGTCCCTGCTCTGAAGAGTTAACCAGACAAAGGAAGTATTGTTCCTCATTTTTTATGGAACTTGGTCACTCTGAGCCATCTTTCAATGATTCCAATTAGTTTTCAAATAACTTTTAGTTTTAATAAGTGATTTTGAAAGTGTTAAAACATATTTAAAGAAAAAATATTTTATTGTAATTTTGTTGTAATTTTATTGTCATTTGTATCAAAATAGACTCATAACTATTCATAGTTTAGTGAAGAAGCCTTATAAACGGAAGAGACACTGTATGCAGGCACAAACAGGAAGATAATAAAAATTGTATGTAGGGCCCTGTGATACATCTTAAATGTATGTTCTTGAATCTATTTTGGAGTTATCCTAAGTGGGAAAACATGTCATAAGAAGTAGTTGTGACTGACCGATCTGTAGAAGGCACCCAATTAGAGATTGGGGTCCTCTCAATTGGACCCCCATTGAGGTCTCCCAGCTATTTTACTGCTGTATCTTGTTCTTAGCAGGCTCTAAAGAATTTATACCAGTCTGGGTATTGTTCACCTTCTTGGAGCTCCCTCAAGGGAGCTGTGCTGTGCAAAATCCTAATCCATAGACTTCATATAATCTCAGATTTGTTTTGAACAGTTGCTACGTAGCCTCTGCTTTGAAGTTTGGAATCACAGAGTTGGAACTGAATTATAGAAAATTGGTGACCAAACTCACTGATTTTGGTTTGTGGGGTTTTTCCTGTGTTGTGGATTCAGAAAGTGGGAAAATGTGGTGGTTTGTTTCCTTACTCTCTCTGCTTTGTTCCTCTTTTTGTTTCTTTTCAGATTTTCTTTTGCAATCACAAGGATTGAAAACATTTCCTTTTCATGAAAAATGAGATTCTTATGTGCCTCTGGGTATCTAGTGCTTGAGCTTGAAGTAAACCACGAAAAACTAACACAGCAGTCAATGGTATCAAATGCAGAATTAAAAGGACTATAAGCAGCAAGCTGTAGAGTTATACCAAAGGAAAGGACTAATTTGTTGAAATGACTGTTTCAGTGTCATAGAAGAAGCTTCATCATGTTTCTGTATACTCCCAAATATAATACATTCAGTATACAGCAAACATTTCTACAGCGTTAAACTCCCATTGTCATATATTCCCTACAATAGCTACACAAGCCCTATGAAGTTGAATAATATTTTCTGATGCACACATGTTTTAAGCTTAGTCATAGGACATTCTTGTTATAGCATGTAAATGCCGAACAAGGACACTTTAATATATGTCACTGGCTGCCTAATTGGTTGAAGAAGGAGATAAAATTGAATGAAGAGAGGAAGGCATGTACGCTGTTAGCTAACAATTGAAATCATATGGACCAAGCCTTAATTTCTGAAACTCAAAATCACAAGTTGAATGGCTTTTGAAAAAGGTGGCTAAAAGGTTGCTTTGTTCCATTCACATACTAAATTTTTTAATTCATTTACTCTATTTGGAGGACAAAATTCTGGGCTGGTTGTATGGTACACTGACACTTTGTGGAAGGATTGGACTATCATCCTGACTGGAGGAAAAGATTAAAGATACTGTAAAGGAGAGAACATGACTACGGAGTAGGTTGTCTGAAAACATGAACTATCTGCTAGAGAGCAAGGAGAACATGAAGCAAAGGGCAAGCAGTGAGGGTCAGGCAGAGGAATGGTGTGATTTACTTCCAACAGTGGAAGTGGAGATGTGTGATTTTGTTGTTGTTGTTCCCTTGTGAATAATTATTTTAAAAGTGGGTGGTTTTTTTTATCCTTGAAGACATGGACAACACTGTTAAGTACGTAAAGTAAGGTCAAGAAGACTGAAGAGTTTCAGATGAAATGAAAATTACAAGATCAGGAGAACAGAGAAAAAATATTTCTCCTATAGCATAATAGTTATGGGTCTTTCCTAGCAGTCCTAGATTTCAGTGCATTTACTTAGCAGCAGAAACTGCACCTGTGTCAAATATCCTGGAATGCATCCTGAGGATGGCAAATTCTGCTCTGTATAAGCAAAGCAGAATTGTGCTACTTTCCTTTCTTTACTTACTTACATAACCCAAATGAAGTTATTAGAATAGAAAATATTCATAAACTTTTTTTAATCCCTTTTAAAACTTTATCTGCATTGGTCAGTATGTAAGTTAATTTGGGAATGTCCATCAGTATTGGTACTTCATAGTATTAGTCATTCAGTCAACAGAGTTTGAGGAAAATCAGAAATTTTGTACTACTTTCCTTTCTTCATTTACTTTATATAATCCAAATGAAGTTATTGGAATGGATTATTTACGCAACTCAAATTCTTTCACAGAATCACTGAAAAGCTGAGGTTGGAAGGGACCTCTGGATGTGATCTTGTCAAGGCTGCCAGCTCCAGCAGAGACAGGTAGAGCCGCTCAGCCAGGGTCATGTCCAGACTGCTCTTCAGTATCTCTGTCTGTCACCTTGCACCACCGGAAAGAACGTGGCTCCATCTTCTTTGCAGCCTCCCATCAAGCCTTTTTATGCATTGATCAGATACCCTCTGAGCCTTCTCTTCAGCAGGCTAAACAGTGCCAGCTCACTCAGCCTCTCCTCAGAGAAGAGATGCTCCAGTGCCTTAATCATCTTCATGACCCTTGATGACTTCACAATCCGTGACCAGACTCTCTCCAGTATGCGCATCTCTCTCTTGTACTGGGGAGCCCAGAACCAGCTGCAGGGCTCCAGGTGTGGCCTCATCAGTGCCACGTAGATAGGCAGGATCACCTTCCTCAACCTGCTGGAGAAACTCCTCTTCGTGCAACCCAGGACTCCATCAGTGTTCCCTGTGGCAAGGGCACATTTCTTTCCAGCTGGGCAGCCCGCCGTGTGTGCTGGTGCCTGGGTTTGTCCTTCCCCAAGTGCAGGACTTTGTGCTTCCTCTTGCTGAACTTCTTGGGGCTCCTGTCATGCCAGGGTACAAGCCTGGGGTGATGCAGAGAGCAGCACAAAGTGGTGTCTCCTCACAGGAGGAGGGATTTGGGTGCTGCTGTAGTAAGGCTGCACTGAGCAGTGCAGGCTGGTAGGAGAGCAGAGCCCTGGGACGTGGGGGCAGATGGTTGAGGAGGAGGCCAGGCATGTGGTGATGAGCGGAGGGGGACGGGCTGTCCCTGGAGACCCCCTTCTGAAAGACTTGGGGGCCAGCACGTGCCCCAGCTTTTGGCCTGGCCCTGATCTTGGCAGCTCCTGGGACCTGCTTCTAATTTTGCTGTCGGGGTCGTCTCTTGGACGGCTGGGAAGGGTCGTGGAAGCTGATGGCCCTCCTCTTCGGGGCTTGCTGTGGCCCCCCAGTTGAGCAGTTGTCTCACCATCTGGAAGTGGAGGGACCTGCCGCAGCATCCTCAGGATCCTCGCACAGCTCTTCCTGCTCCAGGTGGCTTGGAATGGGAGTGTCGTGGATGTTTCCAGGACGTCCCCGAAGAGCAGCAGTATTGGTGTTGGGTTGCTCTTCTTCGTGGGCTCCATTAGGGCTACCGGGGGTGGCTGGGCTAGGGGCAAGAAGACGCCCTTTGTGAGGCAGCAGGAAGAGGGGCAGTTGCTGGTCTTCCCTCCCCCTCCTCGGCTGCAGGGCTGTCCTCGAGCCCCAGCAGGCGGTGGGCCTCCCTGCTGCACTGTTGCACGGTGACACTGATAAGCTAGTGAACAAATGTTGCCGCGCAATTCTGGAGGCATGTCTGCAGCAGCTGGACCAGCACCTCTTCGTCCAGGCCAAAGAGGCCCAGGACAGAGAGGATGAGGTCCTCCAGGATGACTGCTGTTGAAGGCTCCTCTGCAAAGATCAGCACCACCTGCTGTTGCAGCCAGGGCAGAAAGCATTGGAGCAGACCTGGGTCATCAAAAAGGGATGCCCAGGTGTCAGGCTGGAGGCCACCCACCAGTGTCCTGGGCCGCAACTCCACTGCCAGCAGCTGAGTTGTTCCAGGGCGGCAAGGGGGGCTGTGGCTGGGTAGGCTCCTGGGCACTTCTCCTGCCTGGTGGGTGCCAACCGACGTTGAGGCCAAGCCAGATGGTGTGATGGCCACCTCTTCAATGTCATTGTCGGCCCGCACCGAGTGCATGGTGGATTGCACTCTCCTCTTGCAGAGGGGGCACTTGGGCTTGCTGTTAGCCCACCGCACAATGCATTGGAAATAGAACTGGTGGAGGCATGGCATGACATAGGCAGCATCCTCCCAGCTGTCCAGGCATACTGGACAGTGGTTGTCCAGCTCCATTTCCATGCTTTTCACTTGTTGCGGTGGCCTGGGGGGAACAGGGGATGACAAATTGCTCCCTCTCTTTGGTGCTGCAGCAGCTGGTGTCACGCTAGAAAAGGAAGAGAGGCCATGGTCATTGTCTGGCCGGTGCAGGGTGGAAGAAATGCCCAGGTCCCTCAAGGAAGAAGGCCTCCCAGCTCCCCAGGGGGAGGTGTCCCCACACAGCTCACCTCTGCTGCTGCAAGTGTAGCTCCTGGCTTCCCTGTCTGCCTGAAGCTGACAGGGCCGGGTAAAAACCCTGTGATGGCTCTGGGTCAGAAATGGAGAGCTGCAAGGAGCAATTCCCCAGTCAGGACACCAGCACCAAGGTTTTACCTAACACTCCAGCCTTGTGAACTGCCCGGCTGGAATGTGGGCATGAACCACCTGGGTGGGACTGGGTGCTGGGGTTTTAGCAGCGAGGGGTACCTGGTCACAATCCACCAGTAGATGATTTCCCAGCCCCTCCCTCGGTGAAAGCAGAACGCATCACTCGGAATCTCTTCCCTGCACTGCCTGGTGGGAGGTTGAGAGACAGTGGCATCTCCTGAATCTGGAGAGGTTCATGGCAGAGATCAGGAATCAAAACGAAAATCCTTGTGAGGGTCCTAAATCACTGGTGTGGGTTGCCACAGGGGCTGTCATATCCCCGAGCCTGGAGGTCAGCCTTCCAGACCTGAGTGGTCACAACCCAGAGAGAGCATCCAGCTCTACAGTCATTATTGACCCTGCCCTGAGCCAGTGGTTGGACGAGAGACCTCCTCAGTCCTCTTCTAGTAGGAGCGGTTCAGTGGTTTGGTTATTGGCATGACCCAGTATGAAGGGTAAGATCTGAGTGTGGAAGCCTCAGGACTGGCAGCCAAAGGGCTGTGAGAATGGCAGATGTTGAATGGCACTCACACTAGCACTTCATCAAGATCACATCTATGTGATCTTCTCAGGACACCCAGGCAGGGACAATCCAGGAGATGTGTAGGGGCCTCCAAAAGTTGTGTCTCTTGTGTTCTGTCTCACCTCCAGTCATTCTCTCTGGGCTAGGTGGAAATACACATTTAACTACTTGAAAATAGGTGGATATGCCAACATGCATGTGAATGGTTGAAATCAATTTTATTTTGAAATAAAAATCTTCCTCCCATCCTTGCTTTGAACTTTGCCACATTCTTGAGATTTGTTGATGCAGTTTGCAACAGAGGTTTTGGCCTGGAATGCCCAGAATGGCCCAGGAGACCCTCATAAACTCTGCCTAGGAACCAATTGTGCAACCTGATCTAAGCAATTAAAGGATAAGACTCCTTATAATTTTCCATGGCCCTTCTCCTTGCTTATGTAGGATTGGGATGGTGTGGGCTGCAGACTTCTATTCAGGGGTTAAAGTAATTGCATTTATAAATAAGTACAGTGTGCTGCTATAGTGAGTCTGAAAGAAGAGTGTGGCCTCTCCTTATTTACATGTCCCCAGGTTCTTTACTTTCATCAGACATTTCAATAGAATTTGCCTCATGTCATTAACGAGCACAGAGGAAAAATCTTGAATGCATTACATTATCAAAAGATATCCTCTAATTTGATCATATATTTACAACTTGTTGTGCAAGATGGCCGCAAAGCAACCAACAACAACAAGAAGCAAGCAAACAAACAGGAGGCCACAGAAGTACCACATAAGTTTAATGACCACTCTTTCTCCCCAACCCCCCCGACCAAGTACCCAGTAATCTAAGCAAAAAATCCCAACAAGTAATGCATTCTTGCCACAATCAAAGGAATGCCTCAGACTGCATGAAAGAAGAGCAGCTCAGAAAAGGTGATCCCGAGAAGGGAAGATTTGAGGTCACGGTGACTTTGGTGGCCCTGTGAGCTGAGAGAAAAAAGTACACAAGTATCCTTTTCTTTTTTCGCCTCCTCAATTCACCAAAATCCCCTGAGGTAGTGTTGTCATTGCTACTGGGCTTACAATTTGTTACCAGAGGAGCTAGGAACTCCTTTCCCATTCCTTCTTAGTCCTTCAATTCCTTGGAAGCACAGGTTTCTCTGCAAGGTGTGGGCTTCCATCTTAAATCATGGCTGCTTGGGCATGCCTTGTGGCAACTGCCCTGGAACCAGAGGGGAGCAGTATTAAAAGCCAATCTGGATCTTGATACTTCTGAGTACGTCTGTTGAATGGGTAGGCAAGCCAAGAGAAGCAGCACTTTGTCCTCCTAGTAAGGAGAAGACATTGTGGTCTTCCACTTGAAGTCAGCTGCTCTCATTCAATTCAGAGTCCATGCAGATTCAAGTCAGTGCAGACAGAGATAGAAAATGGATTGCACACCAATTTGTGTGTTCTATCAATACAACGTGTTCTGATGATAGTAGTAAACTATTTAATGACACGCTTTATCTTTCTTTTCTGTTGAGCCACTTTGCAGCATTGGTTATCTTCTTGACAAAAAGTCCCTCTGAATAATTAGAATACCAAATACATAGGAAAGAAAAACAATCTTAATACAATCTGGAATGGAAAATATAAAAATTTGAAAATAAAATTAAATGTTAATTAAAATGTAGAAGGAAAACTGTTAGCACTATCCACAATGAGCTGTAAGGTCTCATTGACCCCAGATTTCACTGCAGTAAAGACTTCAAAGGAGGTAAAGAGAATTTGATGGGGAACATAAGATGACCAGAGGTATGAAAAATCCCCTTTTCCACCCCCTCCCAAGTGCCTTTCAATAGGCTAATCTTGCTGTAAAATCTATGCCACCTTCCACTGAAGATTTTGGGGGTATGAGGAAGGGGGCAAAGAACCCCACCTTTCTCTGAGGCAGAGATTGTTGGCCTCTGTTAGAAGCAGGTTTTGGGAAAAGGTGTGTCACATGTCTGATTTATGAAGCTTTGGTGGGCAGCTCTTCAGAGTGCAGTTACCGTCCATTATATGATGAGAGGATTTAGGAAGTACTCATGTTACTGATTCATTAATTGTATGAGTTTGCCTCCCCTCCAGTCTTTTGGAGAATAGAGTGAGAAAACTGTTGTATTCTTTCCTTAACCAGGTTAGAGTTCTTCACAGATACTTAGTCTTTGAGTGAAGCACCATATAAATTGGGTATTTGGTTAGTGCTATGGGTGGAAGAGAAACAGACAATATAAACAGTTAAAGCCAAAGAAGATTCATCCTATCTCTCTACCACTGCGATCCTTGCATAGTTTTAAATAACTACACTTTGAAGAAGATATGTTTAAGCAAATGTGGCCAGACCATTGCTAGATTTGGCTGATCCCTGGCTTTATCCAACTTTGGTAGCTGAATGCTCCCCTGGCAGCATGGAGGATTTGCAGCAAGAAGCAAGCAACCCATCCTACCCTTGAGCTCTGCTCTCCCTGGCCATGCTCCTGCTCTTCATCAGCACAAACTCAAATCCACAGCAGCTGTGTAACAGATCACCTGCTAAGCAATCACATTAAGTAATGTCAGAAAATGATAAAACTAAAGAGTCAATGCCTCAGATGCAACAGAAATTAAATATAATATGCACATCCTCTCAGGCTGAGCACCCGGAACCCTGCTCCAGGGCTCCCTGTGGCAACGACACCCGGCCCAACCCTGTGCACACTCCTGCCACCCCCATGGGGGTGCGTAGCCCTCTGCTACTGGGGTGCATGGTGTCCAGGTGCCCCTCGCTGTGTGGGGATGCTGGGACTGGGCTCCGCCAGGCGATTTGGTGCTGGGGTTCAGGGCCAGGGTGGAACCCCTGCTGTCAGGAGGCCATCCTGGGGCTGAGCCTGAGCTGGTTCCCCTCAGGGGCCTGATCCTGACCCCAGCCTTGAGCCCACATGCTGGCCCAGCCCATCCATCCATACCCCCATGCCCTGGTACAGCCATCTATGAGTTTCTGTCTGTCACCCCTAGGTACAATTAAACATATAGATTGGTGAGACATTGGAATGGTAACGGCATGATATTGCAGAAAAAAACTCACACAATGTAGGAATGAAAAAGAAGTAATTGTTCAATCATTTATATTTTGGGATTTTAAAATTTTATATTTTTAAAACTTTGGGTTCCTTCTACATCCGTGTAGAACTTTCCAGCAAAGGTTAATCTGGTATGCTGCATGCTCATATATTCTTGGGTGTTCTTCCTCTTCAGCTGGCATATAGCACTCTTCATTACGACATCTGAATGCCCCAGTTTAGATTTACCCAAGCCAGATTTGTGGCTACACCAGCAAAAACGCTTTTGTACACAAGTTGAGCTTACTAGTGAGAATTTGCTTCTAGGTTTTATCCTCAAAGTTTTCTTTTGCTCAGATTTAGCCTATTACTCATAATTATACACTTCTGACTGCCTAAAATAATCTCCTCTGTCCTTGAGTTTATTCCTTCAACTACTTAATCATGTTTTGCACAGCTGTGATTTAATTAAGTTATCTATTTTATTATTTTGACTCTCCTGATAAATCTTCTTGTCCGTCTTTGTTTTCATCCCATGGATAGTGATTTTCCTCAGAAAAGAAATTACAACAGAAGCTTAATAATGCCTTAAATACTTCAATATTGTGTTTTAAGTGAAGGTGCTTGCTCAAACTCTTTCAGTTTC
This sequence comes from Rissa tridactyla, assembly GCF_028500815.1. Classification (NCBI taxonomy): domain Eukaryota; kingdom Metazoa; phylum Chordata; class Aves; order Charadriiformes; family Laridae; genus Rissa; species Rissa tridactyla. The sequence goes on from NC_071497.1 coordinate 19,820,345, forward strand.
TGAATGCTTTCTATTCAAACCTGTGCTCTGGAAATACCAGTGGAAAATCTTAACATTGCTCTACTACTTTGGCCAAAAGTACGAGGCTAAAGTACGAGGAGACTAATGAACTATGGCTATACCCATGCTTGCCTGCCCAACTCCTTTACTTGGAGAACAACGGTGCCTGTTCTGGGTGTCCCTCACCCAGCAATTGAATCAGACATGCCTGTGAATTCAGTCAGTCATTTTTTGTCAAATGATTTGTGGTCGCAGACTGCAACACAATACGAATTTTACAGAGAGACGTGCTGTGGATTGCCTCCTGCATGCAGAGCCCATTACCATACTAGGATTTGTCAGCATGGTCTGCCCCTCTGCCCCTGCAAACCAATACAGACAGTCACTTTGTCTGTCTGTGGTTCATCAGCTGCCTCAGTTTATAAACTGAAATTATGAACACTATACAGGTTCTGTAGAGTTGAAAAAAAATAAATTCTTTATTTCAAACATATAAAAATGTTTTTGAAGGAAGATGTGAAATGAAACTCAATCACTTACAGATAGTTCATGATTCATTCATCTCCTGCAAACTGAGACTGGAAGCTAGAGAGCACCTGCAGATTGGATGTATACATTTGAAAGGATAAGCATCTGAACACTTGAGCTGTCACAAATTACTCTGACTTTTCTTTCCTCATTTAATCTGCTGGCTCTTTAGAAACTTCCCAAACTAATGGTCCTTTAGTTAAAAACCATCTAACTCTACTGTCCAGCAGTTAAATCCAACAGAGCAGATACCCAGATACCAATTTCTCTCCACTATATTCTTCATAAATTATCTTTTCTGGCACCACCCCAGCCGCAAGGCTCTGAATGTATGAGGAAGGACAGGAGGCATGAGGAACTAGCCACTGCAGTTTAGTTGGAGAAAATGATTGGATTTTCATGCAGAAGGGTCTAACCTACAGCTCTCTCAGTAAAAAAAAAATAAATATCCTATTTGTTCTTTTAAACAGAACAAAATTATTGATTTCTGACTGGCCTTTCCTCTGCTGATATGAAGAGGGCCACCAACCATCATCTTAGGCAAGTAACCACAATAGTAATACAGTACCTCTGAGGAAGTTAGTACAGTTTGTTTTCATAATTTCATCTTCAGTTTGGTTAACAGAGACATTTCTTCTTTTATTTTTTTAAGTATTTGTGTAACAGTTTATAGAAATGACATTTAAAACCCACTGGGTACTTACTCATTGTAGATAAAGAGAAAATGAAAAGAAATGAAGGAATATATGGACTTCTCTACTTCTATCAATTTACTTCCAATATTTTTCCTCATCCAAGAGGAGGAGAAAATAGAAAGAAAGTTAGAAGTAAAGTCCTACTAGATACTTTTTTATCCAAAGGAAGTTGTGTGGACAAAACTTTATGTTTGAAGTGAATATTCCCTCATTTTCTGCCCAGGCAGAGTAAAGATATTCTCCAGGAATGAATTTCAAAGGCAGATTCCCCTAAGAAATTTGGTTCCTGCTGAGTGTTTATAGTGTCAGTATCTAATCTAAGCCACTGATTTTATATCCATAACAGCAGCAGAATATTCCTTACGCTTATTGTAATTGAATTCAGATTCCTTCTTTTGTCCCATTGTTATGGATGAGTTCCTTTCTCTGCATTTCTCATGTTAATATGAGCTTGAGATTGCCAGTGAGTAAACCAAAATGGATCTACAACAGAACAGGAAAATAATGCACTTTATAAACATAATAGCTTGCCTCTCCTAGGCAGTAAAATGTCTATAATTTTAACATAAAGCTTCATTGAAATTGCTAGAGGAATATGCATAATGAGTCACTTGGATAGGCACCCAGACGTTGCAGGACCTCAGTGTAAGAGAAATAGCACATTGCAAGAGAAAAAGCCCCAGAGTTAAATTTTCTCTTGTTCCCCTTGACCTAAGAGAGGAACTGCAGTTTGGATCCAAGAGCAGAAGTGTTTACATTAACTAAGCACTAAGAAGCTCCTGTTGACTTTATTACTACCAATTAAAAAGCTAAATATCCTTTCAAGCAACAATAAGAGTTAATTCAAACAATAAGAATGTAATTATACATGTATTTCAGAGGTAATTTTCTATAAATGAGTTAGCAACTTTGCTTATCTCTTACATTAGTACTAAATTTCAATGTGTTCTTTGAACAATCAATATTTAATTAACCAGCAATGAAGACACTTTTTAAAATGCAAATTAAAGACTTATTTGATATTTACTTGGACGCTGGAAAATGGATGGAACAGTTTAAAAAGTATGTGCATTTCCCATCTAATTTTTGAGGCTTTGGCTGTATGGGGCCTAGCACTGCTATTTCGGTTTTCAGTGTCAGCAGCTGAAGTATAGACCTGTTGATATTTTAACCATTGCAGTTTTTAGAAGGCTATTCTCCTAGCTTTTGGACTGCCTGCCCTATGATTTCAAACTGCCATTTCCGAACGGAAAATACTGTTAGCATCCATGCAGGTTTTTTTCAAACTTTGCATTGTGTAGATATGTTTCCAAAACAACAAAAATATATTTCAAGCAAAAACACATACTTGAGTTTAAATATGAAAATATCTTATTTCCAGTAAGAAGCTGCAAAAAGCTTTCTGCTTCTGCATTGACTTTTAATTTTAAGGTGTTTCACCATAAATAAAGACTGCTGTAATTGACATTATTCAATGCTTATTCAATTAGGCTAACAATTTTTTCGCCTGAATGTAGAGCTGTACTGTCCCCAATACTTTTATGTTAACCACATTGAAGCCTTTAATTTCATTCAGTTTTGGATTTAAAGCCAGAGTCTTTTTAAGAACCACACCTAATACATGGTTTGTTAATATCTAGAGCTATAATGACACAAAAATTAATTTCAATAAATATTATAAATGTATTCACTCAGTGATTTCTAAGTCATTGAGTCTCAGGGTTTGTCAAAAGATTAAAAACTGGATCATCATCATCAGATATAATTTATTATTACTTTACTGTTATAGTGTCATAAGCTTGGATGCAGTCTTGTGGTTTAAAATCATGGCTTGTTATTTGAATGATAGGTATACAATATTTGAGATAACTGGGGAATGTTACTTTATTAATTAATTCAAAGTATGCTTGCTTGTATCCTCTACCTGATACAAAAATTAATGTGTTTTTTTTAGCTAGGAATTAAACTCCAAAGCAAAGATTCTGTTTTGTTCTGTCACTGAGCACAGTTAACAAAGCATTGAAAATAATGTTAGTAGTGTATCTGTACTTGGAAGAAAAACCCCACAGAAGCCCTTATAGAGACAACAAATCACAAGGTACAAACAGAGATTTAGCTGAAATTTAAAGAAAGGGAGTTATAAGACCAAAGAAAGAAGTTAAACAGGAGCAGGCAGATAAGTCGACAAAAGTAGAGAAGTGAGTGTCCTGCTGAGATTGGAGCTAATCGAGAGAGTAAGACCAAGAGGTCACAGAGTAGCAGCTGCTGCCCAGCAGTCACTACAGTGACAGAGAGAAATTGTTCTGTATCTGTAAGTGAAACAGTTGTCTTTGGTTTTGTTTGCTTGTCTTCCTGTACCACTAAACCACACACATTTCTGATAGAAAAGGTAAGTTTCGATACCCCACAGACACGAATTATTCTCCAAATGCCACCTGTTTAGACTTTGTGCAGTTAAAATTATGTTTAACCATTTGATTCATTTTTTTAAATAAAGATTGTCAGACAAAAGAAGTTACTTAGGAAATTTATTTTCTTTAGACATATTTCTCGTGAGTATAGGAATTAATAGCTAAATTAAGTACTTTAAGAGGTAAAAAAAAAGACTCTTTAAAAAAATATATATGTTTTACAAAGTGGATGCATGAAATGTACAAGTGTACAAATGTTGGAGCTATTAATGAGTGAATATAACAGGAATTACTAGATTTGGCAGCAACTAGTGTAGAATGGGGTTTTTTTGGAAAATATCATCTAATACAGCTGTCATAGGGGGTTTACATTCTTTGATAACAAGAATTACTTAAACAAATATCTTAGATTTGTTATTAATCTTTGGTTTATAGATGCCACTTAAATGGAATATTTTAAAAAACTGACAAGAAATAGCTGATTACCTATGACTTGCACAAGATTGGAAGATGAAAATTATTTGGTATATAGAAACAGAATTAGCCTGTATTTATGCATACGTCTCTTTGCAGCTGAGATAGCATTCCCTTTTCTGTTTTGTTTTGGTTTTGTTGTTTTTTCTGTTTGCTCCACCCTCCCCCCAGTTGTAAAATTAGGGGATCTTATCATTCTAGTCATCCTTCTTTCTTCAAGTCGTCTGGTTCAAATTTGTGACTTACCAGCATTTGAACTCCCCTAATGTGTCACTCCAGTTAAAATACACCTCGTATTTACATGGAAGCTTCTGGTACCAAAAAACCCCAAACAAACAACCCCCCCTCCAGTTATATTCTTCTGCTGTCTGTGCTGCACTGCTTAAGAGCTGCACCAAAAAGTTGCCCACTGGGAGATGTTGCAATGTCAAGGGAACAAAGAATAGGTTGTGCCCTCAGGGGAAGTTCTTTTTTCTTTTTCAGCTTCTGTGGGATTTTCAGAGTTTCCTTGAATCCTCTACAATTCCACTGTTCTCCACTGATGCTCATTTCTGTATAAATTTCATTGCCAATATAAGTTTCTCATAATGATAAACTGCAACATGGTGAACATTTGCTTTCTTTTGTCTGTTTCCTAGTGGAAATTATCCACCTGTTACCTTAAGTTTCAGAAAAACTTATAACCTTTCTTAAGGATTAACCCTATAATTTTTTCATGATGACAGATGATAACATTACTCTCCCACCCATCAGCCAGCCCTGCCTCCTGGGTGTCATTTAGGATCAACTCTTTGTGGGTCCTATATACTGATACAGCTAAATCATCCTGGTTCTGTTGAACATGTCTGAAACAGTGCTTTTTATTCCCCTTGTCCAGACATAACACTTGCCAAAGTTCACATCCTTTACTCTGGGGACGACAAATGCTAACTTCTTGCCCTCCACTCTACCACATCAAATACAAGATGCTTTTAATCACTTTCAGACATTTAGAGCCAATCCTCATCCTATATGTTATCTTTTTCTTTATATCAGTCTTTTTGTCCCTTGTGTTATGTTTTCAAAGAGTTATCTCCATTCTTTTTCACAAGTAACTAATTTCTGGGAGTCACTCCCTGCAAACATCTGTAATGCTACTTCATTATCTTTCTTCAGGTCCAGGTCTGCTGCAGTGACCATGAAAGTCATCCTAAGCTGTGATGTGCTGAGTCTACTGTCTGTTATGCTAACAAATATGATTTCCTTGCTGTCATGGCTTTCAGATCAGACTACATCTACCTAACTTGAATTGTCATCTCAGTAGGAAAAGACCTGTGAAGTTTTATTTCTTTTGCTGAAGAATTCCTAATACAGTATGCCTCTGTTCCCTAGATATTATGGTTAATATATTTATTATGACTAAGGATTAACAGTTTATTGACCTAAAAATACCTTAAGAGCAATGAGATTGCCTCCATTGGTTAAGGAAATATTTTTTCTTGCACAGCTCTGTGTAAGAAATGTGTAAGAGACAGTTATTTAGGGAATGAGAGGCAATTATGGTGTCATGTAGTAGCCTTTAGGCTCTTTCATCAAAATAGAGCAGCAACTGGCAGGAAATGTATGCCAAGCCACTCAGATAATATGTTGGCTCCTACAGACTGAACAACCCATTTCAGAGACACAGAGCCACAGACAGTTAGATAACTTCAACTCTAGCATCATATGTAGACTTTTTTAAAGCAGCTGTCTGATAGCAGTGTAGCAGTGAGTTGTGATACAACATAACTGGTGGCACAGTAAGAACCTTCTGCTCATTTGGCATTGTGAGAACTTATTAACTAATTCTATCATCTGACAGCAGCTGCCTGTTGATGCACTCATTGGCATGCCTTATAACCATGTACATTCTCTTAGCTTACAACTGAAAGTGACAGAAGTGGATGTCCTATTTCTATTGCTTTGGGTTTCTTTGGTTTTTTTTTAAAGGATTTTTTCTTTTTAATTCTCTGGAAGTATCTATTTCCCATATTCTTCATCTATATTTCCCCCAGGAAACAAATTTTAAATTAAAAGGATTTTATTTTTTTGAAATTAGGGGAAATATAGTGTTTTCACTGTCAAAGGTTTTGTCTGTGTGTGTGTGTTATTTCCTCTGGCTCTGAGCTCTGAGTTGAAGAACAGACATTTTCTTTCTTCCTTTTCCAATCTCTTTCAGAAGTGTTTTTAATTGAGGCTATTTCTCATCTTTACTCCTTTGACAAAGTTCCTTATATTTTATTTATTTACAGAGTTTCTGAGTACAAAGCCTCTGAGTTGAATGAAAGGCCTTTCCAGTCTTTGTTTCTAATTCTTTTAAAGTCCATGAGCTCTAAACATGGGGAGGAAGGGGATGGGGTGTGTTTCATAGTTTTATCTTTTAATTTCATCTATTTTCTTCTTTTTGCTCTTTGTATTTATACAATTTATTTCATTTTGTGTTTTTTGTAGTCATTATTATGATGTCCAGTAATATTAAAATTGAGAAGATAGGGTTCATGATCATGGATAGTATGCACAAAACAGCATGAAGTAGAATCACAACCTTGGACTTCAGGAGGGCTAACTTTGACCTCTTCTAGAAACTGCTTGGAGAGATCCTGTGGGCTAGGGCTCAGGAAGGTAGTGGAGCTCAAGAGAGCTGGTTGGTATTCAAATACCACTTTCTCCAAGCACAGGATCGGTGCATCCCTAAGAGCAAGAAATTGGGCAAGGGACGCAGGAGACCTGCACGGTTGAGCAGGGAGCTTCTGAAAAAACTCAGTGGAAGTAGGACTTTTACAGTAAGTGGAAGAAGGGACTGACTACTTGGGAAGATTACAAGAATGCCGTCAGAGTATGCAGGGATGAAACGGCGAAAGCCAAGGCCTCCTTGAAATTAAACCTGGCAAGAGAAGTCAAGGTCAACAGGAAGGGCTTCTTCAAGTATATTGGAGGCAAAAGGAAAACTAGAGAAACTGTGGGCCTGCTGTTGAATGAGACAGGAGCCGTGGTGACAGAGGATGTGGAGAAGGCAGAGTTACCAAAAGCCTTCTTTGCTTCGGTCTTTACTGCTCGGCCCAGTCCTCAGGAGTCCCAGACTTTGGAGAAAGTAACAGGGAAAGTCTGGATGAAGGAAGACTTCCCTGTGGTTGAGAAGGATGAAGTGAGAGATCAGTTAAGTCAATTAGACATCCACAAGTCCATGGGTCCTGATGGGACGCACCCGAGAGTGCTGAGGGAGCTGGCGGAAGTCATTGCTGGGCTGCTCTCCATCATCTTTGAAAGCTCCTGGAGAACAGACAAGGTGCCTGAGGACTGGAAGAAAGCCAGTGTTACTCGTGTCTTCAAAAAGGGCAAGAAGGAGGACCCAGGGAACTACAGGCCGGTCAGCCTCATCTCCTTCCCTGGAAAGATGATGGAACAGCCTGTTCTCAGCATCATCTCGAGGCATGTGGAGGAAAAGAAAGCTATTGGAAGTAGTCAACACAGGTTCACCAAGAGGAAATCATGCCAGACTAATCTGATAGCCTCCTGCGATGGAATGATTGGACGGATAGACGAGGGGAGCGCAGTGGATATTGCCTACCTTGACTTCAGCAAGGCTTTCAACATGGTCTCCCACAGCATCCTCATATAGAAGGTTAGGAAATGTGGGTTAGATGAGTGGACTGCGGGATGGATTGAAAACTGGTTGAAAGATAGATTCAGAGGGTTGTGATTAGGGAGACAGAGTCTAGTTGGAGGTCAGTGACAAGTGACAAGTGACAAGTGACAAGTGACAAGTGATGGGGTGGAGAGTGTTTGGATTAGGTTAAGGGCCGATAAAGCTGATATCTCTGTGGGATTCTGCTATAGACCTCCCAACCAAAGCAGTGAGGCAGACGAAGCTTTCTATAAGCAGCTGGGGGAAATCTTGCGGTCACTTGCTGTTGTTCTTGTGGGGGACTTTAACCTCTTGGATATCTGCTGGGAATACAACACAGCTGAGAGGGAACAATCCAGGAGGTTCCTGGAATGTGTGGAAGATAACCTCCTCACACAGCTGGTAAGTGAGCCGACCAGGGAAGGTGCCCTGCTGGACCTGCTTCTTGTGAACAAGGAAGAACTTGTAGGGGAAGTAAAGGTTGGTGGCCGTCTAGGACACAGTGATCACGAGATGATAGAATTTCTGATTCTTGGGGAAACAAGGAGAGGGGTAAGTAAAACTGCCACCTTAGACTTCCGGAGGGCAAATTTTGACCTGTTCAGAAGACTGCTGGACAAAGTCCCTTGGGAGCCTGCCCTGAAGGATATAGGAGCCCAGGAAGGCTGGACATACTTCAAGAGAGAAGTCTTAAAGGCACAGGAGGAGGCTGTCCCTGTGTGCCGAAAAACAAGGAGGTGGGGAAGGAGACCGGCCTGGCTAAATAGGGACCTTTGACTGGACCTCAAGAAGAAAAGGAGAGTCTATGACCTCTGGAAGAGGGGGCAGGTCTCTCATGAAGACTATAAGGATATAGCAAAGCCATGCAGGGAGAAAATTAGGAGAGCCAAAGCGCAGCTAGAACTCAACCTAGCTACAGCTGTTAAGGATAACAAAAAATGTTTCTATAAATTCATTAACAACAGAAGAAGAATTAGGGAAAATCTCCCTCCCTTACTGGATGCAGAGGGAAACATAGTCACAAAGGATGAGGAAAAGGCTGTCTTTAGCAGTGGAACGAGCTGTTCCCTGGGCACCCAGCCTCGTGAGCTAGGAGACAGGGAGGGGAAGCTGGACAAGGTCATCACAATGAAAGAGGAAGTGATCAGTGACCTGCTACACCGCTTGGATGCACACAAGTCTATGGGACCGGATGGGTTACATCCAAGAGTGCTGAAAGAGTTGGCAGACGTGCTCGCCAAGCCACTTTCCATGATCTACCTGAAGTCATGGCTAACTGGGGAGGTCCCAATGGACTGGAGGGTAGCAAATGTAGTACCCATCTACAAAAAAGGCAGAAAGGAGGATCCGGGAAACTATAGGCCTGTCAGTCTGACCTCAGTAGCAGGGAAGGTCACGGAGCAGATCATCTTGAGTGCCATTACAAGTCATATAACGGACAAGCAGGGGATCAGGCCCAGTCAGCACGGGTTTATGAAAGGCAGGTCCTGCCTGACGAACCTGATCTCCTTCTATGACAAGATGACCCAATTATTGGATGAGGGAAAGGCTGTGGACATTGTCTACCTAGACTTTCGAAAAGCATTTGACACTGTCCCCCATAGAATTCTCATGGGAAAACTGGCGGCTCATGGGAAAACTGGCGGCTCATGGCCTGGATGAGCATACGATCTGCTGGATCAAGCACTGGCTGGATGGGCGGTCCCAAAGAGTGGTGGTCAATGGAGTTAAATCCAGCTGGCAGCCAGTCACAAGTGGAGTCCCTCAGGGCTCAGTGTTAGGACCATTTCTGTTCAACGTCTTTACTGATGACCTTGATAAGGACATAGAGTGTATCATCAGCAAGTTTGCAGATGACACGAAGTTAAGCGGGAATGTTGATCTACATGAGGATAGGGAGGCTCTACAGAGAGACTTGGATAGATTGGACCGATGGGCCAATGCTAATGGAATGTGCTTCAACAAGGCCAAGTGCCGGGTCCTGCACTTGGGCCACAACAACCCCATGCATTGCTACAGGCTTGGGGCAGTGTGGCTGGAGAGCTGCCTGGCAGAAAAGGACCTGGGGGTTCTAATTGACAAGCGGCTGAACGTGAGCCAGCAGTGTGCCCAGGTGGCCAAGAAAGCCAATGGCATCCTGGCTTGTATTAGAAATAGTATGACCAGCAGAAGGAGGGAGGTGATTGTCCCCCTGTACTCAGCACTGGTGAGGCCACACCTTGAGTATTGTGTCCCGTTCTGGGCACCTCAATATGGGAGAGATATCGAGGTGCTGGAGCGAGTGCAGAGGAGGGAAATGAAGCTGGTGAAGGGCCTGCAGAATAAATCTTATGAGGAGCGATTGAAGGAGCTGGGACTGTTTAGTTTGAGGAAGAGGAGGCTGAGGGGAGACCTCATCACTCTCTACAACTACTTGAAAGGCCATTGTAGAGAGGTTGGTGCTGGTCCTTCTCACAGGTCATTAGCGATAGAACAAGACGGAATGGCTTCAAGTTGCAACAGGGTAGGTTTAGGCTGGACATTAGGAAAATATTCTTCACAGAAAGAGTGGTCAGACACTGGAATAGGCTGCCCAGGGAGGTGGTGGAGTCACCATCCCTGGATGTGTTTAAGACTTGTTTAGATGTGGTGTTAAGGGATATGGTGTAAGGGAGAACTTTGTAGAGTGGGGTTGGTGATTGAACTCAATGATCCCAAGGGTCTTTTCCAGCCTAAATGATTCTATGATTCTATGATTCTAAGTGTTGTTTCCCAGGGGTCAGTACTGGGTCCAGTCCTGTTCAATATATTCATCAATGACGTGGATGAAGGGATAGAGTGCACCCTCAGCAAGTTTGCTGATGACACAAAACTGGGAGGGGTGGCTGGCATGCCAGAAGGCTGTGCCGCCATACAGCGAGACCTGGACTGGCTGGAGAGTTGGGCGGAGAGAAGCCTTACGAAATTCAACAATCCTGCCCCTGGGGAGGAATAACCCCATGCACCTGTACAGGTTATGGGCTGACCTGCTAGAAAGCAGCTCTGTGGAAAGAGACCTGGCACATGAGCGGTGCCTCTCGCTTGGTCCCTGCCCAGCCGGAGCTGCCGGGGAGTTTCTCAGCCCATGTGAAATCGCCACCAGGGTGGTGACAAGTGTGAAGGGAAAGCAGTGCCACAACCATCTTTGTAGCCACTGTGCTCTTCACCGACTGCTGCGCTGGGGAGACAATCAATCGCTACATTAACCTTCTTTCTTTCCCTTTCTACTAGTACAGGGGAAAGTTCTATTTCCGAGTCTGCTCCCCAATCAACACCCTCCGTCCTGCCTGAGGCAGAATGCTTCCCAAGAAGGCACATCTGGTTGGCAGAGCAGGAGGGTAGTGAAGGGGTTCTTTCTTCTGCTTTGCTTAGGTGTGTAGCTCTTGCTTTACCTACTAAACGGTCTGAGCTCAGCCCACACGTTTTCCCACTTTTACCCTTCAGATTCTCTCCACCACTGTCCCCCTGGGGCAAGGGATTGAGCAGCTGCGTGATGCCAAGCTGCCTACTGGGATTAACCCCCAACACCTGGCAAGCCAAAGCCCAGGGACTCAGGAAACCAGAGCCCACTGCAGCGGCTCTTCTGCAAAACACCCCCTGACTCTGCGGCAGCTGCGCAGCCAGCAGCTTGTGCCCGCCTTCCCCAACAAAGCGATGCATGGCCACTCACGGACACAGCGTTAGTTCAAACAAACAAGTGATTTATTGACAACTTTGTACAGGGTGAAGTTCCCACAGGGAACGGACTCCCAGGAAGAGGGAGGGCACTCACTGTCCAGGTGGTAGAGGCAGTCTCTGTCGCAAGGCTCCTTGCAGCAGTCTCTTCCTAGTGGATGCTCAGGATGGCGTACGAGTCACCTTGCTGCACCCCAAGCATGATGTGAATGAAGACAGTACTGCCAGAAGCATCCGTCAGCCGGAGCTTGCAGGAGCGCTTGGAGGGCAGCACCTTCAGATGGCAGTGTCTCGACTGAGGCAAAGCCACCCAGGCGTCTTTTACCATGTCCTGGAACCAGCGGGCCGTTTTCTCTACGTCCAGGTAGGGGCCGGTGCAGAAGGCGTCGAGGAGGCTGGCACCCCGATTTTTCTGCAGCTGCTCCTGGTGGCAGTGGAGGAAGCACAGCGTGTCCTTCTCCAGCCGCTCCCTCTTGCAGCTGCACTCCGGCTCCACGCGGATGCAGGAGTGCTTGGCCGGCATCCCCTCCATGGTGCCCAGCTCCAGATGGAAGGCGTGCCCGTGAGGAGGCTTCAGGGGCACCAGCAGGCGGTAGGTGGCATCATCCTCCTGGGGACCCCAACCTCCTAAAGCGCTCTCCACCCCGACGACTGCCTTCACGCGTGGCATCCCAGTACCCCTGGAACGCTTGTGGCAGATGCGGAGGAGATCATCTACCAGGGCCTCCACCTTCATGAATGACTCCGACAGTTCAAGGAGGCGCTCGACGGAAATCAGGCGCGCGTGCAGTGCAAGACTGGGTTTTGATTCTTGCTCCCGCTCCTCCGCCTTCTTTCCGGAACCGCTCTCCTTGCTGCTGCTGGCTGGCCGACGGCTCCTTTTCCTGAGCCACCAGCCGAGCCCGAGGAGCAGCACCAGGACACCAGCAAGAGCCCCCCAGGAAACGTCGCGGTCCTTCTGGCTCCACGGCTCCAGGTGCATTTCCTCCAGATCCTGCAGCAGCCGCCTCATCTGATCGTCCAGAAAGTCAGCACGCCAACGCATGCGGTCTTGCGTGGCCTCGTCCAGCTCGTCGCCCACCGGCAGTGGGGGCTGGAAGACGCTTTGCACAGCAAGGAGGGACAGTAGCAAACTGGCAGCAGCCATGGCCTGCAGGAGGAGGGAGAGAAGGGGTTCAGTGGGGCTGGGAGGGCGGGCGGGAGCTGGCGGTAGCGGGGACGGCAGCCGCGGGGAGCTGGGGGCAGGCAGGAGGGGGGCCGAGGCAGCGGGGAGGCAGCAAGGCCTGCGCCCAGCCCCGCCGCCAGCGGCACCGGGCCTGGCCCAAGGCGCTCCCGCCAGCGGCTGGGCCCTCTATGCCATGTGAGAAGCCACCCCCCAGGGGCCAGCGTTTGTGCCCCGGCCCTGGTCCAGCCCAGCCTCCCCCCGCCAGCCCACTCACCATTGTCCCGTGCCGAACTGGGGCAGCGCTGCCCGATGGCGCCCTTTATAGCCGGCCCCATTGTGACGCGTCCCCTGTGGTGTCCCAGGCACCAGAGCGCATCACAGGGCAACCAGCCCCGCCCTGGGGCCACCCCCCGCCTCAGCGACCCACCGCTGCCCCGGGCAGCCCCAGCCCCGACCCCACACAGTCCAGACCCACCCGGCAGGCCGGGGCTCCCGGGAGTTCCCTTTCCAAAGCCGACACAAGCCCCCCCAGACCCTTACCAAACCTACTATCAGGTGACGTGACCCGCAGGTGCTTTGCTCCTTGAGATCCCAGCCCGTGAGGTGAATCGGCTCCCTTGGTGCTGCCTCTGAGCTTGGGGTGGCGGGTGTGCTCTTGGTGGGCCCACCTGACACCCACGGGTGGGGTGGGTGGTGGTGTGTGTGCTGGTGGTGGGGTGGGGCCTGTCCGCGGCAGGATCTCTGCTCCTGCTGTGCCGCTGCCAGAGGACGCTGCTTTCCCGAGGGTGATGGTGGGGGAGCGGGCAGACGTTTCCCGGTGGGCAAGTCCCACTGCCGATAGAGCACGGGCTTCTCTGTGTCCAGCGTGTTCAGTTCTGTGGTATCAACTCCCTGGGGAGCATCTGGGTCGGGCATATTCTCCAGCCGCACCCCGGTCAAGGCACGGAGGCACATGAGCGGTGCCTCTCGCTTGGTCCCTGCCCAGCCGGAGCTGCCGGGGAGTTTCTCGGCCCATGTGAAATTGCCACCAGGGTGGTGACGAGTGTGAAGGGAAAGCAGTGCCACAACCATCTTTGTAGCCACCGTGCTCTTCACCGGCTGCTGCGCTGGGGAGACAATCACTGAGAGGAGAACGCTGCCGCTCTCGGCAGAGGGCCGCTGCGCAGGCGTTTCCCTTTCCTTTCTGGCTCCCGCATTCTCCCCTCTTTTTCCCTGCACCATGAAGTCAGGTGAATGCCATCAGCTCCCAACAGACCCGGCTTCTCTAAGGTAGATCCACCATCACAGAAGCCAAAACCTTGAGTACAAGTTCTGGGCTCCCCAGTTCAAAGAGGACAGGGAACTGCGGGAGAGGGTACAGCAAAGGGCTACCAAGATGATGAGGGGACTGGAACATCTCTCTTAGGAGGAAAGGCTGAGGGACTTGGGTCTTTCTAGTCTGGAAAAAAGGTGACTGAGGGGGGACCTTAGCAATGCTTATAAACACTTAAAGGGTGGGTGTCAGGAGGATGGGGCCAGGCTCTTTTCAGCGGTGCCCAGTGACAGGACAAGAGGTAACGGGCACAAACTTGAGCACAGGAAGTTCCATCTCAACATGAGGAGGAACGTCTTTCCTGTGAGGGTGGCAGAGCACTGGAACAGGCTGCCCAGAGAGGTGGTGGAGCGTCTGTCTCTGGAGACATTCAAAAACCCCCTGGACGCGTTCCTGTGCCACCTGCTCTGGGTGAGCCTGCTCTGGCAGAGGGGCTGGACTAGATGATCTCCAGAGGTCCCTTCCAATCCCCACCGTGCTGTGATCCCGTGATTCTATTTAATTAAAGAACTGAATACGTATTGTAACAACATGTGGGAAAAAATGGTTTTCATCTTACTATTGGACAAAAGCATGACTGAATTTGTCAAAGTGTTGGGTGACTTCCCCGGTGGTGAGGATTTCAACTGAGAGCGCTCAGCATCTTGTTGGACTTCACCCAAAAACTGGTAAAAGTTCAAGAGTTGCTGCACAACCACTTCAGTATCTCACTAGCTCTTAAGCCAGTTTGTTTTCCTGGGATTTCCTTGTGAAGGTATGCATTTAACTTTGTACAAACAATCGCTACATTAACCTTCTTTCTTTCCCTTTCTACTAGTATAGGGAAAAGCTCTATTTCCGAGTCTGTTCCCCAATCAACTCCCTCCGTCCTGCCTGAGGCAGAATGCTTCCCAAGAAGGCACGTCTGGTTGGCAGAGCAGGAGGGTAGTGAAGGGGTTCTTTCTTCTGCTTTGCTTAGGCGTGTAGCTCTTGCTTTACCTACTAAACGGTCTGAGCTCAGCCCACACGTTTTCCCACTTTTACCCTTCAGATTCTCTCCACCACTGTCCCCCTGGGGCAAGGGATTGAGCAGCTGCGTGATGCCAAGCTGCCTACTGGGATTAACCCCCAACACCTGGCAAGCCAAAGCCCAGGGACTCAGGAAACCAGAGCCCACTGCAGCGGCTCTTCTGCAAAACACCCCCTGACTCTGCGGCAGCTGCGCAGCCAGCAGCTTGTGCCCGCCTTCCCCAACAAAGCGATGCATGGCCACTCACGGACACAGCGTTAGTTCAAACAAACAAGTGATTTATTGACAACTTTGTACAGGGTGAAGTTCCCACAGGGAATGGACTCCCAGGAAGAGGGAGGGCACTCACTGTCCAGGTGGTAGAGGCAGTCTCTGTCGCAAGGCTCCTTGCAGCAGTCTCTTCCTAGTGGATGCTCAGGATGGCGTACGAGTCACCTTGCTGCACCCCAAGCATGATGTGAATGAAGACAGTACTGCCAGAAGCATCCGTCAGCCGGAGCTTGCAGGAGCGCTTGGAGGGCAGCACCTTCAGATGGCAGTGTCTCGACTGAGGCAAAGCCACCCAGGCGTCTTTTACCATGTCCTGGAACCAGCGGGCCGTTTTCTCTACGTCCAGGTAGGGGCCGGTGCAGAAGGCGTCGAGGAGGCTGGCACCCCGATTTTTCTGCAGCTGCTCCTGGTGGCAGTGGAGGAAGCACAGCGTGTCCTTCTCCAGCCGCTCCCTCTTGCAGCTGCACTCCGGCTCCACGCGGATGCAGGAGTGCTTGGCCGGCATCCCCTCCATGGTGCCCAGCTCCAGATGGAAGGCGTGCCCGTGAGGAGGCTTCAGGGGCACCAGCAGGCGGTAGGTGGCATCATCCTCCTGGGGACCCCAACCTCCTAAAGCGCTCTCCACCCCGACGACTGCCTTCACGCGTGGCATCCCAGTACCCCTGGAACGCTTGTGGCAGATGCGGAGGAGATCATCTACCAGGGCCTCCACCTTCATGAATGACTCCGACAGTTCAAGGAGGCGCTCGACGGAAATCAGGCGCGCGTGCAGTGCAAGACTGGGTTTTGATTCTTGCTCCCGCTCCTCCGCCTTCTTTCCGGAACCGCTCTCCTTGCTGCTGCTGGCTGGCCGACGGCTCCTTTTCCTGAGCCACCAGCCGAGCCCGAGGAGCAGCACCAGGACACCAGCAAGAGCCCCCCAGGAAACGTCGCGGTCCTTCTGGCTCCACGGCTCCAGGTGCATTTCCTCCAGATCCTGCAGCAGCCGCCTCATCTGATCGTCCAGAAAGTCAGCACGCCAACGCATGCGGTCTTGCGTGGCCTCGTCCAGCTCGTCGCCCACCGGCAGTGGGGGCTGGAAGACGCTTTGCACAGCAAGGAGGGACAGTAGCAAACTGGCAGCAGCCATGGCCTGCAGGAGGAGGGAGAGAAGGGGTTCAGTGGGGCTGGGAGGGCGGGCGGGAGCTGGCGGTAGCGGGGACGGCAGCCGCGGGGAGCTGGGGGCAGGCAGGAGGGGGGCCGAGGCAGCGGGGAGGCAGCAAGGCCTGCGCCCAGCCCCGCCGCCAGCGGCACCGGGCCTGGCCCAAGGCGCTCCCGCCAGCGGCTGGGCCCTCTATGCCATGTGAGAAGCCACCCCCCAGGGGCCAGCGTTTGTGCCCCGGCCCTGGTCCAGCCCAGCCTCCCCCCGCCAGCCCACTCACCATTGTCCCGTGCCGAACTGGGGCAGCGCTGCCCGATGGCGCCCTTTATAGCCGGCCCCATTGTGACGCGTCCCCTGTGGTGTCCCAGGCACCAGAGCGCATCACAGGGCAACCAGCCCCGCCCTGGGGCCACCCCCCGCCTCAGCGACCCACCGCTGCCCCGGGCAGCCCCAGCCCCGACCCCACACAGTCCAGACCCACCCGGCAGGCCGGGGCTCCCGGGAGTTCCCTTTCCAAAGCCGACACAAGCCCCCCCAGACCCTTACCAAACCTACTATCAGGTGACGTGACCCGCAGGTGCTTTGCTCCTTGAGATCCCAGCCCGTGAGGTGAATCGGCTCCCTTGGTGCTGCCTCTGAGCTTGGGGTGGCGGGTGTGCTCTTGGTGGGCCCACCTGACACCCACGGGTGGGGTGGGTGGTGGTGTGTGTGCTGGTGGTGGGGTGGGGCCTGTCCGCGGCAGGATCTCTGCTCCTGCTGTGCCGCTGCCAGAGGACGCTGCTTTCCCGAGGGTGATGGTGGGGGAGCGGGCAGACGTTTCCCGGTGGGCAAGTCCCACTGCCGATAGAGCACGGGCTTCTCTGTGTCCAGCGTGTTCAGTTCTGTGGTATCAACTCCCTGGGGAGCATCTGGGTCGGGCATATTCTCCAGCCGCACCCCGGTCAAGGCACGGAGGCACATGAGCGGTGCCTCTCGCTTGGTCCCTGCCCAGCCGGAGCTGCCGGGGAGTTTCTCGGCCCATGTGAAATTGCCACCAGGGTGGTGACGAGTGTGAAGGGAAAGCAGTGCCACAACCATCTTTGTAGCCACCGTGCTCTTCACCGGCTGCTGCGCTGGGGAGACAATCACTGAGAGGAGAACGCTGCCGCTCTCGGCAGAGGGCCGCTGCGCAGGCGTTTCCCTTTCCTTTCTGGCTCCCGCATTCTCCCCTCTTTTTCCCTGCACCATGAAGTCAGGTGAATGCCATCAGCTCCCAACAGACCCGGCTTCTCTAAGGTAGATCCACCATCACAGAAGCCAAAACCTTGAGTACAAGTTCTGGGCTCCCCAGTTCAAAGAGGACAGGGAACTGCGGGAGAGGGTACAGCAAAGGGCTACCAAGATGATGAGGGGACTGGAACATCTCTCTTAGGAGGAAAGGCTGAGGGACTTGGGTCTTTCTAGTCTGGAAAAAAGGTGACTGAGGGGGGACCTTAGCAATGCTTATAAACACTTAAAGGGTGGGTGTCAGGAGGATGGGGCCAGGCTCTTTTCAGCGGTGCCCAGTGACAGGACAAGAGGTAACGGGCACAAACTTGAGCACAGGAAGTTCCATCTCAACATGAGGAGGAACGTCTTTCCTGTGAGGGTGGCAGAGCACTGGAACAGGCTGCCCAGAGAGGTGGTGGAGCGTCTGTCTCTGGAGACATTCAAAAACCCCCTGGACGCGTTCCTGTGCCACCTGCTCTGGGTGAGCCTGCTCTGGCAGAGGGGCTGGACTAGATGATCTCCAGAGGTCCCTTCCAATCCCCACCGTGCTGTGATCCCGTGATTCTATTTAATTAAAGAACTGAATACGTATTGTAACAACATGTGGGAAAAAATGGTTTTCATCTTACTATTGGACAAAAGCATGACTGAATTTGTCAAAGTGTTGGGTGACTTCCCCGGTGGTGAGGATTTCAACTGAGAGCGCTCAGCATCTTGTTGGACTTCACCCAAAAACTGGTAAAAGTTCAAGAGTTGCTGCACAACCACTTCAGTATCTCACTAGCTCTTAAGCCAGTTTGTTTTCCTGGGATTTCCTTGTGAAGGTATGCATTTAACTTTGTACAAACAATCGCTACATTAACCTTCTTTCTTTCCCTTTCTACTAGTATAGGGAAAAGCTCTATTTCCGAGTCTGTTCCCCAATCAACTCCCTCCGTCCTGCCTGAGGCAGAATGCTTCCCAAGAAGGCACGTCTGGTTGGCAGAGCAGGAGGGTAGTGAAGGGGTTCTTTCTTCTGCTTTGCTTAGGCGTGTAGCTCTTGCTTTACCTACTAAACGGTCTGAGCTCAGCCCACACGTTTTCCCACTTTTACCCTTCAGATTCTCTCCACCACTGTCCCCCTGGGGCAAGGGATTGAGCAGCTGCGTGATGCCAAGCTGCCTACTGGGATTAACCCCCAACACCTGGCAAGCCAAAGCCCAGGGACTCAGGAAACCAGAGCCCACTGCAGCGGCTCTTCTGCAAAACACCCCCTGACTCTGCGGCAGCTGCGCAGCCAGCAGCTTGTGCCCGCCTTCCCCAACAAAGCGATGCATGGCCACTCACGGACACAGCGTTAGTTCAAACAAACAAGTGATTTATTGACAACTTTGTACAGGGTGAAGTTCCCACAGGGAATGGACTCCCAGGAAGAGGGAGGGCACTCACTGTCCAGGTGGTAGAGGCAGTCTCTGTCGCAAGGCTCCTTGCAGCAGTCTCTTCCTAGTGGATGCTCAGGATGGCGTACGAGTCACCTTGCTGCACCCCAAGCATGATGTGAATGAAGACAGTACTGCCAGAAGCATCCGTCAGCCGGAGCTTGCAGGAGCGCTTGGAGGGCAGCACCTTCAGATGGCAGTGTCTCGACTGAGGCAAAGCCACCCAGGCGTCTTTTACCATGTCCTGGAACCAGCGGGCCGTTTTCTCTACGTCCAGGTAGGGGCCGGTGCAGAAGGCGTCGAGGAGGCTGGCACCCCGATTTTTCTGCAGCTGCTCCTGGTGGCAGTGGAGGAAGCACAGCGTGTCCTTCTCCAGCCGCTCCCTCTTGCAGCTGCACTCCGGCTCCACGCGGATGCAGGAGTGCTTGGCCGGCATCCCCTCCATGGTGCCCAGCTCCAGATGGAAGGCGTGCCCGTGAGGAGGCTTCAGGGGCACCAGCAGGCGGTAGGTGGCATCATCCTCCTGGGGACCCCAACCTCCTAAAGCGCTCTCCACCCCGACGACTGCCTTCACGCGTGGCATCCCAGTACCCCTGGAACGCTTGTGGCAGATGCGGAGGAGATCATCTACCAGGGCCTCCACCTTCATGAATGACTCCGACAGTTCAAGGAGGCGCTCGACGGAAATCAGGCGCGCGTGCAGTGCAAGACTGGGTTTTGATTCTTGCTCCCGCTCCTCCGCCTTCTTTCCGGAACCGCTCTCCTTGCTGCTGCTGGCTGGCCGACGGCTCCTTTTCCTGAGCCACCAGCCGAGCCCGAGGAGCAGCACCAGGACACCAGCAAGAGCCCCCCAGGAAACGTCGCGGTCCTTCTGGCTCCACGGCTCCAGGTGCATTTCCTCCAGATCCTGCAGCAGCCGCCTCATCTGATCGTCCAGAAAGTCAGCACGCCAACGCATGCGGTCTTGCGTGGCCTCGTCCAGCTCGTCGCCCACCGGCAGTGGGGGCTGGAAGACGCTTTGCACAGCAAGGAGGGACAGTAGCAAACTGGCAGCAGCCATGGCCTGCAGGAGGAGGGAGAGAAGGGGTTCAGTGGGGCTGGGAGGGCGGGCGGGAGCTGGCGGTAGCGGGGACGGCAGCCGCGGGGAGCTGGGGGCAGGCAGGAGGGGGGCCGAGGCAGCGGGGAGGCAGCAAGGCCTGCGCCCAGCCCCGCCGCCAGCGGCACCGGGCCTGGCCCAAGGCGCTCCCGCCAGCGGCTGGGCCCTCTATGCCATGTGAGAAGCCACCCCCCAGGGGCCAGCGTTTGTGCCCCGGCCCTGGTCCAGCCCAGCCTCCCCCCGCCAGCCCACTCACCATTGTCCCGTGCCGAACTGGGGCAGCGCTGCCCGATGGCGCCCTTTATAGCCGGCCCCATTGTGACGCGTCCCCTGTGGTGTCCCAGGCACCAGAGCGCATCACAGGGCAACCAGCCCCGCCCTGGGGCCACCCCCCGCCTCAGCGACCCACCGCTGCCCCGGGCAGCCCCAGCCCCGACCCCACACAGTCCAGACCCACCCGGCAGGCCGGGGCTCCCGGGAGTTCCCTTTCCAAAGCCGACACAAGCCCCCCCAGACCCTTACCAAACCTACTATCAGGTGACGTGACCCGCAGGTGCTTTGCTCCTTGAGATCCCAGCCCGTGAGGTGAATCGGCTCCCTTGGTGCTGCCTCTGAGCTTGGGGTGGCGGGTGTGCTCTTGGTGGGCCCACCTGACACCCACGGGTGGGGTGGGTGGTGGTGTGTGTGCTGGTGGTGGGGTGGGGCCTGTCCGCGGCAGGATCTCTGCTCCTGCTGTGCCGCTGCCAGAGGACGCTGCTTTCCCGAGGGTGATGGTGGGGGAGCGGGCAGACGTTTCCCGGTGGGCAAGTCCCACTGCCGATAGAGCACGGGCTTCTCTGTGTCCAGCGTGTTCAGTTCTGTGGTATCAACTCCCTGGGGAGCATCTGGGTCGGGCATATTCTCCAGCCGCACCCCGGTCAAGGCACGGAGGCACATGAGCGGTGCCTCTCGCTTGGTCCCTGCCCAGCCGGAGCTGCCGGGGAGTTTCTCGGCCCATGTGAAATTGCCACCAGGGTGGTGACGAGTGTGAAGGGAAAGCAGTGCCACAACCATCTTTGTAGCCACCGTGCTCTTCACCGGCTGCTGCGCTGGGGAGACAATCACTGAGAGGAGAACGCTGCCGCTCTCGGCAGAGGGCCGCTGCGCAGGCGTTTCCCTTTCCTTTCTGGCTCCCGCATTCTCCCCTCTTTTTCCCTGCACCATGAAGTCAGGTGAATGCCATCAGCTCCCAACAGACCCGGCTTCTCTAAGGTAGATCCACCATCACAGAAGCCAAAACCTTGAGTACAAGTTCTGGGCTCCCCAGTTCAAAGAGGACAGGGAACTGCGGGAGAGGGTACAGCAAAGGGCTACCAAGATGATGAGGGGACTGGAACATCTCTCTTAGGAGGAAAGGCTGAGGGACTTGGGTCTTTCTAGTCTGGAAAAAAGGTGACTGAGGGGGGACCTTAGCAATGCTTATAAACACTTAAAGGGTGGGTGTCAGGAGGATGGGGCCAGGCTCTTTTCAGCGGTGCCCAGTGACAGGACAAGAGGTAACGGGCACAAACTTGAGCACAGGAAGTTCCATCTCAACATGAGGAGGAACGTCTTTCCTGTGAGGGTGGCAGAGCACTGGAACAGGCTGCCCAGAGAGGTGGTGGAGCGTCTGTCTCTGGAGACATTCAAAAACCCCCTGGACGCGTTCCTGTGCCACCTGCTCTGGGTGAGCCTGCTCTGGCAGAGGGGCTGGACTAGATGATCTCCAGAGGTCCCTTCCAATCCCCACCGTGCTGTGATCCCGTGATTCTATTTAATTAAAGAACTGAATACGTATTGTAACAACATGTGGGAAAAAATGGTTTTCATCTTACTATTGGACAAAAGCATGACTGAATTTGTCAAAGTGTTGGGTGACTTCCCCGGTGGTGAGGATTTCAACTGAGAGCGCTCAGCATCTTGTTGGACTTCACCCAAAAACTGGTAAAAGTTCAAGAGTTGCTGCACAACCACTTCAGTATCTCACTAGCTCTTAAGCCAGTTTGTTTTCCTGGGATTTCCTTGTGAAGGTATGCATTTAACTTTGTACAAACAATCGCTACATTAACCTTCTTTCTTTCCCTTTCTACTAGTATAGGGAAAAGCTCTATTTCCGAGTCTGTTCCCCAATCAACTCCCTCCGTCCTGCCTGAGGCAGAATGCTTCCCAAGAAGGCACGTCTGGTTGGCAGAGCAGGAGGGTAGTGAAGGGGTTCTTTCTTCTGCTTTGCTTAGGCGTGTAGCTCTTGCTTTACCTACTAAACGGTCTGAGCTCAGCCCACACGTTTTCCCACTTTTACCCTTCAGATTCTCTCCACCACTGTCCCCCTGGGGCAAGGGATTGAGCAGCTGCGTGATGCCAAGCTGCCTACTGGGATTAACCCCCAACACCTGGCAAGCCAAAGCCCAGGGACTCAGGAAACCAGAGCCCACTGCAGCGGCTCTTCTGCAAAACACCCCCTGACTCTGCGGCAGCTGCGCAGCCAGCAGCTTGTGCCCGCCTTCCCCAACAAAGCGATGCATGGCCACTCACGGACACAGCGTTAGTTCAAACAAACAAGTGATTTATTGACAACTTTGTACAGGGTGAAGTTCCCACAGGGAATGGACTCCCAGGAAGAGGGAGGGCACTCACTGTCCAGGTGGTAGAGGCAGTCTCTGTCGCAAGGCTCCTTGCAGCAGTCTCTTCCTAGTGGATGCTCAGGATGGCGTACGAGTCACCTTGCTGCACCCCAAGCATGATGTGAATGAAGACAGTACTGCCAGAAGCATCCGTCAGCCGGAGCTTGCAGGAGCGCTTGGAGGGCAGCACCTTCAGATGGCAGTGTCTCGACTGAGGCAAAGCCACCCAGGCGTCTTTTACCATGTCCTGGAACCAGCGGGCCGTTTTCTCTACGTCCAGGTAGGGGCCGGTGCAGAAGGCGTCGAGGAGGCTGGCACCCCGATTTTTCTGCAGCTGCTCCTGGTGGCAGTGGAGGAAGCACAGCGTGTCCTTCTCCAGCCGCTCCCTCTTGCAGCTGCACTCCGGCTCCACGCGGATGCAGGAGTGCTTGGCCGGCATCCCCTCCATGGTGCCCAGCTCCAGATGGAAGGCGTGCCCGTGAGGAGGCTTCAGGGGCACCAGCAGGCGGTAGGTGGCATCATCCTCCTGGGGACCCCAACCTCCTAAAGCGCTCTCCACCCCGACGACTGCCTTCACGCGTGGCATCCCAGTACCCCTGGAACGCTTGTGGCAGATGCGGAGGAGATCATCTACCAGGGCCTCCACCTTCATGAATGACTCCGACAGTTCAAGGAGGCGCTCGACGGAAATCAGGCGCGCGTGCAGTGCAAGACTGGGTTTTGATTCTTGCTCCCGCTCCTCCGCCTTCTTTCCGGAACCGCTCTCCTTGCTGCTGCTGGCTGGCCGACGGCTCCTTTTCCTGAGCCACCAGCCGAGCCCGAGGAGCAGCACCAGGACACCAGCAAGAGCCCCCCAGGAAACGTCGCGGTCCTTCTGGCTCCACGGCTCCAGGTGCATTTCCTCCAGATCCTGCAGCAGCCGCCTCATCTGATCGTCCAGAAAGTCAGCACGCCAACGCATGCGGTCTTGCGTGGCCTCGTCCAGCTCGTCGCCCACCGGCAGTGGGGGCTGGAAGACGCTTTGCACAGCAAGGAGGGACAGTAGCAAACTGGCAGCAGCCATGGCCTGCAGGAGGAGGGAGAGAAGGGGTTCAGTGGGGCTGGGAGGGCGGGCGGGAGCTGGCGGTAGCGGGGACGGCAGCCGCGGGGAGCTGGGGGCAGGCAGGAGGGGGGCCGAGGCAGCGGGGAGGCAGCAAGGCCTGCGCCCAGCCCCGCCGCCAGCGGCACCGGGCCTGGCCCAAGGCGCTCCCGCCAGCGGCTGGGCCCTCTATGCCATGTGAGAAGCCACCCCCCAGGGGCCAGCGTTTGTGCCCCGGCCCTGGTCCAGCCCAGCCTCCCCCCGCCAGCCCACTCACCATTGTCCCGTGCCGAACTGGGGCAGCGCTGCCCGATGGCGCCCTTTATAGCCGGCCCCATTGTGACGCGTCCCCTGTGGTGTCCCAGGCACCAGAGCGCATCACAGGGCAACCAGCCCCGCCCTGGGGCCACCCCCCGCCTCAGCGACCCACCGCTGCCCCGGGCAGCCCCAGCCCCGACCCCACACAGTCCAGACCCACCCGGCAGGCCGGGGCTCCCGGGAGTTCCCTTTCCAAAGCCGACACAAGCCCCCCCAGACCCTTACCAAACCTACTATCAGGTGACGTGACCCGCAGGTGCTTTGCTCCTTGAGATCCCAGCCCGTGAGGTGAATCGGCTCCCTTGGTGCTGCCTCTGAGCTTGGGGTGGCGGGTGTGCTCTTGGTGGGCCCACCTGACACCCACGGGTGGGGTGGGTGGTGGTGTGTGTGCTGGTGGTGGGGTGGGGCCTGTCCGCGGCAGGATCTCTGCTCCTGCTGTGCCGCTGCCAGAGGACGCTGCTTTCCCGAGGGTGATGGTGGGGGAGCGGGCAGACGTTTCCCGGTGGGCAAGTCCCACTGCCGATAGAGCACGGGCTTCTCTGTGTCCAGCGTGTTCAGTTCTGTGGTATCAACTCCCTGGGGAGCATCTGGGTCGGGCATATTCTCCAGCCGCACCCCGGTCAAGGCACGGAGGCACATGAGCGGTGCCTCTCGCTTGGTCCCTGCCCAGCCGGAGCTGCCGGGGAGTTTCTCGGCCCATGTGAAATTGCCACCAGGGTGGTGACGAGTGTGAAGGGAAAGCAGTGCCACAACCATCTTTGTAGCCACCGTGCTCTTCACCGGCTGCTGCGCTGGGGAGACAATCACTGAGAGGAGAACGCTGCCGCTCTCGGCAGAGGGCCGCTGCGCAGGCGTTTCCCTTTCCTTTCTGGCTCCCGCATTCTCCCCTCTTTTTCCCTGCACCATGAAGTCAGGTGAATGCCATCAGCTCCCAACAGACCCGGCTTCTCTAAGGTAGATCCACCATCACAGAAGCCAAAACCTTGAGTACAAGTTCTGGGCTCCCCAGTTCAAAGAGGACAGGGAACTGCGGGAGAGGGTACAGCAAAGGGCTACCAAGATGATGAGGGGACTGGAACATCTCTCTTAGGAGGAAAGGCTGAGGGACTTGGGTCTTTCTAGTCTGGAAAAAAGGTGACTGAGGGGGGACCTTAGCAATGCTTATAAACACTTAAAGGGTGGGTGTCAGGAGGATGGGGCCAGGCTCTTTTCAGCGGTGCCCAGTGACAGGACAAGAGGTAACGGGCACAAACTTGAGCACAGGAAGTTCCATCTCAACATGAGGAGGAACGTCTTTCCTGTGAGGGTGGCAGAGCACTGGAACAGGCTGCCCAGAGAGGTGGTGGAGCGTCTGTCTCTGGAGACATTCAAAAACCCCCTGGACGCGTTCCTGTGCCACCTGCTCTGGGTGAGCCTGCTCTGGCAGAGGGGCTGGACTAGATGATCTCCAGAGGTCCCTTCCAATCCCCACCGTGCTGTGATCCCGTGATTCTATTTAATTAAAGAACTGAATACGTATTGTAACAACATGTGGGAAAAAATGGTTTTCATCTTACTATTGGACAAAAGCATGACTGAATTTGTCAAAGTGTTGGGTGACTTCCCCGGTGGTGAGGATTTCAACTGAGAGCGCTCAGCATCTTGTTGGACTTCACCCAAAAACTGGTAAAAGTTCAAGAGTTGCTGCACAACCACTTCAGTATCTCACTAGCTCTTAAGCCAGTTTGTTTTCCTGGGATTTCCTTGTGAAGGTATGCATTTAACTTTGTACAAACAATCGCTACATTAACCTTCTTTCTTTCCCTTTCTACTAGTATAGGGAAAAGCTCTATTTCCGAGTCTGTTCCCCAATCAACTCCCTCCGTCCTGCCTGAGGCAGAATGCTTCCCAAGAAGGCACGTCTGGTTGGCAGAGCAGGAGGGTAGTGAAGGGGTTCTTTCTTCTGCTTTGCTTAGGCGTGTAGCTCTTGCTTTACCTACTAAACGGTCTGAGCTCAGCCCACACGTTTTCCCACTTTTACCCTTCAGATTCTCTCCACCACTGTCCCCCTGGGGCAAGGGATTGAGCAGCTGCGTGATGCCAAGCTGCCTACTGGGATTAACCCCCAACACCTGGCAAGCCAAAGCCCAGGGACTCAGGAAACCAGAGCCCACTGCAGCGGCTCTTCTGCAAAACACCCCCTGACTCTGCGGCAGCTGCGCAGCCAGCAGCTTGTGCCCGCCTTCCCCAA
This sequence comes from Rissa tridactyla, assembly GCF_028500815.1. Lineage (NCBI taxonomy): Eukaryota > Metazoa > Chordata > Aves > Charadriiformes > Laridae > Rissa > Rissa tridactyla. Next base: position 19,846,713 of record NC_071497.1, read on the forward strand.
CAAAGCGATGCATGGCCACTCACGGACACAGCGTTAGTTCAAACAAACAAGTGATTTATTGACAACTTTGTACAGGGTGAAGTTCCCACAGGGAATGGACTCCCAGGAAGAGGGAGGGCACTCACTGTCCAGGTGGTAGAGGCAGTCTCTGTCGCAAGGCTCCTTGCAGCAGTCTCTTCCTAGTGGATGCTCAGGATGGCGTACGAGTCACCTTGCTGCACCCCAAGCATGATGTGAATGAAGACAGTACTGCCAGAAGCACCCGTCAGCCGGAGCTTGCAGGAGCGCTTGGAGGGCAGCACCTTCAGATGGCAGTGTCTCGACTGAGGCAAAGCCACCCAGGCGTCTTTTACCATGTCCTGGAACCAGCGGGCCGTTTTCTCTACGTCCAGGTAGGGGCCGGTGCAGAAGGTGTCGAGGAGGCTGGCACCCCGATTTTTCTGCAGCTGCTCCTGGTGGCAGTGGAGGAAGCACAGCGTGTCCTTCTCCAGCCGCTCCCTCTTGCAGCTGCACTCCGGCTCCACGCGGATGCAGGAGTGCTTGGCCGGCATCCCCTCCATGGTGCCCAGCTCCAGATGGAAGGCGTGCCCGTGAGGAGGCTTCAGGGGCACCAGCAGGCGGTAGGTGGCATCATCCTCCTGGGGACCCCAACCTCCTAAAGCGCTCTCCACCCCGATGACTGCCTTCACGCGTGGCATCCCAGTACCCCTGGAACGCTTGTGGCAGATGCGGAGGAGATCATCTACCAGGGCCTCCACCTTCATGAATGACTCCGACAGTTCAAGGAGGCGCTCGACGGAAATCAGGCGTGCGTGCAGTGCAAGACTGGGTTTTGATTCTTGCTCCCGCTCCTCCGCCTTCTTTCTGGAACCGCTCTCCTTGCTGCTGCTGGCTGGCCAACGGCTCCTTTTCCTGAGCCACCAGCCGAGCCCGAGGAGCAGCACCAGGACACCAGCAAGAGCCCCCCAGGAAACGTCGCTCTCCTTCTGGCTCCACGGCTCCAGGTGCGTTTCCTCCAGATCCTGCAGCAGCCGCCTCATCTGATCGTCCAGAAAGTCAGCACGCCAACGCATGTGGTCTTGCATGGCCTCGTCCAGCTCATCGCCCACCGGCAGTGGGAGATATGCAGATAATGCAGATAGATTTGACATAGAAATCTGTAGGTCACATTTATTTTTGATGTAAATGTACCCATAAATGATGAAAAATTGTAAAACTATTGAGTTGTCCTGGATTTTCTACAGAAAGTTATATTTCTAGCTTAATCAACAACTGGCTTATTGCACAAATGTGTCCCTCAAATAACTGGGGTTCTTCAAGATTTGAATTCACACATCTTTCTCCCCCATGCCCTACCCCAGCATTCTTTTGATGAATGACTCAGTCTTGCAAACCCCTATTTGTTAATAGGTTTTGTATTTTTTCAGTGTTTAGTTCTCTAATTTGACACATAATACAGATCCCCTGTCCTACTTTTTTTCCCCCTTTTCTGACAAGCAGTAAGATACATTCATCATGGAACTGCGCATATAAAGTCTAGCAATATTTGTAAGTCTTATTCTGACTATGTAGTAGGGATGAGTAAATTGGTGTGGATAAAATAACAGACCTGCAGCTGAGCATCTTTTCCAATATTCAAACACTCATTTTGCTAGTTTCTGTTTTATTCCTTAGAAATTTTTTTTATGTCAGAACTCAAAATGGGATTATTTTGTTACCGTCGCTAGCAAGCACTTTCTTCTTCAGTGAACCAGTTCCAGGTACTCTCCTGTAGACAGACTGAGTGCTTCAGTGCGGATTTGTAAGTCTCTGGTAGCATCCACCAAACAGTTCACTATTGACCTCCCTTGGCTCCTTTGTCACACCAACAACTACTTCGTGGTGGTTGAGCCAACTGTCCCCAGAAATACTGTGGACTGTTATGCCCAGCTAGCATTTAAGGGATTTCTACCAGGTGCATGTTACAGATAGACCCGAGTTTTTTGATATAACTTATGCATCTCCTCAACTTCCTCTGCATCTGCTTGTTTGTTGCCCTACTTCAGCCTCTTTGCTGGCCCTGATTCATGTTTCTGAACTCTACTGTGGTATTTGACTCCAGTGTGATTTTACGTGGTTGCAGGCCATTAATTTTAAATGTGAATTTATTGTGGCTTAAACTTGATGGTTTCCCTGCCTAGTTCCTTAGACTACTGTTTTTCTTCTTCTCATTATTGATACATCAATGTACTCTGGCATACTATATTACCCTGAGCTAGCTCTAATTACTAGAAATGATGGCCCATGGCCTGGGTGGGATTCCCTGATGAGCATTTGTCCTTAAATTTAAGGAAGAATTAGTTGTCAGCTGTTAGCCCATAAAAACTAGAGAAAATGAAGTGCATGTAGGAGAACATCTGTTCTAAAAAAGTCACTTAAAACAATCATACAGCACAGTAGAAGGAACATCTGTTCATTGTGCAACCGACTCTAGTAATACATGTGAAAACAGAATAGAGCAAGATGTATCAACAAAGACTTTGATGTAGGTCAGATGCCAGTCAAAGAGCTTTGGGGTGCCACATCTCTAGTGGTACCTTCCTGTAGTCTAGAGTGCATGAAGCCAGGGGGAAGCTTCAGTAATATGAGAGCAGAAAATTCTATTCAACAGAAGAGGTCGTTTGCTGATTGTTTTTTGAAGGACAAGAAAAACACATTGCAGTCTTTTGGAGTAGGAGTGGGTTACACAAAACGAAAAATGGCACACCTGTAGCAGCATATACTTTTTCCAGTAGAGAGGTAGTGAAACTGTGTTTCCTTGTCGGTAAGAATTGAGTCTTATTGTTAGTCTTAATAGTCCAAGAGTAATGCTGCAGAAATCACAACTTGTTGATTTTCTTCCTCCAAATTTCTGTCATTTGACAACTAACAATGCATTGTGTGCACTTGAGAAACAGGATATGCTCTAGAAACTCTTTTGTAACAGTGGCAACATTCCCTGAAAGCCATTATTTATTTTTTACAGTGACTGTGACCTTATGGGATGTAACTTAATACTGAATATGGCTGCAAGTAACATCTGTATTTTGGTGAACACATCAGAAAGTGTATAAAAAAAATATATTCGAAAGAATAACAAAACCAAGAAAATTATCCCTTTTCCCACAGGTAGATTAGAGGTAATGGTAATAGTATATCTATTATGCTGAATTTTATATTTTCTTCCTTGGCCATCCAGATTATGTCAGCATATACCAAGTGCCCATTTTGTCATATGGACTTCTGTTCCACTAAGGCATTGTAATAAGAAAGACTGGGTTGAAAAAAAGAAGAAAGGATTTATTTTGTTTTTAGATGTAGAAAAGTAAAGGAGAAACTCTGTCCTTAGATCTGCTATTTACTTCCTATCTTACTTTCAGCAAGGTATTGTGCATTCTGTGTGAATAGGTCTGGTAGCTGCACAGGCAAAAACCCCTACCCTTTTCTGAACTTCAGATGTAATATTAATATTCCCTCTTTGTATCCTTTTTTGTAGTGAATGTGTGACTCTACAGAACCATCTCGGTTTATAAAATGCATTGCTTACATTTCTTCAATTTAATTTTGTAAATGTTCAAGAAAAAGTCCTAGTGAAGCAAAACAGATCAGCATGATCTAAACTGTTCATTTGTTCATTTCCAAATCTCAGTATAGATGTCTTCATCAGCCGGAAAATATTATCTAAGGTGGTGGACAGAACTCTTTTTCACTTAGAATGCTGACTCTATTCATCTTCGCCATCTGCATGCAATTAAAAAGTTTTTGAATCTCTTACTGAACCTCAAATTCAATTCACTACCAATATACAGAATTGAGGAATCAGCACCTTTTTTTTTTTTCTATAATTATACAGTGAGATTGGGACATTATTGAATAAAACTTCAGAACTTCATTCAGTAATATTTAATCCTGTGATAGTGCCTGTCCTATAATAGCAACACTTATATCAGTCTGTGATTCTTGTTACATCATCTAAGAGATGTAATAGGGCAGGCTGGCTCCAGACAAATCTCTTGACCTTTTTCCCTACTGAAAAGCCCAAACACAAAGCTGGGCCAGACAGGATAAAGAGGGCTGGGAGTCAGCAAAGTCAGAAAGGACTTTGAAACTACTGGAGTCACTATTCTGAATCTTTACCCAGAACTGCCTAATGACAACCTTTTTTAAACTCAAATAAAATAGATCATTGAGTTTTTATTAGCCCAAACTATTTAAGCTAATGAAAATATACCCATCCAAACCATTGTTAACTGTGTGTTCAAATAAGGTCTTCTGCAGGACCAAGCAAACTACTTGTCTCTCCAACACCAGACTCCTGAAAAACAGCTGCTTTTGGAGAAATCTTCTGACTTTGTTCTTTTTTAGGCTCTCATCTCCATGAAGTTTTAATCTACCCAGCCACCAAATCAGAAATAAAGAAGAAACCAACAAAGATGTTGTGTGAAAACTGTACCAAGCAGTTTTTACATTTTTAAAAGGAGGAATAATAAAGAGAAAGATTAGTTAATGGGAAAGGAATTTCTAAGGAATTTAAAGCAAAAACAAAACAAAACAAAAACCCTGAACAATTCTGGATGCCTTATACAGTGTGAAATGCAAGAAATATCAAGCAATAGGAGTCAGAAAAGAGGGCTAGTCCTGCTAAAGGGCGGTATACTAAAAATATATTAGTGGTATTTTTATTAATGAAAGGTTAGAATGAGCTGTCTACAGGGACTGAGGAAATATCTTATTTTTTCAAAAATACCCTAGACAAACATATGTTAAGGATTATCTGATTTTGCCTCAGTGTAGTGAGACAGAACAGAGAATCTTATGCAATTCTTCATCTCCCAGCTCTGTATCATTTTGATTTATTAACTATATTGCATTTATAATCTTGATCTCCTACGAGATGTCAATATTTTTATGTCAAAAATAAAGCTTGTTAAAGTATTTTTTTTCATTTTAAAGTTTTACATTATTTTTTTACACTAGACAGTAGGAAAAGTAGCAGTTAACATGCAGCAATGAATTCTTATTGCTTTAAACAATCTCTCTCATCTTACCATATTTTCTTCTACATTATATTCTCTCCTGGGATATGCAAGGTTGACAGATAATAATAGGTTTGTAGTAAGTTTGAAATACTGCATATCCAAAAATAGAGTACCTGGTGTATGAAAGGCACCAAAGGAAATGTGATCTCAGTGAGAATGCGTGTAAAATAGCATATCAAACTTACCACCAAGTACACACATATTATGGCTTATTTTTCCAGGTACAGATTTTTGTGTGTAAAAAAGTAAGCAACAAATAAGTAGATTCTGCCAACAGTTTCAAATAATGTGTAGTGTAACGAACTTGGTTAATAAAGACATATCACAGGAGTTACATCAATGCATTATAGGTAAGCTTATTTCTAAGGAGTATTGCTGAGGCTTTCACTTTTTATCCTTAACAAAATAACACCACAGATGGTGGATTCCTTGTAACCCTAAGTTCCAATAGACATAATGGCAGACCTTAACATTAAAAGAAGTCTGGATTTCTAATTTAAAAAAGCAGAATGTCCTCAGTCATGTTTTAATTTAATAAAAGCAAGGGCATTTCTGAAGTATCAACAAGAAGGAAGAATATGCGATAAAGGCTTTTTCCTCAAGAGATAAGCATTTGATATGCTTGGTTTATACAAGTAGGGATTTCAGGTTTTAACTGGAGATTTGTACTAATCACACTGAATTGCTCTGTAAAACAGGAGAAGTGAAAGCATTATCTGAGCAAATTAGGGCAATCTCTCAAGAGATAATCGTGTTAAGAAGTGTCTTATTTAGAGAGGGATTTTTTTCCTTTTTACACAGTCTTTTACAAAATTCACAAAAAAAGAGGGAGGTATATATAGCATTGCTCCCAGAATTCCCTGATCACACCATTTCTCAATGGGTTCTTTTCCATTCTCTAGCTGCCTCATGGTTGCAAACACATTCTGTCATTATTTGAAACAGTGTGACTTAAACAGCAGTATGAAAAATATAGACTTTTGAACACATCTGTATCACAATACACCATTAAGATATTAATTATTAATTATTAATTGGGAACTTGTAACCTGGTTTTAAGCAGTAGACCATACTGAAACTTATAACCTTGGTGCTACTCTTTTGCTAAAGTGGAAACCAAATTGGTTTAAAAACAAATGCAATCTGAATTAGTAAACACATTTCCTTTGTTCTAAATTTATGGAAGTCAATTACCTTAGGATCTTAATACAATTTGGAAGGGCACCTGAATGAATCACTGGTAAGTTAAGTGCTTTGGTGTTGTTCCAGGTACCAACTGCAGCCAGCAAAAATGTTATAATTTTTTTTTCAGAAAAGAACTGCTCAGGGGAGCTGTTAGACTTGCAACACAGCACCTAATGCAAAGTGGCTAATGCAAGGACAGTATCAACTTCTACGTAAATCTAAAGGCCCACAAAATTCCCACCTGTGTGTTAGGATATAGGAATACAGATAAACTTGCCTGAAATGAAGAGAGAAATAGACAATTATCACTTCCATAAACTGTAGACTAATCCTGTATTTCACAACCCTGCTTCTGATGTACCCCATTTATCTTATCTTGAAAATAATTGGAATGTGTCTCTTTGTCAGAAACATTGACTCTTGGAGATTTATTTCTGTATAATTCAGTTGACACCCTCCTTGTTTGCATACTTTCATGTTTCCTATGCCTTACAGAAAATGCAGGTGGCCAATGCGCATGTGTGTTCTCACACACCTGAACCATAGGTTCATGGAAGCATAAGGGTTAAGAAAAGTGACAGCAGTAGGGTAGTGCACCATGCTTGCCTGGACACCAGCTGAGGATTAGTACTGGTTGCTCCTCTAATGAGATTTTCAGTCCAGCTCTGTGGCAGTAAGGAAGGAGAAGCATGAAAGTGAAGTGAAGCCTGCTGGCACAAGACCACTTTCAGTAATTGATGCTAAAAGGAGAACTAAAGGGAAGGCCCTTGAACTCTAGGTTAGAAATAGGTAATCTATCTTCTCTAGGCTAGTCTTCTGTAAGACTAGCCAGCTGGATGGCAAAGACATGGAGACAGCAGCTGGAATGGATGTTACACAGAACTCATAGGGTATACTATAGGAAGAGAAGTTCTTATGTTGAGAGAGCTGAAAAATAAACCTGGAAGCTGGGAAAGGGTAATTGGCAGTTCCCAGGGTAAAACTTGCTTTAGTTAGTATATGGGATCTGTCTGTTTTGAAGTTTTCACGTGAAGGATTGAGGTCCAAAGTCAAAAGACATTGTTTGGCTAATGTTTTGTCCTGTGTACAGCAAAAGCTGTAATTTTCTCCTCCAGGAGTACAAAATATGAGTCAGAGTGCTATTACATACAGACTGTGAGAGAAAGGGAAGTGGCTTAAGTATATCCAGCCATGCCAGGGGACATGTAAGTGACAACGACTGTGAAAGTGTCTTATGCATCTTATGTGTGATGGGTCATGCTTCGTTGCTGCTGGACATACCAGGTGGCATGTTACGGTTACTATGGCAAAGGATTTACTGCATGAGCATACTCCTAGTCTCTAAATTCCTGAACAAAATTTCCAGGCACAAAAAAATGCAACAAGCAGTTGTTTGGAAAAATCCAGTACCAATTTATATGTCTCCATGTATCCTCGTCACTTTAGATACCAAGGCTTAAGAAAAGAAGAAAAATGCAAATACCACCTGAGATTATAGGACTTTCTCCCTGTAAAAGGGTAAAAGAGCAAGCTTGGAGGCTGAGTAGTGTGCTAACTGAGCAGCTGCAACCTCTTAGCAAGTCTGGTGTCTGTAGCCTTCCAAATGAGACAAGATATTTAACAAAATGCATAACTGAGGAAGATGTATAATTAACATTTTTCTGATTTGGACACAGCTTCAATTTATAAGTTTATTAGACTTTGAGCTTAGCCACCTAAACATAAGTAACTTGTTATGTTTGAAACAGTCTGGGGTACTAGAAATGTCAGGGGCTGGCAGATGTGACCAGGCCTATGAGATACTCCCTATGTCTATGTGGAGTAACATCAGGAAGCAATGCAAGACATGCTAGAGTGTCTAATATTGTTCTAGATACCTATGTTTAGACAATTGCCTCCCACACTGTGTCTTTAAAAATATAAATGAACAAAGAAATCTAGTGAAAATACATATGATTCTGCACTGTTGAATACCTTTCTTCTGCAGCCTGAAAGAATGACATTCAGATATGCTTACTAGAACAAACAAATCCCATAATACTTCAGCGATGCAGCAATGGTCTTTCCTTTAGAAAGTCATTCATGCTACAGGTGAATGTACTGAAACTGGACTTAATGTGGGAGTATCTAATCCCATTACTAAATGGCATATAACTTTTCCCCGGTTAATTCATTTTTTCTGAAGAGTGTGTGTGAAGCATCCAGGCATGATGATCCCACTTATTTCATGTGCCCAGAGCATATGACAAGGCAATTGGTAGTTATTAACCAGCCCAGTGCAACAGCATGCCTTTCACTATTGTTTCTCTGAAGAGGAGTTTACTCCATGTTACGTACAGTCTTCAGCTTTTATTGCCTCCTATTTTCACCCTATTTATTCTCTCAGTAGGTGTCTCAGTAGAACGAACTGATCTTCACACTGAGTGACTGTTTTGAAACCAGGAGTCCGACCAAGCATGCCTCCTTGTCTTTGTTCCAGTTCTATCCTGTTATTTTACACAAAACAAATGGCTATTGTGACATCTTCTTACAAATACAGTTCATCATGAACAATGAACAAACCACTGAATCTGTCCCAGCAAGATAATGATACTTGTACATAGAAAATAAGTGCAAAGCATTGTAAACTTTGTTCAAATATCCAAGGCACGTTTTGTTTCTCATTGTCTCTCTTTGGTTTCCTCTGTACAGATGAATGTCTGGAGCACTTTGTTTCGGAGCAGCTCCTGTATGTTCCTGTGAGACCCATATGTTAAAATACCACCTTCTATGTCAAGGACTCATAACTTTGTAAAGACCTAGCTATAACCACCAACTCTGAGCTTTGTTACTTATAATGTTAAAAACACTATTGCAATTATCTAGGCAATGGAAGCATTTGCCACCTGATTATTCCCATTTTTCCCAGTCAGATAGTGAAGCCTTTACTGTTTAACCTCATAACTGAGTTTCTCATGAGTGTACCCAGATAAGGTGTATATTCTCAAAAAACTGTATAAGTGAGGTTGTAATTTAATGTGCCCCTCTGGAAAACAAGGAAGATATATTGTGGAGCAGAAGGCTTTTACATTTTTAGTATGAGCAGGATGAAAAAATTCTCAACTGTCACACTTGAGACAGAGAATGAGAGGAATGCCATTCCCTGTTATCTTTGCTAGCTTGTGCTGTGGGGGCAGAATCATGTAGCTGGCCTTGTTCTTTGCTCCCTGTTTAGTTGGCTTATGGTGAAGGTGTTAGTGTCTATGCTTCCCAAGGAAGTTACATGCAAAGCTTGCTTAGAGATGCGAAAGAGGAGGATTTTTGTTATCTTTTTTTATTCAGTCTTAAAGTCTATTACCAAACTTAGTATGTTAAATTCAGCAAGCTATAAACATTTTGTTGTGTAGAGCTA